>NC_053036.3:353291187-354541187 GCF_002575655.3 Aegilops tauschii subsp. strangulata
CCTCGAGCAGTGGAGCGCCAAGGCAATCCGCCTCCTCCCCCGCCTCGGGGGGAGAGATATCCTACCACGCCACCTGTCACACATCCGACTCTCGGTGGCCGACTAGGCCGCCGTGAAGGAGTCGGCGAGAACGACGCCCGCCACCGGATCGACCGCCTAGCTCGATCCCTGGCGCTAGAAGAAGAAGACGATGTCGGCCCACCGTGCTTTGGCCCCCGCATCCGCGACGAGCCCTTCCCCAAAGGGTTTTCGCTCCCCAGAGACACGCCCAAGTACAACAGCTCTGTGAAGCCGGAAGTTTGGCTCATCGACTACTCCACCGCTGTCAGCATAGCGAACGGCAATAGGCGCGTAGCCATGAAGTACGTCCCTCTCATGCTGCAAGGCACGGCACGCACCTGGCTCAACAGCCTCAATCCCTACAGTGTTAACAGCTGCCTGGACTTCACGGAAGTCTTCGTCCGCAACTTCACCAGCACGTACAAGCGGCCTCCCAAGCCCCGCCAGCTCTCCCTATGCGTCCAAGGGCCCAACGAGTCGACCCGCGACTACCTCACGCGGTGGGCCGAGCTCCGCAACTCCTGCGAGGGGGTGCACGAGGTGCAGGCCATTGAATACTTCACCGCCGGGTGCCGAGAGGGCACCCTCCTCAAGCACCGACTCCTCTGCGATGAGCCGGCTACCCTCGACGAGCTGCTGGTCATTGCAGACAAGTACGCCACGGCCGACTCCTCGATGAAGACCGAGCTCCGAGTCGACGCCTCTGGAAAGGTTCTCGCTCCGGCTCCTAACACGCCGGCTGGCGACCCCAATCGGCGCCCCTACCAGAACGACCACAAGCACAAGGCCCCTATGCCGCCTTCCACCAGCCGCCAGGTGGCCACGGTCGAAGATGAGCAGCCCGAAGAGCGGCCCGCTCCCAAGAAGAAGGGCAGCAGGCCGGCTTGGTAGCCAGCCTTCTCCTACGAGCAGACTCTCGATGCCGCCTGCAAGTTCCACAGCGGCGCGAAGCCGTCCAACCACACAACCCGAAAGTGCCAAAGGCTCACCCGGATCTCCAAGGCGAGGGGCTGGTGCCGCCTCCGCCTCCTGGCCCGCCGCCTCCAGCCCCCCAGCAGCCGGCTGCTCGACCAGCAGTCGGAGCCATTCAAGATGAGTTCCCTGATGAGCACGCCGCCTACGTCGTCTTGACGAGCCAGGATGAAGACAAGCACAGCCGGCGCCGACAGCACCAAGAGGTCAACGCGGTCGCCTCCAGCAACCCCGAGTTCATGCATTGGTCCGAAAGGCCTATCAACTAGAGCCGGGCTGATCACCCAGAGGTGATGCCGTCCCCTGGCTCCTACGCATTGGTGTTGGATGTCACCCTCGCAACAGAGAGGCGGGCTGCCCGATTCTCCCGCGTTCTGATTGATGGCGGGAGCAGTATCAACATACTATACCGTGACACCATGGAGAAGTTGAACCTCAAGGCGAAGCAGCTCATGCCGAGCCAGACCGTTTTCCATGGCATCGTACCCGGCCTGTCCTGTTCCCCGATCGGCAAGATCAAGATGGATGTTCTCTTCGGAGACAAGGATCACTTTCGCCGAGAAGCGACCTGGTTCGAGGTAGTGGATCTGGAAAGCCCTTACCACACTTTGCTCGGCCAACCTGCTCTAGCCAAGTTCATGGTTGTGCCCCACTACGCCTACCTGAAGATGAAGATGCCGAGCTCAAAGGGAATCATCACAGTGGCCGGCGACTACAAGAAGTCCATCGAGTGCGCTGCAGCCAGCAGCCGACTGGCTGAGTCCCTCGTAGTGGCAGAAGAGAAGAAGATGCTGGATCGAGTTGTGGCCATGGCCGGCAAGCAGCCGGCCTTGTCCCCCAATCCCAAGGAATATGATGCGCAGGGCTCCTTCTGTTGGGGAACGTAGTAATTTCAAAAAAATTCCTACGCACATGCAAGATCATGGTGATGCATAACAACGAGAGGGGAGAGTGTTGTCCACGTACCCTCGTAGACCGACAGCGGAAGCGTTACCACAACGCGGTTGATGTAGTCGTACGTCTTCACGATCCGACCGATCAAGTACCGAACGTACGACACCTCCGAGTTCTACACACGTTCAGCTCGATGACGTCCTTCGAACTCCGATCCAGCCGAGTGTTGAGGGAGAGTTTCGTCAGCACGACGGCGTGGTGGCGATGATGATGTTCCACCGACGCAGGGCTTCGCCTAAGCTCCGCAACGGTATTATCGAGGTGTAATATGGTGGAGGGGGGCACCGCACACGACTAAAATATCGTATATCAAGTGTGTTTAGAGGAGCAAGGGGGAGGCCGGCTGCCCTAGGTGCGCCAAGGAGAGGGGGGAGTCCTCCTCCTAGTAGGAGTAGGACTAGGAGGAGGACTCCCCTTTCCTAGTCCTACTAGGAAAAGAGGGGGGGAGGAAAGAGAGGGAGAGGGAGAGGGAAAGGGGGCTGCGCCCCCCTCTCCTAGTCCAACTAGGACTCCTCCTGGGAGGGGGCGCACCACCTCCTGGCTGCTACCCTCTCTCTCCCCTCAAGGCCCACTAAGGCCCAATACTTCCCCGGGGGGTTCCGGTAACCCTCCGGCACTCCGGTTTAATCCGAAACTTCTCCGGAACACTTCCGGTGTCCGAATATAGTCGTCCAATATATCAATCTTTATGTCTCGACCATTTCGAGACTCCTCGTCATGTCCGTGATCACATCCGGGACTCCGAACAACCTTCGGTACATCAAAACATATAAACTCATAATATAACTATCATCGTAACTTTAAGCGTGCGGACCCTTCGGGTTCTAGAACTATGTAGACATGACCGAGACACCTCTCCGGTCAATAACCAATAGCGGGACCTGGATGCCCATATTGGCTCCCACATATTCTACGAAGATCTTTATCGGTCAGACAGCATAACAACATACGTTGTTCCCTTTGTCATCGGTATGTTACTTGGCCGAGATTCGATCGTCGGTATCTCGATACCTAGTTCAATCTCGTTACTGGCAAGTCTCTTTACTCGTTCCAAAATACATCATCCCGCAACTAACTCATTAGTCACAATGCTTGCAAGGCTTATAGTGATGTGCATTACCGAGTGGGCCCAGAGATACCTCTCCGACAATCGGAGTGACAAATCCTAATCTCGAAATACGCCAACCCAACAAGTACCTTTGGAGACACCTGTAGAGCACCTTTATAATCACCCATTTACGTTGTGACGTTTGGTAGCACACAAAGTGCTCCTCCGGTAAACGGGAGTTGCATAATCTCATAGTCATAGGAACATGTATAAGTCATGAAGAAAGCAATAGTAACATACTAACCGATCGGGTGCTAAGCTAACGGTATGGGTCAAGTCAATCACGTCATTCTCCTAATGAGGTGATCCCATTAATCAAATGACAACTCATGTCTATGGCTAGGAAACATAACCATCTTTGATTAACGAGCTAGTCAAGTAGAGGCATACTAGTGACACTCTGTTTGTCTATGTATTCACACATGTATTATGTTTCCGGTTAATACAATTCTAGCATGAATAATAAACATTTATCATGATATAAGGAAATATATAATACTTTATTATTGCCTCTAGGGCATATTTCCTTCAGTCTCCCACTTGCACTAGAGTCAATAATCTAGATTACACAGTAATGATTCTTACACCCATGGAGTCTTGGTGCTGATCATGTTTTGCTCGTGGAAGAGGTTTAGTCAACGGGTCTGCAACATTCAGATCCATATGTATCTTGCAAATTTCTATGTCTCCCACCTGGACTAAATCCTGGATGGAATTGAAGCGTCTTCTGATGTGCTTGGTTCTCTTGTGAAATTTGGATTCCTTTGCTAAGGCAATTGCACCAGTATTGTCACAAAAGATTTCATTGGTCCCGATGTACTAGGTATGACACCTAGATCGGATATGAACTCCTTCATCCAGACTCCTTCATTTGCTGCTTCCGAAGCAGCTATGTATTCCACTTCACACGTAGATCCCGCCACGACACTTTGCTTAGAACTGCACCAACTGACAGCTCCACCGTTCAATGTAAATACGTATCCGGTTTGCGATTTCGAATCGTCCGGATCAGTGTCAAAGCTTGCATCAACGTAACCCCTTACGATGAGCTCTTTGTCACCTCCATAAATGAGAAACATATCCTTAGTCCTTTTCAGGTATTTCAGGATGTTCTTGACCGCTGTCCAGTGATCCACTCCTGGATTACTTTGGTACCTCCCTGCTAAACTTATAGCAAGGGACACATCAGGTCTGGTACACAACATTGCATACATGATAGAGCCTATGGCTGAAGCATAGGGAACATCTTTCATCTTCTCTCTATCTTCTGCAGTGGTCGGGCATTGAGTCTTACTCAATCTCACACCTTGTAGTACAGGCAAGAACCCTTTCTTTGCTTGATCCATTTTGAACTTCTTCAAAACTTTGTCAAGGTATGTGCTTTGTGAAAGTCCAATTAAGCGTCTTGATCTATCTCTATAGATCTTAATGCCTAATATATATGCAGCTTCACCGAGGTCTTTCATTGAAAAACTTTTATTCAAGTATCCCTTTATGCTATCCAAAAATTCTATATCATTTCCAATCAGTAATATGTCATCCACATATAATATCAGAAATGCTATCGAGCTCCCACTCACTTTCTTGTAAATACAGGCTTCTCCAAAAGTCTGTATAAAACCAAATGCTTTGATCACACTATCAAAGCGTTTATACCAACTCCGAGAGGCTTGCACTAGTCCATAAATGGATCGCTGGAGCTTGCACACTTTGTTAGCTCCCTTTGGATCGACAAAACCTTCCGGTTGCATCATATACAACTCTTCTTCCAGAAATCCATTCAGGAATGCAGTTTTGACATCCATTTGCCAAATTTCATAATCATAAAATGCGGCAATTGCTACATGATTCGGACAGACTTAAGCATCGCTACGGGTGAGAAGGTCTCATCGTAGTCAATCCCTTGAACTTGTCGAAAACATGTCGCAACAAGTCGAGCTTTATAGACAGTAACATTACCATCAGCGTCAGTCTTCTTCTTGAAGATCCATTTGTTTTCAATGGCTTGCCGACCATCGGGCAAGTCAACCAAAGTCCATACTTTGTCCTCATACATGGATCCCATCTCGGATTTCATGGCTTCAAGCCATTTTGCGGAATCTGGGCTCACCATCGCTTCTTCATAGTTCGTAGGTTCGTCATGGTCTAGTAACATGACCTCCAGAACAGCATTACCGTACCATTCTGGTGCGGATCTTGATCTAGTTGACCTACGAGGTTCAGTAATAACTTGATCTGAAGTTTCATGATCATTATCATTAACTTCCTCACTACTTGGTGTAGGTGTCGCAGAAACTGATTTCTGCGATGATCTACTTTCCAATAAGGGAGCAGGTACAGTTACCTCATCAAGTTCTACTTTCCTCCGACTCACATCTTTCGAGAGAAACTCCTTCTCTAGAAAGGATCCATTCCAAGCAACGAATATCTTGCCTTCGGATCTGTGATAGAAGGTATACCCAGCAGTCTCATTTGGGTATCCTATGAAGACACATTTCTCCGATTTAGGTTCGAGCTTATCAGGTTGAAGTTTCTTCACATAAGCATCGCAACCCCAAACTTTAAGATACGACAACTTTGGTTTCTTGCCAAACCATAGTTCATAAGGCGTCGTCTCAACGGATTTCGATGGTGTCCTATTTAGAGTGAATGCAGCCGTCTCTAAAGCATAACCCCAAAATGATAGCGGTAAATCAGTAAGAGACATCATAGATCGCACCATATCTAATAAAGTACGATTACGACGTTCGGACACACCATTACGCTGTGGTGTTCCGGGTGGCGTGAGTTGCGAAACTAGTCCGCATTGTTTCAAATGTAGGCCAAACTCGTAACTCAAATATTCTCCTCCACGATCAGATCGTAGGAATTTTATTTTCTTGTTACGATGATTTTCAACTTCACTCTGAAATTCTTTGAACTTTTCAAATGTTTCAGACTTATGTTTCATTAAGTAGACATACCCATATCTGCTCAAATCATCTGTGAAGGTGAGAAAATAACGATATCCGCCACGAGCCTCAATATTCATCGGACCACATACATCTGTATGTATGATTTCCAACAAATCTGTTGCTCTCTCCATAGTTCCGGAGAATGGTGTTTTGGTCATCTTGCCCATGAGGCACGGTTCGCAAGTACCAAGTGATTCAAAATCAAGTGATTCCAAAATTCCATCAGTATGGAGTTTCTTCATGCGCTTTACACCGATATGACCCAAACGGAAGTGCCACAAATAAGTTGCACTGTCATTATTAACTCTGCATCTTTTGGCTTCGACATTATGAATATGTGTATCACTACTATCGAGATTCATTAAAAATAGACCACTCTTCAAGGGTGCATGACCATAAAAGATATTATTCATATAAATAGAACAACCATTATTCTCTTATTTAAATGAATAACCGTCTCGCATTAAACAAGATCCAGATATAATGTTCATGCTCAACGCTGGCACCAAATAACAATTATTTAGGTCTAAAACTAATCCCGAAGGTAGATGTAGAGGTAGTGTGCCGACGGCGATCACATCAACTTTGGAACCATTTCCCACGCGCATCGTCACCTCGTCCTTAGCCAATCTTCGCTTAATCCGAAGCCCCTGTTTCGAGTTGCAAATATTAGCAACAGAACCAGTATCAAATACCCAGGTGCTACTGCGAGTATTAGTAAGGTACACATCAATAACATGTATATCACATATACCTTTGTTAACCTTGCCATCCTTCTTATCCGCCAAATACTTGGGGCAGTTCCGCTTCCAGTGACCAGTCTGCTTACAGTAGAAGCACTCAGTTTCAGGCTTAGGTCCAGACTTGGATTTCTTCTCCTGAACAGCAACTTGCTTGCTGTTCTTCTTGAAGTTCCCTTTCTTCTTCCCTTTGCCCTTTTTCTTGAAACTAGTGGTTTTACTGACCATCAACACTTGATGCTCCTTTTTGATTTCTACCTCCGCTGCCTTTAGCATTGCGAAGAACTCGGGAATTGTCTTATCCATCCCTTGCATGTTATAGTTCATCACGAAGCTCTTGTAGCTTGGTGGCAGTGATTGAAGAATTCTGTCAATGACGCAATCATCCGGAAGTTGAACTCCCAGTTGAATCAAGTGATTATTATACCCAGACATTCTGAGTATATGCTCACTGACAGAACTATTCTCTTCCATCTTGCAGCTATAGAACTTATTGGAGACTTCATATCTCTCAATCCGGGCATTTGCTTGAAATATTAACTTCAACTCCTGGAACATCTCATATGCTCCATGACGTTCAAAACGTCGTTGAAGACCCGGTTCTAAGCCGTAAAGCATGGCACACTGAACTATTGAGTAGTCATCAGCTTTGCTCTGCCAGACGTTCATAACTTCTGGCGTCGCTCTTGCAGGAGGCCTGGCACCTAGCGGTGCTTCTAGGACGTAATTCTTCTGTGCAGCAATGAGGATAATCCTCAAGTTACGGACCCAGTCCGTGTAATTGCTACCATCATCTTTCAACTTAGCTTTCTCAAGGAATGCATTAAAATTCAACGGAACAACAGCACGGGCCATTTATCTACAATTAACATAGACAAGCAAGATACTATCAGGTACTAAGTTCATGATAAATTTAAGTTCAATTAATCATATTACTTAAGAACTCCCACTTAGATAGACATCCCTCTAATCATCTAAGTGATTACGTGATCCAAAGCAACTAAACCATGTCCGATTAACACGTGAGATGGAGTAGTTTCAATGGTGAACATCACTATGTTGATCATATCTACTATATGATTCATGCTCGACCTTGCGGTCTCTGTGTTCCGAGGCCATATATGTATATGCTAGGCTCGTCAAGTTTAACCTGAGTATTCCGCGTGTGCAACTGTTTTGCACCCATTGTATTTGAACGTAGAGCCTATCACACCCGATTAACATGTGGTGTCTCAGCACGAAGAACTTTCGCAACGGTGCATACTCAGGGAGAACACTTTTATCTTGAAATTTTAGTGAGAGATCATCTTATAATGCTACCGTCAACCAAAGCAAGATAAGATTCATAAAGGATTAACATCACATGCAATCAATATAAGTGATATGATATGGCCATCATCATCTTGTGCTTTTGATCTCCATCTCCGAAGCACCGTGCTTGTGATCTCCATCTCCGAAGCACTGTCATGATCACCATCGTCACCGGCGCAACACCTTGATCTCCATCGTAGTATCGTTGTCGTCTCGCCAACTAATTGCTTTTACGACTATCGCTACTGCTTAGTGATAAAGTAAAACTATTACATGGTGATTGCATCTCATACAATAAAGCGACAACCATATGGCTCCTGCCAGTTGCCGATAACTCGGTTACAAAACATGATCATCTCATACAACAAATTATATCACATCATGTCTTGACCATATCACATCACAACATGCCCTGCAAAAACAAGTTAGACGTCCTCTACTTTGTTGTTGCAAGTTTTACGTGGCTGCTACGGGCTTAGCAAGAACCGTTCTTACCTACGCATCAAAACCACAACGATAGTTTGTCAAGTTGGTGCTGTTTTAACCTTCGCAAGGACCGGGCGTAGCCACACTCGGTTCAACTAAAGTGAGAGAGATAGACACCCGCCGGTCACCTTTAAGCAACGAGTGCTCGCAACGGTGAAACCAGTCTCGCGTAAGCGTACGCGTAATGTCGGTCCGGGCCGCTTCATCTCACAATACCGCTGAACCAAAGTATGACATGCTGGTAAGCAATATGACTTATATCGCCCACAACTCACTTGTGTTCTACTCGTGCATAGCATCAACGCATAAAACCAGGCTCTGATGCCACTGTTGGGGAACGTAGTAATTTCAAAAAAATTCCTACGCACACGCAAGATCATGGTGATGCATAGCAACGAGAGGGGAGAGTGTTGTCCACGTACCCTCGTAGACCGATAGCGGAAGCGTTATCACAACGCGGTTGATGTAGTCGTACGTCTTCACGATCCGACCGATCAAGTACCGAACGTACGGCACCTCCGAGTTCTACACACGTTCAGCTCGATGATGTCCCTCGAACTCCGATCCAGCCGAGTGTTGAGAGAGAGTTTCGTCAGCACGACGGCGTGGTGACGATGATGATGTTCCACCGACGCAGGGCTTCGCCTAAGCTCCGCAACGGTATTATCGAGGTGTAATATGGTGGAGGGGGGCACCGCACACGGCTAAAATATCGTATATCAAGTGTGTTTAGAGGTGCCCCTGCCCCCGTATATAAAGGAGCAAGGGGGAGGCCGGCTGCCCTAGGCGCGCCAAGGAGAGGGGGGAGTCCTCCTCCTAGTAGGAGTAGGACTCCCCTTTCCTAGTCCTACTAGGAAAAGAGGGGGGGAAGGAAAGAGAGGGAGAGGGAGAGGGAAAGGGGGCTGCGCCCCCCTCTCCTAGTCCAACTAGGACTCCTCCTGGGAGGGGGCGCACCACCTCCTGGCGGCTGCCCTCTCTCTCCCCTCAAGGCCCACTAAGGCCCAATACTTCCCCGGGGGGTTCCGGTTACCCTCCGGCACTCCGGTTTAATCCGAAACTTCTCCGGAACACTTCCGGTGTCCGAATATAGTCGTCCAATATATCAATCTTTATATCTCGACCATTTCGAGACTCCTCGTCATGTCTGTGATCACATCCGGGACTCCGAACAACCTTCGGTACATCAAAACATATAAACTCATAATATAACTGTCATCGTAACTTTAAGCGTGCGGACACTTCGGGTTCTAGAACTATGTAGACATGACCGAGACACCTCTCCGGTCAATAACCAATAGCGGGACCTGGATGCCCATATTGGCTCCCACATATTCTACGAAGATCTTTATCGGTCAGACCGCATAACAACATACGTTGTTCCCTTTGTCATCGGCATGTTACTTGCCCGAGATTCGATCGTCGGTATCTCGATACCTAGTTCAATCTCGTTACTGGCAAGTCTCTTTACTCGTTCTGTAATACATCATCCCGCAACTAACTCATTAGTCACAATGCTTGCAAGGCTTATAGTGATGTGCATTACCGAGTGGGCCCAGAGATACCTCTCCGACCATCGGAGTGACAAATCCTAATCTCGAAATACGCCAACCCAACAAGTACCTTTGGAGACACCTGTAGAGCACCTTTATAATCACCCATTTACGTTGTGACGTTTGGTAGCACAAAAAGTGCTCCTCCGGTAAACGGGAGTTGCATAATCTCATAATCATAGGAACATGTATAAGTCATGAAGAAAGCAATAGCAACATACTAAACGATCGGGTGCTAAGCTAACGGTATGGGTCAAGTCAATCACGTCATTCTCCTAATGAGGTGATCCCGTTAATCAAATGACAACTCATGTATATGGCTAGGAAACATAACCATCTTTGATTAACGAGCTAGTCAAGTAGAGGCATACTAGTGACACTCTGTTTGTCTATGTATTCACACATGTATTATGTTTCCGGTTAATACAATTCTAGCATGAATAATAAACATTTATCATGATATAAGGAAATATATAATACCTTATTATTGCCTCTAGGCCATATTTCCTTCACCTTCCACCCGGCCAAGGAGACGAAGAAGATACCTCTGGACCCGGAGAACCCGGAGAGGTTTGCAGTCATTGGTGCAAACCTGGACAGTAAATAGGAAGGCGAGCTCGTCGACTTCCTCCGTGAGAATCGAGACATCTTTGCATGGTCCCCAAAGGACATGCCGGGTGTTCCGAAGGATTTCGCCGAGCACAACTTACACGTCCGAGCGGACGCGAAGCCGGTCAAGCAGCCCCTCCGCAGACTGTCAGAAGAGAAGAGAAGAATCGTAGGAGAAGAGATAGCCCGGCTCCTCGCCGCCGGCTTCGTTATGGAGGTGTTTTTCCCAGAGTGGCTTGCCAACCCAGTCTTGGTGTTGAAGAAGAATAACAAATGGCGTATGTGTATAGACTACACTAGCCTCAACAACGCCTGCCCCAAAGATCCGTTTGCTCTGCCATAGATTGATCAAGTAATAGACTCCACAGCCGGATGCGAGCTGTTGAGTTTTTTGGATGCCTACTCAGGATACCACCAGAGTAAGTTGGACCCAGCAAACCGCCTGAAGACCACCTTCATCACACCATTCGGAGCTTTCTGTTACCTGACTATGACATTCGGCTTGAGGAATGCCGGCGCCACTTTTCAGCGTTGCATGCAGAAATGCCTCCTCAAGCAACTCGGCAGAAATGCCCACGTCTACATAGACGATATTGTGGTGAAGACAGAGAAGCGCAGCACCCTTCTGGAAGACCTCAAAGAAACATTTGCCAACTTGCGCCGATTCCAGATCAAGCACAACCCCGACAAATGCGTGTTCGGAGTACCAGCTGGCCAGCTTCTAGGCTTTCTGGTCTCCGAACGCGGCATTGAGTGCAACCCTGTGAAGATCAAGGCCATTGAGAGAATGGAGATTCCCACCAAGCTGCGAGACGTTCAGAAGTTCACCGGGTGCATGGCCTCCCTAAACCGCTTCATCAGCCGGCTAGGAGAGAAGGCTCTCCCCCTGTACCGACTCATGAAGAAATCCACTCATTTCGAGTGGAATGACCAAGAAGACCAAGCCTTCCATGAGTTGAAGAAGATGCTGACCACTCCACCTGTCCTGGTGGCGCCGACTGAGAAGGAGCCCATGCTCCTCTACATTGCCGCAACTAGCCGGGTGGTCAGTACAGTCGTCGTGGTCCAGCGCCCAGAAGAAGGCCGAGCCCAGCTAGTCCAGAGGCCGGTATATTATCTAAGCGAAGTACTATCCAGCTCAAAGCAAAACTACCCACACTACCAGAAGATGTGCTATGGAGTATACTTCGCCACCAAGAAACTGAAGCCCTACTTTCAAGAGCATCCCATCACGGTCGTGTGCACCGCCCCGCTTGCCGAGATCATAGGCAGCCGGGATGCATCCGACCGGGTGGCTAAATGGACCATTGCACTTGCACCTTACACAATCTTCTATCAGCCCCGCACCACCATCAAGTCCCAAGCGTTGGCCAACTTCCTCGTCGACTGGGCCGAGACCCAGTACCTACCGCCGGCTCCCGGCTCTACTCATTGGCGGATGCACTTCGACGGGTCCAAGATGCGCACCGGCTTGGGAGCCGGCATCGTCCTCACCTCTCCCAAAGGCGACAAGCTTAGATACACGCTGCAAATCCACTTTGCCGCCTCCAACAACGTGGCTGAATACGAGGCGCTCATACACGGGCTCCGGCTAGCCAAAGAGCTCGGCATACGCCGGATCCTGTGTTATGGCGACTCAGACTTGGTGGTCCAGCAGTCATCTGGCGACTGGGACGCCAAGGATGCAAACATGGCGAGCTATAGATTTCTCGTCCAGCAGATCAGTGGGTACTTTGAAGGGTGCGAGTTCCTTCACGTACACGGGCCGACAACGACCAAGCAGACGCCCTGGCACGGATCGGCTCCACCCGACAGGCTATACCAACCGGTGTCTCTCTCCAGCGCCTCCTCAAACCATCTATCAAGCCGTCTCCAGAGTCGGATTCTATCTATGTGCCCCCCGCCCCTGATGCAGCCGGATCCGACTGGAGGAACCCAGCAGGCGGCTCGAGGACTTCGACCAGCGACCCGGGGTTTGCCGTAGTCGCACCCGGCTCGGGGACTTCAGAACCCGGCCCGGGGACTGCAGCAGTCGGCCCGGGGACTACAGCGACACAAGAAGCGGTGGCCGACTGCAGTTCCCCACCACACAACCCACCCACCCGAGTCACAGTGGTCGTACTGACAGTAGAAGAAGTCACAGCTCCATCATGGGCCCAGCCCATCCTCAACTTCCTAGTCAACAGAGAGCTGCCGACTGATGAGATCTCGGCAAGACTAGTGCAACGCCGAGCCGGAGCATATGCAATAATAAACAGAGAACTTGTCAAGCGCAGCGTCACTGGAGTCTTCCAGCGCTGCTCGAGCCAGAGAAAGGTGTGGCAATCCTCAAGGATATCCAGCAAGGCGAATGCGGCCACCACGCAGCCTCAAGATCACTTGTGGCCAAAGCCTTCCGCCATGGTTTCTTTTGGCCGACTGCTTTGGAAGATGCCAAAGAGATAGTCAAAAGCTGCAAAGGATGCCAAGTCTTCAGTTCCAAGCAACACCTGCCGGCTTCTGCACTCAAGACCATCCCCCTCACCTGGCCCTTTGCCGTCTGGGGGCTGGACATGGTGGGCCCATTCAAGACAGCCCGCGGCGGCTTGACACATCTGCTTGTCGCCATGGACAAATTTACCAAGTGGATCGAAGCGAAGCCGATCAAGAAGCTGAACGGGCCGACTGCCGTGACATTCATTGCCGACATCACTACTCGGTATGGCGTGCCGCATAGCATCATCACTGACAACGGCACAAACTTTGCCAAAGGAGCGCTGGCACGTTTCTGCGCGACACAGGGCATCCGACTGGACTTAGCGTCCGTTGCCCACCCGCAGTCAAACGGCCAGGTCGAGCGAGCAAACAGACTCATCCTCTCCGGCATCAAACCCCGACTGGTCGTACCACTGGAGCGATCGGCCGGCTGCTGGCTCGATGAGCTGCCGGCTGTCCTCTGGAGTCTGCGCACTACCCCAAACAAGTCAACCGGCTTCACTCCGTTCTTCCTTGTATATGGTGCCGAGGCTGTCATCCCAACTGACATCGAGTTCGACTCGCCTCGGGTCACCATGTACACGGAGGCGGAGGCCAAGGAAGCACGAGAAGACGGCGTCGACCTGCTTGAAGAAGGCCGGTTGTTAGCACTCAGCCGGTCCGCCATCTACTAGCAGGGTTTGCGCCGTTACCACAACCGAAAGGTCAAGCCAAGATCTTTCCAAGAGGGCGACCTTGTGCTTCGGCTGATCCAGCGAACAGCCGGCCAGCACAAGCTCTCGACCCCTTGGGAAGGCCCTTTCGTCATCAGCAAGGCACTAGGCAATGACTCCTACTACCTGATCGACGCACAAAAACCAAGAGCACGCAAGAGTGATGATTCCGGCAAGGAGTCGGAGCGACCATGGAACGCGAACCTCCTGAGAAGATTTTACAGTTGAAAGCAGTATGTACCATGCTACTGTTTTTATTAAATATGAGACAAACGGGCCCCCCGAGGAACACTCGGGGACTGCCCCCCTTTATCTATGAATGACGAACGTCATACTCATGAATGTATTATTACATTTGATTTTCTGTCTGGCACCGGGTTCGACTAGTCGGCCCGGGGACTGGCCGCCTTCAGTTAGATTAAAAGTTCTACCTAAAGCCAGACAAGCAGTGTGCCGGCACCCGAGCCCTCTCTTGTTGAAAGTCGCAGCTCGAAGAACCGACTGTCCGACTGGCAAGAGCCAAAGGCAGAAAGGATGCCCACACGAAAAATGGCTAAGGACTAACAAACTTATATAACGCAAAGACAGCCTCCAACCACGCCTGCCGGCTGTCAAAACAGCCGGCTGGCCAGCCTCCCAATCACTTCGCTATAATCCAACAAAGCTAGAGTACTTGCCCTCCCAAGCACTTCCCCAGCCACAGATTGCAGAGCAGCTGTCCGGCTGGGAAGGCGGCAACCAAGGGAGGGCGGCAAAGGAAACATCAGAAGGATGAAAAGCAAAGAACAAGGAAAAGCCAAACGCATGCATAATTATATTTACACATAAGGCCCCAAACAGGCCGACAGTCAATATAGTTCGAATACACCCCCAGTGGGTGGAATTGTGCAAACTTAACAAAACACTATTCCAAGAATGGTGAAACAGGAAAATAGAGGCAGCAGACTAGACTAAGGGCGCAGCAGGGGAGCCGGGCTGGTCGGGGGAGGCGGCGCCGCCGGCTAGAGGAGTGGCCGGCTGGCGGGTCTCGGCTTGATCATCGCCGGTTGTAGGCGGCACACCCACGCGTGCCTTGTTGCTGGAGGCACGGTCAAGCTGAGGCTGACTAGCCGCTCCACCATCTGGCGCGGCGTCTTCACCCTCCTCCTCCTCCTCGCCCTCGTCGCTAGAGTCGATCTCCTCCGCCGAGTCCTCACTGTCTGCCGGGTTCAGCCCGAACCACTCCTCCGGCTGGGAAACGCCGTTGTCGTCCACCTCAGGAGTGAAGGCGCTGGTGTCGGTGTAGTCGGCAATCGCCGAAGCCCGCTGGATGATAGCCGGCCGCGCCGGCTCCAGCTCTGTGTCGGCCTCCTGCCGCCAGGTGGCCAGTTGGTCCAGACTCAGCTTGGGATACCAGGCCTTGGCGAACTCCAGCGCCCGCCTGGCGCCGGACCGAGTCGCAGAAGCCTTCCCGGCCTCGAAGCGGCCGACCGCCACCTCCAGCCAGTCGGCAGTCCGACTGGGGGTGCGGGGAATCACCTCACCAGGCCAGAGAGCGGCCAACACCTGCGCCCCAATGCGCTGAAGCCGGCGGAGCATGCGATGAGCCGGCTGGAGGTGGGCCTGAATCGCCAAGAGCTGCTCCTCCAGCGACCGGCGAGCGTTTGGCGCGATCTCGGCGCCAGCCTGCCTTCGTGCCTCGTGGTGGGACTTGACGACCTGGTTGGCGGTGGTAGTGTAGCCAGGGAAGTACTCTATGCAAGGAAGAAAGAGAAAGAAGAGAAAAACACCAAGTCAGAAAGTGAGCTAAACGGCAAGCAGCAAGCAAGGACGAAGAGGAAGGCGGCCTACCGTCAACCAAGTCTTCGATTTGGCCATAGCCGTTGATTAGCGCCTGCTTCGCTTCGGCCCAGCTGGCCGCCTCTGTCTCATACTCGGCTTGGAGGGCGGCCTCGCTGTCCTGCACCGCCTTCAGGGCCGCCTTGTGGCTCTTCTCCTGGTCGGCCAACCTCTTGGCCAGGCGGCCACGCTCCTATGCCAAGGCGGCAAACTCGGCCTCCTTAGCGCGGAGGGCGGCCTGAGCCCCGCCCAGCTGTTCCCTCAGACTGGCGTTGGCCGCTGCAGGGATGGCAGAAAAGAAAGAAGCAATAAGGAAGAAGTCGTCAAGGAAGATCCGACCCGACTGCTCAGCAGTCGGCCCGAATCTCGGGGACTACACCCAGTGGGTGCGCTGACGCGCCCCCATGTGAGATAAAAGACGAAGCACTTACCCCGGCTCTCAGATAGGTCAGCATTCTTCTGGGTCAGCTCCCGAGCCTGGGAGTTGAAGGCAGCCGCGTGGAGGTTGTGGTAGTCCTGCAAGTCAGGCAGAGGAGCGAATGAGAACAAGAATAGCAACACAAGGCCCGCCAAGAAGTTCCAAGCCGCCTGCTCAGCAGCCGACTTGGAACTCGGGGACTACACCCAGTAGGTGCGCTGACGCGCCCCCACGAAAGAAACCAAGATCAAAAAAGCAAAAAGAAGAAGACTAACCCGAATGGCCGCCCGCGTCGCAAGGAACTCGTCATTATATTTCCTTAGCGCCGCAGCCTGGGCCTGAAGCCGGTTCCGGACATCCTGCGCTGCCACATTCACCACAGCCGTCCCTCCACCCGGCGTCCACCCCGAGCTGGCGCTGGCCGCCTCCATCTCCTGGGCCGACGAGCTGGAGCCCGCGGCCTTCTGTGGCTCCGATGCGGCCTTCCCCGTGCGCTGGCGCGATGGCGACTGGACCACCAGATCCGTCCTCGCGGCCGGCTCGCCCCCGGCCAATTGCAGGCGGCAAGTTAGGCCGGCCGCCTTGGGTCGCCCTAGTCGGCGGGGCCGGTGCCGCCTCCCTCTTCGGGACGACGACGTCGTCCTCCCTCTCCAATCCCGGCTGGTCGCCACCGGCTTCCTCTGCCGGGGGCTCTGGGGCCTCAGGCGCCGCGACACGCAGAGGGGTGACGAGCAAGGCCCCCTCCGCCATCGCCGCGGCCGCAGCCTCCGCTTGGGCCTTGGCCGCTGCGTCGGCGTGCGCCTGCGCCGCCTCCTCCTCCTGTGCCGCCTTGGCGGCAGCCGCCGTAAACTCCTCCGCCTCCCGCACCTCCCGCGCATTTTGCTCCATCGCCGCCTGAAGCTCGGCACGGGGGTCCACGCGGCGGGTGGTGGTCCCGGATCCTCCCGGCGATCCAACGACAGAGGCAGCAGCAACCCGCTCGAGCGGCAGCGGAGCCCTGATTTTTTGAGAAAGGATAAGGATTCAGAAATCACCAAAGAAAAGAAGAAAGAATGTACAAAGGAGTATACGCTTACGCCGACACCGTTTGCGGCTGCTTCACCACCTTGCGGAAGCGGGCCGCCTTCGCGGCCGCCTCATCCCGCCTGGTCGCCGCCGCCCCGCCCTTGGGCTTCTTCGGCCGGCTGCCGAACAAGCCCGATGCGGCACGACACTTCTGCCCGCCACCCCGAGCAGGCGGCGCGGCGGAGGAACCTGCGCCATGGCCGGACGCCGGCTGGCGGCGTGGGACTATTTCCGCCTCGTCGTCGTCCGGCCAGTCGTCGAAGCTGGCTCCATGCCCAGAGCCGCCTGCCTCGCCGCCGGCTTCGCCGCCACCCACCTCGGTGTTGTCATCCATGGCGGCCGCCCCCAAGTCGTGGTCCTCCAGGTCGTGCTCCGCCCGGTCGGGGAGGAATCGGCGCTCCGCCTTCGACCCGGCTGCAGGTCGAAGGAGAGGGCTCTGCCGAGACATGCCGACTAGTCAGAGTCGGCCAAAAGGAACTCGGCGACAAAACTAAGAGAAGAAAGGGAAAAAGAGAACATACCGTGGGCGGCGGATGTGCCCGGGAATATGGCTCCTTGCCAAACCGCCATTCCGCGGAGAGCTTGTAGTTCGCAAGGTAATTCACCATATGGGCCACCTCGTCATGCGGCATGTCCTTGGTGCACATCCGACACGGATCGAGCTGGCCGCTCATCTGACAGATCAGGTGAGGGCGGCTCTGAAGCGGAAGCACCCGGCGCGCGACGAAGGCGGCCAGCAAGTCGGATCCAGTCAGGCTCTCCGACTGGATCATCACCCGCAGTCGGGCGACGGCCGCTGCTCCAGCCTGCGACACCGTCACGGCCCGATAGGACCACTGAGGCCGCCTCCCAGCCGGCGGGCCGGCTACATAAGCTGGCAAGTTGACATAGTCGCCTTGCAGGGCGACGTTCTTCACGTAGAAATATGACATCTGCCAGAGCTTCACCGACTGGATTAACGTGATGACGGGGAAGGGGTTGTCGGCCGCCGGCCTCCGCATCGCGATGAAGGCGCCACTCTGGGCCGGCACGCCTTGCATACGGGTGCCCAGCTTGGATTGAAAGAACTCCCCCCAGAGCTCGAGGGTGGGGAGAACGCCAAGATAGCCTTCGCACAAGGTGACGAAGGCGGACAGCAGCACCACCGTGTTCGGGGTGAGGTGGTGCGGCTGGAGTTGATAGAATTCGAGGAAGGAGCGTAAGAAAGCGCTCGCCGGCAGGCCGATGCCGCGCAGGAAATGCGAGCGGAAGACCACCCGCTCGCCTTCCTCCGGCTCTAGCGTGATCTCCTTTGCAGGCGCGAGACGGACCCGCACCTGGTCCGCGCCGGGCAACCGCCGCGTCTTGCAGAGGAACTCGATGTGGTCCATATGGACGTTGGATCCGTCCCAGTCCCCGCCGTACTGCATAGCGGCATGAGGCTGGCAAGAGCGAGTGCGGTGGCGGAGAAAAGAATGGTGGGATGGCGCGGCGGCAAGGCGCTGCTGCGAGGGAAAGCAGGAGGAAGAAGATGGCGGAGAGGAGAGGAGCGTGCGAGTGCCTGCCGCTTCCCCTCATCCCCCTACTTATAGCCTCGTGCGGCGAAGCCGAGGAGGCGAGGCGTGGGGAGGAACGTGGGATTAACTGTTCCCACTCCCCCACGTCCCGCGCTTATTGCGCCCTAATGGCGTGCGGAAACCGCCGCCAGAAGACATGCGGACGGCTTTGGGCCGCAAAGAATCCGCGCCTGGGCCTGGGTGTAGGAGTGGTGGGCCCTCGACCTGCAGCGACGTCTTGTCGCACGCGTGGGTTGGCAGGCTCTTTTCAGCCAAGGGACGCCACGTGGTTCGCAGGCGGCGAGTGGCCGGCCCGCAGCTCGGCGCACGCGCCAACAGACTCCCGCCTTCCGACTTCAAAAATTTCGCCAAGACGGCGCGCCCAACGGAAGCCGGCCCCCAGCTGCTGGCTCGTCAAGATAAGAAGCTGACCGAGCTTCTCGACCTCCACTCAGCCTCAAAGCCCAACCAGCTTCGGGGACTACTGTCGGAGTAAATGACCACGGGTAGCCTAACCGACTCCCCCTAGCTCTTTGAAAATTATCAGGCCGTTCAGGCCTTCAAGCATACAAAGCATAGGGCCGCCTTCCCCTGGCCGGCTATCCCCAGGGCCGACTCCAGAAGGCGACCTGGCCCTAGAAACCTCCTCCAAGAAAGATACGAGATGGCCGACTCCAGGAAGCCGGCCCCAAGAAGACCGACTCCCAGAAGCCGGCCACGAAGAAAGCCGGCTCCCAGAAGCCGGCCAAGACTGCACCCACCAAGACTGTACCCACATAGCGGCGGTACGATGGGGTGTGGACACAGTACAACCCACTACCCTCGAATCCCGGAGCCGGCATGGCCACAGGGAGCCGCTCGGCCAGCCATCCCCCGTCCGGCGCGACACTGTAGCCATGTTGGCCTCGATGTCACCCACGACAGGTGCCAGTACGGCCCGTGGGCGGCGGGCCCCTTTGCTAGAGAGACATCTGAAGACGGCCCGGCCTCCTCTAGTCGGCCAGGGATGTGGCCGGCCCCCAATAGTCGGCTACCTCCCTCCCTCGGAGCATGCGCCCCATTAAGGAGACAAGACGAGGTAAGGCTACAGTGAGAGCTCGCAAGGCGGCGACACTGTAGCCACGCTTACCTCGACAAAGCCCTCGTCATCAGAGGCGAGGCAACAGTAACCAGCCGCCGACAAAGCCCCCAAGCGGTGGGGCCGGCGTGCCGGCCAAGAAGCCGGCAGCCGGCGGGACCCACCAGACGGCGGGCCCCAGTGACCGGCGGAGAAGCCGGCGAGCATAGACACTGACGGCTGGGACGCGCGCCCAGCCGGATTACCATTGTACCCCTGGGGGGTAGGACTATATAAACCCCCCGGGTCACCCATGCAAAAGGTTGGTCTAAGAGAGTTTCACACACCACATAGAGAGAAAAGGAGAGCTAGCCTTGCCCTTCTTCTTCCTCTAGCGAGACAGCTCAAGGAGCACTTGTAGCTACTTGTATTGATCTAGTGATCATGCGGAGACCCCGCAGAGCAGGACTAGGGGTGTTATCTCCACGGAGAGCCCCGAACCTGGGTAAGATCCGCCGGCGTGCATCTCTTCGCCTCATCCCGTTTCCAGGCACCGGCGACGTCTTACTGGCTCCCACAATGATAAGCCACCCATTGGCATATGTCGCACCTACCACCCGACAGTACTGTTGTGAAATCATTCTTAAATTAATATTGGTGTAATATCTACTGTATTACAATTTCTCTATGGTTCATACCCTCTGATACTACTCATAGATTCATCAAAATAAGCAAACAACACATAGAAAACAGAATCTGTCAAAAACAGAACAGTCTGTAGTAATCTGTATCATTCGAATACTTCTGTAACTCCAAAATTTCTAAAATAAATTGGTGGACCTGAGGAATTTGTCTATTAATCTTCTGCAAAACGAATCAACTTAAAAGAACTCTTCTGTAAAAAATGACAGCTAATCTCGTGAGCGCAAAGTTTCTGTTTTTTACAGCAAGATCGCATTAACTCTCACCCAAGTCATCCCAAAGGTTCTACTTGGCACAAACACTAATTAAAACATAAAACTACATCTAAAAAAAGGATAGATGAATTATTTATTACTAAACAGGAGCAAAAAGCAAAGAACAAAAATAAAATTGGGTTGCCTCCCAACAAGCGCTAACGTTTAACGCCCCTAGCTAGGCATGATGATTTCAATGATGCTCACATAAAAGATAAGAATTGAAACATAAAGAGAGCATCATGAAGAATATGACTATCACATTTAAGTCTAACCCACTTCCTATGCATAGGGATTTTGTGAACAAACAATTTATGGGAACAATAATCAACTAGCATAGGAAGGCAAAACAAGCATAACTTCAAAACTTTAAGCACATAGAGAGGAAACTTGATATTATTGCAATTCCTACAAGCATATGTTCCTCCCTCATAATAATTTCCAGTAGCACCATGAATGAATTCAACAATATAACTATCATGTGAAGCATAATCCAATTGAAAATTAAAATCATGATGACAAGTTTCATGGTTATCTTTATTCTTTATAGCATACGTGTCATCACAATAATCATCATAAATCGGAGGCATGCTTTCATCATAATAAATTTGCTCATCAAAACTTGGGGGCTAAACATATCATCTTCATCAAACATAGCATCCCCAAGCTTGTGGCTTTGCATATCATTAGCATCATGGGTATCCAAATAATTCGCACTAACAACATTGCAATCATGCTCATCATTCACATATTTTATGCCAAGCATTCTATGTAATTATTCTTCTAGTACTTGAGCACAATTTTCCTTCCCATCATTTTCATGAAAGACATTAAAAAGATGAAGCATATGATGCAACCTTAATTCCATTGTTTGTAGTTTTATTTTATAGACTAAACTAGTGCTAAAACAAGAAACTAAAAGATTCGATTGCAAGATCTAAAGATATACCTTCAAGCGCTAACCTCCCCGGCAACAGCGCCAAATAAGAGCTTGATGTATACTACTCAACCTTCTTCTTGTAGACGTTGTTGGGCCTCCAAGTGTAGAGGTTTGTAGGACAGTAGCAAATTTCCCTCAAGTGGATGACCTAAGGTTTATCAATCCGTGGGAGGCGTAGGATGAAGATGGTCTCTCTCAAACAACCCTGCAACCAAATAACAAAGAGTATCTTGTGTCCCCAACACAACCAATACAATGGTAGATTGTATAGGTGCACTAAAATCGGCGAAGAGATGGTGATACAAGTGCAATATGGATGGTAGATATAGGTTTTTGTAATCTGAAAATATAAAAACAGCAAGGTAACTAATGATAAAAGTGAGCACAAACGGTATTGCCATGCTAGGAAACAAGGCCTAGGGTTCATACTTTCACTAGTGCAAGTTCTCTCAACAATAATAACATAATTGGATCATATAACTATCCCTCAACATGCAACAAAGAGTCACTCCAAAGTCACTAATAGCGGAGAACAAACGAAGAGATTATTGTAGGGTACGAAACCACCTCAAAGTTATCCTTTCTGATCGATCTATTCAAGAGTCTGTAGTAAAATAACACGAAGCTATTCTTTCCGTTCGATCTATCATAGAGTTCGTACTAGAATAACACCTTAAGACACAAATCAACCAAAACCCTAATGCCACCTAGATACTCCAATGTCACCTCAAGTATCCGTGGGTATGATTATACGATATGCATCACACAATCTCAGATTCATCTATTCAACCAACACATAGAACTTCAAAGAGTGCCCCAAAGTTTCTACCGGAGAGTCAAGACGAAAACGTGTGCCAACCCCTATGCATAAGTTCACAAGGTCACTGAATCCGCAAGTTCATCACCAAAACATACATCAAGTAGATCAGCTGAATATCCCATTGTCACCATAGATAAGCACATGCAAGACATACATCAAGTGTTCTCAAATCGTTGAAGACTCAATCTGATAAGATAACTTCAAAGGGAAAACTCAATCCATTACAAGAGAGTAGAGAGGGAGAAACATCATAAGATCCAACTATAATAGCAAAGCTCGCGATACATCAAGATCGTGCCGAATCAAGAACACGAGAGAGAGATCAAACACATAGCTACTGGTACATACCCTCAGCCCCGAGGGTGAACTACTCCCTCCTTGTCGGTGTACTAAAGTGGGGGCTCTCCTTTGTACCCCTTTACTTGTGCACGGCGGGCAGTCAGAGCCGCGCTCGCGGCCACACTAAGTAGGGCAGAGGAGGGAAGCCGGAGCACAAGACAACCGAAGTAATGCCAAGACCAGAGACACAAAGAGCAAGAGGGCGAGGTGGACCCCCCCGGCGAGACCCTTGCCGGGGCGGCCTCCGCAGCCCTGGCAAGATCCTTGCCGGGGTAACTTGCCCGACGCCAGCAGAGTGCGCCACCCTTGAGCCCAAGGGTTCCAACACCATCAACCACACTGGAACCCAAGGCTTGGGAGGCACCTCCATGGTGGCATGCAGATCTTTGTGAAGATCATAAGCACCCAAGATCAGATGAGGACCAGAAGACGACGATCCTTGGCAGGATCCTTGCCGAGGAAATCCACGAGACCCCCGGCAAGATCCTTGCCGGGGACGACTGCGATGCCGCAGCAGGACCCTTGCCGGGGGCACCTGCGAGGCCACAAGCAGGCCCGCGTCTGCCAAGACTACACCGTCGCTCCCATGCAGCTGCTAGCTTAACCAGCTGGGCAGGCACCTGCGTGGCAGCATGCGGCCTCTACGCCGACTCAGCTAGCACCTGCGTGGTGGCATGCAGATCTTCGTGAAGACTCCACCACCACGCCAGCCCATCCGCCAGCAAACATGGCGCTGCAACGCCTCATCAGCTCAGACGCGCGTCGGAGCCAGGCGAGGCGGCGACAGCTGGGACGAGCTTCCTCGCCGTCCCCGATAAAGCAAGAGGGGCACGTCGGCAGCGCATTAAATGCGTTTGTGCAACGGTGCGAGAGGATAGACTCATCCACTGTACACATTTCCACCTCCTGTGTGCCACTGTGGCAACCCCTTTTGTCTATAAAAGGAGGCCCGAGGCGTACGGGAGAAGGATTCGGATCTTTTGGACAAGTTACACGCCGTAGCTAGTTCAAGAACTCAAGAACACTCAAACACACACATTAAAGCAGGACTAGGGTATTACGCATCCTCGCGGCCCGAACCTGGGTAAACAATCTTTGTGCTGCCTGCCAGACCCGCTCTTTGCACAACCTCGCGCCCGCCAACCGTAGAAGGGATCCCAGTGATTCCATAGGTGTCGATTTCCCCCGACATCTTTGGCGCGCCAGGTAGGGGGCACAGTTGTGGAAATCTGGTCTGATTGGAGCAGCGGCTTCATCGTGGTCGTCACTCCAAGGAAGAAGACGACCAAACGGGTGGCATCATCTGCAGATGCAGTAAACGCTCGCGCAACGACAGAAAAGCTAAGTCATGCGAAACTTTGAGCAATTCCTTTTTATATATAAGGTTATCGTCCTCGAAGATTTTTCCCTATGTATGGGAAACCTGCAGGCGATGGGGCCCTTCCACTATTGGCAACGCCTTTGCTCTATTTTGAGTCCGCTCAACAGTTCAAGCGGCTGCGTCGAGAATGGCAGGGTGACCTTCTGCAATTGGCAACGCTCTTGTTCCGTCTCGAGTCCGCTCGACGGTTTGAGCGGCTGCGTTAAGAGAACTAAGGTGGTTTGCTTGGCAGCAAGCATACCCGGCAGGCTATTAGGGATCCGTCCTCAAGGCGCCATGGCCTAGGTTAGGCGCCGGCAAGCCTACCCGATCAACGTAGGGTGGACATACAAAGGGAGATCGAACAGGGAAGTAACATGCATTGTTTCCAAAAGTACTGCAGAGTTATATTACATCAATTGTTGTTGCGGTTCTAACCTAAGATAAAAATTGTCTTGGTCATGAACCTGCGGCGGCGATGAGAAATGGGGTGCCTAATCCCGGCGCTGGCCCTCAACCCTCTGAATTCCGCCGACGCGGCTCATGATGGGCTTGATACGCTCCTCGAGCATCGCGAGGTCCACATCCTCCGGCAAGCTCTCCAGCGTAGCGTCGAAGTCGAGGTCGGGGTTCCAGTACGCCACCTTGGTAAGGACCTTGCTCATGGCGCCCCGACAAAGCTTCCGGGCCTCATCGGCTAGAGAGGCCACCCTGTTGGAGCGAAACTACTCCAGGGCCTCGAGAACACCCTTGAAGAACAGGGTCAGCTTGGCATTGGGACTCACGCTCGGTTCCGGGACGTGCCTCACATTTGGCATCCCCATGGTGGCCAGCTCCGTGGTGATCCTGCCGGCGACGTCGGCAAGGCGGCTGACCCAGAGCTTCTCGCCCTTCATGAAATCCGCGTGGTTGGCGGCGTCGTTCTTCCGCAGCTGCCTCTCCTTCTCCAGATTCTTGGTCAGGGTCTCCTCCCGGGCCTTGACCTCCGAGAGCGTCCCCTCGAGACCCTCCAGCTTCAGCGTCAGGTCTTTGATGGAGTCGTTGGCCTTGGAGAGCTGCTCAACCTTGCCGAGGACTGCGCCCTGCGCCTCCACCAGAGCGCCGTTGAGCGTGTCCTTCTCCTTCGCCACCTTCAGAGCTTGTTCCTTCAGCCCATCCCGCTCCACCTCCAGCTCCTTCACTTTGCCAGCATGAACCAAGGCTTGGGCATTGAGCGCCTCCCTGTGCCTCTCCTCCAGCTCCTAGGTCTACTGCACGACAAGCTTCTCGACCTCCTCGTCCTTGCCACGCAGTGTCGCAGCAAGCTTCTCCTCGCGAGTGGCAAGGTCATCCTCCTAGGAGTTCAGCGCGGCCTGGTACTGGTGCTGAGCGGCCTCGTCCTTGGCGGCCTATTGTTTCGCCGCCTCCTAGGCCTTCTCGATGTCGGTCTGCTTCATGACAAGCTCCAGCTTGCGCTCAGCCATCACATCCTGGGCAGCCTTCAGTTCCTTGTGGGCCTGGCGGAACCAAGCCTGCGCCTCGGCGACGCGCTCCTCGAGGTCCGCCTCTGTCTTGTCCACCACTGCCATCCTGGACTTGTCCTTGTCCAGGCGGGCACGGTGAAGTGCCTGGAGCTTATAGAAATTGGCGCACATGGCCTGGAGGAGCCGCTCTTCTTGGGAACCACCGCCACCGGTGCTCGGTTCGTCGACAACCTCGAGCCTGGCGGCGGCGAGAACCTCGTCGTCAAAAGCCTCCCCCTCGGTGGGCGCCCCGGTGCTCGCGTTCCTGGGAGGTGGACGAACAGGTCGTCGCTCACCTTCAGGTACCGGCCCGAGCCAGAGGCAGCAGAGGAGGAAGGTTGGTCGTCTACTGCCCCCTCCTTGGCAGCGGCCTTGCCGGCCTCCCCGGTAGACCCCTTGCCGGCCTCCCCAGCAGGCCCCTTGCCGGCCTCCTCGGCAGCGGCCTTGCCAGTCTCCCCGGTCGGCCCCTTGGCGGCGTCCTCAGCAGCACCCTTGGCGGCCTCCTCGGCGGCGATCTTGTCGGCCTCGGCCGCGGCATCCTTGGCGACCTCCTCGATGACAGTGTCTATGTCTTCTGGGTCCGCTGAGGAAGGATCTGGATACCGAGAAGGGGATAAGGCGAAGCCAAGACCAAGATTCAAAAAGAAGGACAAGGAGTAGGGACGGGAGGCAGGTGACTTACCCATGCCAGGATGGGAAGAAGTAGCCCCTTCCCCACCAACATCTGGCGCCGGGACGGAGCCACCCGCACCCGGGTTTGCCTCCTCCTCCTCGTCCGTGTGCATGGGCTCGGCGCTTGGCGCCCTTGCCGGGGACGCCCGTCGGGGCGGCGTGGTTGATGGGGGCGGCGTGTTGGGGGTGGCCCTCAGTGGCTCCTCCTGCTGTCGTCCTCCTCCTGCAACCACGGCAAGGTTAGCACCAAGGGATCGTACCCCGACACACGTTGAGGGGGGGGGAGTGGTGAACTTACGCTGGGGGCTGCGCCGGGGGCTGCTGTCCGGGATGCTCTCCACCACCAGTGGCGTACACGAAGTGCCCGCCGGGGGCTGGCCGCCCGTCGAGGCCCTGGCCCTCTTCACCCTCTAGGCCAGCGTCTCCGCATCCCTGCAAAGATGAAAACAAATCAGGAAAAGCGGCGCGGTCTGAGAGGACGGAGATGACGAAAAGGCAGGATAGTTACTCATCCTCCATCTCCTCTTCCACTTCCTTCCTCTTCGTCCTTGGGCTGAGAGACCCAAAATCAAAGACGACCTCCGTGTCGTCATCTGCGGGAGGAGGGGAAGCAGATGGAGTCCGAGGACGCTTGGACGAAGAAGAGGCAGTCGCCTTCTTCTTCACCACTGCAGCCTTACCACCTTCCTCGCCGCCACGGCCCTCGTCTGGCGCATGGACGCCTCCTGGGTTTGTTGCGGTTGCACAACCCTGCCGGACCGGACCGGCTTGCCAGAGCTGGCCCGCCGCAGGACTCGCCCTCTCCCCGTGGCCGGAGGGTCGACAGCCTCGACCTCCTCCGACGATGACTCGTCGACCACATCTTTAATGAGAGGAGCCCCAGTGCCGGCGCTGCTGGCCTCTCCAGCGGACTCCGCCACTGGGCAAGCTCCCTCTCCTCCGCGGCTGCCGCGACCTCGTCCTCCATGCCGCCAATGCTGCCTGCCTCCTTGGCGAGCTCCGCCTCCGCCGCCCTGGCAGCGATGTAGTCCAGCTCCGCTTGGGTGGTGTTCTGGATGAGCAGCGGCTTGTTGCGGACGTACTTCTCCGCCAAGGTATCGAAGAACTCCTGCACCTGATCCGCCGTCGGCTCGGCCCAATTTGGGACGAGGCCGTGCGCGTTGAAGTCCGGCATCATGGCGATGATGTCGGTTTGGCGCGAGTTGTTGCTTAGCGGGACCACCCCTGCCGGCAACCCAAACAAGGGCCCCTTGGCGACCTTGCCGGCCTTCACAGCCTTGCCGGTCCTCTCGGCCCTACCGGCGCGGTTCATGTTGAGCTGAAAGAGCCGCTGGCAGAAGTGGGCATGCCCCATCATCGTAAAGTTGTGATTCAGGCTGGGGCGAAGCCTCATGATGTCAGCCGCATTCCTGAAAAGCCAGGCCGGCCTCCCCTTGTTGTGAAGTGGAGCGATTCGGCGGCGGATGGAGTTTACCCCAATCATCTATATGGTGAGCCCGGCAACGGTGATGCGATGGATCCTGGTGGTGGCGACCTTGAGCTTCTCATCCCGGGCGTCAACATCACCCCAGTCATCTCTGTGAACCGGCGGCGCCTGGCAAACCCGGCAAAATTCCTGTGGGTCCTCCTCCACAATCCAGCACCACCGGCTCCGCCACTCCTCCCACCTCTCCTTCTGAGCGCCCTCCGGGTATGTCCCCTTCTCCTGGGTCCTTGGGATCCAGGCGACACAACCGGAGATGGCGCCTCCCTTTTGGATCCGAGGATAAAAGTAGTGGCGGAAGAGCGCCGTGTTGGGGAGCACTCTGGCGAAGCCCTCGTAGAGATGGGCAAAAAGAGCCATGCACGCCATGGCATTTGGAGTGAAATCCATAAGGTGGAAGCCATAGGTGTGCATGA
The DNA here is from genome assembly GCF_002575655.3 of Aegilops tauschii subsp. strangulata. Classification (NCBI taxonomy): domain Eukaryota; kingdom Viridiplantae; phylum Streptophyta; class Magnoliopsida; order Poales; family Poaceae; genus Aegilops; species Aegilops tauschii. The sequence goes on from NC_053036.3 coordinate 353,319,501, forward strand.
CATCATTGAAGAAATCGGAGAAAGGGGGCAGAGGCCGCAGGAAAAGTAATCAACGAAGAATGGGTACCGATTCGGGCGGGCCTCTGCGAAATCAGCAGGGATGATGCGCGTGGCCGGATGCCCCATCGACTCCCCCTGTCTTGCACCCCCACAGGGGCTTGAAGTTGTCCCGGAGATGGACTGCGTCGACCGTCGAGGGAAAGTAGGCGAGCTGCGTCTACCGCGCCGCCAACTCACTCTCCGGTGGCTCCTTCCCCCCGGCGTCCTTGGCCACTCCCTTGCCTTTGCTGGTTTTGGGTGCCATGGCGGCTGCGAGAGGCGAAGGATGAAGGATAGCTAAGATGTGGCGGCGGCGAGCAAGAGCAAGAGCTTGAGAAGTAAGAAGGAGGGGACGACAGTTCCGAGATTGGAGAAGGCATAGATGGGAAATGAGCAGCGCGCCTGCGGTTATTCCTTTTTATGGGGAAGGCACGGGCCACCTCTTTACCATTTACTGGGACGTGACATGCGTGCGGGAACCGCCCCACACATGACCCCCACGTCATGCATGACCCTCCACGTCACGCGTTCAATGCGGGTTGTGGGGAAGCGCAGCGAGCGGAGAAGTTACTACAGTAAAAGTCCACCCCGCCTGCCCGCGCACCGTTCTGGGCCTAGCCCAACAACGCGTCGTGCTTATGTGTGGCCCAGGCCCGGGGGCTCCTGACGGTGTACTAAAGTAGGGGCTCTCCTTTGTACCCCTTTAATTGTGCACGGGCAGTCAGAGCCGCGCCCGCGGCCACACTAAGTAGGGCAGAGGAGGGAAGCCGGAGCACAAGACAACCGAAGCAACGCCAAGACCAGAGACACAAAGAGCAAGAGGGTGAGGTGGACTCCCCCGGCAAGACCGTTGCCCGGGCGGCCTCCGCAGCCCCGGCAAGATCCTTGCAGGGGCAACTTGCCCGACACGAGCAGAGTGCGCCACCCTTGAGCCCAAGGGTTCCAACACCATCAACCACACTGGAACCCAAGGCTCGGGAGGCACCTCCATGGTGGCATGCAGATCTTTGTGAAGATCATAAGCACCCAAGATCAGATGAGGACAAGAAGACGATGATCATCGACAGGATCCTTGCCAAGGAAATCCACGAGACCCCCGGCAAGATCCTTGCCTAGGTCGACTGCGATGCCGCGGCAAGACCCTTGTCGGGGCCCCGGCAAGACCCTTGCCGGGGGCACCTGCGAGGCCACAACCAGGCCCGCGTCTGCCAAGACTACATCGCTGCTCCCATGCAGCTGCTAGCTCAACCAGCTGGGCAGGTGTCGGTGTCAAAACCGGCGGATCTCGGGTAGGGGGTCCCGAACTGTGCGTCTAAGGCGGATGGTAACAGGAGGCGGGGACACGATGTTTACCCAGGTTCGGGCCCTCTCGATGGAGGTAATACCCTACTTCTTGCTTGACTGATCTTGAGGATATGAGTATTACAAGAGTTGATCTACCACGAGATCGCAGAGGCTAAACCCTAGAAGCTAGCCTATGGTATGATTGTTGTTGTCCTACGGACTAAACCCTCCAGTTTATATAGACACCGGAGGGGGCTAGGGTTACATAGACTCGGTTACAAATGAGGAGATCTACATATCCGTATTGCCAAGCTTGCCTTCCATGCCAAGGAGAGTCCCATCCGGACACGGGTCGAAGTCTTCAATCTTGTATCTCCATAGTCCAACAGTCCGGCCAAAGGATACAGTCCGGCTGTCCGAGGACCCCCTAATCCAGGACTCCCTCATTAGCCCTTGAACCAGGCTTCAATGACGATGAGTCTGGCGCGCAGATTGCCTTCAGCATTGCAAGGCGGGTTCCTCCTCCGAATACTCTATAGAAGATTTTGAACACAAGGATAGTGTCCGGCTCTGCAAAACAAATTCCACATACCACCGTAGAGAGAATAATAGTTCCACAAATCTAATCTGCTGACAGCTTTTCATAACGTGACGTACTGCCGTGGTCTGGTCATGACGAACCGTTTTTCTGAGCCTGCCACCGCACGTGTTGCGAGGCAGTTTTATTGGCACGTCCTGTCGAAGCAAAGATCGTGTCCCTCTTTTCACGGGATTCTCATCAATACGGGCGTGCGTAACCCCATCGTGCCTGCTGGTATGACTCCTCGATTTTAGGGAAGTTCCAAACGGCCACGCGGAGGACGCTTGATATTCACCCTCTTTATAAAGGGGCCAAGCCCTGTCCTTTTCTTCTCGCACTCAATCGAATCCTTCCCCCACCTCGAGTTCCAACACCCAAGGCTCAGGCTAGGCGCTTCGGACCTTCAGTCATGTCCGGATCCAACCTTCAAGGTCGGTGGATGCCCTCCTCTATCAGAGAGGAGGACATCAAGAAGCTAAGAGAAGCCAGATATCTGACCACCGAAATCTCGCACAGGCTGCCTGCTGAAGGGCAGGTCATCCCCACTCCCGAACCCAACGAGAGTGTCGTATTTATTTCCCACTTCCTCCGAGGGCTAGGCTTTAGTCTTGATCCCTTCGTTAGAGGGCTTATGTTCTACTATGGGCTCGATTTCCATGATCTGGCTCCGGATTCCATCCTTCACATCTCGTCATTCATTGTTGTGTGTGAAGCCTTCCTCCGCATCACCCCACACTTTGTCTTATGGCTCAAGACCTTCAATGTGAAGCCGAAGATGATTGAGGGGCGACACGCAGAGTGCGGAGGTGCCGTAATAAGCAAAGGCGCCGATGTTCCATGGCCAAAGGGTTCCTTCCCGGAGGTGTCCAGCTTATGGCAATGGGAGTGGTTTTACATCATAGCTCCCCGGGGCACTAAGTGGGTAGCCGCCCCTGCCTTCGGCTCGGATCCCCCGCCACAACTGGTGTCATGGATCGACAAGGGGCTGGACTGGGGGCCAGTAAATGATGTGCCATCATTGCAGAGTCGCATCCGAGATCTCCTCGAGAGAGATGTCAGTCTTGTCAAGGTAATGCAAGTCATGCTAGTTCATCGAGTCCTGCCTTGCAAACGTCGACCTCTCCGTATGTGGGAGTTCAACCTGGAAGGACCGCGAACTATTCATCACTTCTTCAGCGTGATGCTCGAAGAGATGTACAGATTGTTCTTCAGATTACAAATAAAGTGTTCGGACACCACCGAGGATGCGGCTCTGAGCTGCAATCGTCCAAACACCCAAGTAAGTAATTCCACGGCCGAACACGTTGTCTTTTAATTTACCACAACATCATTCTAAAAAGTCGCCTTTTGACCAGGACTGGAAAAAAAGGCGAAGATGATCAGGTGTTCGGCCCCCCTTCCCGAGGGCTCACCAGATCCTGTACTAGCCGGGATGCTTGAGCTTGCGCCTTATCAAGCGCCATCAGGGGAAGATAAAGGGAGGAACGAAGAAGCCGAAAGCGAGCCTCACTCATTATTCATCCAAACCGGGGCAATTAGTGCCTCCGCGAAGGAGGATAACCGGGGAGAAGAATCTAAAATTCCCTCTCCCCAAGGAAGGAAGAGGGCCGCCTCTGAAGACTTGGAAACAATGGTTTTCAAACGAGGGAAGAAACCTTTGTCAGAAGGCCCGACCCTGGAGGGCATCCTCACCGCACAGTACCCGCAAGGGGACCAGCCCTTCACCAAGTTGTAAGTAAACAAAAGTACTTTATAGTAAATATACCCTGCTTCATTTCTGAGAACAATAACCGAGACGTATGTCTTGTAGTTCGGATCGTAGCCCTTCTCGACAGAGTTCGTCTTCGGGGGATCTTCTTCCGGAGATGATGGAGAGCGAAACGCCTCCCCGTGCCTCCCCACCTCGTGAAGCGGACGACCCTGAGGTGTCGTCATGGAGGATTTCTCCTGATCCGCCAAGGCCAGAGGGTAACCCTTCGGCTACCCGAAGTCCGGAGTATTCGGCTCCCAAGGGGAGCAACAGAAAGAGTCTGGGACTGTCCGGTGCGCGACCAGACGTACTGATGAATCTTCCGGAGCAAGCGGCTATCTCGGAAGCGCATCGTACGCTAATGGGTATGGTGGTTGAGAGGATTTCATCCGCCGAAAGCGGGTTGCATGAAGCTTTTATGAGCCTGCTGAGAGGCTTTGAGGTACGCAAAGTAATATATATTTTTTGACGGTACCGCAGACGCTAGGTGTGCCCTATGCAGATAGCAGCCCCTGAGACTCTGGTTGTTGTCGAAAAAGATGGCAAATAGAGGATCATAGTCCCAGGTAATAATCGTGCTGCTTTCACGTGCAGGCGGCTAGCCGGACTGGTGAGTTTGCCGAACTAAAGCGGCAACTTGATGTGGCAGATGCTGACATCGTGCTTGTTAACAAGCGGCTTGACGAGGCACAGGGTATGTATTCTCCTATGATCAATGCATATTAAGAGGAGCATGATGCTAGTATCTGTAATATGCTGTGACTGCAGATGAAGCTGTCGCCGTGGAGACCCTTCGGGCGAAACTTGCCCGAGCCAAGGAACAAGCCAGGAAGAGTGATGCGGCCGCCCTAAAGGCGGTCGAAGAGCTAAGAGCCGAACAGGCTGCGCATTGCCAGAGCAAAGAGAAAATAGCCAAGATGGTTGTTGAGCTGAAAGATGCCGCCGACCGTTATGAGCTTCTTGAAAAGGAGAGCCGAACAAAGACGGTGGACCTGGAGAAAGCCACGGTAGCAGCCAAGGAAGCCCGCTGTAAAATCAGAGCGGCGAAGGAGCAGCTATGTCAAGCCGGAGATATCGCGGCTGGGAAGCCCTTTTTGTTGCGGACGAAGTTCGGCGATCCTAAGTATGCCCTTCTGGATCAATTATGGAGTTCTGCGGACGCGTACCTGGATTTGGCAGCAAGTGCTGCTGATGCGACCAAGTTTTTCGAAGATAAAAAAGATCACGAAGTTGAAAAGTTGTTCTGGTCGCAGTTCAATGCTCCGGCGCGTCCGCTGCTGTTAAATGAGCAAATGGCCGAGTGGGCCGAGCTCCATAGGTTGTGCGGGCTTGCCATGAGGTCTGTTGTGGATCATCTTTGGCCGGAGAGACCAAGGCCGAATAGTTATTTTGGCTTAGTGCAACGATTCCTTATTATTGTGCCTCATATCGACGCTGTGAAGAGGTCGGCGTGCATAGAGGGTGTGCGGATGGCTCTTGCCCGTGTCAAGACATACTAGGCAGAGATGGAGGCCACCGCTATTGCAACCCAGAGTTCGTCCATAGGCCGGATATCGGCCGAGCACTATTTTGAAGAAGTCTTAGAAGGCGCTCGTTTAATAGAGGCTCAGTGCTCGAAGAGTATCATGTTCTAGTGACATGTATCCCAATTGTAAGAACAATGTTATTTGAATTATAAAGGCTGTGTTTATACTTTTGCCTGAAAGTATTATTATGCCTTCTGTGCGGTCGTTTATGTATGTATATATATATACTGAAAGTTTGCAGTCGTCGGCTTCCGCCCCCACGCATATAATGCGGGGGTGTTCGCAAAAGCGCGTCTTCACACTTGATCCAACGTCTTGGTCCATTAAGGAGGTGGTAGCACGGCGAACGAGGCAATCGGACTATATTGCTTTAACACTTTCACTTAACCATAGGAGTTTGACAGTGGGGCTACAATATAGCCCCTGGTATTTCCGCGGCTATCCGAATACGGTGCGCGTACGTACATGACCGGGAAAACCGGCCCTTTGTTAATGCGGAGGAATCCCGAAGATTCTACTAAGTCATCGAGTGGTTGACCAGTCTCGCGCTTTATCATGACAGTCAGTTTTCGGCTTTCTCTACTGAGGTGCTCATCCGGATGAACCAGGGCACAATCGCAGTAGTTCTCCCGGTGCCACCTTAGCCGATAGAGCAGAACATAAGGTAGCAAAATGCGGGAGCCAGGCAAACCCAACATTAGACCAAAGACATGATTCGGAGCTGATGCATATAAGGCCAAACTCGCGACGCCGAACACTCCCTAAGGTATTCGGTCTTTACAACATATACCAGGCTGAGTAACACCCTTGATAATGAACCCCGAGTGTCCAGGTACGTGCATTATTCTGACGTGGTGAAATGCCAATAACGTCAGCATCCCTCTCGGTTATACTGAGTATCCGGAGGATGTGAAGCAACAAGAGACAGTAAAAAAGGTTTACACAGGGTCTTAATCTAAAAAGAAACCTTTGAGCGGGGCCCTGCTGCACGTCTGCGCCTGTGTCTCCGTTGTGCCGTATCCTAGAAGGGTGTAACACGATTGTCATCTGCAAAAGAGAAGAACTTAAGTGAAAGTTGTCGTGCGAAAAATTGGTTATTCTTAATAAACCATTAAAATTCAAGATAAGTAAGGTCGAGCCGAACTGTAGTCCTTTTTACATGCGGTAAGCCCCTGGTACCGCCTATGGGGGTATATCCATCAAACCAATCTCAGGTTTATCTAAGCTGTTACAGCTAGTGATGCACCGGACTCGTCTAGCCGTGTCCGCGGTCTTGACGACCGATCATTTATTCTGGTTGGAGAGGCCGTTTAGTGTTCGGCTACTAAAGCCGCCACACGTTCCTCCGCGCGCAAGGAATGCTCAACATTTCTGCTAATTGTGATGATGCCATGTGGACCGGGCATCTTAAGCTTAAGAGAAGCGTAATGTGGTACTGCATTAAAACGAGCGAAAGCTGTTCTTCCGAGTAGTGCTTCATAGCCGCTTCGGAATGGAGCGATGTCGAAGGTTAACTTTTCACTTCGGAAGTTGTCGGGAGAACCGAATACAACCTCCAATACTAGAGAGCCCGTACAGCGGGCCTCTCGGCCTGGTATTACTCCTTCAAAGGTAGTATTGTTTTGGCTGATTCTTGTCGGGTCTATCCCCATTTTGCGGACTGTGTCCTGATATATCAGATTAAGACTACTGCCGCCGTCCATGAGGACTTGGGTGAGATGGTGTCCGTCGATAATTGGGTCTAGCACCAAGGCAGCCAATCCTCCGAGCCGGATACTTGTCAGGTGATCCCTGCGATCAAAAGTGATCGGGCAGGCCGACCAAGGGTTGGACTTAGGGGTGACGGGCTCTACGGCGCGTATGCCTCGGAGTGCATGTTCGCTTCTTCTTTTTGTTACGTGAATAATGTTCACTGTTTTGACCTCTGGTGGGAATTTTTTCTGTCCCCCAGTGCTTTCCTGGCGAGGCTCATCCTCGTCTTCACTAGGTGTATCCCTCCCCTTGTGTTCGGCGTTTAACTTGCCGGCCTGCTTGAAGACCCAGCATTCTCTGTGGGTGTGATTTGCAGGTTTATCGTAGGTGCCATGAATCTGACATAATTTGTCTAGAATCTTGTTTAGGCTGGACGGTCCATCTATGTTGCCTTTGAAAGGCTTTTTCTGTTGACCGAGTCGAGAGCCCCTAAATCCGGCGTTTACCACCGTGTTGTCTGGGCCGTCTTCGTTATTTCGACGCTTGCTTTTACTGCGTCGTGGTTTTCCACTACCATCCCTGACTTCAGATGTGCCTGGGTCGCTAGTTATACCACGTGCCAGCCAGCTATCTTCGCCCGCGCAAAAGCGGGTCATGAGGCTTGTTAGGGCTGCCATTGTTCTTGGCTTTTCTTGGCCGAGGTGTCTGGCTAGCCATTCGTCTCGGACGCTGTGTTTGAAAGCTGCTAAGGCTTCGGCGTCCGGGCAGTCGACGATTTGATTCTTCTTAGTGAGAAATCTGTTCCAAAGCTTTCGGGCTGACTCTCCGGGCTGTTGAATTATATGACTTAAATCGTCTGCATCCGGAGGTCGGACATAGGTCCCTTGAAAGTTAGCCCTAAAAGCATCCTCAAGCTCCTCCCAACTTCCAATTGAATTTTCGGGGAGGCTCTTCAGCCAGTGCCGAGCTGGTCCTTTCAACTTGAGGGGCAAGTATTTGATGGCGTGGAGATCATCTCTGCAAGCCATATGGATATGGAGGTTGAAGTCCTCAATCCAGACCCGAGGGTCTGTCGTTCCGTCGTACGCCTCTATGTTCACGGGTTTGAATCCCTCTGGAAATTCGTGATCCAACACCTCATCAGTGAAACATAGGGGGTGCGCGGCACCCCTGTATTTGGATGTGTCATGGCGTTCTGACGGTTGTAGTGTTCGGTTTTGATTATGCGCTGGAGCGCGCTTCCTAGATCCGTAGATGGATCTGGTCACGCTGGCCTTTTGAAGCAAGTCCTCGCTTGGATCGTGTGCTGACTTATGTGCGGCCTCGTTAGCCGCCCTATCGCGGCCACGAGGTGGTCGATCCGACCGGTCGGCCGTTTTATTTTTCGGCTGTGTGGGCTCTAAGGCCTCATCATCGAATTCAGGCAACAGCTTGCGCTTTGGGTAGTTCTTTGTGTCAAGCACTTTGTTCCATCTACTGTTGAGCGTATTCTGCGCGGCCTTAAGCCTTTGCTTCTGCTTTTTCAGACTCCTCGCGGTGGCAATAAGCCTTCTACGGAGGTTCTCTTGTTCCAAGTGCCTTTCCGGGATGATGTGTGCATCGTCGTCCGGACTGTTTTCCTCTCCGGAGAGAGATAGATGAGCTTTATCCTCGGTGTCGCTGTCGGAGTAAATGGCCACGGGTAGCCTAACCGACTACCCCTGGCTCTTCTGAAAAATTATCAGGCCTTTGGGCCTCCAAGCACTCCAAGCATTGGACCACCTCCCCTGGCCGGCTAGCCCCGAAGCCGACTCACGGGAGGCGGACCAGCCTTAGCAACCTACCCCCTAGGATACCCGCGGGGTGGCCGACTCCAGGAAGCCGGCCTCGAAGAGCGCCGACTCCAAGAAGCCGGCCGAGACCACAACCACCAAAGCTACACCCACATAACGGTGACAAGACGGGGTGTGGCCACAGTGCGGCCCACTACACCCGAAGCCCAAGGCGGGCATGGCTACAGGAGGCCGTACGGGACGGCCGTCTCCCGTTCGGCTCGGCACTGTAGCCATGCTAGGCTCAACGTCATCCACGACAGACTCCCGTACGGCCCACGGGCGGCGGGCCCCTTCAGCCAGAGAGAGGCGTGAAGGCGGCCCGGCCTCCCCCAGTCGGCCAAGGACGTAGCCGGCCCCTAGAAGCCAGCTACCCCCTCCCTCGAAGCATGTGCCCCATTAAGAAGACAAGACGAGGTAAGGCTACAGTGAGAGCCCCCAAGGCGGCCCACTGTAGCCACGCTTACCTCAACGAAGCCCTCATCATCAAGGGCGAGGCTACAGTAAATAGCCGCCGACAAGACCCTAGGCGGTGAGGCCGGCCTGTCGACCAAGAAGCCGGCAGCCGGCGGGACCCACCAGTCGACGGGACCCAACAGCCGGCGGAGAAGCCGGCGAGCGTAGACACTGACGGCTGGGACCAGTTCCCAGCCGGATTACCATTGTACCCCCGGGGGGTAGGCCTATATAAACCCCCCGGAGCACCCATGCAAAGGGTTGGCTTTTAAGCATAGCACACACACCATAGAGAGAGAGAAGTGAGAGCTAGCCTTGTTCTTCTTCTCCCTTGAACCCCACAGCTCTAGGAGCGATTGTAGCTACTTTTACCGATCTAGTGATCATGCGGAGACCCCGCAGAGCAGGACTAGGGGTGTTATATCCTCGGAGAGCCCCGAACCTGGGTAAGATCCGCCGGCGTGCATGTCTTCGCCTCATCCCGTTTCCAGGCACCGGCGACGTCTTATTGGCACCCACAATGATAAGCTGCCTTGCCGATCTGCTCGGCGAGACTCGCATCTCCGACGAGCCTGCGTCCGACGCAGGCACGGACTACCCCGAGAGCCGCCTCGTCAGCCTCCTCGACCAGCTTCACGTCTCCAGCGAGCCTGCTGCAGATATGGAGTCGGTCGGTTCCACTGACCCGATGCTTGTCGACTCCGACACAACATCGCTTGACGCCTACCCCTCCGACGTGGTGGTCTTCGACGATCCCCTCCCTCGAGTTGACAGCGGCAGCAGCGCTGTCACCGAAGTGGTGGTCATCAGCCACGTCGCCAACTCGGGCGAGAACGCCCACGACGCCCTGCAAGCGGCGATGTACGACCTCTCCGTCCCCATCCGCGGCCGATGCCGACGCCGAGACCCTGGAGGCACGCCGCCTCGCCCTCATCGCGGAGGGCCAGAAGATAGCCTCCATGAGACGCCTCACTGAGGCCCACCAGCGCGAAGTCGACCGCGCCGCCTTCGGTACGCCGCCGCCTAGCGGCCCGAGCCGAGCCGGCTTCGTCCAGAAGCGCGGCGCGGCCGTCGCCAGCATGCTGGGGGCAGATCGCCCCGTCTACGCCACCCCGCTCGAGAATCTGCGAGCCGCTCAGGCGGCTGCAGAAGAGCTCAATGGGCTGGGAGCCGATGAGCACCCTTACATGACAAGTCGGATTCAGCAGCTGATCGACGCGGCTGCAGAACGGCACGAAGCCGGCACCCGTGCTGATAGTCATCCCCCGCGCCGGGAGCACGCCGCGACGTCCCGCTCGCCGACTGCGAGCGGCGCACGCCAGAAGAAGGACAAGGAGCCGGCTGCCAGCCGCAGCCGGACTCGCATCACCATCGAGCACGATGCGGAGGGCCGCCCTCGAGCAATAGAGCACCAAGGAAATCTGCCTCCTCCCCCGCCTCGAAGAGAAAGACGCCTCACTCCGCCGCCTATCACACACCCGACTCTTGGCGACCGACTCGGCCGCCGAGAAGGTGTCGGCGAGAATGACGCCCGCCACAGGATCGACCGCCTTGCTCGATCCTTGGCGTTAGAAGAAGAAGACAATGTTGGCCCGCCATGCTTTGGCCCCCGCATCCGCAACGAGCCCTTCCCCAAAGGGTTCTCGCTCCCCAGAGACACACCCAAGTACAACGACTCAGTGAAGCCGGAAGATTGGCTCATCGACTACTCCACGGCCGTTAGCATAGCCAACGGCAATCGGCGTGTCGCCGTGAAGTACGTCGCCCTCATGCTACAAGGCACGGCGCGCACATGGCTCAACAGCCTCAAGCCCTACAGCATCAACAGTTGGCTGGACTTCGCAGAAGTCTTTGTCCGCAACTTCACCAGCACCTACAAGCGGCCTCCCAAGCCTCGGCAGCTCTCCCTCTGCGTCCAAGGGCCCAACGAGTCGACCCGCGACTACCTCACGCGGTGGGCCGAGCTCCGCAACTCCTGCGAGGGGGTGCATGAGGTCCAGGCCATCGAGTACTTCACCGCCGGGTGCCGAGAGGGCACCCTCCTCAAGCACCGACTCCTATGCGACGAGCCGGCTACCCTCGACGAGTGACTGGTCATCGCTGACAAGTATGCCACAGCCGACTCCTCAATGAAGACCGAGCTCCGAGTAGACGCCTCGGGGAAGGTGATTGCTCCGGCTCCTAAGACGCCGGCTGGCGACCCTAATCGGCGCCCTTACCAGAACGACCACAAGCGCAAGGCCCCCATGCCGACTTCCTCCAGTCGGCAGGTGGCCACCATTGAAGATGAGCAGCCCGAAGAACGGCCCGCTCCCAAGAAGAAGGGTGGCAGGCCGCCTTGGAAGCCGGCTTTCTCCTACGAACAGGCTCTTGATGCCCCCTGCAAATTCCACAGCGGCGCGAAGCTGTCCAACCACACAACTCGGAAATGCCATTGGCTCACCCGCATCACCAAGGGCGAGGGGATGCTGCCGCCTCCGCCTCCCGGTCCACCGCCTCCAGCCCCCAGCAGCCGGCGGCTCGACCGGCAGTCGGCGCCATCCAAGACGAATTCCCCGAAGAGCACGCCGCCTACGTCGTCTTCACCAGTCAAGCCGATGACAAGCGCAGTTGACGCCGACAGCATCAAGAAGTTAATGCAGTCGCCTCCAGCACCCCCGAGTTCATGCACTGGTCAGAGAAGCCAATCAGCTGGAGCCAGGCCGACCATCCAGAGGTGATGCCCTCTCCTGGCTCCTATGCAATGGTCTTGGATGTCACCCTCGCGACAGAGAGGCGAGCTGCCCGATTCTCCCGCGTCCTGATAGATGGCGGAAGTAGTATCAACATACTGTACCGCGATACCATGGAGAAGCTGAACATCAAAGCAAAGCAGCTCATGCCGAGCCGCACCGTCTTCCATGGTATCGTCCCCGGCTTGTCTTGCTCCCCAATCGGCAATATCAAAATGGATGTTCTCTTCGGAGACAAAGATCATTTTCGCCGAGAGGCAATCTGGTTCGAGGTAGTGGATTTGGAAAGCCCCTATCATGCTCTGCTTGGTCGACCTGCTCTGGCCAAATTCATGGTTGTGCCCCACTACGCCTACCTGAAGATGAAGATGCCGAGCTCGAAGGGGATCATCACGATAGCCGGCGATTACAAGAAGTCCATCGAGTGCGCCATGGCCAGCAGCTGGCTGGCCGAGTCCCTCGTGGTGGCAGAAGAGAAGAAGATGTTGGAACGGGTTGTGGCCATGGCCGGCAAGCAGCCGGCCTTGTCCCCCAACCCCAAAGATTGTGATGCGCAGGGCTCCTTCCAGCCTGTCAAAGAGACAAAGAAGATACCTCTGGATCCGGAGAACCCGGAGAGGTTCGCTGTCATTGGGGCGAACTTGGACAGTAAATAGGAAGGCGAGCTCGTCGACTTCCTCCGTGAGAATCGAGACATCTTTGCATGGTCCCCAAAGGACATGCCGGGTGTCCCGAAGGATTTCGCCAAGCACAAATTACATGTCCGAGCCGACGCAAAGCCGGTCAAGCAACCCCTCCGCCGACTGTCCGAAGAGAAGCGAAGAATTGTGGGAGAAGAGGTAGCCCGGCTCCTTGCCGCTGGCTTTATCATGGAAGTGTTCTTTCCAGAATGGCTTGCCAACCCAGTTCTGGTTCTGAAGAAGAATAACAAGTGGCGTATGTGTATAGACTACACCAGCTTGAACAAGGCCTGCCCAAAGGATATGTTTGCTCTGCCACGGATTGACCAAGTAATAGACTCCACAGCCAGATGCGAGCTGTTAATTTTTTGGATGCGTACTCAGGGTACCATCAGATCAAGTTGGACCCAGCTGACCGCCTGAAGACTGCCTTCATCACGCCCTTTGGAGCTTTCTGCTACCTGACTATGACATGCGGCTTGAGGAATGCCGGTGCCACTTTTCAGCGTTGCATGCAGAAATGCCTCTTGAAACAACTCGGCAGAAATGCCCACGTCTATGTAGACGACATTGTGGTGAAGACAGAGAAGCGCGGTACCTTGCTGGATGACCTGAAAGAAACATTCGCCAACTTGCGCCGATTCCAAATCAAGCTCAACCCCGAGAAGTGCGTGTTCGGAGTGCCAGCCGGCCAGCTGCTAGACTTCCTGGTCTCCGAACGCGGCATCGAGTGCAACCCTGTCAAGATCAAGGCCATCGAGAGGATGGAGATTCCCACCAAACAGCGAGATGTGCAGAAGTTCACTGGCTGCTTAGCCTCCCTGAATCGTTTTATCAGCCGACTAGGAGAGAAGGCTCTCCCCCTGTACCGACTCATGAAGAAGTCCACTCACTTCGAGTGGAACGACCAAGCCGACCAAGCCTTCCATGAGTTGAAGAAAATGCTGACCACTCCGCCTGTCCTGGCGGCGCCGACTGAGAAGGAGCCCATGCTCCTCTACATCGCCGCGACTAGCCGAGTCGTCAGCACTGTTGTTGTGGTCCAGCGCCCGGAGGAAGGCCGAGCCCAGCTAGTCCAGAGGCCGGTGTACTATCTCAGCGAAGTGCTATCCAGCTCAAAGCAAAGCTACCCGCACTACCAGAAGATGTGCTATGGGGTGTACTTCGCTGCCAAGAAACTGAAGCCCTACTTCCAAGAGCACCCCATCACGGTCGTGTGCACTGCCCCGCTCGCCGAGATCATAGGCAGCCGGGATGCATCCGGCCGGGTGGCTAAATGGGCCATTGCATTGGCACCCTACACAATCTTCTACCAAACCCGCACCGCCATCAAGTCGCAAGCATTGGCCGACTTCCTCGTCGACTGGGCCGAGACCCAGTACCTACCGCCGGCTCCCGACTCCACCCATTGGCGGATGCACTTTGACGGGTCCAAGATGCGCACCGGCTTGGGAGCCGGCATCGTCCTCACCTCTCCCAAAGGCGACAAGCTCAAGTACACGTTGCAGATCCACTTCGCCGCCTCCAACAACGTGGCCGAGTACGAGGCGCTCGTACATGGGCTCCGGCTAGCCAAAGAACTCGGCATACGCCGGATCCTGTGCTACGGCGACTCAGACTTGGTGGTCCAGCAATCGTCTGGCGACTGGGACGCCAAGGACGCGAACATGGCGAGCTATCGATTCCTCGTCCAGCTGATCAGCGGATACTTCGAAGGGTGCGAGTTCCTTCACGTGCCAAGGGCCGACAACGACCAAGCAGATGCCCTAGCACGGATCGGCTCCACCCGACAAGCCATACTGACTGGCGTCTCCCTCCAGCGCCTCCTCAAGCCGTCCATCAAACCGTCTCCAGAGTCGGATTCCATCTTCGTACCGCCTGCGCCAGATACAGCCGGATCCGACTGGAGAAACCCCGCAGGCAGGACGGGGACTTCGACAACTGGCCCGGGGACTGCCGTAGTCGCACCCGGCCCGGGGACTTCAGAACCCGGCCCGGGTACTGCAACGACACAAGAAGCGGTGGCCGACTCCAATCCCACGCCACCCAACCCACCCACCCGAGTCATGGTGGCTACACTAACAGAAGAAGAAGTCACAGCTCCGTCATGGGCCCAGCCCATCCTCAAGTTCCTAGTCAGCAGAGAGCTGCCGGCTGATGAGATCTCAGCAAGACTAGTGCAACGACGAGCCGCAGCATACACAATAATCAACAGAGAGCTCGTGAAGCGCAGCGTCACTGGAGTCTTCCAGCGTTGTGTCGAGCCAGAAAAAGGAGTGGCAATCCTCAAGGACATCCACCAAGGCGAATGCGGTCACCACGCAACCTCAAGATCACTCGTGGCCAAGGCTTTCCGCCATGGTTTCTTCTGGCCGACTGCCTTGGAGGATGCTAAAGAAATAGTCAAGAGCTGCAGAGGATGCCCAGTTTTTAGTTCCAAGCAACACCTGCCGGCTTCTGCACTCAAGACCATTCCCCTCACCTGGCCTTTTGCCATCTGGGGACTGGAAATGGTGGGCCCTTTCAAGACAGCCCGCAGCGGCTTGACACATCTACTGGTCGCTGTGGACAAGTTCACAAAGTGGATCGAAGCAAAGCCGATCAAGAAGCTGAACGGGCCGACTGCCATGACGTTCATCACCGACATCACTACTCGGTACGGCGTGCCGCACAACATCATCACCGACAACGGCACGAACTTCGCCAAAGGAGCACTGGCACGTTTCTGCGCGACGTAGGGCATCCGACTGGACTTAGCGCCCGTTGCCCACCCGCAGTCAAACGGCCAGGTCGAGCGAGCAAATGGACTCATCCTCTCCGGCATCAAGCCCCGACTGGTTGTACCACTGGAGCGATCGGCCGGCTGCTGGCTCGATGAGCTGCCGGCTGTCCTCTGGAGCCTGCGCACTACACCCAACAAGTCAACCGGCTTCACTCCATTTTTCCTCGTGTACGGTGCCGAGGCTGTCATCCCAACAGACATCGAGTTCGACTCACCTCGGATCACCATGTACACGGAGGAGGAGGCCAAGGAAGCAAGAGAAGACGGCGTCGACCTACTGGAAGAAGGCCGGCTGTTAGCACTCAGCCGGTCCGCCATCTACCAGCAAGGGCTGCGCCGCTACTACAACCGCAAGGTCAAGCCAAGATCCTTCCAAGAGGGCAACCTTGTGCTCCGGCTGATCCAGCGAACAGCCGGCCAGCACAAGCTCTCGGCCCCTTGGGAAGGCCCCTTCGTCATCACCAAGGCACTAGGCAATGACTCCTACTACCTGATCGACGCGCAAAAACCAAGAGCACGCAAGAGAGACGACTCCGGCAAGGAGTCGGAGCGACCATGGAATGCAAACCTCCTGAGATGATTTTACAGTTGAAAGCAGTATGTAACATGCTACCCTTTTGTATTAAGTACAAACCAACAGGCCCCCCGAACAGTACTCGGGGACTTCCTTTGTTTATCTATGAATGACAAGTGTCATATCCATGAATGTATTATTACATTTGATTTCTTGTCTGGCACCGGGTTCGACTAGTCGGCCCGGGGACTGGCCGCCTTGAGCTATATTAAAAGTTCTGCCTGAAGTCAGAAAAGTAGTGTGCCGGCTCCCAAGCCCTCTCTTGTTGAAAGTCGCAGTTCGAAGAACCAACTGTCCGACTAGCAAGAGGCAAGGCAGAAAGGGTGCCCACACGAAAAATGGCTAAGGAACAACGAACCTATATAGCAAAGAGACGGCCTCCAAACATGCCTGCCGGCTGTCAGAACAGCCGGCTGGCCGGCTTCCTCCACACTTAGCTTTAGTCCAGCAAAGCTAGAGTACTTCCCCCCAATTGGCCAAGCACTCCTCCAGCTACAGATTGCAGAGCAACTGTTGGACTGGGGAGGCGGCAACCAAGGAAGGGCGGCAAAGGAAACAGCGGAAGGATAAAAGGCAAAGTACAAGGAAAGACCAAATGCATGCATAAGTTATATATACATATAAAGCCCCCAACAGGCTGGCAACAGACATAAGTTCGAATACACCCAGTGGGTGGAATTATGCAGACTTAACCAAACATTGTTTCAAAAAGTAACAAGACAGGAAAACAAAAGATGACAGACTAAGGCGCGGTGCGGAGGCCGAGCTGGTCGGTGAAGGTGGCCTCGCCGGCTGAAGGAGTGGCCGCCTAGTGGGTCTCGGCTTGATCACCACCAACGGCAGGCGACGCACTCGCGCGCGACGTGGTGCTGGAGGTGCGGTCAGGCTGAGGCTGGCCGGCTGCTCCACCAGCCGGCTCGGCGTCTTCACCCTCCTCCTCCTCTTCTTCACCCTCGTCGCTGGAGTCGATCTCCTCCGCCGAGTCTTCACCGTCCGCCGGGTTCAGCCCGAACCACTCCTCCGGCTGGGCGACACCATTGTCGTCTACCTCGGGGGCGAAGACGCTGGTGTCGGTGTAGTCGGCGATCGGCGAAGCCCGCCGGATGATAGCCGGCCGCGCCGGCTCCAGCTCCGTGTCGGCTTGCTGCCGCCAGGTAGCCCGCTGATCCAGGCTCAGGCCGGGATACCAGGCCTTGACGAACTCCAGCGCTCGCCTGGAGCCGGAGCGAGCCGCCGAGGCCTTCCAAGCTTCGAAGCGGCCGACTGCCACCTCCAGCCAGTCGGCAGTCTCATTGGGGGTGCGAGGAACCACTTGGCCGGGCCAGAGGGCGGCCAAGACTTGCGCCCCGGCACGCTGAAGCCGGCGGAGCAGTCGGTGAGCCGGCTGGATGCGGGCCTGGATCGCCAAGAGCTGCTCCTCCAGCGAACGACCGGCGGTGGCGAAATCTTGAAGCCAGCCTGCCTCCGCGCCTGGTGGCGGGCCTCGATGGTCTGGTTTGCGGCGGTAGAATAGCCAGGGAAATATTCTGCACAAGAAAGAAGAAGAAAGGAAGAAAAGAGCACCAAATCAGAAAACGAGCCAAAAGTGGCAGATGGCAAGAAAGGACGAAGAGGTAGGCGGCTTACCGTCAACCAGATCTTCGATCTGACCATAGCCAGAAATCAGAGTTTGCCTGGCGTCAGCCCAGCCAGCCGCCTCCGTCTCGTACTCGGCCTGGAGGGCGGCTTCGCGGTCCTGCACTGCCTTCAGAGCCGCCTTGTGGCCTTCCTCCTGGTCGGCCAACTTCTTGGCCAGGCGGTCGCGTTCCTGCACCAAGGCGGCGAGCTCGGCGTCCTTGGCACGAAGGGCAGTCTGGGACTCCCCCAGCTGTGCCCTCAGACTGGCGTTGGCCGCTGCGGAGACGGCAGAAAAAGAAAGAACAGTAAGAGGAAGTCGTCAAGGAAGATCCGACCCGACTGCTCAGCAGTCGGCCCGAATCTCGAGGACTACACCCAGTGGGTGCGCTGACGCGCCCCCACATGAGATAAAGAACAAAGCACGTACCTCGGCTCTCAGTAATGTCGGCGGTCTTCTGGGTCAGCTCCCGAGCCTGGGAGTTGAAGGCGGCCACATGAAGATTGTGATAGTCCTGCAAGATAGACAGAAGATCGAAGTAAGAACAAGAATAGCAAAGACAAATCCACTAAGAAGTTCCAAGCCGCCTGCTCAGCACCGACTCGGAACTCGGGGACTACACCCAGTGGGTGCACTGACGCGCCCCCACGGAAGAAATCAAGATCAAGAAGAAGCAAGATGGGAAGACTAACCCGGATGGCTGCCCGCGTCGCAAGGAACTCGTCGGTGAACTGCCTCAGCGCCCCAGCTTGGCCCTGGAGCCGGGTCCGGACGTCCTGCGCAGCCACGTTCCTCACGGCCGTCCCCCCGCCTGGCGTCCACCCCGAGTTAGCGCTGGCCGCCTCCGCATCCTGGGCCGACGAGCTGGAGCCCACGGCTGGCTGTGGCTCCGACGCGGCCTTCTGTGGCTCCGACGCAGCCTTCCCCGCGCGCCGGCTCGACGGCATCCGGACCGCCATCTCAGTCCTCGCGGCCGGCTCGCCCCCCGCCGACTGTGCAGGCGGCGGATCAGGCCGCCCGCCTTGAGCCGCCCCTGTTGGCGGGGTCGGCACCGGCACCCTCTCCAGGATGAAGACGTCGTCGTCTCTCCCCAGCCCTGGCTGGTCGCCGCTGGCTGCCTCTGGCGAGGGCTCCATGTCCCCAGGCGCCATGACGCGCAGCGGGGTGACCATCAAAACCTCCTCCGCCGCCACCGCGGCTGCAGCCTCCGCTTGGGCCCTGGCAGCAGCGTCAGCGAGCGCCTTCGCCGCCTCCTCGGGCCCTGAGCGGCGGCCGCCTTCCGTGCCTCCGCCTCTCGCGCCTCTCGCTCTGCCCGCGCCTCCCGCGCGTTCCGTTCTGTTGCCTCCTGAAGGTCGGCACGGGGGTCCACGCGGCGAGTGGTGCTCCCAGACCCCCTCGGCGACTCAACGACGGAGGCGGTAGCCGCCCGCTCAAGCGACAACGGAGCTCTGATCGTTTGGAAAAAAGACAAGGGTTCAGAAACCACCAGAGAAAAGAAAGAAAAAGAGTATACAAAGAAAAACTCGAACTTACGCCGACACTGTCTGCGGTTGCTTCACCGTCTTGCGGAAGCGAGCCGCCTTCGCGGCCGCCTCCTCCCGCCTAGTTGCTGCCGCCCCGCCCCTAGGTTTCTTCGTCCGACTGCCGAACAGACCCTGGGCGGCGCGACGCTTCTGCCGTCCGCCCCGAGCAGGCGGTGCAGCGGAGGAACCCGCGCCGCGTCCAGATGCCGGCTGGCGGCGCGGGGCGACTTCGGCCTCATCGTCGTCCGGCTAGTCGTCGAAGGTGACTCCGAGCCCGGAGCCGCCTGCTTCGCCGCCGGCTTGGCCACCACCCGGCTCGATGTTGTCGTCCATGGCGGCCGCCCCCAAGTCGGGGTCCTCCAGATCGTGTTCCGTCCGGTCGGGGACGAATCGACGCTCCGTGTCTGACCCGCCGGCCGGCCGAAGAAGAGGGCTCTGTCGAAAAACAAGCCGACTAAGTTAGAGTCGGCCAAGAGGAACTCGGCAACGAAGTTAAGAGAAAAAGAAGAAACAAGGAGAGCATACCGTGGGCGGTGGATTGGCTTGGCTGTATGGCTCCTTGCCGAACTGCCACTCTTCGGAGAGTTTGCAGTTCGCGAGGTAGTTCACCATATAGGCGACCTCCTCACGCGGCATGTCCTTGGTGCACATCCGGCTCGGATCGAGCTGGCCGCTCATCTGACAGATCAGATGAGGACGGCTCTGGAGCGGAAGAACCCGGCGCGTGACGAAGGCGGCCAGAAGGTCGGGCCCCGTCAGGCCCTCCGACTGGGTCATCACTCGCACTCGGGCGACGGCTGCGGACCCGGCCGGCGTCAGAGTCACGGCCCGGAAGGACCACTGGGGCCGCCTACCCGCCGGTGGGCCGGCTACGTAAGCCGGCAAGTTGATGTAGTCGCCCCGTGGGGCGATGTTCCGCACGTAGAAGTACGATTTTTGCCACTTCTTCACCGATTGGATCAGCGGGATGACGGGGAAGGGGTTGTCGGCGACCGACCTCCGCGATGCGATGAAGGCGCCAGTCTGAGCCGGCACGCCTTGCACGCGCGTGCCCAGCTTGGACTGGAAGAACTCCCCCCAGAGCTCGAGGGTGGGGAGGACGCCGAGGTAGCCCTCGCACAGGGTGACGAAGGCTGACAGCAGCACCACCGCGTTCGGGGTGAGGTGGTGCGGCTGGAGCTGGTAGAAGTCGAGCCAGGAGCGGAAGAAAGCGCTCGCCGCAGGCCGATGCCGCGCAAGAAATGCAAGCGAAAGACCACCCGCTCGCCCTCCTGCGGCTCCGGCGTAATTTCCTACGCCGGCGCAAGACGGACCTCCACCTTGTCCGCGCTGGGCAACCGCCGCGTATTGCGGAGGAACTCTACGTGATCATCGTGGACGTTGGAGCCGTCGCAATCCCCGCCATACTGCTCCGCGGCGGGAGGCATGGCGAAAGCAAGCACGGCGGTGGAGGAGCATGTGGTGGAAGAGCGCGGCGGCGAAGCGCAGTTGCAAGAAACGGCGAGCGAAGGAAGATGGTGGAAGGAGGAGGAGCGTGCGAGAGCCTGCTGCTCTCCCTCTCCCCCTACTTATAGCCTCGCGAGGTGAGGCCGGGGAGGCCGGACGTGGGGGGAGACGTGGGATTAACTGCACCCACTCCCCCCACGCCTCGCGATTATTGCGCATAAAGGCGAGCCGAAACTACCGCAATCAGACGTGCGGGCGGTTTCGGGATGCAGACAATCCGCGCCTGGGCGCGGGCGCGGACGTGGCGGGCCCCCACCCTGCGGCGACGTCCCGTCGCGCGCGTGGGCTGGCAGGCTTTCCGGACAAGAGTGGCCACGTGGTTCGCAGACGGCCAGTGGCCGGCCCGCGGCCCGGTGCACGCACGGGCGAGCTCCCGCCCTCCGACTTCGGAAGTTTTCGACCAAGGCGGCGAGCCTAACCAAAGCCGGCTCCCAGCTGCCGGCTTGTTAAGATGGGAAGCTGATGGAGCTTCTCAACTCCTACTCAACCTCGAAGCCCAATCAGCTTCGGGGACTACTGTCGGAGTAAATGGCCACGGGTAGCCTAACCGACTACCCCTGGTTCTTCTGAAAAATTATCAGGCCTTTGGGCCTCCAAGCACTCCAAGCATTGGACCACCTCCCTTGGCCGGCTAGCCCCAAAGCCGACTCACGGGAGGCGGCCCAGCCTCAGCAACCTCCCCCCCAGGATACCCGCGGGGTGGCCGACTCCAGGAAGCCGGCCTCGAAGAGCGCCGACTCCAAGAAGTCGGCCGAGACCACAACCACCAAAGCTTCACCCACATAACGGTGACAAGACGGGGTGTGGCCACAGTGCGGCCCACTACCCCCGAAGCCCGAGGCGGGCATGGCTACAGGAGGCCGTACGGGACGGTCCTCTCCCGTTCGGCTCGGCACTGTAGCCATGCTACCCTCAACGTCATCCACGACAGACTCCCGTACAGCCCACGGGCGGCGGGCCCCTTCAGCCAGAGAGAGGCGTGAAGGCGGCCCGGCCTCCCCCAGTCGGCCAAGGACGTAGCCGGGCCCTAGAAGCCGGCTACCCCCTCCCTCGAAGCATGTGCCCCATTAAGAAGACAAGACGAGGTAAGGCTACAGTGAGAGCCCCCGAGGCGGCCCACTGTAGCCACGCTTACCTCAACGAAGCCCATCAAGGGCGAGGCTACAATGAATAGCCGCCGACAAGACCCTAGGCGGTGGGGCTGGCCTGTCGACCAAGAAGCCGGCAGCCGGCGGGACCCACCAGTCGGCGGGACCCAACAGCCGGCGGAGAAGCCGGCGAGCGTAGACACTGACGGCTGGGACCAGTGCCCAGCCGGATTACCATTGTACCCCCGGGGGGTAGGCCTATATAAACCCCCCGGAGCACCCATGCAAAGGGTTGGCTTCTAAGCATAGCACACACACCATAGAGAGAGAGAAGTGAGAGCTAGCCTTGTTCTTTTTCTCCCTTGAACCCCACAGCTCTAGGAGCGATTGTAGCTACTTTTACCGATCTAGTGATCATGCGGAGACCCCGCAGAGCAGGACTAGGGGTGTTATCTCCTCGGAGAGCCCCGAACCTGGGTAAGATCCGCCGGCGTGCATGTCTTCACCTCATCCCGTTTCCAGGCACCGGCGACGTCTTATTGGCACCCACAATGATAAGCCACCCGTTGGCATATGTCGCTCCAACCACCCGACAGTCGCCGTGATCGGATAGTGGCTCTGTACTGTGTTCATCGTCCGCTGGTTCATCCTGTTCTGTTGCTGGGTCAATGTGGTTGTCGTTTCCTCTGGAGTCGACCGGGGTGTTATTTTTTCTTGCGCTGTTCTTGCCAAGGCGGGATTTGGAGCGGCGCCTACGCCGTCGCTTTGGTTGCTTCTCGAGGGAGCTATCCTTCGCTGCATCCTTCCATTCCTCGTCATTGTTTTCTTTGGGTGTATCCACCATATATATATCGTGTGATGAAGTGGCTGTCCAGCGCCCTGTGGGGGGTGGTTCCTGTTCCTCTCCTGCATCGTCGTCCATAACGTCGTTGTCTTCAGAGTCGAAATCGAGCATGTCGGTTAAACCGTCGACAGTGGCTATTAAGTGGGTGGTGGGTGGGGAGCGAATTTCTTCGTCGTCCGCATCCCATTCTAGCCGGACATAGTTCGGCCAAGGGTCTCCTGACAGGGAGAGAGACCTCAACGAGTTTAGCACGTCGCCAAAGGGCGAGTGCTGAAAGATATCCGCAGAGGTAAACTCCATGATCGGTGCCCAATCGGATTCGATAGGCACGGACGCAGGCGGCTCAGAGCCCATGGCCGGGGACGAAACCAATGGTTCGGCGACACAGGTCTCGGAGGAGGTGAAGTCAGTATTCGGCTCTATCGCCGCTGAGTGTGCGGCCTCCGTGGCGGGGTCCATCCACCCGTCCTCAGATGGTGCAATTTGTTCCGGATTGAGAGCCGGAGCAGTCGCAGGTGTGATCTCCCGAACACTGTCCGACGGCAGAGCTAAGTCATGCTCGTCGTGATTGTGCGGCGCACTTGGCATGGGCTCGAATCCGTCGAAGATCAAGTCTCCGCGGATGTCGGCAGTATAGTTCAAGTTTCCAAACCTGACCTGATGGCCAGGGGTGTAGCTCTCGATCTGCTCCAGATGGCCAAGCGAGTTGGCCCGCAGTACGAAGCCGCCGAATACGAAGATCTGTCCGGGGAGGAAAACCTCACCCTGGATCGCATCGTTGCCGATGATCGAAGGAGCCATCTAGCCTTATGGTGACGGCACAGTGGAACTCTCAATGAAAGCACCAATGTCGGTGTCAAAACCGGCGGATCTCGGGTAGGGGGTCCCGAACTGTGCGTCTAAGGCGGATGGTAACAAGAGGCGGGGGACACGATGTTTACCCAGGTTCGGGCCCTCTCGATGGAGGTAATACCCTACTTCCTGCTTGATTGATCTTGAGGATATGAGTATTACAAGGGTTGATCTACCACGAGATTGCAGAGGCTAAACCCTAGAAGCTAGCCTATGGTATGATTGTTGTTGTCCTACGGACTAAACCCTCCGGTTTATATAGACACCGGAGGGGGCTAGGGTTACACAGAGTCGGTTACAAGGGAGGAGATCTACATATCCGTATTGCCAAGCTTGCCTTCCACGCCAAGGAGAGTCCCATCCGGACACGGGTCGAAGTCTTCAATCTTGTATCTCCATAGTCCAACAGTCCGGCCAAAGGATACAGTCCGGTTGTCCGAGGAACCCCTAATCCAGGACTCCCTCAGCAGGCACCTGCGTGGCAGCATGCGGCCTCTACGCCGACTCAGCTAGCACCTGCGTGGTGTCATGTAGATCTTCGTGAAGACTCCACCACCGCGCCAGCCCAGGAGCCAGCCAACGTGGCGCTGCAACGCCTTATCAGCTCGGACGCGCGTCGGAGCCAGGCGAGGCGGCGACAGCTGGGATGAGCTTCCTCGCCGTCCCCGATAAAGCAAGAGGGGCACGTCGGTAGTGCATTAAATGTGTTTGTCCAACGGTGCCAGAGGATAGACTCATCCACTGTACACCTTTCCACCTCGTGTGTGCCCCTGTGGCAACCCCTTTTGTCTATAAAAGGAGGCCCGAGGCGTACGGGAGAAGGATTCGGATCTTTTGGACAAGTTACACCCCGTAGCTAGTTCAAGAACTCAAGAACACTCAAATACACACACCAAAGCAGGACTAGGGTATTACGCATCCTCGCAGCCCGAACCTGGGTAAACGATCTTTGTGCTGCCTGCCAGACCCGCTCTTTGCACAACCTCGCGCCCGCTAACCGTAGAAGGGATCCCAGTGATTCCATAGGTGTCGATTTCCCCCGACACTCCTCGTCATGGAGAGCGCCGGGATGATGAAGATTGCCACCGGTGAGGGATTCCCCCTCCGGTAGGGTGCCGGAATAGGGTCTCGATTGGTTTTTGGTGGCTACAGAGGCTTGCAGCGGCGGAACTCCCGATCTAGGTTTCTTTCTGGGGGTTTCTGTATTTATAGGAATTTTGGCGTCGGTTTCACGTCAGGGGGGTCTCCGAGTCATCCACGAGGCAGGGGCGTGTTGGGGAACGTAGTAATTTCAAAAAATTCTACACACACGCAAGATCATGGTGATGCATAGCAACGAGAGGGGAGAGTGTTGTCCACGTACCCTCGTAGACCGATAGCGGAAGCGTTTAACACAATGCGGTTGATGTAGTCGCACGTCTTCACGATCCGACTGATCAAGTACTGAACGCACGGCACCTCCGAGTTCAGCACACGTTCAGCTCGATGACGTCCCTCGAACTCCGATCCAGCCGAGTGTTGAGGGAGTGTTTCGTCAGCACGACGGCGTGGTGACAGTGATGATGTTCTACCGACGCAGGGCTTCGCCTAAGCACCGCTACGATATTATCGAGGTGTAATATGGTGGAGGGGGGCACCGCACACGGCTAAGAGATCAATGATCAATTTTTGTGTCTATGGGGTGCCCCCCTGCCCCCGTATATAAAGGAGCAAGGGGGGAGGCGGCCGGCCTAGGAGGAGGGCGCGCCAATGAAGAGAGTCCTACTCCCACCGGGAGTAGGACTCCTCCTTTCCTTGTTGGAGTAGGAAAAGGGAAGTGAGAAGGAGAAGGAAGGAAGGGGGCGCCCCCCCTCCCTAGTCCAATTCGGACTAGTCCATGGGGAGGGGTGCGGCCACCCTTTGGGGCCTTTCTCTCCTTTCCCGTATGGCCCATTAAGGCCCAATACGAATTCCCGTAACTCTCCGGTACTCCGAAAAATACCTGAATCACTCGGAACCTTTCCGATGTCCGAATATAGTCGTCCAATATATCGATCTTTGCGTCTCGACCATTTCGAGACTCCTCGTCAAGTCCCTGATCTCATCCGGGACTCCGAACTCCTTCGGTACATCAAAACATATAAACTCATAATATAACTGTCATCGTAACGTTAAGCGTGCGGACCCTACGGGTTCGAAAACTATGTAGACATGACCGAGACACCTCTCCGGTCAATAACCAATTGCGGAACCTGGATGCTCATATTGGCTCCCACATATTCTACGAAGATCTTTATCGGTCAGACCGCATAACAACATACGTTGTTCCCTTTGTCATCGGTATGTTACTTGCCCGAGATTCGATCATTGGTATCTCGATACCTAGTTCAATCTCGTTACCGGCAAGTCTCTTTACTTGTTCCGTAATACATCATCTCGTAACAAACTCATTTGTTGCAATGCTTGCAAGGCTTAAGTGATGTGCATTACCGAGAGGGCCCCGAGATACCTCTCCGACAATCGGAGTGACAAATCCTAATCTCGAAATACGCCAACCCAACAAGTACCTTCGGAGACACCTGTAGAGCACCTTTATAATCACCCAGTTACGTTGTGACGTTTGGTAGCACACAAAGTGTTCCTCCGGTAAACGGGAGTTGCATAATCTCATAGTCATAGGAACATGTATAAGTCATGAAGAAAGCAATAGCAACATACTAAAACGATCGAGTGCTAAGCTAACGGAATGGGTCAAGTCAATCACATCATTCTCCTAATGATGTGATCCCATTAATCAAATGACAACTCATGTCAATGGCTAGGAAACATAACCATCTTTGATCAACGAGCTAGTCAAGTAGAGGCATACTAGTGACACTCTGTTTGTCTATGTATTCACACATGTATCAAGTTTCTGGTTAATACAATTCTAGCATGAATAATAAACATTAATCATGATATAAGGAAATAAATAATAACTTTATTATTGCCTCTAGGGCATATTTCCTTCAGTCTCCCACTTGCACTAGAGTCAATAATCTAGTTCACATCGCCATGTGATTTAACATCAATAGTTCACATCACCATGTGATTAACACCCATAGTTCACATCGTCATGTGACCATCACCCAAAGGGTTTACTAGAGTCAGTAATCTAGTTCACATCGCTATGTGATTAACACCCAAAGAGTACTAAGGTGTGATCATGTTTTGCCTGTGAGATAATTTTAGTCAACGGGTCTGTCACATTCAGATCCGTAAGTATTTTGCAAATTTCTATGTCTACAATGCTCTGCATGGAGCTACTCTAGCTAATTGCTCCCACTTTCAATATGTATCTAGACCGAGACTTAGAGTCATCTAGATTAGTGTCAAAACTTGCATCGACGTAACCCTTTACGACGAGCCTTTTGTCACTTCCATAATCGAGAAACATATCCTTATTCCAGTAAGGATAATTTTGACCGCTGTCCAGTGATCTACTCCTAGATCACTATTGTACTCCCTTGCCAAAATCAGTGTAGGGTATATAATAGATCTGGTACACAGCATGGCATACTTTATAGAACCTATGGCCGAGGCATAGGGAATGACTTTCATTCTTTTTCTATCTTCTGCCGTGGTCGGGTTTCGAGTCTTACTCAATTTCACACCTTGTAACACAGGCAAGAAACTCTTTCTTTGACTGTTCCATTTTGAACCACTCCAAAATCTTGTTAAGGTATGTACTCATTGAGAAAACTTATCAAGTGTCTTGATCTATCTCTATAGATCTTGATGCTCAATATGTAAGCAGCTTCACCGAGGTCTTTCTTTGAAAAACTCCTTTCAAACACTCCTTTATGCTTTGTAGAATAATTCTACATTATTTCCGATCAACAATATGTCATTCACATATACTTATCAGAAATGCTGTAGTGCTCCCACTCACTTTCTTGTAAATACAGGCTTCACCGCAAAACTATATCCTTTGATCAACTTATCAAAGCGTATATTCCTACTCCGAGATGCTTGCACTAGTCCATAGATGGATCGCTGGAGCTTGCATATTTTGTTAGCACCTTTAGGATTGACAAAACCTTCTGGTTGCATCATATACAACTCTTCTTTAATAAATCCATTAAGGAATGCAGTTTTGTTTATCCATTTGCCAGATTTCATAAAATGCAGCAATTGCTAACATGATTCGGACAGACTTAAGCATCGCTGTGAGTGAGAAAATCTCATCGTAGTCAACACCTTGAACTTTGTCAAAAACCTTTTTCCGACAAGTCTAGCTTTGTAGATAGTAACACTACTATCAGCGTCCGTCTTCCTCTTGAAGATCCATTTATTTTCTATGGCTTGCCGATCATCGGGCAAGTCAACCAAAGTCCACACTTTGTTCTCATACATGGATCCCATCTCAGATTTCATGGCCTCAAGCCATTTTGCGGAATCTGGGCTCACCATCGCTTCTTAATAGTTCATAGGTTCGTCATGGTCTAGTAACATAACCTCCAGAACAGGATTACCGTACCACTCTGGTGCGGATCTTACTCTGGTTGACCTACGAGGTTCAGTAATAACTTGACCTGAAGTTCCATGATCATCATCATTAACTTCCTCACTAATTGGTATAGGCGTCACAGAAACTGGTTTCTGCGATGAACTACTTTCCAATAAGGGAGCAGGTACAATTACCTCATCAAGTTCTACTTTCCTCCCACTCACTTCTTTCGAGAGAAACTCCTTCTCTAGAAAGGATCCATATTAAGCAACAAAGATCTTGCCTTTGGATCTGTGATAGAAGGTGTACCCAATAGCCTCTTTTGGGTATTCTATGAAGACGCACTTGTCCGATTTGGGTTTGAGCTTATCATGCTGAAACTTTTTCACATAAGCATCGCAACCCCAAACTTTAAGAAACGACAGCTTAGGTTTCTTACTAAACCATAGTTCATATTGTGTCGCCTCAACGGATTTTGACGGTGCCCTATTTAACGTGAATGCAGTTGTCTCTAATGCATAACCCCAAAACGATAGTGGTAAATCGGTAAGAGACATCATAGATTGCACTATATCCAATAAAGTACGGTTATGACGTTCGGACACACCATTACGCTGTGGTGTTCCGGGTGGCGTGAGTAGTGAAACTATTTCACATTGTTTTTACTGAAGGACAAACTTGTAACTCAAATACTCTTCTTCACGATCAGATCGTAGAAACTTTATTTTCTTGTTACGATGATTTTCCACTTCACTCTGAAATTATATGAAGTTTTCAAATGTTTCAGACTTCTGTTTCATTAAGTAGATATACCCATATCTGCTCAAATCATCTATGAAGGTCAGAAAATAACGATACTTGCCGTGAGCCTTAACACTCATCGGATCACATACATTAGTATGTATTATTTCCAATAAGTCAGTTGCTTGCTCCATTGTTCCGAAGAACGGAGTCTTAGTCATCTTGCCCATGAGGCATGGTTCGCAAGCATCAAGTGATTCATAATCAAGTGATTCCAAAATCCCATCAGTATGGAGTTTCCCCATGCGCTTTACACCAATATGACCTAAACAGCAGTGCCACAAATAAGTTGCACTATCATTATTAACTTTGCATCTTTTGTCTTCATTATTATGAATATGTGTATCACTACGATCGAGATCCAACAAACCATTTTATTGGGTGTATGACCATAGAAGGTTTTATTCATGTAAACAGAACAACAATTATTCTCTAATTTAAATGAATAACCGTATTGCAACAAACATGATCAAATCATATTCACGCTCAACGCAAACACCAAATAACACTTATTTATTTTCAACACTAATCTTGAAAGTATAGGGAGTGTGCGATGATGACCATATCAATCTTGGAATTACTTCCAACACACATCGTCACCTCGCCTTTTACTAGTCTCTGTTTATTCTGCAACTCCTGTTTCTAGTTACTACTCTTAGCAACGGAACCAGTATCAAATGCCAAGGGGTTGCTATAAACACTAGTAAAGTACACATCAATAACATGTATATCCAATATACCTTTGTTCACTTTTCCATCCTTCTTATCCACCAAATACTTGGGGTAGTTCCGCTTCCAGTGACCAGTCCCTTTGCAGTAGAAGCACTTAGTCTCAGACTTAGGACCAGACTTAGGCTTCTTCACTTGAGCAGCAACTTGCTTGTCGTTCTTCTTGAAGTTCCCCTTCTTCCCTTTGCCCTTTTCTAGAAACTAGTGGTCTCGTCAACCATCAACATTTGATGTTTTTCTTAATTTCTACCTTCGTCGATTTCAGCATCACGAAGAGCTCGGGAATTACTTTCGTCATCCCTTGCATACTATAGTTCATCACGAAGTTCTACTAACTTGGTGATGGTGACTAGAGAATTCTGTCAATCACTATTTAGCTGGAAGATTAACTCCCACTTGATTCAAGCGATTGTAGCACCCAGACAATCTAAGCACATGCTCACTGCTTGAGCTATTCTCCTCCATCTTTTAGCTATAGAACTTGTTGGAGACTTCATATCTCTCAACTCGGGTATTTGCTTGAAATATTAACTTCAACACATGGAACATCTCATATGGTCCATGACGTTCAAAACGTCTTTGAAGTCCTGATTCTAAGCCGTTAAGCATGGTGCACTAAACTATCAAGTAGTCATCATATTGAGCTAGCCAAACGTTCATAACGTCTGCATCTGCTCCTGCAATAGGTCTATCACCTAGCGGTGCATCAAGGACATAATTCTTCTGTGCAGCAATGAGGATAATCCTCAGATCACGGATCCAATCCGCATCTTTGCTACTAACATCTTTCAACATAATTTTTCTCTAGGAACATATCAAAAATAAACACAGGGAAGCAACTGCGCGAGCTATTGATCTACAACATAATTTGCAAAATACTATCAGGACTAAGTTCATGATAAATTTAAGTTCAATTAATCATATTACTTAAGAACTCCCACTTAGATAGACATCCCTCTAATCCTCTAAGTGATCACGTGATCCATATCAACTAAACCATGTCCGATCATCACGTGAGATGGAGTAGTTTCAATGGTGAACATCACTATGTTGATCATATCTACTATATGCTTCACGCTCGACCTTTCAGTCTCCGTGTTCCGAGGCCATATCTGTTATATGCCAGGCTCGTCAAGTTTAACCTGAGTATTCCGCGTGTGCAACTGTTTTGCACCCGTTGTATTTGAACGTAGAGCCTATCACACCCGATCATCACGTGGTGTCTCAGCACGAAGAACTTTCGCAACGGTGCATACTCAGGGAGAACACTTATACTTTGATAATTTAGTGAGGGATCATCTTATAATGCTACCGTCAATCAGAGCAAGATAAGATGCATAAAAGATAAACATCACATGCAATCAATATAAGTGATATGATATGGCCATCATCATCTTGTGCTTGTGATCTCCATCTCCGAAGCACCGTCATGATCACCATCGTCACCGGCGCGACACCTTGATCTCCATCGTAGCATCATTGTCGTCTCGCCAATCTTATGCTTCTACGACTATCGCTACCGCTTAGTGATAAAGTAAAGCATTACAGGGTGATTGCATTGCATACAATAAAGCGACAACCATATGGCTCCTGCCAGTTGCCGATAACTCGGTTACAAAACATGATCATCTCATACAATAAAATTCAGCATCATGTCTTGACCATATCACATCACAACATGCCCTGCAGAAACAAGTTAGACGTCCTCTACTTTGTTGTTGCAAGTTTTACGTGGCTGCTACGGGCTTAGCAAGAACCGTTCTTACCTACGCATCAAAACCACAACGATAGTTTGTCAAGTTGGTGCTATTTTAACCTTCGCAAGGACCGGGCATAGCCACACTCGGTTCAACTAAAGTGAGAGAGACAGACACCGGCCAGTCACCTTTAAGCAACGAGTGCTCGCAATGGTGAAACCAGTCTCGCGTAAGCATACGCGTAATGTCGGTCCGGGCCGCTTCATCTCACAATACCGCTGAACCAAAATATGACATGCTGGTAAGCAGTATGACTTATATCGCCCACAACTCACTTGTGTTCTACTCGTGCATATAACATCAACGCATAAAACCTGGCTTGGATGCCACTGTTGGGGAACGTAGTAATTTCAAAAAAAAATCTACGCACACGCAAGATCATGGTGATGCATAGCAACGAGAGGTTGAGTGTTGTCCACGTACCCTCGTAGACCGATAGCGGAAGCGTTTAACACAACGCGGTTGATGTAGTCGTACGTCTTCACGATCCGACCGATCAAGTACCGAACGCACGGCACCTCTGACTTCAGCACACGTTCAGCTCGATGACGTCCCTCGAACTCCGATCCAGCCGAGTGTTGAGGGAGAGTTTCGTCAGCACGACGGCGTGGTGACAATGATGATGTTCTACCGACGCAGGGCTTCGTCTAAGCACCGCTACGATATTATCAAGGTGTAATATGGTGGAGGGGGGCACCGCACACGGCTAAGAGATCAATGATCAATTTTTGTGTCTATGGGGTGCCCCCTGCCCCCGTATATAAAGGAGCAAGGGGGGAGGCGGCCGGCCTAGGAGGAGGGCGCGTCAAGGGGGGAGTCCTACTCCCACCGGGAGTAGGACTCCTCCTTTCCTTGTTGGAGTAGGAAAAGGGAAGTGAGAAGGAGAAGGAAGGAAGGGGGCGCCCCCCCTCCCTAGTCCAATTCGGACTAGTCCATGGGGAGGGGTGCGGCCACCCTTTGGGGCCTTTCTCTCCTTTCCCGTATGGCCCATTAAGGCCCAATACGAATTCCCGTAACTCTCCGGTACTCCAAAAATACCCGAATCACTCGGAACCTTTCCGATGTCCGAATATAGTCGTCCAATATATCGATCTTTACGTCTCGACCATTTCGAGACTCCTCGTCAAGTCCCTGATCTCATCCGGGACTCCGAACTCCTTCGGTACATCAAAACATATAAACTCATAATATAACTGTCATCGTAACGTTAAGCGTGCGGACTCTACGGGTTCGAGAACTATGTAGACATGACCGAGACACCTCTCCGGTCAATAACCAATAGCGGAACCTGGATGCTCATATTGGCTCCCACATATTCTACGAAGATCTTTATCGGTCAGAGCGCATAACAACATACATTGTTCCCTTTGTCATCGGTATGTTACTTGCCCGAGATTCGATCGTCGGTATCTCGATACCTAGTTCAATCTCGTTACCGGCAAGTCGAGTGCTAAGCTAACGGAATGGGTCAAGTCAATCACATCATTCTCCTAATGATGTGATCCCATTAATAAAATGACAACTCATGTCAATGGCTAGGAAACATAACCATCTTTGATCAACGAGCTAGTCAAGTAGAGGCATACTAGTGACACTCTGTTTGTCTATGTATTCACACATGTATCAAGTTTCCGGTTAATACAATTCTAGCATGAATAATAAACATTTATCATGATATAAGGAAATAAATAATAACTTTATTATTGCCTCTAGGGCATATTTCATTCAGGGCGCGCCCAGGGGGGTAGGGCGCGCCCTCCACCCTCGTGGACAGCTCATGACTCTTTAGCCCAACTCTTTTACTCCCGGGGCTTCTTTTGGTCCATAAAAAATCGTCAAAAATTGGCACGTCAATTGGACTCCGTTTGGTATTCCTTTTCAGTAAAACTCAAAAACAAGGAAAAAAACAAAAACTAGCACTGGGCTCTAGGTTAATAGGTTAGTCCCAAAAATCATATAAAATAGCATATAAAACATCTAAGATGGATAATATAATAGCATGAATACTTCATAAATTATAGATACGTTGGAGACGTATCATTAGGTAGCTAGCTAACCTCCCGGCGCTTGATCTCCCACTTCCCTGCATGTAGGGAAGGCCAGCACGCTGGCTGTTGTAATACAGTGCGGGTAACATATTCCTCCATTCTTCTTGGTAATCAGAGCTTTAGGTCTTCTCTCCGTGGCCAGCCACCTCAGTCTCCCCTGCTCCCAACTAACATCGGCGTCACTAGGGATGCCCCTCGGCCGAAGAGCTCGCCGCCGCTGCAGCCACTGCTGATGCGTGCCCTCGCGCCTCCCTCACTCCAAACTCATCTTCCTCCTCAGGTGGTTTTCCCCTAGCACCTATCCCGCCCAACCCAACCCCACCATTGATCCCTCTCTCTGTGCCCGGCGTTGCCACGCCTACCGGTGGTCTCCCTGCTAGCATCACGCACATCGTCGACTTCAAGATGGCTCTCGACGGCTCCAACTTAGCCCGGTGGAGGAACTACATCAATATTATCCTTGCTCGGCACCATGCCGAGGCGCACGTTAAGGCTGGCGCCACCACCCACCTCTCCGACCCGCTCTGGCGGATGACAACAATACGACCATTCTGTGGTTCTACTCCACCGTCGCCGATGATCTCCTCGACATCGTTGCGCCCGCCGGCTCCACTGCCTTCATGATCTGGAAACGCCTCCATGAGTACTTCCTCGAGAACGAGGTCGAGCTCACCATGCATCTCGGCCAAGAATTCTGGTCGACCGTGCTCGGCAACTGCTCCATCAACGACTATTGCCACCATCTCCAAGGTATCGCTGCTGCCCTTGCCGACGTCCAGGAGCCGGTCACGGACTGCACTCTCACTCTGCAGATGTTGGACGGCCTCGGCAAAAAGTTTGAACTCCAGGCCGTCATTCTTCAGTCCATCGTGCCGCTGCCGACCTTCGTGTAGGTGCGCTCTCACCTCGTCCTCGCCGAACTCGCCCTGGACAAGCGGGCATGCACGGAGGGTGCTCATGTCATCGCCGTCCATCACGAGCGCGACAGTGGCGGTCGCGGCGACCGCGCTGATCGCGGTGACCGTGGCGATCGGCCTCCGCACGTCGGCGGCAGCGGTGATCGCATTCCTCCTGCTGCAGGCGGACGGGGGGGAGGCAACTCGGCGGCGGCAACCGTCATGGCGGGCGTGGTGGTGGACGCGGGCGCGACCGTGGGCGTGGCCGTGGTGACGCTCTTGGAAGCAGCGGCCGTGGCTCTCAGCAGACGTGGCTGGGGTATTTTGCCCCCATGGGGCTGCCCTTCCCGCCCCCGCGTGCGCCCTGGGTCCCCCCAAACTCGGCCGGGGTCCTTGGTCCTCGACCCGGAGCATCGCACCATGCGTACGCCATCCTGCTTCCGCCCGCCCCACTCGAGTCCGTGCCACCCGCCCACTTCACCAACTCGCCGTACTCCTGGGACGCCGCCACGATGTACCACACTGCCCCGAGCTAAGGCTTGGCCTTCCCGCCTCAAGCCGACTGGATAATGGACATGGGCGTGATACGTATCCAACATATCTATAATCTTTGATTGTTCCATGCTATTTTATTATCAATCTTGGATGTTTTATAATCATTTTATAGTCATTTTATATCATTTTTTGGTACTAACCTATTGACCTAGTGCCAAGTGCCACTTGCTGTTTTTTCCATGTTTTTTACATCGTAGGAAATCAATATCAGATGGAGTCCAAATGCAACAAAACTTCACGATGATTTTTTATGGACCAAAAGAAAGAAGTTGGGCCCTGGTTGCACCTGGGGGGGGTCCCGAGGAGGGGACAACCCACCAGGGCGCGCCAGGAGGCTCAGGCGCGCCCTGGTGGGTTGTGCCCACCTCGGGTCCCCCCGAACCGCCTCTTTGCTCTACAAATACCCCAAAAATACCAGAACCCTAGAAGCATCGACGAAATATTCATCCAGCTGCGGCAGAGTCCAGAACAACCAGATCCAATCTAGACACCATCTCGGATGGGGTTCACCACCTCCGTTGGTGCCTGTCCGATGATGCGTGAGTAGTTCTTTGTAGACCTTTGGGTCCGTAGTTAGTAGCTAGATGGCTTTCTCTCTATCGCTGAATTCTCAATACAATGGTCTCTTGGAGATCCATATGATGTAACTCTTTTGCGGTGTGTTTGTTGGGATCTGATGAACTTTGAGTTTATGATCAGTCATATCTTTTTATATCCATGAAAGTTATTTGAGTTTCTTTGATCTCTTATATTCATGATCTCTTATAGCTTCGTATTTCTTCTCCGATATTTGGGTTTTGTTTGGCCAATTTGATCTATTTATCTTGCAATGGGAAGAGGTGCCCGGTAGTGGGTTCGATCTTACGGTGCTTGATCCCAGTGACAGAAAGGGAACCGACACGTATGTATCGTTGCTACTAAGGATAAAATGACGAGATCTATATCTACACAATAGATAAACGGATCTTGTCAACATCATGTCATCGTTCTTATTGCATTACTCCGTTTTTCCATGAACTTAATACACTAGATGCATGCTGGATAGCGGTCGATGTGTGGAGTAATAGTAGTAGATGCAGGCAGGAGTTGGTCTACTAATCTTGGATGTGATGCCTATGTAATGGTCATTGCCTGGATATTGTCATAATTATTTGAGGTTCTATCAATTGCCCAAAAATAATTTGTTTACCCACCGTTTGGTATCTTTCTCGAGAGAAGCCACTAGTGAAACCTACGGCCCCCGGGTCTTCTTCCTCATATATTTGCTTGCGATCTACTTTTCCTTTGCATTTTTATTCAGATCTATTAAACCAAAATACAAATATACTTTGCTGCACTTTATTTTATTTGCGATCTGTTATTTCAATCTACTACAATTTTCTGGCACCGTTACCCGAAAGGGATTGACAACCCCTTTAACACGTCGGGTTGCGAGGTGTTGTTATTTGTGTGCAGGTGTTGTTTACGTTGTGTTGCTTGGTTCTCCTACTTGTTCGATAACCTTGGTTTCTTCACTGAGGGAAATACATACCTTCGTTGTGCTACATCAACCCTTCCTCTTTGGGGAAATGCCGACGTAGTCCTAGCAGACAGGAGCTTTTCTGGCGCTATAGTCAGAGAGCGATCAAAAGGAATTTCTGGTGCTGTTGCCGGGGAGGATCTTCAACATGACCAGGTTCCTAATCAAAAATCTCATCTCCTTGCAATTTACATTATTTTCCATTTGCCTCTCGTTTTCCTCTCCCCCACTTAACAAAAATTTGCCGTTTTATTTGCCTCTCTTTTTCCGTTCGCCATTTTCTCGTCAGATCTATTCTTTGCTTGCAATCATGAGTGATTTCGGTATGGCACCAACAGATGATGGCTTGACTCCTAAGATTGGACGTACAGGCAATCTGGATGCTAAAACTTTTATCTTGGGGCAAGGGAATATTATGGGAAAACAACGTATCCAAGAATTCTTCAATTGTGTGGAAAATCTGAGTCTTGATGATGCTCCTATACTTAAAACTACTAGATCTTATGCGGATGCTATTTCATCACTAGTTCTGAAACTTGAAAGTAAATTTATCCGCACTCATACTACTTTGCAAAGATTATTTTTTGAGCTTCCCAAAATAAAGAATCCTAGAGCCAAAAAGTTGGCCACTCTCGTTCTTATGAACGAGTTTGACTACATAATTCGGGAGGCTAGGGAAATCTTTGACTTTTATCGTATGAATCGTGAAAAACCCGTGATAGATGAAATTCTTTACAATAGTGACTATGCACTAAGGCATTTGCTTGGGGATAATAAGATCTTTGATGAGAATCTTAAAAAGGAGGTCCCCGTTCTAGAAATAATCCAACAAGTTTTTAAAAATGTTAATCAACACTATTCTTGGATTGTCGCGGGAAATCAAAGCGGTTATGATGAAAACCAACTAAGGAATGCTAATGTTTCTATGGATAATATGTTGTATGTTGTGTTTACAAAACCTCTTGATAAAAATATCCCCAAGAAAATTAAGAAGAAGAAAGATGACAAAACTTAAATCCTTGCCTTACGCCTAGCTAAGGGCGTAAAACTATAGCGCTTGTTGGGAAGCAACCCAATGAATAAAATTTATTTTTGCTTTTTTGCTTTCTGTTCTTGAGTGTTTACACAATTATGCTACTGTTATGATTGTGTTTTTTGTGTTTTAATTAGTGTTTGTGCCAAGTAGAACCAATAGGATCTTCTTGGGTGAAAGTTGTTTGATCTTGCTGAAAAAGACAGAAACTTTGTGCTCACGACAATAATTGTTAAAAATCACCAGAACGTGATAAAATGCCAATTCTTTTTGCAGAAGATCAATATACAAATTATCCAGGTTGTCCTAGTTTTTCAGAATTTTTGGAGTTCCAGAAGTATTTTAAAAAATCAGATTTCTACAGACTGTTCTGTTTTGACAGATTCTGTTTTCTTTGTGTTGTGTGCTTATTTTGATGGATCTATGGTTTTCTTTGATGAGTTTTTGCCATAGAAAAGTTGGAATACAGTAGATATAATACAAAAACAAAATATGAATTGGTTTGATACAGAACTTATAGTAGTGATTTGTTTGTCTTACACTAACGGATCTCACGAAGGTTTGGTTGAGTTTTGTGTGATTGAAGTTTTCAAGTTTTGGGTTATCTTTTTTTTTGACAAAGGGTGGATTTTATTGACTCAAAATGCGGCATTAAGTTGATACAAACACGACGAGAACACACCCGGCCTCTGCATAACTAAGATGCACACAGCGAACACCAACATACACAAAAACCCGCTAGCAAATAGCAAAGTCATATAAGACCAAAGCTATGCCTAAGCGAGAGAAAAACCCAAAGCGAACAAATCCGCGATCGACAAACTACAACAATGAACATATCCACACCAAGCATCTCATGACATCATAAGGACAACAGGGTTGTTCAACAGCAACGCCTTCATGAAGGGAGCGATGCTCGAGCGTCGCCGTCACCGGATCCAACCACCAAAGGTCGGACTCTTAAGTTTTCACCCTGAAGAATCAGTCTAAGCATATACGAGCAATGCCTTCAACAAGGGAATGACGCAAAAACATCACCATTGCCATGTATGACCACTCATGTCAGACATAGGTTTTCACCTCGGAGCTCGAGACCGGGTACTCGAAAGCACCAGCATCGAAATCAATCATAGGTTGTCACCACCGCTTTTCCATGATCCTAGCAGCTGCTCGCCGTTGTACAACCATATCCTCTGCGTCAAGTCGTTGTCCATCGTTTGCATCTCATCGCCGAATGAAACCACCGAATCTGAAGAGAGTAATCCCCGCGAAGATCTTTCGGTGGCCATCGCAATCCGCAACGAGGCCGCCGCTGACCGGAGTGATCACCACATGTACCAACACCGTCGGCGGAGCACATCACCGGTGAGTGCCATCTGGCCAAAGAGAGCCCTATCCAGGACTATAGACCAAAAGCAGACATGACCGGATCTGAAGCATGAAAGACAGATCTGTCCACCAGGCAAGAACCACGGCACCGCAGCCAACCTGGCCACAACACCACGCCCAAAATCCACTGAGGCGCCCCTATAGCCAAAATCCAATGCATAGCAGGAGCACTGCCGCCACAAAGCGCATGAATCTGGCCATCGCGCTGCACCGGCCCCGCGCCTCCGGCACAACCTCGCCGCCATGCCGCCGGTAGCCGTCACCACGCCCCACAGGAGGACGTCGAGAACAGTCACCGGTCGCCGCGACCCAGCCGAGTCCTGACACGCGCCGACGTGCCACCCGAAGCTACCACCCTACAGAATGGAGGCTGTCGCGAGAAGGCGCCCCTCCGCCACCGTCGGCCGCGTGAGCTTTGCCAGCGGCGTCCTCCGGCAACGGCGCGGCGAGGCGTGTAGAAAGGAGCGGCGGCAGTGCTAGCAACCGCGTTCCGCCCGAGTCGCCCAGGGCCAGGCTCGATGGATGAAGGAAGGATGTAAGAGCCTAAGCTTGGGGATGCCCCGGCATCCCAAGCTATTATCCAAGAATGAGCAACCAACTAAGCTTGGGGATGCCCCGGCATCCCAAGCTATTATCCAAGAATGAGCAACCAACTAAGCTTGGGGATGCCCCCGAGTGGCATCCCCGCTTTCTTCCAACAACTATCGGTATTTTACTCAAGGCTATATTTTTATTCGTCACATGATATGTGTTTTGCTTGGAGCATCTTGTATGATATGTGTCTTTGCTTGTTTTATTTTGTGTTTTAAGTCATCAATGACACACCTATTTGGGAGAGCCTAAATGATTTCATGACTTGTTAGAATTGCTCTCTGTGCTTCACTTAAATCTTTTATGAGCTAGGACTTGCTCTAGTGCTTCACTTATATCTTTTTGAGCACGGTGTGCTTTGTTATTTTTGACGAAATGCTCTCTTGCTTCACTTAGATTTATTTAAGAGTTAGTAAAATTTTGAAGAAATTCTCTCTTGCTTCACTTAAATTATTTTGAGAGAAAGAAAATTTGTTATGCTCATGATCTTCACTTATATTTGTTTGAGCTTATGAAAAGCAACACATGAAAATTAGTCCCAAAGTGATAGATATCCAAGAAGGATAAAGAAAGAAAAAAATGTCATGAAGATCATTGGACAAAATAAACTTGATTCTTAGTAATCATTTTGAGATATGATGATGTGATATGTGAGTTATGGTGATGAGTAATTGTGCTCTAGTAAGAATATTGGTGTTAAGGTTTGTGATTCCCTATGCATGCACGAAAGTCAATAATCATGCAATGAAAATTATATCCTACTTGTGGTGCATTATTTAGTGTTAATTATGCTTAATGCTTGCTTATGAGATTATTCGTTTCTTGGTTGGTCGCTTCTCAATCTTTTTGCTAGCCTTCATTTTGCACTAAGTATGACCTCTACTTGTGCATCCAAAATCCTTCAAACCAGTTTTGCCACATGAGTCCACTATATCTACCTATATGCGGTATTCTTTTGCCGTTCTAAGCAAATTTGCATGTGCCATCTCTAACTTTCAAAATAAGTTCTCTTTTGTGTGTTTGTTTCGCTCGCGGAACGATAACGGGTGGCTAATATTTCCATGCTGGATGTGTTATTCCAAGACGAGTGTTTATTCACTTGTCATTGCACGAGAGTAAGGCAAAGGTTTTAGGGATTCCTAGTCCCGAAATGCAAAAATGAATTTACTTTATGTTGTCAAATAATAAATTCCTTGGAAAGTGTTGGTATGGAGGGCACCCGTGGATACGGTTAGCCATGGAAAGTGAAAGAATGGTGGAGAAAGGAATAAACTTTATTTTCTGTTTGGGAACCGCCTATGGCATATCTAGCATGGAAAGTGTTAGTAACTCCGAGTTGTTTTTGTTGGTGGGATGGATACACCTCCCAAAATGTTTTATCTCTATTTTTGTCACTTTGAGCTCTGGCACCTCTACAAATCCCTACTTCCCTCTACAAAGGGCCTTTCTTTTACTTTATGCAATTTTTATTTTTAATTTGAGTCTCCATCTTCTCTTATAAAAGCACCAACTAGGAGGCAATATGATCGTAGTTAAGTATTGGGTGTAGTTAATATTCGAGTGAGTTTCATAAATGGATCAATGTTCGAGCATGATGGGCTAGGGATAACTTATTTTAGCATTGATATTAAAGACATGGTAGCTTGTTGATATGCTTGAGTATCTAAATTATTATGTCAAAACTAGACTATTGCTTTGAATCAGATAAAAGTCCAAATGTCCATGCTATAAAGAAAAGAATATGATATGACATGATGAACAGCACTCCACATAAAAAATTCCGTTTTTATCACTTACCTACTCGAGGACGAGTAGGAGTTAAACTTGGGGATGCTGATACGTCTCCAACGTATCTATAATTTTTGATTGTTCCATTCTGTTTTATTATCAATCTTGGATGTTTTGTAATCATTTTATAGTCATTTTATATCTTTTTTGGTACTAACGTATTGACCTAGTGCCAAGTGCCAGTTGCTGTTTTTTCCATGTTTTTTACATCGCAGGAAATCAATATCAGACGGAGTCCAAATGGAACGAAACTTCGAGATGATTTTTTATGGACCAAAAGAAAGAAGTTGGGCCCTGGTTGCACCTGGGGGGAGTCCCGAGGAGGGGACAACCCACTAGGGCGTGCTAGGAGGCCCAGGCATGCCCTGGTGGGTTGTGCCCACCTCGGGTGCCCCCCGGACCGCCTCTTCGCTCTATAAATACCCCCAAAATACCGGAACCCTAGAAGCATCGATGAAATATTCATTCAACCACAGCAGAGTCCAGAACCACCAGATCCAATCTAGACACCATCTCGGATGGGGTTCACCACCTCCATTGGTGCCTCTCCGATGATGCATGAGTAGTTCTTTGTAGACCTTCGGGTCCATAGTTAGTAGCTAGATGGCTTTCTCTCTCTTGCTGAATTCTCAATACAATGGCCTCTTGGAGATCCATATGATGTAACTCTTTTGCGGTGTGTTTGTTGGGATCTGATGAACTTTGAGTTTATGACCAGTCATATCTTTTTATATCCATCAAAGTTATTTGAGTTTCTTTGATCTCTTATAGCCTCGT
This sequence comes from Aegilops tauschii subsp. strangulata, assembly GCF_002575655.3. Classification (NCBI taxonomy): domain Eukaryota; kingdom Viridiplantae; phylum Streptophyta; class Magnoliopsida; order Poales; family Poaceae; genus Aegilops; species Aegilops tauschii. The sequence goes on from NC_053036.3 coordinate 353,361,186, forward strand.
ATTTCTTCTCCGATATTTGGGTTTTGTTTGGCCAACTTGATCTATTTATCTTGCAATGGGAAGAGGTGCCCGGTAGTGGGTTCGATCTTATGGTGCTTGATCCCAGTGACAGAAAGGGAACCGACACGTATATATCGTTGCTACTAAGGATAAAAAGACGAGATCTATATCTACGCAATAGATAAACGGATCTTGTCTACATCATGTCATCGTTCTTATTGCATTACTCCATTTTTCCATGAACTTAATACACTAGATGCATGCTGGATAGAGGTCGATGTGTGGAGTAATAGTAGTAGATGCAGGCAGGAGTCGGTCTACTAATCTTGGACATTATGCCTATGTAATGATCATTGCCTAGATATCGTCATAATTATTTGAGGTTCTATTAATTGCCCAACAGTAATTTGTTTACCCACCGTTTGTTATCTTTCTCGAGAGAAGCCACTAGTGGAACCTACGGCCCCCGAGTCTTCTTCCTCATATATTTGCTTGTGATCTACTTTTCCTTTGCATTTTTATTCAGATCTATTAAACTAAAAATACAAAAAATACTTTGCTGCACTTTATTTTATTTGCGATCTATTATTTCAATCTACTACAATTTTCTGGCATTGTTACACGAAAGGGATTGACAACCCCTTTAACACGTCGGGTTGCGAGGTGTTGTTATTTCTGTGCAGGTGCTGTTTACGTTGTGTTGCTTGGTTCTCCTACTGGTTCGATAACCTTGGTCTTCACTGAGGGAAATACGTACCTTCGTTGTGCTAGATCATCCCTTCCTATTTGGGGAAATACCGACGTAGTCCTAGCAGACATGAGCTTTTCTGGCGCTATAGTTAGAGAGCGATCAGGGCGCCTCTTTCCATGTCACCGGGGATCCAGGTACTTTGCTCGAGTCTCATCCCGTGTTATCGCATGATCCTCATCACATTGTTGTCGGTAATGGGGCCCGTCTTCCAGTCCCGCCATTGGTAACACTCGTGTCCCTCCTCGCCCTTTCTATCTCACCCATATTTTGTTGTCTCCTAACATCGTTCAAAATCTTATCTCTGTGCGCAAATTTACACGTGACAATTTATGTTCTGTGGAGTTTGACTCCCTCGGCTTTTCCGTGAAGGATCTTCAAACCAAGGAGGTGCTTCTAAGGTGCAATAGCTCCGGCGACCTCTATCACTTCACCAGCGGCCGCGGCGACGCTCCGCCGGTGGCTTTCACCATTTCCTCTTCGGATCTTTGGCATGAAAGGCTCGGGCACCCGGGCGTCTCGTCATTAGCTTATTTTCCCTTTGATGATCCCACTACATATAATAAAAAATCTACATTGCAATTATGTATTGCTTGCCAATTGGGCTAACACACACGTCTTCCTTTTCCCCTTCAGCACCTCACACTCACCCGGCTGGATCTTACCTATGTCGTCCATCAGATTTGCTTGTTCATGCATGCTTCGCTTGATTCTCACTTCCAGCTGATCAAGCGGGTCTTGCGCTACCTTCGTGGCACCACTCACTATGGTCTCCAGTTCTACCGCTCCTCTTCACATGACCTCATATCCTATGGCGACGCTGATTGGGCCAGGTGTCCCATCACTCGCAAGTCCACTTTTGGTTTTTGTGTGTTCCTCGGCAACAACCTCATTTCTTGGTCATCCAAGTGACAACCGACTATGTCTTGTTCTAGTGCGGAGGTGGAGTATCATGCCGTCGCCAACTGCGTTGCTGAGTCTTGTTGGCTACGACAGCTCCTCTCCGAACTACATCGCCCCCACGATGAGCTACGGTGGTGTATTGTGATAACGTCAGTGCGATGTACCTCTCGTCTAACCCGGTACAACATCAGCGGATGAAGCATGTCAAAATCGATCTTCACTTTGTTCGCGACCGCGTTGCCCTCGATGAAGCCCAGGTTCTCCATGTTCTGACTTCCTCACAGTTTGCGGATATCTTCACCAAGGGGTTACCGTCATCGGTGTTTTGTGACTTTTGAGCCAGTCTGAACGTTCTTGCTGGCGACGTTCGGACTGCGCGGGGGGGGGGGGGGGGGTGTTGAGTTGTAAGGTGACCAGTGATGTACATGTATATGTGTGTATGAGATGTGTTGCCATTGTAACTACATGGCCGGGTCCTTAGGTAGCTGGCTAACCTCCCGACGCCTGATCTCCCACTTCCCTGCATGTAGGGAAGGCCAACACGCTGGCTGTTGTATATGTATCGTGCTCTCATGCGTAATACAGTGTGGGCAACATATTCCTCCATTCTTCTATCATCATACATCAACATATATCACATCACGTTTTGGCCATACCACATCACAACATGCCCTGCAAAAACAAGTTAGACGTCCTCTACTTTGTTGTTGCTATTTTTATGTGGCTGCTAGGGCAAACTATAAGAACCGTTCTTATCTATGCAAAACCACAACAGTGATATACAAGTTGCCTTTTAACCTTCTAGAAGGACCGCCCTCGTCATATCAGATTCAACTATAGTGGGAGAGACAGACACCCGCAAAGCCACTTTTATGCAATACAAGTTGCATGTCAAATAGTGTCGTCGGTCTCATGTGCGTGGACATGTAAGGTTGGTACGAGCCGCTTCATCCCACAATACCACCGAATCCAAGCAAGACAAGGGAAGTAAGCAATCTGAACATCAACACCCACAACTTCTTTGTGTTCTACTCGCGCATATACATCTACGCATAGACCTAGCTCATGATGCCACTGATGGGGAATGTTGCATGAAAATCAGAAAAGTTCCTGCGAAACACCCAAGATCCAATCTAGGAGATGCATAACTACAAGAGGGGAGTGTGTCTACATACCCTTGTAGATCTAAAGCGTTAGCATCGTAACGCGGTTGCTGTAGTTGTACTCTTCACGATCCAATCGCGATCCAATCCGATCTAGTGCCGAACGTACGACACCTCCGAGTTTAGCACACGTATGGCTCGGCGGTGTCCTCTTCTTATTGATCTAGCAAGTAAGGGAGAGGAGGTATATGAGATCTGAACCAACATGGTGGCGTGGTGGTGGTGGCAGCAGCAGAACTCCGGCAGGGCTTCGTCAAGCGCGTACTAGTGAAATGTGGGAGGAGTTGGGGAGGTAACGGGCAAGGGTCAAAGGGGGGCTGTCCCCAACGCCTCCCCACCTTTATATAGGCGTGGAGGGGGCTGGTGGATTGCCCTCCAAAGCCTAGGGTCGTTGGTCCAAGGGGGAAGAGGAAATCCCTCCTTTCCTTTCCCACCTATCGCTATCCCCCTTTTAGGGATCCTGATCTTTCCCTTTGGGATATGATACTATTCCTTTTAAGGGAGGATCTTGGTGTGCCTAGACCAGGGTTGTGGGGACTTTCCTCACTCCCCATGTTCATGTGGGCCCCCCATGCAGGTGGGCCCCACTCCAGAACCTTCTAGAACCTTCCCGGTACAACACCGAAAAAACTCAACCTTTTTCTGGAACCCCGACAACAACTTTCCATATATGTATCTTTTCCTCCAAACTATTCCGGAGCTCCTCATGATGTCATGGATCCCATCTGGGACTTCAAACAACCTTCGGACTTTCCACTATTAATATCTCAACACTACCCTAGCGCTACCAAGTGTTAAGCGTGCGACCCTTTGGGTTCGGAACATGCAGACATGCTCGAGACTCCTCTCCGGTCAATAACCAATAGCGGAACCTGGATGCCCATGTTGGTTCCTACATAATCAACAAAGATCTTTGTCGCTTGAACCATGATGTCAAGGATTCAATCAATCCGGTATGCAATTCCCTTTGTCCGGCGATATGTTACTTGTTTGAGGTTCGATGGTCGGTATCTCCATACCTAGTTCAGTATCGTTACTGACAAGTCTCTTTACTCGTTCCATAATACAAGATTCCGTGACTAAACTCATTAGTCACATGAAGCTTCTTATGATTTTGTATTACTGAGAGGGCCTAGAGATATCTCTCCGTCACACGGAGCGACAAATCCCAGTCTCGATCCATGCAACCCAACAGATACCTTCGGAGATACCTGTAGAGTACCTTTATGATCACCTAACTACGAAGTGACTTTTGATAGCACACAAGGCATTCCTATGGTATCTGGGAGTGGCATGATCCCATGGTCTAAGGAACTGATACTTGACATGAAGAAAGCTATAGCAAATATCTAAATGATCTGATGCTAAGCTTACAGTTGGGTCTGTCCATCACATAATTCTCCTAATGACGTATCCCATTATCAAATGACAACTCATGTCCATGGTTAGGAAACCTTAACCATCTTTGATCAATGAGCTAGTCTGGTAGAGGCTTACTAGGGACAAAGTGTAGTTTATGTATTCACACATGTATTTAAGTTTCCGATCAATACAATTCTAGCATGAATAATAAAAATTTATCATGAATGGGAAATATGATAATAACCATTTTATTATTGCCTCTAGGGCATATTTCCAATAGTTTTTCATAGAGAGAGTCTCCTATGTTGTCATTTTCATATACTAGTGGGAATTTAACGTTATAGAACTTGGCTTGTACATTCAGATGATGGGCTTCCTCAAATGCCCGAGGTCTTCATGAGCAAGCAAGTTGGATGCATACCCACTTAGTTTCCATTGAGCTTTCATACACATATGGATCTTAGTTCATCCTTTGCATGTCAATCCCTACTTCTCGCATTGACATCAATTTATGGGATCTCCATAGCCCATTGATTAGCCGCGTTGATGTGATAGTATCTTCCTTTTTGAACCAAGGTATTTCCCTTAGTGATGAAACCAAGGTTATCGAACTAGTAGGAGAACCAAGCAACATTATGTAAACGGTACCTGCACACAAAGAACAAATACTTGCAACCCAACATGTAAGAGGGGTTGTCAATCCCTCCCGGGTAAAAGATTGGTAAAGATATAATTTGGTAGACGCAAATAAAATAACGGCAAATAAAATTCAGCGAGGTATTTTTGGGTTTTTTATAATATAGATCTGAAAATAAAAGATGCAAATAAATAGAAAGGCAAATAGCAATATAGATCTGAAGATATATGATGAGAAAATAGACCCGGGGGCCATAGATTTCACTAGTGGCTTCTCTCGAGAAAATAGCATATGGTGGGTAAACAAATTACTGTCGGACAATTGATAGAACTTCAAATAATTATGACAATATCCAGGCAATGATCATTATATAGGCATCACTTCCAAGATTAGTAGACCGACTCCTGCCTACACCTACTACTATTACCCCACAAATCGACCGCTATCCAGCTTGCATCTAGTGTATTAAGTTCATGGAGAAACAGAGTAATGCAATAAGAACGATGACATGATGTAGACGAGATCTATTCATGTAGGAATAGCCCCCATCTTGCTATCCTTAATAGCAATGATACATACGTGTCTTGCTGCCCCTTCTGTCACTGGGAAAGAACACCGTACATCGAACCCATCACAAAGCACCTCTTCCCATGGCAAGAAAAATCGATCTAGTCGGCCTAACTGAACCAAAGATTCGAAGAACAAATATGAGGCTATAAGTAATCATGTATATAAGAGATCAAAGAAAATCAAATAACTTTCATGGATAAATATATCAGATCATAAACTCAAAGTTCATCGGATCCCAAAAAACACATCGCAAAAAGAGTTACATCAAATAGATCTCCAAGAGCCATTGTATTGAGAAGCAAAAATAAAGAAGAAGGCATCTAGCTACTGCCTACGGACCCGTAGGTCTACAATGAACTACTCACACATCATCGGAGAGGCACCAATGAGGATGATGAACCCCTCCGTGATGGTGTCTAGATTGGATCTCGTGGTTCTGGAACTTGCGGCGGCTGGAATTGTGTTTCGTCGACTCCCCTAGGGTTTCTGGAATATTTGGGTATTTATAGGGCGAAGAGGCAGTGCGGGAGGCCACCGAGGTGGGCACAACCCACCAGGGGCAACCCTCTGGTACTTCTTTGGCCCATGTTGTTCCTTCTGGTCCATGAAAGTTTTGATGCGTTTGGACTCCGTTTGGTACTGATATTCTGCGAAGTAAAAAACAGGCAAAAACAGCAACTGGCACTAGGCACTATGTCAATAGGTTAGTCCCAAAAAAATGATATAAAGTTGCTATAAAATGATTGTAAAACATCCAATAATGATAATATAACAACATGGAACAATAAAAAATTATAGATACGTTGGATACGTATCAGCATCCCCAAGCTTAATTCCTGCTCGTCCTCGAGTAGGTAAATGATAAAAATAGAATTTTTGATGTGGAATGCTGCCTAACATGTTCATCACATATTGTTTTCTTTTGTAACATGGACATATGGACTTTTATATGGTTCAAAGCAATAGTCTAGTTTTGACATGAAGATTTCAATACTCAAGCATATCAACAAGCAACCATGTCTTTCAAAACATCAATGCTAAAGCAAGTTATCCCTAGCCCATATCACACTCAATCATTGATCTATTCATGAAAAACACTCGCATATTAGTTACATCCAATGCTCAAGTACGATCATAGTGCCCCTTGGTGCTTTATAAGAGAAGATGGAGACTCAAATAAAAATAAAAATTTCATAAATTAAATAGAGAGGCCCTTCGCAGAGGGAAGTAGGGATTTGTAGAGGTGCCAGAGCTCAAAGCAAAAATTGAGAGATAGAACATTTTGAGAGGTATACTTTTCCCGTCAACGAAAACGACCGAGTAATTCCCAACACTTTCCATGCTCGATATATCATAGGCGGTGTCGGTGCAACAAACCCTGGGTCCGTTGCCCAGACTATGCACAGGCAGAAGAGCAAGATCACAACACCAAGGTCAGATTGGAGCGCAAGGGACCAGCCCTTCAAAAGACCAACGTGCAGCACAAGAGAACCAAGACTAGACAGAAGAGCAAGATATTGCTAATGGAAAAACCTCCCTTCTCGGGAAGGCTTGCCTGGAAAGGATGGGGTTACCCCCGAAAGCGAGCCTTCGGGTCGTCCCGGCAGGCCTGCGGGGGCTTATTGAGGCAGAACCACCTCACCGCACCCCCTCATCACGACGCACGTTGTCGATCGATGCGGTGTCAAGCTCCAAAGTGACTAAGTGGCTGCTATTCGCCACATGGCAGCCACTTCCTACAGAAAAGACTTCCAGGCGACACCCGTCCTGCGATAGTGCCTGCTGGGCAAACTATGATGTGACATTGAGCGGCGCATTTAATGCGCTCTGTCAACCTGAGTTAGGTATGATAGCACTGCTTGCTATCTAATCAGTGCATAATGACTGATTTGCCACTGTGGTGACCCCTTTACCTATAAAAGGAGGCCCAAGGTAACCGTAGAAAAGGTTGACTGATCCACCCCTTTACACACTGATACGCGCACAACCGTTTTCCCCCCGAGGCAACCCTGCCGGGCAAGCGTGTTGTGCTCACCACCATTTTTCCACCATCAATCAACCAAAGCAGGACTAGAGTTTTACGCCTCACGGCGGCCCGAACCTGGGTAAAAACTGCCCATGTGATCTCTGTCGTGTTGTTCCACGCTCCTCTGCTCTTTGTGCAATGTGCCATCACCCCGCCGAACCAGAAAAGGGCTCTTGGTCCCATAGGTGGCCGTGGTTTCCCACGACATCTTTGGCGCGCCAGGTAGGGGGATCACTTGCGTGAACCTGAAAGCGTGAGCAGCACGCCATCTTCATCACCGTTTTCATCATCGACGGCTCCATTGACTATGGCGCCCAAGAAGAAACCTAGTGCTTTAGCTCACCCGTCCACCTCGAAGGCTCCGCCGCCCGCGGCCACCAACGCCGCGGGGGATGTGGAGGCACACGAGGATGCGGGTGCTACGGGGGACACGGTCGGTGCAGGCGGCATTGTCACCACCTCCCCCGCGGCCGAAGCAGGAGCGGGAGGCACCAGAGGAGAGCAGCATCAGCAACACCCAGGTGGTCATGCTCTACGAGGTACGAATGAAGGGGTTATACCGTATATACCTCTTCCCCTCACCGAAGGGCACAGTCATAGTGGTGGCGCGCGGTCTAGGGCGAATCGCCGCCCTCCGACCGCCCCCGCCACGGGCGCGACCGCAGCGCGCGCGCCTCCCTCGGAGCTGGTTGACCCAGCCACTGTGCCCAATAGGCCCACTAGCCCTCAAGCGCCTTCACCGCACCTCCATGCCATCCAAGTGGACGGCTCGCAACAGCAAGGGCGTGACGCCGTCGCCACCGGCACCGTCAGGATTCGGGCAACGATCTACATCATCATCGCCAATTCCAAGCACCGCTATGGAGGCCACTCTCCTGGACTCCTGCTCTCTCTCTCTCTCTCTCTCTCTCTCGCCGACAATCTTCAATTTTGTCGCACGCATCCAACACACAAACCTTGTTGGTCCCTCTCGCTTTCTCTCCATCTCTCTCTCTCTCTCTCTCTCTCTCTCTTTGTGTGTGTGGGGGGGTGGTCTTTCTAGTTCGCATGCATATATACTCCATCTATAGGTCTCTCTCGCACACTATGTATGATTCTCTAGTCCAAGCTAGATATCTTGGGTGCACTCATCGTACGCACACAAATTCCTTGGTTCGTTGCCCGCAACTCTGTCACGCACCACGCTGTGGTCTCGGAGCTCTCCCCCTCTCTCTCAAACTCTCCATCTACCTGGGTCACACATACACATGCATATCTCACTCGCACTCGATAGGCCCATCTAAAACTCTATCTCTCTCCCTCGTTCTCTCTCCATCTCACATGCACACACACACACAACACACAATCTCATGCCTAGCTAGCCAAGTATGATGGTCTCTCACTCAATTGTAGGCACACGCAGTCCCCCCTATATGTATATGACTAGCTAATCTTAGTCTCCATCACAAAGATGTGCATGGTCTATCTCGATTTCTTTCAGGGCATCTTTCCATCGCGCACGTACCTCCCTCGATCTCCCACCCATATAGTCCCCTCACGATCTCGAGGGGATCTCTCTATCACAAACACACCCTCTCGCCCTCCCCATGCGTCCATGTTCTCCATGTGTCCCTCTCGACCTTTGTTCCTTGTTGGCCAGACCTCTATTGGACATGTGCTATAGGGGTGTCTCTCTCCATTGCAAACAATCACACACTAGCTATCTTCGTGTATCTCCTCGCCTCACTTTTCTATCTCGGAGATGCATGCGTGAAATGTTCGCCTAAGAAACGAAAAAACACACACTCTCTCTAATTTATCGTTTGTTGTCACTTTCTCTTTCACACACATACTCTTTTGCACACTTACTCATTCTCCTTCACACGCACTTGATCCCTCTCGACTTAGGCACTCTCCTCGGTCCATAGCATATTGATTTATTGAAAAGTAAAACATCACAAAGTTTGACCATGTACGAGGAGAAAAACAATTACATCTAGAATGGCAAACATATACCATTAGATTCACCATGAGATGTAGTTATGTATGATGTATCTTTGGTATTGTAGATATAAATAACATTTGCGCAAACCTGATGAAAGTTTCCAAAGTTTGACTTCTAAAAACTTTACATGCACTGCATTATCGAGCGGATGGAATATCTCTTTCCCCCTCTCAGCTATCTAACGCACCACTCAGCCTTATCGGGGCTCCTCAATCTCTCTCAAACTTTATATCTCCCTGGTTCACACATACACATGTCTCGCTCGCGCTATACATATAGACCCATCCAACACTCTCCACCCTTGTTCTCTCTCTATGTGACACACCCCCCCTAATAAGTACCATAATCCCTCACTCCATCATAGGCGCAAGCACTCCCCCCTAAGTATGATTATCTCTCACTAGCCATCAGGAACACACGTATTGTCTCCTTCCATCCATACGTATATCTCGATATCTCTCGGGGTATCTTCTATCGCGCACACACCTTGTCACTCGATCTCCCACCCATGTAGTCCCATCACGATCTCCAGGGGATCTCTCTATGACAAACATACACTCTCTCCTCCCCATGTCTGCATTTTCTTCGTACGCCTCTCTCGACCTCTCTCCCTTGTTTGTCAGACCCCTCTTGGCCACGTGCTAGGGGTCTTGCTCTCTCAGTTGCAAACAACCACACACTATCTCCTCACCTTGCTTCCGTTGTCGAAGATGCATGTGTGATATGTTTGTATAAGACACACACGTTTTTTCTCGACTTTTATCAAGTGTTGTCCATGTCTCTTTCACACACGCACACACACTTTTTTCACTCACTCTTTCTATTTCACTCTCTCTAGTTAGGGACTCTCTCACGTTCATAAGCATATGCATGTTTTGAAAAGTCAAACCTCAGAAAAGTTTGACCAGGTATATGTGGAGAAAAACATTTACATCTGGAACGATCATTAGGTTCATCACAACATGTACTTACTTCATACTATCATTTATCTTTGGTATTGTAGATATAAGTAATTTCTTTATAAACTTGGTCAAAGTTTCAAAAGTTTGACTTTTAAAAAAATGTTGGAACTACATTATCGAACGGAGGGAGTAGCTCTTCCTCTCTCTCTCTCTCTCTGCTATCTCTCACGGGCCTCCCCTCTCACTTGAACACTCTATACCGACGGATTATACGCTCACTGTGTCATCGTATAGCTCCGTATATTGTTTACTTGACCGGTCAACCAGTCCACATGCTGCCTTGTCAGCTCGTGTTCTGTATCTTCGTGTGCTGGCCCATGTGGCAGTGGGTGAAAATAAGTAAACTAGAGGCCCATCTGACACGCGGTGAAGTAAACAAAGTTGAAACCACTCGGGGTAGCACCCCGCACGCTAGTAAATTGAGGGCGCATTGAGGACACACTTCTTCCACGTGAAGGACGCACTCGCGCACATTTCACCACTGCGCGGCGGCATGCACAGAAGGACGCACTCGCGCACACCCAGCACACAACACACACCAGCACACGTGTACACCGGCGTCGCCGCCGGTTGAGATGGACGGTGAGGCAGCCAACAAGCGGAGGCGGCTCGAGCCAAAACCGTATCCGGCGAGCCTGGACTTCATTAGCAGCCTCCCCGATGACATGCTGCTCGTTATCATCGGCCTCCTCCCCACCAAATCTGTCGTGCGGACCGCCCTGCTCTCCCGGCGGTGGCGCCCCCTCTGGCGCCGCGTCCCCCGCAACCTCACCGTCGATAGCTGCCTCTGCGACGGGGATTGCAAACGCATGGCCGCAGTCTCCAAGATCCTTTCATCGCACCCTGGGCCAGCCAGACGCCTTGACATCCGCATGTTCAGTACCAACTGCAAGGTCCAACCCAAGTTCGATGAGTGGTTCTTATCCCCCGCCCTAGATCAGCTCGAGGAGCTTAGCCTTAAAGCTGGACGATGTCGCTCTCTGCCGCCGTCCGCGCTCTGCCTCGCGCCAACGCTGCGCCGCGCCAGCTTCAGCTCCTGCTATCTTCCCCAGATTAATGTCGCGCCCACCCTTCTTGTCCCTCAACTCAAGCAGCTCGACCTCTTCGACGTTGTCATCTTGAAGAAGGCTATGGAGCACCTGCTCCGCAGCTGTACTGTGCTCGAGTTCCTTCGTCTTGAGCAGATCCACGGGTTCATTAGCCTCCACATCGCCTCGACGAATCTCCGATGGATTTATGTGTCTTGCTGGGCCTGCAACAAGACATCAATTGGGAAGAGATCACTCCAGCTGTTCCACGTTATGGTCATTGAGATGCGCCTTTCCTTGAGAGATTGCTTGTATCGGATCTAGAAGGTCCAACAAAAATCAGGGTCATTGACGCGCCAAAATTGACAACGTTGGTGCACTCGTCTACCAAATTCTCCGAACTCTTTATTGGATCCATAATCGTTCAGGTACAACACTCATCTTCTTCTCCGTCTTCTTGAAATTCACATTTTTAAATTTTTCTTGATGTATTTACGACCGTCTTCCAAAAAATGATTCCCACAAGCTTGACCCAGTCTATGCCCACAGTGAAGATCTTGGCAATAAAATCTATCGGCCCCAATCTGGATCAAGTTGTTGGATTCCTTACATGCTTTCCGTGCACGGAGAAGCTACTCATCAAGGTGAAACTTCTTTCCTATTAGTAAACGGTAATCACAACGTAGCTCAATTTTTTCGTAATTTTCCCAAATTAGGATGACAAGTGTAGTGTTCAAAACTGCATCTACGCACTGCACTGAAAGAAATGTTTTTAGTATTTTTTCTCACGTGATCACCTGCATCGTTTTTTTGTTGTACTAGGCTAGTCATAGTGGAAAGTAACTTAGACTACTCTAGTAACTCTATGGTTACCCTAAGAGCAAGTACTACCTCCGTCCTAGTTTACTCTTCCTATTTTGTAGTATCAAAATTTGACCATAGATTTAACTGACAAAATGTTAATGCATGTCACTAAGAACTATATCGTTCGATTCATATTTGAACATAATTTCAAATGGTGTAATTTTTAGTGACATGGATTGGCATTTTTTACGTAAATCTATGGTCAAAATATTATACTAAATAAGAGGTAGTACAAAAGTGGGCTATAACGGCCCTCCACTATGTAGGCCAAAACACGTGCCAAATTCAGTTGTGATACATTTGGCATCGATGCCCCTCCATTGCTCACCTGTTGCCCCAATCTGGATCACCTACTTTGCTCTGGTGCCAAATTAACTCACGCAATGAAAAAACACTTGCATGGGAGAGAGAGAGGACTGAGGCAATAAAAAACACTTGTTTGGGAGAGTGAGAGGCTGGTGTAGTTGGTTTGATTGATTTGTTCATACATGTGTGTCTGTGTGCACAGCGGTGCCAACTCTCTCACATCGTGAGAGCGGTGCCAAAATCTTTTGATTTGACATCGATGCGTATTATGTGGCATACTTTTGCAAAATATGGCATCGGCCACATAGTGGAAGGCAACAAATGCCCAAGCTCTTCATGTACTCCTAGGTAAGTGAGAGGAAAGAGAAAGAGAGAGAGAGAGTGAAAAAATATCACTAGCCAGCCAACCCTATCGTATGAGCGAATGATATTGGTACCTCTTGATGACACGGCAATCTTATACAGCCAGCTGCTCTAATATGTTCTCTTCTTTTGCAGATAAAAAAAGACCCGAAAGTGAAAAATGTGTTGCACTATAACAATCTCATCAAATGCCTTGATCTCCATCTTACAGAAATTGATTTGATCGACTACTGAGGTAGCACATCTGAGATTAAACTGGCCAGGTTCTTTGTTCTGGAGGCAAGTGTGCTCAAGGTAATGAGGTTTGGCGTTCTCTGGCGCAACAATGAATGGCGTGCTGATCACCGCAAGCGCCTAAGGCTAAATGACAAACTCTCCGCATGTGGCACCCCGATCCGCATGGAGCAGGGGGCCTTCGCACGTCAGCCCGGGATAACACCTGACGCACGACAGGTCCAAGGTACAGCATTCCAGGTACAATAATATTCATCAAATACATGTGTATATGATTACATCATTGATGAATACAATTATCTGGCATATCCCTAAGGCTATTTAAATGGCAGCGGAAGTCTATTTAAATGGCGGTGGAAGTCTTGGTTTGGTAGCGTCTCATCTAGGCTGGGCTCCACAACTCACAGGACTGGCAAGATTATGGCCTAGCACGACGGAACAATCGAACAAGTTGGGCACGACCTACAAAACTGGCATGACACGCCAGGTCAGTACATTGAATGTACTTGCAAGACAACCAAATCCATAGCATCCAAACAAACAGATGACAAAGCAAGAACCAATCATATGCAACAGTCTACGTCTATACAACTTCCAAGCATGGCATGATATTAACTAGAATCATAAATCAAACAACAGCATAGCATCTACTAGCATGGCATATCAAATTTACTTCTAACATAACAACAGCAAAGCATAGCATATCAAAACATGGCATGGCATCATGAAACTATGCTGAAAATAAACTACCAGTTACCTCCCATGAAGACATGTTGTATAAACCTTATGCAACAATCACTTACTCTACCACGGCTCCTCGGAGCACACGCATGACTTATCGAGACCTCGTCTCGGAGTCATATCAACACATCATCAAGACTTCTCACGATTATCTCATGGTCCAAGTCATCACAAGATTTATCACATCTTAGTTATCACACAAGTTATTAGCAGATTTATCCTCCATTTCAACCGAGACCCGATAGTGTGACCTATTACGAACTTGTGCCCATGACGGAGGACGCGACTATCGATAGATTGAATACACTCTGCAGAGGTAGCGCACTTTACCCACACTACAGAACCCTGGCCTCGCACTCCCATACGTGCGGCCACGGTGTTCTAACAAAGCCGAGCTACTGCCATGACACTCTCCCGGCCCCTGCGACCAACACCCCCTTGGGATTCAATCCTGGGTGGCCCTGTGTCTACCAAAGACACCAACGGCCACCGTCATGGCAAAACGGTCCCAAACGGTGACAAGGTATACCATAAAAACAAAAACGAGCACACAAGGTTATGTCCGCCTACCTGATCAGGGTAGCGCGTGCCCATAACCTTCCCTCGCAGGAGGCATCGGCGGGAGGCATGACAATAGACCCAGCTAGGACCTCCCCATAAGGTAAAGTGGTTGCACTGGAGAAGCTCGATTTGGGTGGCACTATGATATCCCAGTGATAACGGAGGAGGTTTGTTATTAATTCATATTATTAACTTCTCCATCTTCAATCATCATGCGAGCATTATTAACATGAATGCAACAACTAACATGCAACCTACCATGCAGTAACAAAACGTCAAGCATTTCAAAAGAAGAATGATAGCATGCGAAACATGGCAATACCAAGTACTAGCAAACTTATCAGTGCAATAGAATTATCATAACATCGATACTACTAACATGAAAATAAACTAGACAGAGGCATGATATTATCAGTATCGATAGTAAACTAGCATGTCAACTTATTTCATGAAAGCATAAGCATGCAAGACAGATAACAAAACATATAGCACGACTAAAATAACGGCAGACGGAACAGACAAGAAACTACTGCAACTAAACACATTCACGAGGTGCAAGCAAAGTCAACATGCAAGTTCGGGGCTCATGACAAGAGGTTAGCTTGCCTGGGGTCGAGGATTACTCTGGAAAAGTGTGGAACGATCGCGGAAAGATTTGCCGGAAACAGTTCTCTCTCGAAGGGGGCTGCTTATGGGCAAGGGCAAAATGGTCATTTCCAGAATGTGCAGACATGGTGAAAATGATTCCAACAGAACGGGATCGACAAAACAAAGACGTGGGCTTTGGAATCACCTGATTTGGAGCTACGGGTAAAAAGATATGATTATTTAACTACCAGGGACCTATCGGTAAGAAAACCATTACAAACTGGCCCCTGACAGAAAAATAGATCGCGCCTTTCTCAGAAATACGCTTTCCGGAGAGGAAAGCACATTCTGGCCCGAAGAAGAAGAAGAATACGCTTTTGGCTTAGGGAAACGCACTCCAGGGAATACGCCTTCGGGATTCTGAAAACGGAAAATGGCCCGAGGCGCTGCCACTTAACTGACGTGGCGAGGCATGGTCAACGCGGGTGAGGCTGACGACGGGGGCCCGCGAGCAGGCGAGGCTCGCCTGGCCTTCTTCTACCTCGCGCTCGGGCGTGCGCCCGACAGAGGGAGGGCCTCGCCTCGATGGCGATTGCCGGCGGCTTCGGCCATCTCTCGGGTCGTGCGACCTACCGAAATTCACAGGACAGAGAGGCGCTTCTCGGGATGGAGCTAGCTGGTGCCGACGAGCCCTGTAGCAGCCACAGCTGAGCTCGCAGCAGGGAGGGGTTTCGGTCGGCGGTGAGCATGGAGCTACGGTGAGGGAGGGGAGAGGCTGAGGCCACGGGGAGGCTCTACTGACTTCGGGGGTTGCGTTGGTGGAGGAGGAACGGCGAGGGGAGGCACGGCATCGCCAGACGCGAGCAGAGCCCGAGGCGGTGGCCATGGCGGCAGTGGGGACCGGAGAGCGACTCCGGGGATGGGTGAGTTGCTCGGGGAGGCTTGAGGAATGTGAGTGAGCTCGGGATAGGCTTAGATAGACGTGGGGAAGGATCGAGGGGGAGGGGAGAGGCGACACGCGGCACGGCTACGTGTCCGTGCGCCGGCGACGCACACGCGCGGCCAAGGACCACGGGGAGCAGTGGCAAGGCGACGAGGGGGACGCGGACAAGAGCCAGGAGGTCACGGAATCGAGCCGAGCTCGAGGACAAGAGGGGGAAACGGACAGGAGTGAGGAACCGACGACGTGCTCACAGACAGGGACTGTTCAGCGATGGCGACGACTCGTCGAGGAAGAAAACGAAGGGGTAAACGGGCCAAGGCGCACGGCGACGATGAGGCTGAGCTGGTTGACAAGCTTGGACGAGCCAGAGCCAGCCGGAGCTGCGATACTGTGGCCAACAGTGTGCAGACACCGATTTGGCCTGCATAGCCCCGTGGTCACCACCGACATCGCACACTCTAGTGGTCAACTACGTGCCAAATATTGTCTACAACGTAGTCCTTCCAAATGTAATTAAGACTGAGGTGATGGCACATGCAGAGGTGTAGAGAGCAGAGGGAACCAAGCTCGACAAGTTTTCTGTTGCAAACTTGGCCACATCTTGGTGATCAAACCATACAGGTTAAGTGCTAAACTTGATGTCCTAGAGGTTTAGGCTAGAAAGGACTACGGTCCTGGGAAGTTGGAGGGGATTTGGGCAAGGATTTAGCATAGCTGCGCTTCAAATGCCAAATCTGACCCAGAAAGCAAATGATGAAGAAGCACTCACTACGAGTGGTTGATTAGGTTGAAACTTGGCAAAGCTTCCTGATTTGGTCATATGTAGATGCTGCCAAAAGATCATACCAAATGGACTTGCCAAATTGGTACTTGTTTCACAAGCATCAAATCTGACCAGAAACTTTGGAAAAATCCAGGAAAATATTGGCTACATTAACTGAGCCAAAATTTGTTGGAGATAGGTTATATGGATAGGAGAAGGCTTAGGAATATTTTCAGCCATAATGGAGCAAGATAAAATAGACTTGCTTCACAAACTGAAAATTTGGACAGAAACCAAGAATTGCTCCTGTGCTCACATAGCTCAATGAAATGAGCTAAATTTAGGTGGAGGCTAATGATTTGGAATAATTGAGAAGGTGGAAAAGTTTCATCCCATTTGGAAACTCTATGAAGGTACTTCCTTCACCAAGTTGCATTCTGGTTAGAAACTTTGAAAAATTGCACAGGGAGCTAGGATGAATGGATTGAGCTCATCTTTGGTATTCGTGGGTGATTTATCCAGGTTAATCACCCTACCAAATTGCTGCTCAATTGGAATTAGGAATAAAGCACTTCCTTTGCAAAATTTCAGAGAAGGTAGAAACTTGCATTGGATAATGTGCCAAAATTTTGAACTATGTAACATGAGGTAAGGATGGAACTAGTGATTATATAGCAAGAAAAAGCTCCACAATTTATGTGGGAATTTTATCTGCTATAAAAATAGTAGTTCCTTTGGAAAATGGCAGGAATACAATATTGGCTTAAAATAGGAAAAGGCAATTTTCCTTATTTAATTATGGCCAATATCTTTGACAAAGCTTGAATTAGGCATAAATATCAACTCCACTACTTCACTTGAATTTAGGAGATGACTAGCTATGCCTTTGGAATTTATTCCTCAGAAAGGCAAGAAACGGAATAAATCATAGTTCAAAAATATTGCATGGGACTTGGCAATATTTTTGCATATCGAAGGATTAGGAGGATAGGAGGGTCTCTTGGAACAGATGGAATGATCAACAGATCAAGGAAATTGATGGCTCCTTTGTATTCACAAAGGGCACATTCAAATTCCAAAAATTGGAATTAGGGTTTGAGAGAATTTGAGATGGTGCAATTGAGGTCTTGCCCACTGATAAAGACATGAGCAAGGTTTTGAAAGGTTGGAAATGACAAAATTTCTCAGGGTCATCCAGCAAACTCAGGACAATTTTTTTGAAAATGAATGCCAAGAAGGAATAACAGCACAAAAATTGATAACCCAATTTTGGGGCTGTTACAAACCTTCCCCCCTTAAAAAGAATCTCGTCCTCGAGATTCCTAGGGTTACAAGACAAATGAGAGGATAACCACTCCGGGGAAAACCTCTGGGTTAATTTTAACCCTTTGGTCGGATTCGAACGAGTTGGGGCACCGATAATTGGTACACCTATGGAGAGATATCGGCAAACACGGTTATATCCACGGCTAGGGGCACTCGAGATCAGACTCCCGAAAAATGCTGGATGCACCACAGTGAACAGTGGATTCACCTGCTGACACATGGGTCCAGGGCCCACTGGCAGCCTCCTTCTTCTACCTCTGGCTAACTGCTTCTTTCGTGCTGCTGCTTCGCGTGCGGCTTGGTGCAGCACGCATCTAGCTCCTAGGGCGATGATGACCCTAGAACTATAGTGCGCGGCGTGCACGGCGCCGGTGCAGCGAGCACTCACGTCGCGGGCCAGCACCTTGTCGGCACTGCTCGTGGATTCGCCTCCTGGACGCCGGTGATCAAGCGACGAGCCGTTTTCCTGGATCTCGCTCACCGTACACCGGGGTTGGGCTATAAAAGACGGCAGCACGGTTCTCCTCCAACGCACAAACACAATGCCGCTCTACTACCTCTTCGGTTTGGGCGAGATCGAGCCGAGCTCCTTCGGCGAGGAGGTGTTCTTGGTGGCGCTACGGTGGTTCCTAGCTACTCTGCTGGGCACGCTAATCGGCTCGTCGATCCTCCTGCTGATTCTCATCAGGAATGATCGGTTTCGGGACAACGCGCGGCTAGGTGCGGTGGCTCAAGGTGTGGAAGAAGATGGTGCACGGGGTGGTCCTCCGCCACGCTTGATCCTCCGTCGCTTTGCGTCGGCGGAGTAATCGCGTGCTGTGGTGGAGCAGGGTGGCGACTTGCCTGCGTCATGCAAGGCAGAGACGATGGTGGTGAGGTCTAGATGCAGGTGAGGTGGCTGTGCCAGCTCAAGAATCACACGGGGTACGAGGGAAAATTTTGGGGATTGCTCCACGAAAAAGTAGGTGTCGAGGTAGAATTAGAGTTGAAATATGTATTGTGGTAGATGTACTGGATCGAATGAAATAAAGTTGGCATTGTTCCTCCGGAAATGAAATCGGGAAAAAGAATTAGAGACAAGGAACTGCCAGACGGAAATGCCTCTGCGAGGCTCTGGGCTTAGAAATCGGGCACACGGGGTATGCACAGATAGAGAGGGATATGTGACTTTGCATTCCCTCGAGTACTGCCCGAATGTACTCGTGGGTGAACCGGGTATGCGTGCAGTATGCAATGCAGTCTAAACTAACAACACACAGATGCAATAAACATGCAATGAAAAACACATCAGACAAACAATACTAAGGTGTTTTAATGCTAGTGGGTATATGTAATCCTGGTATACATATACCTAGACCAGCGCGCATTGTTATTAAAGACTCGGGACGAGTCAATGTTGTTTTTAGTGTATGTGATATACTGATTAAAATCTTGTTAGCACACATTGTCAACCCTGTCAAACATCTCTGTTTGACGGAGAGACAAACAAAAACAAGCTTGAAAACAAAAGCACGAAAACAAACACAGAACACAACATACAGATTACAACATTACCAGCATACAACAAAGCACGAACGCTCTATGCGCTAAACGAAACTACTCACTCTGGGTTACATAGTTCTATCCTCATATCGAGGATGAATAGGCTGACTGAACTACTCGCAAAATCATCCCACTGCATGACTGAGGTCATGTAGAGGACTGGCCTTACTGGGGCTCTCCTGGACGACGAAGACTAAGCCAATCTCCATCTTCATCGTCCGACAACACTATGGGCTGGGGTTCGACTACTAGAGGTGTGGCTGAAATCGATCCAAGCAAATGCTGCTGGTGGATTCGGTAAAGAGCCTTGTCGAGGGTGACGATGTTTGGTCTAGGCCACAACACAGGCTGAGAGGGTAGCACTGGTTCAGATGGCATGGGGTGAACAACTTGGGATGCAAATTTATGAGCCTCCCGATAAGCTTCCTTGACAACTCGTACCGCATCGTTGTCCAGGGTTCTAGCATCTTAGAAATCATCATCCCCTGTGCAGTGATATATTGCACCAGGCGAGCGATTGCGGGGTCATCCCCTTGGATAGTGGGAGAAGGCTGAATTCCTACTTCTATCAACATGGGGAAAAAGCAGAACTCCCGCCTCTCTGCCACTTGCGGGAACTTGGTTCGAAAGTATAGGATGGCCTCCACAGCAGCGGCCTGAATGGCTAAATCAGCGGTAGGCATGGCTCTACCCTGAAAAACCAAAGGCTGGCCATCCACTGCGGGACCTGGGCCGACGTGCACTCTTGCATCATAGCGATGAAGGCGAGAGACGGGTGTCGACTGGAACACCAGGTAATCGGGGCTAGCCTTAGAGCCAAAGGCTTTGGTGAGCATCTCGGTAAGAATGGGTGGAAAGCCAGGGTGGTTGACGGCAAAGGTGCGGGTGTAAAACTTGGGAGCTTTGAGGGTGCTAGCCATGGCTGGAGGGTTACTCGCTAAGCTTCTCTGCAGGGACATGGCTGACTGAGGAGGGAGCGATACGGCTAGCGGAAAGGGGTTTTATATAGGCAGCTATGCGGGACATGCCCGCATGGTGTGGCCACTTTCCCTTAATGGCGAAGGGAAAGCGGTGCGGCTGACCAGAAAAGATAGGGTTGCTATTCGTTCCATGGATAACTAGGCGGGGACAGCGGGGTGGGGACATGTCGGTCCCGACGACGCCACTTGTTGATTAACAGTGGCCATGCCGGATGCCAGGGATGGGTCACATCCCATAGGGTCATTACGGGTTGATGGTAGCGGTGATCTAATGCTAGGATAACCTATGCCATCCTGACTACTCTGATACCATCTCCCGTGGCACCCCGATTCGCATGGAGCAGGGGGCCTTCGCACGTCAGCCCAGGATAACACCTGACGCACGACATGTCCATGATACAGCATTCCAGGTACAATAATATTCATCAAATACATGTGTATATGATTACATCATTGATGAATACAATTATCTGGCATAGCCCTAAGGCTATTTAAATGGCAGCGGAAGTCTATATAAATGGCGGCGGAAGTCTTGGTTTGGCAGCGTCTCATCTAGGCTGGGCTCCACAACTCACAGGACTGGCAAGATTATGGCCTAGCACGACGGAACAATCGAACAAGTTGGGCATGACCTACAACTAGCATGACACGCAAGGTCAGTACATTGAATGTACTTGCAAGACAACCAAATCCATAGCATCCAAACAAACAAAAGACAAAGCAAGAACCAATCATATGCAACAGTCTACGTCTACACAACTTCTAAGCATGGCATGATATTAACTAGAATCATAAATCAAACAACAGCATAGCATCTACTAGCATGGCATATCAAATATACTTCTAACATAACAACATCAAAGCATAGCATATCAAAACATGGCATGGCATCATGAACTATGCTGAAAATAAACTATCAGTTACCTCCCTTGAAGACATGTTGTATAAACCTTATGCAACAATCACATACTCTGCCACGGCTCCTCGGAGCACACGCATGACTTATCGAGACCTTGTCTCGGAGTCATATCAACACATCATCATGACTTCTCAAGATTATCTCATGGTCCAAGTCATCACAAGATTTATCACATCTTAGTTATCACACAGGTTATTAGCAGATTTATCCTCCATTTCAACCGAGACCCGATAGTGTGACCTATTATGAACTTGTGCCCATGACCGAGGACGCGGCTATCGATAGATTGAATACACTCTTCAGAGGTAGCGCACTTTACCCACACTACGGAACCCTGGCCTCGCACTCCCATACGTGCGGACCACGGCATTCTGACAAAGCCGAGCTACTGCCATGACACTCTCCCGGCCACTCCGACCAACACCCCCTTGGGGTTCAGTCCTGGGTGGCCCCGTGTCTACCAAAGACACCAACGGCCACCGTCGTGGCAAAACGGTCCCAAACGAGGACAAGGTATACCATAAAAACAAAAACGAGCACACAAGGTTATGTCCGCCTACCTGATCAGGGTAGCGCGTGCCCATAACCTTCCCTCGTGGGAGGCACCGGCGAGAGGCATGACAATAGACCCAGCTAGGACCTCCCCATAAGGTAAATGTGGTTGCACTGGAGAAAGCTCGATTTGGGTGGCACTATGATATCCCAGTGATGACGGAGGAGGTTTGTTATTAAGTCATATTTTTAACTTCTCCATCATCAATCATCATGCGAGCATTATTAACATGAATGCAACAACTAACATGCAACCTACCGATGCAGTAACGAAACGTCAAGCATTTCAAAAGAACAATGATAGCATGCGAAACATGGCAATACCAAGTACTAGCAAACTTATCAGTGCAACAGAATTATCATAACATCGATACTACTAACATGAAAATAAACTAGACAGAGGCATGATATTATCAGTAACAATAGTAAACTTTCATGTCAACTTATTTCATTAAAGCATAAGTATGCAAGACAGATAACAAAACATATAGCACGACTAAAATAACGGCAGACGGAACAGACAAGAAACTACTGCAACTAAACACACACACGAGGTGCAAGCAAAGTCAACATGCAAGTTCGGGGCTCATGACAAGAGGTTGGCTTGCCTGGGGTCGAGGATTACTCCGGAAAAAGTGCGGAATGATCGCGGAAAGATTTGCCGGAAACAGTTCTCTCTCGGAGGGGCTGCTTACGGGCAAGGGCAAAATGGTCATTTCCAGAATGTGCAGACATGGTGAAAATGATTCCATCAGAACAGGCTCGATGAAACAAAGACGTGGACTTTGGAATCACCTGATTTGGAGCTACGGGTAAAAAGATATGATTGTTTAACTACCAGGGACCTATCGGTAAGAAAACCATTACAAACGGGCCCCTGACAGAAAAACAGATCGCGCCTTTCTCAGAAATACGCTTTCCGGAGAGGAAAGCACATTCTGGCCCAAAGAAGAGGAAGAATACGCTTTCGGCTTAGGGAAACGCACTCCAGGGAATACGCCTTCGGGATTCCGAAAACGGAAAGCGGCCCGAGGCACCGCCACTTAACTGACGTGGCGAGGCAGGGTCAACTCGGGTGAGGCTGACAACGGGGGCCCGCGAGCAGGCGGGGCACGCCTGGCCTTCTTCTACCTTGTGCTCGGGCGCGCACCCGGCAGAGGGAGGGCCTCGCCTCGACGGCGATTGCCGGCGGCTCCGGCCATCTCTCGGGTCGTGCGACCTACTGAAATTTTCACGACAGAGAGGCGCTTCTCGGGGTGGGGCTAGCTGGTACCGATGAGCCCTATAGCGGCCGCAGCCGAGCTCGCAGCGGGGAGGGGTTTCGGTCGGCGGTGGGCATGGAGCTACGGTGAGGGAGGGGAGAGGCTGAGGCCACGGGGAGGCTCTACTGACTCCGGGGGTTGCGTTGGTGGAGGAGGAATGGCGAGGGGAGGCGCGGCATCGCCGGACGCGAGCAGAGCTCGAGGCGGCGGCCATGGCGGCGGTGGGGATCGAAGAGCGACTCCGGGGACGGGTGGGTTGCTCGGGGAGGCCTGAGGACCGCGAGTGAGCTCGGGACGGGCTTAGATAGACGCAGGGAAGGATCGAGGGGAGGGCAGAGGCGACACGCGGCACGACTACGTGTCCGTGCGCCGGCGACGCGCACGCGCGGCCAAGGACCACGGTGAGCAGCGGCAAGGCAACGAGGGGGACGCGGACAGGAGCCAGGAGGTCACGGAATCGAGCCGAGCTCGAGGACAAGAGGGGGAAACGGACAGGAGCGAGGAAACGACGACGTGCTCACGGACAGGTACTGTTCAGCGACGGCGACGACTCGTCGAGGACGCAAACGAAGGGGTAAATGGGCCAAGGCGCATGGCGACAATGAGGCTGAGCTGGTTGACAAGCTTGGACGAGCCAGAGCCAGCCAGAGCTGTGATACTGTGGCCAACAGTGTGCAGACCACCGATTTGGCCTGGATAGCCCCGTGGTCACCACCGACATCGCACGCTCTGGTGGTCAACTAAGTGCCAAACCTTGTCTACAGCGTAGTCCTTCCAAAGCTAATTAAGACTGACGTGATGGCACAGGCAGAGGTGTAGAGAGCAGAGGGAACCAAGCTCGACAAGTTTTCTGTTGCAAACTTGGCCACATCTTGGTGATCAAACCAGAGAGGTTAAGTGCTAAACTTGATGTCCTAGAGGTTTAGGCTAGAAAGGACTACGGTACTGGGAAGTTGGAGGGGATTTGGGCAAGGATTTAGCATAGCTGCAGTTCAAATGCCAAATCTGACCCAGAAAGCAAATGATGAAGAAGCACTCACTTGGAGTGTTGGATTAGGTTGAAACTCGGCAAAGCTTCCTGATTTGGTCATATGTAGATGCTGCAAAAAGATCATACCAAATGGACTTGCCAAATTGGTACTTGTTTCACAAGCATTAGATCTGACCAGAAACTTTGGAAAAATCCAGGAAAATATTGGCTACATGAACTGAGCCAAATTTTTTTGGAGATAGGTTATATGGATAGGAGAAGGCTTAGGAATATTTTCAGCCATAATGGAGCAAGATAAAATAGACTTGCTTCAAAAACTGAAAATTTGGACAGAAACCAAGAATTGCTCCTGTGCTCACATAGCTCAATGAAATGAGCTGACTTTAGGTGGAGGTAATTAATGATTTGGAATAATTGAGAAGATGGAAAAGTTTCATCCCATTTGGAAACTCTATGAAGGTACTTCCTTCACCAAGTTGCATTCTGGTCAGAAACTTTGAAAAATTGCACAGGGAGCTAGGATGAATGGATTGAGCTCATCTTTGGTATTCATGGGTGATTGATCAAGGTTAATCACCCTACCAAATTGCAGCTCAATTGGAATTAGGAATAAAGCACTTCCTTTGCTAAATTTCAGAGAAGGCAGAAACTTGCATTGGATCATGTGCCAAAATTTTGAACTATGGAACATGAGGTAAGGATGGAACATGTGATTATATAGCAATGACAAGCTCCACAATTTATGTGGGAATTTTCTCTGCTACAAAAAATAGTAGTTCCTTTGGAAAATGGCAAGAATACAATATTGGCTTAAAAAAAGGAAAAATGCAATTTTCCTTATTTAATTATGGCCAATATCTTGGCCAAAGCTTGGATTAGGCATAAATATCAAGTCCACCAATTCACTTGAATTTAGGAGATGACTAGCTATGCCTTTGGAATTTATTCCTCAGAAAGGCAAGAAAATGAATAAATCATTATTCAAAAATATTGCATGGGACTTGGCAATATTTTTGCATATCGAAGGATTAGGAGGATAGGAGTGTCTCTTGGAACAGATGGAATGATCAACAGATCAAGGAAAGTGATGGCTCCTTTGTATTCACAAAGGGCACGTTCAAATTCCAAAAAATGGAATTAGGGTTTGAGAGAATTTGAGATGATGCAATTGAGGTCTTGCCCACTGATAAAGACATGAGCAAGGTTTTGAAAGGTTGGAAATGACAAAATTTCTCAGAGTCATCCAGCAAACTCAGGAGAATTTTTTTGAAAATGAATGCCAGGAAGGAATAACAACACAAAAATTGATAACCCAATTTTGGGGCTGTTACACCGCAGAAGCTGAATTTGTTTTTGAAACATCAAGTGGCCAGAGACTCAAAAACTTATTTTCCCATTAGTTACTTGTCAGGGCGGTGGATTTTAGTTTGTACGATAATGCTGCATCCACCTAAAGTAACGAAAGTTCTTACGTAAACTTCCTAGTAATTCCCTTTTCGTAGGTGCAGCATTACTCCTAACATTTGTAATATCAGTTTGAAACTTGTAATATTGCCGTGTCCTATTCCTGCGTTTTCAAAATCATGCGAATCAAACAGGTCCTGAGTTGGTGATGATGTTGTGCCTGCCATCTTTCACCAATAGCCGTCGGATCTAGATCTGACGCATACAAACCAAACTTCTCCAGTTTTGCAAAAAGATGCCCGCACTTGTTCCCTATTTACAAACAACTTCTTGTCTCTCACAATCAGCCTTATCTCCTCCCCACCACATCTAGAAGGCCATGGAAAAATCTGGCGCGATGGCCACTGCCGGCGCCGTCCACCCCCCAATCTTGGTGTTCCGTGCAATGCACGGGCATCTATGCACGGGAAATTATGTCGAACACAACTAGTTGTAAGCAGGCTAGGTCCACAGCCATGATGATAGTGACTACAGACGGTGAGGCTGACTATGGTATGCCGAACACGGCGCCTATACTCAGGTGTCATCTCCGGCGTAGGGTCTTGTCACTTCACTGTGAGGAGCAGCACGTAATAATTTGACCAACGGGTAGTACAGTGCTACTACATTGGTAGTACTACTAATAGTACTAGCACCACCGTCTGGATTTAGTAGTACTACCACTTCCATCTGGATTTAGTATTTGACTAGCAATATCTAGTAATGCATGTCACAAAAAATGTACTACTCCCTCTATAAATAAATACATGGTGTATTGTTTTATTCCTATCGGCGAGATGACTTAATGTCTTTTTGCTACTTAATAGGATTACATGCAATGAACTAACCACCGCATGTGATGTTTGGTAGTCTCAAGTCGGGCCTTATTTTGTTCCAATCAAATCAAGCCACGTACGCGGGAGCACGGATGGGAGCATGGGAAGGGAGCAGCAAGTCTCGTCCTCTCAAGTCATTGAAAGCATGCACGACCCACATCTCTCATTGGTTGATATGTCACGAAATAAGAAATGAGGAGAGAGTTAATGTACCGTGCCTAAGTGTTTTGGGATTATTTGGTTTTTGTAAGGTGACTTACACAACATTTTTGGTTACATGCACTAACATTTTATTAGTTAAATCAAAGGTGAAAACTTGGCGCAAAATGCAAAGGGGGCCAATAAACCAGTAAACATCAAAGTTCTCTCGTTTGGCCCCAACTAGAGGTCCGGTGAGATGACTATACTGCACCGGCACGGAGGGGGACGCAGCTTCATTGACTTACTGCACCTGCCTTTGGGTGTATAACACGTGGGCCCAACGGGTGGATGGCCAACCTGTCATACAGCCAAACGCAGGTGCAGTAGAGGGGCGAGGAGTAGACGCCAACACGCACGTGAATTCAACGCAGTCTGCACTTCTCATATAAAGGCTCCCGCCAGTCCAATCTACGAAATCATACGCACCTATGCACCCAAGGGCAAGAGTGATCACTCCAATCGCAAGATCAGTTGACTAGAAGCTAGACCCATGGAGGCGATGAGCGCGAGCATCAGCCCGCTGTGCCAGATGGTCCACGATGCCGGCCTGCGGCCCGGCACCGAGGAACGTCTCCAGGTAGTGCTTGAGGCCGCCAGGGCGAGGGGCCGCTTGGACGACAGCTTCGTCTCCTTGTTCGACGAGGTCCTCGTCGGCTTCCTTGACAAGTTCACCATCGTCAAGAAGCTTGCGGACGACCTTGACGTACGCCTCCAGCCCACGCGCCCAGGCTCTGCGATGCCTGCCACCCTCAACGGCCTCTATGGTGACAACCTCTTCGACACACTGGTGGCCCTGCGACTGCCCGCCGTCGCGCTGGAGAATGTCCACCTCGAGGTCGGACTCGCCGCGCAGCGCCTGGCGCAGCAAGACACCATCGACATAATCACCCACGTCTATGTGCAAATTGTCCACAAGGACTACTACATGCAAGAGGAGGACGATAGGACGCTGGCCTTCTTGGACCGCATGGCAACCTTGGACGACATTGTTCAGAAGCACGTTGAGCTTGCCGCCAACGCCGCTGCTCCTCACACGTCGGTTGGTGACCCGGTGCACTAGGGCGTGAGGATGTCGTTGATGGATCCGTATGTATCTTTATCTTTCCGTCAAATCCATGTACTAGTATATGGTACTACTAGTAATTATCTTACCTTTCGCATCAACTTCATAATTTTCGTACGTACTCCATGCATGAACCACGCCAGAACCAAACTTCTCATTACTCTAGGGAAAATTGTTATTTCTATCTATCGGTCGCGCCATGGAGTAGAACTAAATTTTACAAGTTACAACTTCAAAAGGAAAAGCCTGTCGTGTTCGCGTCGCACCCCCACACGGTTGGTCCGGCACGCCGCTCAAGGGGGAATGCGTGCTGTGTTGCATTTTCACTTACAAGTGGGACCACAGTTGAGCAAACCGACTATCAGCAAACCCCCACCCCGCCCACCGCGCGATGGCTGAGAAAACAGGAGGGAGAAGATATGGCTGTAGCACGGACTCCAACAAAATTGGTGTCGGATGGGACTCGTGTGGGTGGCGTGTGCCGGACTGCTAGACATGAATGCTAGTTATGGCCCATGCCACCCCACTATATCGAGGTGCTGGTTACGTAGAACAAATTTCCTGGAGTCCGTGCTCAGCCCTCCTCTATCTCTCTTCAGCCAGCCAGCAGAGGCGCGGAGCCCATCGTCTGTTTGCTCATATGCGGTCCCACATGTCAGTGAAAACGCAAGAGGAGCCACTGAACCTGCACATCTTTCACCTCGACGTGCTGGTGATGAAAAACAAATCCAATAAAGATCTTCGGTGGCCGCTTTTGGAGTTACTCAAGAGTAGTAAGATTCTATTTACAGTTTAACCCAAGATGCACATCACGTGGCTTCAACTACCACTCTATTTTCTTGCATGACATGACCTGGATGCTGGATGTCCCACGTGTCGGCAAAAGGAGGAAGAACTCGACCAAATCTTCGGTTGTGCTCTCGGATTAGACTAGTTGTGCTAACTTAAAATTTTATTGTGTAGAATGGATGCACGTTTTGGTATTGGGAAGAAGAGTACAACGATATATTGATAGAGCGCAATTTAGTAGATGTTCTAGCACTTTTAGCTAGCATAGAGGCTAGAGATGAGACTAGTGCACTTGTTGATAGAATAGAGGCTAGACACGTCTACTTCTTTACACTCGAAGAAGAAAGAAGCACGCAAGATCGAGCCTCCACAGATCAACAATGAATGCATCGAGAAGGCACTAATCCAACTTACAGGAGCAGTTGTGGAAGTTGGATATCTTCTAAAATGTATTCTTGTGGTTCTTGTTTTCTTTGGTCTTGCTTTTCTAGTCAAAATTTTGGTGATGTATTTCCATGTACCAAAAAATCAATGATGAAAAAAAGATATGTGTTTGCAAAGAAAAATGTACGCGGCCGGGATGCGTCCGCGCGTTCGGCGCACGGCCACCGCATCCGAGAAATGGCCCGGACACGACCCCATTGCCCTACCCAAACGGACAGAATCTGGGCAAAACGAAGGTCCGTTTGGGGTCGTGCGTTGGAGTTGGCCTTACAAGTGGGACCGCAGTTGAGGAAACCGACTATCGGCAAACCCCCACCTCGCCCGCCTCGCGATGGCTGAGTTAGAGAAACGATGAGGTTGAAGAGATTGTTGTAGCACGGACTCCAAGAAATATGGTGTCAGATGGAAGTCGTGCTGGTGGCGTGTGCCGTACTCCTGGACGTGAATGCTTGTTCTGGCCCATGCCACCCTACTACTCCTACTACTTATAGTAGTAGTATCGAGGATTCGAGGTGCTGGTTACGTACAGCGAACACATTAACATATGGCCCACCTCACACTGTGGCCAAATTTCCTGGAGTCTGTGCTAGGTTAAAAAGTGTTCTTTGTGAGGATGGGTGGCTGGTCTCAAGTTTAAAACTTGTTGTATTACATACTCCCTCCGATTCTTTTTTCTCTGCGTCTAAGGTCAAGCCCGCATACCAAGGAGAGAAACTTTCTGTTAAATCTGGACCAAATTGCCCCTAGTTTGCCATAAATAAAACGCTGGGTAGTTATGATCTGCATGCAGTTGATTGGCTTGACTACTTATTTCCCGTGCGCACTACTCTCTTTCTCTGTGCACACGTTTCTCTCTCTCCTTTCCCTCTGCACGCACCCATGGAGAGTAATTAATTATTAGGCATGCATGCAAACAATGGTAAGCGGGGGATGCGGGGCAGTTTTGGAAACTACAGCATAGAATGGGCATCGCGCAGACCATATAGGAAAAAATCAAAAAAAAGTTATGCGTAGACTATTGAGGATCGGAGGGAGTACGTAGATGTAGAGATAGTGCAACATGTGAAGCTAGTACAAATAGTGTACTATTGTTGATTGGCCTCACCCGATAACCTATTGCAATGCACGTACAATTATGTATTCAGAAAATATTTTTTTGCTTCGTCGCAGCACCCACTCAGAGAAGCGACTCGAAAGCCATTCATAAATTTAGTAAGTTTATCACAGGCATATCATTTTATTACATACAACAGGTCATCAACCCACAATGACAATGAGGATGCATTATACATACTAAAGTTTTAATCAAACAACAAATAACAAGAAATGAAATGAACTTCAACTCAACCAATCCTCGGCGTTGGAAACGCGTGCTTTGAACCACAAGTGATTCTCTGGGAAGGGCCAGCTACTGTCAATCTCGAGACCAATGCAGGACTGATCATCCAGGCTGAAGCGGCCTACTATATCACGACCAGGGTAGGGAACCACCGCAATGTCCGACGTATAGATACAGTTGCTTCTCATAAATGGTAGTAACGTTGTGTCAACAGCAGTTGGATCGCCTTTCACCATCATTGGATAATTTTGTCCAAGGAAGAGCGAGTTTTCTCCAAGACTATCAATACTGTACCAGGGAGAAGGTGTTGGCTCTAGCACACTAGTATCCATCCCGAATACCATGCAACAGGTGTTGGAATAGGTCCGGAGAGTGCGACCATGGGAGACAACACCTGCTTCCTTAGTAGTAACATCAGCAGTGGGCTGTATACAGACAAGAAGGGGTGATCCACCGGAATTAGTTGCCAGCCACCACTGAGTATATGGGCCTTGCTCGTCCTCATGCTCGTGATCATGACCATCGTCATCTCCCCCTTGGTTATGAAATTTTTCAAGTATAGGTGGTGGAATGTTCACAGGACCTTGGAAACACAAGAAGAAGGTTAATTAGTAGAGACGGGAAACTTGCTAACTCGCATGCATGTGGATGAAACAATTATGATTACGATGGAAGACAAACGTACCGAAACTACGAGGATCCCATGCAAAAATAGGGCCACGAGTGGTGGCAGCAAACACAAGACCCTCGTATTGAATTGCATCACAGTACACATCCGTGTATAGAAACTGATTTTTGAGCAATATCCATCCAGTCAAACCACGAAGGACGGCAACAAGCTTGTCGAAGATAGCAAAACCTTCATAGTTCTTGTAATTCCAAGAGCGGTTGGGAACTCGACAAATTGCTATCTTCCGTAGACGACAGCCACCATGATCGTATTTGAACGTACGTAGATCATCTGTGTGCTCAACCTCAGGGCACTCTGAGATTTTTGGAAGTGGAATCCGCTGACGAGTGTACACATTCACAAGTTCCCACTCGCAATTGTACCCAATATAAACAACCCAATCTCCATTTGCACTAGCCCAGGCCTTACCCTTAAGCGATGGCATCTTGACATCACACGTATCATTATCAAGCGGCATCAACTTGCACAAGGCGAGGCCTCCATCGTCCGCGCCCATGCGAACAGGCTTATAGCGATGAAGATAAGGGAGATCAAACCGCTCCTGGACCCTTGGGTTCCTTGTAATGATGTTATTAGTTGAGTCAAGAATGGTCTTGAACGAACCTGCCATGCTAGCCGAGGTGATGACGTCGCACCGATCAATGAGTTCCCCCACCACATCATCTTTCAGATCGGGGAAAGAATAACGGGGTCATTTCTGGGTTGTTCCCTCCATGGAGAAGACGATCGAACAATGGCAGAAGGAAGGGTGAAGGCAAATGGAGGAGGGTGGAAGAGCGTGCGACAGCAGTTCCAAATCGGGAGGGAAAGGCGAAGAGTCGATGGACGGTTGCCAGTTTGCCACGGTAATCGAAGAGGCGCCCCGGCCTACACGTCCTTTCGGAAATTGTACAAAAGGACTCGCCGTCGTCTCACTGACATGTTGGAATGGGACCACATGTCAACGAAACATGGTGTGTAATTTCTCGTGCAAAATGCGATCTGGCCGCGTTGGCCTGAGGTGCCGCATTAGTTATCGACCTTTATTTTTGAACATACAATCTGAGTTGATAGCTCCTGTGGTCATCACACGTGAGTGGATATATAGGTGGGCTAAGTGGGCAGGCGGCAACAATCTAAGTGCTAAAAGAGTTGATCTCCAAAAAAGAGTTGATCCAATGCTTGGTTTTGTTTGGATTTACCAACTATGACCATTGGATAGAGTGAATCAATGGCTTACGTTCAAAGTTATTCTCATACTATAGAATGGTATAGGAATGTGGAGAGATTTGGTTGATTTTATATCGCTGAATAATATAAAATAGTATGATTGCAGACGCTCCACCCCGAGGTTTGTTGCTCCTGCTCGGTCGTCGGGAATCTATGTTCTTCCACTCTTTCGTTTAAGACATGAGCTTTCTTCATCCTTTTGCCGACATGCGGGACGTCTATATGCCTCCATTTTACAAAATAATACTATATGCCTCCATGACACGCGGGACATCTAGCATCAAGGTGGCGTGTCATGCAAGAAAATGCAGATATGCAGTGCGTAAGTGAGTGATGCACTTTGATGGCACCTAGTACTACGCAATATTTTTTCTCCTCGATGGCACGTGAATAGTGCATGTACTCAATGATAGAGCATGGGATGGTAGCCATGGAAATGGTTGGCCCTTTTTGAAGAGAGTACTAATAAATACTCCCTCCGTCTAGGTGAGTAAGTCACTTTATGAAAACCAGGTATTCCCAAATCACCTAGGCGCGTAATATTAATTGTTTTCTTCCCACCTCATTTAACCACCCATGCTTTCTCTTCTCTGGCTATTAATTAGGGGTTGATTCCTAAATAAACGACCTATGCATGCATAGAAAGAAGGCGCTGGTTAGTCAAGGGAATCAAGCCGGCTTGCATGCGATGGATTTAATTCTTGCATGGGCTAGCCAAACAGTCATACCTATCAATTAAGAATTAATTGCAGAATTTTTGGCTGGTCATGGGGTACAGCTATTGGATGGTTTTCATGTTGATTTTTTTGCCTCGCCCAATCCTTAGCCATCTAGGTTGCGGAGCTCCTCCTAATATGACTTACACACCTAGACCGAGGGAGTACGTAACTTTGATGTGTCCCGTCAACTCGCAAAACGACGAGAAGCTTGCTTACTACGCCTTCTCCCTTGCCAAGCGTGTGCGGTGGCTCCCTAAAAAAACGCGTGCGCGGTGGCTCGCAGCACGAGGAGAAACTTTTGCTTACAAGCAGTGGACGTGCACCAGTTCATTTGGTGTCAGATTGCCAGAAGTACTACTGTAGTACCATCATTATTGTTCGACTTCCGGAAGAGGAGAAGAGCCAAGTGCAAGGTCACCTACTAACCTAGTACAGTACTACCATAGCCAAAGCTGGTCCACCTTTTTAGAGCATGGTTAATTAATATAGGCGGCTCTTGCAGCGGCACATCATTTAGAGCAAGTACTCTCTTCGTAGGAACAAAGGAAGTGAAACAAAAGTTGGAGTGGATGCTAGATTGCCAATTAAAACATGATTACATAGGAAAAAATCCTATAGCATTCTATCCTATGAATCAAACGACCAATGTAGGAAAATTATGAGGGGGGTCTCTCCAACAGTGTTCCTCGGCTCGCACCTAGCATCACGGTGGTCGAACTTGGAGTCATTCATCTGGTACACGTGGCATCCCAGATCTAGACACAAGGTGACGCGACCTCTCACTTCGTCCGCCATTTGAAGCGGCGCGCCGGTGGAGGGCTAGCATACTCCAATATTAGGTTGGCTCTATGTGATGTGGCAACTTCATATACTAACCGGAGGGTGGCTATACTACCACGGTACTCACACTCCAAGAAGTGACTTGAAAACCATTCATAAATTGAGTCTATGACATGCATTTGCAAATGTACCATTCATTACATACAACAAGTCATGAACACACAACGACAATGAGGATACATGTTGGATTATAGATTATTTCCAACAAAACATTCTAGTAAATACTGAAGTTTTCATCACACAACAAATAACAAGCAATGAAATGAACTTCGACTCAACCAATCCTCGACGTTGGAAACGCTTGCTTTGAACCATAGGTGCTCTGGGAAGGGCCAGCTATTGTCAATATCGAGAGCAACGCGGGACTGATCAGCCAGGCTGAAGCGGCATATATCAGGACCAGGGTAGGGAACCACCGCAATGTCCGAGGTATAGATACAGTTGCTTCTCATAAATGGTAGTAATGTTGTGTCAACAGCAGCTGGATCGCCTTTCACCATCATTGGATAGTTTGGTCCAAGGAAGAGCGAGTTTTCTCCAAGACTATCAATACTGAACCAGGGAGATGGTGTTTGCGCTAGCACACTAGTATCCATCCCGAAAAACCTGCAACAGGTGTTGGAATAGGTCCGGAGAGGGCGACCATGGGAGACAACACGTGCTCCCTCAGTAGTAATAATCTCAGTGCACTGTATACAGACAAGAAGAGGTGATCCATCGGAATTAGTTGCCAGGCACCACTGAGTATATAAGTTCTGCTCGTCCTCATGCTCGTGATCATCACCATCGTCATCTCCCCCTTGGTTATAAATTTTTTCAAGTATAGGTAGTGGAATGTTCACAGGACCTTGGAAACACAAGAGGGTTAATTAGTAAAGGGAAACTTTCTAACCCGCATGCATGTGGCTGAAACAATTGTAATTACGGTGGAAGACAAACGTACCGAAACTACGAGGATCCCATGCAAAAACAGTGCCACGAGTGGTGGAAGCAAACACAAGATCCTCGTATTCAATTGCATCACAGTACTCACCCGTGTACAGAAACTGATTTTTGAGCAATATCCATGGACGAACCGTGGAATCAATAACGACGACAACAAGCTTGTCGAAGATAGCAACAACTTCATAGTTCTTGTAATTGCAAGAGCGGTTGGGAACTCGACAAATTGCTATCTTCCGTAGATGACAGCCACCATGATCGTATTTGAACGTACGTAGATCATCTGTGTGCTCAACCTCAGGGCACTCTGAGATTTTTGGAAGTGGAATCCGCTAACGAGTGTACACATTCACAAGTTCCCACTCGCAATTGTACCCAATATAAACAACCCAATCTCCATTTGTGCCAGCCCAGGCCTTACCCTTAAGTGATGGCATCTTGACATCACACGTATCAATATCAAGCGGCATCAACTTGCACAAGGCGAGGCCTCCGTCGTCCACACCCATGCGAACAGGCTTATAGCAAAGAAGATAAGGGAGATCAAACCGCTCCTGGACCCTTGGGTTCCTTGTAATGATGTTATTAGTTGAGTCAAGAATGGTCTTGAACGAACCTGCCATGCTAGCCGAGGTGATGATGTCGCACCGATCAATGAGTTCCCCCACCACGTCATCTTTCAGATCGGGGCAAGAATAACGGGGTCGTTTCCGGCTTGTTCCCTCCATGGAGAAGACGATCGAACAATGGTAGAAGGAAGGGTGAAGGAAAATGGAGGAGGGAGGAAGAGTGTGCGACAGCAGTTCCAAATCGAGAGGGAAAGGTGAAGAGTCGGTGGACGGTTGCCAGTTTGCCACGGTACACGAAGAGGCGCCCCGGCCTACACGTCCTTTCGGAAATTGTACAAAAGGACTCGCCGTCGTCTCACTGACATGTCGGAACGGGACCACATGTCAATGAAACGTGGTGTGTAATTTCTCGTGCAAAATGCAATCTGGCCGCGTTGGCCTGAGGTGCCGCATTAGTTATCGACCTTTATTTTTTAATGGCGTGTCGTTCAGTTTTGAAGCACGACTAACTGGTACTGTTTGCAGAGAAAATATAAACTACTCTACCACTACTCCACCTCTGGTACTAGTAGTATGAAAAAGATATATAGGCTGGAGCTTCAGAGCTTTCTTGCTAAGGGCTGCCCACTTGCTTCTCACACTATCACCCTCTCTCCAGATCTAAAAAAGACGGCCTCTCTCTCCCTCCTCACCGGTGGTCATAGATCCGCCGGGGAAGAAAAGGACGTGCAGTGTTGACGCACTCGTCGTCGGCGAGCAAGGTCACGCACTGACGACAAGGCCATCCTCTCAAACCTAGCGCCCGCGCGGGATGGCCTCCATCCCCAAGCTCGCTGCCATAGTGGGTGCGGAGGACGACGACCACAAGCGAAGCCACTTCCTGCCGACCCTCAGGTATGCTACCTCTTTTCGAACCATACCCTTGTTCTATTGCCCCATCTGCCTCGTCGCTGCATGTGGATCTTTTTCCACTCCACCATCTTCCCAATTTGCTATCCTCTTCTCTGCTGGTCACGCACACGAAAACCTTAATTTGCACTATTAAAGGAAACCCTACTTCATGCAGACTAATCCATGCCTGGGTTGAATAAGGAAAGGAAGGGATACTGTACTGTCCAAGAGAGTAGGCATCGAACCCGCATCTAGGTTGAAAAGGGGAAAATCAGTAGCTAAGGAACGAGTCTCGTGTCTCTTGGTTGAAGAAGGGTAGAAAGGCATGACAACACAATAGAGAATGACCAGGTCGATCGGTTTGTTGTTCTCACATAGGAAAAAGGTGGCTAAAGAGAACAAAAATGGGACGTAATCCACATATGCTGCCTGGATATTTGTTGCTCTGGGCAACCATACCTCCCTCACCACTCTATGCGTCCGTGGAGGTACATCGTACTAGTGCGCCCACTGTCTAAATGGGTCTCCCATGCTCTTATTGCCACTTTTTTACTGTTAGTATAATGCCAGCGGTAAAGTCAAGCAATGCTACTCCTAAAGTGATGCCACATTTAACTAATGCTGCACTCAGTCTAATGCCACCGATAAATTTAAGCAATGCCACTTAATGTCTCTGGATTATTTCACGGTTAGCTGCTGATTGTGGATATATTAAAGATTTTTCAGCTAAGGCATTCTAATGTTGTTGCACAGCTAGTATGCCAACGATGAAACTTGTTACTACCTTCAGATTTTTAAACTGTTAATGCTTATAGATTACATACCTCACTTTCATGAGATAAGTCAACTTTTTGTGCAGTGTCACCAAAATGCCAAGGCGCTGATGTCATTTTATTTTGGTTAAACTGCATAAAAAATTATGAAGATAAGAGGAAAGGTCAAGAGTGGGCACCTCCTCCTTCGGCTATTGTATTGATTCGTTCGATCAAGTTTTTATGTTTGATCGATTATCAAGATTGGGATAGCAATTTTTCATGTCCACTCGAGTTCAAAATGATATTTACCTTGAAGGTACATGGTTTGCAATTTTTTTATTCTGTCATTAGTTAATAATGCTAGTTACCTTCAGACTTTTGTATTTGGTTTAATGCTCATGCACAGCTAGTATACCAATGCTGAAACTTGTTACCTTTACATTTTGTATTGTTAATTCTTATAGAAATCTTCCAGTGCTAGAGTTTATTGAAATATGTTCAGTAAAACCATTGTACTGTACCCTGTAATAAAATAACTACTCTACTGTTGCACTAGCCACTGGATTAGTGTATATTTCTAGTATTCGAATGGTGTTGCATTAGCGTATGGACATAAATAAAGTGTGGCAAGCTTTCCCAGATATGTGCTCAAAAAAACTACTACCTATTTTTCTAAATACTAGACGTTTGGGTACTTTCAATTGAACCGCAAAAACATCTTATATTAAGGAACAGAGGGTGTAGAGTTCACTCAAATTATCCCGGTAAAGCTAGTCACACCTTTGTTAAAATTAATGTTCATTATGTTATCGGAGGAGGTCTGTATGTTTGTCTCTAATTCCTGTCGACTACATACCTGACATCATGATGTAATGTTAAGTCATCTCCTTTTGTACAGTGTCACTGAATTGTCAAGGCGGTGATGGCATTTTATTTTAGTTGAACTGCACAAAATTTGCTTAAAAGAAGAGGAAAGGTCAGGAATCGATCATTCTTTCAGAAACAACTATATATGCCTTTCTCACATGAGCCGTTGTTGCCTTATTTATTCCTTCAAACAGGTGGTTAGAAACAGTCTTGCTACCTTTTCCCATTAAGAAATTGGAATGCTTATATTTGTGAGTCTATGCTTCAACTAGTGCCACTTTTAGAGTAATCACACTTTCAATATCTATGCAAACAGGGACGCTCGATTTTAGTTGAACTGCACAAAACGTCCAACTGGTTCAACATTAGGAGCATGTTTTCTTCCAAACCTTTATATCCAATTGGTGGCACTATGAGCTGTTCATTACGAAGGTACATGGTTTGCTACTATCTTGCTACTCTTTTTGTACTGTCATTAGATAGTAATACTAGTGGTTTGCATGTGATTTTATTGGCGGGGTGGACCTACATTGGAGGTGCAGGACAAGATTCAATGATTGGATGCTCAATTTCAGTTGTATCAATTTCACCTCTTCCATCATTGTGAACATGGATATCCTTGGTCTAATGAAGAATAGGCGCTATATTTCTGCTCTCAACCAGCAAATCAATTCAGTATGAAATTGTCCAGGGAAAAACATGACTGTATCAAATTGTCAAGTGCCAAACATGACAGATGCTAAGCGGAAGAGACATGTTTAAACCAAAAATACAAGGTGGGGTATATGTTTACTAGTTGCTTTATATGTGTGCAGACAGAGATGTCTGCCCATTGCTATTTGGCAAACACACAAAGTGACCGCAATTTTGGTTGAACTGCACAAGAGAATCGTATAGTCACTGCATGCAGTGCCATTTGAAAATAGACACAGAAAGATTGGATAGTCACTTCGTGGACTGCATAAAAGTAGTACTATACTATTTATTGGCCAACACTAGGTGCTTCATTGCTTTGGTCTGATTATACAAAGGGCATCATTTTGCCTAAGTTAAAGTTTGTATTCCAAAAATAGTCTCGCCGTGTGATCGAGAGAAGACCAAATCATATTGCAGTGGATGTTCCTCCATCATGTGTGGTTCATTCTCATGGTTCCAGCTGTAGGTGAAACCACTTATGTTTGCAAGAGGAATTGTAGACTTCACAAACAAATTTGTCTTTCAGTCTGTACTGAATGTTGGCCAAGAGAAGCATCCATGTTAGTAGGAAGAACAGATGTTTTTTCTAGATCTTTGCTTTTGGAGCTACATATTTGTATATGATCTGTGAATCATTGAGATGCATTAACATGTTCATCTTATGTATGGGAATCGTACTAGTTGGTTTTAGTTGCAACGCAAGATCCGAAGTGGCCGATCTTTGCTTTTGGAGCTACATATTTGTATATGATCTGTGAATCATTGAGATGCATTAACAGTTCCTTATTTCTGTTCGCTCAGTGTTTACAAGTTACTGATCGATCACTAGCTAGCCTACTAATGCGCTCCTGGCAGTTTTAGTTGCGACGCAAGATCCGAAGTGGCAGTTTTTTGAATAAAAATGCCTACCTCTGAAGAAACTGACAAGCTGCTCTGAAGAAAATGCCATGCGAATCTAAAGAAACTACCAGCGAAAACGTTCACAAATGCCTTATCTCCCAGCTAAAGTTCATCAACTAATGCCCTCGACTGCGACTCGTTGCATGCTGCTCCGCGTACTGGCTGCGAGGGATTCTGAGTGCCTGCATGCAGTCGGCCGTAATTAAGGAAGCTAACTGATGCGAAAAAAGATGCGCTTTAATTGTTGCGGGCCTTTTAAATCCATGGAATCATTATTTATAAGGAGGGAGATGATTCGAGTGCACTCGTTTGACCGTCATGCCGGCGTGCGACCCAGCACGGACGGGACAGGATGGCACAATCATAATTTCAGTTTCTCTAGTTTTCCACGGCAAGCTGGCGCGCTAAGCCATGCCTGCTTATGTATTGAATTCCGATGACCGTCGCGCTACCTTCCGCCTATAAGTATTGTTTCCCGGCCTTCTCCAGTGGCACCGTGACCCAACTCGCCCTATCCTCATAAGCCCCCACCGGTCCGATGTCGCTCGCCACTTATCCTCGCTCTCGCCACGTCCGCCATGCCCCCGCCCGTCCGCGATAGGCGAGGCCGGAGGCGGTCACCACCGGAACTAGTGTTCGGTTTTTCACCGGAAGGCAGGTGGAGGGAGGAGGCATTCTATCGGTCTTTAGATGGCAATGGGGAGATCGAGGATTGTTGGAGCGCGACCGCCTGGCGGAGGAGCAGGAGTTGTTGGAGCGCGACCGCTTGGCAGAGGAGCAGCGTATCGCCGATTTGCGCCGCCAGCGGGACATGTTGCAGCAGCGCACCGACGCTCAGTCGCGAGCAGAGCGCCCGCAACCGACTACGTGGAGGCCGGCGCCCGGCAAATAGCCCTGGAGGCTATCGGGCACGCACGCGTTCGCGACACCGATTTTTACTACCAGCTCGTCAAGTGGGTTTCCCGCTTAGAAGCCGAAGCTTCAGTGGACCACGCCGGCATGGAAAGGGCCAATGCGCGTGAGCACCGCGCCCTATCGCACCTCTGGCAAGTTCGAGGCGAGGCGGAGGACGCCAGTGCCGGCGTTTAGCATGTACCGCAGATGGCGGCCGGCATCGTCTAGTTAGCTAAGAGTAAGTTAGTACTTGTACACTACTAGAGTATTAGTGGGAGTAGATAGTTAACTTGGCTCTAACGGTTGTCAAAGTGGAAGTTCAGTACTCTATATGTGGATCAGACCTGTTACTTTGCTCTGAATGTTGAACTTTTCCGTTTGAACATATGGAATGGGTTGTTATTTTTTTAAATGGGTTGTATTTGTCCTCCACGAGTTTAGAGGCTGACTTGTGGGCCTACCAAGTTGACGCGTACACAATCAGGAGATGATTGTATGTGGAGAGGATGACAGCAGGGACCCGCCAAGGTCATGGCAGTACGCAAGAAAGTGCCTCCTTATTTCAAGCCAATAAAAAATGGCCCCTCCTAATGGATTTCTGACATCTGGGTCGAATGCCATTGTCAACATAGTCAATAAACGAGAGAATTGCACAACGAGTGGCTGACATCAGGGACCCAGCAGCTCGCCCAGTTATTTTTGTTTTGAGTTAATTTGATAAATGCTACTCCAAATCTGGTGTTTCCAAGAAATGCCATTGCAATTTCCAAACTTTGAAAAATGCCATTTCATGCCATTTCCAGTGGCATTTTTCGAAGTCTGGAGTGGTGTTTTTCAAAGTTTGCAAATTGCAGTGGCGTTTTCCAAAGTTTGCAAAAATTGCAGTGGCATTTTTCAAAGTTTGGAAATTGCAGTGGCATTTTTATGAATTGCCATAATTGGAGTGGCATTTATCTAATTTGTTTTTGAGACGGAAGCAGGGTGTCAACTGGGCTGTGCGGGGCACTCTGGCCTGTCTAGACAGCCTTCTCTTTTATGTTTACCATAGACCAGCCCAGTAGTTTTTTTTTCTTTCTGAAAATGGCTAGCCCAGTTTTTTTGTGATTTGCCAAGTAAGTCGCTTTGTCAGGCCTGTTGGGCTGCAAATCTTTCAAGACGAGGAGAGCTTCATTCGGCTGGCCGAGAAAATGGCCTACGAGTAATGAGAAATGGGTTGTACATTTTTAAAACACATCAAACCGACAATTAGTTTCAAATTTCTTTTTTTCATTTCGAGATTTTAAATTGCATTGATTTTTA
This sequence comes from Aegilops tauschii subsp. strangulata, assembly GCF_002575655.3. Classification (NCBI taxonomy): domain Eukaryota; kingdom Viridiplantae; phylum Streptophyta; class Magnoliopsida; order Poales; family Poaceae; genus Aegilops; species Aegilops tauschii. Next base: position 353,402,891 of record NC_053036.3, read on the forward strand.
TGCATGGACAATTTGTTGGATTTTATATTGATATACATTTATTTTTAAAATCAGTTTGAATGTGACTCGAAATTTCGGGATTAAAAACAGTTCGGACCACACCGAAATATGCAAAATTTCATATAATTTTTAACCGTGGCCACAATATGGGCTGTAATGCGAACAAAAAGAATATGGGCTCCAAAAAAACCCTTAAGAATTAGCAAATGGGCTGTAAATTATTAGAAATAATGGTAGGTGGGTTGTATGCTGTTTTCCACATATTTGAGGCTTTCCTAAAAAAAGCTTGACGCACAAGCAGTGACTGTTGGATGTCCATCCAATAGCCGTCGTGCTTCTTCAATCTCTGCTCTTCCTGCTCCAGCCGCTCAAACAAGCGCCGGCGAGACTACCTGCTCCCTCCTCCCCGCGGCCAGCTGTGCTGCCGCGTAGGCCTCACCGCCCCACCGTACTCCCATCGCTGGCCTAGCCATCCCTCTACTCACACACACCTGATGTTATTCTCTGGTGACGGCAGACGAACCAGTAAACCCTCGTACAGTCGTACTCCCCTCCGCGTGGGAAACAACTGCCGAGTCTTCCCTGGCTCCGTGTCGTTCCCTTCCTAGGCCTCGCCATCGTCCACCGCCCGGGTGCTCTCGGCGCGGCCTGATCAATGTGGTCACCGACCGACATGCATCTGAAGTGGACTGTACGTGGAGAGGCTGACAGCTGGGTCCACGGCCGCACGCAAGGAAATGCCTCCTTATTACGCGCAAAATAATGATTCCTCCACCTGACATCTGGGACCCACCGAAAGGGCCTCTGTATATCGCGAAAAACATTACCGCCACTGACAGGTCGGACCCACCAGCTATATCTTCGCACGCAAGGAAGTGCCTCCTTATTACGCACAAAAAAATGAATACTTCCCCTGCTAGCTGGGACCCAGTATAGTGGCAGGATGACTTGTAGGCCTACTAAGTTGATGGGGACGGAGGGCTTTGTCAACTTAGTCAATATGCACGATTCTAGCTCCACTGACCGTACGATGTCCATCCAACGGCCGTAGTGATTCTTCAACCTCTGGTCTTCTTGCTGCAGCCACCCAAACCAGCGCCGGTCGTGCCTCGTTCTCCTGCCTCCCGTGGCCGGCTGCGATGCGGCGGAGGCCTCACCGCCCCCTACTACTCCCACCGCTGGCCAGGCCATCCATCTACTCACCCACACCTCCTGTTATTCTGCGGCGACGGCAGCCTCACACCGCAGTGAACCAGTGAACCCTCAAACTCCTCTATGCGTGGGCATCCACTGCCGCGTCTTCCCCGGCTCTGCGTCGTCCCCTTCCTAGGCCTCGCCGTCGTCCACCGCCCTGGTGCTCTCGGCGCGGCATGGTCAACATGGTCAAGGAACGACTTCCATCGGAAGAGTACTGTATGTGGAGAGGCTGACAGCTGGGTCCACGGCAGCCGCAAGGAAGTGCCTCCTTATTACGCGGAAAATAATTATTCCTCCACCTGACAGCAGGGACCCACTGGACGGGCCACCGTATTTTGCGAAAAAACATTTCCCCCAGACTGTTGGGACCCACCAGCTACATCTTCGCACGCAAGGAAGTGCGTCCGGGCAAAAAAATGATTCGCCCCCTGACTGCTGGGACCCACCAGCTATATCTTCGCATGGAAGGAAGTGCCTGACAGTCGGGACCCACCCGGTCGAAGCGTACGTAGCGTTGTCATTCTGGTCGCGAACGTGTACGTACATGCTGGTCGATGTAGAGCGCGCACGTGTCGTAGTAGAGGCGCGCATGTAGCATGTACACGTACGTACAGCGGCCAGTGTGCAAGAAAGAAAATACGGCCACGTACGTACATACGGGCGGGGTCTCAAACGCCTACTCGCGCGTACATACGGCCAGGGCTCGTGTACATGGCTGGGTTGGAACGGAGAAACAGCGTCGTCGTCGTGTTCATGGGGAGCCAACCGGCTGGGTCGGAACGGAATGCGTCGTCGTGTTCATCGAGAGGGCTTGGACGGAACAGCCGATGGAAACGAGGCCTGGCGTACCGCAGAATGGAGGAAATGGCCTTGTGTTCGACCGGCCACGTTCGAAATGGGATCCTATTCATCGGGAGGGGTCTGGCGTACCGCAAAACGGAGGAAACAGACCTCCTACGGTCGAAACGGGTGTCCTGTTGATCGGGAGGGGTGTGGCGTACCGCAAAACGGAGGAAACGGACTTGTGTTGGAGCGCTACGGTCGAACCGGGGGTCCTGTTCATCGGGAGGGGTGTGGCGTACCGCAAAACGGGACTCCACGAGATATTGTTCATCTCCACCGTTGACCCCCTCCAGCCTCCACGGGCTACTGTTCATCCACCGCCGACCTCCTCCAACCTCCACCTGCAATTGTTCATCCACGGGCTCCTGTTCATCCAGCCTCCACCGCGCGCTACTCCACCAGCTACTGTTCATCCAGCCCTCCATGGGGTGGTCCTATTCATCCAGCCCTCCACGAGGTCCTGTTCATCCAGCCCCAACCGGCTCGATCGATCGGGGTCCTGTTCATCCAGAGGCAACACCACGGGGTCCTGTTCATCCACCCCCACCGGGAACTGTTCATCCAAACCCCCCCAGCAACGCTCACTGTTCATCCAGAGGCAGCATCGATCGGCTTTAGTTAGCAGCAGTAGCGAAGGAATCACTCGATCGGGTTCAGTTAACAGCCATCAATCGATCGCTCGGGTTCAGTAACACGTAGCATGCAGTGCAATCGCTCGGGTTCAGTTAGAGCCCAACGCCTCGCACCCACGCACGTGCGTGTACGAGTGAAACGCGCATCGCTCAGCCCCGTCCACCCCACCGTAATCGGGAACACCCCGATATTTTCCTCGCCCTCGCTTCTACCACGGTTTTTTCCGTCATGGATGGCCCAAAGAATGTCATGCAGCTGCGTCTCCAGCCCGCCCAGGACGAAAAGCCCATTTTTTGTCATGATTTTTTGTCATAGAAGTAGGAGCCCACCACATCTATGATGATACCGGGTTTTGGCACAATTATTGTCATAGAAGTGTCATAAGTATGATAGAAATTTTTTTCGTTTGGCCCAAAATGTCACGGATGTGTCTTTTTTTGTAGTGATCCCCTCAACATCTGCCCCGGATCCGCCGGAAGGGGCAGTACTGGGATTACCAACAATCCCCAACCCTGCATCCTAGACGGACGATGAGGGCGCCAAGGACCTGGTCGCCGAGCTAACAAGCAGCAATAACTCAAGGCAAGATGCCGCATTACCTAGGAGACGGCCGACCGTGGCGGGAGAGACAAGCATTTCCCCGCGATGGGGGAGCTTGATACCTCCCACACTACGGATGGCTCGCCCGCCGCGTCTTCTCCAAGCTTGGACCAAACTCACTCCCCAAGCTTCAACCCGAGCATTCGGTGTCGCTAACCCCGAGCTACTACCCAGGGCCTGGCCCCAGGCCTTTCTCTTCAACATAACTGGCGGAAAGCAGAGAGTGGAGGAGAAGGGATGCGAGGATGGATGCCTCCGCTATTCCCCCGCCCCTACTTTTATAGGCGGGTCGGGGAAGAGAGCTGATCCCTCAACGGGTAACCACCGCCCTCCTCCACTAATTCAAGAAGACCGGGCCCCTGCCTTGATGCTCTCCCGCACTACGCACCTCCGTTAGCCACCCCGCGCGATGCATGCAGCATACGTTGCTGAGCATAAGGGCGTGGTGGGAAGAGTGAATTGGCAGCTTCTCCCCCGTGCGTTAAGGTCATTCACGGGCCATTACGAGAGTGGCCCCACCATGATTGGCTTTACACGACATGCGAGAAAATCGGAAACTAGCCCGGATGCAAGATAACGAACAAGCGAAGAAGACCGCAAGGGGCCAGGCACTTCCATGCCCCTGCCTGTGCACTGGTTAGGGCCTACCCTGACGACTCCCGACAGCGCGTTCGGGCCAGGCCCGGGGGCTTCTATCGGTGCAACAAACCCTGGGCCCGTTGCCCAGACTGTGCACAGGCACGAGAGCAAGATCACAGCACCAAGGTCAGATTGGAGTGCAAGGGACCAACCCTTCAAAAGACCAACGTGCAGCACAAGAGAACCAAGACTAGCTACAAGAGCAAGATATTGCTAAGGGAAAAACAACCCTTCCCGGGCAGGCTAGCCTAGCAAGGATGGGGTTACCCCCGAAAGCGAGCCTTCGGGTCGTCCCGGCAGGCCTGCCGGGGCTTACGGAGGCAGAACCACCTTACCGCACCACCTCATCACGACGCACATCGTCGATCGGTGCGGTGTCAAGCTCCAAAGTGACTAAGTGGCTGCTATTTGCCACATGGCAGCCACTTCCTACAGAAAATAACTCCAGGCGACACCCGTGCTGCGACGTGTCGAGCAAGTAGGCGCGGAGCTGGCAAAACAGCCCGGCAGTGCCTGCCGGGCAAACTGTGATGTGACATTGAACGTCACATTTAATGCGCTCTGTCAGCCTGCAGAGTTAGGTATGATAGACTGTTTGCTATCTTATCAGTGCATCATGACTAATTTGCCACTGTGGTGACCCCTTTACCTATAAAAGGAGGCCCAAGGCAACCGTAGAAAAGGTTGGCCGACCCACCCCTTCACACACTGATACGCGCGTAGCCATTTTTGCCACAAGGCAACCCTACCGGGCAAGCATGTTGCGCTCACCACCATTTTTCCACCATCAATGCACCAAAGCAGGAGTAGGGTTTTACGCCTCACGGCGGCCCGAACCTGGGTAAAAACTGCACTTTGTGCAACGTGCCATCCCCCCGCCGAACCAGAAAGGGGCTCTAGGTCCCATAGGTGGCAGTCGTTTCCCACGACAGGCGGTCCCCAAACAGAAAATAAAGTTTTCACATTCCACGGCTAGCCGTATCCACAGGCACCATCCATACCAACACTTTTCAAGGAATTTATAAATTGACAACCTAAAGTAAATTTTATTTTCATTTCGGGACTGGCCATCCCTATTATCGCCGTACTCTCATGCAATGACAAGTGAATAAACACTCATCTTGAGAATAACACATCTAGCATAGAAAATATTGGCCACCCCTTGCCGCTTCATGAGCGGTATGGGCACACAAAAAGGAAATTTATTTTGAAAATTAGAGATGACACATACAAATTTTCTTAGAACGGCACGGAAATACCGCATATGTAGGTATGGTGGACTCATGGAAAAACTGGTTTTAAGGATTTTGGATGCACAAGTAGTATTCCTACTTAGTACAAATGGAGGCTAGCAAAAAGATTGAGAAGCAACCAACCAAGAAACGAAAAATCACGTAAGCGAGCATTAAGCATAACTAACACCGAATAATGCACCACAAGTAGGATGTAATTTCATTGCATAACTATTGACTTTCGTGCTTGCATAGGGAATCACAAACCTTAACACCAATATTCTTACTAAAGCATAATTACTCATCAACATGATTCATGTATTACTATCATCATATCTCAAAACTATTACAAAGAATCAAGCTTATTTTGTCCAATGATCTTCACGAAAGTTTTTATTATATCCCTCTTGAATAGCTATCACTTTGGGACTAATTTCATTTGTTGCTTTTGATTAGCCCAAACAAATTTAAGTGAAGAACATGAGCATAAAAATTTTCGTATCTCAAAATAATATAAGTGAAGCATGACAGGATTTCTTCAAAAATTTCCCAACTCTCAAATAAATCAAAGTGAAGCACGAGATAATTTCGTCAACAATATTAAAGCACAACATGCTCAAAAAGATATAAATGAAGCACTAGAGCAATTCCATATCTCAAAAAATTTAAGTGAAGCATGAAGAGAAATTCTAACAAGTCATAGCATAATTTTGCCTCTCTCAAATAGCCGGCAAGGATATTTGACACAAACTAAAAAGCAAAACAAGCAAAGACTCATATCATACAAGACGCTCCAAGCAAAACTCATGATATGTGACGAATAAAAATATAACTTCAAGTAAAATACCAATGGTCGTAAGAAGAAAGAGGGGATGCCACTCAGGGCATCCCCAAGCTTCGTTGCTTGTTCCTGTTAGGATATTATCTTGGGGTGCCATGGGGCATCCCAAAGCTGAAGGAAATATGCCGTAGAGGCAATAATAGAGTTGTTATTTCATATTTCCTTATACAGACTTGCAGTGAAGCCTGTATTTACAATAAAGTGAGTGGGAGCACTACAACCTTTCTGATAAGTATATGTGAATGACATATTGTTGATCGGAAATGATGTAGAATTTTCTAGAAAGCATAAAGGAGTGTTTGAAATGAGTTTTTCAAAGAAGGACCTCGGTGAAGTTGCTTACATATTGGGCATCAAGATCTATAGAGATAGATCAAGAGGCTTGATAAGATTTTTCAATGAGTACATACCTTGACAAGATTTTGAAGTAGTTCAAAATGGAACAGTCAAAGAAGGAGTTCTTGCCTGTATTACAAGGTGTAAAGTTGAGTAAGACTCAAAACCCGACCACGGCAGAAAATAGAAAGAGAATGAAAGTCATTCCTTATGCCTCAGCCATAGGTTCTATAAAGTATGCCATGCTATATACCAGACCTATTGTACCTTGCCATGAGTTTGGCAAGGGGGTACATTAGTGATCCAGGAGTAGATCACTTGACAGTGGTCAAAATTATCCTTAGGTACCTAAAGAGGACAAAGGAAATGTTTATCGGTTATGGAGGTGACAAAGAGTTTGTCGTAAAGGGTTACGTCGATGCAAGCTTTGACACCAATCCGGATGACTCTAAGTCTCAATCTGGATACATATTGTACATGGGAGCAATTAGCTAGAGTAGCTCCATGTAGAGCATTGTAGACATAGAAATTTGCAAAATACATACATATCTGAATGTGGCAGACCCGTTGACTAAACTTCTCTCACAAGCAAAACATGATCACACCTTAGTACTCTTTGGGTGTTAATCACATAGCAATGTGAACTAGATTATTTACTCTAGTAAACCCTTTGGGTGTTGGTCACATGGCGATGTGAACTATAGGTGTTAAATCACATGGCGATGTGAACTAGATTATTGACTCTAGTGCAAGTGGGAGGCTGAAGGAAATATGCCCTAGAGGCAATAATAAAGTTGTTATTTTATATTTCCTTATATCATGATAAAATGTTTATTATTCATGCTAGAATTGTATTAACCGGAAACTTGATACATGCGTGGATACATAGAGAAAACACCGTGTCCCTAGTAAGCCTCTACTAGACTAGCTCATTAATCAAAGATGGTTAAGTTTCCTAACCATAGACATGTCTTGTCATTTGATGAACGGGATCACATCATTAGGAGAATGATGTGATGGACAAGACCCATCCGTTAGCTTAGCATAATGATCGTTAAGTTTTAGTGCTATTGCTTTATTCATGTCATATACATATTCCTTTGACTATGAGATTATGCAACTCTCAGATACCGGAGGAATACCTTGTGTGCTATCAAACGTCACAACGTAACTGGGTGATTATAAATATGCTCTACAGGTATCTCCGAAGGTGTTTGTTGGGTTGGCATAGATCGAGATGAGGATTTGTCACTCCGTGTATCGGAGAGGTATCTTTGGGCCCTCTCGCTAATGCACATCATGATAAGCCTTGCAAGCAATGTGACTAATGAGTTAGTTGTGGGATGATGCATTACGGAACGAGTAAGGAGCCTTGCCGGTAACGAGATTGAACAAGGTATGAAGATACCGCCGATCGAATCTCGGGCAAGTAACATACCGATGACAAAGGGAATAACGTATGTTGTCATTACGGTACGACCGATAAAGATCTTCGTAGAATATGTGGGAACCAATATGAGCATCCAGGTTCCACTATTGGTTATTGATCGGATAGGTGTCTCATTCATGTCTACATAGTTCTCGAACCCGTAGGGTCCGCACGCTTAACGTTCGATGACGATTTTGTACTATATGAGTTATGTGATTTACTAACCGAATGTTGTTCGGAGTCCCGGATGAGATCACAGACATCACGAGGAGTCTTGAAATAGTCGAGAGGTAAAGATTCATATATAGGACGACAGTATTCAGACACCGGAAGTGTTCTGGGGGTACCGGGTATGTATCGGGTCACCGGAAGGGTTCCGGGCACCTCCCGGCAAGATATGGGCCTTATTGGGCCAAGGGCGGGACAGACCAGCCCCTAGTGGGCTGGTGCCCCCCATATAGTTCAAATAGGAGGAAAAGGAAGGAGGGTAAGGGAGAAAAGAAAGGGGAGGATTCGGCCTCCCCCTTCCCTTCTCTCCCCCACTCTCTTTCCTTCCCCCTCCGACACTTATGGAAGGAGGGGAGGCCGACTTGTGGGAGGCGCCCAAGTAGGATTACTCTTACTTGGGGCGCCCCTTGCTGCTTCCCTCCCTCTCCCACCTATATATATGTGGGTGGGGGGCACCGCTAGAACACACAAGATTGATTCCTAGCCATGTGTGGCGCCCCCTCCACAGTTTACGCCTCCGGTCATATTCACGTAGTGCTTAGGCGAAGCCCTGCGCGGATCACTTCACCATCACTGTCACCATGCCGTCGTGCTGACGGAACTCTCCCTTGAAACTTTGCTGGATCAAGAGTTTGAGGGACGTCATTGAGCTGAACGTGTGCAGAACTCGATGGTGTCGTACGTTCGGTGCTTGATCGGTCGGAACGAGAAGAAGTTCAACTACATCAACCGCGTCGTCAAACCCTTCCGCTTTCGGTCTACAAGGGTATGTGGACACATCCCCCCCTCTCATTTCTATGCATCTGCTAGATAGATATTGCGTGAGCGTAGGATTTTTTTTGAAATTGCATTCTACGTTCCCCAACAAAATCATAGGATCTTCTTACTCCTTATTCCTTCATCCATCGCGATCTCACCCAAAACATGAAAACTTCAATCACTCAAAACTTAACAAAACCTGCGTGATATCCATTAGTATAAGAAAGAAAATCACTACTCTAAGTACTGTGACAAACCCATTCATATTTTATTTTTGCATTAAATCTACTGTATTTCAACTTTACCATGGCTTATACCCCCCGATACGAACCATAGATTCATCAAAATAAGCACATGATGCAAAGAAAACAAAATCTGTCAAAAACAGAACAGTCTAGAGGAATGTGAAAACTTCGAATACTTCTGTAAATCCATTTTTTCTGAAAATTAAGACAACGTAGGAAATTTTTATATTAATCTCATTTAAAAAAATCAGGATTTTATCGCGCTTATGTGATTTTTAACAATTCTTCTAGTGGTGCACAAAGTTTCTGTTTTTGAACAAGATCAAATCAACTATCACCCAACATGATCCCAAAGGCTTTACTTGGAACAAACACTAATTAAAATATAAAAACACAATCATAACAGTAGCATAATTGTGCAAACACTCAAGAACAGAAAGAAAAAGGCAAAAAAGAATTTTATTCATCGGGTTGCCTCCCAACAAGCGCTATCGTTTTATGCCCCTAGCTAGGCGTAATGCATAGTTTCAAGTGTTATCATTTTTGGTTTTGGATCCAGAGGATGCCATCCTGATTGATTCATATGGTGGCTTAATTCTTGTTCTAGGTAAGTGTTCCATACCTTTTCTTACTGGGAATTGAAATTTAATATTCCCTTCTTTCATATCAATCACAACACCTATAGTGCGTAAAAACGGTCTACCAAGTATAATAGGACAAGACGGATCGCAATCAATATCAACAACAATAAAGTCTATGGGCACATAATTTCTATTTGGAAGAATAAGAACATCATTAATTCTTTCCAAAGGCTTTTTAATAGTAGAATCTTCCAAGTGCAAATTAAGAGAACATTCTTCAATACCGGTAAGGCGATGCACATCACATAAAGATTTCGGAATTGTGGAAACACTAGCACCTAAATCACATAAAGAAAAACACTCATAATTTTTAATCTTGACTTTGATAGTAGGTTCCCATTCATCATGTAATTTTCTAGGAATTGAAACTTCTAATTCCAACTTTTCTTCAAAAGCTTTCATCATAGCATCAACAATATGTTTAGTAAAAGCTTTATTTTGTTCATAAGCATGGGGTGAATATATCATGGATTGCAACAAATAAATAGAATCAATCAAAGAACAACTATCATAATTAAAGTCTTTGTAATCCAAAAGAGTGGGCACATCACTAGTTAAAGTTTTGACCTCTCCAAACCCACTTTTATCAATTTTCTCAACAAGATTTTCACCCTCCGAAATATTGGGACACCTTCTAGCTAAAGTTGACTCTTCTTGAGTCCCTTTATCATCAATTTTAATCTTACTAAACAAGGAATCAATAGAAGAAACACCAATCACTTCAAGATCTTCACATTTTTATGAAAGCAATCACGAGAAAACGCTCTTTCTAAAAATTCTCTTTTAGCTCTAAGCATAGCGGTTTTTTATTACTTTCATCCATAGAAACATATAAAGACTTAATTGATTCATCAACCTTGGGCACAAAAAATTTCAACTTGAGATTTTCTACATCCTGAGAAATTCTATCAATGCTTCTAGACATATCATCAATCTTATTCAACTTCTCTTCTATCGTAGTATTAAAAGCTTTTTCGGCATTGATAAATTCTTTAACATTTTCTGAAGATCAGAGGTGTTCCTATTATTATTGTAAGAAGAACTACCATAAGAATTACCATAATTATTAGAGAAATTTCTAGGAAAAGGCCTAGGATTAAAATTACCTCTGTAAGCATTTTTATTAAAATTGTTTCGCGAGACAAAATTCACATCTACGGGATCAATGTTTTGCTCAATCAAAGTAGACAAAGGCACATCATTAATATTAATAGGAGCACTTTTCTTAGCAACCAATTTCATAAGAGCATCAACTTTTTCACTCAACGTCCTAATCTCTTCAACCAAATTAATTTTCTTACTAGTAGGTGCTCTTTCAGTATGCCATTGTGAATAATTTGCCATAATATTATCAAGCAATTTAGCGGCTTCACCCAAAGTAATTTCCATAAAAGTACCACCCGCGGTGGAATCTAAAATATTTCTAGAAACAAAATTGAATCCCACATAAATTTTTTGTATGATCATCCAAAGATTTGAACCACGAGTAGGACAATTTCTTAGCATAAATTTCATTCTTTCCCAAGATTGCGCAACATGTTCATGCTCAAGTTGCTTAAACTTCATGATTTCAGTTCTAAGGGAAATAGTTTTAGCGGGCAGAAAATACTTAGTAATAAAAGCATCTTTGCACTTATCCCAAGAACCGAAACTATTGCAGGCAAAGAAGGAAACCAAATTTTTTGCACGATCTCGCAAAGAAAACAGAAATAATTTCAACTTCACAATATCATTGTCCACATCCTTTCCTTTTGAATATCACATAATTCTAAGAATGTGTTTAGATGGGACGCGACATCCTCATTAAGAGTATCGGAAAATTGATCTTTCATAACAAGATTCAACAAAGCGGCATTAATATCACAAGATTCCGCACTAGTGGTGCGAGGAGCAATCGGACCGCTAATAAAATCATTATTATTGGTATTGAAAAAATCACACAACTTGGTGTTTTCTTGAGTCATCACGACTACGCAAACAAGATTGCACACAAAAACATATCTTACGAGAAAACGGCGAACGAAAAAGGAAGCAAATAAAATGAATTTTTTTGTGAAGGGCGGGAGATGAAAACGAGAGGCAAATGGCTAATAATGTAAATTGCAAGGAGATGAGATTTGTGATTACGAATCTGATAGTTGTTGATGATGTCTCCCCGGCAATGACGCCAGAAATCCTTTCTTGATGGCTCGTGTCTGCATTAGTTTTTCCCCGAAGAGGAAGGGATGATGCAACATAGCTACGGTAGGTATTTCCCTCGGTGATGAAACCAAGGTTATCGAACCAGTAGGAGAACCAAGACACATTATGTAAACGGTACCTACACACAAATAACAAATACTTGCAACCCAACACGTAAGAGGGGTTGTCAGTCCCTCCCGGGTAAAAGATTGGTAAAGATATAATTTGGTAGATGCAAATAAAATAACGGCAAATAAAATTCAGTGAGGTATTTTTGGGTTTTTGATAATATAGATCTGAAAATAAGTGATGCAAATAAATAAAGAGGCAAATAGCAATATAGATCTTAAGATATATGATGAGAAAATAGACCCAGGGGCCGTAGATTTCACTAGTGGCTTCTCTCAAGAAAATAGCACACGGTGGGTAAACAATTACTATTGGGCAATTGATAGAACTTCAAATAATTATGACGATATCCGGGCAATGGTCATTATATAGGCATCACATCCAAGATTAGTAGACCGACTCCTGCCTGCATGTACTACTATTACTCCACACATCGACCGCTATCCAGCATACATCTAGTGTATTAAGTTCATGGAGAAACAGAGTAATGCAATAAGAATGATGACATAATGTAGACGAGATCTATTCATGTAGGAATAGCCCCCATCTTTTTATCCTTAATAGCAATGATACATATGTGTCTTGCTGCCCCTTCTGTCACTGGGAAAGAACACCGTACGATCGAACCCATCACAAAGCAACTCCTCCCATGGCAAGAAAAATCGATCTAGTCGACCTAACTAAACCAAAGATTCGAAGAAGAAATACGAGGCTATAAGTAATCATGCATATAAGAGATCAAAGAAACTCAAATAACTTTCATGGATAAATAGATCTGATCATAAACTCAAAGTTCATCGGATCCCAACAAAGACATCACAAAAAGAGTTACATCAAACAGATTTCCGAGAGACCATTGTATTGAGTAGCAAAAAGAGAGAAGAATCCATCTAGCTACTGCCTACGGACCCGTAGGTCTACAAGGAACTACTCACGCATCATCGGAGAGGCACCAATGAGGATGAACCCCTCCGTGATGGTATCTAGATTGGATCTCATGGTTCTGGAACTTGCGGCGGCTGGAATTGTGTTTCGTCGACTCCCCTAGGGTTTCTGGAATATTTGGGTATTTATAGGGTGAAGAGGCGGTGTTGGAGGCCATCGAGGTGGGCACAACCCACCAAGGCGCGCCCAGGTGGGTTGTGCCCCCCTCGGGGCACCCCTCTGGTACTTCTTTGGCCCATGTCGTTTCTTCTGGTCCATAAAAATTCTTCAAAAAGTTTCCTCCGTGTTTGGACTCCGTTTGGTTCTGATATTCTGCGAAGTAAAAACAAGCAAAAATAGCAACTGGCACTGGGCACTATGTCAATAGGTTAGTCCCAAAAATGATATAAAGTTGCTATAAAATGATTGTAAAACATCCAATAATGATAAATATAACATCATGGAACAATAAAAAATTATAGATACGTTGGAGACGTATCAATACGTCTCCGACATATCTATAATTTTTGATTGTTCCATGCTATTATATTATCAATCCTGGATGCTTTATATACATTTATATGCTATTTTATATCATATTTAGGGACTAGCCTATTAACCTAGTGCTCGGTGCCATTCCTGTTTATTGTTTTTGGCTATTTAGAAAATCAGTACCAAACAAAGTCCAAACGTGATGAAACTTTACAATGATTTTTTATGGACTAGAATGGACCCTAAAAGGTTCAGGAGGAGGCCAGAAGAGCTACGGGAGAGCCACAAGCTCACAGGACGTGCCCCAGGGGGGTAGGCATGCCCCTGAGCTTGTGGGCCTCCCTGGCACCCCTTGACCCAATTCCACTTCCATAAATTCAGAAATATTCCTAAACCAACAGAGAAACACCCAAAACACTTTTTCCACCGCCACAAGCTTCAGTTCTTCTGTGATCCCATCTTGAGTCCTTTTCCGGTACTCTGCTAGAGGGGGAATCGATCACGGATGGCTTCTACTTCATCCTTGTTGCCTTCCGATGATGTGTCAGTAGTTCACCACAGACCTACGGGTCCATAGCTAGTAGCTAGATGGCTTCTTCTCTCTTTTGATCTTCAATACAGTGTTTTCCTTGGTGTTCTTGGAGTTCTATCTGATGTAATCTTCTTTTGCGGTATCTTTGTTGGGATCTGATATTCGTGAGAAGTAATTGAGTTTTTTCTGAACTTTATTATGCATTATTGTTATAGCTTTGTATTTGTCTCTAATCTATCCGTGTGGTTTGGCCAACTAGATTGATTTATCTTCATGGGGAGAGGTGCTTTGTGACGGGTTGAATCTTGCGGTGCTCTATATCCCAGTGACAGAAGGGGACAAGACACGTATTTGTATTGTCGCCATTAAGGGTAAAACTATGGGGTTTATTCATATTGATTGAGTTTACTTTGTCTACATTATGTCATCTTGCTTAAGGCGTTACTCCTATTTCTATGAACTTAATACCATAGCTTCATTCTGGATAGCGGTCGATTGGTGGGGTAATAGTAGTAGATGTAGGCAGGAGTCAGTCTACTTGTCTCGAACGTGATGCCTATATACATGATCATGGCCTTGAATATCGTCATAACTATGCGCTTTTCTATTAACTGGCCAACAGTAATAAGGGACACACATCAGTTGGCCCATTGTACACAGAGGGTAGGTTTGTAACTTCATCCAAGTGCACCCTCTCCTCGGCCGAAATGACAGGTGCCAAATAATTCATAAACCATGGGCGACAAAACACCCTCTCCTTGGCCGAAATGGCAGGCGCCGAATAATTTATAAACCATGGGCGGCAAAACACCCTCTCCTCGGCCGGAAACGCTTGCACCCACTATTTCAAAACACACCCTCTCCGCCCGAAATTGCTCGCGCCAACTATTTCAAAACACGCCCGAAATCGTTGGCGCCCACTATTTGGGAGAAACAAAGTTACCCTACTATCCCAAACCCTCAGGACATAGACCCAAGCCCAGAAGACAAAAGGAAGGGGTCGAACTGTAACTTCCCCCACATTTCAGACAAATGCGTCCGTAAGACATGGCCCCCCCTCCCAATTCCCTATCCATACACCATGGGCGCCAAATCACCTTCCCCCAGCCGTGAAACTTCAGCCCCTCCTCCATGGTGACCCCATGATGACCCACAATTATAGGGGATCAATCGTAGTCCTTTCGATAAGTAAGAGTGTCGAACCCAACAAGGAGCAGAAGGAAATGACAAGTGGTTTTCAGCAAGGTATTAACCGCAAGCACTAAAATAGTCGATAACAGGTAGTTTGATAGCAAGATAATTTGTAATGAGCAAGTAGCAATAACGGCAAATAAAGTGCAGCAAGGTAGCCCAATACTTTTGTGGCAAAGGACAAACCAAAATGTTCTCTTATAATAAGCAAAGCGTTCTTGAGGGTAAACACGAATTTCACCATGCCACTTTCATCATGTTGGCTTGATTCGTGTTCGCTACTTTGATAATTTGATATGTGGGTGGATCGGTGCTTAGGTGTTGTTCTTACTTGAAGAAACCTCCTACTTATGATTAACCCCCTCGCAAGCATCCGCAACTATGATAAAAGTATTAAGATAAAATCTAACCATAGCATTAAACTTTTGGATCCAAATCAGTCCCTTACGAAGTAGCGCATAAACTAGGGTTTAAGCTTCTGTCACTCTAGCAACCCATCATCTAATAACTACTCCACAATGCATTTCCTTAGGCCCTAATAAGGTGAAGTGCCATGTAGTCGACGTTCACATGACACCACTAAGGGAATCACAACATACATATCATCAAAATATCGAGCACATATCAAGTTCACATAATTACTTGCAATATGATTTCTCCCGTGACCTCAAAAACAAAAGTAACTACACACAAATGATAATCATTCTCAATATCAGAGGTTTATTAAATAGCATAATGGATCTGAACATATAATCTTCCACCAAATAAACCATATAGCAATCAACTACAAGATGTAATCAACACTACTAGTCACTCACAAGTACCAATCTGAGGTTCCGGTACAAAGATTGAACACAAGAGATGAACTAGGGTTTGAGAGGAGATGGTGTTGTTGAAGATGTTGATGGAGATGGCCCTCCCAAAGATGACAGGGTTGTTGGTGATGACGATGACGATGATTTCCGCGTTCGGGAGGAAAGTTCCCTTGGCGGAATCGCTCCACCAGAGGGCAAAAGTGCTCCTGCCCAAGTTCCGCCTCGAGACGGCGATGCTTTGTCCCGAAAGTCCCCCTCTAATTTTTTTCTATGTCAAAATGACCTATATACTAGAAGATGGGCACCGGATGTGGGCCGAGGAGGGCACAATCCACCAGGGCGCGCCTGGGGGCCCTGGCGCGCCCAGGTGGGTTGTGCCCACCTAGTGGGCCCCCTCTGGTAGCTGTTTGCTCCAATAATTCTTAAATATTCCATAAAAATTCTCTGTGAAGCTTCAACTTATTTGGAGATGTGCAGAATAGGTAGCTCTGACGTGCTTTTTTAGGTCCAGAATTCCAGCTGCCGGCATTCTCCCTCTTTGTGTGTGCATATTATGAGAGAAAAGGCATTAGAATTACTCCATAAAGCATTATTATGCATAATTTTTTTATAAATATCAGTAGGAAAACATGATGCAAAATGGACGTATCTACTCCCCCAAGCTTAGACCTCGCTTGGCCTCAAGCGAAAACCAAAATCGATCGAAAAACATGTCCACATGATTAGAGAGAGAGAGGTGTCGATAAAAACAAAATACGAACATAGAAGCATCATGCATATTATTATAATAGCAACAAACTTCAACATAAAGCTTTATCCCACAACTTTTATCATATAACTTCTCATGAACAAGTAACAATTCATCACAACATTGAAGTATAAGGCATAAATCTATTGAAAACCAACAAACTATGTTCTCAGTCAACTTTGCAACTACAGTTCATTATCTTTTCGGGAAGGGTCACGTATCAGAGCCTTTAGGCAAGTCTACATACTCAACCATCATTTAGTCTTCTATGATTGCTAACACTCACCGCATACCCATGAACAAAAAGTTTCAACCGGACACATAGAAAGATACGGGCTTATATTTTCGCTTCCAATGTATTCACCTGAAGTGTGATGTCAACAATAATAACTCATGCCCACTCATATCCAACTGGATATATGTGCCTAGATCTTTCCTTACCACATGATGCTTGCAAAAAGGGAAAATAAAAAGGAATAGGGAAGAATACTTTGACTCTTACATAAAAGTAAATGCATAAAAATAAAAGATAAGCCCTTCGTAGAGGGAGGCAGAGGTTGTCATGCGCTTTTTGGTTTGTATGCTCAATCTCTTAGTGCAAAAGAACGTCACATTATATTGCCCCTTATGATAGCAACCTTTATTATGCAGTTTGTTGCTTTTATTATTTTTCCATCACAAGTTTGCACAATGCTCAATTTTCTCTTACACTAAATGATTAACACATTTAGAAGCAATTTTTATTGCCTTATTGCACCGATGACAACTTACTTGAAGGATCTTACTCAATCCATAGGTAGGTATGGTGGACTCTCAAAATAAGATTTTGGGTTAAGGGTTTTTGGATCCACAAGTAGTATCTCTACTTAGTGCAGAATTTTTGGCTAGCAAAGATATTGAGCAAGCACTACGTGTTGAAGGATCTATGACAATATAACTTCTATGTGAATATGAACAAACACAAATCATTATGTTGTCGTCCTTGTCCAACATCAACAATTTTGACACACAATATTTAATGGGGGCCCACAATCATAAAATATGTCCATGATAGTGTATTTGCATGTGAATCTTCTCTTCCCTTATTAATTCTTTCATGAATTGCATGATTGAACAATGCTATGTTTGTCAATCTCCAATAAATTTTACCACTTACACTTTTCTTTATGTGATGTCATTACTTGCCATAAGATTAGCATATGATCTTTTCATTTATTTTCCTTTCTTTTTATTGAAACAAAAAAGTAAAGAAAGCAAAACTTGAACTAATCTTTATTATATATCTCACACATGATTACATAGATAGATCACTAAGCAAGCACTCAAAAGAAAGGATCAAACTGAACTTTTATTTAACTAATTCAAAAGATAACTAAAGATCGAACTAAGATAAATAAAGGCAAAGATAGTGGTGGTGATACAATACCAGGGAACCTCCCCCAAGCTTGGCACAAGCCAAGGGGAGTGCCCATACCATGAAATCAAGTCTCCTTTGGTGATGAAGAAGGAGGTGGTGATGATGAAGTAGCATGAGTGTTCTTCGTCCTCATCTTATGCTTAAGGATGGAATTTTCGTCCTTCAAGTAACCGATCTCTTGCTCAAGCTTTTATATCGTTTTGCATAAGTCCTGCTTGTTTTCCTGCAGGAGACGAAAAGGGATAAACTGGATCTTAGGTTTCTTTGCTTTATTGGGGAGACTTGATTTCTTGAATTCCACGTGCATGTCCCCAGGTTGGGGTAATGAAACTTCATCTTCATCTGAGCTTGTCTCCTGTTTCCTTTTGGGATCATAGTATTCTTCTTCCTCCATGGTCCAACCATAATATTCCACATCTCCGTAAACCTTGGGGTTTGCAATATAGTCAGCAACGTAGCTCTCACCTTCTGAGTCTTGAGATGACATTATTTCAGATATGCCAGACAACAGCAAGAAAGAAGGACAGAAGATTTCTCCGTGCTACGGTGGTCAATACGTTTGGGTGGTATATAAAGATTTTTTATCTTGGGAAACAAGCAAAACAAGGGGAAAACGGAGTTGGGAAGGTTCCCGAGGTGGGCAAGCCAGGCGCACCCTGGGGTCTTGTGCCCACCAGGGTTGCCTTCCTGGTTGTTTCTTATTTTCCTATTTTTTGTAATATTCCAAAACTGTCAGAAGTTTTTTTGCGGATTTTTCGGAGTCCACTTACT
Source organism: Aegilops tauschii subsp. strangulata (assembly GCF_002575655.3). NCBI lineage: Eukaryota > Viridiplantae > Streptophyta > Magnoliopsida > Poales > Poaceae > Aegilops > Aegilops tauschii. The sequence continues at coordinate 353,421,714 of NC_053036.3, forward strand.
TACCGTATCACGTACGTCCTCCTTTCTCTGTAAACTGACTCTGTACAACCCTAGGACCCTCCGGTGTCTATATAAATCGGAGGGTTTAGTCCGTAGAGGCAATCACAATCACACAGGCTAGACATCTAGGGTTTAGCCATTACGATCTCGAGGTAGATGAACTCTTGTAATCCCTATATTCATCAAAGTCAATCAAGCAGGAAGTAGGGTATTACCTCCATTAAGAGGTCCCGAACCTGGGTAAAACATCATGCCCCTGTCACCTGTTACCTTCGATCCTTAGACGCATAGTTCGGGACCCCCTACCCGAGATCTGCCGGTTTTGACACCGACATTGGTGCTTTCATTGAGAGTTCCACTGTGCTGTCGTCGAAAGGTTCGATGGCTCCATCGATCATCTACAACAATGCTGCCGTGAGGGAGATTTTTCTCCCCGGCCAAAGTTTTGTGTTCGACGGCTTCACACTGTGGGCCAACTCGGTTGGCCACTTAGAGCAGATCGACAGCTACCCCCTGGTCATTAGATCAGTTTTGGAAATCTGAACTATGTCGCTGATATCCGAGGAGACTTGATCTTCCAAGGGTTCGTGGCCCCAACTACCGCTCTGGCCTTAGATCCGGAGCACGTCACCAGGTCCGAAGACGGGAATTTAGAGCCCTCTGGACTACCTGCGGCTATAGAGCTCGATACTGGAGAACCGGAGGGGATATCATCACTGGCAGGCCCGGAGTTACGTCAGACTCCCTCTATCATCATAAAGCCAGACCCTCCTCCGGGCACTAGCTCCGAACCCTTGAAGTCTGCGGTACGAGAGCTCGGCCAGGGAACTTCCGTCCCGCCAAACTCCACGGACTCTCGCTTCCCCGTCCAAACCTCGCTTTTAAATGAGGCTTTGGACTTAATGTGATCCCTCGCCATCACAGAGGAATGGCTTCCGAATTGCGCCCAACCCGGACTAGGGGCTGAAAGCAGGGAAATTTACTTCCCACCCATCACCCACTTCATAGCCACTATCAAAGACTTAACCGACATGCTCGATTACGCCTCCGAAGACATCGACTGTATGGACGACGATGCCGGAGAGGAGCAGGCCCAAAACCTACCGTTCACCGGACGCTGGACGACCACTTCCTCATATGACGTGTACATGGTGGACACGCCTAAAGAGGGTGATGGCGATGATGAGAAGGATCCAGTCGAGGACGAACCTCCTGAGATACCACCAAAGCATCGACGTCAGCGGCGCCGCTCTAAATCACGTCGCAGAAAAGACAGCAATACCGGCACCAGAGACGATAACACTTTGGATAATGCCGAAGACCAAGAAGCCCCCATCGAACCAACATCCGAACAGGATGATCGGGAGGACGGGCAACCTGACCCTGACAAGCCCGCAGGGAACGAGGACTCGGAGGATAGCAACTATCTACCACCCTCTGAGGACGACGTGAGCTTCGGTGACGAAGATTTCATCGTGCCAGAGGAACCCCTTGAACAAGAGCGCTTTAAGCGCCGGCTAATAGCCACTGCAAGGAGCCTAAAGAAGAAGCAGCAGCAGCTCCAAGCTAATCAGGATCTACTCAACGATAGATGGACTAATGTCCTGGCAGCCGAGGAATACAACCTCGAACGCCCAACTAAGAGTTACCCGAAGCGCAAGCTGCTACCCTAATTCAACGATGAGGCCCTGGAGCCTATATCGCCAACGCGTAATGCTGCCAACGAACCTGACCGACCACCACGTGGCCAGGACAGAGCGGCAACTCAAGCCGAGTACCAGCCCGCACCACCCTGCCGTAGAGGCAGAGAGACAGCGGTTGCAGGATACACTTATGACCTACGTCGGGACCTAGAAAATAGAGCCGGTCAGACCAGATCAATCTACGGATCACGGGGGAGTGCCCCGGCGCGAGAAGACGGCTATCAAGCCTCGCACGATGCTACCTCTCGAGCACTGCGTTGGTTTTCCCTTGAAGACAAAAGGGTGATGCAGTAAAGTAGCGCAAGCATTTCCCTCAGTTTTTGAGAACCAAGGTATCAATCCAGTAGGAGGACACACTCGAGTCCCACGCACCTACACAAACAAATAAGAACCTCGCAACCAACGCGATAAAGGGGTTGTCAATCCCTTCACAGTCACTTACGAGAGTGAGATCTGATAGAGATGATAAGATAATATTTTTGGTATTTTATGATAAAGACTAAAAGTAAAGAAAGCAAAATAAACAGTAATAGAAATAGCTTGTTGTTGGGAGATTAATATGATGGAAAATAGACCCCGGGGCCATAGCTTTCACTAGTGGCTTCTCTCAAGATAGCATAAGTATTACGGTGGGTAAACGAATTACTGTCGAGCAATTGATAGAATTGAGCATAGTTATGAGAATATCTAGGTATGATCATGTATATAGGCATCACGCCCGTGACAAGTAGACCGAAACGATTCTGCATCTACTACTATTACTCCACACATCGACCGCTATCCAGCATGCATCTAGAGTATTAAGTTCATAAGAACAGAGTAACGCTTTAAGCAAGATGACATGATGTAGAGGGATAAACTCATGCAATATGATATAAACCCCATCTTTTTATCCTCGATGGAAACAATACAATACGTGCCTTGCTGCCCCTGCTGTCACTGGGAAAGGACACTGCAAGATTGAACCCAAAGCTAAGCACTTCTCCCATTGCAGGAAAGATCAATCTAGTAGGCCAAACCAAACTGATAATTCGAAGAGACTTGCAAAGATAACCAATCATACATAAAAGAATTCAGAGGAGATTCAAATATTGTTCATAGATAATCTTGCTCATAAACCCACAATTCATCGGATCTCGACAAACACACCGCAAAAGAAGAGTTACATCAAATAGATCTCCAAGAGAATCAAGGAGAACTTTGTATTGAGATCCAAAGAGAGAGAAGAAGCCATCTAGCTAATAACTATGGACCCGAAGGTCTGAGGTAAACTACTCACACATCATCGGAGAGGCTAGGGTGTTGATGTAGAAGCCCTCCGTGATCAATGCCCCCTCCGGCGGAGCGCCGGAAAAGGCCCCAAGATGGGATCTCATGGGTACAGAAGGTTGTGGCGGTGGAATTAGGTTTTCGTGGTGCTCCTCGATGGTTTGGGGGTACGTACGTATATATAGGAGGAAGAAGTAGGTCGGTGGAGCCACGAGGGGCCCACGAGGGTGGAGGGCGCGCCCAGGGGGGGTAGGCGCGCCCCCTGCCTCGTGGCTTCCTCGTCGGTTGCTTGACGTCCACTAAAAGTCCTCTGGATCACGTTTGTTCCAAAAATCACGTTCCCGAAGGTTTCATTCCGTTTGGACTCCGTTTGATATTCCTTTCCTTCGAAACACTGAAATAGGCAAAAAAACAACAATTTGGGCTGGGCCTCCGGTTAATAGGTTAGTCCAAAAAATAATATAAAAGTTTATAAATAAGCCCATTAAACATCCAAAAAAGAATATATAATAGCATGGAGCAATCAAAAATTATAGATACGTTGGAGACGTATCAAGCATCCCCAAGCTTAATTCCTGCTCGTCCTCGAGTAGGTAAATGATAAAAATAGAATTTTTGATGTGGAATGCTACTTAGCATAATTTCCAATGTAATTCTCTTATTTGTGGTATTAATATTCAGATCAGAAAGATTCAAGATAAAAGTTTAATATTGACATGAAAATAATAATACTTCAAGCATACTAACAAAGCAATCATGTCTTCTCAAAATAACATGGCCAAAGAAAGTTATCCCTACAAAATCATATAGTCTGGCTATGCTCTATCTTCATCACACAAAGTATTTAATCATGCACAACCCCGATGACAAGCCAAGCAATTGTTTCATACTTTTGATGTTCTCAAACTTTTTTAATCTTCACGCAATACATGAGCGTGAGCCATGGACATAGCAGTATATGTGGAATAGAATGGTGGTTGTGGAGAAGACAAAAAGGAGAAGATAGTCTCACATCAACTAGGCGTATCAACAGGCTATGGAAATGCCCATTAATAGATATCAATGTGAGTGAGTAGGGATTGCCATGCAACGGATGCACTAGAGCTATAAGTGTATGAAAGTTCAACAAAAGAAACTAAGTGGGTGTGCATCCAACTCGCTTGCTCACGAAGACCTAGGGCATTTTGAGGAAGCCCATCATTGGAATTTACAAGCCAAGTTCTATAATGAAAAATTCCCACTAGCATATGAAAGCGACAACATAGGAGACTATCTATCATGAAGAACATGGTGCTACTTTGAAGCACAAGTGTGGTAAAAGGATAGTAACATTGTCCCTTCTCTCTTTTCTCTCATTTTTTTGTTTGGGCCTTTTCTCTTTTTATGGCCTCTTTTTTTATTTAGTCCGGAGTCTCATCCCGACTTGTGGGGGAATCATAGCCTCCATCATCCTTTCCTCACTTGGGACAATGCTCTAATAATGATGATCATCACACTTTTATTACTTACAACTCAAGAATTACAACTCAATACTTAGAACAAAATATGACTCTATGTGAATGCCTCCGACGGTGTACCGGGATATGCAATGAATCAAGAGTGACATGGATGAAAGAATTATGAAGGTGGCTTTGCCACAAATACGTTGTCAACTACATGACCATGCAAAGCAATATGACAATGATGCAGCGTGTCATAGTAAACAGAATGGTGGTAAGTTGCATGGCGATATATCTCGGAATGGCTATGGAAATGCCATGATAGGTAGGTATGGTGGCTGTTTTGAGGAAGGTAATGGTGGGTGTATGATACCGGCGAAAGGTGTGCGGTATTAGAGAGGCTAGCAATGTTGAAGGAAGAGAGTGCGTATAATCCATGGACTCAACATTAGTCATAAAGAACTCACATACTTATTGCAAAAATCTATTAGTTATCGAAACGAAGTATTACGCGCATGCTCCTAGGGGGATAGATTGGTAGGAAAAGACCATCGCTCGTCCCCGACCGCCACTCATAAGGAATACAATCAATAAACAAATCATGCTCCGACTTTTCATCACATAACGGTTCACCATACGTGCAGGCTACGCGTTACTGAACCCGAGCGATCGATCGATGGCTGTTAACTGAACCTGATCGAGCGATTCCTTCGCTACTGCTGCTAACTGAAGCCGATCGATTGGATGAACAGTGAGCGTTGTGGGGGGGGGGGGGGGTTGGATGAACAGTGAGCGGTGGCGTTTCCTCTGGATGAACAGGACCCCATGGTGTGGAGGGCTGGATGAATAGTAGACAGTGGAGGGGTGCCCGTGGAGGGGTGGTTGAACAGGACCCCGTGGTGTGGAGGGCTAGATGAACAGTAGACGGTGGAGGGGTGCCCATGGAGGGGTGGTTGAACAGTAGCCGGTGGAGTAGCGCGCGGTGGAGGCTGGATGAATAGGAGCCCGTGGAGGCTGGAGGAGATCGACGGTAGCCCATGTAGGCTGGAGGAGGTCGACGGTGGAGATGAACAGTATCCCGTGGAGTCCCGTTTTGCGGTACGCCACACCCCTCCCAATGAACAGGACCCCCATTTCGACCGTAGGAGGTCCGTTTCGTCCGTTTTGCGGTACGCCACACCCCTCCCGATCAACAGGACCCCCGTTTCGACCGTAGGAGGTCCGTTTCCTCCGTTTTGCGGTACGCCACACCCCTCCCGATCAACAGGACCCCGTTCCGAACATAGGAGGTCCGTTTCCTCCTTTGTGCGGTACGCCAGGCCTCGTTTCCATAGCCTATTCCATCCAAGCCCTCCCGATGAACACGACCACGCATTCCGTTTCGACCCAGCCGGTTGGCTCCCACGCGTTCAGTTGCCTCCCGATGAACACGACGCATTCCGTTGCCTTCCCATGAACACGACGCATTCCGTTGCCTCCCCATGAACACGACGACGACGCTGTTTCTTTGTTCCGACCCAGCCATGTACACGAGCCCTGGCCGTACGTATGCGCGAGTAGGCGTTCGAGACCCCGCCCGTATGTACACATACGTGGCCGTATTTTCTTTCTTGCACCCTGGCCGTTGTACGTACGTGTACATGCTACGTGTGCGCCTCTACTACGACACGTGCGCGCCTCTACATCCACCAGTATATATGTACGTACACGTTCGCGACCAGAATGACAACGCTACATACGCTTCGACCAGGTGGGTCCCGACTGTCAGGCACTTCCTTGCGTGCGAAGATGTAGCTGGTGGGTCCCAGCAGTCAGGGGGGAAACGTTTTTTTCGCAAAATACGGTGGCCCGTCCGGTGGGTCCCCGCTGTCAGGTGGAGGAATAATTATTTTGCACATAATAAGGAGGCACTTCCTTGCTGCGGCCGTGGACCCAGCTGTCAGCCTCTCCATGTACAGTCCACGTCCGATTGAAGCCGTTCCTTGACCACGTTGACCACGCCGCGCCGAGAGCACCAGGGCGGTGGACGACGGCGAGGCCTAGGAAGGGGACGACGCGGAGCCGGGGGAAGACGCGGAAGTGGATGCCCACGCGTAGAGGAGTACGAGGGTTCACTGGTTCGCTGCGGTGTGAGGCTGCCGTCGCCGCAGAATAACAGGGGGTGTGGGTGGGTAGAGGGATGGCCTGGCCAGCGGTGGGAGTAGTAGGGGGTGGTGAGGCCTCCGCCACATCGCAGCCGGCCACAGGAGGCAAGAGCACAAGGCACGACCGGCGCTGGTTTGGGTGGCTGGAGCAAGAAGACCAGAGGTTGAAGAAGCACTACGGCCGTTGGATGGACATCGTACGGTCACTGGAGCTAGAATCGTGCATATTGACTAAGTTGACAAAGCCTTCCGTCCCCGTCAACTTAGTAGGCCCACAAGTCAGCCTGTCACTATACTGGGTCCCAGCTAACAGGGGGAGTATTCATTTTTTTTGTGCATAATAAGGAGGCACTTCCTTGCGTGCGAAGATATAGCTGGTGGGTCCGAGCTGTCAGCGGCGGTAACATTTTTTTCACGAAATACAGAGGCCCTTTCGGTGGGTCCTTGATGTCAGGTGGAGGAATCATTATTTTGCGCGTAATAAGGAGGCATTTCCTTGCGTGCGGCCGTGGACCCAGCTGTCGGCCTCTCCACGTACAATCCACTTCAGATGCATGTCGGTCGTTGACCACGTTGACCAGGCCGCGTCGAGAGCACCAGGGCGGTGGACGACGGCGAGGCCTAGGAAGGGAACGACACGGAGGCAGGGAAGACTCGGCAGTTGTTTCCCACGCGGAGGGGAGTACGACTTTACGAGGGTTTACTGGTTCGTCTGCCATCGCCGGAGAATAACAGCAGGTGTGGGTGAGTAGAGGGATGGCTAGGCCAGCGATGAGAGTACGGTGGGGCGGTGAGGCCTGCGCGGCAGCAGAGCCGGCCGCGGGGAGGAGGGAGCAGGCAGTCCCGCCGGCGCTTGTTTGAGCGGCTGGAGCAGGAAGAGCAGAGACTGAAGAAGCACGACGGCCGTTGGATGGCCATCCAACAGTCACTGCTTGTGCGTCAACCTTTTTTTTAGGAAAGCCTCAAATCTGTGGAAAACAGCATACAGCCCATCTGCCATTATTTCTAATAATTTACAGTCCATTTGCTAAATATTAAGGTTTTTTTGGAGCCCATATTCTTTTTGTTAGCATTACAGCCCATATTGTGGCCACGGTTAAAAAATTATACGAAATTTTGCATTTTTTGGTGCGGTCCGAACTGTTTTTAATCCCGGAATTTCGACTCGCATTCAAACTGATTTTAAAAATAAATGTATATCAATATAAAATCCAACAAATTCTCCACGCATAAAAATTAATGTAATTTAAAATCTCAAAATGAAAAAAAGATATTTGAAACTAATTGCCGGTTTGATGTGTTTTAAAAATGTAAAGCCCATTTTTCATTACTGATGGGCCATTTTCTCGGCCAGTCGAATGAAAGCTCTCCTCGTCTTGAAAGATTTGCAGCCCAATAGGCCTGACAAAGCGACTTACTTGGCAAATCACAAAAAAACTAGGCTATGCCCGTGGACCCAGCTGTCAGCCTCTCCACGTCCAGTACTCTTCCGATGGAATGTCGTTGACCACGTTGACCACGCCGCGCCGAGAGCACCAAGGTGGTGGACGACAGCGAGGCCTAGGAAGGGGACGACATGGAGCCAGGGAAGACGCGGCAGTGGATGCCCACGCGGAGAGGAGTACGAGGGATCACTGGTTCGACTGGTGTGAGGCTGCCGTCGCCGCAGGGCCTGGCTAGCAGTGGGAGTAGTAGGGGGCGATGAGGCCTCAACGGCAGCACAGCCGGCCACTGGAGGCAAGAGCAGGCGGTCTCCCCGGCGCTAGTTTGGGCGGCTGGTGCAAGAAGAGCAGCGATTGAAGAAGCAGCAGGACCGTTCGATTCAAATCCAACGGTTACTGCTGCTAGAATCGTCTGTTGACTAAGTTGACAAGCCCTGCGTACGCGTCAACTTAGTAGGCCCACAGGTCAGCCTCCCAACCGGTGCGCCCCAGATGTCAGTGGGAGGAATCATTTTTTTTGCGTAATAAGGAGGCAGTTGATTGCGTGCGGCCAGGCCAGCGGAGGGAGTAGGGTGGGCCGGGGAAGCCTGCGCGGCATCACAGCGGGCCACAAGAGGAGGGAGCAGGCAGTCCCGCCGGCGCTAGTTTAGGCAGCTGGAGCAAGAAGATCAGAGATTGAAGAAGCACGTCGGCCGTTGGATGGACATCCAACAGTCACTGCTGCTAGAATCGTGTGTTCACTGACAAAGCCTTGCGTAAACAAGTTAGCCTCGAAATCTGTGGCGTGTACAGCCCATTTGCTATTATTTTTATAATTTTTACTCATTTTCTAATTCATATGGAATTTATTGCAGCCCGTTTTCCATTTTTAGAATTGCTGGCCATTTTCTGGTCAGTACCAGGGTCAAAAAATTAACTAAATGTGTGGGAAATTTTGAAAATTCGCAAATTTTTGCTGGGGAACGAAATATTCTTAATCCAAAAATTAATAGCCATACTAAAACAAATTTAAAAATAAATTAGTACTATGTCATGTTAAATCCAATGAAATACGTATAAGATATCAGTGAAGAACAAAAACAAAAAAAGAAACTTATATCCCATTTGCTATAATTTTTTTGGAATTTTCAACCCCTTTTGATATTACTTTTAACAGACATTGACCATACTCTTAAGCCAGGCCGTAATGCATCCCTCCTCGTCTTGAAAGATTTGCAGCCCAGTAATTCGGAGAAAACAAATAGGCCTAGCTTGGGTATTCTTCAAAAAGAAATACTGGGCTACCTATTTTCCCAAAGAACTCGTGCATGAGCATTTAGCTTTATTTATTTACTTATTTATGTTTAGGGGACCATGAGCATGTACCTGGGCCGGATTCATGTGAGAGCCTCCCTTCCAGTTAATTATGGGCTTCTCTATTGGGCCTTCATCAGTGGGCTGCATGTTATCAACAAGTGGAAAATGTGTTCCGTACGAAAAATAGTATGCGCTACGTACGGTACGGGGCACTAAAGGATCGAACCATGCAACGACTTCCAAAACATTGTGTTTGTCGTTCTAACAACACATTTGTTCAATCAATAGACGAAATATACTACTGATTGTACATTGAAAACAGCAGCAGCAGCAACCAGGGCTGGGGGTGCAACAGAAGTAGTAAGCAGGCCAGAAGAGTGAAGACGCAGCTCTCTCTTCCAAAGCAAACATCAGCCATCATTACAAAAGGGCTACCAAAAAAGAACAAGTGTATGCATCAAACTAAATAAAGATCCTACTACACCAAGTGTACGCATCTAACTAACTGGCTCAGTTAGACGTTACTATTTATTAAGCTGTGGAGATTGGCTGACGGCTTGAACCAGATGGGTGCCTGACGGGGGAAACTCTAGCCAGCAGGTCGAAGTCTGATACTTGCGACCCTCTCTCCTACTTTGGGCTGCAGAGCGTGGCGGCACATATCAGGGTATGGTGCATGCAGAGACGCATGGTATGCTGTGTACACACAGTTTTGCCTGATGAACGAAACCACGCTGCCATCATGATCCTTGCCGTCGGTTATCTCCTGGTTAATCGGATAATTCAGTCCGACAAATAGAGAGCGTGTACGAAGGCTACTTACCAGCCTCCAGTCAAAAATTCCTGAAGGCCCAGAGAAGCTGGGATCCTGCTCAAAGACCTTGCAGTGACTGTGATTGTATTCCGCGAAACAACACGTCCGGTACGTGCGAACGATCATCAATCTTTCGCCGTCGTCTGATCGAGCCAGGAACCACCTGCAACTGCCATGCCGCTTTTCTATGAAAGGTTCTGGGATTAGGAAGGGTAGGGACACCAGGCGGCCTACAACATCATATCAAGTTGGAGTCAAATAAAAAAGGGCTCTTGATTTAGTCAATCTTAAGAACATCATGTTATGAGCATGAATATTTTTTCAGCAAATGTTGACAGTAATATAAGCAAGCCATCATGATATCATAGGAAAGTAACATACTGCTGTAATAGCCGTTTGTGGCGATGACTGGAGTAGGCCAGCAATACGTCCAGCCATAGAAGGAGTTGACAGCGTAAATGAAGCCCTTGTGTTCAATGGCATTAGAGAACCATGGAGGATGTGATCCTGCGATGGACGTGCAGATTTATCCACTTACTGCAATGACCTATCAGATAGGCGAGACCGCGGTTGAAGAACGCAATTAGCCTGAAGTCTTTATAATTCGCAGATCATGTGGGCACTTGGCAAATTACAACCTTGAGCAAATAAAACTTGGTATCATGTTGGCTACTGTAAGATTCCGAGTATTCTGGGCCGCGGTGGCAAAGCAGTGCAGTGTTAATCGAAGGAAGGGGGATCAATCGCCAGGTGTAGACCTCCACGAGCATCCAGCTGCCGCGACCGTCGACGAGCACCATCCAAGACGTGTTCATGCCGACCCAGTACATACCGTTAATGTAGTTGAGGCTGACGGGGATCGGATCGCAGTCAAGGGGGTTGATGGTCGCCACCCTACGATCGTTATGCTGCGTGACACGCCGTTTCTAAAGATCAGGCGGCATCAGCAAGCAAGGAGCAGGCTTAAAAAGCTCCGGCCTGAGGGCTTTGAGTAAACGGTACAGCCGCGACGAGCACGCGGCGAGCGGCATGGTACTAAGATTGTCCACATGCAAAACAATGAGCTTGATTACCTCTGTGGGAGCGAATTCCAGCCACTCTTTCGGCGGACGCTGCTCGGTTCTGCCATTGTTAGTGCTTGGGTTTCGGACGAGGGAGGGAGGCGCCTTAGCGGGGATGGAAGATTGGACGAGATTATGTGCAGACAAAGATGGAGAAGCGAATATGTGCTGCGGGAAGTGGACAGGTGATGATGACTACATCACGCCGCTTGACTTACGAGACACATACCAGCAGCGTAGGGTCATGTCGATGCTAGACAACTTGCTTGAGTGATCACAGTACTGGTACTCCCTACAGTGCTATGCCCTAACTTGCTTGAGTAGAGTAGTAGAGTAGGACTCTGCTCTACTACTAGCACCGGAGGAATAGTATATTCTAATCTAAAATAGTTACAAACTTCAATGCGCGAGCGTGGAACGACTACGAACCGTGCTCAAAGACCATGTCTACGTGGTGTTTGGACATGGGCGACAACCTCAACGCCAACGGTGCTGCTCCCGTTGCACCGTATGTGTTTCTGTCCTTCATGTTCGAAATCGTGGTAGGATTCATGTTTCTACTCTGTATCCTACTACTATGCTAGTCCACATGATTAGTTTCATCTCTGTTATAGCCGTCATGATTTATTTTGTGCTTATTCGGATTAAATCTCGTAGTAACTTGCTCATATATTCAATTGGCGCAACGTCCCCTACAGCCACTACCGTTTCATGGACGGCATGTTCGATGCCTCCAAGGAGCCCTTCGTCCACTGCTATGAGTGCCCGATGCCGTTTTGTGGCTCGCCGGCGGACATGGTGCATCACCTCACGGATGCGTGCAGCGGTCACTGCTGGCCCTTGGCGGAGAACATCAAGTATGAGATGTGCTACCCGTTCACCATGCCGGAGTCGCTGGAGGATCACCGCCGCCTGCTAGTCTCGGAGGAGGACGGCAGCGTCTTCCTCTTGATCGTGGGCACCGGCGAGGCCCGCGCAGGCCGCCGCCCCGTCTCTGTAATGTGCGTTAGGGGCGACGCCGCTGACGCTGACACTGACACGAGGCTGATGTACGGGTGTGTGGTCAGTGTTACTACCCCTCCGGGTCGCGTGGGCGGCGACACCGGCCTCATCGAACGGACTTGGACTCTGGGGAGCTGGGACTATCCCGCCAATGTGGACTTGGAAAACCCATGGCATCCTTTACCCGCCGACGCGGTACACGGGGACTCCAAGGAGGTTCACCTGGACATACACATTATCAAGTTAAATGTTGATCATTAGTCTTCGCTCAATGTAATCCGCTGTCTAAGCATGTGGAGACTTCCATGCAGGATCTTGCTCTATTGGAGTATCGTGCATGAATAAAAGTGTATCCGTTTATGGTTTAGTCTAGAATCTTCCATGTATGAATTTTTACTACAGTACTGGTGAAAGACTTACGATGAACCATTTCTTACATCTCCTCTGCCCGCTTGCAAGTCATCCTGATTTAATCCCTCCGTCTAGGTGTATAAGGGCATGGTTAATATTACTTAATTGTATAGCCAACTGTTGAATATAAGAAAGTGCCATGTCATCTGTAGCCAACATGTATAACAATCGATACTCAAAAACTAATTCTTAAAGATCATTTCTTGCAAAGCACAATAAATGTTATTTCTTCACAAGTTTTGGATGCAGGTTGAACAGTTGAACGCTTTTGTTTGCAAAAGATCCCTTTTTATCTATTTCACCCGGATGTTTGTGAGCTCTAGAGATGAAATAATATCTGAAGAAACCTATCGATACCCGTTACACATGAGATGACCCCCACATCCTTTGTCAAAATAAACAACTCCCCGATCAATGCATTTCACTCTTCGGTGCAACGCACGGGCACCTTACTACTATAGATTAGTACGACCAAAAATTGGACTAACATTATATACAGTACGATAAATGCTGATGCATGTCACCTAAAATTATATCATTCAAAACTATGTTCAAATACGAATCCAACGATGTAGTTTTTGTTGACATGCACTAACATTTTGTCAGTTAAATCTTCAGTCAAATTCAATGGGGGACTAATAAACCACGACCGATGTAGTACAAGTGTAGAGGGCGGCGCTGCACAGGAGTCTCACCTCTCACCCCGCTCGTGGCGCGGCAGTAAAGCCGTCATATCACAAAACCCAACCACTCCCAGTAATAAGTGGCCTAGTAAAATAAACGGACAAGCAATCATCACATCCCTCCGTCTTTTTTGCATTTCATCTCTCTGCATTTACTTTCTCCGGTTCATCTCGCACACTCGATCCCTAGCTACTACTCCTAGGGCCAGTTCTTTTGGCGGCTTCCCCAGCTTTTCCCACAAGACTAGTCACAGTGGAGAGTAACAATAAGGCGCCTCACTCATTTACTTGGGCTTCTAAACTACTACTCCGTCCTGGTTTATTCCTCACCATTGTAATTTGTGCTAAATTTTGACCAAAGATTTAACTGGTTTATTCCTCACCATTGTAATCCCTCCGTCTAGTTGTGTAAGTCATCTTACGAAAACCAAATAATCCCAAAACACTTAGGCGCGGTGCATTAACTTCTACTCCGTACCCCGTTTCTTGTTTCTTGACATATCAACCAATAAGAGATAAAGAGTGTGCATGCTTTTAATGACTTGAGATATCAAACACGACATGCAGTGGTTAGTTCATTGCATGAAATACTATTAATTAGCAAATAAACATTAACGTTTCTCGTTTTCTCCTCCTCTTTGGTCACGGTGCACAGCCTAAGATGACTTACTGACCTAGACGGATGGAGTAGTGCATGTGACATGCACTAACATTTCATTAGTTAAATTTATGATCAAAATTTGACACGGATTACAATGGGGACCAATAAACCAGGACGGAGGTAGTAGTTATGGGATTACTAATCTAGAAGCCTAAAAGAACTGGCCCCTGGTACTCCTACTAGTAGTAGTACTCAAGTTAGAATTCCAATTGCACGGCACAACTTGTTAGGCAAAAAATTCGATACAGGGTGTAGGAAGCGGTTTGGAAATTTGCATGCCTTTCCAACCAGTGAGATACTCCGTACAAAGTACGACAGAGAAATAACCACAGAGAAGGAAGCTAAAAGTAAACAATCAAATGAGCATTTTTGCATTTGTTTTGCATTGAATCGTTTCACAAGCTTGACTAGTGTTGTTTTTCTACTTTTACAAAAACCGCATCGTAATGTTAAAACGTGCATTTGCACGTACATAAGTAATAGTAGTACTCCCTCCGTCTAGGTGTATAAGTCTTCCCTCCTTCTTGGTCACGGTGCACAACCAAAGATGACTTATTGACCTGGACGGAGGGAGTAGCACAGTCTGCAAGCATATATCGAGAGAGACGTGTAGTGCGATAGTATATAGTAAAGTTTGTGCTATATGCACGTACTTGCAAAATGCGTACGAATACACAAGGTTTCCAAACTTTCCCTTTTACATACTTAATTGAGGACGCTAAAAATTCCTGAACGTTCGGGATTTATCATTTGCCTCCCAAAACTAATGAGATCGCCTTACGAAACAAAAATTATACTCCTCCTAAAAGCCACGACACTCGCAGGAGCGCTTGCGGCGCGCCACGAGTGCCCTGGTGCGCGGCCGTTTCCCAGCGCGCCGACACAACGCCTCTTCCTCAGCCTCGCAACTCGCAAGGTGCTGATTGGCGGCTTGCTGGCGGGCGAGCGCGATCTCATCGGTGTGGTGATCCGGCGCCAACAGGTACTCCTCCTCGCTGGAAGCATGCACCCGGTCCACGTACCGCGAAGCGTAGATGAGGTGCTTGGGCACGACTGCACTTAGGGCGTCGGCACGGGCGTCCTCCGCCACCCTCACGGCCCTTGCACGAGCCTTCTGCCAAAGAGCCAATTGCCTGACTCTCTCGGACGCGACATATGCCTCCCAGGCAGCTTGTTCCACGGTGCGCTTCTCTTCCTCGGCCTTCTTCTCCGCCTCTATTTTGGCGCGCTCTGCTGGAGGCAAAGCCTCCCACAAGGCGACGTCCATTTCTTTCCAAAGCTCCTCAAGGCTGGGGGGCTCGGCGGGCGGCGCGGCGTTCTTCTCGTAGCGGGGAGCCGACGCGTCCTCCGGCGCGCGTGCTGGCGAGATTGGGAACGCCGACGCGTCCACCTCGATGCGTCGCGGCGAGGAGCGGAACACCGACGCGTCCTCCTCGACTAGTGGCAGCGAGGAACGGAACGGCGACGCGTCGCATCGCGGTGAGGAGCGGAACGCCCACGAGTCCTCCTCGACTAGTGGCGGCGAGGAAAGGAACGGCGACGCGTCACATAGCGGCGAGGAGCGGAACACCGACGCGTCCTCCTTGACTAGTGGCGGCGAGGAACGGAACGGCGACGCGTGACCGTCCGCGCGGTGCAGCGAGGGGATCCTAGGGCTTGGGAGGGGCGATGCCATGGTGGTCGACGTGAGAGGGAGGGGGAGGAGATAGCGATGAACGTGAACGTGAGGGGAGGAGATAGCGATGTTGTGGGAGGCGCAGTATTTATAGCGAGCAATGGCACACCTACGTAAGATATGGACTGAGCTGCACTGACTTAACTGCAGGTCCAGTTGCGTCACTAACATGTGGGCCAGACCCCTGTTGGGCCCATATGTCAGTGACCCAATGCACCTGCAGTTAAGTAACAGCTACGTGGGCATATTTGTTGGAGTAAATTACGGGGGAGCGAAGGGGTGGAAATATTGCTGGTCACAAAGGATTGGACGAGCGTGGGGGGAGGAGAATCTTGCATGCAGATTTTTTCACACGGGGTGGAGTGGTGGGACCGCCGGAGGGAGAAGGAGAGTTTGGCAGGCATATTGTTTCCACACATGGAGAGGAAAAGATTTGGAGACGAACGGGCTTCCTGCAGGTATGGGGAACGGTGCATAATAAGTCATCTTGCATGCCGGGCTAGGTATAGTCTCAAGTCATTAAAAACATACACGCCCCACACATGTTCATATTTCAAGGTGCACTAAATTATTGCATGCGATGATTAAGGCTGGCCATAATGGTGGTATCTTAGCTGGTATCATGCACACGAGAATAGCAAACATGCTGATGTGGCAAAGAATTAAAGAAGAGAGGGGGATTAGAGTAACTAGTGTTCATGCATGCATTGGTAAACACATTTTTTTGTGAAGAACGACATCACTAGTTGAGTACTTTTGCAGACTTCAAAAACTATTCCACCACCTCTACTATCTTGCTAAGAGTAGGTGAAATTTTTGAATCGAGCCCTTTAAACTAGAAGGGAGGTAGTGGTACTCTAAGGCTGGTCATAGTGGGGAGTAACTTAGACTAGTAACATGCATATGTTACTAGTCTATGTTACTACCTCTATAGTGCATAGTATCATAGATTAGTATCATAGGTGGTCTCATTTATTGCCATGCATGACACATAGTAGCATCACATTTATTATGTTACGGTATCTACCTATGTTACTATAACCATCTCTCTCTTCTTTAATTGCCTACCACATTAGCATGTTTGCGAGTCCCAAGTGCATGATACTACTTATGTTACCCCCACTATGGCCAGCCTAATAGCTAACCTTGTTGTGATGACAAGATAGGACATGGCACGCACCTGGACGGAGGAACTAGTCTGCATTGTGCATTTAAGTTTTGTCTGAAGTCAATGTACCTCTACTTTCACCAGACTTATAGAAAAATGTGTCAACATTCACAATGTCAAATCAATATTTTTACACTCATTGTAAAATATAGTTCTTATACTCATTATAATCAGTATTGTAGATATTGATATTTTTAGTATAAATTTGGTCGTGGGATTTCATTGATGCCTGTCAAAGCGTGGAGGAGGCGGAGCTTAGGGCTTGCATTGCCGGTCTCTACATAGGTATTTCTCTTCATAATCCTGTAATTTTAGAGACTAATTGCGCTTTTGTGGTAGCGTCTCTTGCATCAGGGGACTATGACAGGTCTGCTATGCGTGTGTGACACCCAAAAATTTTATTTGGTTTTATCAAACTCTTTATTTGATTTGAAGGAGGTTAAATAAATTTTTCTTCTAAAGGACTCTCCTTCTCAAAAAATTTCTTTTATAACAAGTATTTTCCTTGAGTCCATCCAAAACATGATCTTTAGCCTTGGAGGTTTTTCATCTTGTGTTGACTCAACACAAGTGTTTTTCCTTGGGAAAGTTTTTGAAAATCTTTTCTTTTTTTTAAATAGCCCTATGGCATATGGAGTGATCCTTCCCCTTTCAAAATTTCCTCTTGCCATGACCTAAGTGGAAATCCCCCTCCCAAAAGCCATCTCCCCACTTTGTGTCAAGATAAACTTCAAATCCAGCAAGTTAAACTCCCCCATGATTTTATCTCCATATATTCCTAATCAAAAACCTTTTCTGTCCTCTATTTTGACCCTTGGAGTTTTACAAAGGAACCACTAGTTCTCCTTTGAGTTTTGCCTCCAAACAAATTTCCCTGGCTAGTCCTTAGAACCCTCAACCAAGATCCAGGAAGATCCACTGGTCTCCAGTTCAAAATTTTCAAAATGTGCTTGCTGCAAGTTTGGGCCATATTTGCAAAATTTGGTGAAATTCATTTGTTTGTTTCTCCTAAAAATCTGAGAAAATTCAGGAAGCCTCTAGGTGCATCAAGAGGTCACCTCACCAAGTCCCAGCTCCAGAAAAATTTTCCTCGTGCCCAAATCATATCGTCGAACACCTGGAGGGCACTGTTACTATCGAAGTTCAGAGTTTCAGAGAAACAGTTTCAGAGCTAGTGTCGTTTTCTTCAGAACGCCATGTCGATCTCGCCAGTAGCTGCAGTGGCACCTTGCGCCCTGTTCCTCCTTCTTATCCCCGTGCCGCACGGTCGCCTGGACGCTTGCGAGCGTCGGCGGCGAGCTGGCCGAGGTGCATCGCCCCATGCGCGGCGGCAGCAGCGCCCGCTGCGGCTGCCAGAGAGGCGCAGCGTGGGACGGCGCCGTCCAGCACCGCCCAAGCCACCAGAGACCACCGCGTGGCCGTCCCCTCCTCTGTGCATGCTGCAGAGCCGTCATCGTGGACTGGGAGGCATGGAGCGCGCTCCCTGCCGCCGTCGTGCCCTTACGGCCGTTCCGTCGAGGACCGGAGCATTACCCCAACCCGACCGAGGTTTTAGCGGAGAAACGGTGCCAGTGGACCACCACGATGATGCCCAACCGCCTAAACCTCCTGCCCGACCTCTGCCTCGCCGTAATTGCTCGCCGGCGTTATCCCGTTCACGGCCACCTCCTCGGATCGCCTATAAAAGGAGGTCCCGAGCTCGAACTCAAACACGCACCATCACTCCACCCCACAAGAACCACGCCAAGCCACTGGCAAGGCCTCGAGGAAGTCTTCTTCCCCAAATCCGGCCGCCTCGACCCGCTTCGGGATCCGGCAAGATTCGCTCCAGTGCGTGCACCCCGCCTCTCAACCCATGCCAGTAGCATCCTAGTGCATCCACCTCTCTAACCCGCGCACCAATTTGGAGTTTGCAGCACCCACCGGAGAGTTCCACCCTCGACCGAACCACCGTCCGCCGGAGATAAGGTCGCCGTCGACGTGGTGCTCACCGACGGCCAAGTCCACCACCCACCGATGCGGAAGGACACCCTGAACCCGTAGGTACCCTCCGATCACCCTACCTCGCCGTGGATCAACGCCGGCGACCACCGCAGCCTTCGGGCGCCGGCAAGCTCTGTTGGAGTTTGAACCTGACGGGTGGGACCCCCCCGTCAGCCTCTCTTTCTTCTCCTTCGAACCGTTTTCTGAAGGCGCCTTCGGGCTAAGTGTGTTTTCTTTCTGGGCTGGCGTATTTCGTACCGAAGCGTTTTCTGCTTTTTCAAACAAGCCCCTGGATCTTTTCTGTTTCATCACAGATTAGTCCTTGGACTAAAACCCTTATATCTTTTAAACAAAAGATGCTTTTTGATTGATTCTTTTTTTGTCAGTCTTATATTTTTGTCTAGTTTTTTATAGTATTTATTTGGAAAAATTTTAGAATAAATTTTATACACGCAACGGTTTTCACGTTAGTATACGGTTTCTTTATACCGTAGATACCGGAGGAGGTGACGGAGCCGCGAACTTCGCCGAGCTAGACTCCGACTTCTCCGAACCAGGCAAGCATGTTTGAACCTTTGATATGATGGGTGTTTTGCATGTTTGCTTGAACAGTTTGTGCATGGCATATGAGCATCGGTGAGTGTTTCGTTGCATGCAAGGCAACTACCCGTGTGCTTCGTAGTTTGATGTGATCTTTTGATGGGAGATGACCTGATCATGTGGTGACATGAGAGGTAGTAAGATGGTATTGTTGTAGCATGCCAGTCTTATGTCAACCGTTAAACTCCGACGTTAACGTGGACCGAGCCACGTTACCGTTCGTCCCCTTTTCGTACTGCCACATGTTTTCTGCAAAGAATACGGTTTAGTAAGTTGCAAACCTCTTTCCTCGTACACACCAAATAGAGGGGCCGGGATGAGGGTTCCATGGCCCTGGATTAAAGCCAGTCATCCGGTCAGGGGGCATGGGTGTTTCCGGTTGGGACCGAGAGGGGGGCACCCCTTAGAGCGCGCGATATAAATTTGATCCCATGCTACGCGAGGTTGTAGCCTCCCCGTCTCAAGGTTTTTCTTGAACGTTGCTTGGGGTGATTCCTGGCAACGGAATGTGGAATGGGTGTGTACTGGTTAGATGTGTTTCTCCTAAAATACCGTAAACGGAACTAGTCCCTTGTGACTACAGAAATCCGTTGGTTGTGGTTAAGAGTACAAACTCTGCAGAGTCAAAACCTTCCGAGTCACCGTGTCCATGGTCAAGGACCTGGGTCAATGTATCCAAACAGTATCCATATTAGTCTCAGTGTCAGTCCCTGTGTCTGCCTCCGCGGAAATCCCCGATGAACAAGCGTGAGTGGAAAACCCGGTTGAATGTTATTCCTGTGGATGGACTAACTATTTTATTATTTCGTACCTGAGTATTTCCTTGAAATGAATTAACTTCATGAGCTACTGGAATATCGAGTTATGAAATATAAGCCCTTTACGTGATGTCGCTCAGACGTCCGACTGTGGCACTCTCGTTATTTATTTTTGATATAAGCCCTTTATGTGATGTCGCTCAGACGTCCGACTGTGGCACCCTTGTTTTTTTACTTTTGATATAAGCCCTTTATGTGATGTTGCTCAAGACGTCCGACTGTGGCACTCTTGTTATTTACTTTCGATATAAGCCCTTTATGTGATGTCGCTCAGACGTCCGACTGTGGCACTCTCGTTATTTACTTTTGATATAAGCCCTTTACGTGATGTCGCTCAGACGTCCGACTGTGGCACGCACTGTCGTTTATATTCCATTATAAGCCCTTTATGTGGTGTCGCCCTGACGCCCGACTGCGGCATTGTTAATTTATTTGTACCCTTTCGAGGAGTCATTTCAGACACTCGATTGGCCTTCAGTATTACATTGGGATTTCGGGAGGACTACCGCCCGACTTCCTTTTTATTTCCCATGCATTGCTATTTTATTATCTGAATGCGCTTTATTAATCTGTTCATATGCATCATGTTTGCATTTGTTATATCTTATGTCCAAACTATCTTGCGAGTACTTTCATAGTACTCACCTGGCTTGTTGATTTGGCCAGATGTTGACGAAGGCGATCTCATGGATGATGAGTTTGATAGCGAGTCCGACGCCTAGAGGAGTCCCAGTCAGTCCCATGCGATCCTGGATTTGGTCACTTGTATTATATACGCTTCCGCCACCCAAATAAAAGTCCTCGAGCCTCACTCCGACGCTCAATGAGCTGTAAGATTTAGGAGTCATGTCACCCACTTCACTGTGACATATCCACCACCACTTTTATCACGAGTCAGTAGTTATGGCACCACACCCATTGTGTCATATTCGCCTTTATGTATAATATCGGCGTGCTTGTAATAAATTGTTGAGCAGCCTCCGCTCAACCGTGTATTATATTTAGTACTCCTGGATATTTCTGTATCAAGAATCTGTCTACTAGTAAGAAGGATTCTTCTCTACTGGTCCGTTAAAGGGATCGGTTTCTCAATAAATGTTTTATTGGAAAACCGGTCGTGACAAACTTGGTATCAGAGCCAGGCTGACTGTAGGAAGCCACTAGGTGCGATCGCTAATCGGTTATTAGCGTTTTTAGTGCTTTTTCAGCATTTTGCAAATGTAGCTATTTTCTGTTGGTCATCATAAATTTATGATTTGACTACTCAGAATTTTTGCCTACTTTTGCAGATGGCTGGCAAGACTGCGAGTCGCGGGTGTTCGCCAATGTGCCTGAGGGGTTTGTCAAGCTTCTCGTCTCCATCACCAAGCTCACGATCGGGCCGTCGACTTGTCCAGAGTTCACATTTTACCAGCACAAGCTCTGCGATGACGTGTCTATGCACCAGGCCGTGGTGCAATTCAAGGGAGGACGTTCTGCGTCTCGCCACTTCCGTTTTGTGGGGAGGGCCATGCCTACGGAGAGGCATGCCATGCAGATGGCCGCCCATGAGGTGATAGCTCGTCTTCGGGATGTTCTTCCTACGATGAAGACTCGTCGCTACCGCTACCTCCCATGCCATGTGCCATATACTTGTTACTATGCATTCGCCTGCCATAGGGGAGAGAGAGATGAGGCTATCGAGATGCTTGTTGAGTATCTCAAAGCTCTGGAGGCAGCTTTCGACAACCTCGTGGACGACCTTGTGACTGCCCGTATGGACTCAGTCCAGGGCTGTTCCGCCAACAGGAGGGAGCTTCTCCACATGGCACCGCCGCTGACTTTCGTCTCGTCCTCGGCATCCTATGCACCTGCCATTTTAGCCACCGCTCGCCGTCTGCCTACCACTGAGGAGTTTGACCAAGTCATTGCTCCTACTCCAAGTAGAGCTGCACCGCCTGTCGCACCCGCACCAACTCCTCAACGCAGTGCTACGCGCCTGGAGCCTATTAGGGAGGAGGAGGAGGTTGAGTCTCCTGCACCACTGGGTCTCACCCTCGGCAGACAGAAGGAAGTTTTCACCATCTCCGACTGAGTGCGCCTAGCAGCCGTGTGATGTACCCGCTTGTATGATATGTTTATATGTACATAGGTTTGGTGAGAAATAGTGTGTGTGCGCATCATGTAGGAACTTGGAGAAGTGCACTAGCCTAAATAACATGTCAGGAATGTGTACGCACATCCTGAGTGATGTATTATATAATTACGACTCGCGTGTAAGATATGTACTGAGCAGTCCTTCTTCGTGCGCAATCAAGTATTTTTCTTGAAAAATCTTGAGGTCTTTTAAATTTTCGCCTTTGCAAAAATTTCCTTGTGCCACACAGTTCTTCTCATGAGTTTTGCAAAAAAATACCCCAGAGTGGAAAATGCCTCGTCCCTGGACTCGTTCCATGCCAAATCCACCGGAAGAAGTTTATGGGACCCAGACAAGCAACAACTTCACACAGGGGCAGTCTAGTCAGCAGGGCAGCGACGCAGCATTTTCTCAAGTATGCCGCCTTTTCGAACAAAGCTAGCAGCAGCACCAAGAAATGATGAATCACGTTATCAATATGGGAAATCACCGTGAGCCATACCAACCGCATTCCAAGTTGTCTGAACTACAGAAGACACGTCCTCCAACGTTCGCTCACACTGATAGGCCGCTTGAGGCCGATGATTGGCTTCGAGACATCGAAAGGAAGTTTATTATTGCACAATGTTCTGATCGTGAGAAGGTGCTTTATGCACCTCACTACCTCACTGGAGCAGCTGCAGCATGGTGGGAAAATTTTCTACACATGCACCCCAATGAACATAACATCACCTGGGAAGAGTTTAAGGAAGGTTTTCGTGGGGCGCACATCCCCAGGAGCATTATGAAGATCAAGAAAAGGGAGTTTGACGACCTCAAGCAGAGAGGCATGACAGTGACTGAGTACAACAATCAGTTTACTCAACTATCTCGTTATGCCTACGATGAGCATATGACTGAGAATAACAGGATGGAAAAAAATTTGGATGGCCTAGCGCCAGCACTTAAATGCCAACTGGTCGTACACACCTTTCCAGATTTCAAAACACTGGTTGACAAGGCTATTACATTGGAGAATGAGCGCCGCAGCCTGGAGGATATTCGCAAGCGAAAAAGGGACAAGACAACTCATGCTCGCAACAACCGGAGCAAGACTGATGTTCAGAGGAATGAAGCGAGAAATTCCACGGCCACTGCTCTAAGGCCAACCAAACATTTTCATTCAAGGGACAAGGACTTTACGTACCGCCCAGGTGTTACTTGCTATGCTTGCGGAGAGGAAGGGCACTATGCCAAACAGTGCCCAAAACCAAGGAACTCGGCCCCCAAGCCGAAAATGGTGGAAATAATCCAGCCCCCAGGCGTAACAACTTCAACCCCAACAACAATCACAAGAAGGGTCACTTGAACCATGTGACCAAGGAGGAAGCACAGAATGCCCCAGACATCGTACTCGGTACGTTCCCTGTCAACACAATACCTACCACGGTTTTGTTTGATTCTGGAGCTTCTCACTCGTTCATTTCGAAGAGTTTTGTTTTGCAACATGGTTTTCCGATACTTCCTTTGAAAAAGTCCATGATCATCAAGTCCCCCGGGAATAAGCAGATCACTCAGAGTTACTGCCAAGGTGTGATTATTGAGTTTGAAAGACTAAAGTTTCAGGCGAATTTCATCGTGTTGGAAAATAAAGGACTGGATGTTATCCTAGGAATGGACTGGTTAACCACCAACAAGGGGTTTATCGACTGCTTCAATCGGACTGTAATCCTCACTCACCATCACAGCAAGACAATAAAAGTTGCGGCTCAAGAAAGACCAAGGTCACGGCAACCAAAGTTAAACAAGGTGGACATTTCAGAATTAAGAAAAGTTCCAGTGGTGTGTGAGTTTCCTGACGTATTTCCCGAAGAACTACCAGGCATGCCACCAGACCGGGAAATAGAGTTCAGCATTGAACTAGCACCTGGCACCACCCCCATTTACAAGAAACCTTATAGAATGGCACCCTCCGAGTTGGTAGAATTAAAGAAGCAAATAAAAGAATTACTGGACAAAGGATTTATACGAGCCAGCTCCTCACCTTGGGGTTCACCAGTATTATTTGCCAAGAAAAAGGATGGGACACTGAGATTGTGTATAGACTATCGAGCTCTCAACATGTTCACCATCAAAAACAAATATCCGATGCCACGGATAAATGATTTATTTGACCAGCTCACACAAGCCAAGTTCTCAAAAATTGATTTAAGATCGGGGTATCATCAATTAAAGGTACGGACAGAAGATATCCCTAAGACAGCATTCACCTCCAGATATGGATTATACGAGTTCATAGTAATGCCGTTTGGACTGACAAACGCCCCCGCATATTTCGTCCACCTCATGAACAAAGTGTTTATGAAATTTATGGACAAATTTGTTGTGGTGTTCATTGACGATATTCTGGTATACTCTAGGACACCGGAAGAACATGCTGAACATCTCAGAATTGTATTGGGAGAATTAAGGAAACATCAATTATACGCCAAATTTAGCAAATGTGAATTTTGGCTAAGACAGGTTGGTTTTCTAGGCCATGTACTGACCCAAGAGGGCGTGGCCGTAGACCTAGAAAAAGTCAAGGCCGTTCTTGGCTGGAAAACACCAACCAACGTAACAGATGTACGAAGTTTCCTAGGAATGGCTGGATATTACCGAAGGTTTATTGACGGATTCTCCACCGTGGCAAAACCAATGACACAGTTACTCAAAAAAGACAAGAAATTTGTATGGACTGAAGCGTGCGAGAACAGCTTCCAAGAACTCAAGAGGAAATTAACAACAGCACCGGTTTTGGTTGTGCCAGACATACACAAAAGTTTTGAAGTGTATTGTGACGCATCCCGGAAGGGCCTCGGGTGCGTATTGATGCAGGACGGAAAAGTTGTCGCATATGCTTCCAGGAAACTACGGAAGCATGGAGAAAATTATCCTACTCATGACTTGGAGCTAGCAGCAGTCATCCATGCACTCAAAGAGTGGAGGCACTTTTTGCTGGGAAATCGTTGTGAAATATATACGGATCATAAAAGCCTTAAATATATTTTCACGCAACCAGAGCTCAATTTACGACAACGACGCTGGTTGGAATTAGTCAAGGACTATGATGTAGGCATTCACTACCATCCAGGGAAAGCAAATGTAGTGGTAGACACTCTTAGTTGGAACCCCAGCTCGGGCAACGACAATCTACAGAACTTGAGGCCTGGAATTCAGCAGGAGTTCGCCAAACTCAACATGGTGATAGTCGCGGAGGGCAACGTATCAAATCTGGAGATACATCCCACCCTAATGGAACAAATTAAGAAGGCTCAGCATGGACATCCCAGCATCGAAGGTATAAAGAGAAAAATGAGCCTTGGCAAGGCTTCAGGGTTCATCATAGACAGTGAGGGAGTATTATGGTACAGGGACAGACTTTGCGTACCAAACATTGAAGACCTCAGACAGCAGATCCTAACCGAAAGCCACACCGCCCCATATTCAATCCACCCTGGAGGAACCAAAATGTACAAAGACATTCAGGAAAGATTTTGGTGGCACGGTATGAAGAGGGATAAAGCCACATTCATTGCATGTTGTGATTCGTGTCAGCACATTAAAGCCGAGCACCAAAAACCAGCAGGGCTGCTACAGCCAAACAGGATACCTGAGTGGAAATGGGACGAAATTGGAATGGATTTTATCGTCGGACTACCCCGATCACAACGCGGAAATGATGCCATATGGGTCATCACAGATAGGCTAACCAAGGTAGCACATTTCATTCCCGTGAAAACGACCTACTCCACTCAGAAGCTTGCTAAGCTTTATCTCTCCCGTATAGTTTGTCTGCATGGAGTCCCAAAGACTATAATATCCGACCGGGGCACTCAATTTGTCTCTAAATTTTGGGATCACTTACAACAAGCTCTGGGCACTCAACTAGCATTCAGTACAGCGTACCACCCCCAGACTGATGGACAAACTGAACGCGTGAACCAAATCCTAGAAGACATGCTGAGAGCCTCTGTTCTCACCTATGGAACCAGTTGGGAGGAAAGCTTGCCATATGCCGAGTTCGCATACAACAACAGTTACCAAGCCAGCCTACAAATGGCACCTTTTGAAGCATTGTATGGACGGAGATGTCGTACCCCATTAAACTGGTCAGAAACAGGTGACAGTCATATCTTCAGCCCAGGCATGCTCAAGGAAGCTGAGGAGAAAGTTAAACAAATCAGGGACCGACTCAAGACAGCTCAAAGCCGACAAAAGAGCTATTACGATCGAAAACATCGTGAGGTTAGCTTTGAACCAGGTGAATATGTATACCTACGAGTGTCTCCTATGAGGGGCCTGCAATGGTTCAAAATTAAAGGGAAGCTAGCCCCAAGATTTATTGGACCCTTCTGTGTAGTTGCACGAAGAGGCACAGTAGCCTACCAGCTAGACCTACCCAAAGAGCCATCAGACGTCCACGACGTGTTCCACGTCTCACAGTTGAGGAAATGTGTGAGCAACCCGGAAAAGCATGTATCTCATGAGAGAATTGACGTGCAACCAGACCTCACCTACAGAGAGCGGCCAATAAAAATATTAGAAGAGTCTGAAAGGAGGACCCGTCAGAAAACAATTAAATTTTTCAAAGTTCAGTGGAGCAATCACACCGAGGATGAAGCAACATGGGAGAGAGAGGATTTTCTTCAGGCAGAGCACCCACATCTATTTGAGGATCAGCTGAAATCTCGGGGACGAGATTTTTCCTAAGGGGGTAGGTGTTGTGACACCCAAAAATTTTATTTGGTTTTATCAAACTCTTTATTTGATTTGAAGGAGGTTAATTAAATTTTTCTTCTAAAGGACTCTCCTTCTCAAAAAATTTCTTTTATAACAAGTATTTTCCTTGAGTCCATCCAAAACTTGATCTTTGGCCTTGGAGGTTTTTCATCTTGTGTTGACTCAACACAAGTGTTTTTCCTTGGGAAAGTTTTTGAAAATCTTTTCTTTTTTTAAATAGCCCTATGGCATATGGAGTGATCCTTCCCCTTTCAAAATTTCCTCTTGCCATGACCTAAGTGGAAATCCCCCTCCCAAAATCCATCTCCCCACTTTGTGTCAAGATAAACTTCAAATCCAGCAAGTTAAACTCCCCCATGATTTTATCTCCATATATTCCTAATCAAAACCTTTTCTGTCCTCTGTTTTGACCCTTGGAGTTTTACAAAGGAACCACTAGTTCTCCTTTGAGTTTTGCCTCCAAACAAATTTCCCTGGCTAGTCCTTAGAACCCTCAACCAAGATCCAGGAAGATCCACTGGTCTCCAGTTCAAAATTTTCAAAATGTGCTTGCTGCAAGTTTGGGCCATATTTGCAAAATTTGGTGAAATTCATTTGTTTCCTTCTCCTAAAAATCTGAGAAAATTCAGGCAGCCTCTAGGTGCATCAAGAGGTCACCTCACCAAGTCCCAGCTCCAGAAAAATTTTCCTCGTGCCCAAATCATATCGTCGAACACCTGGGGGCACTGTTACTGTCGAAGTTCAGAGTTTCAGAGAAACAGTTTCAGAGCCAGTGTCGTTTTCTTCAGAACGCCATGTCGATCTCGCCAGTAGCTGCAGTGGCACCTTGCGCCCTGTTCCTCCTTCTTATCCCCGCGCTGCAAGGTCGCCTGGACGCTTGCGGGCATCGGCGGCGAGCTGGCCGAGGTGCATCGCCCCATGCGCGGCGGCAGCAGCGCCCGCTGCGGCTGCCAGAGAGGCGCAGCGTGGGACGGCGCCGTCCAGCACCGCCCAAGACACAAGAGACCACCGCGTGGCCGTCCCCTCCTCTGTGCACGCTGTAGAGCAGTCGTCGTGGACTGGGAGGCACGGAGCGCGCTCCCTGCCGCCGCCGTGCCCGTACGGCCGTTCCGTCGAGCACCGGAGCATTACCCCAATCCGACCGAGGTTTTAGCGGAGAAACGGTGCCAGTGGACCACCACGATGATTCCCAACCGCCTAAACCTCCTGCCCGACCTCTGCCTCGCCGTAATTGCTCGCCGGCGTTATCCCGTTCACGGCCACCTCCTCGGATCGCCTATAAAAGGAGGTCCCGAGCTCAAACTCGAACACGCACCATCACTCCACCCCACAAGAACCACGCCAAGCCACTGGGAAGGCCTCGGGGAAGTCTTCTTCCCCAACTCGGCCGCCTCGACCCGCTTCGGAATCCAGCAAGATTCGCTCCAGTGCGTGCACCCCGCCTCTCAACCCATGCCAGTAGCATCCTAGTGCATCCACCTCTCTAACCCGTGCACCAATTTGGAGTTTGCAGCACCCACCGGAGAGTTCCACCCTCGCGTGAACCACCGTCCGCCGGAGATAAGGTCACCGTCGACGTGGTGCTCACCGACGGCCAAGTCCACCACCCACCGACGCGGAAGGACACCCTGAACCCGTAGGTACCCTCCGATCACCCTGCCTTGCCCTGGATCAACGCCGGCCACCACCGCAGCCTTCGGGCGCCGGCGAGCTCTGTTGGAGTTTGAACCTGACGGGTGGGACCCCCCCGGCAGCCTCTCTTTCTTCTCCTTCGAACCGTTTTCTGAAGGCGCCTTCGGGCTAAGTGTGTTTTCTTTCTGGGCTGGCGTATTTCGTACCGAAGCGTTTTCTGCTTTTTCAAACAAGCCCCTGGATCTTTTCTGCTTCATCACAGATTAGTCCTTGGACTAAAACCCTTATATCTTTTAAACAAAAGATGCTTTTTGATTGATTCTTTTTTTGTCAGTCTTATATTTTTGTCTAGTTTTTTTTATAGTATTTATTTGGAAATTTTTTGGAATAAATTTTATACACGCAACGATTTTCACGTTAGTATACGGTTTCTTTATACCGTCGATACCGGAGGAGGTGACGGAGCCGCGAACTTCGCCGAGCTAGACTCCGACTTCTCCGAACCAGGCAAGCATGTTTGAACCTTTGATATGATGGGTGTTTTGCATGTTTGCTTGAACAGTTTGTGCATGGCATATGAGCATCGGTGAGTGTTTCGTTGCATGCAAGGCAACTACCCGTGTGCTTCGTAGTTTGATGTGATCTTTTGATGGGAGATGACCTGATCATGTGGTGACATGAGAGGTAGTAAGATGGTATTGTTGTAGCATGCCAGTCTTATGTCAACCGTTAAACTCCGACGTTAACGTGGACCGAGCCACGTTACCGTTCGTCCCCTTTTCGTACTGCCACATGTTTTCTGCAAAGAATACGGTTTAGTAAGTTGCAAACCTCTTTCCTCGTACACACCAAATAGAGGGGCTGGGATGAGGGTTCCATGGCCCTGGATTAAAGCCAGTCATCCGGTCAGGGGGCATGGGTGTTTCCGGTTGGGACCGAGAGGGGGGCACCCCTTAGAGCGCGTTATATAAATTTGATCCCATGCTACGCGAGGTTGTAGCCTCCCCGTCTCAAGGTTTTTCTTGAACGTTGCTTGGGGTGATTCCTGGCAACGGAATGTGGAATGGGTGTGTACTGGTTAGATGTGTTTCTCCTAAAATACCGTAAACGGAACTAGTCCCTTGTGACTACAGAAATCCGTTGGCTGTGGTTAAGAGTACAAACTCTGCAGAGTCAAAACCTTCCCAGTCACCGTGTCCATGGTCAAGGACCTGGGTCAATGTATCCAAACAGTATCCATATTAGTCTCAGTGTCAGTCCCTGTGTCTGCCTCCGCGGAAATCCCCGGTGAACAAGCGTGAGTGGAAAACCCGGTTGAATGTTATTCTTGTGGATGGACTAACCATTTTATTATTTCGTACCTGAGTATTTCCTTGAGATGAATTAACTTCATGATCTACTGGAATATCGAGTTATGAAATATAAGCCCTTTATGTGATGTCGCTCAGACGTCCGACTGTGGCACCCTTGTTTTTTTACTTTTGATATAAGCCCTTTTTGTGATGTCGCTCAAGACGTCCGACTGTGGCACTCTTGTTATTTACTTTCGATATAAGCCCTTTATGTGATGTCGCTCAGACGTCCCACTGTGGCACTCTCGTTATTTACTTTTGATATAAGCCCTTTACGTGATGTCGCTCAGACGTCCGACTGTGGCACGCACTGTCGTTTATATTCCATTATAAGCCCTTTATGTGGTGTCGCCCTGACGCCCGACTGCGGCATCGTTAATTTATTTGTACCCTTTCGATGAGTCATTTCAGACACTCGATTGGCCTTCAGTATTACATTGGGATTTCGGGAGGACTACCGCCCGACTTCCTTTTTATTTCCCATGCATTGCTATTTTATTATCTGAGTGCGCTTTATTAATCTGTTCATATGCATCATGTTTGCATTTGTTATATCTTATGTCCAAACTATGTTGCGAGTACTTTCATAGTACTCACCTGGCTTGTTGATTTGGCCAGATGTTGACGAAGGCGATCTCATGGATGATGAGTTTGATAGCGAGTCTGACGCCTAGAGGAGTCCCAGTCAGTCCCGTGCGATCCTGGATTTGGTCACTTGTATTATATACGCTTCCGCCACCCAAATAAAAGTCCTCGAGCCTCACTCCGACGCTCGATGAGCTGTAAGATTTAGGAGTCATGTCACCCACTTCACTGTGACATATCCACCACCACTTTTATCACGAGTCAGTAGTTATGCCACCACACCCATTGTGTCATATTCGCCTTTATGTATAATATCGGCGTGCTTGTAATAAATTGTTGAGTAGCCTCCTCTCAACCGTGTATTATATTTAGTACTCCTGGATATTTCTGTATCAAGAATCTGTCTACCAGTAAGAAGGATTCTTCTCTACTGGTCCGTTAAAGGGATCGGTTTCTCAATAAATGTTTTATTGGAAAAGTGGTCGTGACAGCATGACCTGAAGATGAAAGCGTTGAGCATCTCGAAGTTGATCAACAATCTTCAATTGTCAAAGATTAGCCATTCGGCCAATAAGGTGGCACACTTAATCGCTAAGTATAGCTTTGGCAATAGATTAGATGGTATTCTTGTAAATAACGTACCGCCCTGTGTGGTGAATACTGTATCGAATGAGTGTACTGGTGTGGCTGGTTAATTAATATAAGGTGGTGTTCAAATAAAAAGTATAAATTTGGTCAAACACTTTGCAAACGGTTGACGGGAGTAAAAAGGACCAGAGGGAGTATCATGCATGCGGAGTAGGCAAAAAAATTTGCTCATTTGTAGCCGGTCGAAGTCTCAAAGGGCGCGACCGCGCGAGGGAGGCGAAGGTCGTGGGAGGCGCGACGTTTGACGGAATTAAGTGAAGTTACATCCACTGCCCCGCATGGCGTGCGAACAGGCAGAAGCTATACCGTCAGGCCTATGATATGGGTCTAGTAGACATGACATCTAGTGGGTCCCGCATAGTTCTCGAGAACTCTTTGGGGGCTTGCAGCCGTTTATCCACCGGGCAAGCCAGCAACCCCACGCCGTTCGCACGCCCTACTCGTCCCCGTCTTCTACCTTACAACAGTTCACTCCCAGTCGTCCCGTCCTTTCACATTAGTTCGCTCCCAGTTTTTTTTGCGGGGTACAACAGTTCAACTTCTCCTAACCCTCCTCCAAAATCCATGGCCTCCCAAATCTCCATGGTCGCCGCTGAGTACCAGGTTAGAGCCATCACCGGCAATCAGTTCATCGTCATCTACACACATGGATCCGAGACGGTGAAAGCATGGCTTGCTCGCTTCCTACGCATGTTCAACAGTTCAACGGATGAGTGGGTCGCTGGGCTAGATGTTGAGTACACCACAGTCCTGGGACGAGAGAAGGATCTAAAGGACGAAGAGAGGAAGAAGCCCGCCGTGATCCAGGTTTGCGTACATAACGTTTGCTTGGTCTACCACATATGCCATGCTGACGTTGAGTGCCAGGATTTTAAGAACTTCCTCAAGGACAAAAGAGTGAAATTCGTTACTGTAGGCTTTAAGAACAACAGGGATGTCCTGCGTCAGATAGGTCTCATTGTAGGCCAGCCCTTCGATCTCCAGAAGGCAAGCCTGGTGTCCTCCTCTCAACCTTCAATGCTGAACCTGGCAGCAGCCATGATTGATCCTTCGTACGCTAAACTGAAGAAACCTCATCACGAGTTTCATCATGCATGGGAGTCAAAGACATTAGATGAAGATCACATCCTGTACGCAGCAATGGATGCCTACCTTTGTTTAAATATCTACAAGGGTTGGATGAAGAAGCAGAGCCCAGTGTCCGGTTCAAGCAAAGAAGCGTCGGCGAAGAGGAAGAGGAAGACTGACGAGGACGAAGTCGAGGACGTGGACTCGGACTCCGAGTACGTGGCAGTGTCGTCGCTCATGCTGGTTCTACTGCAGTGTCAAGAGGACTAGTTGCTTAGTTTATTTTCAAGGGTGTGTAGTGCTGAGGCCCCAGCAGAACTATGTTTATGTTCTTTCTCGTTATTTGAACTCTTTAGTACGTACAGTAGTACTAGTACTATGTCTTACTACTGTTCTTCTTGCAGTTGGTACTACTGCTCGTACCTTCGTGTTCCTATTGTACTTAATACGTTCGTACTAGTAGTATAATTTGGGTCAGTCGATTTGTGAAAGAAGTTCGATGGAGCGAAGGAAGAAGACGGCAGAAGAGGTGGAAGAAGCCCTTCTAGCCATCCATGTTGCATCAAATGGCTCACATGAGTCGACTGACCCAAATTTCTCCTTCAGATTGCAGGTTCCACGTGGCATTCAAGGTCTTGAAGGTAGATCTGGTTTGCAGGCACAACGCGCGCGCGACCGGCTTCCACCGCGACAGCCACCATGCGCGCGTCCTCCGCGCGGGCGGAGACTACAATGACACGCTAGTTCCTCCTCGTCGGCGTGCTGGAGCACGCGCTCGTCCTCCTCTTCGTACACTGCATGCATAGACGCGGCTCCACCAGCTGCTCGCGTGCTTGGCAGCACGGCGGCATCGCGAGGAGGGACTGCAGACGACGTGAGCGGGCGAGCCTTCGGCTTCATGGCACAGGGATGGCGGCGACACGGCGGTGATGGGCGAGAAATTGTTGGCCGTTGCAGGCGGGCGCCGGCATGCGCAACGGCGGCGGCGGCATATTGATGAGTGCGCGTGTGGGAGCTTACTTTAGTTTTATATATAAGGTTGGTCAAACTTAAAAGAAAACCGTACTAGTACACATAAACATTAGACTTAGGCAGCGCTTTTATTAGTTAGTACTACAGCCACGATACGGAATCCTGTGCAAGCGCGTGAACCACGGCCGCGCGGTCGATCGAACGGTGCGTCACCGTGTCGCGCTTGAAGGACATCCACCGAACCTTTTTTTGTGTGTGAAAACAATCCTCGAATATTACTCAACTTTTTTTTCCTGTGAAATTTCTTGACGCTGCAATATTTCCATATATTTGAATTTAGCTCCAGTTCGTGTTTATTTGGATTTGGACGTTTTAGGTGCGCCCTAGTTTTTTTTAATACTGATTTTGTGTGTGTGACTGAGAGAGAACGTGTGTATGTGTCCATATGTGTGTTGTGGCGGAAGGGCAATGTGGAGACGGTGTGCGCGTGATACAGACATAGAGAGGTGTGAATGTGCAAATGATCATGCATGAGTGAGACATAGACAGATGCCGATACGTTGTGTATACATGAGAGAACGGTCTTCTAGTTTACTTGTGTGTGTGTGTGTGTGAGAGAGAGAGAGAGGGAGACAGAGAGAGACAGAGAGAGGAGCATCCATAACACAACAACCATCTCTCTTGATTCTTCCGTCCCTCGCACGGTCGCATGCAACACATGCATCAATGCGCACATTTTGACACCCTCACCCGGCCCCTGCCCACCTCAAGGCCCGCACAATCTCTTCGTGAATACCCATTTCTCTCCTTAGGTTTGTTTTCTCTCAATATCTGACACACACACACACACAGAGAGACACACGCAGCACAACACACACACACACACACTCCCCCGAGCACACAATTCATCCCCATCCAAGGTTATACGGCGACCACTCTCGCTTGCGCTTCTTTGCACCCCAACATGCACAACACCTCAATCTTCTAGTATCTACTTCTCGATCTCAGCACTGTAAACACTTTTTTAAAGCGCCGCGCGTTGTGATTCTGTTGGAGATGCTCTAACATGGCAGACGAGTGCTTTAATGTTGCCCACAAGATGCGCGAGTATTACTAGTAGTATATTTTTCTTGCCATGTTGAGATTTTAAAACCACGAGTGTGAACATGCAGAGGAGCAATGAAGACCAAACACGGGATATTCGGGACATCTTCAAGGAGCATGGCAAGTTAAAGAGGAGCTGCACCAGACCTATAAAACGAGCTTTGGTAAGTAACACCCTTTCAATTACTTTCGTGTAGCCTCGTGTTCTTCGATGTGTATATGTTGTAGTTTCTATTTCTCTTAAGCGTGGTGTTCTTCGATGTGTAATAAGAAGAGTCTTAATCGTCCTAATGCTTTCGTTTTTAGCTTGATGTAGGAAGTGGGTGTTCTCACCTTGTAGTCTGTTTTTATTTTTATTTTCCTTTTGAATTCACTTCTCCGAGTTCTGTTTATCTGGATTCTACTAAATGGATCTAGGTTGCTCTGAGTATTGATCTAAAAAAGAAGTAACTTCATGTCAGGATGCAGTTCTTGCGAGGAGGGAAGTGTGGTCAACCTCGAGATCATGTTTCCAAAATGAGGCTGGATTACACACAAGGTGCCAGTTCCCTAATGATGCTGGATTAGACACAAGGTGCAAATTCCCAGATGATGCTGGATTACACACAAGCCAGGTGGAGTCGTCAGCTGTTCATGTCCTCGTGGCATTAGTAAAGGCTGAAAGAAAGCGTGCAGCAGCCCTTGAGAATGTAGCTGAGTTCCTGAAGAAGCGAAAAGAGCAATCAGATGCTCTCTTCACCCAAGCCAAAGAAGAGATGGAAGAAGCCAGAAATAAGCTAGCAGATGCAGAGCAGGTTAGGCGTCTCCTGCTATCTAAAACTGTTGTCAATACAAAATTTCCTTCATAATAGCTAGGTTCAAATGTTTATCCAGTCAGCATGCCTGTTGTGATGTCCGTGCATCTACTGATGTGGCACAAAATGTTTTTATTCGGGTCATGTAATAACAGCAATTACTTTCCAAACAATAACAGACGAAGCATTAGACATGGTATAGTTCACGCGCAAGCCCGACATTCCAAGTTCAACTTCCACATCAAACTCATGTTCACAGATATCTGCACATTCATACATAATGTCCACAACCATGATTCACTTCAAAGCCAAAAAAATGTGAGGAGAGTTATAAATAAAGAAAATCCTCTACTAGTTCCTGCTACCAGTGCGAGCACAACAAGTCAAGACCATGCGTAAATTAATTATATTTTAGTCATTTTTTGTGTTCTAAAATGCCTGCCGGCTCGCGGAAGGACGCGTTGCCGGCACATGTGCGGATTCAATGAAGGTAGGCGGGGCAGTCTTAAGCTGGTTGCACGCGACGAGGAGGCGTGCTCAGCCGGGCCTGCAGCGAGTGCGGCCCTCTTGGCCGGCGCGCCGGTTCAATGCCTGCGCTATGAGAGGTCGTGTCCGTGTCAGAGCAATCACTCCCTCCAGTCCTTTTTTGTTTGGGTATAACAAAATCTCGTTTTTCATTCACATTTTACAAGTAAAATTCGTGGACATACTTTGACCCAAAGTACGATGGGGACTAGTAAACCAGAATGGAGGTAGTAGTTTTTTTTAATCAAAGAGGGGTTTCCCCTTCCGATTTTCATTACTGAAAACCAGCATCTAAATCTAAACCATAGTATTTGCCCTAGAACTACCAGGTTCAACATCTCACAACATAAACCCATACAACCTCCATCGCAAAAAAAAACCATGCAACCATACGCCAAGGAGGTACGTAGTACTATGAATTCCATTTTCGCTCCATACCAATCGTTCTAAAAACTACTTACTACTTATAACGCGCCATTGAAAATCGGAACTCTTAACCCCGCTAAAAAAAAGATATTTTAAATGTGGCTACTCGATCTGTGGCAACTGGCGAGCCACCGCGCTCCAAGTCGTTCACCTATGGTCCCGACCATCAACTCCTACGGATCAAATTATCACGCGAGCTGACTATTCCTACAAAGGTGCTCCACCACGTACCCGGTACCCGCGAATGCAGCAATCGTGCACCTAGGGTTTTAGGGTTTATTTGTTAACGTCGCCTTTACGTAACACTCATGTGTGCGAGACAGCGAGAGGCCGACTGCGTGCGTGCGCCTCTTCTCTTCGTATATGTACTCCACCGTTTGTCTGGTGTCCAAAAAATTATAATAACTACTAGAATGTGCCAATGCGTTGCCACACGATCAAAGTAGATTAATACATATTCACCGATTTGATAGAAAAAAAGTCTAGTTTTGAAATACGTATATCACTAAAAATATGTTATGTTTCACTCAAAATATATTCCTTTGGCGGTTTTGATGAGATAAGGGAGGAATGTTGTTGGTTTCAAGATTCGAGAAGTGGTATATGTCTAATTTCTACTCTTACTAGCAAGATGCCCGTGCGTTGCACGGAACACCAAGATCTTGTGGGAGAAAAGGATGAACGAGGGAAGGCCTTATCTGCAAATGTGGTGAAGAGTGCGGGTAAATTGCCATATTTTCCTTCCTATCCGTCAGATATAAATCGGACGACCTACATTGCAGGATGGCAGGCCCACCATCATCACCAACTCTATTTTTTATCCCTACTCTTATAAAAAGCATTGTCGGTGATGATCGTGTGTCTGCCATCCTGCAATATAGGCCGTCCGATCTATATCTGACGGATTGGAAGGAAACTATGGCAATTTTGCAAAAAGATACCCACACCCCTCTCCACATTTGCAAATAAGGCCTTCCCTCGTTCATCCTTTTCCCCCACAAGATAAACTACTCATACAAATGCATCTTGATGTTCCGTGCAACGCATGGGCATCTTGCTAGTTGTTGCAAAAAGCCCATGTGTGTGTGAGAGAGAGGGAGAGTGGAGGAGGACGGAGTGCATGTGTGACAAAGACACAAGGAGTGTGTGCGCGATAGGTATCATCTTAAAATGAGACGATAGTGTGTGTGTGCACGATTGAGAGGGCGTGTCTCAAGAAGGGAAGAAAAATCTACATAGATACAAGGAGCGGGAGAGAGACATGTATGCGATGGTGGAAGCACGAGTGTGCGGGTGTATAAACCTATCTAGAGGCTAGCTAGTCGATAAATGTTTGTGAGAGAAATACGAGTCGGGGTGCGAAAGCGAGAGTTTTGTGTGTGAGAGAGAGAGACGGTAGTCGGGAAGGGGAGTGGAAGCAGGAGTTGTGTGTGTGTGTCTGTGTGAGAGAGAGAGAGGAGACGGTAGTCGGGGTTGTCTGATCGGTAAACAAATGAATAATGTCAGTCTGGGATGGAGACGAAAAGGAGACCGCAACAAATGTTGTGTCTACAGGAGAGAGAGAGAGAGAAATTTTAGTGGTATGAGTCATATGTAGAGACATATAGGGTGTGTGAGAGAATCCCATAGAGAGAAAGACAAAGTGAAAGACGAGTGGAGACTGTGTGTGTGGCGGTGAAAGAAAGCTTAGGTACCGAGTGATACCAGAGAACAGTAGAGACGTGAGAGATAATGAAAACCGTGTAATGTATAATGATAGGGAGAGTGTGACACTTCTCAAGGGAGACGTCGAGAGACCATGTTTGTGAGGATAGGAGAAACATGAAGTGAGCGTGCGGGTGAGCTGGAGAAAAGAGAGTGATAGCTACCTGAAGGAGCATGCATGCGAGAGAGATGGGCGTGAAAGGAGTGAACAAAAAAGGATTCAAATAGTTGAATTCGAGATGATGATACATGTAATCCATACTCGAACCAAAATTGATCTATCAAACATGCATACTCATATGAATTCACGCACATCTATGTTATTTAATATGTAGATATTACTGATCCATACATTTTAGTACAACATAATTTGGTTAAATTTTTTCGAATTCAACCTTAAGATTTCGAGATCGTTGTATTTGTAAATCATATTATACATATAAAGGAGCAGAATTCTTTCTTGTGCTTTTGAAAGTCTATATAAAAAAATGATGTATATAGAATGTAATTCCAATTGAAAATGGATCCCGCCCGAAAAAAATAGAATACAAACGGGATTCGAATTGAGTTGGCATGGTAAACGTGCACTCTGCAAAATTTGAACGAAGCGGGGAAAGTCGTAGTAACCGCCCGAAACCAAAATCTGCGAGATGGAAATCACTACTGCCTATCCCTGCCACGCAAAGCCTATCTGCTGGATTTCTATAGGTTTCGATAGGGGTAGGTTTGTAATTTCACCCAAACGTGACGTAACCGCCTCTCACCCGGATTCATACACGGTGGGCGCCAAAACACAGTGAGTCCTCAGCCGAAATCGACTCCCTCCCCGATTCATATTCATACACGGTGGGCGCCAAAAACAAACTCTCGTCGGCAAATATTCGGTGTATGCGAGATTACCGTCCTATCCCCAACCGACTAATGTTGCTGTGATGTAGTAGAAATTTGAAACGGGGGCTAAGTTTGTAAATTTCCTCGCCTTTGAGACAAGCGCGCCCTGAATACATGGTTCCCCCCTTCCTCTCTACCTCCCTTTTCCCCATTCGTACTCCGTGGGCGCCAAAACACCCTCTCCACCCCACCCTCCTCCGTCCGCCGCCGTCCGCCACCCCATCCACCGCCGTCCTCCTCCACCATGCCAGAGCTGATACCCCGACGCCGCCGTCCATTACAAGAGATCGACCTCTCTCATCCACGGCTTCGGACCGGGATCCTTGCATCCCGTCCTCTCGCTTCATCCCCGCCATCGTCCACCTTGCCGGCGCCGCTCCTACGACTGTCTCGTCCACCGCGCCCCGCCGCCACCGTCTCCCCTCCTAGATCTGCTTCGACGCCGCCGACAGCCATCGCTACCGCAGCACCGTCAAATTCTCAGCAGATGCGTACACGGCGCCGCACCAGAGGCGGTACTCTTTCGTATCTGCTCAACTTATTTATCGCAGCAAGAAAATAGATCGCCACTGCTTTACTCTGATTTCTTGTCTTGGTTGCGAAGTTGCCTTTGTCCGGTTTGCACCTTCAGATCCGCCATGGCACGCTCAATACTATACTCCCAATGCATATGGTTTTCCCCTTTTATATTCCACACTAGTTAAATCACAGTAGACTAAATTTCAAAATTGGGCCAGTTAATTTTTCAGAGCTCGCCGGAGTTCGCCGGTGTGATCGAAGGGGCTCGGGTGGTTGTGGGGCCTCGCCGAATGAAGAAAACTCGACGCGGGTGGGGGTTGGGGCGGGGGTGGCGGAGGAACACAGGCGGTGGGGGCCGGTGGTCCGGCCGGCGGCCCGTGCGGTGTTCTGTATGGGAAGAATCAGAGACGAGGAAGAAGAAGGGTTAAGAGACGTAGGATCTTCATCCAACCGCCTGAAATGGTCGAGAGACAGCTGGGAGTTGCATTCTTAATGCGCTCTGGTTCATCATGTATGGGCACTGCGCAACCAACATTTTATTATCCAAAATCTGCTTGCTCTTCTTTACCATGTTCCTCTTCCGTTCTTCTTTAATATGTACTCTCTCCGTTCCTAAATACAAGTCTTTGTATAGATTCCACCATGGACTACATATGGAGCAAAATGAGTGAATCTACACTCTAAAATGTATCTGGATACATCTGTATGTGATCCATAGTGGAAATCTCTACCAAGACTTATATTTTGGAACGGAGGGAGTATGATAGTAGTACATTATGTTCCTTGTACTGAAGATGAGCAGGGACATTTGCAGTGTAGAGGTCTATACGGTCGGTTGTGATGGACACTTTGAGCCTCTTTGATTCGTAGGATCTTGTAAACATAGGAATATGATTTGTAGTGGCCTGCCCACTTGAATCCTATAAGAATAGCAAGGAAATGCGGGGAGTTGTGTCGCCTTTGAGAGTTACACTAATATTAACATTACCGCACCTTCACTTGAAGAGAGCTGGTATCCGAAGCCTTTCTAGCCGTACCGGCAATACTAGCACATATATTCCAGCAAGTTCCACTTTGCTGATTTTACTCTGATGCTTAAGGTTTTCCCGTTATATCTACACTATGATCTGTGTAGCTGCTTTGTGTCGCACTAGCAGCAGTCCACTCTTGAAGCTAAACACTGCAATGACTTACAAAATTGGCACCAAGGCATTGAGTGCCATTCTGGATGCAATGAAACTCATACGCTCCCCACCTGTTGATTCTTGTTCAGAATATGATCCTAATGACTATTCTAACCTCGAGGAGTCAAAGGCAGATGGCCTGTCCTGTTCACCCATCAAGGTGCCTGTTCTAATTTGGCAATGTTTTATTGATTGCGGGTATCTTGCATATGTTGTCTTGCATTTCTTCTACTTTGTTGCACCGCCATCTGGTTAGTTTACTCATCATATATGTCGAGATGCCATGCCCATCCATTATCAATACATATTCCATCTGTCATCATACCATGTTTTCCCACTCAAATGTTGTTCTTGTGCATCAGACATCAAAAAGGAAGAGGGTGATTGCCGAACCTGAAGGAGCACTAGCAAAGTCCTTGAAAAACATGGTGGTGCCGGAGAAATCAGACAGCACCCCACTTATATTGGATGTACAACCAGTGACACAAAATGTAGGACCGAGTCCAGCAGACTGTACCCATACTTCACTGGCCACACCACTAGCCCCACCACACAGGACCTGCACTCCAGCAAAAGGTATACCGATTTCATTTGCCATAGCACCAGCTGTACCACAGAAAAATCCCACTCCAGCAAAAAGTACAGCAAGTCCACCGGCCGAAGACCTATCCCAACTGCAGAGACGGCCAATTCCTGCACCATTTATTCCCAGTTTAAAAGATAATGCTTTCAATGTTGTTAGGGACTACGTGCATATATTCCCATCATGGGAAGATTATTGTGAAGACAAACACCATTTTCACATCTTCCTGTCCAACTTACGTGTAAGTGCTATTATTCATGGTTATTATTTTCCTGTTTTCTGCTGATTGAACACATCAATGATTTACATTACATTGTTGTAACTAGGCGAGGGTCAATCTGGATAGTCATGACGAGCAAAGCTTGCTTGTGCTTTTCAAGGAAGCAATGCAGCAGTATCGGTGTTACCTGAGGAAATCACACTTTGATGGCAAGTCTATAAACGAATTTCCGGTGAAGTCTCCTGTGCTAAATTTAGAAGACATTGAATGGAAAAACCTTGTTATGCACTGGTCTCGTTCCCAGGGAGGTACTGTCTATGAAATCACATGACAATTTGAACTTCTACTTTTCCGCATGTGCCTTACGGATCTTTTTTGCAGGAAATCTGCTCAAAGAAGAATTCCGGTTTGACAAGAACGACAGGATATCGCAAATATGTTGCCCGCTGCTTTGCTCTTGTTAGTACCTGTTGTCCTGTATCACTGTACTTGCATACATACCTGGTTCATTATGTGACAGCGGTATGCATGATAGCTTGCTTATCAATTGTTTGCTCCAAATTATCTGATCTGTATGAATGGTTACATTAGTGTAGAATATATCCAATGCCAATGTTTTTTTAGCTCTGCATTGTTCTTGTAAGTACATGCTGTCCTTTATCAGTGTACTTATAATACAGGTAGTTGTTCATGTACCATCACTCTGCAGCTTATTTTCCTTTGCCCTCCATTTTCTACACATCAGATCTATATTTACTCTTACCATAAGGTTGGTACTGAAGAAGTTTAGCTGTGCATTGCTCTTGGTTGTACCTTTTGCCTGTATCGCTGCACTTACATTTATAGCTACTTGGTTATGTAGCATCACTCTTCATCTTATCTTAAATATTCTCCATTATTTCGTATATTATCACATCTATATTTACTCTTAACAAAATGTAGATTAAAGGCAATGCTTTTGAAGAAGATTCTGTGGTAAACTTCTTGAATTGCCCCCCATCAGCATGGACAAGGCCTTTATAGAGCCTGTCTTCACCAATAATGTAAGTTTGTCCATCTCAAGCCTTCAAACTTTGTTGTATATATTTGGTTAGGCATGACTGCAACAGCTGTTTATATTTGGTGTTTGCATCAAATTGCTTGTTTAAAGTTTATTATGTAGTTCATAAACAAAAGTTTGTCCTTTCTCAATTTAAGTTTTCAGTTGTACAACCAAGTTCCTTCTTCATACCATGTAAATTAAACTATACAGAGCAAGTGATCTTCTTTTGCACTGCATGTATGCTTCTGTTCTTCATCCGTAATCCAGTGGTGTGGTGAACCTACCCACTACAGCACAATGTCATATTCTGCAATGTCTTAACTATGAACAATGTCATATCATTCTACTATTATTTAAACCGTCTCTTTATTTGCCAATCTGAAATGGTATAAATTGACAGCACACTAACCATTGATACTTATGAGTTCTTGATCTGTAATCCAGTGGTGTCGTGAAGCTGCCAACTCCTTCACAATGTCATTTCCTGCCATGTCTTGACTTGAACAATACCATATTGTGTTAATGCAATTTTAGACTATGTCACTTTATTCGTCAGTAAGAAATGTGATGAATTGTTAGCACTGATACTTTTATGTGCAAAACCTGTCATCTGTCTGCTTGTTTATCTTTCAGAGTGAGGAAGATATAAGTGTTGAACAAGCGCAGTCTCATCATCTTGCTCAGCTGCTTGCGCTGCAGCTCCCCAGTAGGGCTAACCTTTCTTGAACTCTATTGAAGTGCTGTCGGTTTTGTATATTATTTTGTCAGCGTGTTTATTTGCACTGGTGGCGATCTTTGATGCCCAGTGTATGTAATCTATTGTCTGCTTGTGCTTTATTATCATAGTGGCGAACTTTGATGCCAGTGGATGTAATATGCCGTAATTTCTTTATTGTATAGTCTAGGTTTTTTCTTATTCACGATGCTGCAGTTATTTTACTGTATATATATCCTGTCTTCGCAGTAAACCGACCAAACCGTAAAATTACGGTACATAATCGCCGTCATGCAATCACGATGTAGGTTGGGCCCGAAACGTGTCGAACAGCTCACGGGCCGGCAGCAGCCCGAAATGAACCCCGGCCCATGATTGTGGGAATCAAATCACGGGCTTTTAACGGGCCAAAATTGTCTCGGTCCTTGTTTGGCCCAATCAGATATCGGCTGCGAGCAGGCCGGATGCAAACCGGGCCGTAGTTAGGCCCAACTATATGACGGGCTTTTAACAGGCCAAAATTAATATAGGGCTGAAATGTTAAACGGGCCCTTAACAGGCCAAAACTAATATCAGGCCGAATTACTAAGTGGGCCTTTAGCAAGTGGGCCCAAAAGCATAGTGTCCAGTTGACGGGCCGAATCTGATATGGGCCATAATTGAGCCCAAAGCCTCTTAAAGGGCCGGACCTGATCTGGGCAGTAATTTGGCCCAG
Organism: Aegilops tauschii subsp. strangulata; assembly: GCF_002575655.3. Classification (NCBI taxonomy): domain Eukaryota; kingdom Viridiplantae; phylum Streptophyta; class Magnoliopsida; order Poales; family Poaceae; genus Aegilops; species Aegilops tauschii. Next base: position 353,465,439 of record NC_053036.3, read on the forward strand.
AACATGGTAGGCTTTTAACGGTCCGGATCTCATATGGGCCACTATTAGGCCCGGAGCGTGGTAGGCATTAATGGACCGGATCAAATATGGGCCGGCATTTGGCCCAAAACATGGCAGCCAGTTAATGGGCCGGCCTACTAGGGTCCCCAAAATCTTGTGGGCCTACAGCTGGGCCGGCCCATTAATGTCGGCGAAATCTCGTGGGCCTTTAGCTGGGCCGGCCCATTATGATCCGCAAGAATCTTGTGGGCCTTTACCTGGGCCGGCCCATTATGGCACACAAAAATCTTGTGGGCCTTTACCTGGGTCGAACCATTATGGCCCGCAAAATCTTGTGGGCCTTTAGCTGGGCCAGCCCATTATGGTCCGCAAAATCTCGTGGGCCTTTAGCTGGGCCGGCCCATTATGGTCCGCCAAATCTTGTGGGCCTTCAGTTGGGCCGGCCCATTTAAACTTGATGGGCCGGTCCACGTGTCAACATATCATAGGCGCGTCTCGCCCATTGGATGAGTGACACCTGTGCCAACGCGGACCTGACACGTGTCTCCTCCAGCCAATGATGATTTTACACGTGGAAAATCCCCATTGGTCGGGGCTGTTAACGGGTTATCGGATCCAAAACCTGACCCAATAGCTTAACGGCGTTCCGTTACGGTGGATGCCACGTGTCAGTCACCCTTGACGAAAGCACTTCTGTGACGCGCGATTTATCGTCATGGAAGTGGACACTTCCGTGATGATAATTTTGGTAATGTCATGGAACACTTCTACGACAGCACATGTACATGCATGACAAAAAACGCGACCTACTGTGACAAACACGTATCATCACGGAAGTGTATTTTATTTTGTAGTGCTTGGGTTGCCTTGGGCATCACCAAGCTTAGGCTCTTGCCACTCCTTGTTCCATAATCCATCAAATCCTTACGCAAAACTTGAAAACTTCACAACACAAAACTTAACAGAAAATCTCATGAGCTCCGTTAGCGAAAGAAAACAAAACACCACTTCAAGGTACAGTATTGAACTCATTCTTTATTTATAATTGTGTTAAACCTACTGTATTCCAACTTATCTATGGTTTATAAACTATTTTACTAGCCATAGATTCATCAAAATAAGCAAACAACACGTGAAAAACAGAATCTGTCAAAAACAGAACAGTCTGTAGTAATCTGTAACTAACACAAACTTCTGGAACTTAGAAACATCTACCAAAATAGGAAGGCCTAGAGAATTTGTTTATTGATCTACTGCAATTGGAATCGGTATTTTATCACGTTCTGGTGATTTTAAACAATTTTTTTCGTGAACAGAAAGTTTCTGGAATTTTCAGCAAGATCAAATAACTATCATCCGAGAAGATCCTATAGGTTTAACTTGGCACAAACACTAATTAAAACACAAAAAACAAATCTAACCAGAGGCTAGATCAAAGATTTATTCCTAAACAGAAGCAAAAAGCAAAAAACTAAAATAAAATTGGGTTGCCTCCCAACAAGCGCTATCGTTTAACGCCCCTAGCCAGGCATAAAAGCAAGGATAGATCTAGGTATTGCCATCTTTGGTAGGCAATCCATAAGTGGCTCTCATAATAGATTCATAAGGTAATTTTATTTTCTTTCTAGGAAAGTGTTCCATGCCTTTCCTTAACGGAAATTGGAATCTAATATTTCCTTCCTTCATATCAATAATTGCACCAATCGTTCTAAGGAAAGGTCTACCAAGAATAATAGGACATGAAGGATTGCAATCTATGTCAAGAACAATGAAATCTACTGGTACATAGTTCCTATTTGCACCAATAAGAACATCATTAATTCTTCCCATAGGTTTCTTAATAGTGGAATCCGCAAGGTGCAAGTTTAAAGAACAATCATCAAAATCACGGAAACCTAACAAATCACATAAAGTTTTTGGAATAGTGGAAACACTAGCACCCAAATCACACAAAGCATAGCATTCATGATCTTTAATTTTAATTTTAATGGTAGGTTCCCACTCATCATAAAGTTTTCTAGGGATAGAAACTTCTAACTCAAGTTTTTCTTCATAAGATTGCATTAAAGCATCAACGATATGTTTAGTAGAAGCTTTATTTTGACTATAAGCATGAGGAGAATTTAGCACGGATTGCAACAAGGAAATACAATCTATCAAAGAGCAATTATGATAACTAAATTCCTTGAAATCCAAAATAGTGGGTTCATTGATATCTAAAGTTTTGACCTCTTCAATCCCACATTTACCAATTTTAACATCAAGATCTAAAAACTCCGAATTTTTGGGACGCCTTCTAACTAAAGTTGACTCATCTCCAGTCCCATCATTATCAAGATTCATTTTGCAAAACAAAGATTTAATAGGAGACACATCAATAACTTTTAGATCTTCATCTTTATTCTCATAAAAAATTCCGGTTTAGCGGCCATCTTATTAACTAAGGTGGCCTGCTTATCCGAAATTTCAGCTATTAATTTTTAGAGATGAGAAATCTGAGATTTCAAACCATAAAATTCCTTAGACATGTCATCGAGCTCTTTATTCATAACCCATAAAGCTTTTTTGTTCCTTAAGGTCTTTTTTAAAGAAATTATTATGCTCAAATTGTAAAGTCATAAAACTTCTGACGTTGTTTTTGATCTCTTCTAACCTTTTAAGGTGAAGATCTCCAAATCTAGGTAGAGCCATCATGACAAGCAAGCAATCCAACACACGGGCAAACAAGAAGCAAGAGAAAAAGAGGCGAACGGAAAAGAGAGGGTGAATAAAACGGCAAGGGTGAAGTGGGGGAGAGGAAAACGAGAGGCAAATGGCAAATAATGTAATGCGAGGGATAAGAGTTTGTGATGGCTACTTGGTATGTCTTGACTTGTGCGTAGACTCCCCGGCAACGGCGCCAGAAATCCTTCTTGCTACCTCTTGAGCACTGCGTTGGTTTTCGCTTGAAGAGGAAAGGGTGATGCAGTAAAGTAGCGTAAGTATTCCCCTCAGTTTTTGAGAACCAAGGTATCAATCCAGTAGGAGGCCACGCCCGAGTCCCAGACACCTACACAAACAAATAAGAACCTAGCAACCAACGCGATAAAGGGGTTGTCAATCCCTTCACGGTCACTTATGAGAGTAAGATCTGATAGAGATGATAAGATAATATTTTTGGTATTTTTATGATAAAGACTAAAAGTAAAGAAAGCAAAATAAACAGTAATACGGTGGGTAAACAAATATGATGGAAAATAGACCCGGGGGCTATAGGTTTCACTAGTGGCTTCTCTCAAGATAGCATAAGTATTACGGTGGGTAAACGAATTACTGTCGAGCAATTGATAGAATTGAGCATAGTTATGAGAATATCCAGGTATGATCATGTATATAGGCATCACGTCCGTGAAAAGTAGACCGAAACGATTCTGCATCTACTACTATTACTCCACACATCGACCGCTATCCAGCATGCATCTAGAGTATTAAGTTCATAAGAACAGAGTAACGCTTTAAGCAAGATGACATGATGTAGAGGGATAAACTCATGCAATATGATATAAACCCCATCTTTTTATCCTCGATGGCAACAATACAATACGTGCCTTGCTGCCCCTGCTGTCACTGGGAAAGGACACCACAAGATTGAACCCAAAGCTAAGCACTTCTCCCATTGCAAGAAAGATCAATCTAGTAGGCCAAACCAAACTGATAATTTGAAGAGACTTGCAAAGATAATCAATCATACATAAAAGAATTCAGAGGAGATTCAAATATTGTTCATAGATAATCTTGATCATAAACCCACAATTCATCGGATCTCGACAAACACACCGCAAAAGAAGAGTTACATCAAATAGATCTCCAAGAGAATCGAGGAGAACTTTGTATTGAGATCCAAAGAGAGAGAAGAAGCCATCTAGCTAATAACTATGGACCCGTAGGTCTGAGGTAAACTACTCACACATCATCGGAGAGGCTAGGGTGTTGATGTAGAAGCCCTCTGTGATCAATGCCCCCTCCGGCAGAGCGCCGGAAAAGGCCCCAAGATGGGATCTCATGGGTACAGAAGGTTGCAGCGGTGGAATTAGGTTTTCGTGGTGCTCCTCGATGGTTTGGGGGTACGTAGGTATATATAGGAGGAAGAAGTAGGTCGGTCGAGCCACGAGGGTGCAGGGCGCGCCCAGGGGGTAGGCGTGCCCCCTGCCTCGTGGCTTCCTCGTCGGTTGCTTGACGTCCACTCCAAGTCCTCTGGATCACGTTTGTTCCAAAAATCACGTTCCCGAAGGTTTCATTCCGTTTGGACTCCGTTTGATATTCCTTTCCTTCGAAACACTGAAATAGGCAAAAAAATAGCAATTTGGGCTGGGCCTCCGGTTAATAGGTTAGTCCCAAAAATAATATAAAAGCGTATAAATAAGCCCATTAAACATCCAAAATAGGATATATAATAGCATGGAGCAATCAAAAATTATACATACGTTGGAGACGTATCATGCGACAAGCATAGCAACGCCCGGGCCGAAAACCGCATACGAAGTTCATCCGAACGTCATCGTGACATGGCCCGATACAGAGGCGCCGCACACCCCCTATGCTTCACCAATGAGGTAATGGAGCACGAGTTTCCAGAAGGGTTCAAACCCGTGAACATCAAATCTTACGATGTACTACATATCCCGCAGTATGGATCGAAGATTTTCTTCTCCACATTCACATGGCTCGTGGTGATAATCTACATGCAATCAAACACCACCCACTAAAGCTTAAGGGACCAGCTCGACACTGGTTAAACAGCCTCCCAGAAAACTCCATCGGAAGCTAGGAAGACTTGGAAGACGCCTTTAGAGACAACTTCCAAGGCACGTATATCCAGCCTCCGGATGCCGATGACCTCAGTCACACAGTCCAGCAGCCCGAAGAGTCGGCCAGGAAATTCTGGACCAGGTTCCTAATACAAAAGAACCAGATTGTCGACTGTCCGGATGCCGAAGCCCTAGCGGCCTTTAAACACAGCATCCGCGACGAATGGCTCGCCCGACACTTTGGCCAAGAAAAGCTGAAGTCCATGGCAGCCCTCACAGCACTCATGACCCGCTTTTGCAAGGGTGAAGATAGCTGGCTAGCTCGTAGCGGTAATAGTACCACCAACCCTGGCACTTCTGAAGTCATAAACATCAACAGCAGCCCCGACACAACAAACACAAGCGTCGAGGCAATAATGACAATACCAAAGATATGGCGGTCAACGCCGGATTCAGCGGCCCCAAGTTCGGTCCGCGGAAGAGGCCATTCAAAAGAAACAAAGGCGGTCCATCTAGCTTGGACCGAATACTCGATCGACCCTGCCAAATTCACGACACCCCCGTTAAGCCTGCCAATCATACCAACAGAAGTTGTTGGGTCTTTAAAAAGGTCGGTAAGTTAAATACCGAACACAAGGGGAAAGAGTCGCCCAACAAGGATGACGACGAGGAGCCTCGTCCAACGAGCACAGGGGGACAGAAGAAATCCCCACCCCCCCCCCCCCCCGAAGTAAAAATGGTGAATATGATATACATCACTCACATCCCCAAGCGGGAGAGCAAGCGCGCGTTAAGGGACGTCTACACGATAGAGCCAGTCGCCCCAAAATTCAACCCATGCTCAGCCTGTCCGATCACTTTCGATCATAGAGACCACTCGACCAGTGTCCGTCACGGAGGTTCGGCCGCACTGGTCCTCGACCCAATTATCGATTGATTCCACCTTACGCGAGTCCTGATGGACGGTGGCAGCAGCCTTAACCTGCTCTATCAGGATACAGTCCGCAAGATGGGTATTGATCCGTCAAGAATCAAGCCCACAAAAACTACCTTTAAAGGAGTAATACCTGGTGTAGAGGTCTGCTGCACGGGCTCAATCACATTGGAGGTCGTCTTTGGTTCGCCGGACAACTTTCGAGCGAAGACTTGATCTTCGACATCGTCCCCTTCCGCAGTGGCTATCATGCACTGCTCGGACGAACCGCGTTCGTTCGCTTCAATACGGTCCCACACTATGCCTATCTCAAACTCAAGATGCCCGGATCACGCGGTGTTATAACAGTCAATGGAAACATGGAACGCTCCCTCCGTATTGAGGAGCACACCGCGACCCTAGCAGCGGAAGTACGTGGCAGCCTTATCAAGCCAAATACTACATCAGCGGCCAAGCCCGCGGACACTATCAAACGAGTCCGTACTACACCGCAGAGCGACAGTCCAGCTCGTCAGGAGCTCGATTAGCAATTCGGCCTCCGTCTCAGCCCCAACCGAATTGTGGTCTATGTGCCATGCATAAATAACTACGCACTAAAGATACCATGGGCAAAGATGGAGGCATAATAAAGATAAAGTCCACAATACGGCTAGACCATATCCAGACACTCATATTTTGTTTTTCTCTTATTTTTATTTCTCCAGGTTCCTTACAACCCACATTACCTCTCCGATGGTACTAAGGGCCCTTTCCTGGGCCCATCATGGAAACCCAATCGTCGATCCTTTCGAAGGGTAATACACCAAGGAGAAAAGCAGCGTAGACGCGTGGCAGAGTATCTAAAGGGTCTTTAAAGATCACCTCGTCCGTTTGTAGGACCCGCACGCAGCTTTCCCTTGCGCTCGGCATGTAAAATAGCCTTGTTGCTTACCACACCATTTTTACAAATACGTTTTGACGTATGAATTAGACTATGATGGAAACAACTTCTAGTCCACCTATACGGTGCCGGCTTATTTTTTAATCTGCATTTCCCTGTTTTTTGTTTGATTGTCATGTACACCTTGGTAAGATCTAAATCTCCAGGGGCTCTATTGAGCCACGTACATTTTTTAAAACACATAAAATAAAGACCAAACACTTTTATAGTACAATTCGGCGTCCCGGATATAGCATTATATGCATCGGCTCCGAATCATGTCTTTGGTCAATAGTTGGGTTGCCCGACTCTTGTGGTTACTACCTTACGTTCCGCTTGTTCGGCTAAGGTAGTAAAGGGAGAACTACTGTGATTGTGTTTCTGGTTCATCTGGATAAACACCTCAGTAGAGAAAGCCGAAAACTGACTGTCATGACGAGGCGAGAGCTGGTCAGCTATTCGGTGACTAAGTATAAATCTCTTGCAATTTTTTCCGCATTACGCGATAGGCCGGCCTTTCACCCGGCCGGTCATCCACAACACCCAAGTTTGGATAATCGAACAATATTAGGGGCTGCGCCTACACTCCCATTGTAAAACTCCTATGGCTAAGTGAGAGCGATAAAGCCACATAGTCTGATTGCCTGGTTCGCCGCACTAACACCTCCTTCACGGACGAAGCCGTTGGGTCAAGTGTGTTTAGGTGCTATCCCGAACACCCCCGTACTACCTACGTGGGGGCTGAAGCCGACGACTGGCCAACTCTCAGATATCGTAAACGGCCGCACAGGAGGAGATATTTTAAAGTAAAACAAGCAACATACCATACATAAGCCTTGTTTTATAATACAGGATTGGACAACATAGATACATTCATTCAAAAAATGATGTCCCTCGAACACTGGCCCTCTACAATGCGGGATCCTTCGAGGACATCATAGAAATACCGCTCCGGCGTGCGGTGCTCTTTGCCTGCAGGCGATACCTCGGTTGCGAGCTTGACGGCGTTCATCTTCGCCCACTGCACTTTGACACGGGCGAAGGCCATCCGCGCACCGTCAATGCAGACCGACCGCTTCACGGCATCAAGCCGGGGGCAGGCACTGACCAGCCGCTTCACGAGCCCAAAGTAGCTGCTTGGTATGGGTTCGGCAGGCCACAGACGAACTATAAAATCCCTCATGGCCAATCCGGCCACCCTATGCAATTCGGTCAACTGCTTCAGCTGATCACTGAGGGGCACGGGATGCTCAGGCGCAAGGTACAGCGACCAGAACATCTTTTCCGTCGAGCTCCCCTCTTCGGCTCGGAAGAACTCCACAGCATCGGCAACACTCCGGGGCAGGTCCGCAAACGCTCCTGGAGAACTCCAAATCCGGGTCAGTAAGATGTATTTCCTCCTCACAAATTTGCTCTGCATATTAAAGGCCTTACCAACCGCAATCTGCTTCGCCTCTTGGATCTCCCGGCAGGCGTTTTGGGCTTCGGCCCGGGCCTCCTGTGCACTTTGGAGGGCCTTAGCAAGTTCGAATTTTTGATCCGAAATTTTGCGCTCTAAGGACTCACATTTGCTTATAGCATCCTTTAGCTCTTGCTGGACTTCCTCCACCCTTGACTCAGGTTTTAGGCGGGCGGCTCGTTCCTCCTCTGCCTCTTTCTTGGCCTCGACTAGCACGCTCTTGAGGGTCTCGACCTCAGACGCGTTAGCTATGAGGAAAGTTATAACACTCATTCAGATGGCAAATTATTGCTGATATTATTTTAGACGCATTTTCAGTATGACATACCTTGCTTTTCCGCCAACTTCCGCCTCAGCTCAGACGCTTCGGCGGCATGGGAAGCTGACGCCTGCATCGCAGCCTGTTTGATTCAAATAGATATGTATGTTAATCTCCTGTACAGGTCATTAGATCCTCTGTTCGGCCTTTCTTTGTGAACACCGAACAGAGTCTCAGGGGCTACTATCTATACACACACAATTTTCTTATATAGCTAAAAGGCACTATATTACATACCTCAAAGCCTCTCAGAAGGTAGTTGTCGGTGTGAAAACTGGCGGATCTCGGGTAGGGGTCCCGAACTGTGCGTCTAGGATCGATGGGTGACACGATGTTTACCCAGTTTCGGGCCCTCTCTATGGAGGTAATACCCTACTTCCGGCTTGATTGATCTTGAAGAATATGAGTGTTACAAGAGTTGATATACCACGAGATCGTAATGGCTAAACCCTAGAAGTCTAGCCTATATGAATATGGTAATGAGTCTGTCCCCATCTGGACTATGCTCTCCGGTTTATATAGGCACCGGAGAGATCTAGGGTTACATGGGGTCGGTTACATAAGAGGGAATCTTCATAGTCGGTCGCCTAGCTTGCCTTCCACGCCAAGGAGAGTCCAATCCGGACACGGGTATAGTCTTCGGCCTTCATATCTTCACAGCCCATCAGTCCGGCCCAATGAATAACAGGCCGGACGCCCGAGGACCCCTTAGTCCAGGACTCCCTCAGTAGCCCCTGAACCTGGCTTCAATGACGAGGAGTCCGGTGTGCAGATTGTCTTCGGCATTGCAAGGCGGGTTCCCCTTCTTCCGAGTGCCAAGATAGTCTTCGGATGCGATGATTGTATCCGGACCTGTGTAACGCCCACGATGCGGCTATATCTCACACGTGTCGAGGCACGACTTAGAGGCATAACCGCATAGTGGTTTTGTCGCAAGAAGGGTCATCTTCACACAATCCCATGTAATGAACAAGAATGGGATAAAGAGTTGGCTTACAATCGCCACTTCACACAATACATAAATATCATTCATACATCATCCAAAATACAATCATATAGACCGAGTACGGTCAAAATCCAGATGAAAATAAGACAACCCCAAATGCTAGATTCCCGATCGTCCCAACTGGGCTCCACTACTGATCATCAGGAAAAGACACATAGTAACGACCACGTTCCTCGTCGAACTCCCACTTGAGATCGACGCCATCATCTGCACTGGCATCGTCGGCACCTGCAACTGGTGTTGGAAGTATCTGTGAGTCACGGGGACTCAGCAATCTCACACCCGCGAGATCAAGACTATTTCAGCTTATAGGACAAAGAGGTGCAAAGAGGTGGAGCTGCAGCGGCAAAAGCATATATGGTGGCTAACTTGCGCAAATGAGAGCGAGAAGAGAAGCAATGGAACGGGCGTCATCTAGCAATGACCAAGAAGAGGTCCTGAACACCTACTTACGTCATACATAACACAGACCGTGTTCACTTCCCGGACTCCGCCGAGAAGAGACCATCACGGCTACACACGCACTTGGTGTATTTTAATTGGGTCAAGTGACAAGTTATCTACAACCGGACATTAACAAAATCCCATCTGCCTCATAACCGCGGGCACGGCTTTCGAAAGATAATACCCTGCAGGGGTGTCCCAACTTAGCCCATCATAAGCTCTCACGGTCAACGAAGGATAAACCTTCTCCCGGAAAGACCCGATCAGTCTCGGAATCCCGGATTACAAGACATCTCGACAATGGTAAAACAAGACCAGCAAAGCCTCCCGAATGTGCCGACAAATCCCGATAGGAGCTGCACATATCTCGTTCTCAGGGCACACCGGATTGTCCAAGCTTCCGATAGGCCAGACCAGAGTTGCCCCTGGTGGCCACCGGCGACTGACAGTTTGGACCAATACTCAGAGGAGCACTGGCCCGGGGGTTTAAAATAAAGATGACCCTCGGGCTCTAGAAAACCCGGGGGAAAAAGGTATAGGTCGCAAATGGTAAAACCAAGGTTGGGCCTTGCTGGAGGAGTTTTATTCAAGGCGAACTGTCAAGGGGGTCCCATAAATCACCCGACCGCGTAAGGAATGCAAACTCAAGGAACATAATCCCGGTTAAACAGTAACTAGGGCGGCAAGAGTGGAACAAAACACCAGGCATAAGGCCGGGCCTTCCACCCTTAACCAAAATATATAGATGCATTAAATAAATAAGAGATAATGTGATATCCCAACATATCCATATTCCGACATGGAACAAACTTCAACTTCACCTGCAGCTAGCAACGCTATAAGAGGGGCTGAGCAAAAGCGGTAACATAGCCAAACAACGGTTTGCTAGGAAAGGATGGTTAGGGGCTGACATGGCTGAAATAGGAGACATGATATAGCAAGTGATAGGTAGCGGGCATGACAATAGAGCGAACAACTAGCATAGCAAAGATAGAAGTGATTTCGAGGGGTGGTCATCTTGCCTGCAAGGTTCTCAGAGTTGTCGAAAGCTTGATCCTCGTAAGCGTACTCGACAGGTTCCTCGTTCACGAACTCGTCTCCCGGCTCTACCCAAAACAAGAACGCAAACAAACGGAACCACAATCAACAACGAGAAATGCGCAAGCAACATGATGCAAAACATGTGTGATATGCAAGATATGATATGCGGTGCATATGCGTGCTCCGGAAGGAAAATGATGAACATGGCAGTAACTTGGCAAACCAAGCATGCCACTGGAAAGATGAGATGATTTCGGTCGAAATCGATATAAAGATCACCGGAATCGGATGCACGGTTTGCAAATGGCAAGCAAAACAAGAATGACACTAATCTGCGATAAACAGCAAGATAGCATTTAAAATACAACAAGTAACAATGCTACAGCACCCCAACATAGCAACAAAGCATATGATGGTAATCTACAGGAGATGCTTGACAAAAGATGAACACTGAGCTATGGCTAGTTCACAACATATCAAGCTCAAACAAGCATGGCAAAAGTGCAAAAGATTACAGGTTCACAGACTTGGTGAAAAACTGGACATGGCAGAAATCAGCATCAGGTAGCAATGTTCAGAGCACGAAATCAACATGCTACAGGAACTTAACGTAGCAAAACAAGGCATGGTAGTGTTCTACTAAAAGCACATGACAAAAGTTCCTTACTGACCATAAGCCAAAAAGGACCATAAGATATGATGGCAAGCATGTAAACATAGCAAGTTTCGTTATTAGGTTTCAGACTTAGCAGAAAACAGAGCATGACAGAAATATTAATATGTAGGCCTCTTTGAGAGCTTGATGCACTCACTACAGAGAAATGCATGACAAACCAAGCATACCTACAGCAATATGGCATGTTTATGAAGCTATCCATGGCAAGAACAATTGCATAGCATGTATGGATAAACTACAATAAGCTTGGCAAAAATGCATATCATGTTAAGAATCTGCCAGAAATATTTTATAGCAAAAGTAGAGCAAGATTGAGTCATGCTATGGTACTCTAAAATTGCAACAAATTGTAGGAATGGATCAATTACAACTATATCTACAAAACATCCTTACTGAACATCTCCAAAATATGCATGGATCTCTCTGTAGCATCAAGTTTACATGGCAACAAAATTACAGCAGACAAGGACTTAGAGAAATCACTAAGTCCCTGAAATCAGAAATATTACGGGGCCTACTTTGCATTCTTGTGCTAGTCACCACATAGATCACAAAAATACATGGACTATACCACTGGAAAGATGGCATGGCATACTTCAAAACACATGTAGAGCTCATGCTCAAAAGATGCACAGAATAAATGATACAAAAAAGACAATTCTCCAAGTTCTGATAAGAACCAGAGAATAACAGCAACTAGCCCTCTTCCAACGAAGATTTGGGCATCAAGATGACCTCTAATGAAAATGATGCAATTGAACAAAATGAAGAGCATCACGAGGCGAACAATTTGACATATTATACGCGCGAATCGAAGCTATATGCGCAAAGTTACGGCATCGGGAACATAGCAAGTTGCTGAGAATAAATGAGGACTTAGCGAAAAAAACTAGGGTTTCGGGAGTCAACCTCCGTTGACCCAGATGGGATCGGGGCCGGCGTCGTCTCGGGCTCGGGCGCGGCCGAGGCGGCGGCGCGGCTTGCCGGCGGGAGGAGAAGGGAGGAGGCCGGCGACGGGAGAGGACGAGGGGGCGCAGGGGAGCGGCGGCGCCGGCCGGTGGCGGCGGTGAGGAAGACCGGCGGCGGGCGGGGGCGCGCCGGTGCGAGGCGGCGAGCCACGGCGAGCTATGGGCGGCGGCGGTGAGGCGAGGGCGCGCTCGCGGGCGCGCGGCGGCGGAGATGGGCCCCGCGGGCCCGATCCGGGCCCGGCGGGCCTGGCGCGGTGGAGACGGCGGCGGGGGTGACGTGGCGCGATGCCACTGGCCGGGAGCGGCGGCGCGTTTTGTCCGGCGGCGGCTGGACACGTCCGCCCGCGGAGAGGCGATTTAGGGTTACGGGAGACTGCGATTTCGTTTTCGGGATGCCCACATATAAATAGGTAGAGGGAGCTAGGAGGCTCCAAATGAGGTGCGGTTTTCGCCCACACGATCGTGATCGAACGAACTAGAGCATGGAAGAGAGTTTGGTGGGTTTTGGGCTAGTTTTGGAGGGGGTTTTTTGCTGGACACTCAAATGGACATTGCGGAGGCCCGGTTAACCGTTGGAGTACCAAACGACCTCCGAATGGAACGAAACTTGACCGGTAGTCTCCGGGTGGTATAATAAAGCCGCTTGACAAGCCTCGGTCCATTCCGAGAAAGTTTGACACACGCACACGAAAGAAAACTAGAGGGGTGCACCGGAGGAGATAGGAGCGCCGGATTGGAAAACGGACAACGGGAAAAATGCTCGGATGCATGAGACGAACACGTATGCGAATGCAATGCACATGATGATATGATATGAAAATGCATGACATGACAAAAAACAAAACGAAAGACAAAACCCAACAACGGAGGGAAAAACATATCACATAGCCGGAAATGGCAAGAGTCGGAGTTACAAATATGGCAAGTTACATGCGGTGTGTTACAACACTCCACCACTACGAGAGGATCTCGTCCCGAGATCTAGGACTGAAAGAACTCCGGATATTCGGAACGGAGATGGTCCTCGCGTTCCCAGGTGGCTTCCCGGTCGGAATGGTGCGACCACTTCACTTTGAGGAATTTGATTGACTTGTTGCGAGTCTTGCGCTCAGTTTCTTCAAGAATAGCAACTGGGTGCTCATGATAAGACAAATCTTCTTGGAGGTCAATCTCTTCGAAGTCGATAGTGCGCTCAGGCGTCTTGAAGCACTTGCGGAGCTGTGACACGTGGAACACATCGTGCACGTTCGCGAAGTTGGAAGGAAGCTCAAGTTGATAGGCGAGGTCGCCTCTTTTGCCAATGATCTTGAAAGGACCCACGTATCTAGGGGCAAGCTTCCCTTTGATACCGAAGCGACGAGTGCCTTTCATTGGAGAGACGCGGAGGTAGACATGGTCTCCGATCTCGAAAGCCAAATCACGATGCTTACTATCATAGTAGCTCTTCTGGCGCGATTGCGCGGCTTTGAGATTATCACGGATGACTTTACACATTTCTTCAGCTTCAGCGATTAAGTCATTGCCAAGAAGTTGGCGTTCACCAGTCTCTGACCAATTGAGAGGAGTACGGCACTTTCTGCCATAGAGAATCTCGAATGGGGCTTTGCCCGAACTCGCTTGGAAGCTGTTGTTGTAGGAGAATTCAGCATAAGGAAGACAATCTTCCCATTTCATGCCAAAGGAAATGACACAAGCCCTGAGCATATCTTCAAGAATTTGATTGACTCGCTCGACTTGGCCACTAGTTTGAGGGTGGAAAGCTGTGCTGAAGCGAATGTTTGTGCCCATGGCCTTCTGGAAGGAGTCCCAGAACTTAGAGGTGAAGATGCTTCCATGATCTGAAGAAATCAATTGTGGAATGCCGTGCAAGGAGACAATTCTGGAGGTGTAGAGCTCTGCCAGCTGAGCTGCTGTGATGGATTCTTTGATAGGAAGGAAATGAGCCACTTTAGAGAGCTTGTCGATGACAACAAAGATAGCGTCATTTCCGCGCTTGGACTTTGGAAATCCAGTCACGAAGTCCATTTCGATATGATCAAACTTCCATTCCGGAATAGCAAGAGGTTGGAGGAGACCAGCTGGTCGTTGGTGTTCTGCTTTCACTCTTCGGCAGACATCACATTCATTCACGAATTGCGCAATTTCTCGCTTCATTCGAGTCCACCAATATGACTGCTTGAGGTCATGATACATCTTCGTACTTCCAGGATGAATGGAAAGGAGAGAATTGTGCGCCTCGTTCATTATGACTTTCCTTAGATCACCTTTCGGAACCATAAACCGGTCCTCGAAGAACAAAGTGTCTCTGTCATCAATGCGATAGCACTTGTATTTGGAAAGACCCTTGTCGATACCACGTTTCACCTTCTTCACCATGGCATCAAGTAGTTGTGCCTCACGAATTTGATCTTCCAAAGTAGGAGATACTATGAGGTTGGCAAGAACGCCTTGAGGAACAACTTGGAGATTCAGCTTGCGGAAAGCTTCACAAAGATCCGGTTGGAAAGGCTTGAGAAATAAGCTGTTGCAATAAGCTTTCCTGCTTAACGCATCTGCAATGACATTAGCCTTGCCTGGAGTATATTCGATACTCGGATTGTACTCTTGAATCATTTCGACCCATCGAGTCTGCCTGAGGTTGAGATTGGGCTGCGTGAAGATATACTTGAGACTCTTGTGATCAGTGAAAATGTCCACTTGTCTTCCCAACAAGAGATGTCTCCACGTAATCAATGCATGGACAACTGCCGCCAACTCAAGATCGTGAGTGGGGTAGTTCTTCTCGTTGGGCTTCAACTGCCGAGAGGTATAAGCCACAACTTTCTTCTCTTGCATTAACACAGCACCGAGACCTTGGAGAGAAGCATCACAGAAGACTTCATACGGCTTGGATTCATCAGGAGGAGTCAAGACAGGAGCTGTGACTAGTTTCTGTTTGAGAGTGTTGAAAGCAACTTCACACTCAGGAGACCAGACATATTTCACATGCTTCTGTAGGAGGTTGGAAAGAGGCTTTGCAATCTTGGAAAAATTCTCAACGAATCTTCGGCAATAGCTTGCAAGACCCAGAAAACTGCGGAGCTGCTTGACATTTTGAGGAGGTTCCCAATCCAGAACTGCGGACACCTTCTCGGGGTTAACAGCGATGCCTTTGGTAGAGATGATGTGACCAAGGAAAAGAACTTCATCGAGCCAAAACTCACATTTGGAGAACTTCGCATAGAATTGATACTCTCTGAGCTTGTCGAGCACCAATCGCAAATGTTTGGCATGATCCTGCTTATTCTTGGAGAAGACCAAGATATCGTCGAGATACACCAGAACAAATTCATTGGTATAGGGGTTGAAGATGAAATTCATCATCCGAGAGAACACCGGAGGAGCATTGACAAGGCCGAAAGACACGACAGTATATTCATAAGAACCAAAGCTCGTTCTGAATGCTGTCTTGGGAATATCTTCTTCACGAATGCGAATCTGATGATAACCCATACGAAGGTCAAGCTTCGAGAATACTTTAGCGCCTTTGAGTTGCTCAAATAGCTCATTGATGTTGGGAAGTGGATACTTGTTCTTGATTGTCTTCTTGTTCAATGGACGGTAGTCGACACAAAGTCGGTCCGTGCCATCCTTCTTCTTGACAAAAAGAACACCACAACCCCATGGAGAAGAACTCGGTCTGATCAAACCCAGACGTTCTTGTTCATCGAGCTGCTTCTTCAATTCCTTCAGCTCGTTAGGTCCAAGCTTGTATGGACGCTTGCAAACGGGTACAGTACCAGGCTCTAGTTCGATAACGAACTCAACTGGCCGGTGCGGAGGCATACCCGAAAGCTCTTCTGGAAAGACATCTTGATACTCGCAAACGACTGGAATTTGAGAGATGGCATCCAATTCGCCCTTCTCATTGAGAGAGAAAAACCGAATGGTTTCATTACGAGCGGCAAAAACAATCACATCCTCAAACGAGTGTGTCAATTGAATTTCTCTGGCAGCACAATCAAGTTGAGCCTTGTGCTTAGAAAGCCAGTCCATCCCGAGAATAAGATCAATATCCGAGTCACCAAGAACAATTGGAGAAGACTGAAATGCATAATCGCCATCTTGATGGTAACATTCGGAACCATGGAACTTGCATTCATGCATTTGCCTGGAGAGACAACTGCTAACGGCCTAGGCAATCCTTGGAAATGCAATTCATGCTTGGATGCAAAAGTCTTGAAATGAAAGAAAGAGATGCACCAGTATCAAAAAGAACTTTTGCAGGAATATCATTAACAGGAAGATTACCCATTATCACATCAGTAGATTCCTCCGCTTGAGCTGCATTCAACATGTTCACCTTTGCAAACTTTGGATTATGCTTGACCACTGCATTGCTGGAAGATCTGACAGGAGGAGGAGGAGGAAGACGCCTCTGGTTGAAGCACTTGTTAGCATAGTGACCTTTCTGCTGACATTTGTTGCAAGTCACCTCTGAGAGTGGACGGTGATAAGGAGCATTGGACTTGGGAGCTTGATTCTGAGACTTGTTCTGATAGCCAGAGTTGGAAGAGTTTGAAGAACCATGGCCACCTTTGTTCTTCTGCTGGTAAGGCTGACGAAACGGAGGAGGAGGAGGCAACCAGAACTTCTGTTGCTTAGCTGTCACAAGTGAGGAAGAAGAAGACTGAACTGCGTCCCTGACTCTCTTCTTAGAAGCCTCACACTTGAGCTGAGCAGCCTCTTGCTTCAGTGCCATATTGTAGAATTGATCAAACTGCGTAGGCTCAACAAGAACGAGAGCTAACTGCAGATCCTCTTTAAGGCCACCTCTGAAGTGATAGATCATGCTCTTCTCATCAGGAACGTCTTGTTTAGCGAAGCGAGCAAGTTTCTGAAACTGAATGTTGTATTGATACACAGACATGTTTCCTTGCTTGAGATTGCGGAACTCCTCACGCTTGCTCTCAACAACACTTTGTGGAATGTGGTGCGCTTTGAAGTCCCGACAGAAGTCAGTCCAAGTAATCACACGACCTCCTCTGGAATCTTTGTATTGTTGAAACCAATCAGCAGCTTGGTCCTTGAGCTGGAAAGAAGCGAACTTGACAAAGTCCTCAGGCCTGACATTGCTACATTCAAAATGCTTGTTGATGTCCACGAGCCAATCATCGGCATCCGTGGCCTCGGCACAATAGCTGAAAGACTTGGGCTGATTTGCGAGAAACTGGTTGAGAGTGGCAAAGTGAAACTGATTGTTGCCTTGACCTTGATTGCCTTGATTGCCTTGCCCTTGAGTACGTTCTTGCAAGAGTTGCAGAATCATCTGAGCATTGGCGTTGGTGGCTGCCATGATTGATTGCCATGCCTCCGGAGGTGGAGGTGGTGGCGGAGGGTTCGCTTGACTCCCTTCATTGCGATCCGGATTCTGACGCGTTGGCGGAGCCATCCTGAAGAGGGTGACATCCGTTAGCATCTTGATAGACAAAAGATAAGTAGAATCAACGGACAGAAATTGCAACATATAGTCTTCACAATAAACATTCGAACGAAGATGAACGAATGAATTCCGTAGTAAGTCATCACACTTCCATAAGTTGAGAAGCCACTTGAAAAGATATGGAATGAACATATGAATTCGAAGCAACTCGAATACCACAAAACAAAATAAAACAAAGTATTGGCTTGCAAAATAAGCCGGAACAAACATATGATAGATATTTCGTCCGAAGTTTTCGTGGTGGGGCCCACACGGGCTCAATCGTACAGCACCATCATGTACAAGGCTGTGCACATGACATACGAAGCGTCCCCGAGTCGGCAAAGCCATGGACTCTTTAAGACACAACGAGACCACTGTAAAATCAACCGTATACAGGCGGACCACTAGACGTCGAACCCCAATCTCATATCATGCATCTGTCGGAAAGATATCCTAAGGCTACTAGAATTCCCACTTATGAACTCCCGAAACTTTCTGGTTATGCAATCTGGTGTAGGGGATACAGGGGACACAAATATATATCACCCAAACTAGCAATCCCTAGATCCAGCTGTATCCATCCGTCAACACATAACCAAGAAACCTTCGGAAATCGTTTACCTCAACCTTCGAAAAACATCCGTTATACAAGTTATGGCAATACTTCCGAACTCCCGCCCCAGTACTGGGTGGCGTCGAGGTGATCTCACCAACAACTGCATAAAAGAGATTTCGATGTCGGCGAAACTCAGGTATTCCAGAACTGCAACGATAAAATTGTGACGACAACACCTCGGAGCTCAACTCCCCGGGACACCGCCACAACCCCTAAATGACAGGAGGCACCAAGAACAATGTTCTCGTCACAAATCGATCGGAACAATTCCAAGATACCCGCGTGATCCTAAAATTTTTTTTAGTGAAATTTGAGGAGAGAATAGTCAAAACTTCTACATCAGGAGACCTCACCAGAGCGACGAAGGGACTGAGGAGTAAAAGAATCCTACTCTCCGATATATATAATCCTAAGACTCAAAACTTTTGTTCTAGACTCAACAACGTCAGCGATTCGATCAAGCAGGGGGCTCCTAAGTCGGGGATGGCTCTGATTACCAACTTGTAACGCCCATGATGCGGCTATATCTCACACGTGTCGAGGCACGACTTAGAGGCATAACCGCATAGTGGTTTTGTCGCAAGAAGGGTCATCTTCACACAATCCCATGTAATGAACAAGAATGGGATAAAGAGTTGGCTTACAATCGCCACTTCACACAATACATAAATATCATTCATACATCATCCAAAATACAATCATATAGACCGAGTACGGTCAAAATCCAGATGAAAATAAGACAACCCCAAATGCTAGATTCCCGATCGTCCCAACTGGGCTCCACTACTGATCATCAGGAAAAGACACATAGTAACGACCACGTTCCTCGTCGAACTCCCACTTGAGATCGACGCCATCATCTGCACTGGCATCGTCGGCACCTGCAACTGGTGTTGGAAGTATCTGTGAGTCACGGGGACTCAGCAATCTCACACCCGCGAGATCAAGACTATTTCAGCTTATAGGACAAAGAGGTGCAAAGAGGTGGAGCTGCAGCGGCAAAAGCATATATGGTGGCTAACTTGCGCAAATGAGAGCGAGAAGAGAAGCAATGGAACGGGCGTCATCTAGCAATGACCAAGAAGAGGTCCTGAACACCTACTTACGTCATACATAACACAGACCGTGTTCACTTCCCGGACTCCGCCGAGAAGAGACCATCACGGCTACACACGCACTTGGTGTATTTTAATTGGGTCAAGTGACAAGTTATCTACAACCGGACATTAACAAAATCCCATCTGCCTCATAACCGCGGGCACGGCTTTCGAAAGATAATACCCTGCAGGGGTGTCCCAACTTAGCCCATCATAAGCTCTCACGGTCAACGAAGGATAAACCTTCTCCCGGAAAGACCCGATCAGTCTCGGAATCCCGGATTACAAGACATCTCGACAATGGTAAAACAAGACCAGCAAAGCCTCCCGAATGTGCCGACAAATCCCGATAGGAGCTGCACATATCTCGTTCTCAGGGCACACCGGATTGTCCAAGCTTCCGATAGGCCAGACCAGAGTTGCCCCTGGTGGCCACCGGCGACTGACAGTTTGGACCAATACTCAGAGGAGCACTGGCCCGGGGGTTTAAAATAAAGATGACCCTCGGGCTCTAGAAAACCCGGGGGAAAAAGGTATAGGTCGCAAATGGTAAAACCAAGGTTGGGCCTTGCTGGAGGAGTTTTATTCAAGGCGAACTGTCAAGGGGGTCCCATAACCTGTTACACACACTATACACAACCGCAGAGAAAAAATATATTTTACACGAGTTCCCTCTGCTGACAGCCTTCTGCGACGTGACATTACACCCGTCCGGTCATAATTTCGAACTGTTTTCCTTCTGCCATCCCACGTTTCAAGACGCGGTTGCTATTGGCACGTCTTGTTGAAGCAAAGATTGTGTCCCCTTATTGCGGGATTCTCATCAATGCGGGCATGGGTAACCCAACCGTGCCGTTTATATAGCCCTCGGGAATAGGAGGATCTTAAGGCGAGTGAGGAGGCGTTTAATATATGCTGCCTTTATAAGGGGATAAGGATTCCCTCTTTCTCTTCTCACGCTATCTCTGTCTCCGCCTTTCCAATCTCGAGCTCCAGCGCCCAGGTTCTCATCTCCTTTCCACTCAAGCAACCATGTCCAGATCCGGTGGTCAGGGCAAGTGGATGGTCTCCTCCGTCAAGGAGGAAGACATTACTGAGCTCCGGGCGGCCGGATATTTGGCGAAGGGAATCGCCCACCGCTTGACGGCCGAGGGACAAATCGTTCCCACGCCGGAGCCCAACGAGAGGGTAGTATTCCTCCCTCATTTCTTCCACGGGCTAGGGTTTCCACTCCACCCTTTCGTCCGCGAGCTAATGTATTATTACGGGGTAGATTTCCATGATCTGTCCCCGAATTCCTTCCTCAACATGTCGGCGTTTATCATCGTGTGTGAGGCCTTCCTCCGCATCCAACCCCACTTTGGGCTGTGGCTCAAAGTCTTCAACGTGAAGCCGAAGGTGGTGGATGGCCAGCACGCGGAGTGCGGAGGGGCAATGGTGAGTAAATTGTCCAACGTCTCCTGGCCCAAAGGCACCTTTGTGGATACAGTAAAGGAGTGGCAGAAGCAGTGGTTATACGTCACAGAACCACGCGGCACCACCAGGGCCGCAGCTGCCGAATTCCGCTCCGGGGCTCCTATGCGACTCACCTCCTGGGTCGAGAAGAGTCTGGACTGGTGTTCTCCTGATGAGCTGATAGCGCTGCAGATGCGTGTTCAGAGCATGGTAACCAAGAGCGTCAAGCTCGTTGATGTGATCCAGGTGATGTTAGTTCGCCGGATCCTTCCGTGCCAGCGCTGAAGCCGCCCGCTATGGGAGTTCAATCCGAAGAAGCACCAGACCCTGGTGAGGCTCTTAGAGACTACACACGGAGGCACATGGAAGTTGCTCTTCAAGGGCAATGAGAAACTGCCGGCCGCAGATTCAGATCGCGGACACGACGCTAAACACCCCGCTAGCGAGGTATGTCGGTTTCTATGCATTCTCCACTTGTTTGTTTTCAAGGATGACGCCTGAGCTTTTATTGTTACTTTTTCAAGACTGGATGGAGAGGGCGAAGCGGATCCAGTGTCCGGCTCCGCTGCCAGAAGAACCAGTCATCCCGCGTCTGGCGAAGATGCTGGTGCCGGCGCCATACAAGGCGCCGGAGAAGAAGGCAAAGGGGGCCAAGAGTGGCCCCCGCCACAAGGGAACTTCGGACGTGACGTCCGAAGACGACGAAACTCATTCCTCTGTCCCTGAGGACAATGACGAGGAAGAGGAGGAGGAGGAAGAAAACAACCCTCCCCTAGAGGAGAGGAAGAAGAAGAGGGCGGCTTCGGCGCATCTAGAGGCGGAAACGCCCAAGAAGGGGAAGGGCGTCCCGGCGGTCAACACCTCGTGGGACGTTGACAGCAGTCTGGAACGACGCCCCCGTGCTAAGCCACAGGCCACATCATAAGTGACATGAATCTCTTGTGCGCACAACCGGACCTTTCTCTCCATTATCTTGACATAGTTAACTGTACTATTGTAGTCCGGCCCGCAACCTAATCCAACGATCCTTGTCTGGAGGTTTGTTGGCTCCGTTGGAGATGGCGAGCATGTCGCCACCGCCTGCTTACTCCCCCGGGGCCAGGGATGACACCGAAGTGTTGTCCCGGAGGACCGCTCTGAAGGGAGGAGCCCAGGACGCTGTCCGGGAGGCGCCTCAAGGCAAGGCCTCCACTGCCGGACACATGGGGGAGCCGATCCCCATGGAGACTGGTGAAGAGGGCCGCATCCAGTTTGGCCCTCAGCCGAATACGATTCCGGAGACCCATATGGCTCCGGAGTCGAGCGAGCAGCCCCCTTTGAGGGAGGGGGTGCGCCGCTTCCACCGGCAGTCCCTGTCCATCCAGGGATGCCGGATAACCTGATGGAGGCGCTACGAGGCGCCTCCGTTATGGACGAGCATCGTGTTCTTATGGGCGCGGTGATCGAGAAGGTTCAGTCCGCCAAGAGTGGACTGAACGAAGCCTGCAGCAACCTGTTAACAGGTTTCGAGGTAAGTGACATAGAAAGAGAAAAACCCCCACGTAGTCAGTAGCCCCTGAGACACTGTCCAGTGTTCGGTGAGAAGAACCGGACAGAGGATCTATTGTATGAGACTAACATAGCATGTATGCGTAAGCAGGCATCGCTGTTGGCCGTGACCTCGCATGCTGCCAAAGTCTCTGAACTGAGGCAGAAGCTGGAGCGGAACAAGAGCGAGCTCGGCGAGGTTAAGGTTCGGCTTCAGGAGCATCAAGGTGAGTAACGACTTGCTGTGTATTCGGAAAGCATAGGCGCTGTGTATTGATTGTAGTGTCGTAATATGTGCAGGAGCCGCGACTGAAGTCGAGGCCCTGAGGAAGGCCTTGGGTGAGGCCGAGGAGAAGGTTGTCCAGCAGCAAGCCGCCCGTAAGAAGCTTGAGGTCCGTGTCAAAGAAATCTAGCAGGAGCTCCAAGATGCGGTGAAAAAATGTGAGACCTTGGAGAATGATACATCGGCTCAAGAGGCCGAACTCACCAAGGCTCGTCAGAGCGCGGAGACCGCACGGAATGAGGCCCAGGCCGCCCTTCAGGAGATCTAGGAGGCCAAGAAGATCACGGCGGGTAAGGCATTTAAGATGCAAAGCAAGTATGCGGAGAAGCAATATCTTTTACTAACTCGGGTTCGGAGTTCCCCAGGGGCTTTTGCGGATCTACCACGCAGCGTATCGGACGCAGCAGAGTTCTACCGAGCCGAAGGAGGAGGTTCTACGGAGAAGCTATTCTGGTCACAGTACGCGACGCCAGAGCATCCCGTGTGCTTCACTGATCAGCTGAAGCAGCTGGTGGAGCTGCACAGGGTGACCGAACTAGCCATGAATGATTTGACAATCCGGCTATGGCCAGCCGAAGCTATGCCCGGCAGCTACTTCGGACTCGTGAGGCGGCTAGTGGAAGCCTGCCCGCGGCTGGACGTCGTCAAACGCTCTGCCTGTATTGCAGGTGCTCGCATGGCCTTCGCTCGTTGCAAGATGTGGTGGGCGAAGATAAACGCCGTTGAAGTTGCCAACAGGCCACCGGAGGGCAAGGAGCACAGCACACCAGAGAGATATTTTGCGGATGTCATAGGAGGGTCTCGACTTGTGGCAACTCAATGTTCGCAGGACATTGTATTTGAATAAATGTATTCATGTTGCCCTTGCATTGTTTTATGGAAATAGAGCCTGTAATATAATTTTTTTATGCTTTAATTGTTTCCTCCTGTGCGGCCGTGTTGTTTGTGATCTGAGGGTTGGCCAGTCGTCGGCTTCTGTCCTCGCGTAGGTAGTACGGAGGTGTTCGGGATGGGATCTAAACAATCTTGATCCAATTATATGGTCCTTTGGAGGAGTTGTTTAGCGCAACGAACAAGGCAATCAGACTATACGGCTTAAACACCCTCACTTAGCCATAGGAGTTTCATAATTAAGCAGGTGCGCAGCCCCTGGTCTAAGCCAGGGTGCTGTCAGCATCTGATCGGGAAGTGCCGATCCTTCGCATGACGCGGAAAAAATCTCCAACGATTTTGTGACCCTCGAACAGCTGACCGGCTCTCGCCGTATCATGACAGTCAGTTTTCGGCTTTCTCTACTAAGGTGCTCATCCGGTCAAGGCCAGGGCACAATCGCAGTAGTTCTCCCTTTACTACCCTAGCCGATAGAGCGGAACGTAGGGTAGCAAGCAAAGGAGCCGGGATACCCAACTATTGACCAAAGACATGATTCGGAGCCAATGCATATAATGCTAAATTCGGGGTGCCGAACTTATATATAAGAAGTGTTCGGACTTTGCTGCTGTATTGTGGGGCGATAAGTAGCCCCTCGCGAATATGAGACGTACAAAAGAGTACCGATGCAGCCGATAAGCAGATCGAAATAAAATGGAGTAAGAAATGAAAACCACAGAAACTGGGCCGCAAACCATTTTCATTATAACTGGATGGATACGTCAAGGCGTATCTTGTACAAATAGTGCGATAAGCATCCAGGCTATTTAACATGCCGGAATCAAGAGGGCGCAGCGTGCGGATCCTGAGAAATAAATATAAATACCGTCCAGAAGACGTATAGAGGTTACTCTACGCACCTATTGAGGGAGTCCTGGACTAAGGGGTCCTCGGGCGTCCGGCCTGTCATCCATGGGCCGGACTGAAGGGCTATGAAGACATGAAAACCGAAGACTATACCCGTGTCCGGATTGGACTCCACTTGGCGTGGAAGGCAAGCTAGGCGATCGATTGTGAAGATTCCCTCTTATGTAACCAATCTCATGTAAACCTAGATCTCTCATGTGTCTATATAAACCGGAGAGCATAGTCCGGATAGGACATATTCATTACCCTATACTCATAGGCTAGACTTCTAGGGTTTAGCCATTACGATCTCGTGGTAGATCAACTCTTGTAATACTCATATTCATCAAGATCAATCAAGCAGGAAGTAGGGTATTACCTCCATAGAGAGGGCCCGAACTTGGGTAAACATCGTGTCCCCCGTCTCCTGTTACCATCGATCCTAGATGCACAGTTCGGGACCCCCTACCCGAGATCCGCCGGTTTTGACACCGACATTGGTGCTTTCATTGAGAGTTCCACTATGCCGTCGACGAAAGGTTTGATAGCCCCTTCAATCGTCAGTGATGACGTGATCCAGGGAGAAACCTTCCTCCCCGGACAGATCTTTGTATTCAGCGGCTTCGTACTGCGGGCCAATTCGCTTGGCCATCTGGAGCAGATCGATAGCTACGCCCCTGGCCATCAGGTCAGATTCGGAAGCCTGAACTATGTCGCGGACATCCGTGGAGACTTGATCTTCGACGGATTCGAGACCGCGGCAACCGCTCCCCTTCGCCCCGATGAACGTGGCTTAAACCTGTCATCGGGCCGCATCCAGGAGATAACTCATGTAACAACTCTGGCGTTAGATCCATAGCAGATCAAGTCGTCTGAAGATGGGAAACTCAACCCCATCACGGGGGCTACCAATTCGGCGGCGTTGAAGCCGCATGCAGATTCCACTTCGTACGATACTTGCATCAACGGAACCCCGGACTTGTCTCCGGTATTGAGTTCCGAACCGTGCGAGCCCGCGGATACCGAACTCGATCGGCTATCGATCTTCAAGTTCACCGCCGCAGATATCTTCCAACAGTCGCCCATGGGCGACCTACTAAACTCACTAAAAAACCTATCCTGGGCAGACGGCTCGTCACCGAACTATGTTCGGTCCGACCTTACGGCAGATGATGGAGAATTTTGCTTCCCACCCGCCACCCACTTCATAGCCACCGTCGAAGACCCAACAAACACGCCTGACCCCTGCACCGAAGACATCGACGGTCTAGACGACGATGAGGGGCAAAGCCAGAGCTTACTATTCGCTAGACACAGGGCGACCACTTCCTGGTATGACATGTGTATGGTAGACACACCCAACGATGATCTCGACGATGAAAAGGAGGATCGAGTCGAGGATAAGCCTCCTGGTACACAGTCCGAACACCGGCGCCCCCGGCGCCACTCTCAGTTACGTCACTCAAGAGAAAACAATACCAGCATTGGAGGTGATAATACTCTGGACAACGAAGACCCTGTTGAGACAGGATCCAGACAGGAGGACCAGGAAAGCGGGCAGGATAGCCCTCATGAACAGGCCACATATGGAGACTCGGAGGATAGTAATATTTTCCATTCTCCGAGGAAGAAGAGAGCCTCGGCAACGGGGAATTCATCGTGCCTGAGGAACCTCTAGAACAGGAGCGCTTTAAACGCCGGCTCATAGCCACTGCAAGGAGCCTAAGGAGGAAGCAGCTGCAGCTTCAAGTAAGCCAAGATTTTCTCAAAGATAGATGGACCGAGGTCCTGGACGCCGAAGAATACGGCCTTAGCATCCTAGACAAAAGCCACAGCAACAGTGGGTGGCTCCCTCAACACGATGGTAAAGCTTTGGAGCCAACACCACCATCGAATAAGCCGGTAGTCCAACCACAGTTCGGTCCAGGCAAAGCATCAGCCTCAGCAGAGCACCATACCAACCCATCCGGCCGTCCAAGCAAGAATAAAGAAGCTCGGGGGAACACTCGCGACATCCAACAAGACCTGGAGGGTAGAACATGACGCACAAAATCAACACACAGATCGCGGAGACATGCCCCGGCTAGTAATAAAGGTTATCTATTCGGACACAACAGACCCGAGCACGCTCGGTCCAAAAACCGTAAGCGGAGCCCGCCGGAGGTGCTCCACCGTGTGGCCCAACATAGAGGAGCCGCACACCCTCTTTGCTTCACCAACGAGGTAATGGAGCATGAATTTCCAGACGGGTTTAAACCCATCAACATCGAATCATACGATGGAACAACAGATCCCGCAGTATGGATTGAGGATTACCTCATCCGTATCTACCTGGCTCGCGGAGACGACATTCATGCCATTGAATACCTGCCTCTCAAGCTTAAGGGGCCAGCACGGTACTGGCTAAACAGTCTGCCAGAAAATTCTATTGGCAGCTGGGAAGACTTGGAAGATGCCTTTCGTGACAACTTCCAAGGAACATATGTCCGGCCACCAGATGTCGACGACTTAAGTCATATTGTCCAACAACCCGGCGAGTCAGCCAGGGAACTCTGGACTAGGTTCCTAGTTAAAAAGAACCAAATCGTCCACTGTCCGGACGCGGAAGCCCTCATGGCCTTCAAACATAGCGTCCGGGATGAATGGCTAGCACATCACCTCGGCCAGGAAGGACCTAAATCCATGACAGCCCTTACCGCTCTAATGACTCGCTTTTGTGCGGGACAAGACAACTGGCTCGCTCATAAAAGCAACAACGCCAGCGACCCGGGCACTTCCGAAATCCGAGACGGCAACGGCAAGCCATGACTAAACGAGCATAACAGTCGCATCAACAACGAAAGATTGCATGACTCAACGGTCAACGCCAGATTTCACAATCCGAAACCCGGCCAACGGAAGAAGCCATTTAAGGCCAAACAGGACGGACCATCCGCCCTTGACAGGATATTGGACCGACCTTGTCAGATTCACGGCCACCCTGATAAGCCAGCTAATCATACCAACAGAAGCTGTTGGGTCTTCAAGCAGGCAGGCAAGCTTAATGCCGAATACAAGGGGAGAAGGCCACCAAGCGATAAAGATGATGGCAAGGCTCGCCAGCCGAACACCGGGTGCCAGAAGCAGTTTCCTTCCGACGTTCGACCACTACCGGAGTGGAAATAGCAGTTTGGCTTCTGCCACCCACCCACTATGATGGCAGGTTTTACACCACGCGACATCACTACGCGCTCAAGATACCATGGGCATCGGCGGAAGCACAATACGGACAACCCAGCAAACATTCCCGTAACGCTCTTTTATCCATTTTATTTATTTTCCTTTATTATAAATAGGTGACCAACAGGACTGCATATACAGTGGACTCTGTCGGAGTTCGGGTCCGTACACTCACCTAAGGGGTTACTTCAGTCAAGGACTCCCCTCCTAGAGGACGGGCGACGCAGACGTGCGACAGGAGGTCCAAAACATCTTTTTGTAGACCGCACTCTTTATTTTTGAGCCTGTACTATGCCTTTTTCCTCCGTTCCCGACCCCGAGCATGTCAAATAGCCGGGTTGTGGTTTTTCTCTTCTTTTTATATATATGAATTTATCATTGGCTTATTGCTCCACTCCCAGTAAACTTCATCTGAACTAATCTTCTATACTCTCTTTTCAATGAGTACGGCCGTAACGGCGGTGTTACAAGACGCACCTTGGCGTAACCTGCCAGGGGCTCGGTATGGGAAAAAATGAGTCGCCAGTAAAAGCCCAAACAGCTCTATAGCGTACTTCGGCGTCGCAAGTTTGGCCTTATATGCATCAGCTCCGAATCATTGTCTTTGGTCAATAGTTGGGTTGCCCCGCTCCTGTGCTTGCTACCCGACGTTCCGCTCTATCGGCTAGGGTAGTAAAGGGAGAACTACTGCGATTGTGCCCTGGCTTTGACCGGATGAGCAACTCAGTAGAGAAAGCCGAAAACTGACTGTCATGATGCGGCGAGAGCTGGTCAACCACTTGACGACTTATTCGAATCTTTAGCGATTCTCCGTGTTACACTAAGGATCTTTTTTAGATCAAAACATGTAAGGCACCGAATTATAATATGCCGCATACATACCAGGGGCTATGTCATAGCCCCACCATAAAACTCCTATGGCTAAGTGAAAGTGTTAACGCCTTATAGTCCGATTGCCTGGTTCGCCGCATTATCACCTCCTTTATGGACCAAGACGTTGGATAAAGAGTGATTCAATGCTTTTCCGCACACCCCTATATTTCCTACGAGGGGGCTGAAGCCGACGACTGGAAAACTTTCAGATTATACTAAAACGGCCGCACAGGAGGAATTCAAGCTTTTACACAAAATATAAATAGACTAACTATAAAGTTGCCTGTTACAACCATTATACAAATTACTCGAACATTATGTCTTTCGAGCATTGACCCTCTACCAAGCGGGCGGCCTCTAAGACGTCTTCAGAATAGTGCTTCGGCTCATAATGGTCCTTGCCCTTGGGTGGACTCCTCGCCGCAACATCGATGGCCTTCATATTTCCCAAAAATGTTTTGACTCGGGCAAAGGCCATCCGTGCACCCTCAATGCACGCCGACCGCTTCACAGCGTCGATATGTGGCACCGCGTCGACAAGCCGCCGCACCAGGCCAAAATAACTACTCGGAATAGGCTCACTTGGCCACAACCGGATTATGACGTTCTTCATGCCGTCGCCGGACATCCTATGCAGCTTGGCCCACTGGGACATCTGTTCATTCAGCAACAGAGGGCGCTTCGATGCGCCAAATTGCGACCAGAAAAGCTTCTCTGTTGCATACCCCTCTTGCGCCTAATAAAACTGTGCCACATCGGAAGAACTCTTCGGCAAGTCTAAAAGTTTGTCCGGAGAACTCCATACTTGGTTAAGCTGAGCATAGTTCGGATCGCCGAATTTAGCCTGTAGCAAAAAGGGCTTGCCAGCCACAATCTCCCCAGCTTGTCGGATCTCCTCACGGGCTGCTCTGGATTCAGACCGCACCTCTCTCGCCTCTCGTAAGGCCTTGTCAAGTTCAGCCGTTTTGGCTTCATTTTGCTTCTCCAGAAGTATACAGCGGCCAGCCGCATTCTCTAACTCGCGTGGCATGGTGGACATGGCCTCCTTGTCCTGGCGCCGTGCGGCTTGTTCGGCCTTCAGTTCAGCCGACGCCTTTTGTGCAGCCGCATTACTAAACCGGGCCTGTTCCTTGGCCCGGGCTAGCTCCGCCCGAAGGGCTTCCACGACGGCTGCACCATCTGCATTGATGCACATTTTATGTCAAACTCTCTTCAGAGGCATGCTTACATTATAAGCACATTGGTGTAAGGGATGCTCGAAAATATATACCTTGCGAGTCGTCAAGATGCCTGTTGATCAAGGCAATGTCATCCTCTGCACTATCCAGCTTTCGCTGCAGTTCGGTTACCTCCGATTTTCGGGCAGCGGCAGGAGGGGAGACAGCCTGCATTCCAAATTAAACCAAGGTTAGTACCTGAAAATATCTTTTCGATCCTCCGATCACTTCCTTTGGAAGGCGATCCGAGTCTCAGGGGCTACTGCATACACAACAGGTGCATTCTGTCAATATTGTTCAATTGGCAACATTACATCACATACCTCAAAACCTCTCAGAAGGCTCGTAAAGGCCTCGTTCAACCCGCTCTTCGCGGATACAACTTTTTCGACCACCGTAACCATTAAGGCACAATGCTTCTCCGAAACGGACGCTCGTCGCAGCATGTCCGTCAGCGTCTCCGGCACTCCTGGGTCTTCGGACACCGCTGCCGGAGCACGACATTCCATTGAAGGAATCTGCTTACCCGCCTCCAGCATTATCTCCGGCTGTAAACCGTAAAGTTCGGGGCCGTCATTTTTGATCCCCGAACCCTGTGTCACAGAGGCACCACCTTCGGGTAGCTCCCTCCTCGTTTCCTGCGCCACTTGCCGGTCAAGGGGAGCCCTCCGGGACGACACCCCAGAATCATCTGGACTGTTGGGCGAGGAGGCCGGAGATGGCGTTTCACTCTCCATCATCTCTGGAAGAAGATCTCCCGAGGAGGAAGACGATGAAGAAGCACCAGGCATTAACCGGCAAGGACGCACATGTATCGGAGGATTACTTCAGTAAGGAGAAGGGAATGCGGTATGATCAAAATACCCCGCCGCACTTACGGTTTGGCCGGAGGTTTCTCCTCCTCGCAAGGCTCTACATCGACATCGCTTGCTCAGCCAAAGCCGCCCGACGAGGGTGTCTTCCATTTCTTGGAAGGTTTCCCCTCCTGACCTCCGGAGGCGGCCCTCTTCTTGCCATGAGGGGCCCCCTCTGCACCTTTGCCCCTGGGCAAAGGGGTTTCGGTTCCCCCGAACACAACGTCTAATTCGTCCTCGGGGCGGGCATCACCTCTGGGCTCCTCGCTCTCGCCCCCCTCTGCGGACACCTGGTACGGTGTCGGAGCCAGCATTCTCGTCAGCAGAGCGGTCGCAGAATCCTCGGGAAGGGGCGCCGGACACCAGATTAATACCGCTTTCTTTATCCAGTCCTGCGTAGGGACGGAGTGCTCAGTATCTTGTCAAAAGATATTGGAATAAAAGGTGTTCGGAGGTCGAATACTTACCGAAGTGTCCGGATGATTGCAGTCAAGGCCGATGTCTTCAGTGGTGTTCGGCCATTGCTCCCGCTCCCCGAAATATAACTTCCACATTCCTTCGTGTGTAATGCCAAAGAAGTGCTGAAGAGTGCGCCGCCCTTCTGGATTGAACTCCCACATACGGAGAGGTCGCCGCTGACACGGCAGGATGCGGCGGACTAGCATTACTTGAACAACGTTCACAAGTTCGATGCCTCTCTCGGTAAGGCTTCTTGATGCGACTTTGCAGAGTCTGCACCTCATTAACGGATCCCCAGTCCAATCCCTTGTTGATCCATGAAGCGAGCAGAATTGGAAGGCCGGGTCAGAAAATAGGCGTAGCCACCCACTTGGAGCCCCTCGGCTCGTTGACATAAAACCACCCCTGCCGCCATAGGTCGGAAGACTCGGCGAAAGATCCTTCAAACCAAACCGCGCTGGCAAGCTTGCTTATTGTAACGCTGCTGCACTCTGCCTGCTCCTCCTCCGCCACACGCGGCCTCACGCCAAAGGTCTTGAGCCACAAACCAAAGTGCGGAGGAGTTCGGATGAAGGCCTCACACGTGACGATGAATGTCGAGATGAGAAGAATGGAGTACGGGGCCAAATCGTGAAAATCCAATCCATAGTAGAACATGAGCCCCCGGACGAAGGTGTTAAGCGCGAACCCTAACCCATGGAGGAAGTGGGACACAAATACTACCCTCTCGCCGAATTTAGGGGTGGGAATAACCTGCCGCTCGGCGGGAAGCCGATGACGGATTTCTGGGGTCAGATACCTCGCCACGCGGAGTTTCGCGATATCCTCCTCCGTGACAGAAGAGGCCACCCACCGGCCTGAACGGCTGAACCCGGACATGATTGGGGCTGGTGGTGATTGGAACTCGAGGCCTAGAACTCAAGGTGGCTGGGATTGAGGAAGAAGCAAGCGCAGAAGAGAAAGACATGTCTGGGTCCCTATATAAAGGCCCGGAATATCGAGCGTCCCCTCCTGGGTCTCAAAACTTACCTATCCTCAAAGAGTTGTACCCAGGGGATGGTTAGGTTACCCATACCTACATTATTGAAAATCCCGTGGATTAGGGAACACGATCTCTGCTTTGACAAGACGTGCCAATAAAACCGCTTCCCGAGACATGAGGCGACGGGCTAGCCAACGGTTGGAAATAATAACCGGGCAGGCGTGATGCGATGTCATAAACAGTTGTCAGCAGATTGGACTCGTGGAGTATTGTATTTTCTGCAATTATATACACAGGTCCGGATACAATCATCACATCCGAAGACTATCTTGGAGTTCGGAGAAGGAGAACCCGCCTTGCAATGCCGAAGACAATCTGTGCGCCGGACTCCTCGTCATTGAAGCCAGGTTCAGGGGCTACTGAGGGAGTCCTGGACTAAGGGGTCCTTGGGCGTCCGGCCTGTCCTCCATGGGCCGGACTGAAGGGCTATGAAGACATGAAAACCGAAGACTATACCTGTGTCCGGATTGGACTCTACTTGGCATGGAAGGCAAGCTAGGCGATCGATTGTGAAGATTCCCTCTTATGTAACCAACCTCGTGTAACCCTAGATCTCTCCGGTGTCTATATAAACCGGGGAGCATAGTCCGGATAAGACAGATTCATTACCATATACTCATAGGCTAGACTTCTAGGGTTTAGCCATTACGATCTCGTGGTAGATCAACTCTTGTAATACTCATATTCATCAAGATCAATCAAGCAGGAAGTAGGGTATTACCTCCATAGAGAGGGCCCAAACCTGGGTAAACATCGTGTCCCCCGTCTGCTGTTACCATCGATCCTAGTTGCACTGTTCGGGACCCCCTAAACGAGATCCGCCGGTTTTGACACCGACACCTATGCTGCTTGCATCCTTGATATGTCGATCCTTCGAAGGGACCGGTCAGCAGGCCCGTGGAAAGAGGAACCTGAAAAAAGAAAAAGGTGAAAGTATTTATGTCTGGGATCGGTCTAGCCGAACTGTAGATCCCGGGTTAGCTTCTGCCTCCGTCGATGTCCATGGGATTTTGAGTGCATAATTATGTACGCGTGGTGCGAATGCCACTACTTCAACGGGACTGGGACGGTGTCCGAACTGCTAATCAAGCTCTGGACGAGCCGCGCTGTCCTGCTATAGTGTAGTCCGGAACCTCTTGATGGTGTCCAGGGGCTCGACAGCCGCACTATGGTGCTGCTTGAGAAGGCCGCTCTGTACCTCTGCTTCTAGGGCGGCGGTGTGCTCCTCTGTTTGGAGGGAGTGTTCTGTATTGCCATTGACTATTATGATGCCGCGTGGACCGGGAATCTTGATCTTGAGATAAGCATAATGTGGCACTGCGTTGAATCTAGCAAACGTTGTTCATCCGAGCAGTGCGTGGTAGCCGCTGCGGAAGGGGACGATGTCGAAGATTAACTCCTCGCTTCGGAAGTTGTCCGGAGAACCGAAGACCACTTCCAGCGTGATTGAGCCCGTACAGCGGGCCTCTACGCTTGGTATGACTCCTTTAAAGGTAGTATTTGTTGGTTTGATTCATGAGGGGTCAACGCCCATCTTCCGCACTGTGTCTTGATAGAGCAGGTTGAGGCTGCTACCACCGTCCATCAGGACTCGTGTTAGGTGAAACCCGTCAATAATTGGGTCAAGGACTAGTGCGGCTGAACCGCCATGGCGGATACTAGTTGGCTGGTCTTGACGATCGAAGGTGATCAGGAATGACTACCACGGATTGAATTTTGGGGCGACTGGCTCTACCGCGTAGACGTCCCTAAGCGCTCGCTTACGCTCCCTTTTGGGGATGTGTGTAGCGTATATCATGTTCACCGTTTTGACTCGAGGGGGAAATTTCTTCTGCCCCCCAGTGTTCGGCTGCCGGGGCTCTTCGTCCTCGTCCTCACTTTGTGATCCCTTTTCTTTGTTTTCGGCATTTAACTTGCCAGCCTGCTTGAAAACCCAACAATCCCTGTTGGTGTGATTGGCTTGCTTGTCCGGCGTGCCGTGTATCTGGCACGGACGGTCGAGTATGCGGTCCAGGCTGGTAGGTCCTTCATTGTTTCTTTTGTAGGGCTTCTTCTGTTGGCCGGACTTGGAGCCAGTGAATCCGGCGTTGACTGTGGTGTCATCGGTGTTGTCGCCATTGTTTTGCCGTTTGTGTCTATTGCGCCAGAGCTTGCCAGTGCTATTTTTGGCCTCGGAGGGGCCTGTCTCACTGGCTGTGTTGTTACTACGAGCCAGCCAACTGTCCTGACCCGCGCAAAAGCGGGTCATGAGTGCCGTGAGGGCTTCCATGGACTTCGGCTTTTCTTGGCCGAGGTGGCATGCTAACCATTCGTCACGGATGCTGTGTTTGAAGCCTGCTAAGGCCTCGGCATCTGGACAGTCAACAATCTTGTTCTTTTTGGTTAGGAACCTAGTCCTGAATTTTCTGGCTGATTCTCCAGGTTGTTGAACTATGTGGCTTAAGTCATCGGCATCTGGTGGCCAGACATAAGTTCCTTGGAAGTTATCAAGGAAAGCCTCTTCCAAGTCCTCCCAACTACCGATGGAATTCTCAGGCAGGCTATTTAACCAGTGTCGAGCTGGTCCTTTAAGCTTTAATGGGAGGTATTTGATGGCGTGGAGGTCATCTCCTCGAGCCATATGGATATGGAGAATAAAATCCTCGATCCATACTGCAGGATCGGTTGTGCCGTCGTATGATTCAATGTTGACAGGCTTGAATCCCCTCGGGGAATTCGTGATCCAGCACCTCGTCTGTGAAGCAGAGAGGGTGTGCGGCGCCTCTATAGCGGGCCGCATCGCGGCGGAGCTCTGATGGAGTCCGTCTGCGGCATTCGGCCCGGGCGTGGTTAGGTTTATCACGTACGAATAGGTGGCCGTCGTCGTGCCTCGAGGCACGGCCTCGCGATCCGTAGATCGATCTTGTATGTCCTGCTCTACTGTCCAGTTCCTTCCGGAGATCGTATGTATGGTCCCGAGCTGGTCTGTCCCTGTTTTTGCGAGGTGGTGGGGTGGGCTGCTGTTCGGCCTGAGTTGCCGTTTTATCCCGACCGCGGGGTGGCCGGTCCGCCGCTCTGTCCCGACCACGTGGTGGTCGGTCCGCGTTGCGCGAGGGAGGTATGGGATCTGGTGCCTCCTCATCGAACTAAGGTAGCAGTCTGCGTTTCGGGTAGCTCTTGGCTAGGCGCTTGAGGCCGTATTCTTCGGCTGTCAGAATGTCAGTCCATCTGTCGACGAGCAGATCTTGTTCGGCTTGAAGCTGCTATTGTTTCTTTTTCAGGCTCCTTGCAGTGGCTATGAGCTGGAGATTAAAGCGCTCCTGCTCTAGAGGATCCTTAGGCACAATGAAGTCCTCGTTGCCGAGGCTTGTCTCCTCTTCGGAGGGTGGACGGTAACTATCGTCCTCCGAGTCATCTTCTATGGCATGTTCGTCAAGGTTGTCCTGCCTGTTGTCATGTTCCTCCTGTTCGGATGTGGCTACGACAGGGTCTTCGTTCTTTTCGGCGTCGCCCGGTGGCGGCGTTTTGGGAACGGGGGTCCCCAGACTTGCCTGCCTGCGGCCCACGGCGTGGCTAAGCTAGCGGGCTGTATGGCCCATCTTCATCAGCAAAGCATCCACGACCTTCGGGAGGGGCCAAGCCTCGCCAGGCGGATGACGCAAGACCTCCTCGAGAGTGGCCTAGCCAGGCAGGCTCACGAGGAGCGGAGATATCAAGGCGGGGCAAACCTCACGAGGCCCTCGTGACGTGAGCCATGACGATCGACACCAGGCGGGTGCCAGGACGCGCAGCGTCCTTGTTTCCTCTTTGGTACTAAGGAGGCAAGCGCAGGCGAGGAGTACCGAGGCATCAGGCAAAGGTTGCCATATCGGTGCAACGAGACCAAGACCAGAAGGATGGCCGGGCGGAGGTCACCGTGGAGCCCAAGACGGCGTCACCACTAGAGCCTTTGCAGGCGAAGAGCACTTTTGTCAGGATAGCTTGTACTAGCTGCCCCCCTTCAAATTCTCCCACCGTTGTTG
The DNA here is from genome assembly GCF_002575655.3 of Aegilops tauschii subsp. strangulata. Classification (NCBI taxonomy): domain Eukaryota; kingdom Viridiplantae; phylum Streptophyta; class Magnoliopsida; order Poales; family Poaceae; genus Aegilops; species Aegilops tauschii. The sequence continues at coordinate 353,501,875 of NC_053036.3, forward strand.
GCTCCCTTCCCGCTCAATATTTGGGAAGAGGACCAGGGCCTATATAAGTAGAACTAGCCACCACAGTAGGGGCATCGAGTAGTTCATCGAGCTCTCACACACAAGCCACAGAACACAAGAACACCACAACCTCAGGAGGTTGTTCTTCCCCTTGTACTGTTCATCATCATTAGCCCAAGAGGCAATCCACCACCACCACACTAGAGTAGGGTATTACACCACAACGGTGGCCCAAACGAGTATAAATCTCGTGTCTTTCCGTGTTGTGAGTTCGTCGAGTTCGTCTGCAAGATCTTAGTGAGCTAGGGCGTGGACCGGTAGGAGGGAAAGACTTCACGCGCACCCCAGAGTTCGAACCTTAAGGGTTTTGCCGGAACCCCACATCCAACATTTGGCATGCCAGGTAGGGGTGCGCCGTAGCTTCCCTCTCGTCGATCCGTCGCTCCGTCGTTTCCATGGCGGACACTCGCCGTGCTCGAGCTGAGCGCCGGGCTGCCCTCACTGCCCGCGTTGCTCAGACGGCTCCTGTCGGCGGGCCACCTCGTCGTTCTCTGTCTCCCGTCGCCAACACCACCACCGGCCCGGCGGGGAACGAGCAGCAGGCGTCCTCGCTGCATCCGTCAATGCGGCAGGACGGCCGCACCGCCACTCCATCGCTGACCCCGGCCGATTCCTCGTCCCACGCACGCCGCGCTCCCATGGAGGCGCGGGCCGCGCTCCTCGCCGCAAACGAGCTACCGCCCAGTCGACGACCTCTACGAGGAGTGGCTCGAACGCGTCGCCGAGCTCGTCCGCGCCGCAGGGGGCTCCCCGGCGCCGTCCCTCTCTCTGCCTCAACCTCCGCCAGCCACAGGCGACGTGGCTCATGGCGCGCCTCCACCACCTCTGCCCCAAGACTGCGCCTTGGCGCCAAGGGGCGCGGCCCCACGGCGTGATCCACCACGCCCGGTGCCCGCGCGCGAAGAGAGAAGCTGCCAAGAAATCCCTCGGCCGTGAGATGCGCCAGCGCTCCTCGCGCCGCTTCGTCAAGACCGCGCTCCGCCTGCGGTGGCGGCGCGTGGACCTCGTCAAGACCAAGCTCTGCCTCCAAGGCGGGCCCCGGCAACCACGGCCGGCTGCCGCGCCTTCGCCCCCGAGCTGCATAGCGTCGCTTGGCCAGGCAAGTTCAAGCCGGATCTGCCTCCCCGCTATGATGGTACCGCCGATCCCGCGGAGTTCCTGTAGCTCTACGAGCTGAGCATCGAAGCAGCTAACGGCGATGAGAAAGTCATGGCGAACTGGTTCCCTATGGCTCTCAAGGATGGTGCACGCTCCTGGCTCCTGAACCTGCAGCACGGCTCGATCACCTCCTGGGATGAGATGTGCGACCGATTCGTCGCCAATTACCAGGGCACGCGCGACCGCCCGCCGGCCGCGGGTGACCTGCGCCGCATCAAGCAACAGCTAGGGGAGACCCTCCAGAAGTACATCCAGCACTTCAACAACACTCGCCTCAAGATCCCCAAGGTCACGGACGAGGCCATCATCTTCGCATTCTCAAATGGCGTCCGTGACGTCAAGATGAAGGAGGAGCTCGCCATCCACGAGGAGTTGTGCACATCTCAAGAGCTGTTCAACCTGGCGACCAAGTGCGCAAGGGCTGAGGAGGGGCAGCTTTCCCTCCTCGAGCTTCCAGCTGCGGGTGCAGAGGAGAAGAAGGCCAAGGCCAAGGACGTGAAGCGCAAGGAGGCAGTCGTGCTCGCAGCGGAGCCCGACACCAAGAGGGGCAGAGATCAGCCCGAGTCATCCACGAATAGCTGACCGTTCTGTGCCTTCCACAATTTCAACACCCACAACACCAGTGGTTGTCAAGAGCTTAGAGCCATTTGCGAAGAACGCTTCGGCCGACGCCCCGAACGCAATGACCGTGGCTACGGCCGTGGAGGATGTCGGCATTCTGGGAACGGGGGTCCCTAGACTTGCCTGCCTGCGGCCCACAGTGTCGCTAAGCCAGCAGGCCGTACGGCCCATCTTCATCAACAAGGCATCCAAGACCCTCGTGAGGGTCCAAGCCTCGCGAGGCGGATGATGCAAGACCTCCTTCGGAGTGACCTAGCCAGGCAGGCTCACGAGGAGCGGAGATATCAAGGCGGGGAAAAACCTCACGAGGCTCTCGTGACGTGAGCCATGACGAACGGCACCAGGCGGGCGTCAGCGCGCGCAGCGTCCTTATTTCCTCTTTGGTGCTAAGGAGGCCAGTGCAGGCGAAGAGTACCGAGGCATCAGGCAAAGGTTGCTATATTGGTGCAACGAGACCAAGACCAGGTAGACGGCAAGACGGAGGTCATCGTGGAGCCCAAGACGGCGTCACCACCAGAGCTTTTCGCAGGCGAAGACCACTTTTGTCAGGATAGCTTGTACTAGCTGTCCCCCTTCAAATTTGCCCGCCGTTGTTGGCTCCCTTCCCGCTCGATATTTGGGAAGAGGACCAGGGCCTCTATAAATAGGACTAGCCACCACAATAGGAGGCAACTGATCTCGAACTGATTCAGATCATCCTCAACCACACAGGCACAAGAACACCTCAACCTCAGGAGGTAGTTCTTCCCTTGTACTGTTCATCATCAGCCCAAGAGGCAATCCACCACCACCACACTGGAGTAGGGTATTACACCACAACGGTGGCCTGAACCAGTATAAGCCTCATGTCTTTCTGTGTTGTGAGTTCGTCGAGTTCGTCACGAGATCTCAGCGAGCTAGGGCGTAGATTGGTAGGAGGGAAAGACTTCGTGCGCACCCCAGTGTTCGAACCTTAAGGGTTTGCCGGAACCCCACATCCGACATTTGGCGCGCTAGGTAGGGGTGCGCCGTAGCTTCCCTTCCATCAGTTCGTCGCTCCGTCGCTCCGTCGTCTCCATGGCGGACGCTCGCCGTGCTCGAGCTGAGCGTCGGGCTGCCCTCACTGCTCGCGTCGCTTAGACGGCTCCCGTTGGCGGGCCACCTCGTCATTCTCCGTCTCCCGCCGCCAACGCTGCCACCGGCCCGGCGGGGAACGAGCAGCAGGCGTCCTCGCTGCATCCTTCGGTGCGGCAGGACGGCCGCGTCCGCTACTCCATCACTAACCCTTGCCGGTTCTTCGTCTCACGCGCACCGCGCTCCCATGGAGGTACGGGCCGCGCTCCTCGCGGCGAACGAGCTCCTGCGCTACCGCCCCGTCCACGACCTCTACGAGGAGTGGCTCGACCGCGTCGCCGAGCTCGTCCGCGCTGCAGGGGGCTCTTCGGCGCCGTCCCACTCTTTGCCTCCCCGTCAACCAGCTACGGGCGACGGGGCTCATGGCATGCCTCCACCACCTCTGCCCCAAGACGGCGCCTTGGCACCAAGGCGCGCGGCCCCGCGGCGTGACCCGCCGCGCCCGGTGCCCGCGCGCGAAGAGAGAAGCTGCCAAGAGATCCCGCGGCCGCGAGAAGCTGCACCTGCGCTCCCCGCGCCACCTCGACAAGACCGCGTGCCGCCGCAGCGGCGCAGCGCGGACCTCGCCAAGACCAAACTCCACCTCCGAAGCGGGCCCCGGCAACCACGGCCGGCTGCCGCGCCTTCACCCCCGAGCTGCGTAGCGTCGCCAGGCCAGGCAAGTTCAAGCCGGATCTGCCTCCTCGCTACGACGGCACCGCCGACCCCGCGGAGTTCTTGCAGCTCTATGAGCTGAGCATCGAAGCGGCCAACGGCGACGAAAAAGTCATGGCGAACTGGTTTCCCATGGCTCTCAAGGATGGAGCCCGCTCCTGGCTCCTGAACCTGCAGCACGGCTCGATCTCCTCTTGGGACGAGATGCGCGACCACTTCGTCGCCAACTTCCAGGGCACTCGCGACCGCCCGCCGGCCGCGGGTGACCTGCGCCGCATCAAGCAGCAACCAGGAGAGACCCTCCAGAAGTACATCCAGTGCTTCAACAACACCCGCCTCAAGATCCCCAAGGTCACGGACGAGGCCATCATCTCCGCGTTTTCTGATGCCGTCCACGACGTCAAGATGAAGGAAGAGCTCGCCATCCACGAGGAGCTCTGCACATCTCAGGAGCTGTTCAACCTGGCGACCAGTGCGCAAGAGCTGAAGAGGGGCGCCTTTCTCTCCTCGAGCTGCCAGCCGCAGGCGCAGAGGAGAAGAAAGCCAAGGCCAAGGACGTGAACCGCAAGGAGGCGGTGGTGCTCGCAGCGGAGCTCGACACCAAGCGGGGCAGAGATCAGCCCGAGTCATCCAAGAACAGCTGACCGTTCTGCGCCTTCCACAACCTGAACACCCACAACACCAGCGACTGTCAGGAGCTCAGAGCAATATAGGAAGGATGCCACGGTCGCCGCCTTGAGCGCAACGACTGGGGCTACGGCCGCGGAGGAGGACGTGGAGGCGGACGGTGGGACGACCGTGGCCCGCGCCATGAGTGGCGCGACCGGCCTCGTGAGGACCGCTAGCAGGACCAACCTCGCGAGGGCGCCTGGAGAGAACCGCCTCGTGAGGATTGCCCCCAGGGCAACACCGGGCTTCCCCAGCTGCTGCCACCAAGCAGGAACAACGACCACCACCAGGACGAGGGGGCTGGGGGCTTCCAGGAGCCGCGTGCGATCGCCTGCATCTTGGGCGCCGCCCAGGCCCCAGCCTCTCAGCGCATCTTCAAACAGTTCGCGCGTGAGGTGAATGCGGCGCTCCTCGAGCTCGAGGCCACGCGCCCGCTCAAGTGGTCCCAATGCGCCATCACTTTCAACTCGGCGGATCAGCTGAAGTGCGCAGCCACCGTTGGCGCCCTCCCTATGTTGTGTTCCCCAGTCATCAGCAATGTGCAGGTCACCAAGACCCTTATCGACGGCGGCGCAGGGCTCAACGTCCTGTCCGTCGACACGTTCGACAACCTCCAAGTGCCATATGAACAGCTCCATCCCACCAAGCCTTTCTCAGGAGTGACCGATGGTTCCACCACACCGATAGGGCAGGTCCGCCTGCCCGTCACCTTCGGGGAGCGCAAGAACTACCACACCGAGCTCATCGACTTCGATGTCGCGCACATCCTCTTGTCGTACAATGCCATCCTCGGGTATCCAGCCCTGGCCAAGTTCATGGTAGTCACTCATCACGGCTACAACGTTCTCAAGATGCCAGGAAGCGGAGGAACCATCACGGTCCCGTGTGAAGAGAGGGATGCGGTGTGCTCCCTCGAGCGCGCCTTTCAAGCCGCAGCAATCGACGACCCCGACAGCAGAAATGAAGGCCCTCCGGAGGCCATCCCCAGGAAGAAGCAGCCACGCCGCGTGGGACCTCAGGAGGATAGCGTCGTGGCAGGAGCCTCGTCAGGATCAGCGCCCGCTCCAGTGGGGCCTCCCTCCATCGCATAGGAAGGCGCGCCTGGCGCCCTCCTCAGGCAGGGCTCGGGGGCTCTCTTCTGGAGGGCCTCTGACCTTGCCGACCTCACGAGGGAGGCGCTTGGGCACCACTTGGAAGCGTGCTTCGCGGCACATGTTCCTCAGGAGAGCACAGGGCAAGGAGTGCCCACCACTCAGGAGTTCATCACCAAGACCACCCAGGAACTGCAAGAAGCAAGAGCCATGCGCGGCGACAGCCACTCACAAGGCGCAGCTCCGCATCCTGGCGAGGACGCTGGGCTGCGTGTCTACATTGATGTCCCTGGATTCAATAGGGCCACATCTCAGGAGCGCTTACGGCCATCGCGTGTGGGCCGCTGCGAGGGCCCGCCTCACAGCTACGTTCGCATGCCCTTCGGCTTGCCGAGCGTGGCGTCAGCCTATCAGCGCGACCTGCGGTGTGTCCTGGCGGCTCAGGAGGACAGGTACCACGCCGTCCTGGAGGAGATGGAGACGGTCTTCAGGGAACCTCTGGAGCCCCCAGAGCCTCCCGAGGCTCAGGGTCCCGGTGGCTCATGAGGAGTCGTTTCTTCAACGCACGCCTTCAGCTGCACCACCTCTACTTCATCTACAGAACCAGGTGACATCTTCCAAGCTCGTTTAGCTGGGAGCGCCCCTCGGGCTGCATTATTCCCAGGCCACATGGGCCCGTCCCTGTGGCATGTATCCCTTTTGCTTATGTCTTTAGCTTACCTTGTTGGGGGCGCCCCTTGGGCTGCATCATCCCCAAGCCGCTCGGGCCGGACCCGGTGGCATGTATCTTCCTGCATTTACCTAAGCTGATCTGCTCTCCATGCTTAACTTGCCAACGGCTATCGCCCGCTCGATTGCCGCCCGCCACGGGTCTGTTCATCCTATGCAATTCGCTTGCACGTTAAAAGGGGGGCTCCTGAGCATCGCGACTCAGGAGCTCTTACTGGCTCTCCAGCCCTCACCCCCTGGCGTTGACCACGGCATCGCGACCTGGCATACCAGCCGCGGCTGAGCTCGCTCGAGGGCCGGGACCTGAGGATGTAGAGTGCTTGCATCTAACCGCCTTGCAGGAACATACAGTCACCAAGACTCAAGACCAGGCACAACCCGCCTTGAGGTAGGGCCTCGTGAGTCCCGCGCTGGCTCATGAGTGCCCAGATACACCTCGCAGCCCTGCCGTGCAAGGCACGTGTCAGGGCGGCGCTGTACACGCCCCGGGGGCTCCTCCCGGAGGGCCCCCCCATCCCACGCCAAAGTGGAAGCACCATGCTCCGCGCTGGCTGTCGACACTGCCGAGGAGCGGCTATGCCCGTACACAAGCGGAAGCACTATGCTCCGCGCTGGTGATAAACAACTGAGGGCGGCCCCACGGTCATACCAACCTCAGGGAGCCCAGAGCTCAGCGTCCAGCCTCACCACAACGCCTCCCCTCGGGAGAGCCGTGCGAGGGGGCTGGGCACGAGGGTTGCGCTCTGGTCACGCCCGAGCGCACGCCACCCAACCAGGTCTCCCGGACCTGGGCGTTGCGCGCCCCTCCCGAGGCCTCGGCGAGGGCAGGTATCGAAATTGTTTGCACGTCAAGGGGGACTCCTGAGCATCGCGACTCAGGAGCCTAACTGGTCACGTAGCCCCTCACTCCTTGGTCCATCCTGGTCTCCGGTCGTCCCAATGGCGGTTGAGGTATGCACGGGGCCGGGCTCTGCCGACGTAGAACATTAATCTATCCTCACGAACTCTCCCTATATGTTGTTTGCGCGTCAAGGGGGACTCCTGAGCATCGCGGCTCAGGAGCCTAACTGGTCACGTAGCCCCTCACTCCTTGGTCTGTCTCCGGTCGGCCCAATGGCGGTTGAGGTATGCGCGGGGCCGGGCTCTGCCGACGCAGAACGCAAAGCAAATAGGGAGGAAATCGTAAAATCTTGAAGCAAATATTACAAGCATATTGTCCTCACAATACCAAATGAAAAGTCTAAACGCCTCCACGAGGCCTGATACATGTCGCAGGAATGGAACGGGAAGAATGGCCGCAGATCACCTCTAGACGTCGCCGTGGCCTGCGGAAGGTGCTCACCCGTGAGCAATTTTGTCTTCACCTTCACCACCAGCTGCAAGGTCGACGACATCGCCGGATAGAGGAGCGGAGACAAAGCCGCGGAACTTCCTCAGCAAGGCCCCCACCTGATCTTGCACGGCCACGACAGCCGCCTCGCATTGATCTTCAGCTACGGGCTCCAGCAGCTCGTCAAGGCAAGCGTTGGGGTCGCGAAGGTGCAGGTGGCTAAAGACGCGAGTCAGCGCGGCTGAAGACAGGACGCGAGCTTCTGCCTCCGCCATGGGACCGAGGCCATCAACGACCTCCTCAAGCGCCTTCACCACGAGAGGAAGCAGCTGGGCGGGGCCGTCCTCGTCGGTGTCCAGCGGCTTCTCCAGGCCGTGCTCGTAGAGTGTCTTCAGCGCCTTGCGAGACCTCTTCTCGAGATCGGCGAAGGCCACGCGGTCTTCGGCCAGGACTCGCGCCTTGGCATCAAGGTCGGCCTCCCTCGTCCCCATCTTCCGCTCCAACTCTTCCAACCGGTTGCGCTCGGCGGCCTGCTTCTTCCCCAGCTCCGCCAGCTCAGCATCACGGTTCTTGACGGCTTCCTCCTGGGCCTTCATCTCCTCCTCCTTCGCTTGGCGGCAGCGTACCTCTTCGGCGTGCTTGTTGTGCAGGCCCCGCAACTTGCCCTCCAGCACTTGGCAGTGGTCACGGGCGGCCTTGGCGTCTTTCAGCACCGCCTCATGATCGGCTGCAGCGCTGGCGGCTCCTTGCTTCTCCTTCTCGGAAGCCACAGCAGCCTAGCCCAGCGCCGCGCGAACCGCCAGGTTAGAGTGAAGCCAGCCAGAGGCCAACTCCAGACGCCCGGCAACCAGATGCGGGTCCGTGCTTAGGAGATCCGCCTGCAGCTGGGTCATCTCCGAAAGGGCGCGCTCCAAGACAGCAGCAGGAGCAGAAGAACCAGGGAGTGGAGGTGCTGCAGTGTGAGGAAGCGACACCGTCACCAGGGCCTGGGGATCGCGGGCTCCGTAGCAGCTGGGACCTCATCAGCCGCACCTGACGCCGGCACCTCCGGAGCCAGCGGGGCCATGGGGGCTGATTCCACGCGGCGATGCTCCTCTTGGCCTCGCGAGGACGATTGGGCTGGGGAGATGCGGGCGCTGTTGCCTCCTTTCTCCGCGGGAGGCACGGCCGCTGCGTCTTCCTTCCTCTTTTTCGTGGAAGATGTCGGCCTGACCAACCAAGGGCGAGCATCAGGAAATGGCGAGCACAAACAAGGACAAGGCGAAGCTTAAGACACTTACCGATCCACTGCGATGTATTCCACTGACCGCTTGGGAAGCTTGAAGCCTGACAGCTTCGGGACCTGAGGAGCAGGCGTTCGGGCTCCGGCGGCGCCAGGCGGAGCAGAGGCAGAGCCAACCCTAGGAGGTGCCAGGGCGGAGGCGGCACCACGGGCCACCAGCGACGACCTACCCCTCGTCGGGACGAGAGGTTGCTCCCTCTCCCCTTGGTGGGCGTCGGCCTCGGCATCATCAGGAAGGGCGCGGAGAATCTCGGCCCTGCTCAGAGGGGAAGTCTCCCCCACCTCTTCCAGAGTCTTCTCCGAGTCCACCTCCTCTTCCCCCTCTCCGCGGGACTCGCCAGAAGACACCTCCACCGGCTTCTGTGCCGTGGGAGCACCCAGAAGCTCCGGCGGCACCAGCCCGCGTGCATCAAAAGTCAGCCTGGAGGCGACGAATTCCTCCCGGTCCCTGCGTTGGAACAAGGGAACGAAGGCGCTAGGCGGGTACTCCTGGTTGTCCCCGACTATGAGGCACAGGACGGCGTCCAATTCATCGCTAGGCAGGTCCTTTGGCCTCAGGTGGGTCTTGTTCTCCTCTTCTTCAAGCTCCCAGAGGGGGCGCGCGCGCTCCTGGAGTGGGGTAACCCGCAGCATCAAGAACTCCCACAGGAGCATCGCCCCCGTTATCTTGGCTGCCCTCGCGTTGCTCGGCTTCATGTAACGCCCCAAGACCGACGCTCCAGATGCCTTCCTTGTTTTGCGAGTCAGCTATGTTATTTATTTGTTTGTTGCATCTCATCTCATAGCATCATGCGCATTGCATTTGCATGTTTTCATAAAACTTGTAGTTGCTCATAGTTGTCGTGTTCCCCTTGCCTTCGTTGACCGTTCCGAGACCAACCAGATTTTGTTCCCCTCTTGCCTGGCTTCCTAACCTCTCTACAGATCCCGCAAACCCCTCGCGTGCGGGTCTGAAACTTCTCCGAACCCGACCCGAGCAGTCATGACCGATGGGTCCGGATCATCCCCAAACATCTCAAAACATCTCTGTTTTCTTATTTGGACTCCCTACCTATTTATTTCTCGACCGTCCGATTGCGATCGGAGGAACGAGGTAGCCCTAACATAATCCACCTGATGTATATATATCGTCCATAGGGATCCTGTCCCATCCATCCCCCCAATCCCGAGCTGTGCCGCCACCCCACTGCTCTCCCCTCGAAATCTGCGCCTGCCCGATCCCCTACCTCCCTCGGATCCTCTCCACCAACCACCGCAGCCATCTCCCACTCGATCTGGACCACCAGATCTCTGATCTGACGGCCCAGGAGGCTCCCAACGCCCCAACCTCGCCTCCCGCATCCTCCCGCAGAGGCACTCACCTCGACCCCGAGCGGATCAAGCCAGCCGTCCCCGCCGGCGATGAGCAGCAGGGCGAACAGGACCTCCCTGTGCGCTGCCAGATCCAGGCCAGCCACGCTCGCGCCTCTCCTTCCTTCCCCTTTCTTCCCCATCTCTCCCTCCCGTGTTTCATGCTCTCCCTCTGTCTCGTTGAAACAGAGAACTCCCGCAGGTTCCCGTCGCCAACGGCCGCCATGGATGCCTCCCGAGCTCCAGTTCGCCATGCGGCCACTAGGAACTGGTGTCCCACGACCGGATCCGTCAAGCTCTGCCGCGCTGCCTCTGCTTCCCCTGCATCGAGCAGTCCCTGTTTCAGGGAGGGCATGGTCGCCCGATGCCTGTTGACCGCGCCTAGGCCAGCAACCGCCAAGGCCCAGCCGCAAGCCCCGCGGCCCAGCTGCCTCCTCCACCGACCTGGGCCAGGCCCGCTGGGTGAGCCTCCAGCACCCACGCTCCTACCGGGCCAGCCAGTTTCGGCCCGTGATGTTTTCTTCCCTGCCAGGACAAATTTTCTAATTATTCCAGAGAGTGCAGTTTTACAGAAAAAACCCCTCATGTTCATGCATTAATAACGCCACAACCGTGCATCCAAATTAAACAAACTATATATGGAAAATGCTTAGAATTTCATCTAATTTCATAATATCCAACTCTCATCCATGTTTAAAATGTTTAAACTTGCTGTTTGTTTAATTTTGCGTAAATGCCATGAAAAAATGCTTTATTTCATAACTAAATAACCGTAGCTCCATTTTAAAAAAACTTTATATGTAAATGGGGTGGAATAATGCATAGATTAACATGGTAGCACTAATTTGCATGTTTAACAATTCTAAAATTGTGTTTAGGGCAGAACAGTACCAAACCCAAAATATGCATATGGGGATTTTCCGGAATTGTTGTTTGTTATTTCCGGCCTCATTTAACGTGCCTAAATAGTTAGTTTACTTATGCTTCACCCCTTGCCATGTTTAATAATATTTAATATTGTTGGGTACATAAACAGGAGAAAACTAAATATTTGATGTGGTGTTTCGTCAATATGCAACTCGTTGCATATTGAGCTCCACTTAATTTGTAGCGTTGTTTGTTGCACTTTGCCATGCCATGAATCATTAAACCGGACATGCATCATACTTGATTGTGCATCATGCCATGTTTATGCTTGTGTGTTTACCTTGTTGCTTGCTTCTTTCCGGTTTTCTTCTCTCGTTAGCTTCGGTTTCGTTCCGGAGTTGTGAGGATTCGTTCGACTACGTCCTTTTGTCTTCTTCATGGACTCGTTCTTCTTCCTAGCGGGATCTCAGGCAAGATGACCATACCCTCGAAATCACTTCTATCTTTGCTTGCTAGTTGTTCGCTCTATTGCTATGCCGCGCTACCTACCACTTGCTATATCATGCCTCCCATATTGCCATGTCAAGCCTCTAACCCACCTTTCCTAGCAAACCTTTGTTTGGCTATGTTACCGCTTTTGCTCAGCCCCTCTTATAGCGTTGCTAGTTGCAGGTGAAGATGAAGATTGTTCCATGTGGGAACATGGATATGTTGGGATATCACAATATCTCTTATTTTAATTAATGCACCTATATACTTGGTAAAGGGTGGAAGGCTCGGCCTTATGTCTGGTGTTTTGTTCCACTCTTGCCGCCCTAGTTTCCGTCATACCGGTGTTATGTTCCTTGATTTTGCGTTCCTTACGTGGTTGGGTGTTATGGGAACCCCTTGACAGTTCGCTTTGAATAAAACTGCTGCAGCAAGGCCCAACCTTGGTTTTACATTTGCCTAACAACCTATTACCCTTCCCTTGGGTCGGCCAACCCGAGGGTCATCTTTATTTTAACCCCCCCGGGCCAGTGCTTCTCTAAGTGTTGGTCCCAAACGGGCAGCCTGCGGGGCCACCTCGGGGCAACTCGAGGCCTGGTTTTACTCATAGCTTGACCTATCCGGTGTGCCCTGAGAACGAGATACGTGCGACTCCTATCGGGATTTGTTGGCACATCGGGCGGCTTTGCTGGTCTTGTTTTACCATTGTCGAAAAGTCTTGTAACCGGGATTCCGAGACTGATCGGGTCTTCCCGGGAGAAGGAATATCCTTCGTTGACCATGAGAGCTTGTGATGGGCTGAGTTGGGACACCCCTGCAGGGTATAAAATTTCGAGAGCCGTGCCCATGGTTATGTGGCAGATGGGAATTTGTTAATGTCCGGTTGTAGAGAACTTGACACTTGACTTAATTAAAATGCATCAACCGCGTGTGTAGCCGTGATGGTCTTTTTTCGGCGGAGTCTGGGAAGTGAACACGGTTTGGGTTATGTATGAACGTAAGTAGCTTCAGGATCACTTCTTGATCACTTCTAGCTTCTCGACCATTGCGTTGCTTCTCTTCTTGCTCTTATTTGCGTATGTTAGCCACCATATTTGCTTAGTGCTTGCTGCAGCTCCACCTCATTACCCCTTTCCTGCCCATAAGCTTAAATAGTCTTCATCTCACGGGTTTGAGATTGCTGAGTCCTCGTGACTCACAGATTGTACCAAAACAGTTGCAGGTGCCATTGACGCCAGTGCAGGCGATGCTACCGAACTCAAGTGGGAGTTCGACAAGGAACTTGGTCGTTACTATGTTTCGTTTCCTGATGATCAGTAGTGGAGCCTAGTTGGGACGATCGGGGATCTAGCATTTGGGGTTGTCTTCTTTTATTTTGGTTCCGTAATCGGACCTTGATTGTATTCTGGATGATGTATGTTTAACTAGTTATTTGTGTGAAGTGGCGATTGTAAGCCAACTCTTTATCCCATTCTTGTTCATTACATGGGATTGTGTGAAGATGACCCTTCTTGCAACAAAACCACCATGCGTTTATGCCTCCAAGTCATGCCTCGACACGTGGGAGATATAGCCGCATCGTGGGTGTTACAAGTTAGTAATCAGAGCCATCCCCGACTTAGGAGCCCCCTGCTTGATCGAATCGCTGACGTTGTTGAGTCTAGAAAAAATTGATTTGAGTCTTAGGATTATATATATCGGAGAGTAGGATTCTTTTTACTCCGCAGTCCCTTCGTCGTTCTGGTGAGGTCTCCTGACGTAGATGTTTTGACTTTCCTGTCCTCAAATTTCACTAAAAAAATTTAGGATCACGCAGGTATGTTGGAATCGTTTCGATCGTTTTGTGACGAGAACATTGTTCTTGGTGCCTCCTGGCATTTAGGGGTTGTGGCAGTGTCCCGGGGAGTTGAGCTCCGAGGTGTTGTCGTCACAATTTTATCGTTGCAGTTCTGGAATACCTGAGTTTGGCCGACATCGAAAATCTCTTTTATGCAGTTGTTGGTGAGATCACCTCGACGCCACGCAGTACTGGGGCGGGAGTTCGGGAGTATTGCCATAACTCGTATAACGGATGCTTTTCGAAGGTTGAGGTACACGATTTCCGGAGTTTTTCTTGGTTATGTGTTGACGGATGGATACAGCTGGATCTAGGTATTGTTAGTTTGGGTGAGATATATTGCGTCCCCTGTATCCCCAACACCAGATTGCATAACCAGAAAGTTTCGGGAGTTTATAAGTGGGAATTCAAGTATCTCGTAGGATATCTTTCCAACACACACATGATACGATATGGGATCTATCATATGTTTGTTTCCGGCTAATTCTGCAAGCCAAATCCTTTGTTTTTGTTTTGTTTTATGGTATTCGAGTTGCTTCAATGCCAAGTGCTGATTCCCTACATTATACTAAGCGCTGTTCTCATATTTTTATGTGCATGCTAATCCTTCTTGATCATCAAGGTTGTCTTTTCAATCCTTTCCAACCGGTGTGCTTCTCTTCAAGTAAATCCGATCATTCCAACATTCGCAAGATCAATTCTAAGCTTTTTCTCAACGGTGTTCATTTCATCCGACCCAAGTTGCCTTTGTTTTCCCACCCTCCCACCCTTTTCTTCAAGGACTCAGATTTCTTAATCAAGTATCCTTTATTGATGGGAAGTCTCTCCATTCTTTCCGTCAATGTTCTTATCCGGGGATTCTCAGAAAGATACTAACGGAGCTTCAAGTTTATCAATTCTTCGTCACATTTTCTTCTCCGGTGGATTCAATTCAAGCTTTGTTGATCATATCTTTTCCTCATTTCAAATGTTGTCTCATGTCGGTGCATCTCTTAATCATCCACCTCTTGCTATTCATGTTATCTGGAGTGCTGAAGATATCCCAGAAGATTCAAGTTTCTATTATTAATCATTTCGAGCTATTTCGAGGTCTTACCTTATTCAAGCCATTTAATTCAACCGGCGCAATCTATCTTTTAAATCGTTCAACGGTGTTTCTTTTGAGTGGGCCCTAACCCACAGGTCTTTTCCCAGGATCTTACCTGACTCTTCTATTTTTCTGGAGTTATTCTCAAATTCATTTCAAAGTTTGATGTAAGAATGAATTCTCATCAGTCATATTCCTTCTCCAAGATCGCTTTCAAAACATTTTCATCGTTGGTTCATCGTTTCTATTATCCATTGTTCCGGAGTGTCTCAACAATTCATGGTGGTGTTTCTCGTCGTCATTCTCAGCTTTTGAAGTCTGAAGAAGAGTTTTCCTCTAAATCTTGTTCTCTCTTTTCAAGATTCATGGTTCTAGCTTCGTGCCATCCTCATAATTGTTTTGATTGTGAGCATTCTTTTCACCCATCCGGAGCAATTCAGGAGTCCTTTCAGTTTGATTCTGTCACAGCCCCAGATCAGCCCTTGCTTGATTTTTTTTGCCTCCATGCATCATGTTTAAATTCAAATGAAATTTGAATTGAGGAATTTTCAAAGCCTCAGAAACCTTTTAAAAATGATCAACATTAAAATCTTCTCAAAGAAGCCTAAGAAAATGTTCCTGTTAAACCTTGAAAAATATTGGCAAGAATAAAATTCAAACCAATATTTTTGGAAGGTTTAACATATTTATTTTGGGCCTTTGAATTAATCCAATAAATATTTGAATTGGACCTATATTTGTTATATAATAAATATATGTTCAATAATTCTGGAAATTGTTGTGTAGCTTTGGATAAGTCCATTTAGTTTACACAATTATTTTCATGAATTTTGAAAATGGTTTGGTCTTTGAACTAAATCAAAACATAATAGCAAAAATAGAAAACAGAACAAATTATTAACAGAGAGAGGGAGATAGGCCTCAGGCCCACTTACCTGGCGCCCCACCTCGGGCCAGTTGCTGTGAAGCCCAGCCCACGCAGCCATCTTCCAGTCGTCGTCCTCCTCTTGACAGAAGGACGCGAGGGCGTGTGCCCACCACGCGCCGGCACGCGCCGGCCACCTCCTGCTTACCTGCTCGCCGCTGGAGGCACCCGAGGGCGCCACGCACTCCCCTCAACCGCTTGCACCTCTCCCCTCTCTCCCAGGACTCCCTCTCCCTTCTCTGCTCGCTTCCGCAACGCCCGAGCGCGCCGTCGCCGCCGACGAGCACCACGGCGCCCAGAGCCACTGCCTCGCCTCGTCGATGTGCTCCGAAGCTTCGCCTCGACCCCCCTCTTCCTTCCCACCGAGTCACGCCCCGCCGGAAGCCCTGCAGCGTCGTTCCCAACCTCGTCTTCAACCTCTGGCCGCCGGCGACCTCACCGGGGATTCGCGAGCTCCAGCCCGTCCCCGGCCTCGCCGTTGCCTCTACTGGATCCGCTGTGAGCCCCTGCGTCGAACCCCCCCTCTTCTCTGCTCCGTTTGCTCGTTGTAGACGCCGCCCCCTTGCTCACCATAGCACGCCGCCACGCGAGCTCGACGCCAGTATCACTCCGGTGACCATTTGGTCACGCGCGGGTGCCTAACACACTCACCGCACCTCGTAGCGCCTCGCTAGTGCATCCATTCACCCACTAGCACGCTACAGCAGCAAAACCACCGACGCCCGAGCTCCGGCCGCCGCCGTTGATCCTAGCCACCGCAGCTCCGGCCACCACCACTGGTCGACGCAGCTCGCTCCCAGGAGCACGCAGGAGCAAACGCCGCCTCAAACCGTGGGCCGTAGCGGAGTCCCGACGATCTCTGCCGCGCGAAATGGTCGTCGCCGGCGAAACTCCGGCGACTGATGACGTGGACGTCATTAGGCGCTAACCCAACCAGCTAATCACCCTAACAGCCACTGACAGCGGGCCCTACCGCAGGGTCAAACCCAGTCAGTATTGGGTTTGACCGGGTTTAGCCCCTGTGTCACTGACATATAGGCCACACCTGTCAGGTTTGACTCTGGTTAGGCGCTGTTAACCAGCTGACGTCACTGTGATGCAGTGTTGATGCAATAATTCATTTACTGGAATTATTTTTATACAGGAAATTCCAGAAAATACCCAAAACTTCTAAAATTCATAGAAATTCAACCATAACTCCAAATGAAACAAATTATATATGAAAAATGATCAGAAAAATCCAATCTATCCATCTGCACTGGTTTCATGCATGATAAAGCAACTTAAACCTTCTGTTTATATCAATACATGTTAATGCACTTTATAAACCCTCAACTTGAGTTTGTACTAGAATCTTTGATTCAAATGAGCTCAAACCACCCTGGTTGTAGATGCATTATCCCAACACACTCATCTTGCCATGTATTATTCGTGCATCATATTGTTGCATTGCATTGATTGTGTTTTCTCTCTGTTGCCGGTAATTGTCCCCTCCCGATAGACGTGATTCCGACGACGTGATCAATGACACCGATGAAGAACTATAATATCTTCAGAAGTGCCAGGCAAGCATAACCCCCTTGTTCATTCCGATACAATCCCACTCTCTCGCTCCTACTCTCTTTTACTACATTAGGACAACAACGATTCAACTGTTACATGCTGCGGTAGTTGAACCCCTTATCCTCTGCATGACCTGTCATTGCCACAGTAAATAGATGAAACCCACTACCATGAGTAGGAGTTGTTTGAGCCCTGATGTGTCTACTCATTCATGGTTGTTTGTCATGCCTGCTATGCTTAGAGTTGTGTCAGGTCTGATTCATCGGGGATGAATTGGAATGGTGATGAACATGTCCTACTGTGTGTGAGCTAAGTGTGTGAACACGATTTGGTAAAGGTAGCGGTGAGAGGCCATGTAGGAGTACATGGTGGGTTGTCTCATTGAAGCCGTCCTCGGGAACTGAGTTCTGTGTTTGTGATCCATGATACAGTTACTACCACGCATTGGGCCCGAAACCAATGGACCCTCTCGGCTTCTTAATCACCCTTGTCCTCTGTCCAGGAGTTGCAAGTAGTTTCTGGTGTTTGTAGTATGCTGGAGGCCGTGGACAGCGCTAACCGAGGGGTGGGCTGTGATGCGGTAGGCACGTGGCACGGTGTACCGGGCGCCCGTTTGGTGTCTCGGGAACCCTGCACACATCGTTCGGGGCCGTATGTGGAAACCTCGGCCGGACTCCCTGCGGGTGGAACCTGAATAGGCGATAAACCTGGACTAGAGACTTGAGCGTTTAGGTAGGCTGTGGCCGACACCCTCGCTGGGCTTCCGCTTGAAGGTTGCCGAGTACATGTTGTGTAAACGGCGGTAAGTGGTGAGAGCGTGTGTGACGAAGTACACCCCTGCAGGGTTAACATCATCTATTCGAATAGCCGTGTCCGCGGTAAAGGACTTCTGGGTTGCCTATAACAGTTCATAGACAAGTGAAAGTGGACACTCTAAAATGCGCAAGATAAGCGTGAGTGCTATGGATGGCGTTCTCGTAGGGAGACGGGAGCGGATCCATAGTGGAGTATTGATATGGTGAATATGTGGACTCGTGTGCGCCACCTCAAAAGAGTTACTTGCAGTCGTAGTTAGGATAGCCACCGAGTCAAAGCTGGCTTGCTGCAGTTAAACTCCACCACCCCCTTTGTTGATACCGATGCATATGTAGATAGTTCTGATGTAAGTCTTGCTGGGTACATTTGTACTCACGTTTGCTTATTTTATGTTTTGCAGAGAGACGTCAGTCTTGCTAGTAGTTCCGTGTGGACTTCGACATTTAGCTTGATACCTCAGCTACGATCTTGTGCCCTCGGCAGGATCTAGTAAATAGTCAGGCTTCTCAGCCTTTTTCATTTGTAGATGTCTGTACTCAGACATGTTAAGCTTCCGCATGTGTTTGACTTGTATGCTCTGAATGTTGGGTCATGAGACCTATGTTTGTAATATCTCGCTCCTCGGAGCCTAATGAATAAATACTCTGAGTCGTAGAGTTATGTTGTGATGCCATGTTGTATTTACACATATCGAGCATATTGCGTGTATGATTGAAATGCTTGGTATGTGTGGGATCCGACAACCTAGTTGTTTATCCTTGGTAGCCTCTCTTATGGGGAAATGTAGTCTTGTGCTTCCATGAGCCATAGTAGTCCGCTACAGCCCGGTTCACCGGAGTCCTGCTAGCCCAGCACTACTGCTCCGGACACCTGACTGGCCAGCATGTGATTCACTTCGTTCCTGTGTCTGTCCCTTCGGGGAAATGTCACGCGGTGACATCCGGAGTCCTGCCTAGCCTGCTACAGCCCGGGTTCACGGAGTCCTGTTAGCCCAGTGCTACAGCCCGGATTCGCACGCTGCTGACCGACATGCTCGATGTTGATTCACGTATGCCTGTCCCCGTAAGTTAGTGCCACTTTGGGTTCACGACTAGCCATGTTGGCCCGGGTTCTCTGTCACATGGATGCTAGCGACACTATCATATACGTGAGCCAAAAGGCGCAAACGGTCCCGGGCCATGGTAAGGCGACACCCGTGGGAATACCGTGCGTGAGGCCGCAAAGTGATATGAGGTGTTACAGGCTAGATCGGTGTGACTTAGAATCGGGGCCCTGACAGCGTTGGTATCAGAGCCTGACTGCCTGTAGGATTACCAAGCCAAACTGGTCGAAGTTGTGTCTAGAAATGCTTTATTTATATAAGGGAATTGATTTTGGGAGGGAACGTAAGGCTCTTTTTTTTACTCCTTTACCTTATGCCCTTCTGATCTGAGTCACCCTCTTCTCTTCTACGGGGATTAAGAACTAGGCTTCTCATCTTTCTATCAGGATCACATGTTACTAATCCGTAGACTTATAGGATTGACCGATTTAAGCCTCAGTTCAGTTCCTACTACTTCCGTATGTTCATAGTTGGTCTCGGGACCTTGTTATTGTGATGTTGAGTGGTTATGCCACCATTTTACATGATGTCTCAAATCTTTTTGAGCAATTACAGCCGTTATGCTGTCCGAGTCATCCCAGGTTCCTAAATAGTCTGATGCATTTGCAAATCCTTTCCGTCCGTTCTCGATGTTTCTTTGGGCCAGATTAACCACACTAATCATCGAGTTGAGGTACTTCGTTACCTCGTCGTATATGTTGGAGTTATTATTATGACCCTAGGTGTTTTAGAGAACCACTCAGTAATCTAGCAATGCTTTGTATCCCCAGTGTGTTGATTCTGGCCATTATTCTTGAAAGCATCCCGTGATGCCATTTAGTTAGTAGGCATTCTATTTCTGGGTTCTTGAGCCCAAGATTCACTCCACTTACCTCCTGTTGATAGTGTTTGCTCGTTCCTTTAGGATATTGGTAACCTTGTGACAGTCCTCGAGGTCCGTGGTATTTCCTTCTTCCAAATACCATGAACCATCATGGCAGAAGTTCTTTTAACCAAAAGATCACAACCAGGGCGCTCTTGAGGAGTACTCCATTCATATTGTGACTCTGCCAGTCCTTCCTCCTCTGCATGGGTTATCCGGAAGAAATATGTTTAATTTGTTCGACATACTAATCCATGCATCCACAACTCAGAAAAACATATGTTCCTTTGGGTTGTCCCTCTTTAGTTATTTTCTGGCCCTCGTCTATCAATTGATAGTCAGGAGTAATTGTGCATTTGTATTATCGATGCCTATTATTCTTGTGGTCTGTCAAGCCATTCTAATCCGGAATGACTAGGAGAAACAAACTCCAGTACCTCGTCCATCTCTGGGATTGGGTCAAAGTAGTTGTATTCCACAGATCAAAATGCCAAACCAGTTTTTGTTCTGTTCTACCTTCGAGTATAACCCCCTTTATGTCGAGAATATCGTAGGAATTGCACCACCTCTTATGAATTCTTGACGCAGTGATACTCCTTGCCATCATCACTCATTTCTTGGTCCCGTGTTGTTGCAACCGGAATGCCGACAAGTGAACTATGATGTGTGAAATCAATACTCCTAGCAACTCCGTTGCTTGGTAGTTAAAGGACAAAAATTTCATCCTTAGCGTGTTGGTTACTGAATCACATCCTAAGGTTGATCGTGCTACCTAGTCCTTATTTCCGGTGCACTCTTTGATCAATGAGATAGGATTATTCAATCCCTTGCTTATTTGATCATATCGTCTTGCTCTGAAAGGCGAGATTGTTCTCGAGCCTAGTAACATATCGGTGGTTCGTGATTTCCTGAATATCTTCTCGGAAGTATCACCAGGTTGCTCCCTGACCGTTATGTTGAGCTCATGATCAAGTTGGTTTCCTATATACTACCCCTTCTCCAAGAATCTGTGTTGGATACCCCTGAGCTAGTTGGTTGAGCTAAACAAGAACTTGCAGAGTTGGAAGATAAAAGCTTTGTCTAACTTAGTTCATTTCCAAAGGGATATCTTGTGTCTGTGTGTGTGTTGAAGGAAGATGATATCTTCATTGATTGATCCTTGTGATAAATTTTTGGATCTATTGTCTTACCCAAATCTTTGATTTGCGTATGGGCTATCATCAAATCAAGTCATAACCAACGATATGCACAATGTTTTCTTACTCGTGGTTGATCCCTCGAGCATACACCATTACATCCTTTGGTATGACCAGTGCTATCACCATGTTCACATAGTTATAGAATTACATTTATATGGAAACCTGGATGAATTGTTGTTAAGCCCATTGACAACATTTTCATCTTGTCCATGATTCATGTTGAACATCTAAGTTAGTGTTGGAAACTTTTGAAAGGATTTTCTTCGTGCTAGTTCATGAAGCCTATGTTTGGATGAAAGGAGTGACTTCCTCTAATTCATGTCCATTTGATGCAAGTTGCCGCCATGAATTCAAGAAAGCATGTTTCTACCTCCTCTGGAATCATCCCAAGTCAGTTATGCACGTGCAAAGTATTCCGTGGTCTGTTAGACTGATCATCTTCATTCCATATGAATTCTCTAGCACACTAAGCCACTGACTGATTTGTTCAAGGAGAAGGAGTTCCTTCATAAGAGCTAATCCGGACTCATGAAAGAACTTCGACATCCTCGTTGATGGTTCCCAACCAGAACTCGGTAGTGTTTCATTGTAAGACTACCATGTGGGCATGCTTGTCTGGGACAATGTGTTCACATGTTTGTAGCAGAACCAGCTCATGTTTTGGAGCTTACTACCGTAGTCCATCTCCCGAGAATCTTGCAACGTCTTCTCGTCGATTTGTGTTGCAAACTTTAATTTTCTTTCTAGACTTGATGAGTTTGGAATATTCTGACACCAACTAGATCTGAATCTCAGGCAGATATGATGGTTGGAACATTTCCAAAGAATTATAATATTGCCCTCTCGATAACCGGTAAAGCGGATGTCGTGGCCAACACATCCAGCCGGAAGGCCTATTATTGTAGTATCTTGATTGAGGAAGTTGGCCACCCCCCATAAGGATCTCGTAGAATTTATTCCAATAGATGTTCCTTATGGATTTTTGTGTTCCCGAAGTCCGACCTTTTACTTGATGTTCTAGATATCAAACCATATCTATGAATGGATTACGCTAGCACATCAAGGAGAACATTAGAAAGCGGAGTGCTAAATGTCTCTCGGTCGATCATTCAGATTCTGTTCCCTTAGCCTCGCTAAGGGGAAGTCCGAGAAAGGTGTTATCTTCCTTTGTATCCGCATCATCCATCACTAGTCATCATGGTAGTATGTCGTGTTGCCGGGATCCTTGCCGCGGATGTTGGTAAAACCTTGATGAACATAGAAATGCTCAAGTTCTTGAGAGCACGCGCAAGCAAAGTCATCCCTTGCGTTGTCTTCAACAAGGTAGTCCACATCATCCATCCTAGTCCGAGTTTGCCATTCCTTCGAACTCCGCCAAATGATTGCTGTGATTTGCCTTATGCTGATATAAGAGTCTCAATGATCTCTATATCAAAGGTAATTCTTTTTGCCACTTAAGGTAATAATTCTACAAGTCACCTTTCCCAAGGTGCCCCGTTATGGAATCATGGCAATTTTCCTCGCTACTTTGAAACCCTCGTCAAAGTGTTTCTTCCGCCCCTCCTGATGCATGTTTTGCCTCTCAGCTGTAGAGATGTTTCTATATCTCATTCCGTGAATTGATCTTGTGATCATTAAGATGATCCTAAGTTGCTCGAATCTCAGAAAGATCGATTCTTCTAAAATTCTCCCTTTCTACTCGTTGTCATGTTGGATGTAGTTCTCAAAGCAAGACGTTGAGATGAAGATGATGATCGAATCAACATTCTTATGAAGTGCAACTTGGATCGTGAAGATCATGTTAGCTCGTACCCCCTCTGTCTTCTTACCTCACGTCTTGAATCTCGGGACGAGATTCTTGTTTAGTGCGGGTGAGCTGTCATAGCCCCAGATCAGCCCTTGCTTGATTTTTTTTGCCTCCATGCATCATGTTTAAATTCAAATGAAATTTGAATTGAGGAATTTTCAAAGCCTCAGAAACCTTTTAAAAATGATCAACATTAAAATCTTCTCAAAGAAGCCTAAGAAAATGTTCCTGTTAAACCTTGAAAAATATTGGCAAGAATAAAATTCAAACCAATATTTTTGGAAGGTTTAACATATTTATTTTGGGCCTTTGAATTAATCCAATAAATATTTGAATTGGACCTATATTTGTTATATAATAAATATATGTTCAATAATTCTGGAAATTGTTGTGTAGCTTTGGATAAGTCCATTTAGTTTACACAATTATTTTCATGAATTTTGAAAATGGTTTGGTCTTTGAACTAAATCAAAACATAATAGCAAAAATAGAAAACAGAACAAATTATTAACAGAGAGAGGTTATAGGCCTCAGGCCCACTTACATGGCGCCCCACCTCAGGCCAGTTGCTGTGAAGCCCAGCCCACGCAGCCATCCGCCAGTCGTCGTCCTCCTCTTGACAGAAGGACGCGAGGGCGTGTGCCCACCACGCGCCGGCACGCGCCGGCCACCTCCTGCTTACCTGCTCGCCGCTGGAGGCACCCGAGGGCGCCACGCACTCCCCTCAACCCCTTGCACCTCTCCCCTCTCTCCCAGGACTCCCTCTCCCTTCTCTGCTCGCTTCCGCAACGCCCGAGCGCGCTGTCGCCGCTGACGAGCACCACCGCGCCCAGAGCCACTGCCTCGCCTCGTGGATGTGCTCCGAAGCTTCGCCTCGACCCCCCTCTTCCTCCCCACTGAGTCACGCCCCGCCGGAAGCCCTGCAGCGTCGTTCCCAACCTTGTCTTCAACCTCTGGCCGCCGGCGACCTCACCGGGGATTCGCGAGCTCCAGCCCGTCCCCGGCCTCGCCGTTGCCTCTACTGGATCCGCTGTGAGCCCCTGCGTCGAACCCCCCCCCCTCTTCTCTGCTCCGTTTGCTCGTTGTAGTCGCCGCCCCCTTGCTCACCGTAGCACGCCGCCACGCGAGCTCGACGCCAGCATCACTCCGGTGACCATTTGGTCACGCGCGGGTGCCTAACACACTCACCGCACCTCGTAGCGCCTCGCTAGTGCATCCATTCACCCACTAGCATGCTATAGCAGCAAAACAACCGACGCCCGAGCTCCGGCCGCCGCCGTTGATCCTAGCCACCGCAGCTCCGGCCACCGCCACTGGTCGACGCAGCTCGCTCCCAGGAGCACGCAGGAGCAAACGCCGCCTCAAACCGTGGGCCGTAGCGGAGTCCCGACGATCTCCGCCACGCGAAATGGTCGTCGCCGGCGAAACTCCGGCGACTGATGACGTGGACGTCATTAGGCGCTAACCCAACCAGCTAATCACCCTAACAGCCACTGACAGCGGGCCCTACCGCAGGGTCAAACCCAGTCAGTATTGGGTTTGACCGGGTTTAGCCCCTGTGTCACTGACATATAGGCCACACCTGTCAGGTTTGACTCTGGTTAGGCGCTGTTGACCAGCTGACGTCACTGTGATGCAGTGTTGATGCAATAATTCATTTACTGGAATTATTTTTATACAGGAAATTCCAGAAAATACCCAAAACTTCTAAAATTCATAGAAATTCAACCATAACTCCAAATGAAACAAATTATATATGAAAAATGATCAGAAAAATCCAATCTATCCATCTGCACTGGTTTCATGCATGATAAAGCAACTTAAACCTTCTGTTTATATCAATACATGTTAATGCACTTTATAAACCCTCAACTTGAGTTTGTTCTAGAATCTTTGATTCAAATGAGCTCAAACCACCCTGGTTGTAGATGCATTATCCCAACACACTCATCTTGCCATGTATTATTCATGCATCATATTGTTGCATTGCATTGATTGTGTTTTCTCTCTGTTGCCGGTAATTGTCCCCTCCCGATAGACGTGATTCCGACGACGTGATCAATGACACCGATGAAGAACTATAATATCTTTAGAAGTGCCAGGCAAGCATAACCCCCTTGTTCATTCCGATACAATCCCACTCTCTCGCTCCTGCTCTCTTTTACTACATTAGGACAACAACGATTCAACTGTTACATGCTGCGGTAGTTGAACCCCTTATCCTCTGCATGACCTGTCATTGCCACAGTAAATAGATGAAACCCACTAGCATGAGTAGGAGTTGTTTGAGCCCTGATGTGCCTACTCATTCATGATTGTTTGTCATTCCTGCTATGCTTAGAGTTGTGTCAGGTCTGATTCATAGGGGATGAATTGGAATGGTGATGAACATGTCCTACTGTGTGTGAGCTAAGTGTGTGAACACGATTTGGTAAAGGTAGCAGTGAGAGGCCATGTAGGAGTACATGGTGGGTTGTCTCATTGAAGCCGTCCTCAGGAACTGAGTTCTGTGTTTGTGATCCATGATACAGTTACTACCACGCATTGGGCCCGAAACCAATGGACCCTCTCGGCTTCTTAATCACCCTTGTCCTCTGTCCAGGAGTTGCAAGTAGTTTCTGGTGTTTGTAGTATGCTGGAGGCCGTGGACAGCGCGGACCGAGGGGTGGGCTGTGATGCGGTAGGCACGTGGCACGGTGTACCGGGCGCCCGTTTGGTGTCTCGGGAACCCTGCACACATCGTTCGGGGCCGTATGTGGAAACCTCGGCCGGACTCCCTGCGGATGGAACCTGAATAGGTGATAAACCTGGACTAGAGACTTTAGCGTTTAGGTAGGCTGTGGCCGACACCCTCGCTGGGATTCCGCTTGAAGGTTGCCGAGTACATGCTGTGTAAACGGCGGTAAGTGGTGAGAGCGTGTGTGACGAAGTACACCCCTGCAGGGTTAACATCATCTATTCGAATAGCCGTGTCCGCGGTAAAGGACTTCTGGGTTGCCTATAACAGTTCATAGACAAGTGAAAGTGGATACTCTAAAATGCGCTAGATAAGCGTGAGTGCTATGGATGGCGTTCTCGTAGGGAGATGGGAGCGGATCCATAGTGGAGTATTGATATGGTGAATATGTGGACTCGTGTGCGCCACCTCAAAAGAGTTACTTGCAGTCGTAGTTAGGATAGCCACCGAGTCAAAGCTGGCTTGCTGCAGTTAAACTCCACCACCCCCTTTGTTGATACCGATGCATATGTAGATAGTTCTGATGTAAGTCTTGCTGGGTACATTTGTACTCACGTTTGCTTATTTCATGTTTTGCAGAGAGACGTCAGTCTCGCTAGTAGTTCCGTGTGGACTTCGACGTTTAGCTTGATACCTCAGCTACGATCTTGTGCCCTCGGCAGGATCTAGTAAATAGTCAGGCTTCTCAGCCTTTTTCATTTGTAGATGTCTGTACTCAGACATGTTAAGCTTCCGCATGTGGTTGACTTGTATGCTCTGAATGTTGGGTCATGAGACCTATGTTTGTAATATCTCGCTGCTCGGAGCCTAATGAATAAATACTCTGAGTCGTAGAGTTATGTTGTGATGCCATGTTGTATTTATACATATCGAGCATATTGCGTGTATGATTGAAATGCTTGGTATGTGTGGGATCCGACAACCTAGTTGTTTATCATTGGTAGCCTCTCTTATGGGGAAATGTAGTCTTGTGCTTCCATGAGCCATAGTAGTCCGCTACAGCCCGGTTCACCGGAGTCCTGCTAGCCCAGCACTACTGCTCCGGACACCTGACTGGCCAGCATGTGATTCACTTCGTTCCTGTGTCTGTCCCTTCGGGGAAATGTCACGCGGTGACATCCGGAGTCCTGCCTAGCCTGCTACAGCCCGGGTTCACGGAGTCCTGTTAGCCCAGTGCTACAGCCCGGATTCGCACGCTGCTGACCGACATGCTCGATGTTGATTCACGTATGCCTGTCCCCGTAAGTTAGTGCCACTTTGGGTTCACGACTAGCCATGTCGGCCCGGGTTCTCTGTCACATGGATGCTAGCGACACTATCATATACGTGAGCCAAAAGGCGCAAACGGTCCCGGGCCATGGTAAGGCGACACCCGTGGGAATACCGTGCGTGAGGCCGCACAGTGATATGAGGTGTTACAGGCTAGATCGGTGTGACTTAGAATCGGGGCCCTGACAGCTTCTCCGGAGCCCATCATCTCAGAATTATTCATTCAAGCTTTCAGCTTTCCTTCTCCAAATCATAGCGGCGCATCATTCAAGTATTATCTAATCAGCTCGGGATCTCTGCATTCACTTGTATCTAAATTCTCTCAAGTATCTTCGTTCATTTTCTAATTCTTTTGGTGTTTCTTTATCTTTTCTTTGTTCATTTTCAATTCTTACGGTGGTTCGTTCAAGATTTCTCTTCCTTCGTTATCATATAGATTCATTCGTTCTTTCCAATCCTATCGGTGGTTCGTTGAAGACCTTCCCAAGTTTGTGCTATATCTCTCTTAATCCTTTCTACGAGAATAAGTAGTATGCCAAATCTGTTGCTTGTCATCAATTCAAATTGGTGACGGATAAGCGTAATGTAATTCTTACTCTTGTTTCATCCAAGTCATTAATTCCTTATTCCAGAGGTTCATCAAAATTCTTGATTTAATTTGTTCATCTTTCTTTCCGGAGTTCCAAGTATTTCTCGGTTATATCATCGCGAAGCTCCATTTAATCAATGCAAGGATTCATCTTATTCTTTTCAAGCTACTTTTCCTTGTGACCTTCTTTTTTATCTATCTGGAGTTCTTCGAGACTTTCTACATGGTGGCTCATCAAGGATTCCTTTGATTCTTCAATTGTTCTTCAAGATTTTCTCTCGAAGTTTTGATCCGCCAAGCTATACTCAAAGATAAGCATGGTGCTCAACACATGTTTCGTTTTGAGGAGGTTAAGCATTCTTCATCTTGCATTCCGAAGTGCAATTCTTCCTACCTTATCTTTTGAGGTGGTGTTATGTCATTTTTGACAATTTCTTTGTGTTTCATGTTTCACAAGTTCAGAAATGAGATATTTAAACCCATCACTTTCTTCCTTGGAGTTATCTTGGTATACATTTCACCTAAAGCCTTCCATTGGGAATGTTGCTCTTTGTGATGATTTCTTATGATCCAAGTTTTCGTATCACCTCGGTGGAAGAAGCATTCTATCTTTTCTAGCTCCCAACCCAATCTATTGTTTCCATAGTGGCAGAATTTCGCCTCAATTGTGAGAAGTTTTCCTTAAGCCCACTACAAGTTTATTCGTTTCGTTGTTGGTTTTTCCAACAACTCCATTATAACCTTCTTGGAAGGGTGCTCTCCAAGCTCTCTTGTGGTAGAAGTTGGCATTTTCTTCTCCATTCTTATTCCAATGATCGATCTTCTATTCTTTCTCCCGGAGGCTTTGTGATGTTGCTCTTTTCAATCATCATCTCGAATTGTGAGGATCGTGTTCTTTTCATGCTTATCCAATTAACCGGAGTGTTGTGTCATCTCCTCAAGTTCTTTCCATCTTATCAAGTCTCGCATCTCTTTTCAACCGGAGTGCTTGCATGTACTTCTTGTCCACTGTAACCCTTTTCTTATGTCTTTCAACCTACAAGGTTCTCATAATGTTGCTTGTTCCTCATGTTTAACGGAGTGTTCTCAATCTCGTTCATCTCCATTGTATTCTCTCTTTCAGTTTGTTCAACCTCTCAAGGTTCTTTGGTTTCACTCGTCTTTCAAAGAAGCAACTTTATTTTACCTCTTCCTCTTCCGTTTCTCCCCGGTGCCATCCTAGATCTCGGGACGAGATCCTCTTGTAGTGGTGGAGTGTTGTAACGCCCCAAGACCGACGCTCCAGATGCCTTCCTTGTTTTGCGAGTCAGTTGTGTTATTTATTTGTTTGTTGCATCTCATCTCATAGCATCATGCGCATTGCATTTGCATGTTTTCATAAAACTTGTAGTTGCTCGTAGTTGCCGCGTTCCCCTTGCCTTCGTTGACCGTTCCGAGACCAACCAGATTTTGTTTCCCTCTTGCTTGGCTTCCTAACCTCTCTGCACATCCCGCAAACCCCTCGCGTGCGGGTCCGAAACTTCTCTGAACCCGACCCGAGCAGTCATGACCGATGAGTCCGGATCATCCCCAAACATCTATAAAACATCTCCGTTTTCTTATTTGGACTCCCTACCTATTTATTTCTCGACCGTCTGATTGCGATCGGAGGAACGAGGTAGCCCTAACCTAATCCACCTGATGTATATATATCGTCCATAGGGATCCTGTCCCATCCATCCCCCCAATCCCGAGCTGCGCCGCCACCCCACTGCTCTCCCCTCGAAATCCGCGCCTGCCCGATCCCCTACCTCCCTCGGATCCACTCCACCAACCACCGCAGCCATCTCCCACTCGATCTGGACCGCCAGATCTCTGATCCGACGGCCCAGGAGGCTCCCAATGCCCCAGCCTCGCCTCTCGTATCCTCCCGCAGAGGCACTCACCTCGACCCCGAGCGAATCGAGCCAGCCGTCCCCGCCGGCGATGAGCAGTAGCGACAACAAGACCTCCCCATCCGCTGCCAGATCCAGGCCAGCCACGCTCGTACCTCTCCTTCCTTTCCCTTTCTTCCCCATCTCTCCCTCCCGTGTTTCACGATGTCCCTCTGTCTCGTTGAAACAGAGAACTCCCGCAGGTTCCCGTCGCCAACGGCCGCCATGGATCCCTCCCGAGCTCCAGTTCGCCATGCGGCCGCGAGGAACTGGTGTCCCACGACCGGATCCGTCAAGCTCCGCCCCTCGCCAGACCTCGCTTGCTCGCCGCCGCCGCGCCAAGTCCGCCTTCGTCTCTGCTTCACCCGCTCGAACCTGCTACTGCCAGCTATGCTCGATCAAGCAGCGCTAACGAGTTCCTCGTCGCCGGGAACCACCTCCCCGACCCTCGGACTGCCTGGATCCGCCGCGCCCGCTGGTCCCTTGCCCCTGCATCACGCTTCTGCCTCGCCCCGCGTCGTCAGCAGCAAGCTCCGCCACGCCGCCTCTGCTTCCCCTGCATCGAGCAGTCCCTGTTTCAGGGAGGGCGTGGTCGCCCGATGCCTGTTGACCGCGCCTAGGCCAGCAACTGCCAAGGCCCAGCCGCAAGCCCCGCGGCCCAGCTGCCTCCTCCACCGACCTGGGCCAGGCCCGCTGCGTGAGCCTCCAGCGCCCACGCTCCTACCGGGCCAGCCAGTTTTGGCCCGTGATGTTTTCTTCCCTGCCAGGACGAATTTTCTAATTATTCCAGAGAGTGCAGTTTTACAGAAAAACCCCTCATGTTCATGCATTAATATCGCCACAACCGTGCATCCAAATTAAACAAACTATATATGGAAAATGCTTAGAATTTCATCTAATTTCATAATATCCAACTCTCATCCATGTTTAAAATGTTC
Organism: Aegilops tauschii subsp. strangulata; assembly: GCF_002575655.3. NCBI lineage: Eukaryota > Viridiplantae > Streptophyta > Magnoliopsida > Poales > Poaceae > Aegilops > Aegilops tauschii. The sequence goes on from NC_053036.3 coordinate 353,531,932, forward strand.
AAACTTGCTGTTTGTTTAATTTTGCGTAAATGCCATGCTAAAGTGCTTTATTTCATAACTAAATAACCGTAGCTCCATTTAAAAAAAACTTTATATGTAAATGGGGTGGGATAATGCATAGATTAACATGGTAGCACTACTTTGCATGTTTAACAACTGTAAAATTGTGTTTAGGGCAGAACAGTACCAAACCCAAAATATGCATATGGGGATTTTCCAGAATTGTTGTTTGTTAGTTCCGGCCTCATTTAACTTGCCTAAATAGTTAGTTTACTTATGCTTCACCCCTTGCCATGTTTAATAACATTTAATATTGTTGGGTACATAAACAGGAGAAAACTAAATATTTGATGTGGTGTTTCGTCTATGCAACTCGTTGCATATTGAGCTCCACTTAATTTGTAGCGTTGTTTGCTGCACTTTGCCATGCCATGAATCATTAAACCGGACATGCATCATACTTGATTGTGCATCATGCCATGTTTATGCTTGTGTGTTTACCTTGTTGCTTGCTTCTTTCTGGTTTGCTTCTCTCGTTAGCTTCGGTTTCGTTCCGGAGTTGTGAGGATTCGTTCGACTACGTCCTTTTGTCTTCTTCATGGACTCGTTCTTCTTCCTAGCGGGATCTCAGGCAAGATGACCATACCCTCGAAATCACTTCTATCTTTGCTTGCTAGTTGTTCGCTCTATTGCTATGCCGCGCTACCTACCACTTGCTATATCATGCCTCCCATATTGCCATGTCAAGCCTCTAACCCACCTTTCCTAGCAAACCGTTGTTTGACTATGTTACCGCTTTTGCTCAGCCCCTCTTATAGCGTTGCTAGTTGCAGGTGAAGATGAAGATTGTTCCATGTTGGAACATGGATATGTTGGGATATCATAATATCTCTTATTTTTATTAATGCACCTATATACTTGGTAAAGGTTGAAGGCTCGGCCTGATGCCTGGTTTTTTGTTCCACTCTTGCCGCCCTAGTTTCCGTCATACCGGTGTTATGTTCCTTGATTTTGCGTTCCTTACGCGATTGGGTGTTACGGGAACCCCTTGACAGTTCGCTTTGAATAAAACTCCTCCAGCAAGGCCCAACCTTGGTTTTACATTTGCCTAACAACCTATTACCCTTCCCTTGGGTCGGCAAACCCGAGGGTCATCTTTATTTTAACCCCCCCGGGCCAGTGCTTCTCTAAGTGTTGGTCCAAAACGGGCAACCTGCGGGGCCACCATGGGGCAACTCGAGGCCTTGTTTTACTTGTAGCTTCACCTATCCGGTGTGCCCTGAGAACGAGATATGTGCGACTCCTTTCGGGATTTGTCGGCACATCAGGCGGCTTTGCTGTTCTTGTTTTACCATTGTCAAAAAGTCTTGTAACCGGGATTACGAGACTGATCGGGTCTTCCCGGGAGAAGGAATATCCTTCGTTGACCGTGAGAGCTTGTGATGGGCTGACTTGGGACACCCCTGCAGGGTATAAACTTTTGAGAGCCGTGCCCGCGGTTATGGGGCAGATGGGAATTTGTTAATGTCCGGTTGTAGAGAACTTGACACTTGACTTAATTAAAATGCATCAACCGCATGTGTAGCCGTGATGGTCTCTTTTCGGCGGAGTCCGGGAAGTGAACACGGTTTGGGTTATGTATGAACATAAGTAGCTTCAGGATCACTTCTTGATCACTTCTAGCTTCTCGACCATTGCGTTGCTTCTCTTCTCGCTCTTATTTGCGTATGTTAGCCACCATATTTGCTTAGTGCTTGCTGCAGCTCCACCTCATTACCCCATTCCTGCCCATAAGCTTAAATAGTCTTGATCTCGCGGGTGTGAGATTGCTGAGTCCTCGTGACTCACAGATTCTACCAAAACAGTTGCAGGTGCCATTGACGCCAGTGCAGGCGATGCTACCGAACTCAAGTGGGAGTTTGACGAGGAACTTGGTCATTACTACGTTTCGTTTCCTGATGATCAGTAGTGGTGCCCAGTTGGGACGATCGGGGATCTAGCATTTGGGGTTGTCTTCTTTTATTTTCGTTCCGTAGTCGGACCTTGATGTTATTCTGGATGATGTATGTTTAACTTGTTATTTGTGTGAAATGGCTATTGTAAGCCAACTCTTTATCCCATTCTTGTTCATTACATGGGATTGTGTGAAGATGACCCTTCTTGCGACAAAACCACCATGCGGTTATGCCTCCAAGTCGTGCCTCGACACGTGGGAGATATAGCCGCATCGTGGGTGTTAGAAGTTGGTAATCAGAGCCATCCCTGACTTAGGAGCCCCCTGCTTGATCGAATCGCTGACGTTGTTGAGTCTAGAAAAAAATTGAGTCTTAGGATTATATATATCGGAGAGTAGGATTCTATTTACTCCGTAGTCCCTTCGTCGTTCTGGTGAGGTCTCCTGACGTAGATGTTTTGACTTTGCCATAACTCCTATAACAGATGCTTTTCAAAGGTTGAGGTACACGATTTCTGGAGTTTTTCTTGGTTATGTGTTGACGGATGGATAAAACTGGATCTAGGTATTGTTGGTTTGGGTGAGATATATTGTGTCCCCTGTATCCCCAACACCAGTTTGCATAACCAGAAAGTTTCGGGAGTTTATAAGTGGGAATTCAAGTATCTCGTAGGATATCTTTCCAACACACACATGATACGATATGGGATCTATCATATGTTTGTTTCTGGCTTATTCTGCAAGCCAAATCCTTTGTTTTTGTTTTGTTTTATGGTATTCGAGTTGCTTCAATGCCAAGTGTTGATTCTGTACCTTATTCTAAACGGTGTTCTCATATTTTTATGTGGATGCTAATCCTTCTTGATCATCAAGGTTGTCTTTTCAATCCTTTCCAACCGGTGTGCTTCTCTTCAAGTAAATCCAATCATTCCAACATTCGCAAGATCAATTCTAAGCTTTTTCTCAACGGTGTTCGTTTCATCCGACCCAAGTTGCCTTTGTTTTCCCACCCTCCCACCCTTTTCTTCAAGGACTCGGAATTCTTAATCAAGTATCCTTTTATTGATGGGAAGTCTCTCCATTCTTTCCGTCAATGTTCTTATCCAGGGATTCTCAGGAAGATACTAACGGAGCTTCAAGTTTATCAATTCTTCGTCACATTTTCTTCTCCGGTGGATTCAATTCAAGCTTTGTTGATCATATCTTTTCCTCGTTTCAAATGTTGTCTCATGTCGGTGCATCTCTTAATCATCCACCTCTTGCTATTCATGTTATCTGGAGTGCTGAAGATATCCCAGAAGATTCAAGTTTCTATTCGTAATCCTTTCAAGCTATTTCGAGGTCTTACCTTATTCAAGCCATTTAATGCAACCAGCGCAATCTATCTTTTAAATCGTTCAACGGTGTTTCTTTTGAGTGGGCCCTAACCCACAGGTCTTTTCCCGGGATATTACCTGACTCTTCTATTTTTCCGGAGTTATTCTCGAATTCATTTCAAAGTTTGACGTAAGAATGAATTCTCATCAGTCATATTCCTTCTCCAAGATTGCTTTCAAAACATTTTCATCGTTGGTTCATCGTTTCTATTATCCATTGTTCCGGAGTGTCTCAACAATTCATGGTGGTGTTTCTCATCGTCATTCTCAGCTTTTGAAGTCTGAAGAAGAGTTTTCCTCTAAATCTTGTTCCTCTAAATCTTGTTCGCTCTTTTGAAGATTCATGGTTCTAGCTTCGTGCCATCCTCATAATTGTTTTGATTGTGAGAATTATTTTCACCCATCCGGAGCAATTCAGGAGTCCTTTCAGTTTGATTCTCCGGAGCCCATCATCTCGGAATTATTCATTCAAGCTTTCAGCTCTCCTTCTCCAAATCATACCGGCGCATCATTCAAGTATTATCTAATCAGCTCGGGATCTCTGCATTCACTTGTATCAAAATTCTCTCAAGTATCTTCGTTCATTTTCTAATTCTTCCCGGTGTTTCTTTATCTTTTCTTCGTTCATTTTCAATTCTTACGGTGGTTCGTTCAAGAGTTCTCTTCCTTCGTTACCATATAGATTCATTCGTTCTTTCCAATCCTACCGGTGGTTCGTTGAAGACCTTCCCAAGTTTGTGCTATATCTCTCTTAATCCTTTCTACGAGAATAGGTAGTATGCCAAATCCGGTGCTTGTCATCAATTTAAATTGGTGAAGGATAAGCATAATGTAATTCTTACTCTTGTTTCATCCAAGTGATTAATTCCTTATTCCGGAGGTTCATCAAAATTCTTGATTTAATTTGTTCATCTTTCTTTCCGGAGTTCCAAGTTTTTCTCGGTTATATCATCGCGAAGGTCCATTTAATCAATGCAAGGATTCATCTTATTCTTTTCAAGCTTCTTTTCCTTGCGACCTTCTTTTTTATCTATCCGGAGTTCTTTGAGAGTTTCTACATGGTGGCTCATCAAGGATTCCGTTGATTCTTCAATTGTTCTTCAAGATTTTCTCTCGAAGTTTTGATCCGCCAAGCTATACTCAAAGATAATCATGGTGCGCAACACATGTTTTGTTTTGAGGAGGTCAAGCATTCTTCATCTTGCATTCCGAAGTGCAATTCTTTCTACCTTATCTTTTGAGGTGGTGTTATGTCATTTTTGACAATTTCTTTGTGTTTCATGTTTCACAAGTTCAGAAATGAGATATTTAAACCCATCACTTTCTTCCTTGGAGTTATCTTGCTATACATTTCACCTAAAGCCTTCCATTGGGAATGTTCCTCTTTGTGATGATTACTTATGATCCAAGTTTTCTTATCACCTCGGTGGAAGAAGCATTCTATCTTTTCTAGCTCCCAACCCAATCTATTGTTTCCATAGTGGCAGAATTTCGCCTCAATTGTGAGAAGTTTTCCTTAAGCCCACTACAAGTTTATTCGTTTTGTTTTTGGTTTTTCCAACAACTCCGTTATAACCTTCTTGGAAGGGTGCTCTCCAAGCTCTTTTGTGGCAGAAGTTGGCATTTTCTTCTCCATTCTTATTCCAATGATCGATCTTCTATTCTTTCTCCCGGAGGCTTTGTGATGTTGCTCTTTTCAATCATCATCTCGAAATGTGAGGATCGTGTTCTTTTCATGCTTATCCAATTAACCAGAGTGTTGTGTCATCTCCTCAAGTTCTTTCCATCTTATCAAGTCTTGCATCTCTTTTCAACCGGAGTGCTTGCATGTACTTCTTGTCCACTGTAACCCTTTTCTTATGTCTTTCAACCTACAAGGTTCTCATAATGTTGCTTGTTCCTCGTGTTTAACGGAGTGTTTTCAATCTCGTTCATCTCCATTGTATTCTCTCTTTCAGTTTGTTCAACCTCTCAAGGTTCTTTGGTTTCACTCGTCTGTCAAAGAAGCAACTTTATTTTACCTCTTCCTCTTCCGTTTCTCCCCGGTGCCATCCTAGATCTCGGGACGAGATCCTCTTGTAGTGGTGGAGTGTTGTAACGCCCCAAGACCGACGCTCCAGATGCCTTCCTTGTTTTGCGAGTCAGCTGTGTTATTTATTTGTTTGTTGCATCTCATCTCATCGCATCATGCGCATTGCATTTGCATGTTTTCATAAAACTTGTAGTTGCTCGTAGTTGCCGCGTTCCCCTTGCCTTCGTTGACCGTTCCGAGACCAACCAGATTTTGTTTCCCTCTTGCCTGGCTTCCTAACCTCTCTGCACATCCCGCAAACCCCTCGCGTGCGGGTCCGAAACTTCTCCGAACCCGACCCGAGCAGTCATGACCGATGGGTCCGGATCATCCCCAAACATCTATAAAACATCTCCGTTTTCTTATTTGGACTCCCTACCTATTTATTTCTCGACCGTCCGATTGCGATCGGAAGACGGGGTAGCCCTAACCTAATCCACCTGATGTATATATATCGTCCATAGGGATCCTGTCCCATCCATCCCCCCAATCCCGAGCTGCGCAACCACCCCACTGCTCTCCCCTCGAAATCCACGCCTGCCCGATCCCCTACCTCCCTCGGATCCACTCCACCAACCACCGCAGCCATCTCCCACTCGATCTGGACCGCCAGATCTCTGATCCGATGGCCCAGGAGGCTCCCAACGCCCCAGCCTCGCCTCCCGCATCCTCCCGCAGAGGCACTCACCTCGACCCCGAGCGGATCAAGCCAGCCGTCCCCGCCGGCCATGAGCAGTAGCGCCAACAGGACCTCCCCGTGCGCTGCCAGATCCAGGCCAGCCACGCTCGCGCCTCTCCTTCCTTTCCCTTTCTTCCCCATATCTCCCTCCTGTGTTCCACGCTCTCCCTCTGTCTCGTTGAAACAGAGAAATCCCGCAGGTTCCCGTCACCAACGGCCGCCATGGATGCCTCCCGAGCTCCAGTTCGCCATGCGGCCGCCAGGAACTGGTGTCCCGCGACCGGATCCGTCAAGCTCCGCCCCTCGCCAGGCCTCACTCGCTCGCCGCCGCCGCGCCAAGTCCGCCTTCGTCTCTGCTTCCCCTGCTCGAACCTGCTACTGCCTGCTTTGCTCGATCGAGCAGCGCCAACGAGTTCCTCGTCGCCGGGAACCGCCTCCCCGACCCTCGGACTGCCCAGATCCGCCGTGCCCGCTGGTCCCTTGCCCCTGCATCGCGCTTCTGCCTCGCCCCGCGTCGCCGGAAGCAAGCTCCGCCGCCCCGACCTCTGCTTCCCCTGCATCGAGCAGTCCCTGTTTCAGGGAGGGCGTGGTCGCCCGATGCCTATTGACCGCGCCTAGGCCAGCAACCGCCAAGGCCCAGCCGCAAGCCCCGCGGCCCAGCTGCCTCCTCCACCAACCTAGGCCAGGCCCGCTGGGTGAGCCTCCAGCGCCCACGCTCCTATCGGGCCAGCCAGTTTCGGTCCGTGATGTTTTTTTCCTGCCAGGACAAATTTTCTAATTATTCCAGAGAGTGCAGTTTTACAGAAAAACCCCTCATGTTCATGCATTAATAATGCCACAACCGTGCATCCAAATTAAACAAACTATATATGGAAAATGCGTAGAATTTCATCTAATTTCATAATATCCAACTCTCATCCATGTTTAAAATGTTTAAACTTGCTGTTTGTTTAATTTTGCGTAAATGCCATGCTAAAATGCTTTATTTCATAACTAAATAACCGTAGCTCCATTTTAAAAAAACTTTATATGTAAATGGGGTGGAATAATGCATAGATTAACATGGTAGCACTACTTTGCATGTTTAACAACTCTAAAATTGTGTTTAGGGCAGAACAGTACCAAACCCAAAATATGCATATGGGGATTTTCTGGAATTATTGTTTGTTATTTTCGGCCTCATTTAACTTGCCTAAATAGTTAGTTTACTTATGCTTCACCCCTTGCCATGTTTAATAATATTTAATATTGTTGGGTACATAAACAGGAGAAAACTAAATATTTGATGTGGTGTTTCGTCAATATGCAACTCGTTGCATATTGAGCTCCACTTAATTTGTAGTGTTGTTTGTTGCACTTTGCCATGCCATGAATCATTAAACCGGACATGCATCATACTTGATTGTGCATCATGCCATGTTTATGCTTGTGTGTTTACCTTGCTGCTTGCTTCTTTCCGGTTTGCTTCTCTCGTTAGCTTCGGTTTCGTTCCGGGGTTGTGAGGATTCGTTCAAGTACGTCCTTTTGTCCTCTTCATGGACTCGTCCTTCTTCCTAGCGGGATCTCAGGCAAGATGACCATACCCTCGAAATCACTTCTATCCTTGCTTGCTAGTTGTTCGCTCTATTGCTATGCCACGCTACCTACCACATGCTATATCATGCCTCCCATATTGCCATGTCAAGCCTCTAACCCACCTTTCCTAGCAAACCGTTGTTTGGCTATGTTACCGCTTTTGCTCAGCCCCTCTTATAGCGTTGCTAGTTGCAGGTGAAGATGAAGATGTTCCATGTTGGAATATGGATATGTCGGGATATCACAATATCTCTTATTTTAATTAATGCACCTATATACTTGGTAAAGGGTGGAAGGCTCGGCCTTAAGCCTGGTGTTTTGTTCCACTCTTGCCACCCTAGTTTCCTTCATACCGGTGTTATGTTCCTTGATTTTGCGTTCCTTACGCGGTTGGGTGTTATGGGAACCCCTTGACAGTTCGCTTTGAATAAAACTCCTCCAGCAAGGCCCAACCTTGGTTTTACATTTTCCTAACAACCTATTACCCTTCCCTTGGGTCGGTCAACCCGAGGGTCATCTTTATTTTAACCCCCCCGGACCAGTACTTCTCTAAGTGTTGGTCCGAAACGGGCAGCCTACGGGGCCACCTCGGGGCAACTCGAGGCCTGGTTTTACTCGTAGCTTGACCTATCCGGTGTGCCCTGAGAACGAGATACGTGCGACTCCTATCGGGATTTGTCGGCACATCGGGCGGCTTTGCTGGTCTTGTTTTACCATTGTTGAAAAGTCTTGTAACCGGGATTCCGAGACTGATCGGGTCTTCCCGGGAGAAGGAATATCCTTCATTGACTGTGAGAGCTTGTGATGGGCTGAGTTGGGACACCCTGCAGGGTATAAACTTTCGAGAGCCGTGCCCGCGATTATGTGGCAGATGGGAATTTGTTAATGTTCGGTTGTAGAGAACTTGACACTTGACTTAATTAAAATGCATCAACCGCGTGTGTAGCCGTGATGGTCTCTTTTCGGCGGAGTCCGGGAAGTGAACACAGTTTGGGTTATGTATGAACGTAAGTAGCTTCAAGATCACTTCTTGATTACTTCTAGCTTCTCGACCATTGCGTTGCTTCTCTTCTCGCTCTTATTTGCGTTTGTTAGCCACCATATTTGCTTAGTGCTTGCTGCAACCCCACCTCATTACCCCTTTCCTGCCCATAAGCTTAAATAGTCTTGATCTCGCGGGTGTGAGATTGCTGAGTCCTCGTGACTCACAGATTCTACCAAAACAGTTGCAGGTGCCGTTGACGCCAGTTCAGGCGATGCTACCGAACTCAAGTGGGAGTTCGACGAGCAACTTGGTCGTTACTACGTTTCGTTTCCTGATGATCAGTAGTGGAGCCTAGTTGGGACGATCGGGGATCTAGCATTTGGGGTTGTCTTCTTTTATTTTGGTTCCATAGTCGGACCTTGATTGTATTCTGGATGATGTATGTTTAACTTGTTATTTGTGTGAAGTGGCGATTGTAAGCCAACTCTTTATCCCATTCTTGTTCATTACATGGGATTGTGTGAAGATGACCCTTCTTGCGACAAAACCACCATGCGGTTATGCCTCTAAGTCGCGCCTCGACACATGGGAGATATAGCCGCATCGTGGGTGTTACACTTCAGGTTGGTCATCATCTGCCCCAACACTGACGATGCCCGCTCGTCGACAAGCTCCGCCTTGGTCCACCCCTTGCCCTACCGGGGCGCCTCCGTCGGCAACGCCAGGCGCAGATCGGCACGCTGGGCATCCATCATGACCCATTTTGATCGGATGTTATCGGCCCTCTTCCCTCTTCCCGGTGCTCGAGATCGAGTTGGCCTTGCCGCATGCGACGAAGTTAGCGCATCCAGAGATGTGACCCTCGCTGACACGAAGGAAGAAGAAATGGCGAAGAAACACCATGGACGGCATCACGCCCAGGTACGCCTCACAGTAGTAGGCGAAGATGGACAGGAGGAGGACAGAGTTGGGATGGAGATGCAGCGCCTGCAGACCGTAGTGGTCAAGGACTTCATAAAAGAAATCAGAGAAGGGGGGAACCAACCCGACAGCGACACCGCTCGAGAAGAAGGGGAAGAAGGTGCTTCCCTCGGGCTCCGGCACGTCGAAGGCAAGCTGGAGCTCGGTCGCCCCCCACTCATTGCTCTCGCCTGCCGTCAGCAGGCGCACGGAGGCAAGGCTTTTCTCTGTGACGGTGGGCGCCTCAAGGGCCGGTTCATACCAAGCCGGTGCTGAGGAAGTCTTGACTTTGTGCGGTGCCATGGATTGTGGGTGCAGGATGAGATTGGAGTGGATCTGGAGGTAGCAGTGGCGAGGAGCAAGAAAGGGGATCTAGGGCGAGGCAAGGAAGAAGCAATGAAGGCAAGAACTGCCCCCGCCAGCCTTTTGTCAGGTCAAGCAGTTGCCGAGGCAGCGTGGGGAAGCGGAGGCGCCCATGTCCAATCAACCGCCACATGTCAACCGAGGCCGCGGGCTTTTGGAGCCCGCGGTGCTCCAAACTTGACGCATGCTTCACCGTGAAGCCAAGCCCGACCGCACCTTGGGCCCGGGGGCTACTGTCAGTGTTCTGGGAACGGGGGTCCCCAGACTTGCCTGCCTGCGGCCCACAGCGTGGCTAAGACAGCAGGCCGTACGGCCCATCTTCATCAACAAGGCATCCAAGACCCTCGCGAGGGTCCAAGCCTCGCGAGGCGGACGACGCAAGACCTCCTCTAGAGTGGCCTAGCCAGGCAGGCTCACGAGGAGCGGAGATATCAAGGTGGGGCAAAACCTCACGAGGCTCTCGTGACGTGAGCCATGATGAACGGCACCAGGCGGGCGCCAGCGCGCGTAGCGTCCTTATTTCCTCTTTGGTGCTAAGGAGGCCAGCGCAGGCGAAGAGTACCGAGGCATCAGGCAAAGGTTGCTATATTGGTGCAACAAGACCAAGACCAGGAGGACGGCAAGATGGAGGTCATCGTGGAGCCCAAGACGGTGTCACCACCAGAGCTTTTCGCAGGCGAAGACCACTTTTGTCAGGATAGCTTGTACTAGCTGTCCCACTTCAAATTTGCCCGCCGTTGTTGGCTCCCTTCCCGCTCGATATTTGGGAAGAGGACCAGGGCCTCTATAAATAGGACTAGCCACCACAATAGGAGGCAACTGATCTCGAACTGATTCAGATCATCCTCAACCACACAGGCACAAGAACACCTCAACCTCAGGAGGCAGTTCTTCCCTTGTATTGTTCATCATCAGCCCAAGAGGCAATCCACCACCACCACACTGGAGTAGGGTATTACACCACAACAGTGGCCCGAACCAGTATAAACCTCATGTCTTTCTGTGTTGCGAGTTCGTCGAGTTCGTCCGCGAGATTTCAGCGAGCTAGGGCGTACATTGGTAGGATAGAAAGACTTCGTGCGCACCCAAGTGTTTGAACCTTAAGGGTTTGCCAGAACCCCACATCTGAAAGAGGAGGACGTGGAGGCGGACGCTGGGACGACCGTGGCCCTCGCCAGGAATGGCGCGACCGTCCTCGCGAGGATCGCTGGCAGGACCATCCTCGTGAGGGCGCCTGGAGAGACCAGCCTCGTGAGGACCGTCCCCAGGGCAACGCCGGTCTTCCCCCGCTGCCACCACCAAGAAGGAACGATGACCACCATCAAGACGAGGGAGCTGGGGGCTTCTAGGAGCCGCGTGCAATCACCTGCATCTTGGGCGGAGCCCAGGCCCCAGCCTCGCAGCGTATCTTCAAGCAGTCTGCTCGTGAAGTGAATGCAGTCCTCCCCAAGCTTGATGCCACACGCCCGCTCAAGTGGTCCTAGTGTGCCATCACCTTCAACTCTGCAGATCAGCTCAAGTGCGCATCCACCGCTGGCGCCCTTCCAATGTTGTGCTCCCCAGTCATCAGTAATGTGCAGCTTACCAAGACCCTCATCGACGGCGGCGCGGGGCTCAACGTCCTGTCCGTCGACACTTTCGACAACCTACAAGTGCCATATGAGCAACTTCAACCTACCAAGCCATTCTCAAGAGTGACCGATGGCTCCACCACACTGATTGGGCAGGTCCGCCTGCCAGTCACCTTCGGGGAATGCAAGAACTACCGCATCGAGCTCATCGACTTCGACGTTGCGCACACCCGTCTGCCGTACAACACCATCCTTGGGTATCCGGCCCTGGCCAAGTTCATGGCAATCACCCACCACGGCTACAACGTCCTCAAGATGCCGGGAAGCGGCGGAATCATCACGGTCCCATGCGAAGAAAGAGACGCGGAGTGCTCCCTCGAGCGCGCCTTCCAAGCTGCAGCAATCGACGACCCCGACAACAGAAGTGAGGGTCCTCCGGAGGCTCTCCCCAAGAAGAAGAAGAAGTTGCGCCATGCAGGACCTCAGGAGGATGGCGTCGCGGCTGGAGCCTCGTCAGGATCGGCGTCCGTTCCAGGGGCGCCTCCCTCCATCGCATAGGAAGTCGCGCCCGGCGCCCTCCTCAGGCAGGGCTCAGGGGCTCTCTCCTGGAGGGCCTCAGACCTTGTCAACCTCACGAGGGAGGCGCTCGGGTACCACTTGGAGGCGTTCTTCAAGGCACGTTTCCCTTAGGAGAACAAAGGGCAAGGAGTGCCCACCGCTCAGGAGTTCGTCACCAAGATTACTCAGGAACTGCAAGACGCAAGGGCCATGCGGGGCGACGACCGCTCACGAAGCGCAGGTCCCCATCCAGGCGAGGATGCCGGGATGCGCGTCTGCATCGACGTTCCAGGGCTCAACAGGGCCGCATCTCAGGAGCCTTTCTGGCCTTCGCGCGTGGGATGGTGCGAGGGTCCGCCGCCCAGCTACGTTTGCATGCCTTTCGGCCTGCCGAGCGTGTCGTTCGTCTACCAGCACAACATGCGGCGCATCCTGGCGGCTCAGGAGGCCAGGCACCGCGCTGTCCTGGAGGAAATGGAGGCAGTCCTCAAAGAGCCACCTGAGTCCCCAGAGCCTCCCGAGGCTCAGGGCCCCGGCGGCTCGTGAGGAGCCATTCCTTCGCTGCACACCTTCAGCTGCACCAACTCTTCTTCGTCGACAGAACCAGGTGACATTTTCCAAGTTTATTTAGCTGGGAGCGCCCCTCGGGCTACATCATTCCCAGGCCGCGTGGGTCCGTCCCTGTGGCATGTATCCCTTTAGCTTATGCCTTCAGTTTAACCTGTTGGGGGCACCCCCCGGGCTGCATCATCCCCAAGCCACTCGGGCCTGACCCAGTGGCATGTATCTTCCTGCATTTATCCAAGCTGATTTGCCTTCCATGCTTAATTTGCCTTCGATTACCGCCTGCTTGGTTAGCACCCGCTGTGGGACCACCCCTATGTGGTGCAATCCGCTTGCGTGTTAAAAGGGGGGCTCCTGAGCATCGCGACTCAGGAGCTCTTACTGGTTCTCCAGCCCTCACCCCCTGGCCTTGACCACGGCAGGCGACCTGGCATACCAGCGGTGGCTGAGCTCCCTCGAGGGCCGGGACCTGAGGACGTAGAGCGCTTGCACTTAACCGTCTCACGGGAACACACAGCTGTCGAAGATTCAAGACCAAGCGCAACCCGCCTTGAGGTAGGGCCTCGTGAGTCCCGCGCTGGCTCACGAGTGCCCAAATACACCTCGTAGCCCTGCCGTGCAAGCCACGTGTCAGGGCGGGGCTGCACATGCCCCGGGGGCTCCTCGCGGAGGGGGCCCCCTCCCATGCCCAAGTGGAAGCACCATGCTCCGCGCTGGCCGTCGACACTACCGAGGAGCGGCTATGCCCGTGCACAAGCGGAAGCACTATGCTCCGCTGGTGATAAACAACTGAGGGCGGCTTCACGGTCGTACCAACCTCAGGGAGCCCAGAGCTCAGTGTCCGGCCTCACCGCAATGCCTCCCCTCGGGAGAGCCACGCGAGGGGCCTGGACACGGGGGCTGCTCTCGGGTCATGCCCAAGCGCATGCCGCCCAAACAGGTCTCCCGGACCTGGTCGTCGCGCGCCCCTCCCGAGGTCTCCGCGAGGGAAGGTATGGAGATTGTTTGCACGTCAAGGGGGACTCCTGAGCATCGCGACTCAGGAGCCTAACTGGTCATGTAACCCCTCACTCCTTGGACCGTCCTGGTCTCCGGTCGGCCCAATGGCGGTTGAGGTATGCGCGGGGCCGGGCTCTGCTGACGTAGAACATTAATCTATCCTCGCGAACCCTCCCTACATGCTGTTTGCACCTCAAGGGGGACTCCTGAGCATCGTGACTCAGGAGCCTAACTGGACACGTAGCCCCTCACTCCTTGGACCGTCCTGGTCTCCGGTCGGCCCAATGGCGGCTGAGGTATGCGCGGGGCCGGGCTCTGCCGACGCAGAACACAAAGCAAATAGGAAGGAAAACGCAAAATCTCGAAGCAAATATTACAAGCATATTGTCCTGACAATACCAAATGAAAAGTCTAAACGCCTCCACGAGGCCTGATGCATGTTGCAGGAACGAAACGGGAAGAATAGTCGCAGGTCACCCCTGGACATCGCCATCGCCTGCGGAAGGTGCTCCCCCGTGGGCAACGATGTTCTCACCTTCACCACCAGCCGTGGGATCGACGGCATTGCCAGATAAAGGAGCGGAGACAAAGCCGCAGAACTTATTCAGCAAGGCCTCCACTTGACCTTGTACAGCTGCGGCGGCGGCTTCGCAATGATCTTCAGCCACAGGCTCCAGCAGCTCGTCAAGACGAGCGTTGGGGTCGCGGAGGTGCAGATGGCTGAAGACACGAGTCAGTGCAGCTGAAGACAGGACGCGAGCTTCTGCCTCCGCCATGGGACCGAGGCCATCAACGACTTCCTCAAGCGCCTTCACCAAGAGGGGAAGCAGTTGGGCGGGGCCGTCCTCATCGGTAGCCAGCGACTTCTCCAGGCCATGCTCGTAAAGCGTCTTCATTGCCTTGCGAGATCTCTCCTCAACGTCGGCGAAGGCCGCGCGGTCTTCAGCCAGGACTCGCGCCTTGGCGTCAAGATCGCCTCTCGCGCCTCCGCCTTCCGCTCCAGCTCTTCCAACCAGTTGTGTTCGGCGGCCTGCGCCTTCCCCAACTCCGCCAGCTCAGCATCACGGTTCTTGACGGCGTCCTCCCGAGCCTTCACCTCCTCCTCCTTTGCTTGGCGGCAGCGTGCTTCTTTGGCGTGCTTGTCGCGTAGGTTCTTCAGCTCATCCTCCAGCTCTCGGCAGCGGTCGCGGGCGGCCTCGGCGTCCTTGAGTGCCGCCTCGCCATCGGCTGCAGCATTGGTGGCACTCTGCTTCTCCTTCTCGAAAGATGTTGTGGCCTGGCTCGGTGCCGCGCGAACCGCCAAGTCAGAGTGAAGCTAGCCAGAGGCCAGCTCTAGGCGCCCGGCCACCAGACGCGGGTCCGCGCTCCGGAGATCTGCCTGCAGCTGAGTCATCTCCGAAAGAGCATGCTCCAGGACAGAAGCAGAGGCAGCAGAACCTGGGAGTGGAGGTGCAGCGGTGGAAGGAGGCGACGCCATCACCAGGGCCTGGGAGATTGCGGGTCCAGAAGCAGCTGGAACCTCGTCAGCCGCGCCAGACGCCGGCACTTCCGGAGCCAGGGGGCCATGGGGGCTGATTCCACGCAGAGATGTTCCTCTTGGCCTAGCGAGGACGACCGGGCTGGGGAGGTGCGGCCGCTGATGCCTCCTTTCTCAACAGAAAGGGGTGCGGCCGTCGTACCCCCTTTCCTCTTCTTTGCCGCAGACAGTGGCCTGGACGACCAAAGACGAAGATCAGGAAGCAGTGGCATGAGCAAAAACAAGATGGGGATCTGGCACTTACCGATCCACTGTGATGTATTCCATCGTCCGCTTGGGAAGCTTGAAGCCTGATAGCATCGGGACCCGAGGAGTAGGCGTGCGGGCTTCGGCGGTAGCAGGCGGTGCAGCGGCAGGGCCGGAGCTAGCCCCAGGAGGCGTCGGGACGGAGGCGGCATCGCGAGGCACCAGCGACGACCTGCCCTTTGTCGGGATGAGGGGCTGCTCCCTCTCCTCCTGGCAGGCGTCGGCCTCGGCGTCGTCGGGCAAGGCACGGAGGATCTCGGCCTTACTCAAGGGGGAAGTCTCCCCCACCTCTTCAAGAGTCTTCTCCGAGTCCACCACCTCCTCCTCCCTTCCACGAGACTCGTCAGAGCACACCTCCACTGGCTTCGGTGCTGCAGGAGCCCCTGCAAGCGCCGGCGGCACCAGGCCACGCGCGTCAAGGATGGGCCTGGAGGCGACAAGTACCTCCCGGTCCTTGCGGAGGAACAAAGGCGCTAGGCGGGTACTCCTGGTTGTCCCCAACTATGAGGCACATGACAGCATCCAATTCGTCGCCAGGAAGGGCCCCAGGCCTTAGGTGGGTCTTGTTCCCCTCTTCTTCAAGCTCCCACAAGGGGCGCGCGCGTGCCTGGAGTGGGGCAACTCGCAGCATCAAGAACTCCCTCAGGAGCATCGCCCCCGTCACCTTGGTCGCCTTTGCGTTGCCCGGCTTCAAGTCAGTAGTCATCTTCCCAACACCGACAATGCCCGCTCATCGGCAAGCTCCTCCTTGGGCCACCCCTTGTTGAGCCGGGGCGCCTCCGTCGGCAACACCAGGCGTGGATGGGCGCGCTTGGCGTCCATCATGATCCATTTGGATCGGATGTTGTCGGCCCTCTTCCCGGTGCTCGAGATTGAGTTGTCCTTGCCAGACGCGACAAAGTTGGCGCATCCGGAGAGTGGCCCCTCGGTAACACGAAGGAAGATGAAGTGGTGCAGAAGCGCCACAGATAGCAACACGTCCAGGTACGCCTCGCAGTAGTAGGCGAAGATGGACAAGAGGAGGATGGAGTTGGGATGGAGGTGCAATGCCAGCAGCTCGTAGTGGTTGAGAACCTCATAGAAGAAATCGGAGAAAGGATGAACCAACCCGACGGCAACGCCGCTCAAGAAGAAAGGGAAGAAGGTGCTCCCCTCAGGCTCCGGCTCGTCGGAGGCGAGCCGGAGCTCCGTCTTCCCCCACTCGTTGCTCTCCCCCGCCGTCAGTAGGTGCACGGAAGCGAGGCTTTTCTCTGTGACGGTGGGCGCTCCAAGAGCGGGCTCGTACCAAGCCGGCGCCGAGGAAGTCTTGACCTTGCGCGGCGCCATGGGTCGCAGATGCGGAGCGAGATTGGAGCAGATCTGGAGGTAGCGATGGCAAGGAGCGAGAAAGGGGATCTGGAGCGAGGCAAGGAAAGAGCAATGAAGGCAAGCGCTGTCTGCGCCAGCCTTTTGTCCAATCGAGCAGTTGCCGAGGCAGCGTGGGGAAGCGGAGCCGCCCACGTCCAATCAACCACCATGCGTCAACCGAGGCCGCAGGCTTTTGGGGCCCGCGACGCTCCGTACTTGACCCTTGGCTTCGCCTCGAAGCCAAGCCCGAGCGCAGCTTGGGCCTGGGGGCTACTGTCGATGTTCTAGGAACGGGGGTCCCCATACTTGCCTGCCTGCGGCCCACGGCGTGGCTAAGCTAGCGGGCTGTACGGCCCATCTTCATCAGCAAAGCATCCACGACCTTCGCGAGGGGCCAAGCCTCGCGAGGCGGACAACGCAAGACCTCCTCAGGAGTGGCCTAGCCAGGCAGGCTCACGAGGAGCGGAGATATCAAGGTGGGGCAAACCTCACGAGGCCCTCGTGACATGAGCCATGACGATCGACACCAGGCGGGCGCCAGCACGCGCAGCATCCTTGTTTCCTCTTTGGTGCTAAGGAGGCAAGCGTAGGCGAGGAGTACCGAGGCATCAAGCAAAGGTTGCCATATCGGTGCAACGAGACCAAGACCAGAAGGACGGCCAGACGGAGGTCACCGTGGAGCCCAAGACGTCGTCACCACCAGAGCCTTTGCAGGTGAAGACCACTTTTGTCAGGATAGCTTCTACTAGTTGTCCCCCTTCAAATTCGCCAGCTGTTGTTGGCTCCCTTCCCGCTCAATATTTGGGAAGAGGACCAGGGCCTATATAAGTAGAACTAGCCACCACAGTAGGGGCATCGAGTACTTCATCGAGCTCTCACACACAAGCCACAGAACACAAGAACACCTCAACCTCAGGAAGTTGTTCTTCCCCTTGTACTGTTCATCATCATCAGCCCAAGAGGCAATCCACCACCACCACACTGGAGTAGGGTATTACACCACAACGGTGGTCCGAACCAGTATAAATCTCATGTCTTTCCGTGTTGTGAGTTCGTCGAGTTCATCCGCAAGATCTTAGTGAGCTAGGGCATGGATCGGTAGGAGGGAAAGACTTCGCGCGCACCCCAGAGTTCGAACCTTAAGGGTTTTGCCGGAACCCCACATCCGATACCCGGAGTACTATTTTCTCCGTTGCCCGTGTTGCTATCTTTTGAGCGACTAGGCTTAGAGCAGCGTTTGGGGCGCCGGCGCTTGGACTGCGTCTCAGAGGGTTTATTCGCGTCTGGCTCTTCTTTGTCATCGCCAGATCCTTTAGGTGTATCAACCATGTACACGTCGTATGAAGAGGTGGCCGCCCAACGTCCAGTAAATGGCGGGTCTTGGTCTTGCTCCTTGTCGGCGTCGTCGTCCATATCGGCGATGTCTTCGGAGCCATAGTCAAGCAAGTCGGTTAAGTCATCGACAGTGGCTATGAAGTGGGTGGCGGGTGGGAAGCAAAATTCCTCGTCGTCCGCCTCTAGCTCGAACCGAACATAGTTTGGCTGCGAATCTCCCTCCAAGGGCAGTTTCTTTAAAGAGTTTAGTACGTCACCCAAAGGTGAATGCGGGAAGATGTCTATGGCGCTAAATTCGAAAATCGATAACCGATCCAACTCGGTGTCCGCAGGCGCACCTGATCCAGAACGTGTAGCCGGAGACGAGTCCGGAGTTCTATTGACGCAAGCATTACAGGATGTCGAGTCCGTGTGCGGCTCCAACGCCGCGGACTTTGTGGCCTTGGAGGGCACGATCTGCTTCAGTTCTGAGGCCGTTGCAGCAACAGGATCCATCTCCTGGATGTGATTCGATGAAAGATTTAAGTCATGTTCATCAAAGAGAGGGGTAGCGATCGCCGCAGTCTTAAATCCATCGAAGATGAAGTCTCCACGGATATCCGCGACGTAGTTCAAGCATCCCAATCTGACCTGATGGCCAGGGGCGTGGCTACCGACCTGCTCCAAATGGCCAAGCGAGTTGGCCCGCAGTACGAAATCGCCGAACACGAAGATCTATCCGGGGAGGAAGGTTCCTCCTTGGACGGCGTCATTATCGACGATTGAAGGGCAATCGAACCTTTCATCGATGGCACAATGGAACTCTCAATGAAAGCACCAATGTCGGTGTCAAAACCGGCGGATCTCGGGTAGGGGGTCCCGAACTGTGCATCTAGGATCGATGGTAACAGGAGACGGGGGACACGATGTTTACCCAGGTTCGGGCCCTCTCTATGGAGGTAATACCCTACTTCCTGCTTGATTGATCTTGATGAATATGAGTGTTACAAGAGTTGATCTACCACGAGATCGTAATGGCTAAACCCTAGAAGTCTAGCCTATATGAATATGGTAATGAGTCTGTCCCCATCCGGACTATGCTCTCCGGTTTATATAGGCACCGGAGAGATCTAGGGTTACATGGGGTCGGTTACATAAGAGGGAATCTTCATAGTCGGTCACCTAGTTTGCCTTCCACGCCAAGGAGAGTCCAATCCGGACACGGGTATAGTCTTCGGCCTTCATATCATCACAACCCATCAGTCCGGCCCAATGAATAACAGGCCGGACGCCCGAGGACCCCTTAGTCTAGGACTCCCTCAGTAGTGTAGGCCTCGTTCAATCCGCTTTTAGCTGACCGAACCCTTTCAAACACTATACCCATAAGGGTGCGGTGTTCTTCCACAATGGTGGCACTCTGAAGCGCTTCCACTAGAGTATCCGGCGCCTCCGGATTGATAGAGGTCGCCGGTGGGATTGGCGCACCCCCTTCTTTCGAAGGAGGCTGCTCACCTGATTCCGGAGCCGTATGGGTCTCCGAAATAATATTCAGTTGGGGGCCAAATTGAGCATGGCCCCCGTCGCCAGTCTCCATGGGGGTCGATTCCCCCATGTTTCCGGTAGCAATGGTATCGCCCTGTGGCGTCACCTTGGCGGCTTCTCGCACCTCTCCCTAACCCGGAAGGGTCCTTCGAGACAACACTTCGGCATTGTCCGTATCGGTGGGGGGAGGCCGGTGGAGGCTGAGGGAGTCCTGGACTAAGGGGTCCTTGGGCGTCCGGCCTGTTAGCCATGGGCCGGACTGATGGGCGTGAAGATACGAAGACCCAAGACTCTCCCCCGTGTCCAGATGGGACTCTCCTTGGCGTGGAAGGCAAGCTTGGCGACCGACTATGAAGATTCATTTTCTGTAACTGACCTTGTGTAACCCTAGATCTCTTCGGTGTCTATATAAACCGGAGAGCTTAGTCCGGAGGAGATTCATCACATATTCATTACCAGTCATACAGTCTAGACTTCTAGGGTTTAGCCATTACGATCTCGTGGTAGATCAACTCTTGTAATACTCATATTCATCAAGATCAATCAAGCAGGAAGTAGGGTATTACCTCCATAGAGAGGGCCCGAACCTGGGTAAACATTGTGTCCCCTGTCTCCTGTTACCATCGACCTTAGACGCACAGTTCGGGACCCCCTACCCGAGACCCGCCGGTTTTGACACCGACTTTGGTGCTTTCATTGAGAGTTCCACTGTGCCGTCGTCAAAAGGTTTTATGGCCCCTTTAATCAACAACAACGACGGTGTCCAAGGGGAAACCTTCCTCCCCGGACAGATCTTCGTGTTCGGCGGCTTCGTACTGCGGGCCAACTCGCTTGGCCATCTGGAGCAAATCGATAGCTACGCCCCTGGCCACCAGGTCAGATTCGGAAGCTTGAACTACGTTGCGGACATCCGTGGAGACTTGAGCTTCACCGGATTCGAGACCGCAGCGGCCGCTCCCTGTCACCCCGATGCACATGATCTAAATCTGTCATCGGACCACACTCAGGAGATTGTTCCTGTAGTTGCTCTGGCCTTAGACCCGGAGCAGATCGTGCCATCTGAGGACAGGGAGCTCAACCCCACCACGGAGGCCACGGATCCCGCGGCGTTGGAGCCGCACACATACTTAAACTCATGGGACATCTGCATTACCGGAACTCCGGACTCGTCACCGGTCATAAGTTCCGAACCACGTACGCCTGCGGACGCCGAGCTCGATCGGTTATCGATCTTCGAATTCAGCGCCGCACACATCTTTCGGCACTCGCCCTTTGGCGATGTGCTAAACTCATTAAAGAGCATGTCCCTGGCGGGGGACTCATAGCCGAATTATGTCCGGTTCGAACTAGGGGCTGATGATGGGGAATTTTGCTTCCCACCCGCCACCCACTTCATAGCCACTGTCGAGGATCTAACCGACATGCTTGATTATGGCTCCGAAGACATCGATGGTATGGACGACAATGCCAATGAGGAGCAAGGCCAAAACCCGCCATTTACTAGACGATGGACGGCCACTTCCTCATATAACGTATACATGGTGGATACGCCCAAAAAAATAGCGGCGATGACAAGGAAAACCCAGCGAAGGAGGACCCTCCTAAGGCACAACCAAACCGCCGGCGTCAGCGGCGCCGCTCTAAACCGCGCCGCAGCAGAGACAGCAACACCGGCACAGGAAACGACAACACTCCGGATGGTGCCGAAGACATAGAGGAACCCGATGAACAAACTGCCGAACGAGACAATCGGGAAGATGGGCAAGCCAGCCCTGACGAACAGGCCTTGGAAGAAGACTCGGAGGAGGGTAGTTACCATCCGCTCTCCGAGGGGGAGGCGAGCCTCAGCAATGAAGACATCATCGTGCATGAGGAACCTCTCGAGCAGGAGCACTTTAAGCTTCAGCTAATAGCCACTGCGAGGAGCCTGGAAAAGAAGCAGCAGCAGCTTCAAGGTGATCAAGACCTGCTCAATGACAGATGGACCAATGTCCTGGCAGCCGAGGATACGGCCTTAAACGCCCAGCCAAGATTTACCCGAAACGCAGACTGCTACCTCAGTTTGACAAGGAGGCGCTGGAGCCCATACCTCCCTCGCACAATGCGGCCGACCGACCACCACGCGGTCGGGACAGTGCGGCGGACCAACCACCACGCGGTCGGGATAAAGCGGCAACTCATGCTGAGCAGCAGCCCGCCCTACCACCATGAAAAAACAAAGACAAAACAGCTTGGGGTTATACATACGACCTTCGGTAGGACCTGGACAGTAGAGCAGGACATACAAGATCGATCTACGGATCGTGAGGACGTGCCTTGACACGCGAGGACGGCTATCCATTCGGACGTGACAAACCTAGTCACGCCCGGGCCGATAACCATAGACGGACTCCATCAGAGCTACGTCGCGACGCCGCTCGATATAGAGGTGCCACACACCCTCTTTGCTTCACTGATGAAGTAATGGATCACGGATTCCTCGAAGGATTCAAACCCGTCAATATTGAATCATACGACGGAACAACCGATCCCGCGATATGGATCGAGGATTTTATTCTCCACATCCACATGGCCCGCAGAGATGACATTCATGCCATCAAATACCTCCCACTAAAGCTCAAAGGGCCAGCTCAGCATTGGTTAAACAGTCTGCCTGAAAATTCTATTGGTAGCTGGGAGGACTTGGAAGAAGCTTTCCTGGACAACTTCCAAGGTACTTATGTCCGGCCACCAGACGCCGATGACTTAAGTCACATAGTCCAACAACCTGGAAAGTCATCCAGAAAATTCTGGACTAGGTTCCTAACTAAAAAGAACTAGATCATTGACTGTCCGGATGCCGAAGCCCTAGCGTCCTTTAAACACAGCATCCACGACGAATGGCTCGCCCGCCACCTCGGCCAAGAAAAGCCGAAATCTATGGCAGCCCTCACGACACTCATGACCCGCTTTTGCGCGGGTGAGGATAGTTGGTTGGCTCACAGCAAAAACACAGCCAGCAAGGCAGGCCCCTCTAAGGTCAAAAGGCAAGCTCCGACGCAGCAGACACAAACGCCGAAGAAATGGCGACAACACCGATGACACTGCTGTCAACGCCGGATTCAGCGGCTCCAAGTCTAGTCAGGGAAAAAGCCGTATATAAGAAACAATCAGGGACCATCCGGCTTGGACCGCATACTCGACCGTCCGTGCCAAATCCATGGCACCCCAGACAAACCAGCCAACCATACCAACAGAGATTCCTGGGTTTTTAAGCAAGCCGGTAAGTTAAATGTCGAGACCAAGGAAAAGGGATCGCAGAGCAAGGATGATGACGAGGAGCCCCGGCAGCCAAACACAGGGGGACAGAAGAAGTTTCCCCCTCAGGTCAAAACGGTGAACATGTTATATGCTACACACATCCCCAAGAGGGAGCGCAAGCGCGCACTCAGGGATGTCTACGCGATAGAGCCAGTCGCCCCAAAATTCAACCCATGGTCGTCATTCCCGATCACCTTTGATCATCGGGATCATCCGACCAGTATCCGTCACGGCGGTTCAGCGGCACTGGTCCTCGACCCAATCATTGATGGATTTCACCTGACACGAGTCCTCATGGACGGCGACAGCAGCCTGAACCTGCTCTATCAGGATACAGTGCACAAAATGGGCATTAACCCATCACGGATCAAGCCCACAAAGACCACCTTTAAAGGAGTCATACCAGGTGTAGAGGCCCACTGCACGGGCTCAATCACACTAGAAGTTGTCTTCGGATTTCCTAATAATTTCCGAAGCAAAGAGTTAATCTTCGACATTGTCCCATTCCATAGCGGTTATCATGCACTGCTCGGACGGGCCGCATTTGCTCGGTTCAACGCGGTGCCGCACTATGCCTATCTTAAGCTCAAGATGCCCGGTCCACGCGGCGTCATAACGGTCAACGCAAACACGGAACACTCCCTCCGTACAGAAGAGCACACCGCCGCCCTTGCAGCAGAAGTACAGAGTGGCCTTCTAAAGCAGAACCGTAATCCGGCTGCCGAGCCCCTGGACACCGTTAAAAGAGTCCGGACTACGCTACAACAGGACAGCTCGGCTCATCAAGAGCTCAATTAGCAATTCGGCCTCCGTCCCGGCCCCGATCAAGTAGTGGCATTCGTACCACGCATACATACTTACACACTCGAAATTCCAATGGCATCGACGGAGGAACAGCTAGCTTGTGATCCATAGTTCGGCTCGACTGATCCTGGACACACATATACTTCCACCAGTTCCTTTTTCTTTTTTCAGGTTTTCTTTTACATAAGCCTTCTTTGACGACCTGATTACTGGTCCTGTCAAAGGATAAAATACACCAAGGAAGCAAGGAGCTTTGACGTACAAGGGAATCCCCAGGTGGTCTCTGCTAACGATCGCTATACCTATTGTACATACCCGCACGCAGCTCGCTCTTGGTCATGGCATGTTAAATAACCTTACTTGCTTATCGCATTACTTGCACAAGTACACCTCGGCGTATTAATCAAATTACAATGGAAAATAATTGGCAGCGTCAGCTTATTACCTTTTTTCCTTGCCTTTGTATTTATTACTCATTGCACTCGTACACTCCAGCATGTATTACTTCGCCAGGGGCTTCATCAAGCCCCGCAATACGGCAATAAAGTCCGAACACTTTTACTGTACAGTTCGACACCTCGAACTTATAGCATTATATGCATCGGCTCCGAATCATGTCTTTGGTCAATAGTTGGGTTGCCCGGCTCCTGTGCTTACTAGCTTACGTTCCGCTATATCGGCTAGGGTAGTAAAGGGAGAACTACTGCGATTGTGTCCCGGTTCTTTCGGATGAGCACCTTTGTAGAGAAAGCCAAAAACTGACTGTCATGATGCGGCGAGAGCTGGTCAGCTGTTCCAGAGGTTTCAAATCCTTAGAGATTTTTTCCGCTTTACGCGAGGAATCGGGTTTTTATCCAATTAGGTGTATATAGTGCCCCTAGTTCGGCGTTCCGAATACCAGGGGCTTCGCCAAAATTCTCATTGTCAAACTCCTATGGCTAAGTGAGGGTGATAAAAGCCGTATAGTCTGATTGCCTTGTTCGTTGCGCTAAACACCTACTTTAAGGACCAGAAGGTGGAGTAAAGAGTGTTTAGATTTATCCCGAACACCCCCGTAGTATCTACGTGGGGGCAGAAGCCGACGACTGGCCAACCCTCAGATTTCATAAACGGCCGCACAGGAGGTAAAGTTTTAAAGTCACAAGCATTATATTACATAACAACCTTGTTTCATATTACAGGACAGGATAACATGAAAGTTTTCATGGGAATATAACATCCTTCGCACATTGCTCCGCCACAAGGCGGGATCCCTCCAGGACACTATCAAAATATAGCTCGGGTCGGCGGTGCTCCTTGCCCTCAGGTGGCCCCTCGATCATTAGCTTCTTGGCATCCATCTTCACCCAGTGCATCTTGGCGCGTGCAAAGGCCATCCGTGCACCTTCTATGCAGACCGATCGCTTCACGGCTTCCATCCGCGGGCAGGCAGTCACAAGCCGCTTCACAAGTCTGAAGTAGCTGTTGGGCATGGGCTCAGCAGGCCATAGCCGGACTATTAGGTCCTTTATGGCTAGCTCGGCCGCCTTGTGTAGCTCCACCAGCTGTTTCAGCTGGTCGCTAAAGGGCACCGGATGTTCTGGTCCAAGGTATTGAGACCAGAACAGCTTCTCCGTAGAACTCCCTTCTTCGGCTCGATAGAACTCGGCAGCATCTGACATGCTGCACGGCAGATCCGTAAACGCCCCTGGAGAGCTCCAAATTCGGTTAAGTAAAAGGAACGTTTCCTTCACGGACTTGCTTTGCATATTGAAAGCCTTACCCGCCGCAATCTTCTTGGCCGCCTAGATTTCCTGGAGGGTCCTCTAGGCTTCGGCTCGGGCATCTCATGCGCTCTGGCAGGCCTTTGCAAGTTCGGACTCTTGCGTCTTATAATCACGCTCCAAGGACTCGTACTTCTTGACGGCGTCCTGGAGCTCTTGCTGGACCTCGCTGACCCGGGCCTCGTGCTTCTCGTGCGCGGCGCATTCCTTGGCCGCTTTGTCCTCGGCCTCGGCTAATGCCTTTTTAAGGGCTGCCACCTCGGTCATGGCCCCTAATAAAGTTCATGACACTTTAGTCAGCACGAACCATTCATCCTTCCTAGATATACACGCAGGTTACTGCGTACCTTGGTTGTCCTCCAGCTGCTTCTTCACGAGACCGAGCTCTTCCTCGGCCTGCTCCAGGTTCCGCTTCAGTCCGGAGACCTCCGCAGTATGAGCGGTAGCAGCCAGCAGCGACGCCTGCTTATTCACATAGACATCTTATGTTAGACTCCTGCGAAAATTATTTTGATCCTCTGTTCGGCTTTTTCCTTCCGAACACCAAACAGAGCATCAGGGGCTACTGTCTACACTATGATATTCTTCCTACAATTACATTACTTACCTCAAAGCCTATTAGAAGGCTAGCGTAGGCTTCAGTCAGTCCACTTTTGGTGAACTGAACCTTCTCGATCACTGTACCCATAAGGGTACGGTGTTCATCCATAATGAAAGCGCCTCGCAGCACTTCCAGCAGATTATCCGGTGCCTCTGATTGGACAGAGGCCACCGGCGGAATAGGCACACCTCCTCCTTTCGGAGAAGGCTGCTCGCTTGACTCTGGAGCCGTGTGGGTCTCCGGAATGGTATCCGGCTGGGGGCCGAATTGAACTTGTCCCCCATCACCAGTCTTCGTGGGGCCTTTTTCCCCCATGAGTCCGGCGACCGAAGAGTCATCTTTTGGTGCCACCCCGACGGCCTCCGGAACCTCTCCCTGACCCGGGAAGGTCCCTTTGGACACCACCTCGTCATCACCCTTGGCTCGGGGAGAGTGAGCGGGCGGCGGTGACACGCTGGCCATCTCCCTTGAATATAGCGAACCTTCTGTTGAGGATCGCGGGGAGCTGTCACGGGCCGGACTGCAATGGCATAACTCAAATACATTAATATTACAAAGCAGGAAGGTCAGGCATTTGGACGTGCATAAGGATTTTGGTACTTACGATGCGGCCCGAGGCTTGGTCCGGGGGGGTCGCTCCGGACTGCTATCGACATCCCAGCGGAGTTATCCGCGAGGGAGCCCTTCCCCCTCTTGGGCGCCTTCGCCTCCAGATTCGGGGCGGCCACCCTTTTCTTCCTTCCCCCCTCAGGGGGGGAGTCGCTTTCTTCCTCCTCCTCGTTGTTGTCTTCGGCGGCCGAAGAGTGAGTCTCATCTTCGGACGTCACATCCAAAGCACCTTTTCTGCGAGGGCCACTCCTGCCCCCCTTGGCTGTTTTCTTGGCCTTCTTCTCCGGCACCTCGTAAGGCGCCGGAAACAGCATCTTCATCAGAAGTGGGGTTTCTTGGTCTTCAGGTAGCGGAGCCGGACAGTTAATCCGCCCTGCTGTCTCGATCCAGGCCGGAAAAAATTAATAGGAAGGCTTAGACTTCCTCAAAATATGCCAGTAAAGGGTATACCTTGAAAACATGAACAAACTTACCGAATTAGCCTGGCATTTTAAGCTAAGCCCGCGATCCTCGGTCCTGGGCGGTGGTGTCTCGCCGGCCTTGAAGAGCACTTTCCAGATGTCTTCGTGTGTCGTGCCGAAGAGCTCTAGTAGCGTCTGGTGCTTGGCCGGATCGAACTCCCACAAATAGCAAGTCTGGCGTTGGCACGGAAGGATCCGACGGATGAGCATAACCTGGATCACGTTGACAAGCTTGATTCTCTTGGTTATCATGTTCTGGCCGCATGTCTGGAGCCCAGTCAGCTCGTTCGAGGAACCCCAGGTCAGGCCCCTCTTTTGCCAGGAGGTGAGCCGCATCGGAACTCCGGATCGGAATTCGGGGGCCGCCGCCCAGTTGGTGTCGCGCGGCTCGGTGATGTAGAACCACCCCGACTGCCACCCCTTCACCGTCTCCACAAAGGTGCCTTCGGGCCAGGTGAGATTGGGCATCTTGCCCACCATGGCGCCTCCGCACTCTGCTTGTTGACCGCTCACCACCTTCGGCTTCACATTGGAAGTCTTCAGCCATAGGCTGAAGTGAGGCGGGATGCGGAGAAAGGCCTCGCACACGACAATAAATGCCGAGATTTTGAGGATAAAGTTGGGAGCTAGATCATGGAAGTCCAGCCCATAGTAAAGCATCAGTCCGCGGACAAACGGGTGGAGAGGGAATCCCAGCCCGCGAACGAAATGTGTGAGAAACACAACCCTCTCGTGGGGATCTGGGGTAGGGACGATCTGTCCCTTGGCCGGGAGTCGATGAACGATCTCCTTGGCCAGGTATCCGGCCTCCCAGGGCTCCTTGATGTCCTTCTTCTCAACGGAGGAGGCCATCCATTTGCCTCCAGCTCCGGATCCGGACATGATTGGAGTGTTTTCTCGGACGGGGAAAGCTAGAACTTGGGCGCTGGAGCTCAAGGATGGAAGGGCAGAGAGAGAGAAGGCGTGGGTGAAGAAAGGGAATCCTTATCCCCTTATAAAGGCCATGAATATCAAGTGCCTCCCCACTCGCCTTAAAAACTCACCTATTCCCAAGTGTTGTGTAAACGTCGCGGTTGGGTTACCCACGCCCGTATTGATGAGAATCCCGCAATAAGGGGACACGATCTCTGCTTTGACAAGACGTGCCAATGGCAACCGCATCTTGAAACATGGAGCGGCAGACGAAAAATAGTTTGAAATAATTACCAGGCAGACGTGATGTCATGTTGCAAAAATTTGTCAGCGGATTGGACTCGTGGAATATTGTACTCTTAGCAGTTGTGTGTACAGGTCTGGATACAATCATTACGTCCAAAGACTATCTTGGAGTTCGGAAAGGGGAACCCGCCTTGCAATGCCGAAGACAAATCTGCGCGCCGGACTCCTCGTCATTGAAGCCAGGTTCAGGGGCTACTGAGGGAGTCCTGGACTAAGGGGTCCTCGGGCGTCCGGCCTATTAGCCATGGGCCGGACTAATGGGCTGTGAAGATACAAAGACCAAGACTCTCCCCCGTGTCCGGATGGTACTCTCCTTGGCGTGGAAGGCAAGCTTGGCGACCGACTATGAAGATTCCTTTTCTGTAACCGACCTTGTACAACCCTAGATCTCTCCGGTGTCTATATAAACCAGAGAGCTTAGTCCGGAGGAGATTCGTGACATATTCATTACCATAGTCATACAGGCTAAACTTCTAGGGTTTAGCCATTACGATCTCGTGGTAGAACAACTCTTGTAATACTCATATTCATCAAGATCAATCAAGCAGGAAGTAGGGTATTACCTCCATAGAGAGGGCCTGAACCTGGGCAAACATTGTGTCCCCTGTCTCCTGTTACCATCGACCTTAGACGCATAGTTCGAGACCCCCTACCCGAGATCCACCAGTTTTGACACTGACAGAGGCGACTCGCTATCCATCATATTTGGACCCAGCGAGTTCCCCGAAGATGTGGATCGCTGGGGGAGAACGCGAGCCGGACTGCAGCACGTAATTCAGTATATTAAAATCATGAGGCGGAAAACCAGATAGATATATAAGTACAAGTGCCTTTGGGTACTTGCGATCTGGCCAGGGGCTTTGGCCTACGACGCCACTCATCGGCGTCCGATTCGGAGTCATCCTTAAGGGAGAGTCTTCTTGGACTCCTCCGCCTCCAGATCCGCGGAAGCCCCCCTTTTCTTCTTTCCCCCCTTAAGGGGAGAATTACTCTCTTCCCCTTCCTCTTTGTCTTCATCAGGGGAGGAGTGAGTCTCGGTGTCTTCGGACACTACATCCGAAAGACCTTTACGACGGAGGCCACTTTTGGTCTCCTTGCCTTCTTCTTGGCCTTCTTTTCTGGCGCCTGATACGGCGCTGGAACCAGCATCCTCGTTAGCAGAGGGATGGTTGGGTCTTTGGGAAGCGGAGCTGGACAGTGAATCCGCTCTGCCTTCTTCATCCAGCCCTGCGGGAAGAATGGAAGGCTTAGTATGCTCCCTGGATTTACAAAATAAGGTTGTCGGAAAACTTACGGGAGACGCTGCGTGAGTACAGTCGAGGCCGAAGTCGTCGGTCATTTTCGGCCACGTCTTCTGGGTCTTGAAGAGCAGCTTCCACATGTCTTCATGCTTCGTGGCGAAGAACCACTGCAGGGTCCGGGGACCGGCCGGGTCGAACTCCCACATATGCTGAGTCAAGCGTTGGCATGGGAAAATCCAGCGAAAGAGCATTACCTGGATTACACTGGCGAGGCTGGTATTCTTGTCTACCATGCTTTTGATGCGCTTCTGCAGCATCATCACCTCATCGGACGACGCCTAGTCTAGGCCCTTGTTTAACTAGGATGTAAGCCGCATTGGAGGCTCGGACTTGAACTCGGGAGAAGCGGCCCATGTGGAGTCACGGGGTTCCGTGACGTAGAACCACTCTTGCTGCCATCCCTTCACGTTCTCCACGAAGGTGCCTTTGGGCCAAGTGACGTTGGGGAGCTTGCTCACCATGGCGCCGCCGCACTCCGCGTGTTCTTTGACTAAGTATTATACCCTTGTGGTAGTGGGTTGTAACTGCCAAACAGAGCCGGATATGGTTCTCGCTGATCAGCTACTTTGAAGTATTCGGAGGAGGAACCTGCCTTGCAATACCAAAGACAATCTGTGCGCCGGACATATCGTCATTGAAGCCTGGTTCAGGAGCTACTGAGGGAGTCCAGGATTAGGGGGTCCCTGGGAATCCGGGCTAAGTGACATGGGCCGGACTGATGGGCCGTGAAGATACAAGACGGAAGGCTTTCCCCCGTGTCCGGATGGGACTCTCCTTTGCGTGGATGGCAAGCTCGGCGTTTGGATATGAAGATTCCTTTCTTTGTAAAACGACTCTGTACAACCCTAGGACCCTCCAGTGTCTATATAAATCAGAGGGTTTAGTCCGTAGAGGCAATCACAATCACACAGGCTAGACATCTAGGGTTTAGCCATTATGATCTCGAGGTAGATCAACTCTTCTAATCCCTATATTCATCAAAGTCAATCAAGAAGGAAGTAGGGTATTACCTCCATTAAGAGGGCCTGAACCTGGGTAAAACATCGTGCCCCTGTCACCTGTTACCTTCGATCCTTAGACGCACAGTTCGGGACCCCCTACCCGAGATCTGTCGGTTTTGACACCGACAATGACCTCCATAAGCTTCGGAGTGGCATTTCCGTAGGATTTGTTCCTTTTCATGCTCAGGTACACAACGTCTAATAATACCATCTACTCCTTCTTTATAAAGATGTGGTTCATCCCAGAAGTAATGTCTTAAATCATAGAAGAATTTTTTCTTTTGTTGGTATGTGAAACTAGGTGGTACTCCCTCCGTTCGGAAATACTTGTCATCAAAATGAACAAAAGGGATGTATCTAGACGTATTTTAGTTCTAGATACATCCCTTTTTATCCATTTTGATGACAAGTATTTTCGGACGGAGGGAGTATATATTTAGCAACAATGTAATTAGCATAGTCAGCATATCAAGGAGTATTATGAGAAACATTTATTGCAGGTAGTTGTTCATCGGGAAAGCTATCATCGATACGTAGTGGGTCATCAAAAATATTTTCTAACCTAGACAAGTTATTGGCTACGGGGTTCTCAGCTCCTTTTCTATTAGTGATATGTAAATCAAATTCTTGTAGCAAGAGAACCCAGCTAATGAGCCTAAGTTTAACATCTTTCTTTTCCATAAGGTATTTAATAGCAGCATGATCAGTGTGAACAATTACTTTGGAATCAACAATGTAGGATCTGAATTTATCACAAGCAAACACGACTCCTAGAAATTCTTTTTCAGTAGTAGCATAATTACGTTTGGCACTGCCCAGAGTTTTACTAGCATAATGGATAACATTTAATTTCTTATCAACTCTTTGTCCTAGAACAACACCAACAACATAATCACTAGCATCACACATGATTTCAAAAGGCAAGTTCCAATTAGGTGGTTGAACAATAGGTGCAGAAATAAAGGCTTTCTTAGGTGTTTCAAAGGCTTCTACGCAATCATCATAAAAAACAAATGGAACATCATTTTGTAAAAGATTTGTAAGAGGCCTAGAAGTTTTAGAGAAGTCTTTAATAAATCTCCTATAGAAACCATCATGACCGAGGAAATTACGAATACCTTTAATATCTCCAGGACATGGCATTTTCTCGGTTGCATCAACTTTAGCTTTATCCACCTCAATACCTCGTTTAGAAATTTTATGGCCCAAGACAATACCGTCATTAACTATAAAATGGCACTTCTGCCAATTTAAGACAAGATTAGTTTGCTCGGTCGATCAAGGTTACTCAAGCAATCATCAAAAGAAGTTCCATAAATAGAAAAATCATCCATGAAAACCTCAACAATCTTTTCAAAAAAATCAGAGAATATAGCAGTCATACATCTTTGAAAGGTAGCTGATGCATTACATAAACCAAAAGGCATACGTCTATAAGCATAAGTTCCAAAAGAGCAAGTAAAGGTGGTTTTCTCTTGATCGGGTTGTGAAACAGGTATTTGAGAAAAACCACAATATCCATCAAGAAAGCAAAAGTGTTTGTGCTTAGGTAATCTTTCCAACATTTGATCAATAAAAGGTAGAGGGTAATGATCTTTTCTAGTTGCTTTATTTAATTTTCTGATAACAATTACCATTCTATAGCCAGTAACAGTCCTTTGTGGAATAAGTTCATTTTTATCATTAGGAACAATAGTAATAATTACCTTCTTAGGGACACAATGAACGTGACTTACCCATCTACTATCAGCTATGGGATAGATTATACCTGCTTCAGAAGCTTTAATATTTCAGTTCTTACCATCTTAGGATTCAAACGTCGTTGATGATCACCAACGGGTTTAGCATCAGGTTCCATATTAATTTTGTGCTGACAGAGAGTGGGACTAATGCCCTTAAGATAATCAAGAGTATATCCAATAGCAGCTCGGTGCTTCTTCAGAATTTTCAATAATCTTCCTTCTTCATGTTCTGAAAGGTTAGCACTAATAATAACATGATGTATCTTTTTCTCATCAAGATAAGCATATTTCAAAGTGTCAGGCAATTGTTTTAATTCAAACACAGGATCACCCTTTTGGTGGAGGAGGACCTCTAAGAGTTTCAATAGGAAAATTATGTTTGACCAGAGGTCGTTGTTCGAAGATTTTTTTTATCTATTTTATTTCTTTCATGCATATGTATATCATTTTCATGGTCTAACAAATATTGTTCTAGTGGATCAGTAGGAGCAAAGACAATAGAAGCAAGACCAATATTTCATCCTTACTAGGTAATTCTTTCTTATGAGGTTGTTTATTAAACTTGGGGAAATTAAATTCATGAGACTCATCACCGAAGCTAACACTGACAGTTTGTTTATGACAATCTATAGTAGCATTGACAGTGTTCAAGAAAGGTCTACCAAAGATAATGGGACAAAAATCATCTTGCAGGGAACCGAGAACTAGAAAATCAGTAGGGTATTTCATTTTCCTACACAAGACTTCAACATTCTAACAATCCCAAGTGGTGCGATGCTGTCTCTATTAGCAAGTTTAATAGTGACATCTATGTCTTCTATTTCAGTGGGTGCTATTTCATTCATGATTTCTTGATATAAGGTAAAAGGAATAGCACTCACGCTAGCACCTAAATCACATAAACCATGGTAAAAATGATCTCCTATTTTAACTAAGACAACAGGCATGCCAACAACAGGTCTATGTTTATCTTTTTCATCGGGTTTGGCAATTCTAGCAGCTTCATCACAGAAATAAATAACATGCCCATCTATATTTTCTGCCAGGAGATCTTTAACCATAGAAACACTAGGTTCTACTTTAATTTGTTCAGTAGGTTTAGGTGCTCTAATATTACTTTTGCGAACCACAGTTGAAACCTTAGCATTTTCCTTTATCCTAACAGGTAAAGGTTTTTTTTCAATATAAGCAGTAGGCACAACTGGATCAAGATTGTAAATTATAGTTTCATCTTTAGCTATGACCGGTTCTTTAATTTCTTCTTTAATAGGGGGATTATATTTGAACCACTTCTCCTTAGGGAGATCAACGTGAGTAGCAAATGATTCACAGAAAGAGGCTACTATCTCAGAGTCAAGTCCATATTTAGTGCTAAACTTTTGAAAAGCATCGGTATTCATAAAAGACTTAACACAATCAAAATCAAGCTTAATACCTGAATCTTTACCTTCGTCGAGTTCCCAATCTTCAGAGTTGCATTTAATTCTTCCTAAAAGATCCCACCTGAATTCAATAGTCTTCTTCATAAAAGAACCAGTACAACAAGTATCGAGCATCACTACAAAAAAATGCACTTCCGTGATGATACGTGTTTGTCACAGTAGGTCACGTTTTCCGTCATGCATGTACATCCATGATGATTTTATGACAGAATCAAGATAGTCATACCTGTGCTGTCGTAGAAGTGTTCCATGACATTACCAAAATTATCATCACGGAAGTGTCCACTTCCATGACGATAAATTGCGCATCATGGAAGTGCTTTCGTCAAGGGTAACCGAGACGTGGCATCCACCGTAACGGGTCGCCATTAAGCTATCGGGTCCGATTTTGGATCTGATAACCCGTTAACAGCCCGGACCAATGGGGATTTTCCATGTGTAAAATTCTCAATGGCCGGAGGAAACACGTGTTGGCTCACCGTTGGGACAGATGTCATCCACTCATTGGACATGAGGCGCCTATGATACTTCGACACGTGGCATGGCCCAAAAGTGGCCCATTCCGGTGAAAAAGGCCGGCCCAATAAAAATTAGCAGGCCGGCCCATATAAGGCCTACTTGTGTCACGTCCATTTAAGCCCACGGCCCATATGAGATGTGCCAATTCGGCCCTTCAACGGCCCGTTAACGATTTGACACCATTGCAGCCCATCGTCAGTTCGAGCCCGTTAACAGCCCGCTATATATTTGGGCTCAATATCGGCCCGATGTGGTTTCGGCCTGTTAACGGCCCATTCAAGGGATGGGCCAATTTCTAGGATGTACGTCTTTCGGCCTTTTAGCGACCCATTTAAGTGTTGGGCCAATTTTCGGCCCAGTGTGTCTTGCAGCCTGTCGACGGCCCATAAATGAGCGGGGCCATTTGAAGTCAGGCTTGAGTTTTGGCCTTTTAATGGCCCATGCTCTTCATGGTCCAATAGTAGCCCGTTTTCTCTTTCGGCCTGCTAAAGGCCCACAACACAGTTGGGCCATATACAGTACGACCTGACTTTCGGCCTCTTAGTGGCCCATGCTCTTCATGGTCCAGTACGAGCCCGCTGTCTCGTTCGTCCTGCTAAAGGCCCACAGTATAGTTGGGCCATATGTAGCACAACCTTAGTATCGGCCTGTTAATGGCCCATGCAATCAAATGGGCCCACCTGTTGCCCGCTTCAATGTCGGCCTGTTAACGACCCGGGAGGTAACATGGCCGACCATTAACTTTCGGCCTGGTAACGACCCATTAACTTAATGGGCCCACCAAGGTTCAAACATGTCTGTAGGCTCAATTAGATAATTTGATCCCATTACGATGAGCAATTATGCACAGGACCAAAACCGATCAATCAAAGGCCTATGAGAATTTTGGCCCCTGCGAGCCCATTAGGGAAGCTCATTAGGGGCAGTGGGCTGCTTCCTTCATATAGGGCCCACGACTATTCGTGCTAACCAATAATTTCATTGCTTTTTTAGCTTCCTAGCAACCATTCAGCTGGAATGCGAGGCGCGCTAAGCAAAGGTGCGGCATACAGGAAAAACGTTGCACATCCGGCATATATTATAGGAAAATTACATCCACCGGGCAATCAAAGATTGATGCCAGTGCAAATAAATGAACAGAACCTAACGATCTACAACGTCACAATCTGCAACCTCAGCGCGGATGATGCCCATAAGCATGTGGGCAAGTTCTTGCTGCTTTGCTACATTGTCTCTGAAAACATTGATCAGTTGTTGTTGCGCAAGAATGTTGATACGTCTCCAACGCATCTATAATTTATGAAGTATTCATGCTGTTATATTATCATTCTTGGATGTTTTACAATCATTTTATAGCAACTTTATATCATTTTTTGGTACTAACCTATTGACATAGTGCCAAGTGCCAGTTGCTATTTTTTGCTTGTTTTTTACATCGCAGGAAATCAATATCAAACGGAGTGCAAACACCGCGAAACTTTTTGCGGATTTTTTATTGACCAGAAGACCCCCGATGGGCCAGAGCAGCACCTGGGAGGTGCCCTGAGGGGGCACAACCCACCAGGGCGCGCCTGGGGGCCCAGGCGCGTCCAGGTGGGTTGTGCCCACCTCGGTGGCCTCCCGCACCCCCTCTTAACCCTATAAAATCCCAAATATTCCAAAAACCCTCGAGGTTAACCTAGATTAGAAGTTCCCCCGCCGCAAGGCTATGTAGCCACCTAAAACCAATCTAGATCCCGTTCCGGCACCCTGACGGAGGGGGGAATCATCTCCATTGGCCATCTTCATCATCCCGGCGGCCACTAAGATGAGGAGGGAGTAGTCTGATACGTCTCCTACGTACCTATAATTTTTATTGTTCCATGCTGTTATATTATCAATATTGGATGTTTTATAATCATTTTATATCATTATTTGGTACTAACCTATCGACATAGTGCCAAGTGCCAGTTGATGTTTTCTGCATGTTTTTTACATAACAGGAAATCAATACCAAACGGAGTCCAAATGCAACGAAACTTCGCGAAGATTTTTTATGGACCAGAAGACACCCAATGGGCCAAGGCAGCGCCTAGGGGGTGCTCCGAGGGGAGCACAACCCACCAGGGCGCGCCCTGGTGGGTTGTGCCCACCTCGGGTGCCCCCCCGGACGCCTCTTTGCTCTATAAATACCCCAATATTCCAGAAACCCTAGGGGAGTCGACGAAAATCAATTCCACCCGCCGCAGAGTCCAGAACCACCAGATCCAATCTAGACACCATCATGGACGGCTTCACCACTTCCATTGGTGCCTCTCCGATGATGCGTGAGTAGTTCTTTGTAAACCTTTGGGTCCGTAGTTAGTAGCTAGATGGCTTCCTCTCTCTCGTTTGATTCTCAATACAATGGTATCTTGGAGATCCATATGATGTAACTCTTTCTGCGGTGTGTGAGGGAGTCCTGGACAAAGGGGTCCTCGGGCGTCCAGCCTGTTAGCCATGGGCCGGACTGATGGGCTATGAAGATACTAAGGCCGAAGACTCTACCCGTGTCCGGGTGGGACTCTCCTTGGCGTGGAAGGCAAGCTTAGCGATCAAATGTGTAGATTCCTTTCTTTGTAACCGACCTTGTGTAACCCTAGATCCTCCCGGTATCTATATAAACCGAGGAGTTAGTCCGGAGCAGGATAGACTCATTACCATAGTCATACAGGCTAGACTTCCAGGGTTTAGCCAATACGATCTCGAGGTAGATCAACTCTTGTAATACTCATATTCATCAAGATCAATCAAGCAGGAAGTAGGGTATTACCTCCATAGAGAGGGCCCGAACCTGGGTAAACATTGTGTCCCCCGTCTCCTGTTACCATCATCCTTAGACGCACAGTTCGGGACCCCCTACCCGAGATCCGCCGGTTTTGACACCGACATTGGTGCTTTCATTGAGAGTTCCACTCTGCCGTCCTCAAAAGGTTCGATGGCCCCTTCAATCGTTAATGATGATGCTGTCCAAGGAGAAACCTTCCTCCCCAGACAGCTTTTCATGTTCGGCGGCTTCGCACTGCGGGCCAATTCGCTTGGCCATCTGGAGCAGATCGATAGCTACGCCCCTGGCCACTGGGTCAGGTTTGGAAGCTTGAACTACGTCGCGGACATCTGCGGAGATTTGATCTTCGACGGATTCGAGACCGCGGCAACTGCTCCCTGTTATCTTGATGAACGTGACCTAAATCTGTCATCGTATCACAACCAGGAGATAGCTCCTGCAGCCGCTACGGCCTTAGATCCGGAGCAGATCGCGCCATCCAAGGACGGGAAGCTCAACCCAGCCATGGAGGCCACAGACTCTGCGGCGTTGGAGCCGCACGCAGACTTAATCTCACACGACATGTGTCTCACTGGTACGCCGGACTCGTC
The DNA here is from genome assembly GCF_002575655.3 of Aegilops tauschii subsp. strangulata. NCBI lineage: Eukaryota > Viridiplantae > Streptophyta > Magnoliopsida > Poales > Poaceae > Aegilops > Aegilops tauschii. Next base: position 353,569,730 of record NC_053036.3, read on the forward strand.
TCCGGCTTCGAGTTCCGATCTGTGTGCGTCCGTGGATGCTGAACTCGATCAGTTATCGATCTTCGAATTCAGCACCGCAGACATCTTCCAACACTCACCTTTTGGCGATGTGCTAAATTCATTAAAGAACCTGTCCTTGGCGGGGGACTCGCAGCCGAACTATGTCCGGTTCAAACTAGGGGCTGATGATGCAGAATTTCGCTTCCCACCCGCCACCCACTTCATAGCCACTGTCGAGGACTTAACTGACACGCTTGACTACGGCTCCAAAGACTTCAACGGTATGGACGACGATGCCAGTGAGGAGCAGGGCCAAAACCCGCCATTTACCGGATGTTGGACGGCCACTTCTTCGTACGATGTGTACATGGTGGATACACCCAAAGCAACCAACGACGATGACAAAGAAAATCCAGTTGAGAATAAACCTCCTGAGACACAGCATAAACGCCGGCGTCCTCGGTGCCGCTCTAAGTCACGTCGTTCCAAAGAAAGTAATACTGGCACCGAAGAAGATAATACTCCGGACGATGCGGAAAACAATGAAGACCCTGTTGAGGTAACATCCGAACAGGAGGAACAAGAAAACGGGCAAGTTAGCCCTGATGAACGGGCCATGCCCAACGACTCGGAGGACGGTAGTTATCATCCGCTCTCCGAGCATGAGGAAAGCCTCGGCAACGAGGATTTCATCGTGCCTGAGGAACCCCTCGAGTAGGAGTGCTTCAAGCGCCAGCTAATAGCTACCGCAAGGAGCCTGAAAAAGAAGCAGCAGCAGCTTCAAGCTGACCAAGATCTGCTCGTCCACAGATGGACTGATGTCCTGGCAGCCGAGGAATACGACCTCAGACGCCCAGCCAAGAGTTACCCGAAGCGTAGATTGCTACCTCAGTTCGATGAGGAGGCACCGAAGCCCATACCTCCCTCGCGTAATGCGGCCGATCGACCACTACGCGGTCGGGACATTACGGCGGACCGACCACCACGCAGTCAGGATAAAGCGGCAACTCGGGCCGAACAGCAGCCTGCCCCACTGCCACGTAAAAATAGAGACAAAACAGCACGGGGTCATACATACAACCTCCGGCGGGACCTGGACAGTAGAGCAGGATATACCAGATTGATCTACGGATCGTGAGGACGTTCCTCGACACACGACGATGGCTACCTATTCGGACGTGACAAACCTAGTTACGCCCGAGCCGATAACCGCAGACGGTCTCCATCGGAGCTACGTCGCGACGCAGCCAGATATAGAGGCGCCGCACACCCTCTTTGCTTCACTGATGAAGTAATGGATCATGAATTCCCCGAACGGTTTAAACCCGTGAACATTGAATCATACGACGGAACAACTGATCCGGCGGTGTGGATCGAGGATTTCATTCTCCACATCCATATGGCCCGTGGAGATGACCTTCACGCCATCAAATACCTCCCACTAAAACTCAAACGACCAGCTCGGCACTGGTTAAACAGCCTGCCTGAGAACTCTATTGGCAGCTGGGAGGACTTGGAAGAGGCATTCCTTGATAACTTCCAGGGTACATATGTCCGGCCACCAGACACCGATGACTTAAGCCACATAGTCCAACAGCGTGGAGAGTCAGCCAGGAAATTCTGGACCAGGTTCCTAACCAAAAAGAACCAGATCGTCGACTGTCCGGACGCTGAAGCCTTAGCGGCTTTCAAACATAGCATCCGTGACGAATGGCTCGCCCGCCACCTCGGCCAAGAAAAGCCAAAATCTATGGCAGCCCTCACGACACTCGTGACCCGCTTTTGCGTGGGTGAGGATAGTTGGTTGGCTCATAGTAAAAACACAACTAGCGAGGCAGGCCCCTCCGAGGCCAAAAACAACAACGGCAAGCTCCAACGCAATAGACACAAATGCCAAAGCAATGGCGATAATACCAATGACACTACAGTCAATGCCGGATTCAGCGGCTCCAAGTCCAGTCAGCGGAAGAAGCCGTACAAAAGAAACAACCAGGGAGCATCCAGCCTGGACCGCATACTCGACCGTCTGTGCCAGATACATGGCACCCCAGACAAACCAGCCAACCATACCAACAGAGATTGCTGGGTTTTTAAACAGGCCGGCAAGTTAAACGTCGAGCACAAGGAAAAGGGATCACAAAGCGAGGACGACGACGAGGAGCCCCGGCAACCGAACACAGGGGGACAGAAGAAGTTTCCCCCTCAAGTCAAAACAGTGAACATGATATATGCTACACACATCCCCAAAAGGGAGCGCAAGCGCGCACTCAGGGACGTCTACGCGATAGAGCCAGTCGCCCCAAAATTCAGTCCATGGTCGTCACTCCCGATCACCTTTGATCATCGGGATCATCCGACTAGTATCCGTCATGGTGGTTCAGCCACACTAGTCCTCGACCCAATTATTGATGGATTTCACCTGACGGGCGTCCTTATGGACGGTGGTAGCAGCCTCAATCTGCTCTATCAGGATAACGTGCGCAAAATGGGCATTAACCCATCACGGATCAAACCCACAAACACTACCTTCAAGGGAGTCATACCAGGTGTAGAGGCCCGTTGTACGGGCTCAATCACACTAGAGGTTGTCTTCAGATCCCCGGACAATTTCTGAAGCAAAGAGTTAATCTTTGACATCGTCCCCTTTCGCAGCGGCTATCACGCACTGCTCGGACGAACCGCATTCGCTCGATTCAATGTGGTGCCACACTATGCTTATCTCAAGCTCAAGATGCCCGGTCCACGCGGCGTCATAACGGTCAATGGAAATACGGAACGCTCCCTCCGTACAGAGGAGCACACAGCTACTTTAGCAGCAGAAGTACAGAGCAGCCTTCTCAAGCAGCAACTTAATTCAGCCGCCGAGGCCGAGCAACCGGACACCTTTAAGAGGGTCCGAACTATTCTGCAGTAGGACAGATCGGCTCGCCAGGAGCTCGACTAGCAATTCGGCCTCCGTCTTAGTCCCGATCAAGTGGTGGCATTCGTACCGCGCGTACATAACTATGCACTCAAAATACCATGAGCATAGATGGAGGCATACCTATCTTGTGATCCATAGCACGGCTCGACTGCTCCCGGGCGCATATACTTTCACTGTTCATCTTTCCCTTTTCAGGTATCTGTTCTACAGGCTCTTCCTGATGGCTTGATCACTGGCCCCGTCAAAGGATGAATACACCAAGCTGGCAAGAAGCACAAGCATACCGGGAATTTCTAGGTGTTTTCTTTAACGATCACTCTACCCGTATTTAGGACCCTTACGCAGCTCTCCCTTGGTCATGGCATGTCAAATAGCATGTTGCTTATCGCACTATTTGTGTCAATGCGCTTTGACGTATTAATAAAATCGCAATGAAAACAGTTCGCGGCCCAATTTCTGTGGCCCTAGCTTATTACTTTTGCTCCTTGTTTATTTTCCTTTTTCTGTTAACAACTTTATGAGTTAGCACCCGTACACTTTGGTACGTTTCATATTTGCCAGGGGCTTCATAGCACCCCCGCACTAGGGCAACAAAAGTCTGAACACTTTTTATAGTTTAGTTCGGCACCCCGAATTTAGCACTACATGCATTAGCTCCGAATCATGTCTTTGGTCAATAGTTGGGTTCCCCGGCTCCTGTGCTTGCTACCTTATGTTCCGCTATATCGGCTGAGGTAGCAAAGGGAGAACTACTGCGATTGTGCCTTGGTTTATCCAAAGGAGCACCTCAGTAGAGAAAGCCGAAAACTGACTGTCATGATGCAGCGAGAGCCGGTCAGCTGTTCGGAGGTTGCAAATCGTTGGAGATTTCTTCCGCATTACACGAAGGATCAGTACTTCCCGATCAGGCGCTTATTGCACTCTAGTTCGGATACTAGGGGCTGCGCCAACATTTTTAATGTCAAACTCCTATGGCTAAGTGAGGGCGTTAAAGCCGCATAGTCTGATTGACTGGTTCGTTGTGCTAAACAACTCCTTCAAGGACCATATAATTGGATCAAGAGTGTTTAGATTCCATCCCGAACACCTCCGTACTACCTACGTGAGGGCAGAAGCCGACGACTGGCCAACCCTCAGATTTCATATAACACGGCCGCACAGGAGGTAAAAATTTTAAACATAACAAACATTATATTACAAACCCACTCTGTTTTATCATACAAGGTAGAGGCAACTCGAATGCATTCATTCAAAGATAATGTCTTGTGAACACTGCGTCGCTAAATTACGAGACCCCTCCAGGACGTCTCCAAAATACCGCTCAGGTGTGCGGTGCTCCTTGCCCTCGGGTGGCCCCTTGGTCACAATCTTGATGGCATCCATCTTCGCCCACCAGACCTTGACGCGGGCGAAGGCCATACGCGCGCCCTCGATGCAGACGGACCGCTTGACGGTGTCCAGCCAAGGGCAGGCATCCACCAGCCGCTTCACAAGGACAAAGTAACTGCTGGGTATAGCTTCGGCTGGCCACAGCTGGATTATTAAATCCTTCATGGCCAGTTCGGCCACCCTATGCAGCTCGACCAGCTGTTTTAGCTCATCGCTGAAGGGCATCGGATGTTCTGGCACAAGATATTGCGACCAGAACAGCTTCTCCATGGGGCTCCCTCCTTCGGCTCGGAAGAACTCCGCGGTGTCAGACACACTGCGTGGCAGATCAGCAAAAGCCCCTGGAGAACTCAGAATCCGGGTTAGTAAAAGATATTTCCTCTTCACATACTTGCATTGCAGACTAAATGCCTTACCCATCGCGATCTTCCTGGCCTCCTGGATCTCCTGGAGGGAGCCCTGGGCCTCATTCCGGGCCGTCTCTGCGCTCTGACGAGCCTTAGCAAGTTCGGTCTCTTGAACCGACACATCGCGCTCCAAGGTCTCGCACTTTCTCATCGTGTCCTGGAGCTCTTGCTGGACCTCATTGACCCGGGCCTTGAGCTTCTTATGGGCGGCCTGCTCCTTGACAGCCTTACCCTCGGCTTCGGCCAGGGCCTTTTTTAGGGCCTCGACCTCGGTCGTCGCCCCTATACACATAATGACACTTCGGTCAATATATATCATTTTACTCTTTTTGAACATATAACGAGTTATGACATACCTTGCTTCTCCTGGAGCTCCCTCCTCACCTGGCCGAGCTCCTCCTCGACCTGCTCCAGTCTCTGCTTCAGTCCGGAGACTTCGGCAGTATGCGAGGCCACGGCCAGCAGCGACGCTTGTGTATTCATTTCAGACATATTTAGTTAGTTTCCTACAATAAGGGACTGATCCTCTGTCCGGCTTTTCTTTCCGAACACCGGACAGTGTCTCAGGGGCTACTGTCTGTATTGGGATCTTCTCTTTTTGCGTTGCTTACCTCAAAACCTGTCAGTAGGTTGCTGCAGGCTTCCGTTAGTCCGCTCTTGGCAGACTGAACCCTTTCAATTACCGTGCCCATAAGAACACGGTGTTCATCCACAATGGAAGCGCCTCGCAGCGCTTCCAGCAGATTATCCGGTGCCCCTGGCTGGACAAGGGTCACCGGCGGAATAGGCATACCCCTTCTTTCAAAGGAGGTTGCATGCTGGATTCCGGTGCCGTATCGGTCTCCGGAATCGAGTTCGGCTGAGGGCCGAACTGAATACGGCCCTCATCACCAGTCTCCAAGGGGATTGGCTCCCCCTGGTGTCCGGCGACGGAGGTTTCACCTTCCAGCGCCTCCTGAACCTCTCCCTGGCCTGGGAAAGTCCTTCGGGACAGCACCTCGGCGTTGTCCTTGGCCTTGGGAGAGTGAGCGGCCGGTGGTGACTCGCTGGCCATCGCCTTTGAATCCAACGAACCTCCTGACGAGGATTGCTGGGAGCTGTCATGGGCTGGACTGCAATAAGCATGATTAACCATGTCAATACAATGAAGAGGAAAGGCTGGATATACGGGTATGTACAAGTCTTAGCACTTACGATGCAGCCCGGGGCTTAGTGCGGGGGCGTCGCTCCAGACTACTGTCGACATCCCATGCAGAATTATCCGAAAGGGAGCCCTTCCCCTTCTTGGACGTCTCCGCCTCCAGATTCGTGGAGGCCGCCCTCTTCTTCTTTCCCTCATCAGGGGGAGGGTTGTTCTCCTCCTCCTCCTCCTCGTCGCCGTCCTCAGCGGTGGAGGAAAGGGTCTCTTCGTCTTCGGACGCCGTGTCCGAAGCGCCCTTGCGACGGGGGCCGCCTTTGGCCCCTTGGCCTTCTTCTTGGCCTTCTTTTCCGGCGGCTGATAGGGTGCCAGAACCAGCATCTTCGCCAGGAGCGGGATGGCTAGCTCTTCGTGCAGCGGAGCCGAACTCTAGATCCGCTCCGCCCTCTCCGTCCACACCTGAAAAAATACAGCAAAGATTAGGCGTCCTCCTTGAACAGACAAGTAGAAGGTACGCCTTGAGAAAAGGAGAACTTACCGCATTGGCGGGAAGGGTATGGTCGTGCCCACGGTCAGAATCTATGACCGGCGGCTTCTCGTTGCCCTTGAAGAGCAACTTCCAGGCATCTTCGTGAGTAGTTCCGAAGAGCCTCTCCAGGGTCTGGTGCTTCTCCGGATCGAACTCCCATAAAGGGAAGCTTCGGCTTTGGCAGGGAAGAATCCAGCGGACCAGCATCACCTGGATCACGTCGACGAGCTTGATGTTTTTGTCCACCATACTCTGAATGCGCGTCTGCAGCGCTATGAGCTCGCCTGACACAGACCAGTTCGGGCCCTTCTTCGTCCAGGAGGTGAGCCGCATTGGAGCTCCGGCCTTGAACTCGGGAGCCGCCGCCCAAGCAGCGCCACGTGGCTCTGTGGTGTAGAACCACTGCTTCTCGCACTCCTTGACAGTCTCCACGAAAGTGCCTATGGGCCAAGTGACGTTGGGCATCTTGCACACCATGGCGCCTCCGCACTCCGCGTGCTGACCATCCACCACCTTTGGCTTCACGTTGAAGACCTTGAGCCATAGGCCAAAGTGGGGCCGGATGCGGAGGAAAGCCTCGCACACGACAATGAATGCCGAGATGTTGAGGAAAGAGTTCGGCGCTAGATCATGGAAATCTAGCCCGTAATAGTACATCAGTCCGCGGACGAAGGGGTGAAGTGGAAACCCCAATCCGCGGATGAAGTGAGGGAGGAAAACTACCCTCTCAGCAGGCTTCAGAGTGGGGATGACTTGCCCCTTGGTAGGCAGACGGTGGGCGATTCCTTTCGCCAGATACCCGGCCGCCCGAAGCTGGGTGATGTCCTTCTCCTTGATGGAGGAGACCATCCACTTGCCTTGGCCTCCGGATCCGGACATGGTTGAGTGCTTCCTTGAGGTGGAGAAGATGAGAACTTGGGCGCTGGAGCTCGAGAATGGAAGGACAGAGAGGAAGAAGGAGGCGTGGGTGAAGAAAGGGAATCCTTATCCCCTTATGAAGGCAGTGACTATTGAACGCCTCCCCACTCGCCTTAAAACCCGCGCCCGTATTGATGAGAATCCCATAATAAGGGGACACGATCACTGCTTCGACAAGACGTGCCAATGTCAACCGCGTCTCAAAACGTGGAATGGCAGACGAAAAACAGTTCGAAATTATGACCGGGCGGATGTGATGTCATATTGCAAAAAGTTGTCCGCGGGTTGGACTCGTGGAATATTATATTCTCTGCGGTTGTGTGTGGTATGTGTGTTACAGGTCCGGACACGATCATTATCTTCGAAGATTATCTTGGAGTTAGGAAGGAGGAACCCGCCTTGCAATGCCGAAGACAGATATATGCGCCGGATGCCTTGTCATTGAAGCCAGATTCAGGGGCTACTGAGGGAGTCCTGGACTAAGGGGTCCTCGGGCGTCCGGCCTGTTAGCCATGGGCCGGACTGATGGGCTGTGAACATACGAAGGCCGAAGACTCTACCCGTGTCCGGGTGGGACTCTCCTTGGCGTGGAAGGCAAGCTTGGTGATCAAATGTGTAGATTCCTTTCTTTTTAACCGACCTTGTGTAACCCTAGATCCTCCCGGTATCTATATAAACCGAGGAGTTAGTCTGGAGGAGGATAGACTCATTACCATAGTCATACAGGCTAGACTTCTAGGGTTTAGCCAATACGATCTCGAGGTAGATCAACTATTGTAATACTCATATTCATCAAGATCAATCAAGCAGGAAGTAGGGTATTACCTCCATAGAGAGGGCCCGAACCTGGGTAAACATTGTGTCCCCCGTCTCCTGTTACCATCATCCTTAGACACATAGTTCGGGACCCCCTACCCGAGATCCGCCGGTTTTGACACCGACAGTGTGTTTGTTGGGATCAGATGAACTTTGAGTTTATGATAAGATCTATCTTTTTATATCCATGAAAGTTATTTGAGTTTCTTTGATCTCTTATATGCATGATTGCTTATTGCCTCGTATTTCTTCTCCAATATTTGGGTTTTGTTTGGCCAACTTGATCTATTTATCTTGCAATGGGAAGAGGTGCTTTGTAGTGGGTTCGATCTTAGGGTGCTTGATCCCAGTGACAGAAGGGGAACCGACACGTTTGTATCGTTGCGACTAAGGATAAAACGATGGGGTCTATCTCTACATAGATAGATCTTGTCTACATCATGTCATCGTTCTTATTGCATTACTCTGTTTCCCCATGAACTTAATACACTAGATGCATGCTGGATAGCGGTCGATGTGTGAAGTAATAGTAGTAGATCCAGGCAGGAGTCGGTCTACTAATCTTGGACGTGATGCATATATAATGATCATTGACTGGATATCGTCATGATTATTTGAAGTTCTATCAATTGCCCAACAGTAATTTGTTTACCCACCGTTTGCTATTTTTCTCGAGAGAAGCCGCTAGTGAAACCTACGGCCCCCGGGTATCTTTCTCATATTATTTGCCTTTGCGATCTACTTTTCCTTTGCTTTTATTTTCAGATCTATTAAACCAAAAATACAAAAATACCTTGCTGCGTTTTATTCTTATTTATTTTATGTGGCATTCGATCTATCAATCTACTACAATTTTATTAACATCAGTTTGCCTATCTTGATGCGCCGTTACCCGAAAGGGATTGACAACCCCTTTAACACGTCGGGTTGTGAGTGGTTGTTATTTGTGTGCAGGTGATGTTTACGTTGTGTTGCTTGGTTCTCCTACTGGTTCGATAACCTTGGTTTCATCACTGAGGGAAATACCTACCGCTGCTGTGCTGCATCATCCCTTCCTCTTTGGGGAAATACCGATGTATCTTCAAGCCGCAATCATAGTCTACCCTCGGGGCTGAGGGTTTGTACCAGTAGCTATGTGTTTAATATCTCTCTCTCTCTCGTGTTCTTGAGATTGCATGATCTTGATGTATCGCTGGCTTTGTTAATATAGTCAGATCATATGGTGTTTTCCCCTATCTATCTTGTTGTGATGAATTGAGTTTTTCCCTTTGAGAATTCGTTGTTATCAGATTGAATACTTTTATGGATTTGAGAGCACTTGATATATGTCTTGCATATGAATACTCGTGGTGACAATGGGGTATCATATTGATTCACTTGACATGTGTTTTGGCACTCAACTTGCGGATTCCCGCGGTGACATTGGGGTAACCTATGCATAGAGGTTGATGCATGTTCTCGTCTTTTGTTTCTCTAGTAGAAATCTTGGGGCACGCTTTGAAGTTCTTTGTGTTGGATTGAGTATTATGAATCTGAAATTATTTGGTGTCATTTTAGTATGAACTCTTGGATAGATCGGTCGGAAAGAATAGTTCGAGGTGGTTTCGTACCCTACAAATGATTTCTTCGTATGTTCTCCGCTAGATAGGAACTTTGGAGTGATTCTTCATTGCACATTGAGGGATGGTTATATGATCCAATTATATTAACATTGTTGAGAGATTGCACTAGCAAAAATACGGACCCTAGGCCTCATTTTCAAGCATTGCAATACCGTTTGTGCTCCGTTTTATCAATTCCTACCTTGCTGTTTTTTATTGTTCTTATTACAAAAACAAATATCTACTATCCATATTACACTTGTATCACCATCTCTTCGCCGAACTAGTGCACCTATACAAATTACCATTGTATTTGGTGTATTGGGGACACAAGAGACTTTTTATTATTCGGTTGCAAGGTTGTTTGAGAGAGACCATTTTCATCCTACGCCTCCCACGGATTGATAAACCTTAGGTCATCCACTTGAGGGAAAATTGCTACTATCCTACAAAACTCTGTGCTTGGAGGCCCAACATGAGTCTATAAGAATAAAGTTGCGTAGTAGACATCAAATGTGCACCTCCGATTCCTCCACCATTTCCATCATTGCTTCAGCCAGTAATTGGTTCACAAAAATACATTTTTTTCCGTTGCATTCGAGACAAGGGAAACTGAACAGATTCAGATGGCGATTTTGGTAGGCTTGTATTATTGTTAGTGGAGAGTGTCTCGACCACTGCATCATAACATAAATTAGGAGGGGAACCGAACAGATTAATCAAGAGTTGTTGCCATATTACCTGGCCTAGATTTATTGGAAGGAAACAATGGGGTTGCCTTGCTGTTTTCAGAGTTTGCATTCTTATCTTCAGCAGCCTGCACCAAATTAACACACTAGCATTGCTATCATTGGCCAGGTCAGATAATAGGAAAGCAACATTGACACAATGAACATTTGGGCAACCAGACCACACCAGCCTACACCAAATTAACACAATATGGCATAGCTATCATCAGCCAGGTAAGGTAATACGAAAGCAACATTGACACAATGAATGAATGGGCAACCAGAGCAGCACTACAATTCAGTAATGTGCATGATATGAGATAGTACACTCATGCAGCTCAGTATGCAAAACTACCAGGCAGTTTTCCCAACATTGTCGCCTTTAATTATACATTTTGCTACAACTAAATTTAGATCAGACAAAGGTTGGATTCACGCCGATTAACAAAATAAATGTTGATGTAAAAATATAGTGATATACAACAGGTACTTACATCAGCATTGGAGCATAGAGAATTCCCGCAAAATACTTTCCTCGAATATGATCCCAGTACAGAGAGTCTTCTATCCTTTAAGCTTATTTTCTAAAAGAGAGATGGGTAAGAAACATGTAGAAAACATTATCAGAATGCTATAAAATTTCATGATGCGAGGATACGCACACGCTTCTTAGAATGGAGTTAACATATTTTTGCCGAACTGGAGCGGACTAGTTCTTTGGCCACTGGAATCTGCTTATTATCAGTAGGAGTTGGGTTTCTCTATGCTGGAGCAGTATCTATGAAAACTGGAGTTGGTTTACTATCTCCCGGTGTTTGGATCTTTTGCAAAGACCTGGTTTGTAACCCTTTAGATTCTAACATAGCGGTCTTTCCCTTGCATGCCTTATATAGAAGAATGGTGCTTCAATTATAAAACATGCTACAACAGAGAGATGGGATAGGTACTGAAGAATAGAAAGGCATGACATATTGACATGTATTCCCTCCATCCGGAAATAAATGAATGGGTCTAGGTGTATTTCTAGATACATCCATTTTTATCCATTTTTGCGACATGTAATTCGGACGGAGGGAGTATGATGTAAGAGCTAGGGATACGACAGGACAACGGTGTAAAAAACACTAGTTGAATGTAAAACTGTATGCTAGCGAAATACATACAGAAAAACACTAAGGCAACATATGCGTGTATGATTGGGAAACTAAGATGGCATTGCAACGGACCACTAGAACAGCACTTCAATGTAAAAAAACATGGTATGGTAGACAGATGGAGTACATACTGATGAATAACAATGCATAAGATATTCAGAAGCATGATGTCCAAACTAAGCAAATGGCATTGTGATAGAGTAGAATGACAGTACTTGAATTTGAAAACATGTTATCATGAATGGAATAGGTACTAAAAGCAGGAAGGCATGACATATTTACATGCATGACCAGCAGGCTAAGCACAAAGCATTGCAACAGAGTAGATGCACTCCAGGACATTATATGCATGTTGTACCCATATCACGAGCCAAGTTAGAGCAAGGACCTTGTGGGGTGAATAGTATTCATTATCTTTCTGCAAGTCTTCTGAAGAACTGCCTTTACATGTTCCATCATATTGGGTATCATTGACGTCAAGTTTGGTGGCCGTTACATTGCTCCGTGAGGTTCTTGTGGATAAATCAGTGTGTGCAATTATATTTGACATGCATGGAAGACAACTAGTAGTTAGATTTATGTAATGAGTGCCTGTAGGAGATGACATAAATAGTATGACTGGGGTTAACTAGCAGCAACAGGTCTAAAAAACTAAAGGGAGAACACAGATGAAAGCTACAGAATATGTATCATTTGTACTCGAGATTAACTAGATGGCACACAAAAGTATTAAAGAACAACATAGGTAATACTAGAAGTGGTATAATACTATAATCACCAGCCCGTGGGATAGCATTGGCTGATGGATGATAACTATGGAACAGCGTTACCTAAAGAACAAGTCTCTTAGCTGAACTATGGAATAGCGTTAACTCCTGAACAAGACCTGTAAGAGATCAGCATGAATATACAGTGAAATGTGATAATCCATTTTCCATGCTTAGATGAATAACAAAGCCATAAATGTTGCACACAAGTAAGATGAGGGTACAACCTATCTAGCCGCCATCCATAGGAGTGAGCATCATGTGTTGACTTGTCGATGGCCCTGCAGTTGTTGTGGCTGTCCATGTCGGGCACGCACATTCGATGCAGGGAACTGTTGAGTGGGGACTATAGCTCCCTTCTGGTGTATGCTTCCCTTGTTGGAGCAGCTGCGGTGAGTCGGAAGATGGTGTGGCTGAAGATGCAGAAAACGCATAATGTTAAGAACGACACATATCTCTGATCTGAAGAAATACCCTAAGAGATAAATGACAAGGTACGAGAGTGGTCACACGTCTGTTGACTAAAGACTAAATTGTGGTCGCACGATTTTATTTTATTTTGGTATTGTACGATCTACGCCGGATGGCTTGATGGCCGTCATGTGCCTCCCGGCTGACATTGTTCAGAATCTTCCCCGAAGAGCCAGCGACCACCAGCAGAGCAGCCTGCCTCCATCGTCCGTCGCTGCGAGAGCTCCGACCAAAACCCCGCTCCCCGCCCCACCGCACTGCCATGGTTGCGCAGCCCCTGGCCAATCCACAAAGACTCGCCGTCATCCAGATCCGGCGGCGGTAGTACCTTCGACCCACGCAACTCTAAGATAGCCATCTAAGCGTTGCTTCTGCAGCAAACTTGCGCCCCCGCACCCTTAGGTTAGACACCAGCCAACCGGTAGCCTAGGAGCTCCGCCGCCTTGAGGGGTGCTGCTTCCCATTGGGAATCGATTGGCCCAGAATAAAAATTCAGAAAACTGATGCCTAAATAAATTGATTTGAGATGAGGGTATGACCTATCTTGCGGCCCGGTGAAGTAGGCAGCTCCAGCTGCCGAGTCGGTGAGGCCGGTGAGGTAGCAGTGGCTACCGGCGGCAGGAAAGAAGAGATGATGCGACGGCCGACAGCTATGGGGAAGTAGCGACGGGGACTTGGATGCATCCGAAGTTGGAGCCGCTCTGGCGCCGTGCACAACGGCGGGGGTGAATCGGCTCCGGTACGGTTCACGCGGCCGTCGTCGAGGCAGCTCTGGCAGCACAGAGTAAGAGGCACACGGCCCAGTGCACGACGGCAAACGGACAACATCTCCGGCATTGGGGAGGAGGGCGGCGGTGAATTTGGTGCGGTGGGGGCGCCATGGAGGAGGGGTTGAGGTTTCACGGCTGGGGAGAAGGGAGCTTTCGGGGAGAAGGTGATTTGGCGCCCACGAGGTATGAATGGGGAATTGGGAGGGGGAACCATGTCTTACGGACGCATTTCTCTGAAATGTGGGGGGAGTTACAGTTCTACCCCTGCCTTTAGGCTTCTGGGCTTGGGTCTGTGTACTGAGGGTCGGGGATAGTAGAGTAACTTTGCTTCTCCCAAATAGTGGGCGCGAGCAATTTCGGGCGAGGAGGGCGTGTTTTGAAATAGTGGGCACGAGTGATTTTGGGCGAGGAGGGAGTGTTTTGACATAGTGGGCGCGAGCTATTTCGGGTGAGGAGGGTGTGTTTTGAAATAGTCGGCGCGAGCGATTTCAGGCGAGGAGGGCATGTTTTGAAATAGTCGGCGCGAGCGATTTCGGGCGAGGAGAGGGTGTTTTGCCGCCCATGGTTTATGAATTATTCGGCACATGTCATTTCGGCCGAGGAGAAGGCGCGCTTGGATGAAGTTACGAACCTACCCTCGATGTACAATGGGCCAATTGATGTGTGTCCCACATAGGCCAGTAATTTCGCATCTCCCATTTGTTTGCTCAAGAGAATTCCACCGAGCAGAGGGTGTTTAATGGTTCGTTCAAATTTTGGGTGAACGAGCATCCACGTTTACCTTACCAAGTTAATTTGAATCAAATTTTGAAATATTAGCTTGCCACTTCTTTTTTAGATGGATAGATGATGCTCGGGACTAATGTGTTTTTACATGCTCGTTGCTAATGATTTACTATATAACAAATAGTTGACCCACTCAAAAACAGGAATCAAACCCAAAATGAAATATCTCGATTCAATGAAATAGCTCATTCACCAGGTCAAAATAGTGAACTAAATCCAAAATTGAACACCTCAATCGAGTAGCATGTTGTACAGTATTATAGTACTCCATGAAGATGTTGAAAGTCAAATTAATGAACTTGTTTGATACGCATATCTCCTTTCATGTGTGGATTGCAGACAACATGTTCTCCAATTTAAACATTTGAATGCAAGTTTATATGGAAACATGGTTTATATCAGTCTTTGATGCATAAAACGTGACCTCCCCCTCTCCCAGACTCCTGCTCCCTCTCTCGCCGACAATCTTCAATTCTATCGCACCCATCCAAACACGAACCTTGTTGGTCCCTCTCTCTCTCTCTTTGTGTGTGGGGGGGAGGGGGGTCTTTCGAGTTCGCATGCATACTCCATGTATAGGTCTCTCTCGCACACTATGTATGATTCTCTAGTCCAAGCTAAATATCTTGGGTGCACTCATCGTACGCACACAAATTCCCTGGCTCGTTGCTCGTAACTCTCTCACGCACCACTCTACCGTTTTGGAGCTCTTCCCTCTCTCTCTCAAACTCTCCATCTCCCTGGGTCACACATACACATGCATATCTCACTCGCACTCGATAGACCTATCTAAAACTCTATCTCTCTCCCTCGTTCTCTCTCCATCTCACACGCGCGCGCGCACACACACACACAATCTCATGCCTAGCCATGTACGATGGTCTCTCACTCAATTGTAGGCACACGCAGTCCCCCTATATGTATATGACTAGCTAATTCTTAGTCTCCATCACAAACATGTGCATGGTCTATCTCGATTTCCCTTGGGGCATCTTTCTATCGCACACGCACCACATCCCTCGATCTCCCACCCATATAGTCCCCTCACGATCTCGAGGGGATCTCTCTATCACAAATACACCCTCTCTCCCTCCCCATGCGTCCATCTTCTCCATGCGTCCCTCTCGACCTTTGTTCCTTGTTAGCCAGACCTCGATTGGACATGTGCTATAGGGGTGTCTCTCTCCGTTGCAAACAATCACGCACGAGCTATCTTCATGTATCTCCTCACCTCACTTTTCTATCTTGGAGATGCATGCCTGATATGTTTGCATAAGAAACGAACACACACACTCTCTCTCTCTAATTTATCGTTTGTTGCCCTTTGTCTTTCACACACATACTCTTTTGGCACACTCACTCATTCTCCTTCACATGCACTTGATCTCTCTCGACTTAGGCACTCTCTTTGGTCCATAGCATATAGATTTATTGAAAAGTCAAACATCACAAAGTTTGACCATGTACGTGGAGAAAAACATCTACATCTAGAACGGCAAACATATATCATTAGATTCATCATGAGATATAGTTTCGTATGATGTATCTTTGGTATTGTAGATATAAATAATATTTGCGTAAACCTGGTCAAAGTTTCCAAAGTTCGACTTTTAAAAAATTTATATGCACTGCATTATCGAGTGGATGGAATATCTCTTTCCCCCTCTCAGCTATCTAATGCACCACTCAGCCGTATCAGGGCTCCTCTATCTCTCTCAAACTTTATATCTCCCTGGTTCTGTAACGCCCCGAGTCCGATGCGCCAGGTGTCTTCCAGTTATTCGCCGTCGTTGCCATGTCATTTGCTTGCGTGTTGCATTTTTCCATGTCATCATGTGCATTGCATCCTCATGTTTTTCAAAACTTGCATCCGTCCGGGTCTCCCAGTTTTCTCCGTTGTCCGTTTCGGCATGGACACTCACACACACCCCAGCGCCTCCGAAATATTATTTTATAAGTGGCATAAAAATGTTCTTGGAATGGGATGAAAGTTGGCGTGCGGTGTTGTTATGTTGTCTGTAGGCCGCCTGCTAAATTTCGTCACATTCGGAGTCCGTTTGTTAGCCCAACCATCATCCGTAGCGGCACCGTTGCCTGTTTATTCGTCGGACATTTTCGGTCTCCGGAAACCTAGCCGGGCTGCACTTCTCTTCTCTCTTATCAGCCTAACCACCCCTACACAGCCCCCCTCTCAACCGGAGCCGTCGGATCGTGATCGGAGGGCTCCGAAACAGAGGAAAACCCCCCCTAAACCCTAGCTTTCCCTAGATAATCCCTTCCCCATGCCATTTTTGGGCATCTCCTAGCCTCCACCTACCCCTAGCCTTCTCCCACCTCGCAGCAGCCGCCGCCACCTCGAAATCTGCGCCCGGCCTCCACCCCGCCGCCACTTGGCGCCGTCCCACGCGCCAGCGCCGCCGCCAGCCGCCTCCTCACCTAACCCGCAGCTGCCACACGCCCCCTGCCCGCTCCCACCGCCGTGGCCCGCTGCGGCCCGCAGCAGGCCTGCCCCAGGCCAGATCTGGGCCTAGACAAGCCCGCGCGCCCGGGCAAGCGCCGCTGTCGCCCGGCTCCCGCGCCTCCCCACTGCAGCGCCGCCCGGCCGCGTCGATCCCGCGCCACACCTCGCCGACCCCGCCGCCTCATGCACCGTGCCACCGCCTCCACCTCACCGGCGCCCCGCTCCGCCATCGTGCCTCGCCTCCCGCCGGAGTCGCCCGTACCCCGTGCTGTCCTCCGCCTCGATTTGGGCCGGCGCCGCCCGGATCCGGTGACCGGCAACCCCGCCGGCCACCTCCAGCCACCCGCGCCCCGCGCCGTCCTCGCCGAAGCTCTACCCCGGCCGGACTCCCCTGCCTCGATCTGATCCACCCCGCTCCCGAGCCATTGACTCTGTCCTCTATTTTTTCGCGAGGTGAAAGTTTCCCCAAGTCCCTGAAGAATCATGTCATGATGCCATGTTTGAGTGATCATAACTTTGTGCATGTTGCTTTGTTTGGAGTGTATGATATGTCGAAGTGTTCATCTCAGAGTGCTCTCCAAGATGGTTGCTATTGCGTCCTTGTTTGAGTTCATCTACATGCCATAATCATCGTTGCATAAGTGCTAAATGTTATAATCTGCTGGAAGTTGTCATAACTTGCTGATTTGTCTTTTTCATAGCATTTTATGTGTCTATCTTTTGAGCATCATGTCAATATGTTTTAGAAGCATATTCATTCCATCTTTACAATGGTGTAATCCATGTATTTTATGTGCCATGTGGTGACGAGCACAAGCATGCAAAGTAGGGTAATTGCTGTTGCAGATTTCAGTGACTTGAGAGTTTTCTGCCAAGTCTAAATATGTTACATTATGTTGCCATGTTAATTTGATTCTACAAGTGAATCCATGCCCAATCTAGAGATGCTCAGTAAGGATGTTTTACAGACCTTGTTATGATCTATCCATATATGCTCTTGTTTGCAATTATGGCCTGCTTTAGCTTGTCTTTATCATGCTCTCAATTTGCTAAATTATGTTGCTGTCAGCCTGTTATCAGTAAGTTCATTTTTGCCATGTGTATATCTAGTGTTCTATTCATCCTATGGCCATGTTCTTGACATGAGTAGCTGCAAAAATATGCCTTCTTACTGTAGTTGTATTCATATGCCATGATATGCTTTATGTTGTGTTAACCAAGCTTGAAACATGTCTACTTGTCGCTGTTTCTGCCATGTTCACTAAATTCCACCAACTCTGTGAATCTGTTATCATTTGCATTATTGCCATGATGTTTTGAGCATTTTCTGGTGGTTTCTAGCAGTAGCTCAGTGTTCATGTTTTGTAGTGTTTGATCTGTAAATGCTTGCCACGCCCTTTTATGCCATGATATGTTCCTGTAGCATATAATTTTGTTGTCTCAAAGTATGCATCATGAATCCATTTTCAGCCTTACTCTGTTTTTCACTAAGTCTGAGAATCTGTTATGACTTGCAATCTTGTCTTGATGAATGCCACTGATCTAGAGGTTATATGGAGATGCTTAGTAATTATTTTTTGCCATGTTTAACTTTTAATTTAGTTTCATGCTTTTTCTTGTTATATTCTTGCACTGTAGCATCATTGTTTCATGCCTCCAACATGTCAACATGTTATTTCTGCTTTGTATGCCCTGTTTTCCACTAAGTCATAATCTGTGTTATTAAGTTGCTTCTTGCATTGATCATATTGGTTTAATATTGATGCCTATGAACTTGAACCTTGATGATATTTGAAGCATGTAATCTGAAATTTAAGTGCATGTCATGTTTGTGCATATATTTTCTTATAGCATGTGGTTATGGTGCTTGTAAGATGCCTAGTTGTTGTTTTGGACAGCTTGTCCTTTAAACTTGTATTGAGTGTATGTGTTGAACCGTGGCTCCGTTTGGAGCATGCTCTACATGAAAATTGCTTAGTTTTGCATATAGTTTCATGTTACCTTGTTGCAGCCTTGTTTTGGAGTGTTTGTGATGTTGTTATGCTTGCATTTGCATCAATGTCATGTTTAACTTGTTTTGCTCATATCTTCTAGGCCGTAGCTCCGAATTAAATGAACTTTATATGTAACTTGACTAGAAAGACGCGTAGATCATCATAGTGCACTTTAAATTGCTGTTTAACAACTTCAACATCATGTGTTATTCAGATCTGGACCAATTTCGGAATTTGCATATGGGGAGTTTCCGAAATTGTTATATGTTGTTTCCGGCCTCATTTAAACATGCTTTGATGTGTTGTTCTTGTATGCATCATCTCTTGCCATGAGTAGCATCATATAGACTTGTCATGCATCATACTTGGATGAGCATCATGCCATGTTATGTGTTGCGTGTTTACCATGTTGTTTGCTTCTTTCCGGTTGTGCTCCTTCTCGATAGTTCCTGTTTCGTTGCGAATATAGACTTGTCATGCATCATACTTGGATGAGCATCATGCCATGTTATGTGTTGCGTGTTTACCATGTTGTTTGCTTCTTTCCGGTTGTGCTCCTTCTCGATAGTTCCTGTTTCGTTGCGATTGTGAGGATTTGTTCGACTACGTGGGATCGTCTTCTTCATGGACTCGTTCTTCTTCCTAGCGGGATTTCAGGCAAGATGACCGTCACCTTGGATCTCACTACTATCATTGCTATGCTAGTTGTCTCGATGCTATCGCTATGTCGTGCTATCTACCACTTGTTTATCAAGCCTCCCAAATTGCCATGGTAGCCTCTAACCTTTTCCACCATCCTAGCAAACCGTTGTTACCACTTTGAGCAAAGTGGTAGCCTCTAACCATGGTAGCCTCTAACCTTTATCAAGCCTCCCAAAGTGGCTATGTTACCACTTTGCTCAGGCCCTCTTATAGCATTGCTAGTTGTAGGTGCAGTTGCAGGTTGTTCCATGTTGGGACATGGATATCATGGATATCATGGGATATCACAATATCTCTTATTTAATTAATGCACATATATACTTGGTAAAGGGTGGAAGGCTCGGCCTTTTGCCTGGTGTTTTGTTCCACTCTTGCCACCCTAGTTTCCATCATACTGGTGTGATGTTCCTTGATTTTGCGTCCCTAACACGATGAGGGTTTATGGGCCCCACTTGACAATTCGCTTTGAATAAAACTCTTCCAGAAAGGCCCAACATTGGTTTTAACATTTGCCATAATAATATTGAACTAAATAATTAATTGGCATAGGGCGTCATGAACCCGAGGATTCTTTCTACATAAACAGGGGGCAGTGCTGATGGTGTTGGTCCCAAACAGAGCCACTTGCGGTGCCGCCCCCTTCACCCGGGGTATTTGGTTGCCGTACGTAGTGTTCATCCGGACGTGGCCTGAGATGAGATACGCGCGGCTACTATCAGGGTGTCGGCACGCCGGGAGGTCTTGCTGGACTTGTTTTACCATTGTCAAAATGTCTTGTGCACCGGGATTCCGAGTCTGATCGGAGGGTCCCGCGAAGGAGAATTGTCTCCGCGGATCGTGAGCTTGTCATGGGCTAAGTTGGGACACCCCTACAGTGTTTAAACCTTCGAGAGCCGTGCTCGCGGTTATGTGGCAGATGGGAATTTGTTAATATCCGGTTGTAGTGAACTTGAAGTAAACTCAATTAAAATACACCAACCGCATGTGTAACCATGACTGTCTCTTTTAGGGGAAGTTCGAGAGGAGAACAGGGTTGGGTTATGTTCGAACGTAAGTTGTTCAGGATCACTTATTGATCATTATTAGTTTGCGACCATTTGCGTAGATTCTCATCTTACTCTTGTACTCGTAAGTTAGCCACCATACAATGCTTAGTCGCTGCTGCAACGTCACCACTTATCCTTTCCATACCCATTAAGCTTTGCAAGTCTTGATACCCATGGTAATGGGATTGCTGAGTCCTCGTGGCTCACAGATTACTACAACAACAGTTGTAGGTACAGGTAATGCGATGATCATGACATGATAGCGATGTTTATTTGTTTTGGAGTTCTTATTCCGCTTCTTCTTTGATCGAGGGATAGGTTCCTGGTCGGCAGCCTGGGCTAGCAGGGTGGATGTCGTTTGAGTTTCTGTTTGTGTTTCATCCCTAGCCGGATGTTGTTCTCATGTATGATGTTTGATGTATTCTTGTGGCATTTGTATGCCCTTTGTATGTATCCCCATCTATTATGTAATGGTACGATGTAATGATATCCACCTTGCTAAAGCGTTTCAATATGCGGCTCTATCTTTGGTGGGACCTTCGAGTTCCTCTCGGATAGGATCGCATATTGGGCGTGACAGGTTCACACATACACATATCTCGCTCGCGCTACAGACCCATCTAACACTCTCCGCCCTTGTTCTCTCTCTATGTAACACACACCCCCCTAAGCACCATAATCCCTGACTCCATCATAGGCGCACGCATCCCCCCCTAAGTATGATTATCTCTCACTAGCCATCAGGAACACACGTATTGTCTCCTTCCATCCATACGTATATCTCGATATCTCTCGGGGTATCTTCTATCGTGCACACACCTTGTCACTCGATCTCCCACCCATGCAGTCCCATCACGATCTCTAGGGGATCTCTCTATCACAAACATACACTCTCTCCTCCCCATGTTTGCATTTTCTCCATACGTGTCTCTCGACCTCTCTTCCTTGTTTGTCAGACCTCTCTTGACCACGTGCTAGGGCCTTTCTCTCTCGGTTGCAAACAACCACACACCATCTCCTCACCACGCTTCCGCTGTCAAAGATGCATGTGTGATATGTTTGCATAACACACACGCTTTTTCTCTACTTTTATCGTGTGTTGTCCATGTCTCTTTCACACACGCACACACACTTTTTTCAGTCACTCTTTCTATTTCACACACTCTCTCTCTCTCTAGTTAGGTACTCTCTAACGTCCATAAGCATATGGATGTTTTGAAAAGTCAAACCTCAGAAAAGTTTGACCAGGTATATGTGGAGAAAAACATTTACATCTGGAACGATCATTAGATTCATCACATCATGTACTTACTTCATACTATCATTTATCTTTGGTATTGCAGATATAAGTAATTTCTTCATAAACTTGGTCAAAGTTTCAAATGTTTGACTCTAAAAAAATGTAGGCACTACATTATCGAACAGAGGGAGTAGCTCTTTCTCTCTCTCTACTATCTCTCACGGGCCTCCCCTATCACTCGAACTCTCTATACCGAGGGATTAGACAGTCACTATGTTAGCATATAGCTCCGTATAATGTTTAGTTGACTGGTCAACCAGTCCACATGCTGCCTTGTCAGCTCGTGTTCTCTATCTTCGTGTGCTGGCCCATGTGGCAGTGGGTGAAAGTAAGTAAACTTTGCCCATCTGACACACGGTGAAGTAAACAAAATTGAAACCACTCGGGGTAGCACCCCGCACGCTAGTAAATTGAGGGCACACTTCTTCCGCGTGAAGTCACTCGCGCACACTTCACCACTGCGCGGCGGCATGCACAGAAGGACACACTCGTGCACACCCAGCACACAATACACACCAGCACACGTGTACACCGGCGTCGCCGCCAGCTGAGATGGACGGCGAGGTGATAACCCACAAGTGTAGGGGATCGTTTGTAGCCTTTTTTGATAAATAAGAGTGTCGAACCCAACGAGGAGCTAAAGGTAGAACAAATATTCCCTCAAGTTCTATCGACCACCGATACAACTCTACACGCTTGACGTTTGCTTTACCTAGAACAAGTATGAAACTAGAAGTACTTTGTAGGTGTGATAGGATAGGTTTGAAAGGTAATAAAGAGCACGTAAATAAAATCTAGGGGCTGTTTAGATAAAGACATAACGAAGTTAGTTTTAGTAGAGAGCTTTTGTCAACAAGAAAGTCATTTGTCCCTAGGCAATCGATAACAAGTACCGGTAATCATTCTTGTAATTTTATATGAGGGAGAGGCATGAGCTAACATACTTTCTCTACTTGGATCATATGCACTTATGATTGGAACTCCAACAAGCATCCGCAACTAATAAAGATCATTAAGGTCATGAAACCCAACCATAGCATTAAGTGTCAAGTCCTCTTTACTCCCATACATCATACCCCACTTGCTCGGGTTTAAGCTTTTGTCACTCTCGCAACCCACCATAAGCAAACCATGAACATATTGCAACACCCTACAGCGGGGGTACCTCACGTTTGCGCAAGAACGGAGGGCACCGTAGGACAGCACCATAAATAAAATATACAATCATACCAACCAAGTTCATGATTAACCCACAGGACAAAACGGATCTACTCAAACATCATAGGATAACCATAGATCATTGGGAAATAATATATGGAGTTGAGCACCATGTTTAAGTAGAGATTACAGCAAGGAGAAGGGGTGTTACACCGCTGCATAGAGGGGGAGAGAGTTGGTGTTGACGGTAGCAAGATTGTTGATGTAGAACGATGTCCCGATCATTGCCCCGGTGGCACTTCGGCACCACCGGAAGCGAGGGGGAGAGAGCCCCCCTCCTTCTTATTCTTCCTTGGCCTCCCCCCTAGATGGGAGGAGAGTTCCCCCTCTGGTCCATGGTCTCCATGGCGGTGGAGGGGTGGGAGCCCCTCCGAGATTGGATCTCCCTCTCTGTTCCCTTCTATTTCGCGCTCTCCAGATCTGGCCGGAAATCGTTTCTTATATTCCAGGAGATCCGTAACTCCAATTGCGCTGAGATTTTAACACGATTTTTTTCCGGATATAAACTTCCTTGCGCCCGAAGTAGAGCTCCAACCGACGTTTGAGGAGGGCACAACCCACCACCACGCGCCAGGGGCCTCTGGCGCCCTAGAGTCTTGTGGGTTGTGTGGGCCTCCGTTTGCGGTGATTCCAACTCCCAAAAATCACATATATTCCAAAATAATTCTCTGTGAAATTTTATTGCATTTGAGCTTCATTTGATATGGATACTCCACGATACAAAAAACATGCAAAAAACAGGAACTGGCACTAGGCACTGGATCAATAGGTTAGTCCAATAAATCATATGAAAAGTTGCCAATAGTATGTAAAAGTTGTATAATGTTGGCATAACAATCAAAAATTATAGATACGACGGAGACGTATCACGAGGCAGCCACCAGGCGGAGGCGGCTTGAGCCAAAACCGCATCCGGTGAGCCTGGACTTCATCAGCAGCCTCCCCGACGACATGCTGCTCGTCATCACCGGCCTCCTCCCCACCAAATCTGTCGTGCGGACCACCCTGCTCTCCCGGCAGTGGCGCCCCCTCTGGCGCCGCGTCCCCCTCAACCTCACTGTCGACAACTACCTCTGTGACGGTTATTGCAAACACATGGTCGCAGTCTCCAAGATCCTTTCATCGCACCCTGGGCCAGCCAGACGCCTTGACATCTGCATGTTCAGTACCAACTGCAAGGTCCAAACCATGTTCGACGAGTGGTTCTTATCCCTCGCCCTAGATCAGCTCGAGGAGCTCAGCTTTGAAGCTAGACGATGTCGCTCTCTGCTGTCGTCCACGCTCCGCCTCACGCCAATGCTGCACCGCGCCAGCTTCAGCTCCTGCTGTCTTCCCCAGATTAATGTCGTGCCCCCCCTTCTTCTCCCTCAACTCAAGCAGCTCGACCTCTTCGACGTTGGCATCTCGAAGAAGGCTATGGAGCACCTGCTTCGCAGCTGTACTGCGCTCGAGTACCTTCATCTTCAGCAGATCCACGGGTTCATTAGCCTCCACATCGCATCGACGAATCTCCGATGGATTTATGTGTCTTGCTGGCCCCGCAACAAGACATCAATTGGGAAAATATCACTCCAGCTGTTCCACGTTATGGTCATTGAGAATGCGCCTTTCCTTGAGAGATTGCTTGTATCTGGTCTAGAAGGTCCAACAAAAATTAGGGACATTGACGAGCCAAAATTGAGAGTGTTGGTGTACTCGTCTGCCAAATCCTCCGAACTCTTTATTGGATTCGTAATCGTTCAGGTACAACACTCATATTCTTCTCCATCTTCTTGAAATTCACATTTTTAAATTTCTTCTTGATGTATTTACAAATGTCATCCAGAAAATGATTCCCACAAGCTTGTAACGCCCACGATGCGGCTATATCTCCCACGTGTCGAGGCACGACTTAGAGGCATAACCGCATAGTGGTTTTATCGCAAGAAGGGTCTTCTTCACACAATCCCATGTAATGAACAAGAATGGGATAAAGAGTTGGCTTACAATCGCCACTTCACACAATACATAAATATAAATCATACATCATCCAAAATACACACATAGACCGACTACGGTCAAGATCCAAATGAAAATAAGATAACCCCAAATGCTAGATCCCCGATCGTCCCAACTGGGCTCCACTACTGATCATCAGGAAAAGACACATAGTAACGACCACGTTCCTCATCAAACTCCCACTTGAGATCGATCCCATCATCTGCACTGGCATCGTCGGTACCTGCAACTGTTTTGGTAGAATCTGTGAGTCACGAGGACTCAGCAATCTCACACCCGCGAGATCAAGACTATTTAAGCTTATAGGAAAGGATGGTGTAATGAGGTGGAGCTGCAGCAGGCGATAAGCATATATGGTGGCTAACAAACGCAAAAGAGAGCGAGAAGAGAAGCAACGGAACGGTCGTCATCTAGCAATGACCAAGAGGTGATCCTGAACTCCTACTTACGTCATTCATAACTCAAACCGTGTTCACTTCCCGGACTCCGCCGAGAAGAGACCATCACGGCTACACACACAGTTGATGTATTTTAACTGGGTCAAGTGACAAGTTCTCTACAACTGGACATTAACAAATTCCCATCTGCCTCATAACCGCGGGCACGGCTTTCGAAAGATAATACCCTGCAGGGGTGTCCCAACTTAGCCCATCATAAGCTCTCACGGTCAACGAAGGATAAACCTTCCCCCGGAAAGACCCGA
Source organism: Aegilops tauschii subsp. strangulata (assembly GCF_002575655.3). Classification (NCBI taxonomy): domain Eukaryota; kingdom Viridiplantae; phylum Streptophyta; class Magnoliopsida; order Poales; family Poaceae; genus Aegilops; species Aegilops tauschii. The sequence goes on from NC_053036.3 coordinate 353,595,549, forward strand.
TCAATCTCGGAATCCCGGTTTACAAGACATTTCGACAATGGTAAAACAAGACCAGCAAAGCCGCCCGAATGTGCCGACAAATCCCGATAGGAGCTGCACATATCTCGTTCTCAGGGAACACCGGATGAGCAGTCCGTACAACTAAAACCAATCCTCGAGTTTCCCCAAGGTGGCGCTGCAAAGGGCTCTAGTCTGGACCAGCACTCAGAGGAACACTGGCCCGGGGGTTTAAAATAAAGATGACCCTCGGGCTCTAGAAAACCCGGGGGAAAAAGGCTTAGGTGGCAAATGGTAAAACCAAGGTTGGGCCTTGCTGGAGGAGTTTTATTCAAGGCGAACTGTCAAGGGGGTCCCATAAATCACCCGACCGCGTAAGGAACGCAAACTCAAGGAACATAATACCGGTATGACAGAAACTAGGGCGGCCAGAGTGGAACAAAACACCAGGCATAAGGCCGAGCCTTCCACCCTTTACCAAATATATAGATGCATTAATTAAATAAGAGATATTGTGATATCCCAACATATCCATGTTCCAACATGGAACCAACTTCAACTTCACCTGCAACTAGCAACGCTATAAGAAGGGCTGAGCAAAAGCGGTAACTTAGCCAAACAACGGTTTGCTAGGAAAGGATGGTTAGGGGCTGACATGGCAGAATGGGAGGCAGGATATAGCAAGTGGTAGGTAGTGCAGCATGGCAATAGAATGAACAACTAGCAAAGCAAAGATAGAAGTGATTTCGAGGGGTGGTCATCTTGCCTGCAAGGGTCTCAGAGTTGTCGAAAGCTTGATCCTCGTAAGCGTACTCAACAGGTTCCTCGTTCACGAACTCCTCTCCCGGCTCTACCCAAGACAAGAACACAAGCAACGGAACCACAATCAATCACGAGAAATGCACAAGCAACATGATGCAATACATGAATGATATGCAAGATATGATATGCGATGCATATGCGTGCTCCGGAAGAAAAATGATGAACAAGGCAGTAACTTGGCAAACCAAGCACGTCACTGGAAAGATGAGATGATTTCGGTCGAAATCGATATAAAGATCACCGGAAACGGATGCACGGTTTGCAAATGGCAAGCAAAACAAGAATGACACGAATCTGCGATTAACAGCATGATAGCACTTAAATGCAGTAAGCAACAATGCTACATCACTCCAACATAGCAACAAAGCATATGACAGTAATCTACAGGAGATGCTTGACAAAAGATGAACAGTGAGCTACTGCTAGATCACAACATAACAAGCTCAAACAAGCATGGCAAAAGTGCGAGATAACAGGTTCACAGACTTCGTGAAATTACTGGACATGGCAGAAAACAGCATCAGGTAGCAATGTTCAGAGCATGAAAACAACATGCTACATTAACTTAACATGGCAAAACAAGGCATGGCAGTATTCTACTAAATGCATATGACAAAAGTCCCTTACTGACCATAAGCCAAAAAAGACCAGCAGATATTATGGCAACCATGTAAACATAGCAAGTTTCGTTAACAGGTTTCAGACTTGGCAGAAAACAGAGCATGGCAGAAACAATAATATGAAGGCATCTTGGTGAGCTTGATGCACTCACCACAAGGCAATGCATGACAAAACAAGCATACATACAGCAAGATGGCATGTTTATGAAGCTATCCATGGCAAGAGCAAATACATAGCATGTATGGATCAACTACAATAAGCTTGGCAAAATTGAATAACACATAAACAATCTGCCAGAAATATTTTATATCAAAGGTAGAGCAAGATTGAGGCATGCTATGGCACTCCATAATTTCAAAAAAGGCAGGAATGGATCAACTACAACAATATCTACAAAACATACTTATTGAACATCACCAAAATATGCATGGATTTCTCTGTAGCATCAAGTTTACATGGCAACAAAATAACAGCAGACAAAGACTTGGAGAAATTACTAAGTCCCTGAAATCAGAAACATTACGGAGCCTAGTTTGCATGCTTGTGCTAGTCACCACAGAGATCACAAAAATACATGGCATACACCCTTGGAAAGATGGCATGGCATACAACAAAACACATGTAGAGCTCATTCCCATAAGATGCACAGATTAAATGATACAAAAATGACAAATCTCCAAGTTCTGCTAAGAACCAGCAGATAACAGCAACTAGCACTCTTGCAACAGAGATTTGGGCATCAATATGGCCTCTAATGAACATGGTGCAATTGAACAAAATGTAGATCATCATGAGACGAACAATTTGATATATCACACGCGCGAAACCGAGCTACATGCAGAGAGTTATGCCATGATGAACAGGGGTATATGCTGAGAAAATGCAAAAAAAAATTGGGAAAACGGGGGTCTCGGGGTCAACCTCGTTGACTGGATCCAGATCGAGGCAGCTCGGTCTCGGGCTTGCCGTGGCCGGCGCCGGAGACGGCAGCGGGGATGAGGAGGAGGGACGGCGAGGGGAGGACGGCGGCCGGAGGGGGCGACGTGGGCGCGGCGGCGGCGGCCAGTGGCGGGGGCGAGCGCGGCGCGGGGCGGCGGCGATGGCCGGCGGCGGCGGCGCACAGCGACGGCGCGGGCAGGCGGCGGCGCACGGGAGCAGGGGGAGGCGCGCGGGCGGCGGAGGCGCGCGGCGTACGGGCCGGCGGGCCCGCGGCGGGCCGGGCGGGCCGGCGCGGTGGAGGCAGCCGGGCGCTGACGTGGCGGCGTCCGGTTCGCCGGCGCGGCGGCGGGGAGGTGTCCGGCACGGACCGGACATGTCCGGCGGCGGAGAGGGAGCGAGGCTAGAGTTGGACTGCGAGCGTTTTTCGGGAGAGAGGCATATTTATAGGTAGAGGGAGCTAGGAGAGTCCAAATGAGGTGCGGTTTTCGCCCACACGATCATTATCGAACGACCTACAACATGGAAGAGAGTTTGGTGGGTTTTGGGCTGTTTAGAGAGGGGGGTTTTGCTGGAACACACAGAAGGACTTTGCGGATGCCCGGTTAACCGTTGGAGTACCAAACGACCTCCGAATGGAACGAAACTTGACCAGTGGTCTACCGGTGGTATACCAAGGCCACTAGACAAGCCTCGGTCCATTCCGAGAACGTTAGACACCCGCTCACGAAAGAAAACAAGAGGGGTGCACCGGAGGAGATGGGAGCGCCGGATTGCAAAACGGACAACGGGGAAAATGCTCGGATGCAAGAGACGAACATGTATGCAAATGCAATGCACATGATGACATGGTATGAAATGCATGACATGAACAAAATGCAAAACGAAAGACAAAACCCGACCACGGAGGGAATATCATAACACATAGCCGAAAATGGCAAGAGTTGGAGTTACAAATATGGAAAGTTACATCCGGGGTGTTACAAAGCTTGACCTAGTCTATGCGCACAGTGAAGATCTTCGCAATAAAATCTATCGGCCCCAATCTGGATCAAGTTTTTGGATTCCTTACATGCTTTCCGTGCATGGAGAAGCTACTCATCAAGGTGAAACTTCTTTCCTATTAGTAAACGGTAATCACAATGTAGCTCAAATTTTTCATAATTTTCCCAAATTACGATGACAAGTGTAGTGTTCAAAATTGCATCTACGCACTGCACCGAAAGAAATGTTTTTAGTATTTTTTTCTCACGTGATCACCTGCATCATTTTTTTGTTGTACTACTATAGTAGCCTAGGCTAGTCATAGTGGCAAGTAACTTAGACTAGTAACTCTATGGTTACCCTAAGAGCAAGTACTACCTCCGTCCTGGTTTACTCTTCCAATTTTGTAGTATCAAAATTTGACCATAGATTTAACTGACAAAATGTTAATGGATGTCACTAAAAATTATATTGTTGGATTCGTATTTGAACATAATTTCAAATGGTATAATTTTTTGTGACATGCATTGGCATTTCTTAGGTAAATCTATGGTCAAAATTTTACACTAAATACGAGGTAGTACAAAAGTGGGCTATAACGGCCCTCCACTATCGTATGAGAGAGAGTGAAAAAATATCACTAGCCAGCCAACCCTATCATATGAGCGAATGATATTGGTACCTCTTGATGACACGGCAATCTTATACAGCGAGCTGCTCTAATATGTTCTCTTCTTTTGCAGATAAAAAAGACCCGAAAGTGAAAAATGTGTTGCACTATAACATTCTCATCGAATGCCTTGATCTCCATCTTGCAGAAATTGATTTGATCGACTACCAAGGCAGCACATCTGAGATTAAATTGGCCAGGTTCTTTGTTCTGGAGGCAATGTGCTCAAGGTAATGAGGTTTGGCGTTCTCTGGCGCAACAATGAATGGCGTGCTGATTACCGCAAGCGTCTAAGCCTAAATGACAAAATCTCCGCATAAGCTGAATTTGCTTTGAAACATCAAGTTGCTAGAGTCAAAAATTTATTTGCCCATTAGTGACTTGTCAGGGCAGTGGATTTTAGTTTGTACGATAATGTTGCATCCACCTAAAATAACGAAAGTTCTTACGTAAACTTCCTAATAATTCCCTCTTCGTTGGTGCAGCATTACTCCTAACATTTGTAATATTAGTTTGAAACTTGTAATATTGCCATGTCCTATTCCTGCGTTTTAAAAATCCTGCGAATCAAAGAGGTCCTGAGTTGGTGATGATGGTGTGCCTGCCATCTTTCACCAATAGCCATCAGATCTTCATCGGACGCATATAAATTAAACTTCTGCAGTTTTGCAAAAAGATGCCCGCACTTGTTCCCTATTTACAAACAACTCCTTGTCTCTCACAATCAGCCTTATCTCCTCCCCACCACATCTAGAAGGCCATGGAAAAATCTGGCGCGATGGCTGCTGCTGGCGCCGTCCACCCCCAATCTTGGTGTTCCGTGCAATGCACGGGAATCTTACTCGTACTCCGTATAAGAAAAGAGTAGAGATACTCGTGGCAACGCACGGGAAATTATGTCGAACACGGCTAGTTGTAAGCAGGCTAGCTCTACAACCATGATGATAGTGACTGCAGACGGTGAGGCTGACTTTGGTATGCCGAACACGGCGCCTACACTCAGGTGTCATCTCCGGCACAGGGTCTTGTCGCTTCACTGTGAGGAGCAACATGTAATAATGTGACCAACGGGTAGTACAGTACTACTACATTGGTAATACTACTACTAGTACTAGCACCATCGTCTGGATTTAGTAGTACTACCACGTCTGGATTTAGTATTTGACTAGCAATATCTAGTAATGCATGTCACAAAAAATATACTACTCCCTCTGTAAATAAATACATGGTCTATTGTTTTATTCGTTTCTGAACATAGTTCCTGATGATATTATACACTCTCCCTTCCGGTAGATGGCTCAAATCTGAAGTCTCATCAATCGGACTACTATTGTACTCACCGAGCGCTCAACTTGGTAAGCTACCAACAAAAAATTGCAATCAAAGACTATTGTACTCCCTCCGTACTGGTGCATTAGTCACGTTACAAAAACCAAATAGTCCCAAAACTTTTAGGCGCGGTGCATTAACTACCCACCTCATTCCCTATTTTTCGCCACAAAAAAGAAATCACCCAATAGGAGACGTGGGGTGCGTATGCATTCAATGACTTGAGACTACTTAGCACAACATTTTTGGTTACATGCATTAACATTTTATTAGTTAAATCAAAGGTCAAAACTTGGCGCAAAATGCAAAGGGGACCAATAAACCAATATGTTAGGGATCGTAGCAGAAATTTAAAATTTTCTACGCATCACCAAGATCCATCTATGGAGTTTACTAGCAACGAGAGGGAAGGAGTGCATCTACATACCCTTGTAGATCGCGAGCGGAAGCGTTCAAGTGAACGGGGTTGATGGAGTCGTACTCGTCGTGATCCAAATCACCGATGACCGAGCGCCGAACGGACGGCACCTCCGCGTTCAACACACGTACGGAGCAGCGACGTCTCCTCCTTCTTGATCCAGCAAGGGGGAAGGAGAGGTTGATGGAGATCCAGCAGCACGACGGCGTGGTGGTGGAAGTAGCGGGGATCTCGGCAGGGCTTCGCCAAGCACAGCGAGAGGGAGAGGTGTCACGGGAGGGAGAGGGAGGCGCCAGGGGCTGTCGTGCGGCTGCCCTCCCTCCCCCCACTATATATAGGGCCCCTGGGGGGCGCCGGCCCTGGGAGATGCAATCTCAAGGGGGGCGGCGGCCAAGGGGGTGGCTTCCCCCCCCCCCCAAGCCAAGTGGGGGGCGCCCCGCCCCTAGGGTTTCCAACCCTAGGCGCAGGGGGAGGCCCAAGGGGGGCGCACCAGCCCACCAGGGGCTGGTTCCCCTCCCACTTCAGCCCATGGGGCCCTCCGGGATAGGTGGCCCCACCTGGTGGACCCCCGGGACCCTTCCAGTGGTCCCGGTACAATACCGGTGACCCCCGAAACTTTCCCGGTGGCCGAAACTGGACTTCCTATATATAATTATTCACCTCCGGACCATTCCGGAACTCCTCGTGACGTCCGGGATCTCATCCGGGACTCCGAACAACTTTCGGGTTACCGCATACTAATATCTCTACAACCCTAGCGTCACCGAACCTTAAGTGTGTAGACCCTACGGGTTCGGGAGACACGCAGACATGACCGAGACGACTCTCCGGTCAATAACCAACAGCGGGATCTGGATACCCATGTTGGCTCCCACATGTTCCACGATGATCTCATCGGATGAACCACGATGTCGAGGATTCAATCAATCCCGTATACAATTCCCTTTGTCAATCGGTACGTTACTTGCCCGAGATTCGATCGTCGGTATCCCAATACCTCGTTCAATCTCGTTACCGGCAAGTCGCTTTACTCGTACCGTAATGCATGATCCCGTGACCAAACACTTGGTCACATTGAGCTCATTATGATGATGCATTACCGAGTGGGCCCAGAGATACCTCTCCATCATACGGAGTGACAAATCCCAGTCTCGATCCGTGTCAACCCAACAGACACTTTCAGAGATACCTGTAGTGTACCTTTATAGTCACCCAGTTACGTTGTGACGTTTGGTACACCCAAAGCACTCCTACGGCATCCGGGAGTTACAAGATCTCATGGTCTAAGGAAATGATACTTGACATTGGAAAAGCTCTAGCAAACAAACTACACGATCTTTGTGCTATGCTTAGGATTGGGTCTTGTCCATCACATCATTCTCCTAATGATGTGATCCCGTTATCATTGACATCCAATGTCCATAGTCAGGAAACCATGACTATCTGTTGATCAACGAGCTAGTCAACTAGAGGCTTACTAGGGACACGTTGTGGTCTATGTATTCACACATGTATTACGATTTCCGGATAACACAATTATAGCATGAACAATAGACAATTATCATGAACAAGGAAATATAATAATAACCATTTTATTATTGCCTCTAGGGCATATTTCCAACACAGTAAACATCAAAGTTCTCTCCTTTTTCCCCAACTAGAGGTCCGATGAGATGACTACTGCACCGGCACGGAGGGGGACGCAGCTTCATTGACTTACTACACCTGCCTTTGGGTCTATGACAGGTAGGCCCAACAGGAGGCTGGCCCACCTGTCATACAGCCAAAGGCAGGTGCAGTTAAGGCACCGGAGCTCAGTCCCACGAAGGAAGGGCCGAGGAGTAGATGGCCAACACACACGTGAATGCAATGCAGTCTGCACTTCTCATATAAACGCTCCCCGACAGTCCAATCTACGAAATCCTACGCACCTACGCACCCTAACCAAGGGCAAGAGTGATCACTCCAATCGCAAGATCAGTTGACTAGAAGCTAGACCCATGGAGGCGATGAGCGCGAGCATTAGCCAGCTGTGCCAGATGGTCCACGATGCCGGCCTGCGGCCCGACGCCGAGGAACGTCTCCAGGTCGTGCTTGAGGCCGCTAGGGCAAGAGGCCGCCTGGACGATAGCTTCATCTCCTTGTTCGACGAGTCCTCGTCGGCTTCCTCGACAAGTTCACCATCGCCAAGAAGCTCGCGGAGGACCTTGACGTACGCCTCCAGCCCACACGCCCAGGCTCTGCGATGCCTACCACCCTCAACGGCCTCTATGGTGACAACCTCTTCAACGCACTGGTGGCCCTACGACTACCCACCGTCGCCGGAGAATGTCCACCTCGAGGTCGTGCTCGCTGCGCAGCGCCTGGCACAGCAAGACACCATCGACATAATCACCCACGTCTACGCGCAAATTGTCCACAAGGACTACTACGTGCAAGAGGAGGATGATAGGTTGTTGGCCTTCTTGGACCGCAGGGCAACCTTGGACGGCATTGTTCAGAAGCACGTTGAGCTTGCTGCTCCTCACACGTCGGTTGGTGACCCGGCGCACTAGGGCGTGAGGATGTCGTTGATGGATCCGTATGTATCTTTATCTTTCCGTCAAATCCATGTAGTGGTATATGGTACTACTAGTAATTATCTTATCTTTCGCATCAACTTCATAATTTTTGTACGTACTCCATGCATGAACCACGCCAGAACCAAACTTTTCATTACTCTAGGGAAAATCGTTATTTCTATCTATCGGTGTCGCCATAGAGCAGAACTAAATTTTACAAGTTACAATTTCAAAAGGAAAAGCCTGCCGTGTTCGTGTCGCACCCCCACACGGTTGGTCCGGCACGCCACTCAAGGGGGAATGCGTGCTGTGTTGCATTTTCACTTACAAGTGGGACCGCAGTTGAGCAAACCGACTATCGGCAAACCCCCACCCCGCCCACCGCACGATGGCTGAGAAAACAGGAGGGAGAAGATATGGCTGTAGGACGGACTCCAAGAAAATTGGTGTCGGATGGGACTCGTGTGGGTGGCGTGTGCCGTCCTGCTAGACATGAATGCTAGTTATGGCCCATGCCACCCCACTATATCGAGGTGCTGGTTACGTAGAACAAATTTCCTGGAGTCCGTGCTCAGCCCTCCTCTATCTCTCTTCAGCCAGCCAGCAGACGCGCGGAGCCCATCGTCTGTTTGCTCATATGCGGTCCCACATGTCAGTGAAAACACAAGAGGGCCCACTGAACCTGCACATCTTTCACCTTGACGTGCTGGTGATGAAAAACAAATCCAATAAAGATCTTCGGTGGCTGCTTTTGGAGTTACTCAAGAGTAGTAAGATTCTATTTACAGTTTAACCCAAGATGCACATCACGTGGCTTCAACCAGCACTCCATTTTCTTGCATGACACGGCCTGGATGCTGGATGTCCCACGTGTCGACAAAAGGAGGAAGAACTCGACCAAATCTTCTCCACATTTAGACTGGAGGAGTAGGAAACATGGCAAGCCCTGTGCCTACATCATACTACGTACAAGCCCACCTCACGTAGTCACGCTATCACCATATATCTCGGTCTCCGTGAGACACATAACTCTAGTTGATCTAACTAGAACTAACTATTGTGCTAGCATACTCCAATATTAGGTTGGCTCTATGTGATGTGGCAACTTCATATAACCCGAGGCTGGCTATACTACTACGGTACTCACACTGCAAGAAGTGAGTCGAAAACCATTCATAGATTGAGTTTATGACATGCATATGAAGATGTACCATTCATTACATACAACAAGTCATCAACACACAACGACAACGAGGATACATGTTGGATTATAGATTAGTTCCAACAAAAAATTCTAGTAAATACTAAATTTTTCATCACACAACAAATGGCCTCTGTCCCCCACACGAGCGAAGCCACTTCGCACCCCCACACGGTTGGTCCGCCACGCCACTAGGGAAACGTGTGTTGTCTTGCATCTTCACTTAGGCCAACTCCAACGTGTGCAGCTCAGACGCGCGCTCGCCCAGCCCCCTTTCCCTCGATGCCCCCGAGCTAACCAACCACGGCTACCTGTTTTGCGCACCCGGCGGCCAGATTTGGAGCGGATCCGGTCGGGCTTGAACTCGCCCGACCGTGGGAGGCCGCGCCGCACCATGGACTGGTCGGGCACCGGGCCGGAAGGCCCTGGCAAGGCCGTAAGGCCGCATGCAGGTACTGACTCCTCCTCTAGCCGCTCGGATCCACACCGTTGGCGGTCCACCGGCAGATACATGAATGGCGGTCGGCCGGGCTCGGTGCTGGCCCAAAAGCTCGTTGGCGCACCGTTGCCGCTCATTACGTGCGATGACTGCCCAAAGAAGGTCTTGTGCTGCGTGTCTACAATGTCGGAACATCCCGGATGGGTGTTCATCAAGTGCTCAACCGATGGGGTATGTGCTACTTTAGCTTCGGTTGTGCTCTTGGATTTGACTAGTTGTGCTAACTTAAAATTTTATTGTGTAGAATGGATGTAAGTTTTGGTATTGGGAAGAAGAGGACATCGATATATTGATAGAGCATAATTTAGTAGGTGTTCCTGCACTTTTAGCTAGCACAGAGGCTAGAGATGAGACTAGTGCACTTGTAGATAGAATAGAGGCTAGACATGAGACTAGATGCGACGAAGCAACGTCTACTTATTTACACTCGAAGAAGAAAGAAGCACGCAAGATCGAGCCTCCGCAGATCAACAATGAATGCATCGAGAAGGCACTAATCCAACTTACAGGAGCAGTTATGGAAGTTGGATATCTTCTAAAATGTATCTTGTGGTTCTTGTTTTCTTTGCTCTTGCTTTTCTAGTCAAAATTTGGTGATGTATTTCCATGTACCAGAAATCAATGATGAAAAAAAGATATATGTTTGCAAAGAAAAATATACGCGGCCGGGATGCGTCCGCGTGTTGGGCGCACGGCCACCGCATCCGAGAAATGGCCCGGACACGACCCCATTGCCCTACCCAAACGGACAAAATCTGGGCAAAATGGACGTCCGTTTGGGGGGTCGTGCATTGGAGTTGGCCTTACAAGTGGGACCGCAGTTGAGGCAACCGACTATCGGCAAGCCCCCACCTCGCCCACCACGCGATACCTGAGTTAGAGAAATGAGAAGGTTGAAGAGATAGCTATAGCACGGACTCCAAGAAATATGATGTCAGATGGAAGTCATGCTGGTGGCGTGTGCCATACTCCTAGACGTGAATGCTTGTTCTGGCCCATGCCACCCTACTATATATCGAGGATTCGAGGTGCCAGTTACGTATAGCGAACAAATTAACATATGGCCCACCTCACACTATGGCCAAATTTCCTGCAGTCTGTGCTAGGTTAAAAAGTGTTCTTTTTTAGGGTGGATGGCTGGTCTCAAGTTTAAAACTTGTTGTATTACGTATACGTAGACGTAGAGATAGTGCAGCAGTTTTGAAAGTTTGAACCCAAACATCATAATGCAATTTCTACAGTTCATTGGATTCATCCGAGGACCTAGGATGATGGGATTCGCAGCTACAGTAAAAACACCCGCCCGACGCGCGAAGCATGTGAAGCTAGTACAAATAGTAGTACTATTGTTGATTGGACTCATCCGATAACTTGTTGCAATGTACGTACAATTATGTATTCGGAAAATATTTTTTTGCCTCGTCGCAGCACCCACTCTGAGAAGCGACTCGAAAGCCATTCATAAATTTAGTAAGTTTATCACATGCATATCATTTAGCATTACATACAACAGGTCATCAACCCACAATGACAACGAGGATACATTATAAATACTGAAGTTTTCATCACACAACAAATAACAAGCAATGAAATGAACTTCAACTCAACCAATCCTCGGCGTTGGAAAGGCTTGCTTTGAACCAGAAGTGATTCTCTAGGAATGGCCAGCTATGGTCAATCTCGAGACCAACGCAAGACTGATCATCCAGGCTGAAGCGGCCAATATCAGGACACATATTGTGATAGCCACGGTAGGGAACCATAGCAATGTTTGAGGTATAGATAGAGTTGCTTCTCATAAATGGTAGTAACATTGTGTCAACAGCAGCTGGATCGCCTTTCACCATCATTGGATAGTTTTGTCCAAGGAAGAGTGAGTTTCCTCCAAGACTACCAATACTGAACCAGGGAGAAGGTGTTGGCGCTAGCACACTAGTATCCATCCCGAATACCCTGCAAAGGATGTTGGAATAGGTCCAGAGAGTGCGACCATGCGAGACAACACCTGCTTCCTTAGTAATATCAGCAGTGCCCTGTATACAGACAAGAGGTGATCTATCGGAATAAGTTGCCAGGTGCCACTGAGTATATGGGTCCTGCTCGTCTTCATGCTCGTGATCATCACCATCGTCATCTCCCCCTTGGTTATAAAACTTTTCAAGTATAGGTGGTGGAATGTTCACAGGACCTTGGAAACACAAGAAGGTTAATTAGTAAAGGGAAACTAGCTAAGCCGCATGCATGTGGATGAAACAATTATATTTACGGTGGAAGACAAATGTACCGAAAGCATCGGGATTCCATGCAAAACAGTGCCACAAGTGGTGGAAGCAAACACAAGACCCTCATACTGAATTGCATCACAGTACACATCTGTGTACAGAAATTGATTTTTGAGCAATATCCATCGAGTCGAATTATGAAGAACGGCAACAAGCTTGTCGAAGATAGCGACAACAGAAGCATTCCTATAACCCCAAGAGCGGTTGGGAACTCGACAAATTGCTATCTTCTGTAGACAACAGTCACCATGACCATAGTTCACTGTACGTAGAATACCGGTGTGCTCAACCTCTGGGCAGTCTGACATTTTTGGAAGTGGAACCCGGTGACGAGTGTACACATTCACAAGTTCCCAGTCGCAGTTGTACCCAATATAAACAACCCAATCTCCATTTGCGCCTGCCCAAGCCTTACCCTCAAGCAATGGCATCTTAACATCACACGTATCATTATCAAGCGGCATCAACTTGCACAAGGTGAGGCTTCCGTCGTCCGCGCGCTAGCCGTCAGCAGGGTCACGGCGAAGAAGATAGGGGAGAACAAACCGCTCCTGGACCCTTGGGTTCCTTGTAATGATGTTATTAGTTTAGTCGAGAATGGTCTTGAACGAACCTGCCATGCTAGTCGAGGTGATGACGTTGCACCGATCAATGAGTTCCTCCACCACGTCATCTTTCAGATCGGGGCAAGAATAACAGGGTCGTTTCCGGCCCGTTCCCTCCATGGAGAACACGATCGAGCAATGGCAGAAGGAAGGGTGAAGGCAAATGGAGGAGGGAGGAAGAGCGTGCGACAGCAGTTCCAAATCGAGAGGGAAAGGCGAAGAGGCGGTGGACGGTTGCCACGGTACACGAAGAGGCGCCCCGGCCTACATAGACGTCCGTTCGGAAATTGTACAAAAGGACTCGCTGTCATCTCACTGACATGTTGGAACGGGACCACATGTCAACGAAACATGGTGTGTAATTTCTCATGCAAAATGTGATCTGGCCGCGTTGGCCCGAGGTGCCGCATTAGTTGTCGACTTTATTTTTTTAATGGCGTGTCGTTCAGTTCTGAAGCACGACTAACTGGTACTATATGCAGAGAAAATATAAACTACTCTACCACTACTCCACCTCTAGTACTAGTATCAAAAAAGATATAGGCTGGAGCTTCAGCGCTTGCTTGCTAAGGGCTTCCCACTTGCTTCTCACACTATCACCCTCTCTCTAGATCTAAAAAAAGACGGCCTCTCTCTCCCTCCTCACCGGTGGTCTCAGATCCGCTGGTGAAGAAAAGGACGTGCAGCGTTGACGCACTCGTCGTCGGCGAGCGAGGTCACGCACTGACGACAAGGCCGTCCTCTCAGACCTAGCGCCCGCGCGGGATGGCCTCCGTCCCCAAGCTCGCTGCCGTAGTGTGTGCGGAGGACGACGACCACGAGCGAAGCCACTTCCCGCCGACCCTCAGGTATGCTACCTCTTTTCGAACCATACCCTTGTTCTATTGCCCCATCTTCCACGTCGCTGCATGTGGATCTTTTTCCACTCCATCTTCCCAATTTGCTATCCTCTGCTCTGCAGGTCACGCAGATGAAAACCTTAATTTGCACTATTAAAGGAAACCCTAATTCATGCAGACTAATCCATGTCTGGGTTGAATAAGGAAAGGAAGGGAGAAAGTACTGTCCAAGAGACTAGGCATCGAACCCGCATCTAGGTTAAAAAGGGGGAAATCAGTAGCTAAGGAACAAGTCTCGTGTCTCTTGGTTTAAAAAGGGTAGAAAGGCATGACAACGCAATAGAGAATGACTAGGTCGATCAGTTTGTTGTCCTCACATAGGAAAACATGGCTAAAGAGAACAAAAATGGGACGTAATCCACATATGCTACCTGGATATTTGTTGCTCTGGGCAACCATACCTCCCTCACCACTCTATGCGTCTGTGGAGGTACATTGTACTGGTGCGCCCACTGTCCGAATGGGCCTCCCATGCTCTTATTGCCACTTTTTTGCTGTTAGTATAACGCCAGCGGTAAAGTCAAGCAATGTTATAGCTAAAGTGATGCCACATTTAACTAATGCCGCACTCAGTCTAATGCCACCGATAAATTTAAGCAATGCCATTTAATGTCACTTGATTATTTCAGGGTTAGCTGTTGATTGTGGATGTATTAAAGATTTTTCAGCTAAGGCATTCTAATGCTGTTGCACAGCCAGTATACCAACAATGAAACTTGTTACTACCTTCAGAGTTTTGCGCTGTTAATGCTTATGGGATAGATTACGGGGTTGTTTGGTTTGCAACTAACTTTGCCAAAGTTTGCCAGACCTAAGGTTAGGGAAGTTTGACCAACTTAGGTGAGTGTTTGGTTCAAGCCACACCTTAGGCAAGCCACAGTAGGGTCCCACATGGCATACACATCAATGTGTGGCAAGATTCCCTTAGGCTTGCCAACTTGTGGATCTCATTTTGATGAACTAATCTTAGGCAAGCATCGCAAAAATGTGTGGCAAAGTGTGGCAATGCAAGGCCTATAACCAAAACAGCCCCTACATAGTTTTAGTTAGTATAAACCTAATTGGTTAAAATTCCGTCCAGTAAAATGGAAGAATTATAAATTTCTAAAATGATAGATAGGAATATAGCGAATAAAGCCATTGCGACCCCCATAAAAGGAGTAGTCCCCCAACCCGAGGCGACTTTCCCATATTCCGAATTCAAGGGTTCCCGTCGTTCGCCCATCGCATTATTGCAAATTCCCAAAATGCAATTTTCCGTATTCCTAGTTACGTATTACTTACGGAGATGAAGAATAAAACTATCGCTGTTTTTTTTTCCTTTTCCTAGTTCTTCTTCATGAGATATGTCAAATTTTTTGTACAGTGTCACCAAAATGCCAAGGCGCTGATGTCACTTTATTTTGGTTAGACTGCACAAAAAATTATGAAGAGAAGAGGAAAGGTCAAGAGTGGGCACCTCCTCCTCCGGCTGTTCTCCTGATCCGTTCGATCAAGTTTTTATGTTTGATCGATTATCAAGATTGGGATAGCAATTTTTCAAGTCCCCTCGAGTTCGAAATGATATTTACCTTGAAGGTACATGGTTTGCAATTTTTTTATACTGTCATTAGTTAATAATGCTAGTTACCTTCAGACTTTTGTATTTTGTTTAATGCTCTTGCACAGATGTATACCAATGTTGAAACTTGTTACCTTTACATTTTGTATTGTTAATGCTTATAGAAATCTTCTAGTGCTAGCTTATGGAAATCTGTTAAGTAAAACCATTGTATTGTACCACGTAATAAAAAATTACTCTACTGTAGCACTAGCCACTGGATTAGTGTATATTTGTACTATTCGAATGGTGTTGCAGTAGCGTATGGACATATATAAAGTGTGGCAAGTTTTCCCAGATATGTGCTCAAGAAAACTACTACCTATTTTTCTAAATACTTGACGTTTGGGTACTTTAAATTGAACTGTGAAAACATCATACATTAAGGAACAGAGGGTGTAGAGTTCACTCAAATTATCCCGGTAAGGCTAGTCACACCTTTGTTAAAAATTAGTGTTCATTATGTTATCGGAGGAGGTCTGTATGTTTGTCTCTAATGCCTGTCGATTGCATACCTGGCATCATGAAGTAATGTTAAGTCATTTCTTTTTGTACAGTGCCACTGAATTGTCAAGGCGGTGATGGCATTTTATTTTAGTTGAACTGCACAAAATATGCTTAAAAGAAGAGGAAAGGTTAGGAATGGTTCAGTTTTTTAGAAAATACTATGTATGCCTTCCTGACATCAGCCAATGTTGCCTTATTTGTTCCTTCAAACAGGTGGTTAGAAATAGTCTTGCTACCTTTTCCCATTAAGAAATTGGAATGGTTATATTTGTGAGTCTATGCTTCAACTAGTGCCACTTTTATAGTGATCACACTTTCAATATCTGTGCAAACAGGGATGCTCGATTTTAGTGGAACTGCACAAAAAGTCCAAATGGTTCAACATTAGGAGCATGTTTTCTTGGTGGCACTATGAGCTGTTCATTACGAAGGTACATAGTTTGCTACTATCTTGCTACTCTTTTTGTACTGTCATTAGATAGTAATATTAGTGGTTTGCATGTGAATTTATTGGCAGGGTGGACCTACATTGGAGGTGCAGGACATGATTCAATGATTGGATGCTCAATTTCGGTTGTGTCGATTTTAGCTCTTTCATCACTGCGAACATGGATATCCTTGGTCTGATGAAGAATAGGCGCTATATTTCTGCTCTGTACCAGCAAATCAATTAAGTATGAAATTGTCCAGGGCAAAACATGACAGTATCAAATTGTCCAATGCAAAACATGACTGATGCTAAGCGGAAGAGGCGTGTTTAAACCAAAAATACAAGGTGGGGTATATGTTTACTAGCTGCTTGATATTTGTGCAGACAGATGTCTGCCCGTTGCTAATACGTCCCCAACGTATCTATAATTTTTTATTGTTCCATGCTATTATATTATTGGTTTTGGATATTTTATATGCATTAATATGCTATTTTATATTATTTTTGGGACTAACCTATTAACCTAGATCCTAGTGCCAGTTCGTGTTTTTTCCCTGTTTTTGAGTTTCGCAGAAAAGGAATACCAAACGGAGTCCAAACGGAATAAAACTTTCACGATGATTTTTCTTGGACCAGAAGACAACCAGGAGATTTGGAGATGAGGTCGGAGGAGCCACGAGGCGGCGACAAGGACGGAGGGTGCGCCCAGGGGGGTAGGGCGCGCCCCCACCCTTGTGGGCCCCTCGTGCACCCCCTGACCTAATTCTTTCGCCTATATATACTCATATATCCCCAAACCAATAGAGGCATCCACGAAAACACTTTTCCACCGCCGCAACCTTCTGTACCTATGAGATCCCATCGAGGGACCTTTTTGATTCGATCACGGAGGGCTTCTACATCAACTCTATTGCCCTTCCGATGAAGCGTGAGTAGTTTACCACATACCTACGGGTCCATAGCTAGTAGCTAGATGGCTTCTTCTCTCTCTTTGATTCTCAATACCATGTTCTCCTCGAAGTTCTAGGAGATCTATTCGATGTCATACTTTATTGCAGTGTGTTTGCCGAGATCCGATGAATTGTGGATTTATGATCATCTTATCTATGAATATTATTTGAATATTCTCTGAATTCTTATATGCATGATTTGATATCTTTGTAATTCTCTTCGAACTATCGGTTTGGTTTGGCCAACTAGATTGGTTTTTCTTGCAATAGGAGAAGTGCTTAGCTTTGGGTTCAATCTTGTGGTGTCCTTTCCCAGTGAGAGTAGGGGTAGTAAGGCACGTATTGTATTGTTGCCATCAAGGATAAAAAGATGGTGTTTTCATCATATTGCTTGAGTTAATTCCTCTACATCATGTCATCTTGCTTAATGCGTTACTCCGTTCTTTATGAACTTAATACTCTAGATGCATGCTGGATAGCGGTCAATGTGTGGAGTAATAGTAGTAGATGCAGAATCGTTTCGGTCTACTTGACACGGACGTGATGCCTATATTCATCATCATTGCCTTAGATATCGTCATAACTTTGTGCTTTTCTATCAATTGCTCGGCAGTAATTTGTTCACCCACCGCAATATTTTCTATCTTGAGAGAAGCCTCTAATGAAACCTATGGCCCCCGAGTCTATTTTCCATCGTATAAGTTTCCGATCTACAATATTTGTTTCCTATTTACTCTTTTTGCAAACTTTTACTTTCCGATCTATAAACCAAAAATACTAAAAATATTTACTTTACCGTTTATCTATCTCTATCAGATCTCACTTTTGCAAGTAACCGTGAAAGGATTGACAACCCCTTTATTGCGTTGGGTGCAAGTTGCTTGATTGTTTGTGCAGGTATTCAGTGACTTGTGCGTTGTCTCCTACTGGATTAATACCTTGGTTCTCAAACTGAGAGAAATACTTATCTCTACTTTGCTACATCACCCTTTCCTATTCAAGGGAAAAACCAACGCAAGCTCAAGAAGTAGTAGGAAGAATTTCTGGCGCTGTTGCTGGGGAGATCTACGCCAAGTCAAGACATACCAAGTACCCATCATAAACTCTCACCTCTTGCATTAAATTATTCGTCATTCGCCTCTCGTTTTCCTCTCCCCCACTTCTGAAACGATTTTCAAAAAGATTTTCCTTTTCTTTCACCCTTTCTTCCGTTCGTCTTGTTCGTTCGCTATCTTTGCTTGTGTTACTATGTGCCTTCTATTTGCTTGCATCTTCGCTTGCTAAAAATCTATTGATATGGATCCCCATCCACTTGCTAATATTTTTAAAAGATCCAATCATGATGGACCAATTGCTAGTGAGTTCAGTGCACTAGATTATCTTCATGAAGTTTTGCTTGAAATCCGTGAATCTGAAAATTGTGATGAAGTAATTTATGAAGTGATTCACGATAGATCTTTGAATGAAAAGCATGATTGCAATGATGTTATTATAAACTCTATTAATGTCAATTATGTTAATGATATGCAAAACCCTAAGCTTGGGGATGCTAATTTCGCTATGTCTACTACTTGTTCCAATGATCATGATTGGGGTGATTCTTCTTATGATCTTGAAAATTTATTTAAGCCCCGTGATGAATATGAGATTGATAATAATGTTTGCAATAATATTGAAAGTGGGTTTGGAAGAGTGTTGACTTTAGATCCCACTTATTTGGAGAATATTCAATCTTATGAAAAATTTCATAAAAGTGGGTTCGGAGAGGTCATGACTTTATTTTATGATAATCCCACTATTTCGGAAGAGTGTCAACTTTGCATGCATGTGGATCATGAAGAGAAAAATTTTATGTGATAGTTATATTGTTGAATTTGATTATTATCCTAAATGTAATTATTATGAGACAGGAAAATATGGTTGTAGAAATTTTCATGTTACAAAATTACCTCTTGTTATGTTGAGGTTGCTATTATTTCTTTCTTCTTCCTTGCATATGGTGGCTTTTGCTTGTCTTGATAACTTGTTTGCTTATAAAATCCCTATGCATAGGAAGCATGTTAGACTTAAACTTGTTTGTCACATGTTTTATGATGCTCTCTTTGTGTTTCAATCGCTATCTTTCATGTGAGCATCATTAAAATTATCAACGCCTAGCTAAAAGGCTTTTTAAAAAGCGCTTGTTGGGAGACAACCCAATATTTTTATTTCCTGTTTTTGAATGAATAATTCATCTAGCCTCTGGTTAGATGTGGTTTTGTGTTTTAATTAGTTTTTGTGCCATGTAAGACCTTTGGGATAGCTTACGGTGATAGTTGATTTGATCTTGCTGAAAAACAGAAATTTTGCGCTCAGGGAAAAAATTCTCGTTTTTAACAGGAGCATGATAAAATACTGATTCTTTTTGTAGAAGACTAATAAACAAATTTCTTAGGTTGTCCTAATTTTCAGAATTTTTGGAGTTATAGAAGTATTCTAAATATCCAGATTCCTACAGACTATTTTGTTTTTGATAGATTTTGTTTTCTATGTGTTGTTTACTTTTTTTGATGATTCTATGGGTAGTATCGGGGATATGAACCATGGAAAAGTTTTGAGTACTGTGGATATTACACCAATATAAATAAAGAATGAGTTCACAACAATATCAAAAGTGGTGATTTATTTTCTTGTACTAACGGAGCTTATGAGATTTTCTGTTGAGTTTTGTGTTGTGAAGTTTTCAAGTTTTGGGTAAGGATTTGATGGACTATGGAATAAGGAGTGGCAAGAGCCTAAGCTTGGGGATGCCCAAGGCACCCCAAGGTAATATTCAAGGACAACCAAGAGCCTAAGCTTGGGGATGCCCCGGAAGGCATCCCCTCTTTCGTTTCGTCTATCGGTAACTTTACTTGAGGCCATATTTTTATTCACCACATGATATGTGTTTTGCTTGGAGCGTCTTGTATGATTTGAGTCTTTGCTTTTTAGTTTTCCACAATCATCCTTGCTGTACAAACCTTTTGAGAGAGACACGCATGAATCGTGATTTATTAGAATAGTGCTTCACTTATATCTTTTGAGCTAGGCAACTTTCCTCTAGTGCTTCACTTATATCTTTTTAGAGCACGGAGCTGGTTTTATTTTATAGAAATTGATGAACTCTCATGCTTCACTTATATTATTTTGAGAGTCTTTAAACAACATGGTAATTTTCTTTGGTTACAAATTTAGTCCTAATATGATAGGCATCCAAGAGGGAAATAATAAAAACTTTCATATAAAGTGCATTGATTACTATGAGAGGTTTGATTCCTTATGATTGTTTTGAGATATGAATATGGTGATATTAGAGTCATGCTAGTGAGTAATTGTGAATTTGAGAAATACTTGTGTTAAAGTTTGTGATTCACGTAGCGTGCACGTATGGTGAACCGTTATGTGATGAAGTCGGAGCATGATTTATTTATTGATTGTCTTCCTTATGAGTGGCGGTCGGGGACGAGTGATGGTCTTTTCCTACCAATCTATCCCCCTAGGAGCATGTGCGTATTACTTCGTTTCGAAAACTAATAGATTTTTGCAATAAGTATGTGAGTTCTTTATGACTAATGTTGAGTCCATGGATTATACGCACTCTCACCCTTCCACCATTGCTAGCCTCTCTAGTGCGGCGCAACTTTCACTGGTGCCATAAACCCACCATATAACTTCCTCAAAACAGCCACCATACCTACCTATCATGGCATTTCCACAGCCATTCCGAGATATATTGCCATGCAACTTTCCACCGTTCCGTTTATTATGACATGCTCCATCATTTTCATATTGCTTTGCATGATCATGTAGTTGACATCGTATTTGTGGCAAAGCCACTGTTCATAATTCTTTCATACATGTCACTCTTGATTCATTGCACATCTTGGTACACCACCGGAGGCATTCATATAGAGTCATATTTTGTTCTAATTCTGTAAGTAAATAAAAGTGTGATGATCTTCATTATTAGAGCATTGTCCCATGTGAGGAAAGGATGATGGAGACTATGATTCCCCCACAAGTTGGGATGAGACTCCGGACGAAAAAAAGAGAGGCCACAAAAATGAGAGAAGGCCCAAATAAAAAAATGAGACAAAAGAGAGAAGGGGCAATGCTACTATCCTTTTACCACACTTGTGCTTCAAAGTAGCACCACGATCTTCATGATAGAGAGTCTCCTATATTGTCACTTTCATATACTAGTGGGAATTTTCATTATAGAACTTGGATTGTATATTCCAATGATGGGCTTCCTCAAAATTGCCCTAGGTCTTCGTGAGCAAGCGAGTTGGATGCACACCCCCTTAGTTTCTTTTTGAGCTTTCATAAACCTATAGCTCTAGTGCATCCATTGCATGGCAATCCCTACTCACTCACATTGATATCTATCGATGGGCATCTCCATAGCCCGTTGATACGCCTAGGTGATGTGAGACTATCTCCTTCTTTTTGTCTTCTCCACAATCACCGTCTATTCCACCTATAGTGCTATGTCCATGGCTCACGCGCATGTATTGCGTGAAAGTTGAAAAAGTTTGAGAACATCAAAAGTATTAAACAATTGCTTGGTTTGTCATCAGGGTTGTGCATGATTTAAATATTTTGTGTGATGAATACGGAGCATAGCCGGACTTTATGATTTTGTAGGGATAAGCTTTCTTTGGCCGTGTTATTTTGAGAAGACATAATGCCTTGTTAGTATGCTTGAAATATTATTGTTTTTATATCAATATTAAACTTTTGTTTTGAATCATACGGATCTGAACATTCATGCCACAATAAAGAAATTACATGGATAAATATGTTAGGTAGCATTCCACATAAAAAAATATGTTTTTATCATTTACCTACTCGAGGACGAGCAGGAATTAAGCTTGGGGATGCTTGATACGTCTCCAACGTATCTATAATTTTTGATTGTTCCATGCTATTATATTATTTGTTTTGGATATTTTATATGCATTAATATAGTATTTTATATTATTTTTTGGGACTAACCTATTAACCTAGAGCCCAGTGTCAGTTCGTGTTTTTTTCCTGTTTTTGAGTTTCGCAGAAAAGGAATACCAAACGGAATAAAACTTTCGTGATGATTTTTCTTGGACTAGAAGACAACCAGGAGACTTGGAGATGATGTCGGAGGAGCCACAAGGACAGAGGGCGCGGCCCCCACCCTTGTGGGCCCGTTGTGCACCCCCTGACCTAATTCTTTCGCCTATATATACTCATATATCCCCAAACCAACAGAGGCATCCATGAAAACACTTTTCCACCACCGCAACCTTCTGTACCAGTGAAATCCCATCTAGGGACCTTTTCCGGCACCCTGACGGAGGGGGATTCGATCACAGAGGGCTTCTAAATCAACTCTACTGCCCTTCCGATGAAGCGTGAGTAGTTTACCACAGGCCTACGGGTCTATAGCTAGTAGCTAGATGGTTTCTCTCTCTTTGATTCTCAATACCATGTTCTCCTCGATGTTCTTGGAGATCTATTCGATGTAATACTTTTTTGTTGTGTCCGATGAATTGTGGATTTATGATCAGCTTATCTATTAATATTATTTGAATCTTCTCTGAATTCTTATATGCATGATTTGATATCTTTGTAATTCTCTTCGAACTATCGGTTTGGTTTGGCCAACTAGATTGGTTTTTCTTGCAATGGGAGAAGTGCTTAGCTTTGGGTTCAATCTTGAAGTGTCCTTTCCCAGTGACAGTAGGGGCAGTACGACACGTATTGTATTGTTGCCATCGAGGATAAAAAGATGGGGTTTTCATCATATTGCTTGAGTTAATTCCTCTACATCATTTCATCTTGCTTAATGCATTACTCCGTTCTTTATGAACTTAATACTCTAGATGCATGTTGGATAGCGGTCGATGTGTGGAGTAATAGTAGTAGATGCAGAATCGTTTCGGTCTACTTGACACGGACGTCGTGCCTATATTCATGATCATTGCCTTAGATATCATCATCACTTTGCGCTTTTCTATCAATTGCTCGGCAGTAATTTGTTCACCCATCATAATATTTTCTATCTTGAGAGAAGCCTCTAGTGAAACCTATGGCCCCCGGGTCTATTTTCCATCGTATAAGTTTATGATCTACAATATTAGTTTCCTATTTACTCTTTTTGCAATCTTTTACTTTTCGATCTATAAACCAAAAATACCAAAAATATTTACTTTACCATTTATCTATCTCTATCAGATCTCACTTTTGCAAGTAACTGTGAAGGGATTGACAACCCCTTTATCGCGTTGGGTGCAAGTTGTTTGATTGTTTGTGTAGGTATTCGATGACTTGTGCGTTGTATCCTGCTGGATTGATACCTTGGTTCTCAAACTGAGGGAAATACTTATCTCTACTTTGCTGCATCACCCTTTCCTCTTCAAGGGAAAAACCAACACAAGCTCAAGAAGTAGCAGTTGCTATTTGGCAAACAAACAAAGTGACCGCAATTTTGTTGGAACTGCACAAGAGAATAGTATAGTCACTGCATGCAGTGCCATTTGAAAATAGACACAGAAAGATTGGATAGTCACTTCATGGACTGCACAAAAGTAGTACTGTACTTTTTATTGGCCAACACTAGGTGCTTCATTGCTTTGGTCTGATTATACAATGGGCATCATTTTGCCTAAGTTAAAGTTTGTATTCTGAAAATAGTCTCGTCGTGTGATCGAGAGAAGACCAAATCATATTGCAGTGGATGTTCCTCCATCATGTGTGGCTCATTCTCATGGTTTCATCTATTGGTGAAACCACTTACGTTTGCAAGAGGAATTGTAGACTTCACAAACAAATTTGTCTTTCACTCTATATTGAATGTTGGCCCAGAGAAGCATCCATGTTAGTAGGAAGAACAGATGTTTTTTCTAGATCTTTGCTTTTGGAGCTACATATTTGTATATGATCTGTGAATCATTGAGATGCATTAACATGTTGATCTTATGTATGGGAATCGTACTAGTTGGTTGTGAATTTGGGCTACTAATGTGCACATATGACAATGCCAGGCCTGTGAGTCTCGTGTGAACATTTCGAACGGATCGACTCTTACTACTGTGCACAGCATGATCCTTATTTCCGTGTTCTCAGTGTTTACAAGTTACTAGCAGTTCCTTATTTCTATTCGCTCAGTGTTTACAAGTTACTGATCGATCACTAGCTAGCCTACTAATGCGCTCCTCGCTGTTTTAGTTGCAACACAATATCCGAAGGTGGCAGTTTTTTGAGTAAAAATGCCTACCTCTGAAGAAACTGACATGATGTTCTGAAGAAAATGCATGCGAATTTGAAGAAACTACCAGCAAAAACGTTCGCAAATGCCTTATCTCCCAGCGAACGTTCATCAGCTATTGTGATCCTACACATACATTATCCGACCGACTCGATCCTACCGAATAACCAGCGGATCACGCACGTACCTCATCTAGATGAAACAAACGCACTCGTTTGACCGTCAGGCCGACGTGCGACCCAACACGGACGGGACGCACCACTGACGGGACTAGACGGGACGGCACTGTCATAATTTCGGTTTTTCTAGTTTCCCACGGCAAGCTGGCATGCTAAGCCATGCATGTTTATGCATTTCCCACGACACCCTGGTTCACCTACCTTCCGCCTATAAGTACTGGTTCATGGCCTTCTCCGGTGGCACCATCACCCAACTCGCCCTATCCTCATAAGCCCCCACTGGCCCGATGTCGCTCGCCACTTGTCCTCACTCTCGCCACGTCCGTCATGCCCCCGCTTGTCCCGCAATAGGCGACGCCGGAGGAGGTCACCGCCGGAACTAGTGTTCGGTTTTTCACCGGAAGGCAGACGGAGGGAGGAGGCATTGTATCGGTCTTTAGATGGCAATGCGGAGTATGAGGACTTGTTGGAGCGCGACCGCCTGGCGGAGGAGCAGCGTATCGCCGATTTGCGCCGCCAGCGGGGCATGGAGCTGCAGCGCACCGACGCTCTGAGTCACGCGCAGAGCGCTCACAACTGGGCCGACTACGTGGAGGCCGGCGCCCGGCAAATAGCCCTGGAGGCTGTCAGGCACGCACGCAGTCGCGACACCGAATTTTACTACCAGCTCGTCAAGTGGGTTTCCCGCTTAGAAGTCGAAGCTTCAGGGACCACGCCGACATGGAAAGGGCCAACACGCGCCAGCAACGCACCCTATCACACCTCTGGCAAGTCCGAGGCAAGGAGGAGGACGTCGGTGCCTGCGTTTAGTGTGTACCGCAGATAGCGGCCGGCATCGTCTAGCTAGCTAAGCATAAGTTAATACTTGTACACTACTAGAGTATTAGTGGGAGTAGATAGTTAACTTGGCTATGATGGTTGTCAACACGGAAGTTCAGTACTCTATATCTGGATCAGACTTGTTACTTTGCTCTGAATGTTGAACTTTCTGTTTGAACGTATGGAATGGGCTGTTATTTTTTCAAATGGGCTGTATTTGTCCGCCACGAGTTTAGAGGATGACTTGTGGGCCTGCTAGGTTGACACGCACACAATCAGGAGATGATTGTACGTGGAGAAGATGACAGCAGGGACCCACCAGGGTCATGGCAGTACGCAAGCAAGTGCCTCCTTATTTCAAGCCAAAAAAATGGTTCCTCCTAATGGATTTTTGACATCTGGGTCCCATGCCATTGTCAATGTAGTCAATAAATGAGAGAATTGCACAACAAGCGGTTGACACCAGGGACCCGGCAGATCGCCTAGTTATTTTTGTTTTTGAGACGGAAGCAGAGTGTTAACTGGGTTGTGCGGGGCACTCTAGCCTGTCTAGCCATCCTTTTATTTTATGTTTACCACAAGACCGGCCCAGTAGGTTTTTTCTTTCTGAAAATGGCTAGCCCAGTTTTTTGTTCTTTTGCAGAATACCCAACTGAGGCCTACTCCTTTGTCAGCCCTATTGGGCTGTAAACCTTTCAAGACGAGGAGAGCTTCATTTGGCTTGCCCAGAAAATGGGCTATCCGTAATGAGAAATGGGTTGTGCATTTTTAAAAACACATCAAACCGGCAATTAGTTTCAAAAAAATTCATTTCGAGATTTTTAAATTCCATTGATTTTTATGCGTGGATAATTATTTGGATTTATATTAATATAAATTTATTTTTCAAATTAGTTTGAATGTGACTCAAAATTTCGGGATTAAAAACAGTTCGAACCGCACCAAAATATGCAAAATTTCGTATATTTTTTTAACCGTGGCCACAATATGGGTTGTAATGCTAACAAAAAGAATATGGGCTCCAAAAAAACCTTAAGAATTAGTAAATGGGCTGTAAATTATTAGAAATAATGGCAAATGGGTTGTATGTTGTTTTCCACATATTTGAGGCTGACTTGTGCGCCTACTATAGGTTGACGCGTACGCTTTCCTAAAAAAAGGTTGACGCACACGCAACGCCGTGTCAACTTAGTCAACACAAGACAGCGGTGACTTTTGGATGTCCATTCAACGGCCGTCGTGCTTCTTCAATCTCCGCTCTTCCTGTTCCAGCTGCTCAAACAAGCGCCGGCGGGACTGCCAGCTCCCTCCTCCCGTGGCCGCATGTGCTGCCGCGCAGGCCTCACTGCCCCACCCTCCTCCCATCACTGGCCTGGCCATCCCACTACTCACACCTGCAGTTATTCTCCGGTGAGGGTAGACGAACCAGTAAACCCTCGTACTCCCCTCCATATGGGAAACAACTGCAGAGCCTTCCCTGGCTCCCTGTCGTTCCCTTCCTAGGCCTCGCCCTCGTCCACCGCCCTGGTGCTCGCGGCGCGCCGTGGTCAACATGGTCAACGAACGACATCCATCAGAAGAGGACTGTACGTGGAGAGGCTAGCAGCTGGGTCCACGGCCGCACGCAAGGAAGTGCCTCCTTATTACGCGCAAAATAATGATTCCTCCACCTAAGAGCTGGGACCCATCGGAAGGGCCTCTGTATTTCACGAAAAAACGTTCCCCCTGCTGACAGCTCGGACCCACCAGCTATATCTTCACACGCAAGGAAGTGCCTCCTTATTATGCACAAAAAATGAATAATCCCCCTGCTATCTGGGACCCACCATAGTGGGAGCCTGACTTGTAGGCCTACTAAGTTGACGCGGACGGAGGGCTTTGTCAACTTAGTCAATATGAATGATTCTAGCTCCAGTGACCGTATGTTGTCCATCCAACGGCCGTAGTGCTTCTTCAAACTCTGGTCTTCTTGCTCCAGCCGCCCAAACCAGCGCCGGTGCCGCTGACAGTGTCCTGGACTAGGGGGTACTCACCACATCGTCTCTCGACCAGGTGGATCGGGCCGGGGACCCCCATGGCGGTTCACTCATGGGCCACTTCGGGTAGCCCATGCCGCATACAAGGAGTATTCCACAAGACTTGGTGATCAAGACAAGGACTTCTCTCCACCAACGTATTCGGCTAGGACTCTTGTTATCCTAGGCCTCCAGTACATTATATAAGCCGAGGCCAGGCTAGTTGCTAGAGGATGATGATACTACTCATCATACTCTTAGGTCTTAGACCACGACATATGATCTCGAGGTAGATCAACTCTTGTAACCCTATATTCATCAAGATCAATCAAGCAGGAAGTAGGGTATTACCTCGATAGAGAGGGCCCGAACCTGGGTAAACATCGTGTCCCCTGTCTCCTGTTACCCATCGATCCATGACACACAGCTTAAGACCCCCTACCCGAGATCTGTCGGTTTTGACACCGACAATGGTTCTTTCATTGAGAGTTCCGCTGTGTGATCGGCAAAAGATCAATGGCTCACCTGCAGATCAACTGCGACGTCAGCGTCTTCATCGCCGGCTCGACTGGTCACCTTGGTTTGACCGAGGACTGCGCCCTACCTCCAATCATCATGTTCGGACAAGGGCCTTCATCAACATCAACTCTGATCTCTATCATGATCATGAAAGAATCATCCATGGAGCTCGGGGGCTCAATGTCAACATTGCCCTCGGGCGACCGTGCTATTTTTTCCGAACAGAAAACTTGTATCCGCTGCCACCACCTCCTCGAGCATCGCTTTGATGATTCCTTCGGTGGAATTGTGCGGAATTAAGTCTACAACAACCATGCCAAATTTCGTCGAGTTCCGATGGAGGAATCTCTGGCAATCTATGATATACCGGAGCCCTGTCAAATCTGGACGGGAATCTGGACGAGTTTAGGGCGTAGTCTCCAGAGCCCAACTCGGAGGTCCTTTGGAAGATCCAACCGTTATCTGCTGTGGAATTCCCATATCTACCACCCCTCCAAATTTCAGCTCGATCCGACGGTTCAAAATCCGGGAACCTTCCGATGAGTGGACCAATTTTCGTATCTATTTTCTGCGCGAATACGAATCCGGCCCGAGTTCATGTTTCTTCATGAACGGGATATTGGACAACCCTTTTGAAGGAATTTTTTTTCTAGGGTATTGTGCGTTGTTCTTAAACATGTACCCATAAAATTTTAAGCCTCCTCCGAGGTAATCTTTACCATCACGCTGGTGTCAAACCAGTCCGGCAATATTGCTCCACGGCTGCCGACCTGCGCTAGACACGTCGCCGCTTTGTTGAGCCGAGCTCAACTTCTTCGGATCATCATCTCGGCAAGCCGAACAAGAGTTCGGCATCGTAAAGGATAAATCATCATCAACATCGCTGCCCCACGGATTACACGGAGCGGGCATACTGGCATCGCCGCATGGTCACTTCATCAAGCCGGCATTGACCGCGTCACAAGTCATGACCTGCGTCAGCATGGCCGCACTGTTGCTTCTTCAAGCCGATGTCCATCACGCCGAACTGCTTCAACACCTCGGCTGACATGGCAGCTGCAACATCTCCTCATCGACCTGCTCCGTCACCTCGGCTGGACCGGAGACTTGGCTATTTCTTCATCAACATACTCCGGTGAGTTCGGCATCACCAGCCGACCAGCTTTGTCACGTTAGCTGGACCGAGGACTTTGTCTCGGCAAGCCAACCTTTGACAGCATCGCCAGGCCGTCGCTTTATCGCCCATTAGGCAATGGGTGTGCGGATCGAGTCCCAATTTTGGGAGTCACCTTTCTTCGGATTGCCACAACAAATAAACCAGGTGCTATTTATCCTAGTAATTTTTGCTTGTTTGGGTTTCTTTTTCCCAAGGAATTGTTACTCTGGTTTGTTCCATCATCTGTACACAGGTCTAGCAAATGGTGACCACATTAACGACAGTCACATGGTGGTTCGGTCAGTTTCCGTACATAGTCCGGCAAACGCCGCATCCGGAACTCGGTCCAACCTGTGAAGTCAGGCTTTGCCACGCCTTTACCGCATCACGCTGACGCCTTGCATCGACATTGACTTCGGCGCCAGGCCACATATCTTTAAATGAATTATCTTGCGTAAATTAATTACGCGAGGATTTTTATATATTTATATTATTGTTGTTCGCCTGCACTATTTTACATGTGCAGGCAATGGACTTCGACTACGTCACGTGGTCTCTTCGGCAAGCCGACGCCGTCGTCCCAATCGGCGTAAATCGGCTCACGTGATCACCTTGTTGGTCGTGTTGCCATACCGACGTGTTCGGTTGCCTCGGGGACTTCGGCATCATTGAGAGAGCTCTACCTCATCGAGTGTTCGGCACACGGGCCATATTTCTTTTATTACTCACTTTGCATAAATTATTAATTATGCAAAAAAATTATTCATATTACTATTATCTCCGGCTTGCACTATTTTCTGTGCACAGGTAAATGACCCGGGTCGGGCAGCACTGTCGCCTCGGCTGGACCGGGGCTTCGTCATCACTTCATTAACCCACACCGGGGACTTCGGCGTCATACTGCCGGCCTGCTCCGTCGCCTCAGTCGGACTGGGGGTTATACCTTGCCACATTCTTCGTGCTACATCGCCACTTCGGAGTGCCGAGCTCTTCGCTCCGCCACTTCAGGACCGGCTTGAGGGCTGGGACCTTGTCCCGCATCAAGCTCGGACCACGTCATCAATGCTGAACACATTAACCAGCTAAGTCGCTTTCATGCTCAAAAACTTTTAGTTTTAAATTTTGTTCGGTTCGACCAAGCATCGTACCTTTTTGGCAAAAAGTGGTATGTGAAAAACTTCCTTGTCAAAACTCTATTTGTGACACACAAATTCAAATACCCCGTTTACTTGGGGGCTTCCTTTATGAAGCCTTTCCTCTTGCATATGATTATACTTGTATGGCTTCGTTCCTTGTTCGTGTATTACGCCACAATATGCACCATGTTGACTTAAGTGTTCCGCAAGCTGGGTTGCCTTGCTCCTGTGTTTACCCCTATGTTCTCGATTGTTCGGTTAGGGAGTAAAGGGAGCACCTCTGCGATTGTCACGATCGGGTCATCCGAGCTCGGGCCTCAGACTGGGTGAAGCCGAAAGCTAGCGCTCTGATTGTTTTCAATCATGGTCGGCACACAACAGAACTCATGAGTACAAAAAATCTATTGCACAAGTCTCATAGTAACAATGAGCAACCGAAGAAAGGTATCGGTGGAGGTACTATTTTCTTCGAAGATGCTTCTTACACTTCGTCAGTAATATAACATAAGTTCCCTGAGCGCGCTTTGTCTGTTACAGCCTTATGGCCTGATTGCCTGGTTATCGGAAACACCGTCGATATTCTCGACAGGTGGAGTACATAACACTTTTCGGCCCTTGACCGAAGAGGGAGAAGCCGACGGTCGGTTAAGACGCGTTTAAAGTTTGAGTGAACACATATATGATATAAGTACTTCGGTACATACAATCATTATACATAAAATTCTTTTACCCAAGTCACTTGGGGGCTCTTAAATTAGTGAGAGCTGTTTATAATAAGTGTTCTTCTTCTTAGTCGTTGCAAAGTTTTTTTATATCACTCCTTTTTTCGACGCGAGTGTGTGGTCAATAGCCGAGGAGCCTAATTTCTCTCTCAAAGCCGCTAGAGTTTAGTTTGCTAAACTGGCCTAACAAGAAGTACTCCACCTTCGGGATAGGAGGTTGAAGCCGTAGGCTGACCCGCTTGAAGTCTTGAGATAGGATGTGTCATGTTAAAGCACGACAGAAGCACAATTTTCTTTTTCTAAGACCAATTTTCGGATTGGCACCGAACACTTGATCTAGTTCGGACATTAAACTTTGGAATCGGTTTTTTTGGCTTTTCGAGCCTAGGGCACTTTTAAACTATTTGTGTGTTTCCAGCATTAGTCTCGCAGTGCAACGCCGGACAACTTTAGAGATTCGGCAAAAACATTCTCGGATATTGCTATATATGCATCGGTTTCGAATTGTGTCTTCGGTCAAATAGTTGGGTTGCCCGGCTCCCGTGCTTGCCTCCTATGTTCCGCTTTGTTCGGCTAGGTGTGCCCAGGGAGAACCACTGCGATTGTGCTTCCAGCTTGCATGGTTAAGCGCCTCAATGGAGAAAGCCGAAAACTGACTGTCACAATAAGCGTAAACTAGTCAGCAATCCGATGACTGTACTAAATTATAAGATGGATGGAGGTCACCCCGTGTTAAGTGATGGTCCGCTCATAACATTGGCTGAAGTGTTTACGGCTTGACCTCGACTGTCGCCGAACACTAACCGGAGGCTAGTAACTGGCCTCCCAACTTTAAGCTCCTATGACTAAGTGAAAGTTATAAAGCCCGCATATCTGATTGCCTTGTTTCCGCTAACACAACCGCCTTCGGGCACCGAGGCGTCGGCTAAGGGTTGTTTTGTTATTGCGAAAACATCCTGCGTAGCATCTACAAGGGGGTGGAAGCCGACGATGGACCACTTTCAACTGATAAACGGTCGCAATGGAGTCAAAATAAACATATCATCGGCGTTTGTATTTAATATACGAGGGCTGCCTTCCGCAACCATCGTTATAAAGCCATAAATATGCATCAATTTGACTTAAGATTTTGGCCAAGCTGGGTTGCCTGGCTCCTGTGCTTACCCCTACGTTCCCGATTGTTCGGCTAGGCGGTAAAGGGAGCACCTCTGTGATTGTTACTACCGGGTCATCCGAGTTAGTACCTCAGACTGGGTGAAGCCGAAAGCTAGCGATCTTAAAGGATATAATTGGTCGGCAACGATGGAAGTAAAAATTTCGGTTCATTAATACCATAGAGTTCGGAAACTTTCTCCGAACTAAATCCTCATTATTTTCCTCCCACATTGATTAGAGGTGAGGTTTCATGATCATGGTCAGCATGACAACCCAAGGAAAGGAACCGATAGCGGGACTATTTTCCTTATGTTTCTTACATTAAAAAAGTAATATAACATATCTATCCACGTACCTTTGTTTATAAAACCGTATGACCGGATTGCCTTCTTTGCCGTAAACCTTTGCCCTTATAAAGGCTTAATAAAGTAGGACAAACACTCCCCAGCTGCTGGCCGAGGAGGTTGAAGCCGATGGTCGATCAACAAAGTTTTGGACAATGTGGATCCGAGCATCAATGATGTCAAGTACTTCGATACATAGAATCATTACACATAATTTGTGATTTTACTCCGGATATCGATCCTTAATTCGGCCACCCGTGCCCACATTAAGGCTCGGGGGCTACTGGGCTTCACGCTCATTATTTATAAATATTGAAGGGGCACATCGATCCCCTGATCTGGTGTTGCCACCCGACCAGTGTCTCGGGGGCTACTGCATTGGCAATCCAATGCAGAAAATTTAAGTGCAATATAGTTTTCGAGGAGATTATGATCCTCAGGTTGGTCGGCCGCACCCAACCTGAGTCTCGAGGATTTTGCACACGCTGTTTGTGTCTCGAAGTATTCTGCCGAGCTAGGAGTTGATCCTCAGGACGATTTTGCGAATCAACCTGAGACTGAGGGGCTACTGGGATCAGCGGTCTTATGTCATCCTTCAGGTGCATCTCAGGTTTTCGACCGATACACACCTTGACGGCTACTGGCTATATATCTCGGCAATAAATTGCACCAATCAAAAATATTGACAAAAAAATCGGCCCGCTGTCGAGGTGGTGCACCACCTCGGAAGCAGTCCGGCATAAAGCTCGGGCACCAGTGGCTGGTTCCATAGAGGGCATTTCCGGCATTAAGCTCGGCTAAACTCCTTCAACTTTTTTGAACCAAGGTGATCTATGACACCTCGGATATAGTCCGGCATTGGAGCTCGGCTGTAACAATAATCTTCGGATGCAGTCCGGCGTTGGAGCTCGGATACATTCCAGCGTTGGAGCTCGGAAGCGGTTCGACGTTGGTGCTCGGCTGCAAAAGATACCTCGAATACAGTCCGACGTTGGAGCTTGGATGCAAGAGGACACTGCCGCCCGAGAACAACTTCAAACCCGAGGTGTGGCATAAAAATAACAAGCCATTGATAAAGGCTGATAACTTAAAGGGGCTCCTCGGATACCCGACGTGTAAACTCTTTGGATTTACTTCGGCGATCCTCAAGATCGAAGATGAGAAGATTTGTTGAACCAGTTTTCAAGACCGACGACCGAAGATGAAGAACAGTTCGGAAGGATCGAGGAGCGTCCCCAACTTGAAGACCGGTTCAGGGGGCTACTAACGGTGTCCTGGACTAGGGGGTACTCACCACATCGTCTCCCGGCCAGGTGGATCGGGCCGGGGACCCCCATGGCGGTTCACTCATGGGCCACTTCGGGCAGCCCATGCCGCATACAAGGAGTATTCCACAAGACTTGGTGATCAAGACAAGGACTCCTCTCCACCAACGTATTCGGCTAGGACTCTTGTTATCCTAGGCCTCCGGTACATTATATAAGCCGAGGCCAGGCTAGTTGCTAGAGGATGATGATACTACTCATCATACTCTTAGGTCTTAGACCACGACATATGATCTCGAGGTAGATCAACTCTTGTAACCCTATATTCATCAAGATCAATCAAGCAGGAAGTAGGGTATTACCTCGATAGAGAGGGCCCGAAACTGGGTAAACATCGTGTCCCCTGTCTCCTGTTACCCATCGATCCATGACACACAGCTTGGGACCCCCTACCCGAGATCTGTCGGTTTTGACACCGACAGCCGCCTGCTCCTGCCTCCCGTGGCCGGCTCTGCTGCCGCACAGGCCTCACCACCCCACCCTACTCCAACCTCTGGCCAGGCGATCCCTTTACTCACCCACAACCCCTGTTATTCTGCGGCGATGGAAGACTCACATCACAGCCGAACCAGTCAACCCTCGTACTCCTCTCTGCGTGGGCATCCACTGTCGCATCTTCCCCGGCTCTGCGTGGGCATCCACTGTCGCATCTTCTCCGGCTCTGCGTCGTCCCCTTCCTAGGCCTCGCCATCGTCCACCGCCTTGGTGCTCTCGGCGCGGCGTGGTCAATGTGGTCAAGGAACGACTTCCATCGGAAGAGAACTGTACGTGGAGAGGCTGACAGTTGGGTCCACGGCCGCAGCAAGGAAGTGCCTCCTTATTACGCGCAAAATAATGATTCCTCCACCTGACAGCAGGGACCCACCGGATGGGCAATCGTATTTCACGAAAAAAAAACATTCCCCCTGACTGTTAGGACCCATCAACTACATCCTCGCACGCAAGGAAGTGCGTCCATATTCCAGGCAAAAAATATGATTCTCCCCCTGACAGCTGGGACCCACCATCTATATCTATGCACGCAAGGAAGTGCCTCCTTACCTTCCTGACAGCTGGGACCCACCAGCTATATCTTGGCACGCAAGAAAGTGCCTCCTTACCTCCCTAACAGCTGGGACCCACCCGGTCGAACCGTACTAGGGTTGTCTATCTGGTCGCGAACTTGTACGTACATACTGGTCGATCGGTCTGTCTGCAGGCTGCAACGATGAACCGTGACTGAGTAAGGAAGGGCACGTGTAGTAGAGGCGCGGATGTAGCATGTCACGCAGTCCCGTCTATATCGTGTACATGTACGTATAGCCAGGATGCAAGAAAGTAAATACGGCCACGTATGTACATACAGACGGGGTCTCGAATGCCTACTCGCGCATACGTACGGCCAGGGCTCGTGTACATGGAGAGGCAGCGGAGGGCAGCAACGGCGTCTTGTTCATTGGCAGCCAACTGGCTGGGTCGGAATGGAGAAACTGCGTCGTGTTCATCGGGAGGCAACGGAATGCATCCTATTCATCGAGGGCCAACTGCTTGGACGGAACAGCCGAAATGAGGCCTGGCGTACCGTAGGACGGAGGAAACAGCCTTTTGTTTGACCACCTACGGTCGAAACAAGATCCTGTTCATCGGAAGGGGTTTAGCGTACCGCAAAACGGAGGAAACGGATTTCTCTGCGACCTCCTACGGTTGAAACGGGGTCCTTTGATCGGGAGGGGTGTGGCGTACCGCAAAACGGAGGAAACGGACTTCTCTTCGACCTCCTACGGTCGAAACGGGGTTCTGTTCATCGGGAGGGGTGTGGCGTACCGCAAAACGAGACTCCACGGGCTACTATTCATCCTCCGTCTACTGCCTCGCTCCAGCCTCCACGAGCTACTGTTCATCCACCGTCGACCTCCTTAAACCTCCACCTGTGACTGTTCATCCACGGCGTCTCCCTCCTGCCTCCACGGGCTGATCCTGTTCATCCAGCCTTCACCGGCTACTGTTCAACCAGCCCTCCACGGGGTCCTATTCATCCAGCCTCCACCGGCTACTGTTCAACCAGCCCTCCACCAGGTCGTGTTCATCCACCCCCAACCGGCTCGATCGGGGTCCTGTTCATCCAGCGGCAACGGCCTCTACTACCACGGGGTCCTGTTCATCCAACCTCCATCGGGAACTATTCATCCAACCCCCAACAACGCTCACTGTTCATCAAGAGGCAGCAGCTGGTTCGATCGGCTTCAGTTAGCCGCAGTAGCGAAGGAATCGCTCGGGTTCAGTTAATAGCCAAGGGATCGATCACTCGGGTTCAGTAACGTAGCTAGTGCAATCGCTCGGGTTCAGTAAGCGAACCCCTCGCTCGGGTTGAGTTAGAGCCCAACGCCTCGCACACACGCGCATAGTGTACGAGAGAAACGTGCAAAGCTCCGTGCATCACTCGGCCCCGACCACCCATCGTAACTGGGAACTCCCCAAAATTTTCCTCGCCCTCGCTTCTACCACGGTTTTTTCCGTCATGGACGGCCCAAAGAATGTAATGCAGGTTTTTCTGTCATGATTTTTTGTCATATAAGTAGGAGCCCACCACATCTACGATGATACGTGCTTTTGTCACAATTATCGTCATAGAAGTGTCATAAGCATGACAGGAAAAAAATTCGTTCGGCCCAAAATGTCACGGATGTGTCTTTTTTCTTGTAGTGGTACCAGCCATGTTCTGCCTCGTTTTGTTACATCTATTTGCATGTTGTATTACTCTCATTGTAGTTAAACATGTGATTCATCAAGCATGTACTGTTATCAATGCTTTCATCGATGAATATGCTTCTGATGAAGAAGTTGGGTTGGGTTTCAAAGCTTTCGAAAGAAAAGTTGAATCTCCCATTCACCCCCCTTTGGTCAATATACTCTCGGTCCTAACAGTCATGACTTATCGGCTTGATTTGAGGGCCTAGAATTTCATCATATGCAGAGAGACAGTAATCAAGCTGTTGACATCCTCGCCCAGATGGGCGCCAAACGGGAGCCAGTACGGCAGAACACTTTCCTTGAACGATTGTTTAAACCATCGGTCAAATGGCAAGGTGACGCCGAGCAAACCGCTAAGACGGCTGAGCAATTGGAGCCCGAGCTAATCACCCCAGCGGCCATACAGCCAAACGAGGAGATAATCGAGAGCTCGACACTAGAGGAAACCTCCGCGGCCCATGAGATTATGGCAGTAACCCGTAATCGCACCCTGGACTGAGCCAATACCTACGTACTTGCTGCACAGGGAGTTGCCCGAAGACCATACAGATGCATCACGAATCGTTCGACGATTGAAAGCATATAAGGTCCATGAGGGGGAACTATACAAACACAGTGTCACTGGCATGCTCCAACGTTGCATCTCCGAGGAAGAAGGAAAATAACTTCTTTCGGAAATTCACTCTAGTGTGTGCGGCCATCATTCAACACCTCGGACTTTGATAAGCAAAGTTTTTTGAGCAGGTTTTTATTGGCCCACTGTGCGAGACGACGCACGAGACCTTGTAGATGCATGCGTGGGCTGCCAGCTCTTTGTCAAGCAAAGCCACATGCCAGCCATAGCTCTAAGAACCATTCTGATCACCTGGCTATTCGTGGTCTGGGTGGCTGGACATGGTCGGACCACTCCGTGGAGGAACAGACAAGAAGAAGTACCTCCTGCTCTTGGTCAACAAGTTCACAAAATGGATCGAGGCAAAACTTGTAACATCAGCCAAGGCCGAGCCAGTGATTAACTTCATCTCTAGCGTAGTACAACATTATGGGGTTCCCCACATCATCATTAGGATTTAGGACAATGGGTCCAACTTTACCACGAGGTAAAGGAGTGCTGCACCAAACAAGGCATTAAGCTTGACTATGCTTCGGTTTACCACCCGCAACCAATGGTCAGATTGGACGAGCAAATGGCTTAATCTTAAGCGGCATCAAGCCTCTCCTGATTCGATATTTAGAAGAAGCTGACAACAAGTGGGTCGAGGAGCTTGACTCTGTACTGTGGGGCTTGCGCACCACACCTAACAGATCCACGGGCTATACTCCATTCTTCATGGTTTACGACGCCCGAGGCCATACTCCCTAGCAACCACATTCACAACACACCTCGAGTATGCCTGTATGAGGAAAAGGAAGCCGAGCATAGTTGGCAACATGACCTTGACGCCTTGGACGAGGAACGAGATGTCGCCCGAGCACGCTCAACCTTTTTCGAACAACAGGCACTCTCCATCTACACACTGGAGTCATCCATGATCAATTTGAGACAGTAATTGATAAATAAATGGAGAAAAGGGAAAAAGAAATACCATTAAGGCAATTGTTGAACACCTTGCATGCGGAAGGGGTCAGAGCCACGGCGATGGAGCGCCCGACTAGGACTGGACGCGTAGGAGGCCGGCGATGGTCCCTAGCAGCCTGCATCGGCAATTACCAGGCTCGTCGATGCCGCATGGGAGCTGGAGGAAGCAACGAGTTTGGCCATGGTGGCGGTAAAGTAGGCTAATTCTGGTGTCCTCGACTGGCGTGGGGTCACGCACAGGGCTCATACGTCATCTCTGAGCTCAGGCGGCCCCGTCCTGACCAAATTGGGGCTTATATGTCATCTCTGAGCTCGGGCGGCCCCGTCCCGACCAAATTGGGGCTTGGCGGCGACAACAAAACCGATTAATTTTGGCACCGATGAGGGATGAGGTGGGGGAGAAGGCGGTGAGGCTGGGGAAAGGGGGTGGGGGATGCAAATGATGGCGCAAGGCGGGTCGAGGCCTAGAGGGACGCTCGGGCTAGCCTAAATTTGTTGAGACTTCGTGTTTTCTCAAAGCAAAAATAGGCTAGAGCGGCCAATTTTGGGAGATGAAAGCTACCAAACCATTGTTTTGGGGATTAATGACTTTTGGGGGAAGAGCTAGGCATGCTCTAAGTACTCATGCTTCATTTTTTTTCATGACTAGAAATCAACTTTATTTCGAATTAATTCCCCCGGTGCAATTCTGGTTCTCACCAGGGCCACTCAAATTTAAGATCTGATAGTGATCAAGCCGATACCATAATTTGAATGTTGAACCATCGGGCAATTTTCAGGAGACCATAAGAAGAACATGAAAGAGAAGTAAAAGTAGAAGCTAATTCTTAACTCAAATGTCCATATATATATCATTAGCCGCATGCCACTAAAATATACCACAGATGAATGCTGAATCTTTGAACAAAGAGTTGGCCATCCACAGTAACTCTGAACACATGGCACAAAAATTGTGACCAAGAAAAATCGAAATGCTATAGAGGCCTGCACAAGAAGACCAAATTCTTGAAAGCAATCAAGGGAATGGCTGTTAAATAAGCTGTAATAATTCTCAGCCCTTGGTTCTTAGTATTGTGATGCTGCCTTTCCCACCTTCTGTTCTGATTCTTGTCTTGCCAATGACCGGCTTCCCAGAGAAAGCTGAAGTTTCCAGGATTTCTGGAGGCTTCTTTGGAGGAGCATGGATGCGCTGATTTATATCCTTGAGAGTGACATCTCCTTCTTCCCAAGATGGTTTGATAAGGGTAAAAGGGTATGCTATAGATGTAGTTACATTTTGCTTCGCCTTGATCATCGAGCTTCCTCCTAATAGGGAAGCAAAGCCAAATGATCAACATATATATTACTAGAGGTTCAAGTGTGTAAGGTAAGTTGATGAATAATAAGATACTATCCAAACTTAAATACCTTTAGATACTTTGAGTGTAGAAAGTTTCCTAGTCTCATGCATTATGAGACTTTCTGTCACCGGAGCAATCTCACTTGTTCCTGTCATAGATAGAAAGAACAAGTGAATAGCTGGAGAAAGCTACACAAATTCTGTTTTAGCAAGTCACTATGATTGCCAAACAACAGCAAGTTGCACAAATTGCAAGTATACCGCAATGCAATTGCAAAGAAGATACAAAACAGAATACTCTTTACAAACATTTCTAGGACAAATACTGACAATATGGCGAATATATGCATAGACTGGAAACCCTGACAGTAACATTGGATGAAACTTTTTTTAAATCTCAAAGATGACATAGAAAATGTGCTTTGTACGGACCTGGCACATCGGTTTGACAACCAATGTATGTAATGCTCTCCTGGCTAGAAGG
The DNA here is from genome assembly GCF_002575655.3 of Aegilops tauschii subsp. strangulata. Classification (NCBI taxonomy): domain Eukaryota; kingdom Viridiplantae; phylum Streptophyta; class Magnoliopsida; order Poales; family Poaceae; genus Aegilops; species Aegilops tauschii. The sequence continues at coordinate 353,635,626 of NC_053036.3, forward strand.
CCTACAAACAAAATATGAACTTGTCATGATTCAAAAAGAATGAGAACTAAAAGCAAATTGGCTTTAACGGAACCAGATAGGAACTAACATTTGATCAGGCGTGTAGTAGATAGTAGCTCCTTCAGAGTAATTATCCAATTGATTATCTGATGGCTCGTAGGATGCTCCATTAGACAAGGAACTGAACTTATCTGATACAAAAATATCCATTCAGCAAACAGAAAAGGCATGGCAGTAGGCAGCTGCCGGACAATAAGCCATATGTGGTAAAAGGATGAACCTAAATCATCTGAATTGATCTGCATATTCCAGTTTAAAGTCTGTGGTTCATCAGTGCAAAGCAATGAAGTCTCTGCTACCTGAGATATTGATCAACAAAGGACGCAATAGTGTAAGCAATAGCAAAAAATAGACGAACTTTGAACATAGCCAGCTACTAGTGAACCACCTCAGATGTGACAAAATTAGAACACATTTCATGATCACCAACTTCTGGCTGATTAACCTCAGAAGGGTACTCCAAAACGCGTCGCCGCTTTGATTCCCGAGACTCCTCCAGGTCTAGTGTCTCCTTGCAAGTGATATCTGGCACAAGTAACCTTATTCCTTTAAGCAAAACTTCAAGAGTAATATAGTGCCGATAATTCTCTGAAAAAAGAAGTTTCCTACCCCCAATATCAAAGAAGGCCCGGCAGTCCCGCAGAGGAGTTTGATTTCCCAGTAATCCAAGTAGCTCATCATCATCATCATCTCGGTTGAGGCAATCCCACACGAACTTAGCAACGTCTTTTGAGAAAATAATAATAATGATACAGTAAGTCCAAAAAATAATCGGCAGTTCTGACATGGATGTTGGTTATTGGTTTGAGCGATGTACCATGATTTCCATCACTAGGTTCGCCATGCTCCTTCTCTTGCCAATCCCACAGACTGCAGCAAGCAATATGAGATCAGGCATAAGTTCAACTAATGTAATACATTGAAATAGTTGTGAAATTTCTGACGAGTACTCAGTTCTGTGGACAGTCGAGACATGGTTTAGTTTCAGTTGCACAAACGAAAAACACGCCACGAAGTATGACCAATCCAGCATCAGTATGCTCCCATTTCGACCCCTCGGAGCCAAGAATATCTCGATCCAGTTTTAAACACACAAACTTTACACAATCCTCCTATTATCTCATTTGCATCAAAAGCAACAGCAGGAGCGTGCATCGGTGCAGGAGGACGGCCCAATCGAACAAAGTAAATCGAGTTACGACACTCCATAGACACAAACGGGGCACCTAAGGATCTTCTAATCTAGCAAATCGACGGCAAGATCCCTCTATTTTCGGATCGGCAGAAGGAGCAGCCACGGAACTCCCGAAATCCCCATTACGCCCAGCAGATTCTAGTCCCTCAAGCGCATGCTAGTCTCAAGACCCTACCAAACCCCAGTCGATCCCCTCCATCCAGCAAATCCTCGAAACCGCCCGAGAAATCACAGCGCGAGAACCGGCGCGACAGCAACCGACAACAGGAACCCGCACCCCCCGCAGCACGCACATTTGGCTGTTGCCGTCGCCATCGCCGGAGGCGCCGCCTCCGCCTCCGCCTCCGTCGCGGCGCGGGTCCATCGGCCCCGGAAGGCCTGCCCCGACTAGCCGTTGCGACGTGACCCCCCCCCCCCCCCCCCCCCCCCCCTCTCCTTTGACTCTAGTGGACGGGGAGACAGACAGAAACACTGCTCCTCCGCTGTCTACTCGATTCCGCAGCGGCTCGGGTAGCGCCGCATTTGTAGTCCGAGAGACCGAGGTGGGAGAGAGAGAGAAAGGGGAGAAAGAAAATAGAAAGAAATGCGGAATGGAAAATTCGGGGGGCACGAGCGGGGCCGGGTGGGCTGCCTGCCGAAGAGGCCGTTAGCCCCTGGGTGTTGGCGCCGCTTTGCCACCTTTTTTTTAGAGGAACCGGCAGGAGCACTACCTTTTCATTTCAGACGAAAAAAAGGGTTTATGTATAAAGATGACAGGTTTTTTTGGGGAAACCTGACGAAACCCTTATAAGAACCGTTGTGGTATGCTAAGTGAACCAAATCACCCAATGCCGGTCGTCACTTGTGCCCTGCCAAAGGCGCAAGCCCGCATTCTTATGTCGTCGAGCGCGATGGCCGCCACCTCCAGGTGAGTGAGGCGGGTGCCGATGAATATCCGGCGGTTGCGCTCCTTCCAGATATTCCAAATGGTGTAGAGGAAGTGACCGCTACGCCTGTGTCTTTCGTCCTTGGACAGGGGACAGATGAGCCGATCCCACCAGTCGGAGACTCCCATGGGAGGCAGAATTGTCATCATGTTCGTTGGCGCCTCCCCGGTCCATGCCTGAACATGCGATCAAACCGCAATCGCAAATGGGCAGTCCTTGCAGAGGTGAGTTGCCGTCTCCAGTGCTCCCAGACACAGCGGGCATGTAGGATCGTGCGGCCATCCGCGAATAGCGAGCATGTCGGCCGTGAGGATCTTTCCCTGGAGCATTGGGATGTATATGCCGAAGCCGCGGAGAAGAGCTTGCATTTGGGTTCCGCGTGTGCCTCCCAAATCTTCGTCGGCGAGAACCTGGGGAAGGAGCCAGAGAATTGGGATGTATATGCCGAAGCCGCGGAGTAGATTCCATTTGTAGTCCAACGCCAGGAGATGGAGTCCTCCCTGTCCATAGACAATGTAACCTGGGAGGTCAGAGATGCTATCGAGATGAATTCCTGCAGGTGTATGGGGGACTGAAGGCGGGCGACTGATCTGATCCAGTTATCCTCGTGCAGCTTCTTGGACACTGTTCTCTGCTTTCTTGTGGCAATTTTGTATAATCCGGGAGCCAGCATCCTAAGGGGACCCTTTCCGGTCCAATCATCATGCCAGAACAGAGCTTTGCCACCTTTGCGTTTGTTGTCGCACGACCAGCAGAACAGTGATGGCATTGCCAAAATGCCAAAGCCCGGGCCAGGGATTTGGCAAGGTCCAGCTAGCTACAGTATTATTTTTTCTTCAAGTTTTTCGGCAGCTCGTTTCCATTGGCTGTATACTTTAATACTTACCCTTCGTTTGTTGAAAAAGAAAACACATCGTTCGTTTGCTAGCGCATCGCACACTCACATAAGTAAAATGTAAATTATCATCCATCTTTTGTTGCTGGTGGTAACGAGATCATGGACAACCAACTACACAACTGTTTGATAATGTGACCCAACCGTCTGCTAAGTTACCAAATGCACACCAAGTGCTGGGTGGACATGGGTCAAGCAAATGTTCTAGTGCAATCCTAAAATGCATGTTAAATGCCCCCCTAAAAAGATGGGTTGTGGGTCAGACCATTCCGTAAATTATACCCTGCCATGTTATTGTTGGGAATACACATATAGCGAGCACTCGGTTCCTATCCAATGGCATGACATGTCCAGGAGAGGAAGGAGGAAAGCGGAGACAAACGAATGAAAGAATGAGAAAATGAGAGGGCGGAGGGAAGAAAGCTTACCTGTGTGTCAAGGCCAACGATGGCGGCCACCGCTGAGAGCAATCCACGAGGTGGTGGCGCCGACAACAAGGTGGCAAGGCATCGTGGCTGAAGGGGTGATAGGCTCCAAGTCGGGCTAAGGAGATGTCTGACCGAGGCATGGTAGTGGCCTGATCCGATGTCACCTTTCGTCGGATCTAGGGGGCAAATGCATACACGGTGAGGAGGGGAGAAGAGCGTTGCGCATGTGGGAAAGAAGAATATGACCGCTATCCTTTATTGTGTGGGCATGGTTAAGTGTATGGTAGTGCAAACTGCTATTTCGACGGTGTGTTTTTCTAGTACAAACAACGGTTATGTAGGTTCGCTGCAAATGGGGAGAGAGATAATGTCGCAATGTCATGCAAACCTGACCAGAATAACTTCAAGCTACACTTAGCAAGATTGAAAAGAATATGAAGGAAAAATTCCAGTGCTACCACCTATATCTTGTGGAGAGGGGGGGGGGTAATTGGCGAAACCAACAAATATGTGGTGCTACATTTATGACTGTCCTTTTATGCTAACTCTATTTTTGGCGCTTTTCATTCTTTTTGGTGACTTCTGAAAATTGTGGTACCAACTTAAAAAAAATCTTGCCTCAATTTTCGGAATTTGAAACTTCCATGAGTTTTGAAATTTTGAACTTTCCAAAATTTAACATTTCGAGTATGAAATTTTAGAGATATTTAAATTCAAAATTATGAATTCCCAAAATTAAATAATTGTGAACTTCTGAAATTTTAAAATTCAAAAAAAATGGAGCTTTCAAATTTTAGAACTATTTTACGGGAAAAAGGTGGAAGGAAAAACGGCCACATGTGTGGACCCTTCCTTGTGGTATTATGCATGCAACCAAATCAGTTACACACAGCTCACCCCCCCCCCCCCCACACACACACACACACATACACACGTCCCTACGTCACCTCCTAAGTTGCTGACAAGGCCCGGTAGCACGTTGCTCCCGACGGCCAGCTATAACATGCTATGAGAATTCAAAAAGCTCCAAAAAAATATGAAAACACATAACCAAGATGTATGCATCATGCCAGGCAAATTCAAATGAATATTCCATCGGAAAATGCTTAAACGGGAAAGACAATTTTTGAAACTCATCTTCTTTTGTCTTCATCGAAGTATTCGTAGGCTTGGCCACATGGAGGTGTCAATGTAACCTCTCTTGGCTACACATCGAGATACTTCTTTTTCTTTGCAAAAGAGCACCCGACTCAATATATTAGAAATCTATCATTACAGAATCACCCCAGCAAAAATAATAATGCAAGTAAGCCCTTGGGGGACCATCTATCGTTAACCACTACAACTAGTAGATGGCGTGCTGCATCCACCTCTCTCCTTTTGCTAGAGCTGACCTGCCTTTTTTTCATGGATAGGAAATCATTAATACTTCGCCATGTTGGGTCGGTATCCTAGGGTTGAAGCTGATGATTGATTTATATATAGAGGCTGCCAAAATCATCCCGAGCATCATAACTCACAAATCCGCCATGATTCTCTACGGAGGACAAAGAAGGGAATATCCACTATAAGGCTCCATATGCGGTACTATTCCACATATAGACCCTAGCAGTCCATTTCTGGAATAGAAGCACATACAGTGCCGTCGTAAGCATATGAGTTCATGTCATACATTTACTGCCATATGCCACGGTCTTTACAATTCGAATATCACAACAATTCCACTACCAAAGAGGCAACACACACACACACACACACATATATATATGATTATTATGTCTTTGTCACCTGGGGGCATTGTCACCCTCCTGGCTTCCGTCTGATCTCGCTTTGAGATCCGTGTAGCATCTTCTAGGTCTGCCATTGACTAGTCTTCTAGTTGTCTATTTACACTGAGACGAGTTCATTAGCACTAGGTAGTACCAAGATTGAATGTTGATACTATGTATACGCATGGATCTATTTTCAGGGAATCTGTTTTGAGTTCATGAAGAACTCCATTTAGGTAATATAAGTTCTAATCATCAACCAACTTTTTTTACTATTGTAGAAAGTTAGTAAGTTATAATAATTTTATACTATTAGGGAATCTTTTTGGTTAAGTATCGATGATCTGACATTATGATGCCCCAAGTTTGACACATACTCTTCTGGAATCGTATTAGTGTGATTGTTAGCATGCTCATTAACTGAATCCCGATGGAGGAATGACGTTAGCACAGTGTTTGCACAGATCACGAGGCATGCATTGAATGGAGATTACATGGGGTGGCACTGTCACCCACAGGGGTGGCATAGTCACCGAGTGTTAAAAAATCCACACACACTTAACCAACTATATATATATAGGGCATACAAGTGCCAAGATCCAAATTTATTATACGAAGAGACCAAATAGTCCAACATTCATCATCATAATAGAAGTCTCAAATAGCCCAAGTACAGGGAAAAACCAATGATGTCGAAGAGGCAGAAAACGTAAAGCAACGGTCCAATCCCATTGGTTCCAGGCTACCGGCCTGGTCGTGCTAACTACTCGTCATTGTCGCGGAACTCCACGTAGTGACACTCTATCTCGGCATCCCAGTTGAAGTAGTAGAATGTACCTATTGATAATGTTGTTGTTGTTGTGGCAAAGGTGAGTACTTTTGGTACTCAGAAAGTCTCATTACCGAAGGTACTAGAACTAACAATACTTAACCGACTAAGTAATATTCTACACTTATGTCTATTAAATTCAAGTTGAGAAAACATTCATTAAGGAGATTGTATACTAGTCAACTATTTGCCTACCTACGCCATCATAACACTACCTTGTCCACCCTTCGTATAGCCCATGAAGAAGAGACAACCAAGGCATGCACATTTTGGCAAGTTTTAATTAAATTGGTTTAAGTTGTTCTATGAACCAACATTAAGCTCCTAGTCGTCCATAACCGTGGACATGGATTTTTCAAAGATTTAACCCTGTAGTGGTGTCCCACTGACCCATTATAGGTATCCATACATGTTCACTCCGCTCAACTGGATAACCAATAGATTTGTAATGACAAGACCCTCTAACTAATCACAATAAAATCTGGGGCCACCTGGTGATTCGACCCTTTATCGAGAGTCGGCCGTATCTCTGAATCGGACTCTACTCTATTGCTAGAGCGCCGAGGTGGCTAGTACTAAGTCCCAGTTAGCCACTCAAAACTTCGCAAATGTGGACCAACAACAGGGAGTTCCACCCAACTGGCCAAAGTTATTTAAAACAAATCCCTGAGTCCGAGGTCCTCAGAAACACAACACCAAAAGGAGAATGCAAAATCATCTGGAGCCACTCGGAGCTGTAGATGCGCTAAACATACGGTCAACGGAACCACGTGGGCCCCATGAGGCACCAGGGCGCGCTAGGGGGGTGGCCGCGCCCTGGTGGTTCGTGGGCCACTGGTGGGTCCCCTCCGGTGGATCTTGGCTCCAGTATTTTTATATATTCCATAAAAAATCTCCAGAAAGTTTCACCCAATTCCGAGAACCTTTATTTCTGCACAAAAACAACACCATGGTAGTTCGGCTGAAAACAACATCAGTCCGGGTTAGTTTCATTCAAATCATGCAAATTAGAGACCAAAACAAGAGAAAAAGTGTTTGGAAAAGTAGATACGACGGAGACGTATCACGGATGCACTAAGAGTTATAAGTGTATGAAAGCTCAAACTGAAAACTAAGTGGATGTGCATCCAACTTGCTTGCTCTAGATGACCTCGGGCATTTGAGGAAGCCCATCATCGAAATATACAAGCCAAGTTCTATAATAAAAAATTCCCACTAGTATAAGAAAGTGACTACATAGGAGACTCTCTATATGAAAAACATGGCGCTACTTTGAAGCAAAAGTGTGGAAAAAGATAGTAAAATTGCCCCTTCTCTCTTTTTCTCTCATTTTTATAATTTTTTTCTTTTTTGTGGGCTCTTTTTCGCCTCTCTTTTTCTTTTTTTATTTCCTCACTGGGACAGTGCTCTAATAACGAATAATGATGATCATCACACTTCTATTTACTTACAACTCGATACTAGGACAAAATATGACTCTATATGAATGCCTCTGTAGTGTACCAGGATGTGCAGTAATCTAGCATAACATGTATAAAAAATGATGAACTGTGGCCGAGCCACAAATACTAGGTCAGCTACATGATCATGCAAAGCAATATGAAAATGATGATGTGTGTCATATAAACGGAATGGTGGAAGTTGCATGGAAATATATCTCAGAATGCCTATGGAAATGCCATGATAGGTAGGTATGGTGACTTTTTTGAGGAAGATATAGGAGGCTTATGTGTGATATAGATTGTATCATATCACGCGGTTTGGATGCATTGACGGTGTTTGCACCAACTCTTGAGGTGAGAAAGGGCAATGCACGGTACCGAAGAGGCTAGCAAATTGCGGAGAGGTGAGATCGCGTATAATCCATGGACTCACATTAGTCATAAAGAACTCACATACTTATTGTGAAAGTCTATTAGCCCTCGAAGCAAAGTAGTACTACGCATGCCCCTAAGGGGGAGGTTGGTAGGAGCTAACCATCGCGCGCCCCCGACCTTCACGCAAAGGAAGACACTCAATAATAAATCATGCTCCAACTTCTTAGCATAACTGGAGACTATACGTGCATGCTTCGTGAATCACAAACCTTAACCCCAATACTCTTACTAAACTATAGTTATTCACTAGTACAACCCACATATCACCATCTCTATATCTCAAAACTATTGCAACGAATCAAGTTTATCATATTCAGTGATCTACATGAAAGTTTTTATTATATCCCTCTTGAATATCTATCATACTAGGACCAATTTCATAACCCGTGCTTATTTCCACTACTATGTATTAGACTCTCAAAATGATATAATTGAAGCATGAGAGTGAAATTATTTCTTTAAAATATAACCACCGCGGTGCTCTAAAAGATATAAGTGAAGCACTAGAGCAACTGCCTAGCTCAAAAGATATAAGTGAAGCACCAAGAGTATTCTAACAAATCACGAATAAATGTGTGTCCCTCACAAAATGTGTGTGCAGCAAAGATGAGTGTGGCAAACTAAAAAGCAAACAAAGAAAATACTCATATAATACATGACCCTCCAAGCAAAACTCATATCATGTGATGAATAAAAATATAGCTCCAAGTAATTTACCGATGGATTGTAGATGAAAGAGGGGATGTCATCCGGGGCATCCACAAGCTTAGACGCTTGGGTATCCTTGAATATTACCTTGAGGTGCCTGGGGCATCCCCAAGCTTAGGGTTTTGCCACTCCTTGTTCCTTCATCCATCGCGATCTCACTTAAAACTTGAAAACTTCAGCACACACAACTCAATAGAAAACTCGTGAGATCCGTTAGTATAACAAGCAAATCATAAACTTTAGGTACTGTTGTAGACACATTCATATTTTATTATTGCATAATACCTACTGTATTCTAACTTCACCATGACTTATACCCCCTGATACAATCCATAGATTCATTAAAACAAGCAAACTACGCAAGGAAAACAAAATATGTCAAGAATAGAACAGTCTGTAATGATATGAACAAACGCAATACTTCTCTAATTCCAAAATTCTGAAACATTAGGACAACACAGAATTTTTTTATATCGATCATTTGTGAGAAAGTCAGAATTTTATCACGTTCCAGTGAATTCATACAATTCTGCTACTAGGCACAAAAGCTTCTGCTTTTCACATAATCAAATCAACTATCAACCAAATCATCCCAAAGGCTTTACTTGGCACAAACACTAACTAAAACGGAAAAACACAATCATAACAGTAGCATAATTGTGTGAACACTCAAAAATAGAAAAGAAAAAGGAAAAAATAAAGATAACTATTGGGTTGCCTGACAACAAGCACTATTGTTTTACGCCCCTAGCTAGGCGTAATGCATAGTTTCAAGTGTTCTCATCCTTGAAATTAATTCCATAGGTTGCCCTCATAATAGATTTATATGGTGGCTTAATTCTCTTTCTAGGGAACTGTTCCATTCCTTTCTTTAATGGAAATCAGAATCTTATATTACCTTCTTTCATATCAATAATAGCACCCTATGGTACGTTGGAAAGGCCTACCAAGTATTATAGGACAAGACAGAATGCAATCAATATCAAGCACAATGAAATCAATGGACACATAATTTATATTTGCAAATAACTAGATCATTTATTTTACACAAAGGTTTCTTAATAGTTGAATCTGCTAAGTGCAAATTAAGGGAAGATTCATCCAAATCATGAAGGCCTAGCACATCACATAAAGATTTTGGTATAGTGGAAACGCTAGCACCGAAGTCACATAAAGCATTACACTCATAAATTTTTAGTCTTTATTTTAATAGTAGGTTCTCATTCATCATATAATTTCCTAGGTATTGAAACTTCCAACTCTAGATTTTCTTCTAAAGCTTTTATCATAGCTTGTACAATATGTTTAGTAAAAACTTTAGTTTGTTCATAAGCATCGGGTGAGTTTATCATGGATTGCAACAAGGAAATACATTCAATTAAAGAACAACTATCATAATTAAAATCCTTGAAATCTAAAGTAGTGGGCATGTCACTAGCTAAAGTTTTGACCTCTCCAAACTCACTTTTATCAAATTTTTCATTAGAATCATCACGCTCTGAACAATTGGGATGCCCTCTAGCTAAAGTTGACTCATCTTCAGTCCCATTTTCATATAGTTTTATATTACTAAATAAAGATTCAATGGGTGAGACACCAATCATTTTAATCTCTTCATCATGATTATTGTGCGAAAACGACTCCGGTTTAGCGGCCATTTTATTCACTAGCGTGGTCTGCTTATCGGAGATTTTTTCTAATAGATTTTCCGTAAGAGCAAGCTGGGATTGAAGATTGGTGACTTCTTTATTAACTTCATCATGTTGCTTACCAATAGCATCCAATAAAGTAGAGTGTTCTTTAACTTCTTCAACAAAGAATTTGTTGTGCTCATGTTGCGTAAATATAAAATTCTTAGTGGTATTCTAAATTTCGCCAAACTTTTATGGTTATAACTATCATAGTAATTTTCTCGAGACATAGCGACAAAGCAAGCAAACAAGGTAAATATTTTTTTTTGTGTTTTTGTAAAATTGTTTTAGAAGTGGGGGAGATGAAAACGAGAGGCAACTGGCAACTGGAAAGGAAAATAAAAGTAAGAGCAGGTAGATGATAGTTTATGCAAAGGTACTTGATAGGTTTTGGTGATGTCTCCCGGGCAATGGCGCCAGAAATTCTCCCTGCTACTTGTGAGCTGCGTTGAGATTTCCTCGACCAAGAGAGGATGATGCAGTATAGTAGAGATAAGTATTTCCCTCAGTTAAGAACCTAGGTTATCAATCCAGTAGGAGAACCACATAGAACCTCGTTAGCAGCACCTATACACACAAAAGCAAATACTTGCACCCAACATGAACAAGGGGGTTGTCAATCCCCTCGATGGTTATTTGCAAGGATCAGATCTCATAGTGGTAGATAGATAAATTAAATTGCTAAATAAAATAAAGGAAATAAAATTGCAGCAAGGTATTTTTGGATTTTATATATGATAAAAGTATACCCGGGGGCCATAGTTTTCACTAGAGGCTTCTCTCTTGTACACAAAGCATACGGTGGGTGAACAAATTATTGTTGGGCAATTGATACAAAATCGCATAGTTACGACGATATTCAAGGCAATGATCATGTATATATGCATCATGTCCGAGACAAGTAGACTGACTCCAGCCTGCATCTACTTCTATTACTCCATCCATCAATCACTATGCAGCATGCATCTAGGGTATTAAGCTATAAAAAACAGAGTAACGCCTTAAGCAAGATGACATGATGTAGACAAAGTAAACCCAAAAATATGAATAAACCCCATCTTTTTATCCTTAATGGCAACAATACGAATACGTGTCATGTCCCTTTCTGTCACTGGGATTGAGCACCGCAAGATTGAACCCATCACAAAGCACATCTCTCATTGCAAGAAAAAACAATCTAGTTGGCCAACCCAAACAGATAGATCAGAGAGTAATACAATGCTATAACAAGAATGCATAAAAGAATTTAGAGAAGTCTCAATTAATATTCATGAATAATCTAATCATAAATCCACAACTCATCGGATCCCAACAAACACACCTCAAAATAATAGTACATCGAATAGAACTCCAAGAATATCGAGGAGAACATTGTATTGAAGATCAAAGAGAGAGAAGAAGTCATCTAGCTACTAGCTATGGACCCGTAGGTATGTGGTGAACTACTCACGCATCACCAGAAGAGCAGTAAGGATGATGTAGAAGCCCTCCATGATACATTCCCCCTCTGATAGAGTACCGGAGAAGGCCTCCAGATGGGATCTCGGAAGAACAAAAACTTGCGGTGGCGGAAAAAGTGTTTCGGGTGGCTCTCCAACGTATCTATAATTTTTGATTGTTCCATGCTATTCTATTATCTGTTTTGGATGTTCAATGGGCTTTATTATACACTTTTATATTTTTTTTGGGACTAACCTATTAACCGGAGGCCCAGCCCAAATTGCTGTTTTTTTTGCCTATTTCAATGTTTCGAAGGAAAGGAATATCAAATGGAGTCCAAACGGAATGAAACCTTCGGGAACGTGATTTTCTGAACAAACGTGATCCTGAGGACTTGGAGTGGACATCAAGTAATCAACGAGGAGGCCACGAGGCAGGGGGGCGCGCCTACCCCCTGGGCGCGCCCTCCACCCTCGTGGGCCCTTCGTAGCTCCACCGACCTACTTCTTCCTCCTATATATACCTACGTACCCCGAAAACATCAGAGGAGGAGCAAAAACCCTATTTCCACTGCCGCAACCTTCTGTACCCATGAGATCCCATCTTGGGGCCTTTTCTGGCGCTCCGCCGGAGGGGGCATCGATCACGGAGGGCTTCTACATCAACACCATAGCCTCTCCGATGATGTGTGAGTAGTTTACCTCAGACCTTCGGATGCATAGTTATTAGCTAGATGGCTTCTTCTCTCTCTTTGGATCTCAATACAAAGTTCTCCTCGATTCTCTTGGAGATCTATTCGATGTAATCTTCTTTTGCGGTGTGTTTGTCGAGATCCGATGAATTGTGGGTTTATGATCAAGATTATCTATGAACAATATTTGAATCTCCTCTGAATTCTTTTATGTATGATTGGTTATCTTTGCAAGTCTCTTTGAATTATCAGTTTGTGCCCTACTAGATTGATCTTTCTTGCAATGGGAGAAGTGCTTAGCTTTGGGTTATAATCTTGCGGTGCTCGATCGCAGTGATAGTAGGGGAAACGACACGTATTGTATTGTTGCCATCGAGGATAAAAAGATGGGGTTTATATCATATTGCATGAGTTTATCCCTCTACATCATGTCATCATGCTTAAAGTGTTACTCTGTTCTTATGAACTTAATACTCTAGATGCATGCTGGATAGCGGTCGATGTGTGGAGTAATAGTAGTAGATGCAGGCAGGAGTCGGTCTACTTGTCACAGACGTGATGCATATATACATGATCATACCTAGATATTCTCATAACTATGCTCAATTCTATCAATTGCTCGACAGTAATTTGTTCACCCATCGTAATACTTATGCTATCTTGAGAGAAGCCACTAGTGAAACCTATGGCCCCCGGGTCTATTTTCCATCATATTAATCTCCCGTCAACAAGCTATTTCTGGCGCCGTTTTTTTTTGCTTTCTTTACTTTTAGTCTTTATCATAAAAAATACCAAAAATATTATCTTATCATCTCTATCAGATCTCACTTTTGCAAGTGGCCGTGAAGGGATTGACAGCCCCTTTATCGCGTTGGTTGCAAGGTTCTTATTTGTTTGTGTAGGTGCGTGGGACTTGAGCGTGGTCTCCTACTGGATTGATACCTTGGTTCTCAAAAACTAAGGGAAATACTTACGCTACTTTACTGCATCACCCTTTCCTCTTCAAGGGAAAACCAACGCAGTGCTCAAGAGGTAGCAAGAAGGATTTCTGGTGCCGTTGCCGGGGAGTCTATGCACAAGTCAAGACATACCAAGTACCCATCACAAACTCTTATCCCTCGCATTACATTATTTGCCATTTGCCTCTCGTTTTCCTCTCCCCCACTTCACCCTTGCCGTTTTATTCGCCCTCTTTTCCCTTCGCCTTTTTGCTTGTTCCTTGAGATATTTGTTGTCATTATGTCTGAAACTGGGGAGGTTATCGCTGATAATAACATGGGAAACTTTGATGCTTTTGATGATCCTCCTAAGGAACCTACTGTCTTGCATACTAAAAGGTTTCGAGTTGGTAGTGGTAATATTATTGGGAAAGGAGTTATTCAAGATTTCTTTACTTGTGCCGGTGCTTTGCCCATTATGGGTGGCTCTATTCTTCATAGAACTAGTAGCCTTGCGGATGCAATATCTTTGCTCGTAGTTGAACTTGAAAGACAATTTCTTCATATGCATCCTTGCATACAAAGAATTTTCCTAGAATTCTCTAATATTGAACACTCTTCTGTTAAGCGTGCTACTACTATCTTTTTGGCTCATGAGTTCAGATTTATAATGAAAGAGGCTAAAGAATTTTTTGCGCATTATAGGGTTGATGCTGGTCATCCTCCCATAGATGATATCCTTTTTAACCAAGAAGACATAATGCGTTTACAATCTTTAGATCATGTTGCTTATAATGAAAATCTTAGGAAAAAGGTTCCTGGCGATGTTCTAGTTGATAGAATTTCTGTACTTAATGATGATTTTGCTATTCAGAATAATGGGTTAGGTTTTTCTCTCGATCAAAGGCTTGTGACCTTTTGTCAAAAGAACGCTTGTAATGATGAATTGGTTGTGCAATATAAGGGGCCAAAGGAGGAACCCATACCTCCCGAGCTTGATCTTGGGGACTTTTGTCCCATTAAATTTAGCCCTTTTGATTATTTTTGCTTGCCACAAAGAAAACTTGCTGCTGAACATAGAGAGTATGAGAGAAGTTTTCATGACTTGCCTTACCATTATTATGGCAGTACTTAGATCTATCCTTGCTTTTATGCCTAGCTAGGGGCGTTAAACGATAGCGCTTGTTGGGAGGCAACCCAATTTTATTTTAATTTTCTTGCTTTTTATTTCTGTTTAGTAATAAATTTTTGATCTAGACTCTGGTTAGATGTGTTTTTATGTTTTAATTAGTGTTTGTGCCAAGTGAAACCTGTAGGATCTTCTTGGATGATAGTTATTTGATCTTGCTGAAAATTCCAGAAACTTTCTGTTCACGAAAACAATTGTTTAAAATCACCAGATCATGATAAAATACTGATTCCAATTGCAGTAGATCAATAAACAAATTATCTAGGTCGTCCTATTTTGGTAGATTTTTCTGAGTTCCAGAAGTTTGCGTTAGATACAGATTACTATAGACTGTTTTGTTTTTGACAGATTCTGTTTTTCGTGTGTTGTTTGCTTATTTTGATGAATCTATGGCTAGTAAAAGAGTTTATAAACCGTAGAGAAGTTGGAATACAGTAGGTTTAACACCAATATAAATAAATAATGAGTTCATTACAGTACCTTGAAGTGGTGTTTTCTTTTCTTTCGCTATCGGAGCTCACGAGGTTTTCTGTTAAGTTTTGTGTTGTGAAGTTTTCAAGTTTTGGGTAAAGATTTGATGGATTATGGAACAAGGATTGGCAAGAGCCTAATCTTGGGGATTCCCAAGGCACCCCAAGGTAAAATTCAAGTACAACCAAAAGCCTAAGCTTGGGGATGCCCCGGAAGGCATCCCCTCTTTCGTCTTCGTCTATCGGTAACTTTACTTGAGGCTATATTTTTATTCACCACATGATATGTGTTTTTCTTGGAGCGTCTTGTATGATTAGAGTGTTTGCTTTTTAGTTTACCACAATCATCCTTGCTGTACACACCTTTTGAGAGAGACACACATGATTCGGAATTTGTTAGAATACTCTATGTGCTTCACTTATATCTTTTGGGCTATATAGTTTTTGCTCTAGTGCTTCACTTATATCTTTTAGAGCACGGTGGTGATCTTATTTTATAGAAATTATTGATCTCTCATGCTTCACTTATATTATTTTGAGAGTCTTAAACAGCATGGTAATTTGCTTTAATTGTGAAATTAATCCGAATGCGATAGGCATCCAAGATGAGCATAATAAAAACTTCCATATTGAGTTCATTGAATATCATGAGAAGTTTGATGCTTGATAAGTGTTTTGAGATATAAAGGTGGTAATATTAGAGTGTGCTAGTTGAGTAATTGTGAAATTGAGAAATACTTGTGTTAAGGTTGGCAAGTCCCGTAGCATGCACGTATGGTAAAAGTTGTGTGACAATTTTGACACATAAGGTGTTCTTTTATTGCTTTCCTTATGAGTGGCGGTCGGGGACGAGCGATGGTCTTTTCCTACCAATCTATCCCTCTAGGGGCATGCATAGTAGTACTTTGCTTCGAGGGCTAATAAACTTTTGCAATAAGTATATGAGTTCTTTATGATTAATGTGAGTCCATGGATTATACGCACTCTCAACCTTCCATAATTTTCTAGCCTCGACGGTACTGTGCATTGCCCTTTCTCGCCTTGAGAGTTGGTGCAAACTTCGCCGGTGCATCCAAACCCCGTGATATGATACGCTCTATCACACATAAACCTCCTTATATCTTCCTCAAAACAGCCACCATACCTACCTATCATGGCATTTCCATAGCCATTCCGAGATATATTGCCATGCAACTTACCACCATTCCGTTTATTATGACACGCTCCATCATTGTCATATTGCTTTGCATGATCATGTAGTTGACATCGTATTTGTGGCAAAGCCACCTTTCATAATTTTTTATACATGTCACTCTTGATTCATTGCATATCCCGGTACACCGCCGGAGGCATTCACATAGAATCATATTTTGTTCCAAGTATTGAGTGGTAATTCTTGAGTTGTAAGTAATAAAAGTGTGATGATCATCATTATTAGAGCATTGTCCCATGTGAGGAAAGGATGATGGAGACTATGATTCCCCCACAAGTCGGGATGAGATTCCGGACTAAATAAAAAAAAGAGGCCAAAGAAAAAAAAAGAGAGAAGGCCCAACAAAAAAATGAGAGAAAAAGAGAGAAGGGACAATGTTACTATCCTTTTTCCACACTTGTGCTTCAAAGTAGCACCGTGATCTTCATGATAGAGAGTCTCCTATGTTGTCACTTTCATATACTAGTGGGAATTTTTCATTATAGAACTTGGCTTGTATATTCCAATGATGGGCTTCCTCAAAATGCCCTAGGTCTTCGTGAGCAAGCAAGTTGGATGCACGCCCACTTAGTTTCTTTTGTTGAGCTTTCATATATTTATAGCTCTAGTGCATCCGTTGCATGGCAATCCCTACTCCTCATTGACATCAATTGATGGGCATCTCCATAGCCTATTGATTAGCCGCGTCAGTGTGAGACTTTCTACCTTTTTGTCTGCTCACATAACCCCCATCATTATACTTTATTCCACCCATAGTACTATATCCTTGGCTTGCGCTCATGTATTGCGTAAGGGTTGAAAAGGCTGAAGCGCGTTAAAAAGTACGAACCAATTGCTCAGCTTGTCATCGGGGTTATGCATAATGAGAACGTTTTGTGTGACGAAATTGAAGCATGGCCTAACTATATGATTTTGTAGGGATGAGCTTTCTTTGGCTATGTTATTTTGATAAGACATAATTGCTTGGTTAGCATGTTTGAAGTACTATTTTTTTATGTCAACATTTAAACTTTTATCTTCAATCTTTCGGATCTAAATATTCATGCCACAATAAAAAGAATTACATTGAAAATTATGCTAAGAAGAATTCCACATCAAAAATTCTGTTTTTATCATTTACCTACTCAAGGACGAGCAGGAATTAAGCTTGGGGATGCTTGATACGTCTCCAACGTATCTATAATTTTTGATTGTTCCATGCTATTATATTATCTGTTTTGGATGTTCAATGGGCTTTATTATACACTTTTATATTATTTTTGGGACTAACCTATTAACCGGAGGCCCAGCTCAAATTGCTGTTTTTTGCCTATTTCAGTGTTTCGAAGGAAAGGAATATCAAACGGAGTCCAAACGGAATGAAACCTTCGGGAACGTGATTTTCTGAACAAACGTGATTCAGAGGACTTGGAGTGGACGTCAAGAAATCAACGAGGAGGCCACGAGGCAGGGGGGCACGCCCTCCACCCTCGTGGGCCCCTCGTAGCTCCACCGACCTACTTCTTCCTCCTATATATACCTACGTACCCCGAAAACATCAGAGGAGGAGCAAAAACCCTATTTCCACCGCCGCAACCTTCTGTACCCGTGAGATCCCATCTTGGGGCCTTTTCTGGCGCTCCGCCGGAGGGGGCATCGATCACGGAGGGCTTCTACATCAACACCATAGCCTCTCCGATGATGTGTGAGTAGTTTACCTCAGACCTTTGGATCCATAGTTATTAGCTAGATGGCTTCTTTGTCTCTCTTTGGATCTCAATACAAAGTTCTCCTCGATTCTCTTGGAGATTTATTCGATGTAATCTTCTTTTGCGGTGTGTTTGTCGAGATCCGATGAATTGTGGGTTTATGATCAAGATTATCTATGAACAATATTTGAATCTCCTCTGAATTCTTTTATGTATGATTGGTTATCTTTGCAAGTCTCTTCGAATTATCAGTTTGGTTTGGCCTACTAGATTGATCTTTCTTGCAATGGGAGAAGTGCTTAGCTTTGGGTTCAATCTTGCGGTGCTCGATCCCAGTGACAGTAGGGGAAACGACATGTATTGTATTGTTGCCATCGAGGATAAAAAGATGGGATTTATATCATATTGCATGAGTTTATCCCTCTACATCATGTCACCTTGCTTAAAGCGTTACTCTGTTCTTATGAACTTAATACTCTAGATGCATGCTGGATAGCGGTCGATGTGTGGAGTAATAGTAGTAGATGCAGGCAGGAGTCGGTCTACTTGTCACGGACGTGATGCCTATATACATGATCATACCTAGATATTCTCATAACTATGCTCAATTCTATCAATTGCTGGACAATAATTTGTTCACCCACCGTAATACTTATGCTATCTTGAGAGAAGCCACTAGTGAAACCTATGACTCTCGGGTCTATTTTCCATCATATTAATCTCCCATCAACAAGCTATTTCTGGCGCCGTTTCTTTTTGCTTTCTTTACTTTTAGTCTTTATCATAAAAATACCAAAAATATTATATTATCATCTCTATCAGATCTCACTTTTGCAAGTGGCCGTGAAGGGATTGACAACCCCTTTATCGCGTTGGTTGCAAGGTTCTTATTTGTTTGTGTAGGTGCGTGGGACTTGAGCGTGGTCTCCTACTGGATTGATACCTTGGTTCTCAAAAACTGAGAGAAATACTTACGCTACTTTACTGCATCACCATTTTCTCTTCAAGGGAAAACCAACGCAGTGCTCAAGAGGTAGCACGCACTAGGTTAATAGTTTAGTCCCAAAAAATGATATATAATTGCATATAAAACATCTAGGATTGATACTATAATAACATGGAACAATAAAAAATTATAGATACATTGGAGATGTATCAGTGGGCGCTGTTCATGAGGCTTTGCGTGATTCTCCTATTGGTTCGATAAATCTTTGCTTCTCATTTAGGGAAATACTTATCTCTATTGTACTGCATCTCGCCTCCTTTTTGGAGAAAATCCCAAACGCAGCTCACAAGTAGCATTGATCTTGTTACTCTTGGAGTTGTGAGGACTCCTAGACATTTGGAATACTTATGGAAGAATCCAATTTTTGGACCAAATAAGTTTGTGAAGGTTTGGAGGCTACCTCAGGTTTGAGCTCCAACTTTGTGTGGGAAGCTCAAAAGAGAAGAAAGCGAGACATTGTGTTGTTGGGGGTACTTGGAGTTCGCCACGCCTCTCCAACGGAGAATAGAACTCCCACAATAGTATGAACTTGGGACAAATCCTTCATCTCTGACTTGTGGTTATCTCTTCCTTCACCTTTACTTTTGTAAATTATTTCTAGCTCTGTTTATATATGTATCTTGTGTTGCTAGCTTTATCTTGTCATATAGGTTGTATCACACAGTTGCACATTTACATATCTAACTTCACCCACATTCCCCTAAATTTGAAAATAAAAGATATAAACTTTGTAGCCACCTATTCATCCCCCTTGAGTCGACATCTTAGATCATTCAGTTAACAACATGTGTTGCAAACTAATAATTTATCGAGCGATCTCTTATAAGCATTCAGCTCAGTTATCGCCAAGTGTACATGTACATTTTAGACTCTTTCCCCTAAAATATGAACATGCCTATTTGATAATCGTTTGATATTTGTTGCCATATCAATTGAGTTATGGACCATTGATTTTCCCCATTCACTCCACCAGTGCTCTATATAAGCCAAACATGAATCCCTAACCCTAGATACTCCCCATCCCCGCACCCAACACGCACGTCCTCCCTGCCGCCATGTTGTTGTTACCCTTGATGTTAGTACAACCACACGAGATCTCCCCTCCTAAATTGTGGGATCTAAAATGAAGAGCGGCAATGACGCCAGACTTCATCTCATCCTTCCTTGCCTGCTCGTCGTCGTTCTATTTGTCACCTTCATCGTTAGGTTTGGATTCCTCGCCGCCCATGATAAAAATTCACCACCTATTATCATTGCCACCACCAGGCTTTCCTCGTGACCCCTCTTGGTGTCTCTCTCGCTATCTCTCCTACCCACTGTTAAGCCATCAACACCCTTATTTTGAACCCTAGAAGCTATTGGATCCTAAATCAAACTTTTATCCTTGCGCCTGAAAAAAGCTCTGTGGAGATGAAGACAAAGTTGTTGTGAAGAAAATGAAGGTATACAATCTAACAAATACAAAATATATTTAGCAATATGTTTAGATATTAGTCGTATAGTCATCCCATCAATTTGAGTTTGCGAATAAAGATGTTCATATAATTGTGTTCCCTAGATTTTTCTGGATGAAAATTTATCGCTGCAATATCAAGACCAATCCCTTTTGTTTGGTATGATTCGAGAGATCACACATTTTTCACATCTCTATAGGGTAGTTGTGTTTCCTTCCTTCTTCTTTCTTCTTGTTGTAGTCACTTGCTTTTCCCACAAAACAAACTATTCACGTGTTCACTAGCTTTTACTGTATATATGTATGTGCAGATCTTATTATCACATCTTCGTACAATAGTTGCTTTTCCTCCCTTCTTTCTCTTTGTTATAGTCACATTGACGAGGAAGAGTTGTACGATTGACGAGACATGATGTCGAGTGTCTACCACCACATAACCCTAGCCACTATGTAAGAGCTAACATATGTGTTCCTTTAGAAAATTCAAACTTCATTAACCCCAACCTTTGTAGCAACTAGGATGCGCGCAACCATATTATTATAAAAGCAATAAAACGGGAAGAAAAGATCGAGTATATGAGTGAATAGAGAAAGAAATTGAAAATGGCAAATGGGATGCGCCAAGTCCTAACATAATATCTATTTCTTGTAAGATCAATGTTTTGCAATAAAAAGAAGACACGGAGGGTCTCACTGGCATCATCAATGGTGAGATTGATAACCTGAGTTAGATCTTCAACTCTACATTGATAAACCGTCCTTTGATCATTTTCACAAAAATAAATTATCAGAGATCAAAAACTATTTGGTGGATTTCCAATTTTTTTGTTTGTGAGGTAACATAGAAAACCTTTCATTAAGATATGAACGGACCACTACTTGAGCTACTGCAACATCTCAATTCATCCATTCTTTTAGCATGAAAGCTTGTTTAGATACACTTGTTTAGGTATTCCAAGTTGTGGATTGATCTCCACGGAAGTTTGTGAAGATTTGGGGGCTACCTCGAGCTTTACACTGGAGATTTGAGCTCCTACTTTGTGTGGGAATCTCAAAGGAGAAGAAGGCGAGACTTTGTGTTGTTGGTGGTACTTGGTGTTTGCCATGAATCTCCAGCGGAGATTATAACTCCCCCAAGAGTGTGAACTTGGGATAAATCATTCGTCTCTGACTTGTGGTTATCTCTGCCTCCACCTTTACTTTTGTAAATTATTGCTAGCTTTGTTTACTTGTGGATCTAGTGTACCTAGCGTTATCCTGTCATACAGGTTTGTATCGTGTATTTGCACATGTACATAACTAACTTCATCCACATTCACCTATTGCAAATAAAATATAAAATTTTGTAGTCACCCCCCCCCCCCAGTCGACATCTTAGATGCTTTAGCTAACAACATTAATTTTTGCAAACTAATAATCCATCAACCGATCGCCTAGAAGCATCATGTGAGTAATTGTCAGGTGTACATGTACATTTTAGAACATTTCCCCTCAGATATGAACACACATATTTGATAACCGCTGGCTCTTTGTTTCCATATATAAATCGAGTCATGGACCATGATTTTCCCAATTCACTCCACAAATTCTCTATATAAGCCAATCATGAATCTCTAACCCTAGAGACTCCCTCTCCCCTCCCCCAACGCTCGCGTCCTCCCCGCCGCCAAGTTTTTCTTACCCTTTGCGTTAGTACAACCATGCAAGATCTCCCCTCATAAATTGTGGCCTTTAAATCCAAGAGCAGTACCAACACCACACTTCACCTCGTCCTTCCTTGCCTGCTCATCGTCTATTTGTCACCGCATCATCTCCCTTGGTTCATCGTTAGGTTTGGATACATTGCCTCCCAAGATAAAATTTCCCAACTATAGTCATTGCCACCATCGCGCTTTCCTCATGACCCCACTTGGTGTCTCTCTCGCTACCTCTCCTATCCAACGCTAACCCATCAACACCCTTATTTTGACTCCTAGGATCTACTGAATCCTAAATCAAACTTAAAGCTCCCTGGAGAGACGAAGACAAATTGACGTGAAAAAAATGAAGGTATAAACCCTTACAAATACAAATATATTTAGCAATATGTGTAAATATTAGTCATATTTCTTGGATAAAGATGTTCTTATAATTGTGTTTCCTTGATTTGTTTGGATAAACATTTACCGCAACAACAACATCATGATTATTAATCCCTTTTGTTTGGTAACATTCGAGAGATCACACATTTTTCACATCTCCATAGGATTGTTGTATTTCCTCCTTCTTCCTTCCTCCTCCTCCTCCTGCTTCTCCTCCTGCTTCTTCTTCTTCTTCTTCTTCTTCTTCTTTTTGTTGTTGTTTTTCCCGCAAAACAAAGTATTCATGTGTTCAGTAGCTTTTACCATCTATATGTATGTGTAGTTCTTGTTATCACATCTCTGTACAATAGTTGCATTCTCTTCCTTGCTTTCTTTCTGTTATATTCATGTTGACGAGGAAGAGTTGTTCAGTTGACGAGGCGTGATATCAAGTGTCGACCACCGCATAACCCTAGCCACCTTGTAAAAGCTAACATATGTGTTCCTTTAGAAACTGGGAACTTCATTACCCCCAACCTTTGTAGCAACTAGCATGCCTGCAACCATGTTATTATAAAATCAATAAACCGGTCAAAAAAGATCTAGTATGCGAGTGGATAGAGTAAGAAATTGAAAGGGGCAAACATGTTGCACCAATTCCTAACATGATATCTTTTTCTTGTAAGATAGATGTTTTGCCAGTAAAAACAAGACACCGAGTTGCTTACTAGCCTCACCAACAGTGGGCCCGACAACCTGAGTTAGATCTTCGACTCTACCTTAGGGCATGTACAATGGTCCTATGTTAGGAGTACCACGTAGGATAAACGTTGAGGTACAGGAGAGAGAAACCATAAGAAAATGCTTGTCTTCTTTTATTTAAGATATGATCTCTTAGCACCATATGTCTCACCACGTTTTTAGAAATAACTAGTTATTGAAGATAAGACTAAGAGATAACCCATTATAGATATGTTTTTCTTGTCATCTCTAAATTATATCCAAGGCTTAAGATAAGACTGTCTTATCAATCACTGTACATGCCCTTAATAAAACCGTTCTTTGGTCATTTGCACCAAAACAAATTATCAAAGATCAGTAAGTATTTGGTGGACTTCCAATTTTTTTTGTCTGCGAGGTAACTTGAGAAACCTTCCATTAAGATATGAACACACCCCTACTTGAGCTTAGGGCAACATCTCAATTCATCCATTCCTTTAGTATGGAAGCTTGTTTAATTTTTTTTAGCAAAGTCTAAGTAATTTATATTTTGCGTATAATGCCAATTTCAATAAGGTATATGTGTACCACTTTACTAGTATTGTTGACATACTCCATTATTTTTTAATCCCATTTATATGCATTGCGGTTCCTAACATATCTCATATGTTTCTCATAGATGAAATGAATCCAAGTGTGAATTCTTCTAGTTTGATTTCGCAAAATACGACTCCTAAAAAAACCCGTTCACCTAATTGTGATTCTTAACATCTTTACTCGCATGTAACAACTGCCTCATATGTTGTCTACATGGCCACATTATACCTGATTGCGATTCATGCCATTTTTACCAGCACGTAACAATTGTCGCGTATGTTGCTACATATGAAATCAATCCAAGTGTGAGTGTGTGACACTCTTCTACTTTTGGTTTGTTTCAAATTGTGTTTCCTACCATTTTTACCCGTATGCTTGCGAGGACTTCATATATATATGAGTCCCAACGTTACCATGCTCCATCCTACCTTCCCATGGCCACGCTCTCGCCTGGGCAGCGGCAGCAGTCGGGCGTGGACCGCCTCAGTGCGCTGCCCGACGAACTCCTTGTGACCATCCTGGATGGCCTAGACACCCGCTCCGCGCTCGCCACCACCGTCCTAGCCAAGCGCTGGACGCACCTCCCCCGCCTCCTCAGCGCACTCGAGTTTAGGGTCACCGACATGTTTCCACCGCCGGTGTACCAACAGTCTCCCGTCTTCCTGGAGCAATACGCGCCGGCCGTCATGGCCAGGTACAACGACGCCATTGACAGATTCATGGAAGCGGCCCACGCCGACGGTAGCTATATTCCCCAGCCCGGCAGGAGGCTCCGGCTCGAGTTCTTCGACCCGGACGAACCCGCTTTCGTTGACCGCCTGATCGGCACAGCGGTCAGAAGCTGGGGCGTGGAGGACCTGGAGGTCATAGTCAAGCCGGTGGCACACCATATCGCTTACTTCTTCCCTCAGCATTTCCTCGACGACGAGTCGGCACAACTCATCCGCAGCCTCACTCTCGGAGGTTGCAGCCTCCTCCCGCCGCTGCACAGGTACGGCAAGCTCACTGCGCTCGTCCTTCAGGATATCAGCCCATCGGTGCCTGTGGCGGCCTACGCCGGTGTGTTTTCCAGGTGCCCGGGGCTGCGGTCCGTGCACCTCAGGCGCTGCCACCCCGAAACCGACAACAACATACCCAGCGTCATGGAGGTGGACGCGCCGGCGTCGGGGATCATTGAGCTCGTCGTCTACCACTGCTCGTTCCAGGCGATCCGGCTGCTCGCTCTCCCGGCGCTGGAGCGCCTGGAGTGCAGCGGCAGCCCCGTCAGTCTGGCATTCGGCATCATCCCGCGCCTGGCGCACGTAGTCCTCAGCCTAGGATTCTTCATCCTGGAAGGCGACCCCTGGGACGACCGGTACGACTATACGCTCGACGAGCTCCTGGTGGCGGTTAACCCTGCGGCCGTGTCGGTCACGGACCTCGTCCTCCGGTTCACGGGTACCTACAGGTGGGTGGAGCCGTGGCTCGACGGCGTGACGCCGTTCCCCGTCCTGCGCAGGCTGCTGATGGCGGACGTGCCTTCCAACTGGGACGTGTCGTGGGCGTACCTCCTCCTCGAGGCGGCGCCGTCGCTCGAAGTCCTCCACGTGAGCGTCACCCCCTGCGCCGAGGACTCGCCGCGCGACGTCGACATCATGTGGCGTCCGTCCAAGTACCGTCACCGTCACCTCAAGGAGCTGGTGGTCGTCGGGTTCGAGCTGACGCCGACGCAGGCGTGCCTGGTCAGGCTCGTCATGAAGACGTGCAAGGCGCTGAGGCGCGTCGTGCTGATGAAGGGCGGCCGCATCGACGACAGGGGACTCGGGGGCGGCTGGGAGGTGGTGGCACCGCAGGAGAACGGCTGGAGCGACCACGAGAAGGTGGCCGCGGAGAGGGCGATCAAGAAAGTCAGATACTTCAAGCTGTACGGTCATCTGTTCTTTGCATGAGTTTGAGAGTTCTTCCGCTTTGTAAGCGGCGATTTAGGTTCGAGACTTTTTTTCCGACTGTGAGTTCGGCTCATCGTATGTTTTAATTTAAGTTAATGTCGGATCTGTTTGTCGAACGGTTAAAGCATTTGTCGAACGGTTAAAGCAAATGATTTCCATTCATTCCGTCTCTTTCCACAGCAAATTATTGCGGTGATTGATTTACTGAATAATGTATTCATGCATATCTCTGAACTGAATATTATGTTTTGCTTTGTGAGTGGAAGTATCTTGTGGCAACCTTGTTTCTGAATAAAATGCATAGGTTAGAAAATAAACTACTTTAAAATCATAAAGCAGGCAATTGCATGTTTAACTTGTCGGCGACAGTAGTACTTTTACTGTATTTGCAACAACACATTCTGACCAGAGCAACAGGTTCAGAGCCCTTGATCATGACAACTTCAAAACAAGCAAAGACATTGCATATATTCTGTGAAGCCTATGTGCAGAAGCAGGTTAGGCCAATACACAAATACACAAACCAAGAATTATATTGAGCACTCAATTCTTGGTAGTATGGAAATGATACTGTGTTTGCTCTGTAAATAAATGATAGGCCTGAACCATGCTACTCTCAAAACAGAGAGAAAGAAACTGCAGTCTTATGTTTCCGTAGAGAACCATTACAGTTTAGATCATCCAATAGAATTCAAGTTCAGATTCATTTTATTATACATAACAGGTTGTAACTATAAGCCCCTGGTATACATTAGGCAATGTTCTGTAGAGATGCACGATTTGCGATGCGTGCACTCCCTGTCAGTGCCTAGATTAGAATAAGTTCACATGCAAATCTCTGAAAATAAAATAAGTATACCTTACTTCTGATAGCAAAGAACAGATCTTTTGGTTTGTGAATTGGTGTTCTGATTACATGCTTGGCTGTGTAAAGTGTACAATAAAACACTTACTAAACTGAACCATGCTAAGACTAGATCCTAAAGGGATGACCCTGCTGTACAGTTGATCAGTTGACCCTGGAGTAGTAAATATCTAAGCTTTATATTCAGATTTCAGGAAAAGAATTTTTTTTAACATCAAAGTACTCTTTATTGCAAGGTGATCACCATATTATCTTTTACAAGAGTATCAACAATCTTTATGGGTGGATCTTCCATCCACCCCGCACACACATTACTTCTAGCTAGTTTTGCTAAATCATGGGCAGCACAATTAGTCTCTCTAGGAGCATGTTCAAAAATAATATACGGGAAATCACACGCAAGGTGATATATATAATCAAAAACTGCCGCCATAGACCGAAAGAGCGACCTCCATTCTGCATTGTCTCTATCACTTTGACGTTGTCGGAGTTCAGGAAAAGAACTTGAAAATATAGAGCTACCACCAGGTTTTGTAAAATGACCAAATCAGCATACTAGTGTCTCAGCCTTTTACTTAAACATTGTAGGACCATACTGAACCGAATAGTCAGGATTTAGTCCTAATGCTCTCACACCAGAATCTCACCACTTAATTAACCATGCCTCCATGGGGAAATGTACCACAGGAAAAGGAGAGTTTGCGTTGGCTAAGGGCCTGTTCGGGAGGCCTCCAGCTCCTGACTCCTTCAACTCCACGTCCGGAGTTGGGCCGAACGCTCCAACTCCAGGAGTTTAGCGAGAGAAGCTGGAGCGGAGTGCCGTGCAAATTACAAGGATTTGCGGAGTTGGTTTTCCTGAGCTCCAGTTGCGCTGAGAAGCTAGAGTTGATGGAAATTATAAACTTATGCCACCGCCAAGTGAGACATGCACGTACCGGTTCGAGCGAGCGCTATTCCTTTCCTCCCCGCCTCATGCATTCCCCTACAGGCCCGTGACCAACCCTAGCCGCATGTCGGCTAAAAAAAAAACCCTAGCCGCATGGGCTAAAAAATGTCAAAAAACAACCCATGCGACCAGGCCTATAGCCCAGGCACCAGCTCACGCCAGTGAATGGCCCAATACATGCCTTCCAGTCTGGCCGAGCGCTCAGAATCAGAAGCTACCATACCGAACGAATCCATCGCTCCGTGGTTTCAGACGAGGAGCTGGCTGCTAGCACGCGACGAAGGAGTTGTGGAGTTTGCGTCCCTGGAGGACTTCCGAACACGCCCTAAGGGCCTGTTCGGGAGGCCTCCAGCTCCTGGCTCCTTCAGCTCCACGTCCGGAGTTGGGCCGAACGCTCCAACTCCAGGAGTTTAGCGAGAGAAGCTGGAGCGGAGTGCCGTGCAAATTACGAGGATTTGCGGAGTTGGTTTTCCCGAGCTCCAGTTCCGCTGAGAAGCTAGAGTTGATGGAAATTACAAACTTATGCCACCGCCAAGTGAGACATGCACGTACCGGTTCGAACGAGCGCTATTCCTTTCCTCCCCGCCTCGTGCATTCCCCTACAGGCCCGTGACCAACCCTAGCCGCATGTCGGCTCAAAAAAAAAACCTAGCCGCATGGGCTAAAAAATGTCAAAAAACAACCCATGCGACCAGGCCTATAGCCCAGGCACCAGCTCACGCCAGTGAATGGCCCAATACATGCCTTCCAGTCTGGCCGAGCGCTCAGAATCAGAAGCTACCATAACGAACGAATCCATCGCTCCGTGGTTTCAGACGAGGAGCTGGCTGCTAGCACGCGGCGAAGGAGTTGTGGAGTTTGCGTCCCTGGAGGACTTCCGAACACGCCCTAAATATAAACCACGCAGCTACACAACCTGCCTTGCCTGTCTCTGGATAGCTAACCCCTTATATACTTCGTGCTGTTAGTTTTTTTTCTTTTAAAAGAGGGAATAGCCTTCGGCCTCTACATCAAGTGATGCACACAGTCATTTAGTTATTATTTAAAAGTCCATCATCTGGTCACAATAAGTGCCACACATAGCTGCCCCATGGGCAAATAATGAAGAAAAAAAATCGTAGAAAAATGAGCCTCATGCATCACAAATCCTACTGGTGGCTCGCCAACCAAATCGGTTGAACAAATCTCGAGAGACCATCTCCCATCGGTTAGTGAACCAAAATTAAAACAAAGTATAAAAAAGTAAGATAGAGCAATTATTATTCTTAAAAAAATTGCATCTGTGACGCCCATGGAGGATGATGGTCCTAATGGTCTGTAAGTACCCTCGGTGCAAGGTTATCGTGATGACCTTGCACCCGAGGAAACTCTTTTCGATGTGAGGCGGGCCTTCAAACAGCCAGGCGGACTATACGGAGGGCCTTGTTAAGAAATTGCGAAAGCCTACTAAAATAGTATGATATGTCTGTGATACGCCACAGCACACGTCATCGCTTCCAGAAAAAGTTTGGCTAACGAGAGGCATTTTCTGGAATAGCAGAGGTCTTGGGGACATGGCTGAGCATCGTTTTTAGCAGAAATTTGTTCGGAGCAAAATTTAGACTTTATTGCCTTGTTAGAGACTGGAAAACTAATTTTGCAGCCCCTTTTTTGAGTCACCTCTATGGTGGTCTTGATTTTGTCGGGTATTGTCTTCCTCCTCACGACAAATCTGAGAGGATTCATATGACCGCGTGGTCGTTGGCCGGCCGTCATGTGGGACCGTGACAGACACAGAGGGGGACGCGTGGCGCGTCCGCTTCGTGTCCACAGACCCGAATTGAGCCTGAAATGGATCGGCGTGGACATGTAACAGACGCGTTTTGAATTTGGGTCTGGGCCGGCGTTTTGGTCCGAGCCGACTCAAACAGACATGGGCGAACGAAATGGGTCGCCCGGTTGGAGTTGCTCTTAACCACACTGTGGGGCTTCTCCCTATGCCCTCCCTCTGAGCTCAACGCCTTTCATCGTCTCCAATGTTTGTGTTTGTGTCACTAACGCACTGCATTTCGAAGCATCTCTCAGCGCGTCTCGTCGTCTCCGCTCTCTCCTTGTCTAGTCCTCTGCCGTCGATCTTTTCCGATGTGGCTCGGCCTAGCTGTTCTAAAATTTGCTCTCTGCCTGTGTCGGAGCAGCTACATGTGATCCGGTTTAAGACTGCGAAGATTGATTTCCCCCAAATGTCTCGCTCGTTGCGAGTTTTTTGGATTCAGTCCATGATGGTTCAGGTTCTACAAGTGATGAGTGTCAATTTCAGTTCATGCGCTCATCACCAAAGCTGCGCGGGGAGAAACTATGTATCTAAGGAATCTAGCCCTTGTCACAGCATTGTTGGCTCATGTTTTCGGGGGAGCTGCTGTCGATTCTGATTTTATCAGGACAACGCTAGTGCTTAGTCCTGATTAGTGCTTTTTATTTCCTCTTGTTTCTTCAGTTGTTCCTGCATATAATTTTGTTGATCTGGTAAGCCTAGTCATTCTTAGTTGTAGTCAGAATTAGTTTTACCTAGTTCTAGCCTATGTTTAGTCCTATTTAGTTGTAAACAAACCAGATGAATGGTATGAACAATGTTCTGGATCTGCAATGCTTAGTTATACATAGTTATAGTTAGACTAGATCATCTTAAGCTGCAGTGTGTTCTAATTAGACTACTACACTAGCACACTAGTACTTGTTCTTCAGTCTCAGTATGCAGCTCATTTGCAATTTCAGTCTCAGCTTTGTCTTTCTCTGTTACTCAGTCTTCGTTTATTCGTCGGTGTTTTACATTTTCCACCCTATTTAGTCCTTAATCTTCTCAGTTCTATCTGTTTCTATCAGTCAAATGTGTTAGTTCTATGTACTTATGGTTTAGTTTTAGTCTACACTCTTCTTAGTCAGTATTTCTGTTTTTCTTCAGGTTTCAGTCTCTAAATAGGAGGCCATCCGGGCCCATGTAGATGGCTTTTACAGAGACCTATTCTCTGCCTCCCCTCGGGGAAGATTAGCCTTTGCCCACGATATATGGCCGCCCTGTCACTGTGTTTCAGAGGCGGATAACGTGGCACTAACGGCACCGTTCTCCGAAGCTGAAGTGTGGGCGGCCATTAAGGGCATGAACCCGTCCTCGGCACCCGGCCCGGATGGCCTCCCGGTGAAGTTCTTTCAAACCTTCTGGGAGATCATCAAACTGGAAGTGATGGCCCTGTTTGAGGAGTTCTATGTTGGGTCCATCGACCTCACCAGGCTTAACTTTGGGATAATCACCCTCATTCCCAAAGTCACGGGCGCTTCAGATATCCGCCAATTCCGACCAATCACGGTGATCAATGTCATCTTCGGCATCCTCGCGAAGGGGTACGCCAATAGGATGGCCCCAATAGCTGACCGGATCATCCACCCGGACCAGTCGGCATTCATCCAAGGCCGCTATATCCTTGACGGAGTCCTAGTATTTCACAAAGCCCTCCATGAGGTGCACTCCAAGCACCTCAAGGCGGTCTTCCTGAAACTAGACTTCCACAAGGCGTATGACATGGTCAGCTGGCCCTTCCTTCGGAAATGCCTGCTTCGGAAGGGCTTCGACGAGCGGTGGGTGACCCGGGTGATGCAGATGGTCTGCACGGGCCGAACCGCAGTGAACATTAACGGCGAGATTGGTCCATACTTCCCCACCTTCTGTGGGGTGCGTCAGGGCCATCCATTCTCTCCGTTCCTCTTCAACATAGTGGTTGATGCCCTGGCATCCATCTTAGATAAGGCGAAGGCAGTGGGCCATATCAAAGGCATAGTCCCGCATTTAGTAGGAGGGAACGGGCTTTCCCTCCTCCAATATGCGGATGACACCATTATCATAGTGGAAGGATCGGCGAGCGACATCACGAACTTGAAGTTTCTCCTGCTTTGCTTTCAGCAGATGTCTGGCCTCAGGATTAACTTCAATAAAAGCGCGGTGATGGTTCTGGGGTACTCCGACGACGAACGGCGGAGCATCGCGGACCGGCTCAACTGTCCACTTGGGAGCTTCCCCACGACTTATCTGGGGATACCCATTAGTGACACGAGACTCACGGTGGCGAGCTGCGCCCCACGGTGGGCAAGCTCCAGCACCGCATTGAGCCCTGGCAGGGGAGGTGGCTTTCTAAAGCTGTCCGGACTGTGCTTATTAACTCGTCCCTATCCAGCCTGCTCCTATTCATAATGAGCTTCTACAGCCTGCCTGAGACTCTGCACCATGAGATTGCCAGGGTCCAGGGGCGCTTCTTCTGGGCTGGCGAGGGAGACAAGCAGAAGCACCACATGGTTTGATGGACTGAGATCTGTAAGCCGCGCAATCAGGGCGGTCTTGGGATTATGTCCTCCAAGCGGATGAACATTGCCCTCCTGACTAGGTGGCTTTGGCGGATTACGAACGGTGAGGGTGGCCTATGGCTTCGCATCATCCAGCAGGAATACCTTTGGGGCCAACCGCTCGCCTTCTGCCAGCGGTCCGGTGGTTCCCAGTTCTGGCAATCCATCATACAGCTCCTCCCAGTCCTCCACATTGGATCTTCGATTGCGGTTGGGTCTGGCACTGCCACGCTGTTTTGGTTCGATCGCTGGGCTGGGGACGCCCCCTTCGCGGCTCGTTTTCCTGACCTGTTCTCCACCGCCGTTGACCCACGGATTTCTGTCGCAATGGCCCTTATTGACTTAGGGCAACTCGCGTTCCGGCGACAATTTGGACCGGCGGAGAATGCGGCTTGGCATGACTTGCTCGACTGCATTGCGCTGCATGTGCCTGAGCTAGAGACGGGAGATGACCGCACCAGGTGGCGGCTTGAGCCATCTGGTCTATTCTCTACTAAATCACTCTACCAGGCGATCGCCCCCTCTCCAGGTCCTGGGGCTTTTACCACCATCTGGGAGATCCAGCTCCCCTTGAAAATTAGGATATTCTTGTTGTTGGGGAACGTAGTAATTTCAAAAAAAAATCCTACGCACACACAGGATCATGGTGATGCATAGCAACGAGAGGGGACAGTGTTGTCCACGTACCCTCGTAGACCGAAAGCGGTAGCGTTAGCACACTGCGGTTGATGTAGTCGTACGTCTTCACGATCCGACCGATCCAAGTACCGAACGTACGGCACCTCCGAGTTCAACACACGTTCAGCTCGACGATGTCCCGCGAACTCCGATCCAGCAGAGCTTCACGGGAGAGTTCCGTCAGCACGACGGCGTGATGACGGTGATGATGTTGCTACCGACGCAGGGCTTCTCCTAAGCACCGCTATGATATGATCGAGGTGGTATATGGTGGAGGGGGGCACCGCACACGGCTAAGAGATCAAGAGATCAATTGTTGTGTCTATGGGGTGCCCCTGGCCACGTATATAAAGGAGTGGACGAGGGGGGAGAGGGCCGGCCCCTATGGCGCGCCATGGAGGAGTCCTACTCCCACCGGGAGTAGGATTCCCACCTTCCAAGTAGTAGGAGTAGGAGTCAAGGAAAGGGAAGAGAGAAGAGAAGGAAGGAGGGGGCGCAGCCCCTCCCCATAGTCCAATTCGGACTAGGCCTTGGGGGGCGCGCAGCCTCTCCTCTCTCTTTCCCCTAAAGCCCAATAAGGCCCATATACTCCCAGGCGAATTCCCGTAACTCTCCGGTACTCCGAAAAATACCCGAATCACTCGGAAACCTTTCCGATGTCCGAATATAGTCGTCCAATATATCGACCTTTACGTCTCGATCATTTCGAGACTCCTCGTCATGTCCCCGATCTCATCCGGGACTCCGAACTACCTTCGGTACATCAAAACACATAAACTCATAATACAAATCGTCACCGAACGTTAAGCGTGCGGACCCTACGGGTTCGAGAACTATGTAGACATGACCGAGACACGTCTCCGGTCAATAACCAATAGCGGAACCTGGATGCTCATATTGGCTCCTACATATTCTACGAAGATCTTTATCGGTCAAACCGCATAACAACATACGTTGTTCCTTTTGTCATCGGTATGTTACTTGCCCGAGATTCGATCGTCGGTATCTCAATACCTAGTTCAATCTCGTTACCGGCAAGTCTCTTTACTCGTTCCGTAATACATCATCCCGCAACTAACTCATTAGTTACAATGCTTGCAAGGCTTATAGTGATGTGCATTACCGAGTGGGCCCAGAGACACCTCTCCGACAATCGGAGTGACAAATCCTAATCTCGAAATACGCCAACCCAACAAGTACCTTCGGAGACACTTGTAGAGCACCTTTATAATCACCCAGTTACGTTATGACGTTTGGTAGCACACAAAGTGTTCCTCCGGTAAACGGGAGTTGCATAATCTCATAGTCATAGGAACATGTATAAGTCATGAAGAAAGCAATAGCAACATACTAAACGATCAAGTGCTAAGCTAACGGAATGGGTCAAGTCAATCACATCATTCTCCTAATGATGTGATCCCGTTAATCAAATGACAACTCATGTCTATGGTTAGGAAACATAACCATCTTTGATCAACGAGCTACTCAAGTAGAGGCATACTAGTGACACTCTGTTTGTCTATGTATTCACACATGTACTAAGTTTCCGGTTAATACAATTCTAGCATGAATAATAAACATTTATCATGATATAAGGAAATATAAATAACAACTTTATTATTGCCTCTAGGGCATATTTCCTTCAGTCACCCACTTGCACTAGAGTCAATAATCTAGATCACATCGCCATGTGATTTAACATCAATAGTTCACATCTTTATGTGGCTAACACCCATAGTTCACATCGACATGTGACCAACACCCAAAGGGTTTACTAGAGTCAGCAATCTAGTTCACATCGCTATGTGATTAACACCCAAAGAGTACTAAGGTGTGATCATGTTTTGCTTGTGAGAGAAATTTAGTCAACGGGTCTGCCACATTCAGATCCGTATGTATTTTGCAAATTTCTATGTCAACAATGCTCTGCACGGAGCTACTCTAGCTAATTGCTCCCACTTTCAATATGTATCTAGATCGAGACTTAGAGTCATCCAGATTTGTGTCAAAGCTTGCATCGACGTAACTCTTTACGATGAACCTTTTGTCACCTCTATAATCGAGAAACATATCCTTATTTCACTAAGGATAATTTTGACCGCTGTCCAGTGATCTACTCCTAGATCACTATTGTACTCCCTTGCCAAACTCAGTGTAGAGTATACAATAGATTTGGTACACAACATGGCATACTTATAGAACCTATGGCTGAGGCATAGGGAATGACTTTCATTCTCTTTCTATCTTCCGCCGTGGTCGAGCTTTGAGTCTTACTCAACTTCACACCTTGTAACACAGGCAAGAACCCTTTCTTTGCCTGATCCATTTTGAACTTCTTCAAAACTTTGTCAAGGTATGTACTCATTGAAGAAACTTATCAAGCGTCTTGATCTATCTCTATAGATCTTGATGCTCAATATGTAAGCAGCTTCACCGAGGTCTTTATTTGAAAAACTCCTTTCAAAAACTCCTTTATGCTTTCCAGAAAATTCTACATTATTTCCGATCAACAATATGTCATTCACGTATATTTATCAGAAATGTTGTAGTGCTCCCACTCACTTTCTTGTAAATACAGGCTTCACCGCAAGTCTGTATAAAACTATATGCTTTGATCAACTCACCAAAGCGTATATTCCAACTCCAAGATGCTCGCACCAGTCCATAGATGGATCGCTGGAGCTTGCACATTTTGTTAACACCTTTAGGATCGACAAAACCTTCTGGTTGCATCATATACAACTCTTCTTTAAGAAATCCATTAAGGAACGTAGTTTTGACATCCATTTGCCAGATTTCATAAAATGTGGCAATTTGCTAACATGATTCGGACAGACTTTAAGCATCGCTACGAGTGAGAAAATCTCATCGTAGTCAACACCTTGAACTTTGTCAAAAAACTTTTTCAACAAGTCTAGCTTTGTAGATAGTAACACTACTATCAGCGTTCGTCTTCCTCTTGAAGATCCATTTATTTTCTATGGCTTGCCGATCATCGGGCAAGTCAACCAAAGTCCACACTTTGTTCTCATACATGGATCTCATCTCAGATTTCATGGCCTCAAGCCATTTCGCAGAATCTGGGCTCATCATCGGTTCCTCATAGTTCGTAGGTTCGTCATGGTCATGACCTCCAGAACAGGATTACCGTACCACTCTGGTGCGGATCTCACTCTGGTTTACCTATGAGGTTCGGTAGTAACTTGATCTGAAGTTACATGATCATCATCATTAGCTTCCTCACTAATTGGTGTAGTAGTCACAGGAACAGATTTCTGTGATGAACTACTTTCCAATAAGGGAGCAGGTACAGTTACCTCATCAAGTTCTACTTTCTTCCCACTCACTTCTTTCGAGAGAAACTCCTTCTCTAAAAAGGATCCATTCTTAGCAACGAATATTTTGCCTTCGGATCTGTGATTAGAAGGTGTACCCAACAGTCTCCTTTGGGTATCCTATGAAGACACATTTCTCCGATTTGGGTTCGAGCTTATCAGGTTGAAACATTTTCACATAAGCATCGCAACTCCAAACTTTAAGAAATGACAACTTTGGTTTCTTGCTAAACCACAGTTCATACGGTGTCGTCTCAACGGATTTAGATGGTGCCCTTTTTAACGTGAATGCAGCTCTCTCTAATGCATAACCCCAAAACGATAGTGGTAATCGGTAAGAAACATCATAGATTGTACTATATCCAATAAAGTACGGTTATGATGTTCGGACACACCATTATGCTGTGGTGTTCCAGGTGGCATGAGTTTGTGAAACTATTCCACATTGTTTTAATTGAAGGCCAAACTCGTAACTCAAATATTTTTCCTCTGCGATCATATCGTAGAAACTTTTATTTTCTTGCTTACGACGATTCTCCACTTCACTCTGAAATTCTTTGAAATTTTCAAATGTTTCAGACTTGTGTTTTATCAAGTAGATATACTCATATCTGCTCAAATCATCTATGAAGGTCAGAAAATAATGATACTTGCCGTGAGCCTCAACACTCATCGGATTGCATACATCAGTATGTATTATTTCCAATAAGTCAGTTGCTCGCTCCATTGTTCCAGAGAACGGAGTCTTTAGTCATCTTGCCCATAAGGCATGGTTCGCAAGCATCAAGTGATTCATAATCAATTGATTCCAAAATCCCATCAGCATGGAGTTTCTTCATGACCTTTACACCAATATGACCTAAACGGCAGTGCCACAAATAAGTTGCACTATCATTATTAACTTTGCATCTTTTGGCTTCAATATTATGAATATGTGTATTACTACGATCGAGATCCAACAAACCATTTTCATTGGGTGTATGACCATAGAAGGTTTTATTCATGTAAACAGAACAACAATTATTCTCTAACTTAAATGAATAACCGTATTGCAATAAACATGATCAAATCATATTCATGCTCAACGCAAACACCAAATAACACTTATTTAGGTTCAACACTAATCCCGAAAGTATAGGGAGTGTGCGATGATGATCATATCAATCTTGGAACTACTTCCAACACACATCGTCACCTCGCCCTTAACTAGTTTCTGTTATTCTGCAACTCCTGTTTCGAGTTACTACTCTTAGCAACCGAACCAGTATCAAATGCCGAGGGGTTCCTATAAACACTAGTAAAGTACACATCAATAACATGTATATCAAATATACCTTTGTTCGCTTTGCCATCCTTCTTATCCGCCAAATACTTGGGGCAGTTCCGTTTCCAGTGACCAGTCCTTTGCAGTAGAAGCACTTAGTCTCAGGCTTAGGTCCAGACTTGGGCTTCTTCACTTGAGTAGCAACTTGCTTGCTGTTCTTCTTGAAGTTCCCCTTCTTCCCTTTTGCCCTTTTCTTGAAACTAGTGGTCTTGTCAACCATCAACACTTGATGTTTTTCTTGATTTCTACCTTCGTCGATTTTAGCACCACGAAGAGCTTGGGAATCGTTTTCGCTATCCCTTGCATATTATAGTTCATCACGAAGTTCTAGTAACTTGGTGATAGTGACTAGAGAACACTATTAATCACTATCTTATCTGGAAGATTAACTCCCACATGATTCAAGTGATTGTGTTACTCAGACATTCTGAGCACATGCTCACTAGCTGAGCTATTCTCCTCCATCTTGTAGGCAAAGTACTTGTCAAAGGTCTCATATCTTTCGACATGGGCATGAGTCTGAAATACTAATTTCAACTCTTGGAACATCTTATATGTTCCGTGGCGTTTCAAAAAACGTCTTTGAAGCCCCGATTCTAAGCCGTAAAGCATGGTGCACTAAACTATCAAGTAGTCATCATACCGAGCTTTGCCAAACGTTCATAACGTCTGCATATGCTCCTGCAATAGGTCCGTCACCTAGCGGTGCATTAAGGACATAATTATTCTGTGCAGCAATAAGGATAATCCTCAGATCACGGATCCAATCCGCATCATTACTACTAACATCTTTCAACTTAGTTTTCTCTAGGAACATATCAAAAATAAAACAGGGAGCTAAACGCGAGCTATTGATCTACAACATAGATATGCTAATACTAGTAGGACTAAGTTCATGATAAATTAAAGTTCAGTTAATCAAATTATTAAAGAACTCCCACTTAGATAGACACCCCTCTAATCCTCTAAGTGATTACGTGATCCATATCAACTAAACAATGTCCGATCATCACGTGAGATGGAGTAGTTTCAATGGTGAACATCACTATGTTGATCATATCTACTATATGATTCACGCTCGACCTTTCGGTCTCAGTGTTCCGAGGCCATATCTGCATATGCTAGGCTCGTCAGTTTAACCTGAGTATTCCGCGTGTGCAACTGTTTTGCACCCGTTGTATTTGAACGTAGAGCCTATCACACCCGATCATCACGTGGTGTCTCAGCACGAAGAACTTTCGCAACGGTGCATACTCAGGGAGAACACTTATACCTTGAAATTTAGTGAGAGATCATCTTATAATGCTACCGTCGATCTAAGCAAAATAAGATGCATAAAAGATAAACATCACATGCAATCAATATAAATGATATGATATGGCCATCATCATCTTGTGTTTGTGATCTCCATCTCTGAAGCACCGTCATGATCACCATCGTCACCGGCGCGACACCTTGATCTCCATCGTAGCATCGTTGTCGTCTCGCCAACTATTGCTTCTACGACTATCACTACCGCTTAGTGATAAAGTAAAGCAATTACAGGGCGATTGCATTGCACACAATAAAACGATAACCATATGGTTCCTGCCAGTTGCCGATAACTCGGTTACAAAACATGATCATCTCATACAATAAAATATAGCATCATGCCTTGACCATATCACATCACAACATGCCCTGCAAAAACAAGTTAGACGTCCTCTACTTTGTTGTTGCAAGTTTTACGTGGCTGCTACGGGCTGAGCAAGAACCGTTCTTACCTACGCATCAAAACCACAACGATAGTTCGTCAAGTTAGTGTTGTTTTAACCTTCTCAAGGACCGGGCGTAGCCACACTCGGTTCAACTAAAGTTGGAGAAACTGACACCCGCCAGCCACCTGTGTGCAAAGCACGTCGGTAGAACCAGTCTCGCGTAAGCGTACGCGTAATGTTGGTCCGGGCCGCTTCATCCAACAATACCGCCGAACCAAAGTGTGACATGCTGGTGAGCAGTATGACTTGTATCGCCCACAACTCACTTGTGTTCTACTCGTGCATATAACATCTATGCATAAAACCAGGCTCGGATGCCACTGTTGGGGAACGTAGTAATTTGAAAAAAATTCCTACGCACACACAGGATCATGGTGATGCATAGCAACGAGAGGGGAGAGTGTTGTCCACGTACCCTCGTAGACCGAAAGCGAAAGCGTTAGCACAACGCGGTTGATGTAGTCGTACGTCTTCACGATCCGACCGATCCAAGTACCGAACGTACGGCACCTCCGAGTTCAGCACACGTTCAGCTCGATGACGTCCCGCGAACTCCGATCCAGCAGAGCTTCACGGGACAATTCCGTCAGCATGACGTCGTGATGACGGTGATGATGTTGCTACCAACGCAGGGCTTCTCCTAAGCACCGCTATGATATGATCGAGGTGGTATATGGTGGAGGGGGGCACCGCACACGGCTAAGAGATCAAGAGATCAATTGTTATGTCTATGGGGTGCCCCCTGGCCACGTATATAAAGGAGTGGAGGAGGGGGGAGAGGGCCGGCCCCTATGGCGCGCCCTGGAGGAGTCCTACTCCCACCTGGAGTAGGATTGCCCCCTTCCAAGTAGTAGGAGTAGGAGTCAAGGAAAGGGAAGAGAGAAGAGAAGGAAGGAGGGGGTGCAGCCCCTCCCCTAGTCCAATTCGGACTAGGCCTTGGGGGGCGCGCAGCCTCTCCTCTCTCTTTCCCCTAAAGCCCAATAAGGCCCATATACTCCCAGGCGAATTCCCGTAACTCTCCGGTACTCCGAAAAATACCCGAATCACTCGGAACCTTTCCGATGTCTGAATATAGTCGTCCAATATATCGACCTTTACGTCTCGATCATTTCGAGACTCCTCGTCATGTCCCCGATCTCATCCGGGACTCCGAACTACCTTCGGTACATCAAAACACATAAACTCATAATACAAATCGTCACCGAACGTTAAGCGTGCGGACCCTATGGGTTCGAGAACTATGTAGACATGACCGAGATACGTCTCCGGTCAATAACCAATAGCGGAACCTGGATGCTCATATTGGCTCTTACATATTCTACGAAGATCTTTATCGGTCAAACCGCATAACAACATACGTTGTTCCTTTTGTCATCGGTATGTTACTTGCCCGAGATTCGATCGTCGGTATCTCAACACCTAGTTCAATCTCGTTACCGGCAAGTCTCCTTACTCGTTCCGTAATACATCATCCCGCAACTAACTCATTAGTTACAATGCTTGCAAGGCTTATAGTGATGTGCATTACCGAGTGGGCCCAGAGACACCTCTCCGACAATCGGAGTGACAAATCCTAATCTCGAAATACGCCAACCCAACAAGTACCTTCGGAGACACCTACAGAGCACCTTTATAATCACCCAGTTACGTTGTGATGTTTGGTAGCACACAAAGTGTTCCTCCGGTAAACGGGAGTTGTATAATCTCATAGTCATAGGAACATGTATAAGTCATGAAGAAAGCAATAGCAACATACTAAACGATCAAGTGCTAAGCTAACGGAATGGGTCAAGTCAATCACATCATTCTCCTAATGATGTGACCCCGTTAATCAAATGACAACTCATGTCTATGGTTAGGAAACATAACCATCTTTGATCAATGAGCTAGTCAAGTAGAGGCATACCAGTGACACTCTGTTTGTCTATGTATTCACACATGTACTAAGTTTCCGGTTAATACAATTCTAGCATGAATAATAAACATTTATCATGATATAAGGAAATATAAATAACAACTTTATTATTGCCTCTAGGGCTTATTTCCTTCACCTGTGGCAATGGATCCGCGACCGCCTCCCTTCCGGAGTGAAAGTCCTAAAGCGCAATGGTCCCGGCGATGGACATTGCGCGCTCTGCGGGCCTGAAGAGAATTCGAACCATATCTTCTTCACCTGCGTGTCCGCGCAGTTCCTCTGGAGCTATTTCCGCGAATTAGTTGGTGGAAGTTGGGACCACAACAACTTCCCCACTCTCCTCGCCGAACTCCAGGCACTACCACCCTCGTCTTGCCACATTAGGTGGCTGACTACCGGTGTGCTTGCCTGGACGCTGTGGACTGTTAGGAATAAGCTTGTGATTCAGCGTATACCTCTTCGTCGCGCTACTAACGCTCTGTTCAAATGGTCTGGTTACCGGCAGCTTTGGCGGCCGCTTAGCCGCCCCAGGAAGAGAGACGCCATCACCTCCATCATCACCCAGCTCCGCGCGATGGCTCTCCGGATGGCTCCACCGCTTCCCCCCCACCAGAGCCGGATTAGTTCTCCTTCGTCATCGACGCCGCCGCCGTTTATGTCTGTGCGTGCCTTGTGGTTGTGTTGGGCTTGTTGTGTTGTGCCCACAGCTGAACCCGTGTTGTGTGTTGTGTTTCGTGCGTGTGTGTGTTGGACCTTCCTGCGGTGGCGTCGGGTGTGTGTGTTATTCGGATGATACCTTGTTGACTTTGTGCTCGGTGGTTGCTTTATTTATAAAGCGGGGCGAAAACCTTTTTAGGTAAATAGGAGCGTCCTGCTTAAGTGGTTCAAGATAGGCTAAGACATTGTTTGTCAATATTTTTTCAGTCTTTTATTACTTACTCCCTCCATCCCATAATGTAAGACATAGTGTCAAAAAAAGTCTTACATCATGGAACGGAGGGAGTAGTTATATCTGTTTTCATTTTCCAGACTTTGTAGTTCTTAGTATTTGATTAGTGTCACTGTTTATTAGTCATCAGTCTCATGTGGTTATGGTTTAGGACTAAATATTTGAAATTTAGTTTCATTCTTCACTCTTTTTAGTCAACATCTTAGTTTTTCTTCAGATTTCAGTCTGTAAACA
This sequence comes from Aegilops tauschii subsp. strangulata, assembly GCF_002575655.3. NCBI lineage: Eukaryota > Viridiplantae > Streptophyta > Magnoliopsida > Poales > Poaceae > Aegilops > Aegilops tauschii. The sequence continues at coordinate 353,677,768 of NC_053036.3, forward strand.
GGAGTGGCCTCATTTGCATCCTTCTTCAGTCTTGTTCCTCATGGGTCTTGTCTGTTAGTAGTTGACTAGCAATGCCCGCGCGGTGGCACGCCGCCGCCACCGCGCCTGTTTATACGCCATGTGAAAAATTCTGTGTATGGTGATATTAAACTTTATTTATTTATTATTTGATTAATTATTATGCTTTTGCTTGTTCATTTTATTTTTATGTTATGGTATATGTACACAAATCCTATTGGCGCGGAATTGAAATCTTTCATAAAGAAAAGCTTTTTGAATGAAAAGAGTCTGCAGACTGAATTCATAAAGTAAATCTTCCATAAAGCAGTGTGCTAAAAAAAAATTAGAAATCATTATATTCTCTCTGAGCTGAGCGGACTGAATTTATTTGAGTTTTCAAGTTCCAAAATTTTCCAGTGGTATATATAGCACTATGAAACTGAAAAACCAAATCATCTGTATCAAAGCACGTTAGTATCAAAACCAACTGTTTTCATTCTCTTAATCACTTATTAGCTGCAATTTCGGTAAACTGTTTTTCAGCCTAACAATTTCAGTGCACTGTTTTCCAGACTATAACAACTTCAGTGACACAGGTACAATGTAATGTAATGTAAATTTCAATTGGCCTCTATTTGGACATGTAAATACATCAGGGTTTAATTAAGAGGAAAAACCAATAGCAAGGAATTCCTTCGGACAATAAGATGTAGGTACGATATGATCTCAAGATCAATCATCATTTTCTGAACAACTTGAACTACCTGATATATAGCTACATTCAGGTTTCAAGTTTTAGCATTAGTAATGAAGATAAACAACATCCGGAATAGCAGCCAAAGAATAAATACATAAAAATATCATCAAGCAGGTGGAACAAAAGAAAGATATATAGAAAACAATAAAGGTAACGCATAGTAGCAAAACCCAGCAGGCAACACCGATCAAGCAGAAACAGCAACACGACCATCCTAAAGTAGAGACGACGAATCAGCAGCCGCATCAACCACAGGACAGAGAGAATCAACAGCTGAAGCACTGGAGGGAATCGCCTACGCCATGAACGTAGCGGGATGAAAAAACATGGTCAAATCTGAAGACTAACGTATAATTTATAAGCGGCCAACAAACATATAATCCACCAACCGACCTGACAACACGCATAGAGGAAAAGCAATCCAATCCAGAATAAACTCCTTAAGCGGCCACCGCCTAAACTAAGCGATCGCCTGACAAAGCAGTAAATTAAGGTCCATCACATCAAGCCGCCCAATCGCAAGATAGCAGCCGCGCGCGAGGTAGCACGGTGAACCTTGACCCTCATGGAGGTCATCGTGGCCAGCGTGTAGCAGCCTAGCAGGATGGCGCTGGGGGATGCTGAGACTGGAGCGTCGGGAGTCGTCGAGTCAGCGTGCGACAGGGCGGCCACAGCGAGGGGAATGGCCACATAAGATGTTGGGGAGGAGCAGGCAGGAATCGGGATAGGTACGGCGGCGGCAACCAGAGAGGGGATGGTCACATGAGAGAGTTTACCAAACTCCACCGGCGGCTGCGAGCTCGGCGGCACGGCAACTTGGAACAGTCGCCTCCTCCCTGCGGAGCCACCACCGCTTCGTCCTTCTCCGTTCAAGACCATGCCATCCGTTCTGCGACCGCGTGAGCATTCTCCCCATGGCCCCTTTCAGCCATCCACCGCCAGGCCGTTCCAGTGGTTGCCTACCTCGTCTTCCTTCGCGGATGGCCGGTCGCCTTCCTCCGTTGGTCGTTCACAAAGCTCGAGCTTCGCGGACCGCGAGGTCCGGGGCGACGGGTTTGGGAGACTCACACGTGCGACACCGGCAGCAGCATCACCCACATCCATGCATTTGATGACCAGGCGGCACAAAAGAAGACGGTGGCATGAAGATCTCACGGCAAGGGCGTGGCGGGGTGAAGGGATGTTGAGGATGTGGTGCGGTGGGTGCAACAGCGATTAGGACGCACTCCGGTATTTATAGAGACAAACCGCTCCAGAAAAATCGGATCAAGTTGGATCGAGAAAGCTCCGGCGAAAACGATTTCACAGGTGTCGAGAACCAACACCACATGCAGATTTGCATGCAAACACGACCAAAGCGGCACTAGTGAGCGGACACATCGATTGGGCCAGAAGCGGCCGGGAGACAAACCGAACAGAGAAGCAGACGCAAAAGAAGCACGTAAGAAGCCACCACACAAGCCTGCCCCACATGCAGTAAAAAAATGCTAAGTCAACCAAACCAATCGCCACACCCGTTCAAAGAATTTGAACCAAATAGCTGAATACACCACTCGTTTCTACACCGCCAGGTATCAAAAAAAAGGCACGTGCCAAGCCCAAAATTCACCATGGGTCTTTTTCATCCAAGTGAATGAATAATAGAGCGAAAACCTTGCCGGATATAGAGGCTTGGGTATTAGTGTTTTTGTGTACCATATATTGCTGTCAATCATCAGTTGTCAGTCGTTAGTTTTATTGATCTTTTTTTTCTTCAATATATCACTCTTCAGTCGCCGTTTCTTCTTTCCATAGTGATACGGCTCGGTCCCTCTTTGGTTAGTCTTTGCTCTTCATCTAAGCGGGTTGTAAAGAGGTGTTTTAATCAGTCATTTAGTATTCTTCAGTCTTTATTTTCAGTTCTCCACTCTTATTCATTCCTTCTGTCCATAATTTTCTTTGTCTTTCATTCCTCAAATCCGTACTTCTCATAATTAATTTTATTTCATTATGTTTTTTTATATTCAACTAACAGTTTTCATTCTTTTTTTTGGTTTTTAACAGTTTTCATTCCCTGTGCTAATTACTCTTCAGTCCCATCAGTATCATTATCTTGTTATTGATTTTTTTTGCAAGATATCATTATTTAGTCGTCTTTTCTTATTTCTATAGTATTCATTTTTTTCCATTCTGGAGGGGTAGATAACAGTGTCTCTCTCTCTCTCGTTGGTAAAGTGGCGGAGCCAGGATTTAAACTCTGTGTGGTCAATACAAAATTGTGTAGTCAAATACACGTATTTGTAATATTTTGTAATTATTTTTTGTATAATTCTTACTTGTATTACCAAAAACATGTGTAGTCAGCTGACTACACTGCCTCTAAGATGGCTTCGCCATGATGTACATATATCTAGTAAATATCTCTAGTTCATATCTAGTAAATGGAAGAGTAAGGAAATGGCGTTGATTAGTTTTACTCTTCGTTTTCTTACTTGTCTCTAGTACATATCTAATCAACTACTCCCTGTGTAAACAAATGGAAGACGTCTTACATTTGTTTACAGAGGGAGCAATAATTTTTGCATTTCCAACTCCGCTGGGCACCAAGCTTTTTGGGCTTTTTTTAGACAAAAGACTTGCAATTTTTATTAATTAGGAAGAATAGAATTGCCCGGTTAATTGATGGAAAACCGGGCTAAACCGGTACAACACAACCCACGTGACATGGGCACCACCGGCCAACCTGGCCACCGACATGGCACAAAAGCCACGGTGGCACATGCCAACAGATGGCCACACACGCAAGCAACCGACAACTCCGACTTTGAGAACGAGCAACGCAAGAAAAATATGCAGGACTTGCGCCGACCATGCCCCCCCTAAACGACCACTGAATGCTTGTCATCTGTCACCACCTGGACTCGTTCCAACGCAGCTCCGACTTCAAAGCAACCAGCAACCACGAGAGAGCACCTCGGACACGCCGGGAAGAACCGGCTACCGAAGACTACACCGCGACCCAAGCTCCACTCGACGCCATCATCGTTGCCAAACAGAAACCAGTGCCCCGCCTCAGCAAACCACGCAGCGAAGATGCCGCCCTTCACGACGAAGATGCCGTCATCCACCAGTCTCCCGGTCGTAGCTTGTTGAACCTGTATTTCCTAGCCCGGTTCAGTAGCTAGCTTAGTTTTCTTCCGGTTAGCAAATAAACGGCCAAGTCACGTGTGCATGTACTCGATGAGGCCGATCCTAGTTTCAGTTAGTAGTTAGCTAGCTTGGCGCGACCGTTAGTGTTGCATGGGATGGCATGCAGCGTAGCTCGCGGCACGCGCGCATCACTCGCACGTCGAGCGTCGTGGGATGGCACGGCCGGTCTGCTCGCGTGTGGAGTTGACCTTTTCTTCTGTAATCTCAGTACAAATAAGAGAAGAGGAAAACGGGGAAAGTTGCAACGCAGTACGCAGCACAAAACCACCTGAGTCATCGTCCTCCTCTCACCATTGTTGTCGTGAGCTAGAGTTTGCAGGTCTTCCTGGTTCCAACAAGTGGCATCAGAGCCGCGTCGTTCCTCGGCGACCATGGCTGGTTCGACATCCCCCGGGGGCACTCCGGTGACCGTTGACGCCGCGGTAGCGGCCCGTACAGCAGCTGGCAAGAGCGGCGACGACGGCGCGCGCTCGCCGGCTCCGGACCGCGGTCGCAGCCGTGGTCGGAGTCGAACCCGCAGGCACGGCAAGGAGATCGTCGTGCACGAGCGCACGGTCCAGGAGCGCCTCGTCCCGGGCGGCAACACGGTGTGGCCGATGCTCACGCCGACGAATTACTTTGAGTGGTCCATGCTGATGCAAATCAACATGGAGGCCAACTTGATGTGGGACGCGGTTGAGGGAAACCCGACGAGCGTCCCCAACGACAAGGCGGCGCTGGCGGCTATCCTGCGATCCGTACCGCCAGAGATGGTGGGTGCGATCGTGGTGAAGAGGACGGCGAAGGAGGCGTGGGACACGATCAAGACCATGCGCATGGGCGTGGCGCGCGTCCGCGAAGCCACGGCGCAACGGCTGCGCTCCGAGTTTGAGGCGATCGCGTTCCGCGACGGCGAAACGCTCGACGCGTTCGACATGCGGATCACCTCGCTCGTCAACAACCTGCGCTCGCTCGGCGACACCATGGATGAGGTGAGAGTGGTTCAGAAATTCCTCCGCGTCGTCCCGTCTCGGTACATGTAGATTGCTCTCGCCATCGAGACGATGCTCGACCTCAACACGCTCTCATTTGAGGAGCTCGTCGGTCGCCTGCGCTCCGCGGAGGAGCGCTACCTCACCAGCGATCAAGGTGGAGGCGGCGGGGCACAACTGCTGATGACGGAGGCGCAGTGGCAGGCACGGAAGAACCAGCACGCCCTGTTGGGAATCGTAGCATAATTTTAAAAAAATTCTACGCTCACCAAGATGCATCTATGGAGTATACTAGCAACGAGGGGAAATGAGTGCATCTACATACCCTTGTAGATCGCGAGCGGAAGCGTTCCAATGAACGTGGATGACGGAGTCGTACTCGCCGTGATCCAAATCACCGATGACCGAGTGCCGAACGGACGGCACCTCCGCGTTCAACACACGTACGGTGCAGCGACGTATCCTCCTTCTTGATCCAGCAAGGGGGAAGGAGAGGTTGATGGAGATCCAGCAGCACGACGGCGTGGTGGTCGATGTAGCGGGTCTCGGCAGGGCTTCGCCGAGCTTCTGCGAGACGGAGAGGTGTAGCAGGGGAGGAGGGAGGCGCCCAAGGCTGTAATGTAATTGCCCTCCCTCCCCCCCTTTATATAGGCCCCCTGGGAGGGGGGGGGGGCGCCGGCCAGATCCCATCTAGGGTGGGGGGCGGCGGCCAAGGGGGTGCCTTGCCCCCCAAGGCAAGTGGGAAGCCCCCCACCCTAGGGTTCCCAACCCTAGGCGCATGGGGGGAGGCCCATGGGGGGGCGCCCAGCCCACTAGGGGCTGGTTCCCTTCCCACTTCAGCCCATGGGGCCCTCCGGGATAGGTGGCCCCACCCGGTGGACCCCCGGGACCCTTCCGGTGGTCCCGGTACAATACCGGTAACTCCCGAAACTTTCCCGGTGGCCGAAACTTGACTTCCTATATATAATTCTTCACCTCCGGACCATTCCGGAACCTCTCGTGACGTCCGGGATCTCATCCGGGACTCCGAACAACTTTCGGGTTTCCGCATACACATATCTCTACAACCCTAGCGTCACCGAACCTTAAGTGTGTAGACCCTACGGGTTCGGGAGACATGCAGACATGACCGAGACGCCTCTCCGGTCAATAACCAACAGCGGGATCTGGATACCCATGTTGGCTCCCACATGTTCCACGATGAACTCATCGGATGAACCACGGTGTCGAGGATTCAATCAATCCCGTATGCAATTCCCTTTGTCAATCGGTATTTTACTTGCCCGAGATTCGATCGTCGGTATCCCAATACCTTGTTCAATCTCGTTACCGGCAAGTCTCTTTACTCGTACCGCAATGCATGATCCCGTGACTAACGCCTTAGTAACATTGAGCTCATTATGATGATGCATTACCGAGTGGGCCCAGAGATACCTCTCCGTCACACGGAGTGATAAATCCCAGTCTCGATCCGTGCCAACCCAACAGACACTTTCGGAGATACCCGTAGTGCACCTTTATAGTCACCCAGTTACGTTGTGACGTTTGGCACACCCAAAGCACTCCTACGGTATCCGGGAGTTGCACGATCTCATGGTCTAAGGAAAAGATACTTGACATTGGAAAAGCTTCTAGCAAACGAAACTACACGATCTTTTATGCTATGCTTAGGATTGGGTCTTGTCCATCACATCATTCTCCTAATGATGTGATCCCGTTATCAATGACATCCAATGTCCATAATCAGGAAACCATGACTATCAGTTGATCAACGAGCTAGTCAACTAGAGGCTTACTAGGGACACGTTGTGGTCTATGTATTCACACATGTATTACGATTTCCGGACAATACAATTATAGCATGAACAATAGACAATTACCATGAACAAAGAAATATAATAATAACCATTTATTATTGCCTCTAGGGCATATTTCCAACAGTCTCCCACTTGCACTAGAGTCAATAATCTAGTTACATTGTGATGAATCGAACACCCATTGCGTCCTGGTGTTGATCATGTTTTGCTCTAGGGAGAGGTTTAGTCAACGGATCTGCTACATTCAGGTCCGTATGTACTTTACAAATATCTATGTCTCCATTTTGAACACTTTCACGAATGGAGTTGAAGCGACGCTTGATATGCCTGGTCTTCCTGTGAAACCTGGGCTCCTTCGCAAGGGCAATGGCTCCAGTGTTGTCACAGAAGAGAGTCATCGGGCCCGACGCATTAGGAATCACCCCTAGGTCGGTAATGAACTCCTTCATCCAGACTGCTTCCTGTGCTGCCTCCGAGGCTGCCATGTACTCCGCTTCACATGTAGATCCCGCCACGACGCTTTGCTTGCAACTGCACCAGCTTACTGCTCCTCCATTCAAAATATACACGTATCCGGCCTGTGACTTCGAGTCATCCAGATCTGTGTCGAAGCTAGCGTCGACGTAACCCTTTACGACGAGCTCTTCGTCACCTCCATAAACGAGAAACATGTCCTTAGTCCTCTTCAGGTACTTCAGGATATTCTTGACCGCTGTCCAGTGTTCCATGCCGGGATTACTTTGGTACCTTCCTACCAAACTTACGGCAAGGTTTACATCAGGTCTGGTACACAGCATGCATACATAATAGACCCTATGACCGAGGCATAGGGGATTACACTCATCTTTTCTATATCTTCTGCCGTGGTCGGGCATTGAGCCGTGCTCAATTGCACACCTTGCAATACAGGCAAGAACCCCTTCTTGGACTGATCCATATTGAACTTCTTCAATATCTTGTCAAGGTATGTACTCTGTGAAAGACCAATGAGGCGTCTTGATCTATCTCTATAGATCTTGATGCCTAATATATAAGCAGCTTCTCCAAGGTCCTTCATTGAAAAACACTTATTCAAATAGGCCTTTATACTTTCCAAGAATTCTATATCATTTCCCATCAATAGTATGTCATCCACATATAATATGAGAAATGCTACAGAGCTCCCACTCACTTTCTTGTAAACACAGGCTTCTCCATAAGTCTGTGTAAACCCAAACGCTTTGATCATCTCATCAAAGCGAATGTTCCAACTCCGAGATGCTTGCACCAGCCCATAGATTGAGCGCTGGAGCTTGCATACTTTGTTAGCATTCTTAGGATCGACAAAACCTTCCGGCTGCATCATATACAACTCTTCCTTAAGGAAGCCGTTAAGGAATGCCGTTTTGACGTCCATCTGCCATATCTCATAATCATAGTATGCGGCAATTGCTAACATGATTCGGACGGACTTCAGCTTCGCTACGGGTGAGAAAGTCTCATCGTAGTCAACCCCTTGAACTTGTCGATAACCCTTAGCGACAAGTCGAGCTTTGTAGATGGTCACATTACCATCTGCGTCCGTCTTCTTCTTAAAGATCCATTTGTTTTCTATGGCTCGCCGTTCATCGGGCAAGTCAGTCAAAGTCCATACTTTGTTTTCATACATGGATTCTATCTCGGATTTCATGGCTTCTAGCCATTTGTCGGAATCCGGGCCCGCCATCGCTTCTTCATAGTTCGAAGGTTCACCGTTGTCTAACAACATGATTTCCAGGACAGGGTTGCCGTACCACTCTGGTGCGGAACGTGTCCTTGTGGACCTACGAAGTTCTGTAACTTGATCCGAAGCTTCATGATCATCATCATTAACTTCCTCCCCAGTCGGTGCAGGCACCACAGGAACATTTTCCCGCGCTGCGCTACTCTCCGGTTCGGAAGGGGTGACTATGACCTCATCAAGTTCCACTTTCCTCCCACTCAATTCTTTCGAGAGAAACTCCTTCTCCAGAAAGGACCCGTTCTTGGCAACGAAGATCTTGCCTTCGGATCTGAGGTAGAAGGTATACCCAATGGTTTCCTTAGGGTATCCTATGAAGACGCATTTTTCCGATTTGGGTTCGAGCTTTTCAGGTTGTAGTTTCTTGACATAAGCATCGCATCCCCAAACTTTTAGAAACGACAGCTTAGGTTTCTTCCCAAACCATAATTCATACGGTGTCGTCTCAACGGATTTCAACGGAGCCCTATTTAAAGTGAATGCGACAGTCTCTAAAGCATAGCCCCAAAATGAGAGCGGTAAATCGGTAAGAGACATCATAGATCGCACCATATCCAATAGAGTGCGATTACGACGTTCGGACACACCATTTCTCTGAGGTGTTCCAGGCGGCGTGAGTTGTGAAACTATTCCACATTTCCTTAAGTGTGCACCAAACTCGTGACTTAAATATTCTCCACCACGATCTGATCGTAAGAATTTTATTCTCCTGTCACGTTGATTCTCAACCTCACTCTGAAATTCCTTGAACTTTTCAAAGGTTTCAGACTTGTGTTTCATTAGGTAGACATACCCATATCTACTTAAGTCATCAGTGAGAGTAAGAACATAACGATATCCTCCGCGAGCCTCAACACTCATTGGACCGCACACATCGGTATGTATGATTTCCAATAAGTTGGTTGCTCGCTCCATTGTTCCGGAGAACGGAGTCTTGGTCATCTTACCCATGAGGCATGGTTCGCACGTGTCAAATGATTCGTAATCAAGAGACTCCAAAAGTCCATCTGCATGGAGCTTCTTCATGCGCTTGACACCAATGTGACCAAGGCGGCACTGCCACAAGTATGTGGGACTATCGTTATCAACTTTACATCTTTTGGTATTCACACTATGAACATGTGTAACATCACGTTCAAGATTCATCAAAAATAAACCATTGACCAGCGGGGCATGACCATAAAACATATCTCTCAAATAAATAGAACAACCATTATTCTCGGATTTAAATGAGTAGCCATCTCGAATTAAACGAGATCCAGATACAATGTTCATGCTTAAAGCTGGCACTAAATAACAATTATTGAGGTTTAAAACTAATCCCGTGGGTAGATGCAGAGGTAGCGTGCCGACGGCGATCACATCGACCTTGGAACCATTCCCGACATGCATCGTCACCTCGTCCTTCGCCAGTCTCTGTTTATTCCGTAGTTCCTGTTTTGAGTTATAAATATGAGCAACCGCACCGGTATCAAATACCCAGGAGCTACTACGAGCACTGGTAAGGTACACATCAATTACATGTATATCACATATACCTTTGGTGTTGCCGGCCTTCTTCTTGTCCGCTAAGTATTTGGGGCAGTTCCGCTTCCAGTGACCACTTCCCTTGCAATAAAAGCACTCAGTCTCGGGCTTGGGTCCATTCTTTGACTTCTTCCCAGTAACTGGTTTACCGGGCGCGGCAACTCCCTTGCCGTCCTTCTTGAAGTTCTTCTTACCCTTGCCCTTCTTGAACTTAGTGGTTTTATTCACCATCAACACTTGATGTTCTTTTCTGATCTCTACCTCAGCTGATTTCAGCATTGAATATACCTCAGGAATGGTCTTTTCCATCCCCTGCATATTGAAGTTCATCACAAAGCTCTTGTAGCTTGGTGGAAGCGACTGGAGGATTCTGTCAATGACCGCGTCATCCGGGAGATTAACTCCCAGCTGAGACAAGCGGTTGTGCAACCCAGACATTCTGAGTATGTGCTCACTAACAGAACTATTCTCCTCCATTTTACAGCTGAAGAACTTGTCGGAGACATCATATCTCTCGACCCGGGCATGAGCTTGGAAAACTAATTTCAGCTCCTCGAACATCTCATATGCTCCATGTTTCTCAAAACGCTTTTGAAGACCCAGTTCTAGGCTGTAAAGCATGCCGCACTGAACGAGGGAGTAATCATCAGCACGCTGCTGCCAAGCGTTCATAGCGTCTTGGTTTTGTGGGATTGGTGCATCACCTAGCGGTGCTTCTAAGACATAATCTTTCTTGGCTACTATGAGGATGATCCTCAGGTTCCGGACCCAGTCCGTATAGTTGCTGCCATCATCTTTCAGCTTGGTTTTCTCTAGGAACGCGTTGAAATTGAGGACAACGTTGGCCATTTTATCTACAAGACATAGTGTAAAGATTTTAGACTAAGTTCATGATAATTAAGTTCATCTAATCAAATTATTTAATGAAATCCCACTCAGATAGACATCCCTCTAGTCATCTAAGTGAAAAACATGATCCGAGTTAACTAGGCCGTGTCCGATCATCACGTGAGACGGACTAGTCAAGATTGGTGAACATCTCCATGTTGATCGTATCTTCTATACGACTCATGCTCAACCTTTCGGTCCTCCGTGTTCCGAGGCCATGTCTGTACATGCTAGGCTCGTCAAGTCAACCTAAGTGTATTGCGTGTGTTTCGAGGCCATGTCTGTACATGCTAGGCTCGTCAACACCCGTTGTATTCAAACGTTAGAATCTATCACACCCGATCATCACGTGGTGCTTCGAAACAACGAACCTTCGCAACGGTGCACAGTTAGGGGGAACACTTTTCTTGAAATTATCATAAGGGATCAACTTACTAACTACCGTCGTTCTAAGCAAATAAGATGCAAAAACATGATAAACATCACATGCAATCAAATAGTGACATGATATGGCCAATATCATTATGCTCCTTTGATCTCCATCTTCGGGGCACCATGATCATCTTCGTCACCGGCATGACACCATGATCTCCATCATTGTGTCTTCATGAAGTCGTCACGCCAACGATTACTTCTACTTCTATGGCTAACGCGTTTAGCAACAAAGTAAAGTAATTTACATGGCGTTATTAATGACACGCAGGTCATACAAAATAATAAAGACAACTCCCATGGCTCCTGCTGGTTGTCATACTCATCGACATGCAAGTCGTGATTCCTATTACAAGAATATGATCAATCTCATACATCACATATATCATTCATCACATCTTCTGGCCATATCACATCACATAACACATGCTGCAAAAACAAGTTAGACGTCCTCTAATTGTTGTTGCAAGTTTTTACGTGGTTTGTAGGTTTCTAGCAAGAACGTTTTCTTACCTACGTATGACCACAACGTGATTTGCCAATTTCTATTTACCCTTCATAAGGACCCTTTTCATCGAATCCGTTCCGACTAAAGTAAGAGAGACAGACACCCGCTAGCCACCTTATGCATCTAGTGCATGTCAGTCGGTGGAACCTATCTCACGTAAGCATACGTGTAAGGTCGGTCCGGGCCGCTTCATCCTACAATGCCGCCGAAACAAGAAACGACTAGTAGCGGCAAGAAGAATTGGCAACATCAACGCCCACAACTTCTTTGTGTTCTACTCGTGCATAGTAACTACGCATAGGCCTGGCTCATGATGCCACTGTTGGGAATCGTAGCATAATTTTAAAATTTTCCTACGCTCACCAAGATGCATCTATGGAGTATACTAGCAACGAGGGGAAATGAGTGCATCTACATACCCTTGTAGATCGCGAGCGGAAGCGTTTCAGTGAACGTGGATGACGGAGTCGTACTCGCCGTGATCCAAATCACCGATGACCGAGTGCCGAACGGACGGCACCTCCGCGTTCAACACACGTACGGTGCAGCGACGTCTCCTCCTTCTTGATCCAGCAAGGGGGAAGGAGAGGTTGATGGAGATCCAGCAGCACGACGGCGTGGTGGTGGATGTAGCGGGTCTCGGCAGGGCTTCGCCGAGCTTCTGCGAGACGGAGAGGTGTAGCAGGGGAGGAGGGAGGCGCTCAAGGCTGTAATGTAATTGCCCTCCCTCCCCCTTTATATAGGCCCCCTGGGAGGGGGGGGGCGCCGGCCAGATCCCATCTAGGGTGGGGGGCGGCGGCCAAGGGGGTGCCTTGCCCCCCAAGGCAAGTGGGAAGCCCCCCACCCTAGGGTTCCCAACCCTAGGCGCATGAGGGGGGCGCCCAGCCCACTAGGGGCTGGTTCCCTTCCCACTTCAGCCCATGGGGCCCTCCGGGATAGGTGGCCCCACCCGGTGGACCCCCGGGACCCTTTCGGTGGTCCCGGTACAATACCGGTAACTCCCGAAACATTCCCGGTGGCCGAAACTTGACTTCCTATATATAATTCTTCACCTCCGGACCATTCCGGAACCTCTCGTGACGTCCGGGATCTCATCTGGGACTCTGAACAACTTTCGGGTTTCCGCATACACATATCTCTACAACCCTAGCGTCACCGAACCTTAAGTGTGTAGACCCTACGGGTTCGGGAGACATGCAGACATGACCGAGACGCCTCTCCGGTCAATAACCAACAGCGGGATCTGGATACCCATGCTGGCTCCCACATGTTCTACGATGATCTCATCGGATGAACCACGGTGTCGAGGATTCAATCAATCCCGTATGCAATTCCCTTTGTCAACCGGTATTTTACTTGCCCGAGATTCGATCGTCGGTATCCCAATACCTTGTTCAATCTTGTTACCGGCAAGTCTCTTTACTCATACCGCAATGCATGATCCCGTGACTAACGCCTTAGTCACATTGAGCTCATTATGATGATGCATTACCGAGTGGGCCCAGAGATACCTCTCCGTCACACGGAGTGACAAATCCCAGTCTCGATCCGTGCCAACCCAACATACACTTTCGGAGATACCCGTAGTGCACCTTTATAGTCACCCAGTTACGTTGTGATGTTTGGCACACCCAAAGCACTCCTACGGTATCCGGGAGTTGCACGATCTCATGGTCTAAGGAAAAGATACTTGACATTGGAAAAGCTTCTAGCAAACGAAACTACACGATCTTTTATGCTATGCTTAGGATTGGGTCTTGTCCATCACATCATTCTCCTAATGATGTGATCCCGTTATCAATGACATCCAATGTCCATAATCAGGAAACCATGACTATCAGTTGATCAACGAGCTAGTCAACTAGAGGCTTACTAGGGACACGTTGTGGTCTATGTATTCACACATGTATTACGATTTCCGGACAATACAATTATAGCATGAACAATAGACAATTACCATGAACAAAGAAATATAATAATAACCATTTATTATTGCCTCTAGGGCATATTTCCAACACGCCCAAGGCCAGAACAATGGCCAGGGCGGCGGTCAAGGCGGCTCCGGTGGACCGGGCGGGTCTGGCGGACAGGGCGGCGGCTCAAACCGTCGCCGCGACAAGCAGCAAAACTATCGTGGTGGCGGCCAGGGCGGTGGTGGACATGGCGGGCGCGATGGCGCGAACGGAGAGCGCGACATGTCCCAGGTCAAGTGTTACAATTGTAACAAACCTGGGCACTTCTCCAAGCACTGCACCGAGCCACGACGTGAACGCAAGGAGCAGGCGAACTTGGCGCGTGGTGAAGGGGAAGACACGGAGACGTCCCTCCTGCTGACCACGGTGAGCGCGCTCTCGACAACCACAGAGCGCCCGGTCGAGCGCGTTCTCCTCAACGAGGAGCGCTCCCAGACGCGAGCCGGCCCTGCCGACGGTCGCTGCGACATGTCCTGGTACCTGGACACCAGGGCGAGCAACCACATGTCCGGGTGCCGGGAGATCTTCTCCGAGCTTGACGTCGGCGTGCGCGGCTCTGTGAGGCTTGGCGACGGCAACGACGTCCAGATCGAGGGGAGGGGCACCATTCTCTGCCGAAACGGTGAGCACCTGACCCTGTCAGAGGTGTACTTCATACCTCGTCTTCGCAGCAATATTATCAGCTTGGGTCAGATGGACGAGCTTGGGTGTGAGACCAACATCCGCCATGGGCTGCTGCGGCTTCGCGATTAGGAAGGCCGCCTCATCGCGCGCGTTCAGAGGAACGGCGGACGGCTGTACGTGCTCCGCCTGACGGCAGGGCGCCCTGTCTGCCTGTTGTCACGCGGCGCGGACGAGGCGTGGTTGTGGCACGGTCGCTACGGCCACCTGAACTTCCGTGCGCTGCGGGATCTGGGGCGCTTGGGCATGGCGGACGGCGTTCCCGTCATCGACCGCTTCGACCAAGTGTGCGACGGGTGCGCCCTGGGCAAGCAGCATCGGCCGCCGTTCCCCCACGCCACGACGTACCGCGCGGAGCGCGCTCTGGAGCTCGTCCACAGCGATCTATGTGGGCCGATCAAGCCAGCCACAGCGGGAGGTAACCGGTATTTTCTCCTGATCGTTGATGATTGCTCACGATACATGTGGCTTGAGGTGTTGCAAACCAAGGATGAGGCGTTCGATCGCTTCAAGAAAATCAAGGCATGGGCCGAGGCCGAATCGAACTGCAACCTCCTGGCGTTCCGCTCGGATCGGGGCGGCGAGTTCAACTCGATCGCCTTCCGCAAGTACTGCGACGACGGTGGCATCAAGCACTGCACCACCGCGTCGTACACGCCCCAACAGAACGGCGTGGTCGAGCGGCGCAACCAGACAGTGGTCGAGATGGCCCGCTGTTTGCTGAAGGCCATGGCGGTGCCGGCGACGTTCTGGGGAGAGGCGGTGAAGACTGCGGTCTACCTCCTGAACTGTGCGCCCACGCGCAGCCTCGACGGACTGACGCCGTACGAGGCTTGGCACAAACGAAAGCCGGCGGTGCACCATCTTCGCGTCTTTGGTTGCGTGGCGCACGTGAAGCGGCTCGCCCCGACATCGACAAGTTGGCCGACCGCTCCACGCCGGCGATCTTCGTCGGGTACGAGGAGGGCGCCAAGGCCTACAGGGCCTACGATCCGTCGAGCAAGCGGGTGATCATAACCCGCGACGTCACCCTTGAGGAGCAGCGGAAGTGGGACTGGACGACCACGACAAACGGAGACGCTGCGCCCGCGGTCGAACACCTTGTGGTCACCTACAGTGACGAAGAGCACAGCGAGCTGTCATCCTCGGCGCGCACTGGCTCTCCGGCGGCCTCCGCTACACCAATCAGCGCCAGCTCTTTGTCCTCCGGGGCGGCAGGGTCGCCTCCCATGGCGTCAGCAGGCAGCACGCCCATGTTCGTGGGGGACGGTTGGGCTACGCCGCCGGACGACGACAGCGAGCGCCACGACCTCGACCACACTCCAACCCGCTACCACAAGATGAAGCACGTACTCGCGGAGCTGGACGCGGCGGCGAGGGAGGAGCACATCGGGCTATGTCTCATGGCTGCGGAGGAGCCGGACATCATTGATGAGGCACTTGACGAGGCGTGCTGGAAGCGCGCCATGGACGCCGAGCTCGCGGCGATCCGCGATAACGGCACGTGGGAACTCGCCACGCTCCCGCCCGGCCACAGAGCTATAGGGCTCAAGTGGGTATACAAGATCAAGAGGGACGCCGCCGGCAACACGGTGAAACACAAGGCGAGGCTGGTGGCGAAAGGGTACGCGCAGCGGCAAGGCGTGGACTACGACGAGGTGTTCGCTCCGGTGGCGCGCATGGAGACTGTGCGGTTGCTGTTAGCACTCACGGCGCATCGAGGCTGACAAGTCCATCACATGGACGTGAAGTCCGCATTTCTGAATGGTGATCTCCGTGAAGAAGTGTACGTGCACCTGCCGCCGGGTTTCGTCATCGGCGGCGACGCGGGAAAGGTGCTGCGCCTCCGGAAGGCGCTGTACGGCCTGAAGCAGGCGCCACGGGCTTGGAATGCCAAGCTCGATGCGTCGCTCGTGTCGCTCGGTTTCGAGCGCAGCCCTCTTGAGCACGCGGTGTACAGGAGGGGTGCGGGCGCGTCGACTCTGCTTGTCGGCGTCTACGTCGATGACTTGATCATCACCGGCGCCGGCGACAAAGAAATTGCAGCGTTTAAAGAGCAGATGAAGAATATGTTTGACATGAGCGATCTTGGGCTTCTGTGCTACTACCTTGGCATAGAAGTTCAACAGAAGGCCGGCGCGATCACCCTCTGCCAGGGCGCGTACGCGGCCAAGATCTTGGATGCTGCAGGGATGAGGGGGTGCAACCCTGCAGACACGCCGATGCAGAATCGGATGAAGCTTGGCAAGACCGGCGCCGGCGAGCCCGTGGATGCCACATGGTATAGAAGCATCGTCGGGAGCCTGCGGTACCTCTGCAACACGAGGCCAGACATCTCGTTCTCTGTTGGCATGGTGAGCAGGTACTTGGAGGCGCCGGCGGAGGCGCACTGGGCTGCTGTCAAGCAAATACTGCGCTACGTCAGTGGCACACTGAATCATGGCTGCTACTACAAGCAAGGTGGTGCAGCAGTGCCGGAAGTGATCGGCTACAGCGACATCGATCACGCCGGCGACATTGACGATCGGCGGAGCACAACGGGAGTGGTCTTCTTCCTCAACTCTAGCCCGATCACATGGACTTCTCACAAGCAGAAGGTCGTCGCCGTCTCGTCTTGCGAGGCTGAGTACATGGCGGCGGCAATCGCAGCCTGCCAAGGCGTGTGGCTGTGCAGGCTCCTCGGCGAGCTCACCGGCGACACTCCGACGAGGTCGAAGCTGCGCGTGGACAACAAGTCGGCGATTGCTCTGAGCAAGAACCCGGTGCACCACGACAGAAGCAAACACATTGACATTCAATATCATTTCATTCATGAGTGCATCGAAGACGACAAGGTGGGCGTCGACCACGTCGGCACTGACGGACAGCTTGCTGATTTCCTCACCAAGGCGCTCGGCCGGATCAAGTTTGTTGAAATGAGGTAGAAGGTTGGCGTCGGAGTGGTGAGCACCGGGCGTCGGAATTAGAGGGTGAAATGTTGAACCTGTATTTCCTAACCCGGTTTAGTAGCTAGCTTAGTTTTCTTTCCGTTAGCAAATAAACGGCCAAGTCACGTGTGCATGTACACGATGAGGCCGATCCTAGTTTCGGTTAGTAGTTAGCTAGCTTGGCGCGGCCGTTAGTGTTGCATGGGATGGCATGCAGCATAGCTCGCGGCACGCGCACATGACTCGCACGTCGAGCGTCGTGGGATGGCACGGCCGGTCTGCTCGCGTGTGGAGTTGATCTTTTCTTCTGTAATCTCAGTACAAATAAGAGAAGAGGAAAACGGGAAAAGCTGCAACGCAGTACGCAGCACAAAACCACCTGAGTCATCGTCCTCCTCTCACCATTGTTGTCGTGAGCTAGAGTTTGCAGGTCTTCCTGGTTCCAACATAGCCTGCTCCGAGACGATACCCCCAAGGAGGAGAAAGACGCGAAGACGCCTTCATCGCCTGATCCAGCGGATCTGAGGTTTCCCTCCGGAGCCAAAACTGTGGGGAGGAGGAGCGCACCTCCACGACGACGCTTCCAAGAAAGATCACGGCACCGTCGCCGGCTCCGGTGGAGACCAGAGCAAGGATTTCTCCCGGGGATGTGCCAACCGCCCGCCACCACTGACCGCCGCCAACTAACCACCACCCCCGCTGAGTCCGACCTCACTCTGGCCACGGGATTACACAATCCACCGCGACTAGAAACGCACCACCGCCTGGCCGAAGCCGCCGTCCACCACTGCAGCACCACCGTGGCCACCACCACCGCAACAACCAACACCACATCGCGAAGAGCAGCACCAGATCGAAGAAACAGCTCACGCCAGATCCAGATCGGAGCCGCGAGCGAAGCAGCAGAGCAGACGAGCAGGTCCACCGCCCGCAGCACACCCGCCACGCCCGGCTGGTTCCCGTGCCCGACGTACGCCAGCCACCGCCGCGCCCGGCCGTCGATCTGCGGCCCGCGCGCACATCCGGAGCCGAGAGTAGAGTAAGGAGTGGAGTGGTAGATCATCTCTCTCTCTCTCTCTCGTGGATTGATGTACGTATCTAGTAAATGATAGGGCAAGGAAATGATGTCCATTAATTTTACTCTTCCATTTTTTCTTACTTGTCTCCAGTACACATCTAATCAACTATCGCTTGGCACTAAGCTTTTCATGGCTGTTGTACGAGATTGTGTTGGGCTGGAGGGGATCATATATAGTATCACCATATTTTTGATCCATCGTGTAGTCGGGATGGCAAGCCATAGTCTGGATATATACCTTTTGGCAGTCGATCCCTTCTTCCAGTGTTATCATCTACTACGCCGTCTCATAATATAAAATGTTACAATAAAAAACGTTTTATATTATGGGACGGAGGGAGTAGCATTTTTAGTAGAAGTTAGAAGACTTACTGACAAGCTATTGTACATAACTAAGCAGGAGTCTCATTCCTTCAATCTGTCATCATTCGTTGCAGCAATTTTTTTTTTCACAGGACACTGTGATGAGAGCTAGTTTCAATTGGTTATATGAGCTGATGTGATACACCAGTTCAGCGATGGCCGATGGGTGTCTTCTCATGTTTCTGAATAATCGTTTCTTAAGGTTAGTTTTTGTTGCAATTTTAGTCAGTGCTTTGTGTAGTTTCGAAGTCGTTCGAATTAGCTATGTTTCTAAAGTTCTACACCTTTTTTTATTATTTCGGTAGGCATGGCACAAGTGCTTGTACATATAATCTCCACATTTTTTTTGAAGAGAAGCAAAAGATTTGCCTCATTCATTAAATAAGAGGAATATTGTTTATGTTCGTGTTACAACACAGACAGCGCCGCAACAACCGAAATAAAAGTGACCAACTACTTTCGCGTCATCAAGTATCCCAACTTTCTTGCACCCGCAGATACCCAAAGTGTGGCCTCCTTCTTAATATTGGCGAGTAGGACCGTCGGTGGAGCACTCTTCTGACGGAACACTCGTGCATTCCTCTCGTTCCAAATGGTCCAGGCGACGAGCATGGTGAGCGAGGCCATCGCCTTCCTGTTGGGGGTAGATGTGTCGGAGAGGCCCACCCACCACTCTTCGATGTTGCCTGAGAGGTTCCATGAGGAAGTATCGATGCTCACCAGTTGCAGCCAGTCCTTGACTAATCCCCATAGGCGGGTAGAGAAGCGGCATTTGTAG
Source organism: Aegilops tauschii subsp. strangulata (assembly GCF_002575655.3). NCBI lineage: Eukaryota > Viridiplantae > Streptophyta > Magnoliopsida > Poales > Poaceae > Aegilops > Aegilops tauschii. The sequence goes on from NC_053036.3 coordinate 353,697,416, forward strand.
AAAAGGTGGTCAACAGACTCTTGCTCCCGCTTGCAAAGTGTACAAAGGCCACAGTTTGGTCATCCGCGCTTCTCCAATCTGTCCGCCGTCCAAATTCTGTTTTGAATAGCCAGCCAAGAGAAGAACTTGACTTTGGGGGGGGGGAGCCCAAGCCCTCCACACGGTGTGCTCCATAGGGGATTTGATTGTGCCAACGAATTGCACTTTGTATGCCGACTCGGCCGTGTATTTTGCCCGCTAGCGGTGTGCTTCCATACAATATCATACTCGGCATCCGCCTCGAGATGGAAGCCACGAAGCATTGTCCAGAGGGTGACAAACTGACGTAAGTGATTCAGCGAAAAAGAGTCCGGGATGCATATTCTCGAGACCCACGCATCGTTGTTGAGAGCTTCGCGCACCTTCCAGTTTTTCCTCGTGGACGCCTCGTAAATTAGAGGTGAAATGTCCCTAGGCTTGCGGTCATTCACCCATGGCGCATCCCAAAAAGGCGTCCTTGCTCCATTTCCAACAAAGATTGACGTGGAGGCATAGAACAAGGAGTAGCCCATCGTGTTGCACAGGTTTCCCATACCCACCCAAAGCTTGGTGGGCTCTTTCCATTCAAACCATAACCAACGCAAGTGGAGAGCCCGAGCAAATTTCTCCGTGTTAAGTATGCCAAGGCCACCAAGATCCTTTGGCCAGCACACCGCATCCCAATTCACCTTGCATTTGCACTAGTGGTCTTCTCCGTACCCTCCGAGAGAAAGGCTCTTTCGAGCTTGTTTATGTTGTGTAGAGTGGATGTTGGCACAATGAGCGGCGCGATGGAGAAGACTAGCTGCGAAGACAGCACCGACTTCACAAGGGCACATCGACCAATGGCAGTGATATTTTGACCATCCCAAGTGGTCAACTTAGAGGCCGCTTTGTCCTCTAGGTACTGGTAGTAGACCTTTCTAAGCTTCCACACCGAGAGAGGAAGCCCCAAGTATTTCAGTGGAAACGAAGCCCATGACGCATGAAGGGCCTGAAGGATGCATGTCAAGTTGAGCTGTCCGCACGGAATGGGAACCACTGAGCTCTTCTGGAAGTTTGTGACAAGGCTAGTGACATTGTCGAATAGATGCAGAATGGTGGTTAGGTTGTCAATGTCTTTCTTGATTGGGGCCATCAAGACTGTTGCGTCATCTGCGTATAGGGAAGTCCTAACCGCCACGCCACACTCACGGATCTTGTGAAAGAGCTCTTTTCTCGATGCCAGCTCAAGAATATTGTGCAACGGGTCCATGGCAATGGCAAATAGCAAAGGGGAGAGCAGACCCCCTTGCCTGAAGCCTCGGCCATGAGGGATGGGCTTGCTTGCCACACCATTCAATAGAATGCGCGAGGACGAGGAGCACAATAGGGCGGCAATCCAATTACGAAACATGGGTGGGAAAACAAGCCTCTGAAGAAGGTCCGAGATATAATCCCATTTGACAGAGTCAAAAGCCTTCCGAATATCGAGCTTGAACAGGAGGGACAGTGTTTTCCGCAAGTGGAGGCGTCGCGCAAGATTGCGAACATACATGAAATTGTCATGGATACTTCTCATCTTTATGAAGGCACTCTAGGCATTTGAGATGAGCTTATGCATATGGGGGGCCAGGCGGATTGCCAATATCTTCGCAATAATCTTTGCAATGGCGTGAATAAGACTAATAGGGCGATAGTAAGAAATATCCTCGGCCCCCACTTTTTTCGGGAGGAGCACAACATTTGCGGTGTTGAGCCAATGAAGGCTAGTTGTGCGCAGATTGGCAAAGGAGGAGACCACCCTCATGACGTCCACCTTGAAGGTACTCCAACATTTTCAAAGAAGAGACCGGTAAAACCATCCGGCCCGGGAGCCTTGTCCCCAGGCATCTGGTTAATGGTGTCCCGCACCTCATCCTCGGTTATGGGGCCCCTGAGGCAAAGCCAAATTGTGGGTCTCTGATGGCTCGTGTCCGCGTCAGTTTTCCTCGGAAGAGGAAGGGATGATGCAGCACAGCTATGGTAGGTATTTCCCTCAGTGATGAAACCAAGGTTATCGAACCAGTAGGAGAACCAAGCAACACTATGTAAACGGTACCTGCACACAAAGAACAAATACTTGCAACCCGACGCATAAGAGGGGTTGTCAATCCCTCCCGGGTAAAAGATAGGTAAAGATATAATTTGGTAGATGCAAATAGAATAACGGTAAATAAAATTCCGCGAGGTATTTTTGGGTTTTTGATAATATAAATCTGAAAATAAAAGATGCAAATAAATAAAAAGGCAAATAGCAATATAGATCTGAAGATATATGATGATAAAATAGACCCGGGGGCCGTAGATTTCACTAGTGGCTTCTCTCGAGAAAATAGCATACGGTGGGAAAACAAATTACTGTTGGGCAATTGATAGAACTTCAAATAATTATGACGATATCCAGGCAATGATCATTATATAGGCATCACGCCCAATATTAGTAGGCCGACTCCTGCCTGCATCTACTACTATTACTCCACACATCGACCGCTATCCAGCATGCATCTAGTGTATTAAGTTCATGGAGAAACAGAGTAATGCAATAAGAACGATGACATGATGTAGACAAGATCTATTCATGTAGGAATAGACCCCATCTTGTTATCCTTAATGGCAACGATACATACGTGTCATTTACCCTTCTGTCACTGGGATTGAGCATCGTAAGATCGAACTCATCACAAAGCACCTCTTCCCATGGCAAGAAAAATCGATCTAGTCGGCCTAACTAAACCAAAGATTCGAAGAATAAATACGAGGCTATAAGTAATCATGCATATAAGAGATCAAGAGAGGACTCAAATAACTTTCAAGGATAAAAATATAGATCTGATCATAAACTCAAAGTTCATCGGATCCCAACAAACACACCGGAAAAAGAGTTACATCAAATAGATCTTCAAGAGACCATTGTATTGAGAATCAAAAGAGAGAGAGAGGAAGCCATCTAGCTACTGCCTACGGACCCGTAGTATATAATGAACTACTCACGCATCATCGGAGAGGCGCCAATGAGGATGGTGAACCCCTCCGTGATGGTGTCTAGATTGGATCTCGTGTTTCTGGAACTTGCAGTGGCTGGAATTGTGTTTTGTCGACTCACCTAGGGTTTTTGGATTTTCGGGGTATTTATAGAGCAAAGAGGCGGTGCGGGAGGCGGCCGAGGTGGGCACAACCCACCTGGGCGCGCCTGGGCCCCCAGGCCCGCCCTGGTGGGTGGTGCTCCCCTCAGAGCCCCCCTCTGGTACTTCTTTGGCCCAACATGTGTCTTCTGGTCCAGAAAAAATCTCCAAAAAGTTTTGCTGTATTTGGACTCCGTTTGGCATTGATTTTTCGCGAAGTAAAAAACAAGCAAAAAACATCAACTGGCACTGGGCACTATGTCAATAGGTTAGTCCCAAAAAATGATATAAAGTTGCTATAAAATGATTGTAAAACATCCAAGAATGATAATATAACAGCATGGAACAATAAAAAATTATAGATACATTGGAGACGTATCAGCATCCCCAAGCTTAATTCCTGCTCGCCCTCGAGTAGGTAAATGATAAAAACAGAATTTTTGATGTGGAATGCTGCCTATCATGTTCATCACATTCTTTTCTTTTGTAGCATGGACATATGGACTTTTATATGGTCAAAGCAATAGTCTAGTTTTGACATGAAGATTTCAATACTCAAGCATATCAACAAGCAACCATGTCTTTCAAAATATCAACACTGAAGCAAGTTATCCCTAGCCCATCATGCTCAATCATTGATCCATTCATGAAACACAATCGGATATTGGCTACACCCAATGCTCAAGTACAATCATAGTGCCCCTTAGTTGGTGCCTTATAAGAGAAGATGGAGACTCAAATAAAAATAAAAATTGCATAAAGTAAATAGAAAGGCCCTTCGCAGAGGGAAGTAGGGATTTGTAGACGTGCCAGAGCTCAGAGGGAAAAATTAAGAGATAAGACTTTTTGGGAGGCATACTTTTCCCGTCAACGAAAATGACCGAGTAATTTCCAACACTTTCAATGCTAGATATATCATAGGCAGTTCCCAAACAAAAAATAAAGTTTATTCCTTTTTTCACCATACTTTCACATTCCACGGCTAGCCGTATCCACGGGTACCGTCCATACCAACACTTTCCAGGGAATTTATTATTTGACAACATAAAGTAATTTCATTTTTCATTTCGGGACTAGGCATCCCTGATAGCTTTGCCGTACTCTCGTGCAATGACAAGTGAATAAATGCTCATCTTGAGAATAACACATCTAGCATGGAAAATATTGGCCACCCCCTGCCGCTTCATCAGCGGTACGAGCACACAAAAACGAAATTTATTTTGAAATTAGAGATGGCGCATACAAATTTTCTTATAACGGCACAGAAATACCACATATAGGTAGGTATGGTGGACTCATATGGCAAAACTGGTTTTAAGGTTTTTGGATGCACAAGTAGTATTCCTACTTAGTACAAATGGAGGCTAGAAAAAGATTGAGAAGAACCAACCAAGAAACGAAAAATCTCATAAGCGAGCATTGAGCATAACTAACACCGAATAATGCACCATAAGTACGATGTAATTTCATTGCATAACTATTGACTTTCGTGCTTGCATAGGGAATCACAAACCTTAACACCAATATTCTTACTAAAGCATAATTACTCATCAACATGACTCACATATCACTATCATCATATCTCAAAACTATTACAAAGAATCAGGTTTATTTTGTCCAATGATCTTCATGAAAGTTTTTATTATATCCCTCTTGAATATCTATCACTTTGGGACTAGTTTAATATGTTGCCTTTGATAGCTCAAACAAATTTAAGTGAAGAACATGAGCATAAAATTTTTCATCTCTCAAAATGATATAAGTGAAGCATGAGAGAATTTCTTCAAAAATTTACTAACTCTCAAATAAATCTAAGTGAAGTATGAGAGTATTTCTTCAAAATATTAAAGCACACACTGGTACGTGCCGGTGCTATACAAACGGTTTTTAACCCCTTTCCGCGACAGTGTTCGGAACCGTCACCTCCTGAGTGTGGCCGATAGGGGGGTCCTTCCCACATGACCCAGAAATCGTCGAGGATATGCCCTCCTGGCACACACGCTCGGCAAAATGAGGTCGTGTGCGACCGACGAGCCCTCAAATACAGAAATATGTACAGTAGTGCTCAAAAAATACAATTATACAAGCAAAATCATTTCCGGTCGTAAGTATATCCCACACAGTCAGTCACCGCTAAAGGTTTCCGTTCGTATATACATCCCACACAATCACTCCAAGGAAAACATTTGCGCAAGGTGGCGTAACGCAAACAGTTTTCAATAGAATGTCGTGTGTGATTGTTCATTGATCCAACACGGTTTATTCCTAGAAACTGTGTGCGTTGCCTGATTTCATTGCCCATGGTGTTTTCTCAATAACCGTTTGCAATAGGAAAACCCAATTAGCAAGCTAATTGTCCAATTAGCCGGCTAATTGCCCTATTATTAATAATCCATTTACTGATCTAATTGACATTCATATTAAGCACATAATATACTCCATTTTCATATTAAGGAAGCGGGGTTTCATAATTGAAATACATCGGAGTACAACATGATATAGCTTCAGCACTCAGCTAGCCCATTACACAACTGCACCAGTAGCAAGTTTCACATGCAACATCTAGAACCTTTCGAAATTGGCATCATAGACGGTACATAGAGAGATGCAACTCATCTGGAAAACTGCTGAAGCGCAGGGCGAATATTGAGCCTTCATTCATGTTGAAGGTCTTTGCAACTTTAGGCCAGTGCCTGTGGATGGTTGACCGTCCATCCTTCAACCTCTTCAGGAACACTTCAATATTGAACCGTGGGTGTTGTATGAAAACTTTCCTCGCCTCCTGACCACATAGGTGGTTTGAGAGGTAATCATCAGTGAAGCCTGAAAACAAGGATGTGCATAAATATCTTCTCTATATTGGAAATGGGCCAAAGGAATAAAAAAAGGCATGGTATAATAGTTAGTACCATCTTGTAAACCTCAGTGCTTCCCATTGTTTCCCTGTAACACATATAAGGTAGTTAGTCATCAGGTTAAGTAAGGGTTCGCATGCTATCAGTAAAATATGTTGATGGTAAATAAGCACATTGCAGATTCATCAGATTAATTCAAGCCACATGGAATACCCATTTATCCAAACCAAGCATGATTAAGAACTAGGAAATATATCACTTGTATATGTTTCTCATGTATTAAGTGCAGCCAAATTCGGTTTATTCCTCACATGGTATACAATAACAGAATGCAGCCACAACAATTGAACATTGCATTGCAGAATTGAACCAAGCAGTTAACTAAACACCACAATAAATGAACCAAACGTTAACTGAGCAGCACATTGCACAATATAACATACTCCTAATAGAAGATCAGACAGTTAACCAAACCAAGCATGCTTAACAACTTGGAAATATAGCAATTGTATTTGTTTCTCATGTATTTAGTACAGCCAAATTCGATGTATTCTTCACATGGTATACAATAACAGAATGCAGCCACAACAATTGAACATCGCATTGCAAAATTGAACCAAGCAGTTAACTAAACACCACAACAAATGAACCAAACATTAACTGAGCACCACATTGCACAATATAACATACTTGTCGTGGTTTTGTCACGGCAGATGTCCTAGAGAAAGGACTTAGTCGTGGAGCCATCGCTACGGGTTAGCTTAAAGGGGTTAAAGCGGACAAGGGACGCAAGAGAGTTTTATACTAGTTCGGCCCTTACGATGAAGGTAAAAGCCTACGTCTAGTTATGATGGAATTGATGGGGTTTCGATGACCAGGGAGCGAATACGCTTTGCCTGAGACTCGAGTTGTTGTCTGTTGTCCTTGAACCGCCGCCAGGTCGTCCCCTTATATACATGGGTTGATGCCCGTCGGTTTACAGAATCCCGAGGCCGGCTCATAATCGTGTCAGGCTCGGTCTCTACTACTTCTATCTTACAACACAAGTTTACATATCAATGCCAGTTTATGTCTACAGGACTTAAACCGGCTTTGGGCCCTGGGCCTTCATGAAGCATCACCGTCTGTCTTCATGGACTTCAGATACAGATGAACTACTTATGGGGTTAACCCGGCCTCTCCTGGCCGGTTTACGCCCAGTGGTAATATCCCCAACATTAGGCCCCAGATTGATTTGAACTGGTTCATGTCAATCCTCAATACTTAAGAAAATTTCTTCTTCAACATCTTCACATAATCTTGTAAACCGCCGTGACATCATCTTCTAGGATCATGGTAAACCGCCGTGACGTTACCTGTCATTAACGAGCCTCCGACAATCGAGGCGACAGCTCCACCTCATATCCAAAATTTAGGCTCCTCGATTTTCGCGCCCGGCGCTTATCTTTCTGCCCTTATAAATAGGGCCAGGGGTCTTTCCATTTTTTCCCCTCGTGCCTCTTCGCGTCATCATCTTCCTTGCGCCGACCGACCCTCGAGCTCTGCCGCCACCGTCGTCCTTCGTCTCTGCTTCGACAAAGGCCGCTGCATCAACCTGTTCATATCAGAGAAAAGTGGTGATCCTCCGCTGCTTCCTACTGCGCCAGTAAGTCCCCCTTCTTTTCGCCCTAGATCCGCCGTTAGGGTTCGGCGTTCTTCGTAGCTTGAAGATGTTCTTCCTTCGGTAGCACCAATGGCCGGTTAGATCTGACCTACTTCTAGCACTTTTTGTAGTTTAGACTCCTTTCTTCTTGTTAGAACATCTGCCTGATATCCAACTCATCTCAACTTGGTGAACCTTTAGCACGCTGGAAATTAGGTCAGAATATATTTTGTTTTTCCAACGCGCGGTAGATCTGAAATTACCATAGCAAGATGTGAAACTTGTTTCTTCCTTCACTTACACACTTTGAATACCAGATTGGGCGGTTTAACTTCACAGAATAAATGATGACCCGGTATATACCATTAGTCCCCTATTGAACCGCCAATGCATTACTCCGTTTCCATTGCCAGACTCCAGTTTACGAATAACCAAATCCGGTTTATCAATATGCTTGTATCCTTATACCGCTGTATAGTTGTCCACTATAAATCTTATACCGGCAAAAATCATGTTTCAGATCTTTCATTGCCATGGCCAAGCAAGTCTATGAATGCAATTGGGCTCCTTCTCGAAAAACCGAAGAACAGTTAAACAATCTTGTTAAAACGGGCGCTTTAGCCAAGAAAGATGTCATCCACTGGAGGGTCCCTGGCCCGGAAAATCCTCCTACACCCAAGGATGGAGAGGTAGTCGTGTTTGCTGATCATCTCGGACGAGGTTTTAGCCCTCCCGGTTCAAAAAAATTCCGAGATGTACTAGCCAATTTTCAGCTGCGCCCTCAAGACATCGGTCCCAACTCTGTGACCAACATCTGCCACTTCCAAGTCATCTGTGAGGTTTATCTGCAAGAGGAACCTACGGTCGAACTGTTTAGGGATTTATTTCACTTAAACCGTCGCACAGAGTTCTCGGATGGACCCAATACGGAACTGGGCGGAATGGTGGTTCAGAAAAGGAAAGAAGTCACCTTCCCTCATCCCAAACTCCACAGTCACCCCAAAGAGTGGAACCAGACTTGGTTTTATTGCATGGATACATCTCCACCTGATGAAAACCCCCTGCCGGGTACCGTCTTGGCGAGCTCTCATTGTAGCCTTACCTCGTCTTGTCTCCTTAATAGGGCGCATGCTTCGAGGGAGGGAGGTAGCCGGCTGTTGGGAGCCGGCCACATCCCTGGCCGACTAGAGGAGGCAAAGCCATCTCCAGATGTCTCCTTGGCAAAGGGGCCCACCGCCCGCGGGCCGTTCTGGCATCTGTCGTGGGTGACGTCGGGGCCAACATGGCTACAGTGCCGCGCCGGACGAGGGATGGCTGGCCCGTACGGCGCCCTGTGGCCATGCCTGTTCCAGGATTCGGGGGTAGTGGGCTGTACTGCGGCCACGCCCCATCCTATCACCTGGGCACAGTCTTAGTGGGTGCAGTCTTGGCCGGCTTCTGGGAGTCGGCCTTCTTCATGGCCGGCTTCTGGGAGTCGGTCCTCTCAGGGCCGGCTTCTGGGAGTCGGTCCTCTTGGGGGCCGGCTTCCTGGAGTCGGCTATCTCGTATCTTTCTTGGGGGAGGTCTTCTGAGACTGGGTCGCCTTCTGGGAGTCGGCCCCGGGGATAGTCGGCCGGGGGAAGGCGGCCCTATGCTTTGTACACTTGAAGGCTTGAATGGCCTGATAATTTTTCCAAGAGCCAGGGTGAGTCGGTTAGGCTACCCGTGGCCATTTACTCCTACAGTAGTCCCTGAAGCTGATTGGGCTTCGAGGTTGAGTGGAGGTCGAGAAGCTCGGGTAGCTTCTTATCCTGACGAGCCGGCAGCTGGGAGCCGGCTTCGGTTGGGCGCGCCGTCTTGGTGAAATTTTTTAAAGTCGGAGGGCGGGAGTCTGTTGGCGCGCGCGCTGGGCTGCGGGCCGGCCGCTCGCCGCCTGCGAACCACGTGGCATCCCTTGGCTGAAAAGAGCCTGCCAGCCCACGCGCGCGACAAGACGTCGCCGCAGGTCAGGGGCCCACCACTCCTACGCCCAGGCCCAGGCGCGGATTCTCTGCGGCCCAAAGCCGTCCGCACGTCTTCCTGCGGCGGTTTCGGCACGTCTTTAGGGCGCAGTAATCGCGGGACGTGGGGGAGTGGGTGCAGTTAATCCCACATCCCACCCCACGCCTCACCTCCTCGGCTTCGCCGCACGAGGCTATAAGTAGGGGGAGGGGGGAAGCGGCACACGCTCGCAGGCTCCTCTCTTCTTCACCATCTTCTTCCTCCTGCTTTCCCTCACAGTAGCCTCTCGCCGCCGCACCGTCCCACCATTCTTTTCCCCGCCGCCGCGCTCATTCTTGCCGGCCTCACGCCGCCATGCAATACGGCGGGGACTGGGACGGCTCGAACGTCCATGTGGACCACGTCGAGTTCCTCCGCAAGACGCGGCGGCTGCCCGGCGCGGATAAGGTGCGGGCCCGTCTCGCGCCTGAGAAGGAGATCACGCCGGAGCCGGAGGAAGGTGAGCGGGTGGTCTTCCGCTTGCATTTCTTGCGCGGCATCGGCTTGCCAGCAAGTGCTTTCTTCCGTTCCTTCCTTGAATTCTATCAACTCCAGCCGCACCACCTCACCCCGAACACGGTGGTGCTGCTGTCCGCCTTCGTCACCTTGTGCGAAGGCTATCTTGGCGTTCTCCCACCCTCGAGCTCTGGGGGGAGTTCTTCCAGTCCAAGCTAGGCACGCGTATGCAGGGCGTGCCGGCTCAGAGTGGCGCCTTCATCGCGATGCGGAGGGTGGCAGCCGACAACCCCTTCCCCGTCATCACGCTAATCCAGTCGGTGAAGCTCTGGCAGAAGTCATACTTCTACGTGAAGAACGTCGCCCCGCAAGGCGACTACGTCAATTTGCCGGCTTATGTAGCCGGCCCGTCGGCTGGTAGGCGGCAACAGTGGTCCTATCGGGCAGTGATGCTGACGCCGGCTGGAGCCGCGGCCGTCGCCCAACTGCGGGTGATGATCCAGTCGGAGGGTCTGACTGGATCCGACTTGCTGGCCGCCTTCGTCACGCGCCGGGTGCTTCCGCTTCAGAGCCGCCCTCACCTGATCTGTCAGATGAGCGGCCAGCTCGATCCGAGTCGGATGTGCACCAAGGACATGCCGCACGATGAGGTGGTCCATATGGTGAATTACCTTGTGAACTGCAAGCTCTCCGCAGAATGGCAGTTTGGCAAGGAGCCATATTCCCGAGCACATCCGCCGCCCACGGTATGTTCTCTTTTTCCCTTTCTTCTCTTAGTTTTGTCGCCGAGTTCCTTTTGGCCGACTCTGACTAGTCGGCACGTCTCGGCAGAGCCCTCTCCTTCGGCCTGCAGGCGGGTCGGAGGCGGAGCGCCGATTCCTCCCCGACCGGGTGGAGCAGGACCTGGAGGACCCCGACTTGGGGGCGGCTGCCATGGATGACAACACCGAGGCGGGTGGCGGCCAAGCCGGCGGCGAGGCAGGCAGCTCCGGGCTTGGAGTCAGCTTCGACGACTGGCCGGATGACGATGAGGCGGAAGTCGTCCCACGCCGCCAGCCAGCGTCTGCCCACGGCGTGGGTTCCTCCGCCGCGCCACCTACTCGGGGCGGTGGGCAGAAGCATCGTGCCGCGTCGGGCTTGTTTGGCAGTCGGCCGAAGAAGCCCAAGGGCGGGGCAGCGGCGACCAGGCGGGAGGAGGCGGCCGCGAAGGCGGCCCGCTTCCGCAAGGCGGTGAAGCAGCCACAGACGGTGTCAGCGTAAGTGTATACTCCTTCGTGTATTCTTTCTTCTTTTCTCTGGTAGTTCCTAAATCCTTGTCCTTTCTCAAAAAATCAGGGCTCCACTGTCGCTCGAGCGGGTTGCTGCCGCCTCCGTCGTTGGATCGCCGGGAGGATCCGGGAGCACCACTCGCCGCGTAGACCCCCGCGCCGAGCTTCAGGCGGCGACGGAGCGAAATGCGCGGGAGGCGCAGGAGGAGCGGGAGGCGGAGGAGTTGAGGGCGGCCGCCGCCAAGGCGGCGCAGGAGGAGGAGGCGGCGAAGGCGCGCGCCGATGCAGCGGCCAAGGCCCAAGCGGAGGCTGCGGCCGCGGCGATGGCGGAGGGGGCCTTGCTAGCCACCCCTCTGCGCGTCGCGGCGCCTGAGGCCCCAGAGCCCCCGCCAGAAGAAGCCGGCGGTGACCAGCCGGGATTGGAGAGGGAGGACGACGTCGTCGTCCCGGAGAGGGAGGCAGCACCGGCCCCGCCGACTGGGGCGACCCAAGGTGGCCGGCCTAACTCGCCGCCTGCGCAATCGGCCAGGGGCGAGCCGGCCGCGAGGACTGATCTGGTGGTCCAGACGCCGTCGCGCCAGCGCGCGGGGAATTCTGCATCGGAGCCGCAGAAGGCCGCGGGCTCCAGCTCATCGGCCCAGGACATGTAGGCGGCCTGCGCCAGCTCGGGGTGGACGCCGGGTGGAGGGACAGCTGTGGTGAATATGGCCATGCAGGACGTCCGGAACCAGCTTCAAGCCCAGGCTGCGGCGCTGAGGAAATATAATGACGAGTTCCTTGCGACGCGGGCGGCCATTCGGGTTAGTCTTCTTGGCTTTGCTTTTTTGATCTTGGTTTCTTCCGTGGGGGCGCGTCAGCGCACCCACTGGGTGTAGTCCCCGAGTTCCGAGTCGGCTGCTGAGCAGGCGGCTTGGAACTTCCTAGCGGGCCTTGTTTTGCTATTCTTGTTCTCATTCGCTCCTCTGCCTGACTTGCAGGACTACCACAACCTCCGCGCGACTGCCTTCAACTCCCAGGCTCGGGAGCTCACCCAGAAGACTGCCGACCTATCTGAGAGCCGGGGTAAGTGCTTCATCTTTTATCTCACGTGGGGGCGCGTCAGCGCACCCACTGGGTGTAGTCCCCGAGATTCGGGCCGACTGTTGAGCAGTCGGGTCGGATCTTCCTTGACGACTTCTTCCTTATTGCTTCTTTCTTTTCTGCCATCCCTGCAGCGGCCAACGCCGGTCTAAGGGAGCAGCTGGGCGGGACTCAGGCCGCCCTCCGCGCTAAGGAGGCCGAGTTTGCCGTCTTGGCATAGGAGCATGACCGCCTGGCCAAGAGGTTGGCCGACCAGGAGGAGAACCACAAGGCGGCCCTGAAGGCGGTGCGGGACAGCGAGGCCGCCCTCCAAGCCGAGTATGAGACAGAGGCGGCCAGCTGGGCCGAAGCGAAGCAGACACTGATCAACGACTATGGCCAGATCGAAGACTTGGTTGACGGTAGGCCGCCTTCCTCTTCGTCCTTGCTTGCCGCTTGCCGTTTTAGCTCGTTTTCTGACTTGGTGTTTTTCTCTTCTTTCTCTTTCTTCCTTGCGCAGAGTACTTCACTGGCTACTCTACCGCCACCAACTAGGTCATCGAGGCCCACCGCGAGGCACAAAGGCAGGCTGGCGCCGAAATCGCACCAAACGCTCGCCGGTCGCTGGAGGAGTAGCTCTTGGCGATCCAGGCCCGCCTCCAGCCGGCTCATCGCCTGCTCCGCCGGCTTCAGCGTGTTGGGGCGCAGGTGTTGGCCGCTCTCTGGCCTGGTGAAGTGATTCCCCGCACCCCCAGTCGGACTGCCGACTGGCTGGAGGTGGCGGTCGGCTGCTTCAAGGCCTGGAAGGCTTCGGCGGCTCGGTCCGGCGCCAGGCGGGTGCTGGAGTTCGCCAAGGCCTGGTATCCCGAGTTGAGTCTGGACCAGCTGGCCACCTGGTGGCAGGAGGCCGACACGGAGCTGGAGCCGGCGCGGCCGGCTATCATCCAGCGGGCTTCGGCGATCGCCGACTACACCGACACCAGCGTGTTCGCTCCTGAGGTGGACGACAACGGTGTTGCCCAGCCGGAGGAGTGGTTCGGGCTGAACCCGGCAGACGGCGAGGACTCGGCGGAGGCGATCGACTCCAGCGATGAGGGCGAGGAGGAGGAGGAGGAGGGTGAAGACGCCGGGCCAGATGGTGGAGCGGCCGGTCAGCCTCAGCTTGACCGTGCCTCCAGCAACAAGGCACACGCGGGTGCACCGCCTCCAGCCGGCGATGGTCAAGCCGAGACCCGCCAGCCGGCCACTCCTCCAGCCGGTGGCGCCGTCTCCACCGACCAACCCGGCTCCCACACCGCGCCCTTAGTCTAGTCTGCTGCCTCTATTTCCCTGTTTTACCACTCTTGGAACAGTATTTTGTTAGGTTTGCACAATTCCACCCACTGGGGGTGTATTCGAACTATATTGATTACCGGCCTGTTGGGGGCCTTATGTGTAAATATAATTATGCATGCGTTTGGCTTTCCCTTGTTCTTTGCTTTTCATCCTTCTGCTATTTCCTTTGCCGCCCTCCCTTGGTTGCCGCCTCCCCAGTCGGACGGTTGCTCCGCAATCTGTGGCTGGAGGAGTGCTTGGCCAGTTGGGAGGGCAAGTACTCTAGCTTTGTTGGATTATAGCGAAGTGATTGGGAGGCCAGCCAGCCGGCTGTTTTGACAGCCGGCAAGCGTGGTTGGAGGCCGTCTTTTCGTTATACAAGTTCGTTAGTCCTTAGCCGTTTTTCATGTGGGCATCCTTTCTGCCTTTGGCTCTTGCTAGTCGGACAGTCGGTTCTTTGAGCTGCGACTTTCAACAAGAGAGGGCTCGGGTGCCGGCACACTACTTGTCTGACTTCAGGTAGAACTTTAATATAACTTAAGGCGGCCGGTCCCCGGGCCGACTAGTCGAACCCGGTGCCAGACAGAAAATCAAATGTAATAATACATTCATGAATATGACACTCGTCATTCATAGATAAAGGAGGGCAGTCCCCGAGTGCTCCTCGGGGGGCCCGTTGTTTCGTACTTAATACAAAAAGGTAGCATGATACATACTGCTTTCAACTGTAAAATCTTCTCAGGAGGTTCGCGTTCCATGGTCGCTCCGACTCCTTGCCGGAATCATCCCTCTTGCGTGCTCTTGGTTTTTGTGCGTTGATTAGGTAGTAGGAGTCGTTGCCTAGTGCCTTGCTGATGATGGAAGGGCCTTCCCAAGGGGCCGAGAGCTTGTGCTGGCCGGCTGTTCGCTGGATCAGCCGAAGCACAAGGTCGCCCTCTTGGAAAGATCTTGGCTTGACCTTGCAGTTGTGGTAACGGCGCAAACCCTGCTGGTAGATGGCGGACCGGCTGAGTGCTAACAGCCGGCCTTCTTCCAGCAGGTCGACGCCGTCTTCTCGCGCTTCCTTGGCCTCCGCCTCCGTGTACATGGTGACCCGAGGCGAGTCGAACTCGATGTCGGTTGAGATGACAGCCTCGGCACCATATACAAGGAAGAATGGAGTGAAGCCGGTTGACTTGTTAGGGGTAGTACGCAGACTCCAGAGGACAGCCGACAGCTCATCGAGCCAGCAGCCGACTGATCGCTCCAGTGGTACGACCAGTCGGGGCTTGATGCCGGAGAGGATGAGTCCATTTGCTCGCTCGACCTGGCCTTTTGACTGCGGGTGGGCAACGGACGCTAAGTCCAGTCGGATACCCTGCGTCGCGCAGAAACGTGCCAGTGCTCCTTTGGCAAAGTTTGTGCCGTTGTCGGTGATGATGCTGTGCGGCATGCCGTACCGAGTGGTGATGTCAGCAATGAACGTCACGGCAGTCGGCCCATTCAGCTTCTTGATCGGCTTTGCTTCGATCCACTTGGTAAATTTGTCCACGGCGACAAGCAGATGTGTCAGGCTGCCGCGGGCTGTCTTGAATGGGCCCACCATGTCCAGCCCCCAGACGGCAAAGGGCCAGGTGAGGGGATGGTCTTGAGTGCGAAAGCCGGCAGGTGTTGCTTGGAACTGAAGACTTGGCATCCTTTGCAGCTTTTGACTATCTCTTTGGCATCTTCCAAAGCAGTCGGCCAAAAGAAACCGTGGCGGAAAGCTTTGGCCACAAGTGATCTTGAGGCTGCGTGGTGGCCGCATTCGCCTTGATGGATATCCTTGAGGATTGCCACACCTTTCTCTGGCTCGACGCAGCGCTGGAAGACTCCAGTGACGCTGCGCTTGACAAGTTCTCTGTTTATTATTGCATATGCTCCGGCTCGACGTTGCACTAGTCTTGCCGAGATCTCATCAACCGGCAGCTCTCTATTAACTAGGAAGTTGAGGATGGGCTGGGCCCATGATGGAGCTGTGACTTCTTCTACTATCAGTACGGCCACTGTGACTTGGGTGGGCGGGTTGGGTGGTGGGGAGTTGGAGTCGGCCACCGCTTCTTGTGTCGCTGCAGTCCCCGGGCCGGGTTCTGAAGTCCCCGAGCCGGGTGCGACTACGGCAGTCCCCGAGCCGGTTGTCGAAGTCCCCGAGCCGCCTGCTGGGTTCCTCCAGTCGGATCCGGCTGCATCGGTGGCAGGCGGTACGAAGATAGAGTCCGACTCTGGAGACGGCTTGATGGGCGGTTTGAGGAGGCGCTGGAGAGAGACACCGGTCGGTATAGCCTGTCGGGTAGAGCCGATCAGCGCCAGGGCATCTGCTTGGTCGTTGTCGGCCCGTGGCACGTGAAGGAACTCGCACCCTTCAAAGTACCCACTGATCTGCTGGACGAGGAATCGATAGCTCGCCATGTTTGCATCCTTGGCGTCCCAGTCGCCAGATGACTGCTGGACCACCAAGTCTGAGTCGCCATAACACAGGATCCGGCGTATGCCGAGCTCTTTGGCTAGCCGGAGCCCGTGTATGAGTGCCTCGTACTTGGCCACGTTGTTGGAGGCGGCAAAGTGGATTTGCAGCGTGTATCTGAGCTTGTCGCCTTTGGGAGAGGTGAGGACGATGCCGGCTCCCAAGCCGGTGCGCATCTTGGACCCATCGAAGTGCATCCGCCAATGAGTAGAGTCGGGAGCCGGCGGTAGATACTGGGTCTCGGCCCAGTCGAGGAGGAAGTCGGCCAATGCTTGGGACTTGATGGCGGTGCGGGGCTGGTAGAAGATTGTGTAAGGTGCCAGCGCAATGGCCCATTTAGCCACCCGGCCCGACGCATCCCGGCTGCCTATGATCTCGGCAAGCGGGGCGGTGCACACGACCGTGATGGGATGCTCTTGAAAGTAGGGCTTCAGCTTCTTGGCGGCGAAGTACACTCCATAGCACATCTTCTGGTAGTGCGGGTAGTTTTGCTTTGAGCTGGATAGTACTTCGCTTAGATAATATACCGGCCTCTGGACTAGCTGGGCTCGGCCTTCTTCCGGGCGCTGGACCATGACAACTGTACTGACCACTCGGCTAGTCGCGGCAATGTAAAGGAGCATGGGCTCCTTCTTAGTCGGCGCCGCCAGGACAGGTGGAGTAGTCAGCATCTTCTTCAACTCATGGAAGGCTTGGTCTGCTTGGTCATTCCACTCGAAATGAGTGGATTTCTTCATGAGTCGGTACAGGGGAAGAGCCTTCTCTCCTAGCCGGCTGATAAAGCGGTTTAAGGAGGCCAGGCACCCAGTGAACTTCTGCACGTCTCGCAACTTGGTGGGAATCTCCATTCTCTTTTTGGCCTTGATCTTCACAGGGTTGCACTCAATGCCGCGTTCGGAGACCAGAAAACCTAAAAGCTGGCCGGCCGGTACTCCGAACACGCATTTCTCGGGGTTGAGCTTGATCTGGAATCGGCGCAAGTTGGCAAATGTTTCTTTGAGGTCCTCCAGCAGGGTGCCGCGCTTCTCTGTCTTCACCACAATATCGTCTACATAGACGTGGGCATTTCTGCCAAGTTGCTTGAGGAGGCATTTCTGCATGCAACGCTGAAAAGTGGCACCGGCATTCCTCAAGCCGAATGTCATAGTCAGGTAACAGAAAGCTCCGAATGGTGTGATGATGGCAGTCTTCAGGCGGTCTGCTGGGTCCAACTTGATCTGGTGGTATCCTGAGTAGGCATCCAAAAAACTCAACAGCTCGCATCCGGCCGTGGAGTCTATCACTTGATCAATCCGTGGCAAAGCAAACGGATCTTTGGGGGCAGGCCTTGTTGAGGCTGGTGTAGTCTACACACATACGCCATTTGTTGTTCTTCTTCAACACCAAGACTGGGTTGGCAAGCCACTCTGGGAAAAATACTTCCATAATAAAGCCGGCGGTGAGGAGCCGGGCTATCTCTTCTCCTACGATTCTTCGCTTCTCTTCTGACAGTCTGCGGAGGGGCTGCTTGACCGGCTTCACGTCGGCTCGGACGTGCAATTTGTGCTCGGCGAAATCCTTCGGAACACCCGGCATGTCCTTTGGGGACCATGCAAAGATGTCTCGACTCTCATGGAGGAAGTCGACGAGCTCGCCTTCCTATTTACTGTCCAGGTTTGCACCAATGACTGCAAACCTTTCCGGGTTCTCTGGGTCCAGAGGTATCTTCTTCGTCTCCTTGGCCGGCTGGAAGGAGCCCTGCGCATCATAATCCTTGGGGTTGGGAGACAAGGCCGGCTGCTTGCCGGCCATGGCCACAACTCGCTCCAGCATCTTCTTCTCTTCTGCCACTACGAGGGACTCGGCTAGCCGACTGCTGGCTGCGGCGCACTCGATGGAGTTCTTGTAGTCGCCGGCTACAGTGATGATCCCCTTCAAGCTCGGCATCTTCATCTTCAGGTAGGCGTAGTGGGGCACAGCCATGAACTTGGCCAGAGCAGGTCGGCCAAGCAAGGCGTGGTAAGGGCTCTCCAGATCTACTACCTCGAACCAGATTGCTTCTCGGCGAAAGTGATCCTTGTCTCGGAAGAGAACATCCATCTTGATCTTGCCGATCGGGGAACAGGACAGGCGGGTACGATGCCATGGAACACGGTCCGGCTTGGCATGAGCTGCTTTGCCTTGAGGTTCAGCTTCTCCATGGTATCGCGGTACAGTATGTTGATACTGCTTCCGCCATCAATCAGAACGCGGGAGAATCGGGCAGCTCTCCTCTCCGTTGCGAGGGTGACATCCAATACTAATGCGTAGGAGCCAGGGGACGGCATCACCTCTGGGTGGTCGGCCCAGCTCCAGTTGATAGGCTTCTCGGACCAATGCATGAACTCGGGGTTGCTGGAGGCGACTGCGTTGACCTCTTGGTGCTGTTGGCGCCGGCTACGCTTGTCTTCAACCTGGCTCATGAAGACGACGTAGGCGGCGTGTTCTTCAGGGAACTCATCTTGAATGGCTCCGACTGCTGGTCGAGCAGCCGGCTGCTGGGGGGCTGGAGGCGGCGGGCCGGGAGGCGGAATCAGCACCAGCCCCTCGCCCTTGGAGATCCGTGTGAGCCAGTGGCACTTTCGGGTCGTGTGGTTGGATGGCTTCGCGCCGCTGTGGAACTTGCAGGGGGCATCGAAAGTCTGCTCGTAGGAGAAGGCCGGCTGCCAAGCCGGCCTGCCGCCCTTCTTCTTGGGAGCGGGCCGTTCTTCGGGCTGCTCATCTTCGACTGTGGCCACCTGCCGACTGGTGGAAGGCGGCATAGGGGCCTTACGCTTTTGGTCGTTCTGGTAGGGGCGCCGATTGGGGTCGCCAGCCGGCGTCTTGGGAGCCGGAGCGAGCACCTTCCCAGAGGCGTCGACTCGGAGCTCGGTCTTCATCAAGGAGTCAGCCGTGGCGTACTTGTCCGCAATGATCAGCAGCTCATCGAGGGTAGCCGGCTCGTCGCAGAGGAGTCGGTGCTTGAGGAGGGTGCCCTCTCGGCACCCGGCGGTGAAGTATTCGATGGCCTGAACCTCGTGCACCCCCTCACGGGAGTTGCGGAGCTCGGCCCACCGCGTGAGGTAGTCGCAGGTCGACTCGTGGGGCCCTTGGACGCACAGGGAGAGCTGGCGGGGCTTGGGAGGCCGCTTGTACGTGCTGGTGAAGTTGCGGACGAAGACTTCCGTGAAGTCCAGCCAGCTGTTGACGCTGTAGGGCTTAAGGCTATTGAGCCAGGTGCGTGCCGTGCCTTGCAGCATGAGAGGGACGTACTTCATGGCTACGCGCCTGTTGTCGTTCGCTATGCTGACAGCAGTAGAGTAGTCGATGAGCCAATCTTCCGGCTTCACAGAGCTGTTGTACTTGGGCGTGTCTCTGGGGAGCGAGAACCCTTTGGGGAAGGGCTCGTCGCAGATGCGGGGGCCAAAGCATGGCGGGCCGACATCGTCTTCTTCTTCTAGCGCAAGGGATCGAGCTAGGCGGTCGATCCGGTGGCGGGCGTCGTTTTCGCCGACTCCTTCGCGGTGGCCTAGTCGGCCACCAAGAGTCGGATGCGTGACAGGTGGCGGGGTGGGATGTCTCTCCCCTAGAGGCGGGGGAGGAGGCGGATTTCCTTGGCGCTCCACTGCTCGAGGGCGGCCATCCGCGTCGCGCTCGATGGTGACCCGAGTCTGGCTGCGGCTAGCAGCCGGCTCCTTGTCTTTCCTTGCGCGGGCGCCGCTCACAGTCGGCGACCGGGATGTCGCGGCGTGCTCTCGGCGCGGGGGAGGACTCTCAGCGCGGGCGCCGGCTTCGTGCCGTTCTGCGGCCGCGTCGATCAGCTGCTGGATTCGCCTTGTCATGTAGGGGAGCTCATCAGCTCCCAGCCCATTTAGCTCTTCAGCGGCCGCCTGAGCGGCTCGCAGATTCTCGAGCGGGGTGGCGTAGACGGGGCGGTCTGCCCCCAGCATGCTGGCGATGGCCGCGCCGCGCTTCTTGACGAGGCCGGCTCGGCTCGGCCCGCCATGAGGCGGCGTGCCAAAGGCGGCGTGGTCGACTTCGCGCTGGTGAGTCTCGGTGAGGCCTCTCATGGAGGCTATGTTCTGGCCTTCCGCGATGAGGGCGAGGCGGCGTGCTTCCAGGGTCTCGGCGTCGGCGTCGGCAGGGATGGGGACGGATAAGTCATGCATCGCCGCTTGCACGGCGTCGTGGGCGTTCTCGCCTGAGTTGGCGACGTGGCTGATGACCAGCACCTCAGTGACAGCGCTGCTGCCGCTGTCAGCTCGAGGGAGAGGGTCGTCGAAGACTACCACGTCGGAGGGGTAGGCGTCGAGCGATGCCGTGTCGGAGTCAACAAGCATCGGGTCGGTGGATCCGACCGACTCCAAGTCTACAGCAGGCTCGCTGGAGACGTGAAGTTGGTCGAGGAGGCTGACGAGGCGGCTCTCAGGGTAGTCCGTGCCTGCGTCGGACGCGGGCTCGTCGGAGATGCGAGTCTCGCCAAGAAGATCGGCGAGGCAGCTCGCCGCGCAGACGTCGTCAATGCCTTGCAGCGCGTCGGGGCAAGCGCCATCGGGCGCAGCGGGCTGGCTGCGCTCGCGGGGAAGAAAAAGGGTTCCCGTCCAGAACAGGTCTCCGGACGACGGTGCACCTGGCCCCACGGTGGGAGCCAAATGTCGGGTGGTAGGTGCGACATATGCCAACGGGTGGCTTATCATTGTGGGAGCCAGTAAGACATCGCCGGTGCCTGGAAACGGGATGAGGCGAAGACATGCACGCCGGCGAATCTTACCCAGGTTCGGGGCTCTCCGTGGAGATAACACCCCTAGTCCTGCTCTACGGGGTCTCCGCATGATCACTAGATCAAGACAAGTAGCTACAAGTGCTCCTTGAGCTGTCGGGTTAGAGGGAGAAGAAGGGCAAGGCTAGCTCTCCTTTTCTCTTTATGTGGTGTGTGTAATTCTATGAGACCAACCCTTTGCATGGGTGTCCCGGGGGGTTTATATAGGCCTACCCCCCAGGGGTACAATGGTAATCCGGCTGGGCGCGGGTCCCAGCCATCAGTGTCTATGCTTGCCGGCTTCTCCGCCGGTCATTGGGGCCCGCCGGCTGGTGGGTCCCGCCGGCTGCCGGCTTCTTGGCCGGCACGCTGGCCCCACCGCATGGGGGCTTTGTCAGCGGCTGGTTACTGTTGCCTCGCCTCTGGTGACGATGGCTTTGTCGAGGTAAGCATGGCTACAGTGTCGCCGTCTTGGCGAGCTCTCACTGTAGCCTTACCTCATCTTGTCTCCTTAATAGGGCGCATGCTTCGAGGGAGGGAGGTAGCCGGCTGTTGGGAGCCGGCCACATCCCTAGCCGACTAGAGGAGGCAGGGCCGTCTCCAGATGTCTCCCTGCCAAAGGGGCCCGCCGCCCGCAGGCCGTTCTGGCATCTGTCGTGGGTGACGTCGGGGCCAACATGGCTATAGTGCCGCGCCGGACGGGGGATGGCTGGCCCGTACGGTGCCCTGTGGCCATGCCTGTTCCAGGATTCGGGGGTAGTGGGCTGCACTGCGGCCACGCCCCATCCTATCACCGTTATGTGGGCACAGTCTTAGTGGGTGCAGTCTTGGCCGGCTTCTGGGAGTCGGCCTTCTTCATGGCCGGCTTCTGGGAGTCGGTCCTCTCAGGGCCGGCTTCTGGGAGTCGGTCCTCTCAGGGCCGGCTTCTGGGAGTCGGTCCTCTTGGGGGCCGCCTTCCTAGAGTCGGCTATCTCGTATCTTTCTTGGGGGACGTCTTCTGAGACTGGGTCGCCTTCTGGGAGTCGGCCCCGGGGATAGTCGGCCGGGGGAAGGCGGCCCTATGCTTTGTACGCTTGAAGGCTTGAATGGCCTGATAATTTTTCCAAGAGCCAGGGGGAGTCGGTTAGGCTACCCGTGGCCATTTACTCCGACACCTCTTAACCCGTCTGATTCAAATTATCAGGGTACTTCTCACTCATCTTCTAGCGAGTCATCGACCACACAGCGTCCACCCCTCAAAACAGTTCCTGGGTGAGCTATGCACGTGTCTTTATTCTTGATGTGTTATCTTTTCATACTGTACTGATCCTCATGTCTATCTTTTCTCAGCGCCAAGCCGAGACCCAGCAAGAAGGCTCGGTTAAGCAAACTGGCTGATGATAATGTAGCTGTTGAACCGGAAAAAACTCCAGATCCGGAAGAAACCGACGCTGACGACATGCTTAACGATCCGCCGCCTCAAGACCATGACTTCCTTGCCGAACAAGTGCAAGTTGACACTACAAGCCATACAGACCGGCCAACCAGCCCTGTCCGAACTGATGACAAACCGGTCAGTCCAGTTAAGGATAGTGACAAACCGCCAACTACAGTGAAGGCTGCTGATGACCAAGATGATGACATTATGATTACTGGCACATGCCACACCACTCCTACCAATCCTGTCGCTTTGTCAAAGCATACTGCCAAGGACGAGCTCTCTGCTATCGGCAAAGGCAAATGGAATGCCGATTTATCATGCTACGCCCATCTCAATGCTCAAGACATTCACTCTGGCTTCTTGAACCGTCTGTATACCAGCCGTGATTATGAAGCTAGTTTGGTAAACTTGATGAAGGAGCGATATGAGGTAACTACTATTTTTCTCTTTTGTCCAATTGCAGTTTATCAAACTCCTAGTAGCCCCCAAGTGACGGTTTATGATACCAATCTAAACTGGGACTTTTGTCATAACTTAACTTTGCATATTTAGCCTCCAGGGACCGGATTACTTCTTTAAGATGAACCGGTTCCTTAAAATTTGCCATACTGCTCTTTCACCGGTATAGCCCCCAAGGGCCGGCTTAACTTTATAAAGATGAACCGGGACTGTATAAGAACTCCCATACCAACAGTTTTTGAGCAAACACACATTAGCCCCCAAGTGCCAAGATTAATACTTGTATTGTGCTTGGGACTTGTAGAAATATCTGATAAGGAGCAAATATGCATTAGCCCCCAAGTATCAAGGGCATAACTTGTTATGTGCTTGGTACTTCAAATATGTACTGTCAACTCATTATGTATCTGTCTCTTTATAGGCTGAACTGAGCAAGAAGGAAAGCCAAACCGCTGATCTGCAAGAGAACATCAAGTCCCAACAGGCCAAAACTTCCAAAGCAAAAGATGAGCTGACGAGCGCCTTAGCCGCTATGGAAAAGCTAAAGGAGAGCTTCGCCAAGGAGCGAGTGGATTGGAACACAGAGAAATCCGCTTTGCGAAAAAGAGCTGAAGACGCAGAAGCAGCTCTCAAACCGGTGGTAGACGAGCTGACTGGTGTAAAACGGCAAGTACATGCTATGTCCGCTGTTGTGTTTGGTAAGCATCCTTGCTTTATACTTTCAACATATCTTCCCATGTGTTGCTATTTTACTGACGTTTATAATGATGCAGGAACTCGTATTAGCCATCTGGGCTCTGACGTACAGAAGAAATTGAAAGCGGCCTATACTCTGATAGAGCAGCTGTATACCGGTGCGCAGCGGATCATCTGCACCGCGTCACACAATAAACCTCCTCCAACATTGATCAAGGACACCTTAGAGAGGCTATCCATGCTGCCTGCTCGGGTTGAAGAACTAAAGAAAGCTGCGGCAAGGGCCGGAGCTCTGACCGCTCTAACCCGGGCAAAGGCGTGGGTGCCTGATCTTGATCCGGTGGACGTGGCTAAAGGCTTCCCAAGCTTAAAAGAAGATGGATCAGAATTTGGCCAGGAGGATCTCCGCACCATAAACCGGGAAGTACGTCCACTGGCTTGTCAATTGGCTAAAGAAGCTTATCTCTCATACTATCAGGCAAGTTATGATGATAAGAACAGATGGGTTGCGGCGCCAATTCCAGAAGCGCAAAATCTGATCCCTCCAATCCGTAAGCACACTTATGCCCCTGATATTGAACCGTCAACCCTTAGAAGCAACGAAGCTGTGTTCCAAGCTTTAACTGGGATCGACTGGACCACTGTTGACTTCCAGCCGCTGGGTAGAGACGAAGAAGCTGAACCAGTGCAAGATGATCCGCAGCCGTCAGGTCAAGCTGATAAGCAATCATAATCTGGGGGCCGGTTTAGTCTTCCACTTGCTGCAATGCTTATTGAGAAACAATTATCCCTTTGGGCATTGAAACGCCTTGTAATAGGCTAGTTAAAACACTTGGTCTGTTATGCCTTCGTGCATATTTATCTGCGACTGATGCGTGTTAATCCGCCATGCTTAAGATATGATGTTCATAATCCATAGCTATTTATTCAATTTGTTCCTGCAGATAAGAAGCTTAAAGCGCCCTGGCGGTTTACCACCGGGCGGGTCATGATACCCAAATATATATATGACCAAGGTTTATAACCAAGGTTGTAAAAGATAACCAAATATGGAAATATATGATACCTGTGACCTTTAGGCATAGTGTTGGCTGACCAACTTTGTAATGAGGGTAATAACCCTAATCCGGAGTAAAAGTAACTCCTGTTATATGATGCCGGTTTACAATAAAACTGTTCTGGGTTGTGATAAACACCGGTTTATTCCATACTGGTGACTTTGAGTCAAAACCAGACCGGGCTGATAGTCTCCGGATTATAACTTGATCATGTACTGACAACTTGCAGTTGACAGCCTAACCGGGTTGATAAACACCGGTTTGAAAACATCACAAATCTTATCAAAAGAAAGAGAAACTTAGCAAAAGGCAAATAAAACCGTTGTAGTCGAGGCTTTTCACGGGCTGCTAGGCCCTAAATTCGACAGCAAAGAATCTCCAAACAACATTGTGAGTTGTGCTCAGTGGGTGCCTATGTTTGAGCTGTTGTTTTACAACACTCTCTTTGGCCCCGGATTGATGTGGCTTTGAGCCGATCAAGAGGTGTGACTGTGGTTCGGATACGACCAAGCCCCCAAGTGATGCTGTGGCATTGCGCCGATCAAGAGGTGTAGCTATGGTTCGGGTACGACCAAGCCCCCAAGTGATGCTGTGGCATTGCGCCGATCAAGAGGTGTAGCTATGGTTCGGATACGACCAAGCCACCAAGTGATGCTGTGGCATTGCGCCGATCAAGAGGTGTAGCTATGGTTCGGATACGACCAAGCCCCCAAGTGATGCTGTGGTATTGCGCCGATCAAGAGGTGTAGCTATGGTTCGGATACGACCAAGCCCCAAGTGATCTAATATGAAGCTTTGAGAAGCTAAATCAAGGGGTAAACCGGACGCCGCTTTGTAAGCTCCATGTAACCACACATGATGTAAGAAAAACAACAGATACCCCGCTTTAGCTGAGGTTCCGGTTTATTATATTGATCATAATATATACAATGTCATAATATTTACATAAGCAGAGCCTATAGCTCAAGTATAGTAAGGCCGAAGATGAGTAATATTCCACGGCCGGTTGGTCTCCTCCTCCGATTTATGTGAGTCTTTGCGCTCTCGAACATCGATTAGGTAGTACGACCCGTTGTGTAGATTCTTGCTGACCACAAAGGGTCCTTCCCAAGGGGGGGATAGCTTTTGCATATCTGTGTGATCCTGGATGAGCTGAAGCACCAAATCACCTTCTTGAAAGGTTCTGGTTCTAACCGGCGGCTATGATAACGACGCAGATCTTGCTGATAAATCGCCGAGCGGGCTGCCGCCATGTCACGTTCCTCATCTAACAGGTCAAGAGCTTCCTGCCGTGCCTTCTCGTTGTCAGCTTCAACATATGCCGCTACACGAGGCGAGTCATGACGGATGTCACTAGGAAGAACTGCTTCCGCTCCATAAACCATGAAGAATGGTGTGTATCCTGTCGATCTGTTGGGTGTGGTATTGATGCTCCACAACACAGAAGGTAACTCCTCAACCCAACAACCCGGCGTCCGTTGCAAAGGAACCATAAGCCGGGGTTTGATGCCTCTCAAGATCTCTTGATTGGCCCTCTCCGCTTGACCATTGGACTGGGGGTGAGCCACTGATGACACGTCAAGCCGGATGTGCTCCCATTGACAGAGCTCCTTCATGGCACCCTTTGACAGATTGGTACCATTGTCTGTTATAATGCTGTGTGGAAAGCCAAACCGGAAGATCACCTTTTTGATGAATTGAACCGTCGTGGCTGCGTCACACTTACTAACTGGCTCTGCCTCCACCCACTTCGTGAATTTATCAACCGCCACCAAAAGGTGGGTCTTCTTGTCCTTGGACCTCTTGAAAGGCCCAACCATATCCAGCCCCCAAGTTGCAAACAGCCAGGTGATTGGAATCATCCTCAATTCTTGAGCCGGTACATGAGCGCGCCTTGAGAATTTCTGACAGCCATCACATCTTTTGACCAAGTCCTTGGCATCAGCATGAGCTGTCAACCAATAGAAACCGTGACGAAACGCCTTGGCCACCAAAGATTTTGAACCGGCATGGTGACCACAATCTCCTTCGTGGATCTCACGCAAAATTTCACGGCCTTCCTCAGGAGACACACCGCGTTGAAACGCCCCTGTCACACTGCAATGATGTAACTCTCCATTGATAATAGTCATGGACTTGGACCGCCGGGTTATCTGCCTAGCCAAAGTTTCATCCTCTGGTAACTCGCCCCGGTTCATATACGCCAGATATGGAACCATCCAATCCGGGATAACATGAAGAGTCGCCACCAACTGAGCCTCCGGATCAGGAACAGCCAAATCCTCTTCACCAGGGAGCTTGATGGACGGATTATGCAAAACATCCAGGAAGACATTAGGTGGAACCGGTTTACGTTGGGAACCCAGGCGGCTTAAAGCGTCCGCCGCTTCATTCCGTCGCTTCATTCTTCCGCCGGTCCACATGATCCACCTGATAACCTTTAAAGTGACCTGCAACAATATCCACCTCACGACGATATGCTGCCATTAGTGGGTCCTTGGAATCCCAAGTGCCGGACACTTGTTGAGCCACCAGATCCGAGTCACTGAAGCACTTAACTCGGCTTAGGTTCATCTCCTTAGCCATCCGAAGACCATGGAGTAAAGCCTCATATTCAGCTGCGTTGTTAGTGCAAGGGAACATTAAACAGAGAACATAACAAAACTTATCACCTCGTGGGGAAGTTAATACGACTCCAGCCCCCGAGCCCTCCAATTGCTTGGACCCATTAAAATGAATAGTCCAATAAGTGTGATCTGGCTTCTCCTCTGGCACTTGTAATTCTGTCCAATCATTGATGAAATCCACAAGTGCCTGAGATTTGATCGCCGTTCGGGGTATGTATTTCAACCCGTGAGGCCCGAGCTCGATAGCCCACTTAGCAATCCGACCAGTTGCTTCCCTGTTCTGGATTATATCCCCCAAGGGAGCAGAGCTGACCACCGTGATGGGATGACCTTGGGAATACTGCTTAAGCTTCCGGCTTGCCATGAAAACCCCATACACCAATTTTTGCCAATGCGAGTACCTCTGCTTGGACTCAATGAGTACCTCACTGATATAGTAAACCGGCCGCTGAACCGGGTATTCCTTTCCTGCCACCTTGCGCTCCACCACAATAGCCACACTAACATCCCGAGCATTAGCTGCCACATATAGCAACAATGGTTCTTTGTCCACTTGAGCAGCGAGAATCGGCGGATTAGCCAGCTGCCGCTTTAAGTCCTCAAATGCTTCATTAGCGGCATCACTCCAGACGAAGTTATCCGTTTTCTTCAGCATCTGATATAAAGGGATGGCCTTCTCGCCAAGGTGACTGACAAACTGGCTCAACGCGGCAATCCGGCCTGCCAGACGTTGGACATCATTGATACACTTCGGTTTAGCCAAGGAGGTGATGGCTTTGATCTTTTCCGGATTAGCTTCAATGCCCCTGTTAGACACCAAAAAGCCCAAGAGCTTGCCTGTAGGTACACCAAAGACACACTTGGCCGGATTAAGCATCATTTTATAAACCCGCAGGTTATCAAAGGTTTCCTTCAAGTCATCAATCAATGTCTCCTTCTTCCTTGATTTTACCACAATATCATCCACATAGGCGTGAACATTGCGGCCGATCTGTTTATGCAGACAATTGTGCACACACACCGTTGATAAGTCGCCAGGGCACTCTTGAGCCCAAAGGGCATGGACACATAGCAGAAGGCTCCAAAGGGAGTTATGAAGGCTGTCTTCTCCTGGTCCTTAACTGCCATTTTGATCTGATGATAACCAGAATATGCATCCAAAAAGCTTAAACGCTCACAACCCGCAGTAGCATCAATAATTTGATCAATACGGGGTAGGGCAAAAGGATCTGCTGGACAAGCTTTGTTGAGATCTGTGTAGTCCACACACATACGCCAAGTGCCATTCTTCTTGAGGACCAGCACCGGATTAGCCACCACTCAGGATGGAATACTTCAATGATAAATCCAGCCGCCAAGAGCCTGGCCACTTCTTCTCCAATAGCTTTGCGTCTTTCTTCATTGAACCGGCGGAGAAACTGCTTGACCGGTTTATACTTGGGATCAACAGTGAGAGTGTGCTCAGCAAGTTCTCTCGGTACACCTGGCATGTCAGAAGGCTTCCATGCAAAGATGTCCCGATTCTCACGGATGAACTCGATGAGCGCGCTTTCCTATTTCGGATCCAAGTTAGCGCTGATGCTAAACTGCTTGGACGAATCGCCAGGCACGAAGTCAACAAGCTTAGTCTCATCAGCCGATTTAAACTTCAAGGCCGGATCATGCTCTGTAGTTGGTTTCTTCAATGAAGTCATATCTGTCGGATCAACATTGTCCTTGTAAATCTTCAACTCTTCTGTTGCACAAACCGACTCAGCATAAGCCGCATCACCTTCTTCACACTCCAGAGCAATCTTGCGGCTCCCATGCACGATTATAGTTCCCTTGTGACCCGGCATCTTGAGCTGCAGATAGACATAACAAGGTCGTGCCATAAACTTAGCATAAGCTGGCCGTCCAAATAGGGCATGATACGGGCTGCTGATTTTCACCACTTCAAAGGTCAAGGGTTCTGATCTCGAGTCATGCTCATCTCCAAAAGCCACCTCCAGAGCTATCTTACCAACAGGATATGCCGACTTACCAGGCACCACACCATGGAACACCGTATTGGACGGTTTAAGATTTTTATCTGTTAACCCCTTGCGACCGAAAGTTTCATAATAAAGGATATTGATACTACTCCCTCCATCCATGAGTACCTTAGTGAACTTATAACCTCCCACCTGAGGTGCCACCACCAGAGCTAGATGTCCCGGATTGTCAACCCGGGGTGGATGATCTTCTCTACTCCACACAATTGGCTGCTCGGACCGGCGCAAATAACGGGGCACCATCGGTTCAACAACATTCACCACCCTTTTATGGAGCTTCTGATCGCGCTTGTCCAAGCTAGTGGTGAAGACATGATACTGTCCGCTATTCAACTGCTTCGGGTTGCTTTGGTAACCCAACTGCTGCTGCTGCTGCTGCTGATTGCCCTGATGATTATAGCCACCTTGGTTACCCTGATTACTTTGATTGTTATGTCCACCCTGATTACCGTGGAAGCCTGAACCAGAATTTCCTCTGCCATAACCCGGCCCATGAGAGCCGGGGCCCGAACCGCCTCCTGGTCCATGATCATACCGGAAAGAATCAGAATTTTTGAACTCTTGCATGATGTAACAATCTTTCCAGAGGTGCGTGGACGGGTCCTCCTTCTTCCCATGCTTTGGACAGGGCTGGTTCAACAGATAAGACAAACGGTCCGGATTAGGACTCGGCCTTCCACCGCGCTGGGGCAGTTTACCCTTACGCCGCTGGCCCTTGTCGTGTGTATTAGTATTAGCCACAAAGTCTAAACCGTGGTCCGCCTTACACTTGCTGCCGTTTCCATGACCCGCCGGGTTGTGGTGCTGCCCCTTGGCATTACCGCTCTTTTTTCCCTTCCCTGTCTTATCATCGTCAGACTCGGGATCCTTGGTACTATCAGAGTCGGCATACTTCACCTGTGCAGCCATGAGGGTTACCATGTCATTACAATGACGTTTGAGCCGTCCCAACTTCAACTTCAGGGGTTCAAACCGGCAATTGCCTTCCAATGTTAAAACTGCGGTGTCAGCGTTGATGCGGTCCGATGAATGCAAAATCTCCAAAACCCGGCGCACCCAATGGGTTGTTGACTCTCCTTCCTCCTAGACGCAGGCAGCTAAGTCCACAATTGACATGGGCTGCTTGCATGTATCCTTGAAATTCTGAATAAACCGGGCTCTCAACTTGGCCCATGACCTGATAGAATTGGCTGGTAAGCTCTTTAGCCAAGTGCGGGTCGTCCCTTCTAGCATCATGGTGAAGTATTTCGCACATAACGCATCATCCACATCCAGCATCTCCCTGGCCATCTCATAGCTTTCGACCCATGTTTCAGGGGATAAATCGGCGGTGTAATTCGGCACCTTGCGCGGGCCCTTGAAATCCTTGGGCAGGCGCACATTGCGCAACGCCGGGACGAGACACGGCACTCCCAAAGAACTAGAGGTAACTCCTGGTTCCACCGATGTGGTTGGACGAACCGGAGTAAGCTGACGGGCTTCATGATGCGCCGCTAACTCGGCCTCTCTGCGTGCCCGAGCCCGGTCCACTACCTCCTGAGCATCACCAGCACCACCCGCCGGGTTATTTCCACGGGGCGGATCACGGTTCCGCGCATTGCTTGACACTGCCGGTTCATCCATACGCCTGCTGTAACTCTGGCTTGGACGGGGAGTGGAATGAATCCGATCGCGACTATATGAATAAGCCTCCTGTTAAACCAAGGTTGTCTGAAGAAGCTCCTTAACCCGACGCGTCTCGACCGCCGCCGGAGAATCGCCTTCGATCGGGATGGCCGCCAGCCGTGAAGCGGCAGCGACAATGTTGTCCATCGGGTTAGAGTAATGACCCGGCGACGTGGGGACATGCGGTGCTACAATGTTGTTCTGACGAGGCAGGTCCGCCAAACGTGGCTGAACCGGCGCCCCTGCTCCAGGTACCTCCGCCCGGTTTACCATCGGCTGATTACTGGTCCCTGCTCCTGGGGTGTTAAAGAGATTTCTAGCGTCATAAACCGGCGGCAGGTGAGATCGGTGCCTCCTCTTCAGGACTTCGTTCGACGCACTCTGATCCAGCATAATCCGGTAAGCTTGTGCATCCAAAGCGGCCCGCTGCACGGTTATCCTGGTATCCTTAGCTGCTAAGTCGGCTTTGGCCTGGGTGATATGATCTTTCACTCTCGCGATTTCCGCATTGTGTGCACCCTGATCCGTCGGGTTAACCTCCGCCATCAGCGTTGCCAACGCGTCAAACAAATCAGATAGAACCTGAGCTGGCGGTCGCACAGGGCCTCCTGCCCCGGCCGCTGCTGGCGCTGCCGATCCGGAAATCATCGCCGCTGCGGGCGAAGAGTGGAGCGCCGATTGCGTGCCGGCCATGAAGATCGCAACCCGGTTTGGCAGATCAAAGGGGTCCGGAATACTGTCGCCATCGGAACAGCCCCCAATCCGGCCATCTTGTAACTGATATAACGACTCGGTCTCTCCGGTCAATGACTCGTCGCTGGAATAAACGACGGTCTGACCACCAGATTCCGATCTATCCTCAGATTCCCCTCCATGGATAACTCCCACGAAGGCACGCTTCATGACAGGCTTGATCCGGGCAGATCTCGCACGCTGAGCCGTTTCGACGAGGTCGGTGTAGATGTCCGGCTCAGGGCCCGGTTCGCCGATCTTGCCAATGAAAACGTGTATGCCACCAAAGGGGACCCCGTACCCGTACTCAATTGAGCCGGCCTCGGGGCCCCAGCCTGCATCGTCGATGTAGAGCTTGCCGCGACGACTCTTGGTCATCCGGCCCACAGCGTAACCCTTGAGTCCTTCGAAGTTTCCCTCCAAGAACTTGAAACCATTGTGCGATAGCCCCACGGTGGGCGCCAACTGTCGTGGTTTTGTCACGGCAGATGTCCTAGAGAAAGGACTTAGTCGTGGAGCCATCGCTACGGGTTAGCTTAAAGGGGTTAAAGCGGACAAGGGACGCAAGAGAGTTTTATACTAGTTCGGCCCTTACGATGAAGGTAAAAGCCTACGTCTAGTTGTGATGGAATTGATGCGGGTTCGATGACCAGGGAGCGAATACGCTTTGCCTGAGTCTCGAGTTGTTGTCTGTTGTCCTTGAACCACCGCCGGGTCGTCCCCTTATATACATGGGTTGACGCCCGTCGGTTTACAGAATCCCGAGGCCGGCTCATAATCGTGTCCGGCTCGGTCTCTGCTACTTCTATCTTACAACACAAGTTTACATATCAATGCCGGTTTATGTCTACAGGCCTTAAACCGGCTTTGGGCCCTGGGCCTTCATGAAGAGTCACCGTCTGTCTTCATGGACTTCAGATACAAATGAACTACTTATGGGGTTAACCCGGCCTCTCCTAGCCGGTTTACGCCCAGTGGTAATATCCCCAACAATACTCGTAATATCAGACAGTTAACCAAACCAAGCATGCTTAACAACTTGGAAATATTGCACCCTGAAGAATTGAACATCACATTTGCAGAATTGAACCAAGCAGCTAACTGAACACCACATTGCACGACATATAGAACATATACACTATAGCAAAAGATTGCATGGTAAAAGTAGATAGCACAATTCACTAGAATTTGTTAAGGAAAGGCAGTAGCTAGCAAACTGAACATGGGTCCTTATAGTGAGCTAATAAGACAAGCTACTCCTCATTGTCGGAGATATCGATGACGATTGGCTCCTTGGACATGGAAGAGGGCGAGGCCTCCGCATCGTGGGTGCCCTCGTTGTAGTGGTGAGTTGCCTGAGCCGCTCCGGGCACCAACCTGCTGGCTCTTGAGATGAGGTAAGCACGTGCACGCTGAGAAAACACCTCGTAGTCTTCGTCGAAGGCACCGACGATGGCCTCGAGAAAACGCCACGAACTGTCATTTAAAGCAGCCAACCGCGTCGCGGCGTGTCGGTGTACAAAAAGAGGGGTGCGTTTTTGTACCCCTTTACCTGTGCACGGGCAGTCGGAGCCGCGCCTGCGATCACACCAAGCAGAGCAGGGGAGGTGAGCCAAGGTAAGACCGAAGCCCAAGATAATCAGAGCAACGCCAAGGCCAAGACCACAAAGAGCAGAGGGACGAAGCAGGTTCCCCCGGAAAGACCCTTGCCGGGGCAACCTCAGCGGCCCTGGCAAGATCCTTGCCGGGACAGCTCGCCCCACACCAACAGAGCGAGCCACCCTTGAGCCCACGATCCCCAACACCATCATCCACGTGGGGCCAGGGCTCGGGAGGCACCTCCGTGGTGGCATGCAGATCTTTGTGAAGACATATTCAAGATCAGATGAGGATTAGAAGACGACGATCCTCGGCAAGATCCTTGCCGAAGAAGGCTACCAGACCCCCGGCAAGGCCCTTGCCGGGGACGATAGCGCGCCATGGCAAGACCCTTGCCGGGCCACACGACAAGACCCATGCTGGGCCACCCGGCAAGGCCCTCACCAAGGACGCCAGCGGGACCACCGCCAGGCCCGCGCCAACCAAGCTTCCACCGCCGTTCCCATGCAGCTGCCAACCCAACCAGCTGGGCGGGCACCTGCGAGGCAACATGCAGCTCCCAGGCCAACTCATCAAGCGCCTGCGTGGCGGCATGCAGATCTTTGTGAAGGCTCCACCACCGCGCCACCTCAGCTGCCTGCCTGCCTACATGGCACTGCATGCATCACTGGCCGAGGCGCGTGTCGAAGCGAGGAGGAGCGGCGACGGACGGGACGGGCCTCGCCCCCGTCCCCGATAAAGCAAGGGGACACCTAAGCTATGTATTAAATCTGTCTTGTCCTGTAATACGAGCGATAAGCTCAGGGCACTGTACGCCTTTCCACCTCCTGTGTGCCACTGTGGCAGCCCCTTCTGACTATAAAAGGAGGCCCATGGCATACTGGAGAAGGATTCGGCTCTTTCGAACCACGCACTCACCGCAACTAGTTCGGGAGCTCAAGAACTCTCTGAAATACACCCACCAAAGCAGGACTAGGGTTTTACGCATCCTCGCGGCCCGAACCTGGGTAAACGATTCTTGTGCTGTCTACTAGCCCTGCTCTTCTTGCAACCCTGCACCCCAGCAACCATAGGAGGGATTCTTGTGATCCCATAGGTGTCGTTCCACACCGACATCTTTGGCGCGCCAGGTAGGGGGCGCAATTGTGAGAATCTGGTCTAGTAGTTAGCCTAGCAGTTCTTCGTCGCCATGGCTCCTAAGAAGAATACGGCCACAGTGATCGGCTCGTTGGGAGCCGAACGGCCCGTGCCGGTGCGGACGAGCAGTGGACCGGTCGCGGACAGGACCCGGGCCGCGGTCCGCGAGCACCAACATCGCCCAGGTAGTCAGAGCCTGGCGAGCAGCGTCGTTCGCGCGCCAGACGACCGGCCGCACGCGCCAGATCCAAAGACGGAGCCGGGCCCCCCACAGGTGGCGCGGGGCCCTCCAGGGGTGTCGCCACCTCCGGGCGGCGCAGCGACCTCCAAGACGCTCACACCGGCGACCACCGCGCGCTCTTCCCATGGTGTGCACGCCGAGCAGCGTCACCACGTTGGTGACCCTGGGCACCGCCGTGGGAAGAGCCCTGTGCGTCACCCGCAATATGAAGGGGTTCAGCACGCTCTCCGAAGCGCTGGCGGAAATGGCACACAACCGCTGGGTCGTGACGGAGCTCCTTCTAGTGTAGTTAGAAGTTGAAGCGCGCCGCGATCCACGCAGCTGTCGCCGCCACCCACACCAGCGGGAGCTTTGGCGCGCGCACAGCTGCTCCTCGACTTCCCTCCTGCTGCGGAGAAGCTCGACGAGTGGAGGGCCACCATCCAGAGCCTCATCGCCGTCGCAAACAAAGACGAACCGCGACTGGCGGGGCCCTCGAGTCGGCGCTCCACCGAGCCACCACATGCTGGCGCTGGGAGGACCGGGGGAGCTGCAGCCATGGTGCACTCTCCTCCTCCTTGCCAGCCGCCGCGAGCGTCGGCCCGTCGCGACGACGCTTGTGATAACATCTCCATAGCGTCGTCCGACCCGCGGACCCTCCGCGACCAGCGCCAGGTCCTTTGGGAGCAAGCTCACGAAGACGCTCGAACCACCGTCGAGCGCCGGCGCGAAACGCGCCGCCAGTCGGACAAGCGGGCGGGACCCGCTATGGACTACCCGGCACTGGGGGGCCCGGCGGCCTACCTTACGAGGTGGGCTGCCCGGCTTTTACCTGTGAGCTGCGGCAGTTCCAGTGGCCGTCCCACCGCACGTTCAAGCCCGACGTCGGTGAGAAGTACACTGGCAAGACCCATCTGTCCGAGTTCCTCAGCATCTACACCGTGACGATGCAGGCTGCTGGGGCGCGCGACGACAAGGTGCTTGCCAACTATTTCCCACTGGCGCTCAAGCCCAATGTGATGTCTTGGTTGATGCACTTGCCGGTGGATTCCATTTCTTCTTGGTCGGATCTGTGCCATGAGTTCGTTGGCGCCTTCACAGGAGGCCACCAAGCTCATGGCCAGGCCAGTGATCTGCATTTCATTCCCCAGAAGGAAGGGGAGACCCTGCGCAAGTACATCCAGAGATTCAGCTGGGTGCAGTACAACATCCCCGACGTTCATCCCGCCGCTGTGATTAGCGCGTTCCACCAGAACGTGCGCAATCGCAAGATGCGCGAGGAGCTGGCGATGACCAAGGTTAAGGATGTGGCCGAGCTCTACGTTCTGGCCGATAGGTGCGCCCGGGCTGAAGAGGGAAGGAAGTACCCCGGCGAAGACGCCGGCACGGAAACCGACTCTACCGATGAAGACGCCGCCACCCCGACGAAGAAGAGCCGGCATCGCAACAGGAAACGCAAAGGCAAGGCCATGCTTGCCGTTGAGGGATCTGACGATACCGGTGCCGGCAAGAAGGTCAAGGCAGACGCCCCCAGCAAGGAGATTGCCGGGTGCGCCGCCTGCCGGGCCTTGGCGGCTACCGACAAGCCAGGAAGCTCCGGCAAGCAATATTGCAAGATCCACCGCACCATGGGCCACGACCTCCAGAACTGCCGACAAGTCGAGCTGCTTGTTGAGAAGCAAAAGGCTGAGTATGTGAGGCGGGACAAGGAGAAGGACCAGGATGGTGCCGAGGAATCCGGCAAGAAGCGTGGCGGCCACGGAGGCCGCCCCGGCAAGGACAACCAGCAAGAGAGGCACGCCCGGGGCCGCGACAAGAAACAAGAAGACGATGATCACGACGAGGACGACGAGTCTGGTGAGCAAGGGTTCCAGAAGGCTACGGAGGCCATGTGCATCGATGGCGGCGCCTCGCTGCATACCTCTCACCGCCAGCTCAAGCAGTGGGCGCGTGAGATTACAGCAGCAGAGCCGTCGTTCGACGCTCAGAAGCCGCTGAAGTGGTCCAGCACGCCCCTCATCTTTGACGCCGAGGACCACCCTGACCGCACTACCGCGGTCGGGTGTTTGCCATTGTTGGTCTCACCAACGATACACAACCTCAGGGTGAACAAGATGATGGTTGATGGCGGGGCCGGCCTAAACCTGATCTCGCCTGTCGTGATCAAAAGGTTGCAAATCCCTGATGAAGACCTCGAGGAAACGGGCACGTTTCAAGGGGTCAATCCGGCTGGCAAGAAGGTCAAGGCAGACGCCCCCGGCAAGGAGATTGCCGGGTGCGCCGCCTGCCGGGCCTTGGCGGCTACCGACAAGCCAGGAAGCTCCGGCAAGCAATACTGCAAGATCCACCGCACCATGGGCCACGACCTCCAGAACTGCCGACAAGTCGAGCTGCTTGCTGAGAAGCAAAAGGCTGAGTACGTGAGGCGGGACAAGGAGAAGGACCAGGATGGTGCCGAGGAATCCGGCAAGAAGCGTGGCGGCCAAGGAGGCCGCCCCGGCAAGGACAACCAGCAAGAGAGGCACGCCCGGGGCCGTGACAAGAAACAAGAAGACGATGATCACGACGAGGACGACGAGTCTGGTGAGCAAGGGTTCCAGAAGGCTACGGAGGCCATGTGCGTCGATGGCGGCGCCTCGCTGCATACCTCTCACCGCCAGCTCAAGCAGTGGGCGCGTGAGATTACAGCTGCAGAGCCGTCGTTCGACGCTCAGAAGCCGCTGAAGTGGTCCAGCACGCCCCTCATCTTTGACGCCGAGGACCACCCTGACCGCACTACCGCGGTCGGGTGTTTGCCATTGTTGGTCTCACCAACGATACGCAACCTCAGGGTGAACAAGATGATGGTTGATGGCGGGGCCGGCCTAAACCTGATCTCGCCTGTCGTGATCAAAAGGTTGCAAATCCCTGATGAAGACCTCGAGGAAACGGGCACGTTTCAAGGGGTCAATCCGGGGAGGAGCCAGCCGAAGGGAAAGGTCACACTGCCCGTGACGTTTGGAGGAGAGTTGAACCACAGGACGGAGAGGATCGTCTTCGACGTGGCCGAGATCCCCTTGCCCTACAACGGGATTCTCGGCCGCCCGGCACTAGCTAGGTTCATGGCGGCGTCACACTACGCCTACAACATGCTAAAGATGCCCGGGCCGTTGACCATCATCTCCGTCCCCTCCGACAAGAAGGACGCGCTGATTTGCGCCGAGCAACTCTACCGGGAGGCAATTGCAGCAGCTGCCGCCAAGGCACCTGCTCCTGCCGCTGAAGGCCTTGGAGGGAAGAAGAAGCCCGGCAAGACTTCTCGCACCCACTCTGGCAAGCACACCTCCTCAGAGTGTTGTGCTACCGTCGAGGACGTGCCAGAGAGCTCTACCGACAAGAGCAAGAGATCCAGAGCCGAGCCGCCGCAGACCAAGAAGGTGTCCGCCAGGGAGGATGGCACGGGAGGGGCCTTCACCATAGGCTCCACCCTCGGCAGCAAATAGGAAGGCGCGCTCGTCACCTTCCTGCTGGCGAATGTCAACGTGTTTGCATGGCAAGCATCCGACATCCCCGGTGTTCCCAGGGAAGTGATTGAGGACCACCTAGCTGTCTGCCCTCATGCGCGGCCCGTCAAGCAGAAGGTCAGAAAGCAGGCTCTGGAGAGGCAGGAGTTCATCACAGAGGAGATCAGGAAGTTGGAAGCGGCAGGTTTGGAGAGAGGAGTGCTCCACCCGACGTGGTTGGCCAATCCGGTAGTGGTGCGCAAGGCGAATGGGAAGTGGAGGCTGTGTATTGATTACACATATATTAATAAGGCTTGTCCTAAGGACCCCTTCCCGTTGCCGCACATCGACCAGATTGTTGACTCCACAGCCGGGTGTGATCTGTTATCATTCCTCGACGTCTACTCAGGCTACCACCAGATCTTCATGACAAGAGAGGATGAAGAGAAGACAGCATTCATCACCCCATGTGGTACGTATTGCTTTTCACGGATGTTTTTCAGGTTGAAGAGTGCTGGCTCAACGTTCGCAAGAGCAGTCCAAATTGGTTTTGAACCTCAGCTCCATAGAAATATGGAGGCATACATGGATGACATAGTGGTCAAAACCAAGGACGGGCCAACTCTTGTGCAAGATCTGGAAGAGACATTTGCCAACCTGCGCAAGATCAACCTCAAGCTGAACCCTGAGAAGTGTGTCTTCGGCGTCCATCCGGCAAGCTTCTCGGGTTCTTTGTGTCGCAGCGCGGGATCAAGGCGAACCCAGACAAGATCAAGGCCATTGAGCAGATTGAGGCGCCCAAGCGAATCAAACATGTGCGTCGGCTCACCGGCTGCATCGCCACCATGAGCCGGTTCATCTCCAAGTCCGCTGAGCGCGCCCTTCCTTTCTTCAAAAACTTGAAGAAGGCGGGCCCAATGGAGTGGACCCCAGAAGCCGAGGCAGCATTGCAGGATCTGAAGAAATACCTTTCCTCCACGCCAATACTGGTTGTGCCTAAACCACAAGAGTCGTTGCTGCTATATCTGGCGGCGACGAATCAAGTGGTCAGCGCCGCACTGGTGGCACAGAGGAAGGTCGATGAGGAGGCAGTGACGGCGGCAGAACCAGCGGATGGCAAGCCAAATATTCCCCCAGCAGGGCCTGGTGCCAGCAAGGCGCGGCCCCCAGCAGAGTCTGATGCCACCAAGGCAGTGCCCGCGCAGTCGAGTGGAGTGGTGCAGAAGAAGAAAATGATGCAGCACCTGGTTTACTTTGTCAGCTTCCTCTTGCAGGGGGCTAGGTCGAGGTATTCCGGTGTGCAAAAATTGCTCTTCGGCCTCCTTATGGCCTCGAGGAAGCTGCGTCATTACTTCCAAGCCCACGAGATCACTGTCGTCACCCGCCTCCCGTTGCAACGGATATTGCATAACCCAGATGCAACCGGAAGGATTGTGGAATGGGCCTTGGAGCTATCAAGTTTTGGTTTGAAGTTTGAAAGTACCTCGACAATCCAGAGCAGAGTCTTGGCGGAGTTCATTGCAGAATGGACCTCAACGCCTGACAAAGAAATCCAGGAGACCACTCTCCCCGGAAAGGAAGCAGACCGCGACTGGATCACGTACTTTGATGGGGCTTTCTCGCTGCAAGGGGCCGGTGCCGGTGTGCTGCTTGTCGCGCCCACTAGAGAGCACCTCAAGTACGTGATCCAGATGCACTTCCCCAGGGAGATGTCCACCAACAATACTGCCGAGTACGAGGGATTGCTTGCCGGTCTCAGGATCGCGGCAGACCTCGGGGTTAAGAAGCTCATCGTCAGGGGTGGCTCGCAGCTTGTTGTTAGGCAGGTCAACAAGGATTACCAGAGCCCATTGATGGAGGCCTACGTAGATGAGGTGAGGAAGCTGGAGGAGCGCTTTGACAGTATTCAAGCGAAGCACGTCCCCCGAATGGAGAACGACATCGCCGATTACCTGTCAAAGCGTGCTGCATTCAAGCTACCTGTGGAACCAGGTACCTTTTTGCTCTGGTTAACTCAACCATCCGTCGAGCCATCAGTGGGGCAGAACAAGCGGAGGAAGTTAGGTCCCAGCAAGTACTTTCCTACCGAGCCCCCTGGGGCTGCCAGCAAGGGTGCTGCTGCGGACGCTGAGCCTGCCCAAGAGCAACTGGCTCCGGCAGGGCGTCAAGCCCTGGCCGTAGAGACATCCGCTCCCATGGCAGAAGAAAGGCCTTTGGCCCTTGCCGTCGAGCCCCAGGCTCCGGCATGGGCGCAGCACACCGTCCAATTCCTCCAAACATGGGAGCTTCCTGAGGAGCAGGAAGAAGCGGAAAAAGTAGCCTGTCGGTCTGCCCTGTACCAGTTCATCGATGACGTCCTGTATAGGAGAAGGCCAAACAGTGTGAAATTGAAGTGCATCCCCCGGGAGGAAGGACTTGAGCTGTTGGCGGAGATACATGGAGGCATATGTGGCTCCCACATAGGGTCGAGGGCCCTTGCCGGGAAGGCGTTTCAGCAAGGTTTCTTCTGGCCCACTGCCCTCCAGGATGCGACGGCACTAGTAACCAAGTGTGAAGCGTGCCAGTTCCATTCAAAGAAGCTTCATCAACCAGATCAAGCCCTTCAAACAACCCCTCTCTCCTGGCCATTCTCGGTCTGGGGGCTCGATATACTGGGCCCTTTCCCCCGCGCTGTCGGGGGCTTTGAGTACTTGTACATTGCAATCGACAAGTTCACAAAGTGGCGGGAAGTGGAAGCAGTGAGAAAGGTGACTGCTCAGTCAGCCGTCAAGTTCTTCAAGGGACTGGTCTATCGTTTTGGTGTGCCAAACAGAGTCATCACTGACAATGGCACGCAGTTCACAAGCCACACCTTCATGCAATACATTCAAGACCTCGGTAGCAAGGTTTGTTTTGCTTCCGTGGCACACCCACGGAGCAACGACCAAGCGGAGAGGGCAAATGCTGAAGTGTTGCGAGGCCTGAGAACGAAGACCTTTGACAAGCTGCACAAGAGTGGAAGGCGCTGGATTGATGAATTGCCGGCGGTTCTTTGGTCGATCAGGACGACGCCAAATCGAGCCACCAGCCAGACACCTTTTGCCCTGGTCTACGGGGCAGAAGCAGTTCTCCCCACGGAACTCATATACGGGTCACCTCGAGTGCTCGCTTATGATGAGCTTGAGTAAGAGCAGTTGCGCCAAGATGACACAACGCTCCTTGAGGAAGATCGTCTTCGGGCGGCTGTGAGAGCAGCGCGCTACCAGCAAGCCTTGCGCCTCTACCATAGCCGCAAGGTTCATGCCCGAGGCTTTGAGGAAGGCGACCTTGTTCTTCGGCGCGTTTAGTCGGCCAAGAATACCAACAAGTTGACACCAAAGTGGGAAGGCCCTTATCGGGTAATACGAGTCACCAGGCCCGGCGCAGTCCGCCTGGAGACCGAAGATGCCGTCCCAGTGAGCAACTCCTGGAACATCGAGCATCTTCGCAAGTTTTACCCATAAGGCGGCTTGCCGGGCCTCCCGGCAAGCCACCTTTTGTACAAGCTTTGCCGACAAGGCATGTGACCC
The DNA here is from genome assembly GCF_002575655.3 of Aegilops tauschii subsp. strangulata. NCBI lineage: Eukaryota > Viridiplantae > Streptophyta > Magnoliopsida > Poales > Poaceae > Aegilops > Aegilops tauschii. The sequence continues at coordinate 353,739,104 of NC_053036.3, forward strand.
TTCGTACAAAGCCAGGCGCAAACCCTGAGCATAAATGAATGAAGCGCTGGTGCCCTAAGTTATAGCATGCATGCTAGGTCGAGTCTCTTCCTTGGTTAGGGTTGATAGTGCTTAGCGGCGACTCACCCCTAGCCTAGAAGTCGAGTGCGCGTCTATCTGTTCCTTTTCTGTCCTCCTTTGGTTCGCAGGGCACATGAGCACTTCTGCTGAGCTACTTGGAAAGAAGGAAATGGACTAGCGCCCCGACCCCGGCAAACCAGAGTTGCCGGGGGCTGCAAGCACAAGGATCCAACCGCGGCAAGATGAGATTGTCGGGGGCTGCAGATCCAGATAAGTCTTTTATCCTCTGTCATGCATTTCGGAACCGGACTGGGGTATGTGAAACCTCATTTTTTATCTCTAGGCTGCCGTGCTCCCCTTTTTCCTATACCTAAGGATTATTTCCTGGGTCCGGATTTGGTTGTAGCCGCGGCGGCATGGAAGTAGAACGAGGAGCCTAAAGCCCACCTCATCCCTGCCTCCGCCAAGAGCGCGAGAACGTTCGAGTGGAGTGGGGGGACGGCAAGGCCTGTTGCCGGGCGAAAAACGTGTATCTTAAAAAATAACAAGGATTCGCTCCTTGTCGCGGGATTTATCCACGAACGAAAACCCCGGAAAGCATCCCTTTTTCATTAAAAACATCCCATACAGGTATAGTTCGTGCGAGATGAAAAACATGAGCAAGGGGATTACAAGTTCTAAATTTAACGAAGGCCCGCAGGCTTACAAACTAAAAAAGAGATAAGATGCCCGTAATACCTTTCTTGTCCCTCTCCTCAGGAGGCAGGTCAAGGAGGCGAAAGGGCAAAAGGGGCGCCTAGGCAAGCTACAAGCAGCAGGAAGCACCAAGAGAACACCTCGGTGGCCGCCCACGGGTGGGCCGGTGATGACGGTGCCGGGAAAGGAGCTGGAAGACGAGGCGGCAGGACCGGCAATACGCGATGAAGGCGTCGGCGCCCGCGTACTCCGAGTTGACGGCCTTGCCACCCGCCCTCTTCCTCTTCCGTAGCCTCCCGACGCCAGCCGCCCAAGGAGACGGCCCCGAGAAGTTCAAGGAGCTGGCCCCGCCCCTGGCAAACCTCTGCCGGAGGAGCGGCCAGGTGCAGATGCTGCTGCTGCCGCACCCGTCCAGGCGCGGAGCGTCCGACGCCTAGTCGGACATGCCCCCGCCATCGGCCCCGCTGTGTTCCTCATCACTTTCGCTCGAGGAAGAGATCCCATCGTCAGAATCTCCATCAGAGGAGCTCTCCACGCAGCACTTCAGGCGAGTTCTGAACTCTCCAAAGACCTTGACGGAGAGCAGGCCGTCCTCCACTAATTTGAAGTAGAGGACGAGCCCCGCCGTCAGGCTGTGGATGCGAGCGAACGTCTTCCACCCACGACGGAGATACATGACCCGAGGGGCCGGGAAGTCGACGTCGACCCACGTGCCCCCGTTCCCACAACCCCTCATGTGCAATCTGAGGGATTGGGGCTGGTCACGCTCCATCTCCCGAGCAAACGGGGCGGGAAGACGGAGACGGCGACGCGGAGGCCGGCGCAGCCTGATGAAGAACTCGCGGGGCTGGTCTCTGACATGGCCTTCCATCGGGAAAGGCACCATTGGCGGGGGCGAGGCCGGCGCGCCGCCCCGTCCTCCTCTTCCCCGAGCACTACGACCTCTGCCCCGGCCTCGCCCACGGCCTCGCCCCCTCCCCCTTCCCCTCGCGGTCGGTTCTACCACCATGGGCTCAGGAGGAGGAGGGACGCATTGTCGAGCGGCGACCCTCGCCGCCACCGTCGAGGGACCGGCATTCCCCTTCTCCATGGCAGGTGAGAGGAAGAAGCAGAAGAAGGAGGAGATAGATGACAGAAGAATGCGGGACGCCATTCCCCCTTACCCCTCTTTATAAAGGGGCCGGGTCGGGGCTCGGTCGCCCCGCTCGGCCAATCCAGCCACCGAAGGCGCAGGGAATCAGGACCGACCCGCTGCCCCAACCAGCGACGGCCCGGTTTCCCGCCTCCACCACTTGCCACCCCAGGCGCATGAAGGACGCGTGGCGGATGTGCAGAACTGAGGGGACGTGTGAAGCGACATCTCCCTACCCTGTGATCGTGGGGAGAGGATGCCTTGATGACCGCCGCCCGGCCCCATTCAGTAAATGAGCCGCGCCTCCATGCCTCCCTCTTTTTACGGGGAAGGCGCGAGCCTCCTCTTTACTGCGATGTGACGCATGCGTGCGGAAACCGCCCCACGCATGCCGCCCACGTCACGCACACCCCTCCACGCCACGCCTCGTGCGCGGGTCGTGGGAAGCGAAACGCGCGAAGAATTTTACCGCGGTAGAAACCGCCCCGCCTACCCGCGCACCGTTTTGGGCCTGGCCCAACAACGTGTCGTGCTTATGTGTGGCCCAGGCCCGGGGGCTCCTATCGGTGTACAAAAAGAGGGGTGCGTTTTTGTACCCCTTTACCTGTGCACAGGCAGTCGGAGCTGCGCCCGCGATCACACCAAGCAGAGCAGGGGAGGTGAGCCAAGGTAAGACGGAAGCCCAAGATAATCGGAGCAACGCCAAGGCCAAGACCACAAAGAATAGAGGGACGAAGCAGGTTCCCCTGGCAAGACCCTTGCCGGGGCAACCTCAGCGGCCCCGGCAAGATCCTTGCCGGGACAGCTCGCCCCACACCAACAGAGCGAGCCACCCTTGAGCCCACGATCCCCAACACCATCATCCACGTGGAGCCAGGGCTCGGGAGGCACCTCCGTGGTGGCATGCAGATCTTTGTGAAGACATATTCAAGATCAGATGAGGATTAGAAGACGACGATCCTCGGCAAGATCCTTGCCGAGGAAGGCTACCAGACCCCCGGCAAGGCCCTTGCCGGGGACGACAGCGCGCCACGGCAAGACCCTTGCCGGGCCACACGGCAAGACCCTTGCCGGGCCACCCAGCAAGGCCCTCACCAAGGACGCCAGCGGGACCACCGCCAGGCCCGCGCTAACCAAGCTTCCACCACCATTCCCATGCAGCTGCCAACCCAACCAGCTGGGCGGGCACCTGCGTGGCAACAGGCAGCTCCCAGGCCAACTCGTCAAGTGCCTGCGTGGCGGCATGCAGATCTTCGTGAAGGCTCCACCACCGCGTCACCTCAGCTGCCTGCCTACCTACATGGCACCGCACGCATCACTGGCCGAGGCGCGTGTCGAAGCGAGGAGGAGCGGCAACGGACAGGACGGGCCTCGCCCCCGTCCCCGATAAAGCAAGGGGACACCTAAGCTACGCATTAAATGCGTCTTGTCCTGTAATACGAGCGATAAGCTCAGGGCACTATACGCCTTTCCACCTCCTGTGTGCCACTGTGGCAGCCCCTTCTGACTATAAAAGGAGGCCCATGGCATACTGGAGAAGGATTCGGCTCTTTCGAACCACGCACTCACCACAGCTAGTTCGGGAGCTCAAGAACTCTCTGAAATACACCCACCAAAGCAGGACTAGGGTTTTACGCATCCTCGCAGCCCGAACCTGGGTAAACGATTCTTGTGCTGTCTACTAGCCCTGCTCTTCTTGCAACCCTGCGCCCCGGCAACCATAGGAGGGATTCTTGTGATCCCATAGGTGTCATTCCACACCGACACGGCGTCGGCGCGCGAGGCGTCAACGGTGGCCTCGACGGCGAGGTGCTCCTCCAAGATCTGGGGGTCGGCACGAATGGCAGCCATCGCGACCTCATCCGCGCGTGCGGCTGCGATTTGCTTCTCCGCTGCCAAATGCTCCTTTAGATCCTGGCTATACTGCGTGTACCATGGCTTAGGCCGGCACTTATTTGGTGGAGGGGTCGATGATTTGGGTGGAAGGTGTCGCGCTCGCGCCGGCGGTCGGGGCATGTGGGATGTGGAAGGAGGAGGAGGATGGGGGTCCGGTGTGGATTACCTGCCTGGATAGGCGAGGCCGAGCAGCGTGAAGGAGGGTCACCGGCGAGAAGGCGGTGCTGCAAGCAAGGAGTGAAGGTTTCAACTTGAAAAGGAAGGCGGAAACAGGGGAAATGTGGCTTTTGGTAAGGGGGAGGGGGCGGGGAGGTAGATATTTTCGCGGAAGCCAAAAATTTGGAATCGCTTCAGCGAAAAAACTGGCACGCAAAGTGTCATCAGACACGGCCCCTTATTCAGATCAGGCTGTGGACTGTAGCCGTCGCACCTTCTCGCGTCAGCCATATGCGTACTATACTCCGGCGGTGCTCCAAGATATTTTGTGCTGCATCTCACACGGTTGGTTATAATAAACTGTGTGGGATCTACTTGATTTTTCATCTTGATTTGAATTACATAATGGGGTCACAGCGGCAATGGACGGTGTTTGAATTGCTAGAACTTTTATCTGCAGTGAAAATGCAACCATATGCGTGTCATAAAAGAATTGGAATTATTCAGGGTTCGTTTGGACATTTTTATGCATTAAGTGAGTTTTCAATGCATTTATGTGCATAATTCAAATTTGAACTGCATGCACATGCTCCAGTGCATATAAATTGGTTGAAAAAACAAATCTGTGTCCTTGGGTGCATGCTTAGGTCCCATGCAAGAAATGGGAATGAATGTCAAACACCAGGGCACGGTCACTCGGCCGCAAACATTGAGATACCTGGTTTTTTAATTCTAGTAAATCCAAAACTCGTCCTAAATTCAAGAAACTTGGCATGCTATCATGGAGCGGTATCAACATGCCGTGGTAAATTTTTTGTCCCATTTGGGGCAAGTTTTGGGATATGCTTCTCACAAACCAGAGCTTCTCACAATAAGCGTGATGGTTTCGGTACGGAATGTCCCACCTTTGGGGACGAAATGATATCCATTGCCTCTTATTGCTTTCAAAAAATTTCTCGTGTCAACATAGAACAACAGGAGTGTTGTGTCAATTTTTGGGATTTTTCGGGGTTCGTTTGGACATTTTATGCATTAATTGAGTTTTCAATGCATTTATGTGCATAACTCTAATTTGAACTACATGCACATGCTCTAATGCATATAAATTGGTTGAAAATTCAAATATGTGTCCTTGGGTGCAAGCTAGGTCCCATGCAAGAAATTAGAATGAATTTCAAACACTAGGGCAACGTTGAGATACTTTGTTTTTAAATTCTACTAAATCCAAAACTCGTCTGAAATTCACGAAACCTGGCATGCTTTCATGGAATGGCATCAACATGTCGTGGTAAATTTTTTGTCCCATTTGGGGCAGGTTTGGGTATATGCTTCTCACAAACCAGAGCTTCTCACAACAAGCATGATGGTTTCGGTAGGGAACGCCCCACCTTTGGGGACGAAACGATATCCATTGCCTCTTATTGATTTCTAAAATTTTCTTGTGTTATCATAGAACAAAAGGAATGTTGTGTTATTTTTTGTGATTTTTCGGGGTTCGTTTGGAGATTTTTATGCATTAAGTGAGTTTGCAACGCATTTATGTGCATAATTCAAATTTGTACTACATGCACACCCTCCAGTGCATATAAATTGGTTGAAAAATCAAATCTTTGTCCTTGGGTGCATGCTTAGGTCCCATGCAAGAAATGGGAATGAATGTCAAACACTAGGGCACGGTCACTCGGCCGCAAACATTGAGATACCTGGTTTTTAAATTCCAGTCCGAAATTCATGAAACTTGGCATGCTATCATGGAGCGGCATCAACATGCCATGGTAATTTTTTTGTCCCATTTGGGGCAGGTTTGAGGATATGCTTTTCACAACCAGAGCTTCTCGTAATAAGCATGATGGTTTCGGTAGGGAACGTCCTACCTTTAGGGACGAAATGATATCCATTGCCTCTTATTGCTTTCAAATTTTTTCTCGTGTCAGCATAGAACAACAGGAGTGTTGTGTCAATTTTAGGGATTTTTCGGGTTCGTTTGGACATTTTTATGCATTAATTGAGTTTTCAATGCATTTATGTGCACAATTCAAATTTGAACTACATGCACATGCTCTAATGCATATAATTTGGTTGAAAATTCAAATATGTGTCCTTGGGTGCATGCTTAGGTCCCATGCAAGAAATTAGAATGAATTTCAAACACCAGGGCAACGTTGATTGCCGGCAAAACATTGAGATACTTTGTTTTTAAATTCTAGTAAATCGAAAACTCGTCTGAAAATCATGAAACTTGGCATGCTTTCATGGAATGTCATCAACATGCCGTGGTGAATTTTTTGTCCCATTTGGGGCAGGTTTGGGCATATGCTTCTCACAACAAGCATGATGTTCCGGTAGGGAATGCCCCACCTTTGGGGACAAAACGATATCAATTGCCTCTTATTGCTTTCAAAAAATGTCTCGTGCCAACATAGAACAACAGGAGTGTTGTGTTATTTTTTGTGATTTTTCGGGGTTCGTTTGGACATTTTTATGCATTAAGTGAGTTTTCAATGCATTTATGTGCATAATTCAAATTTGAACTGCATGCACATGCTCCAGTGCATATAAATTGGTTGAAAAAACAAATCTGTGTCCTTGGGTGCATGCTTAGGTCCCATGCAAGAAATGGGAATGAATGTCAAACACCAGGGCACGGTCACTCGGCCGCAAACATTGAGATACCTGGTTTTTTAATTCTAGTAAATCCAAAACTCGTCCTAAATTCAAGAAACTTGGCATGCTATCATGGAGCGGTATCAACATGCCGTGGTAAATTTTTTGTCCCATTTGGGGCAAGTTTTGGGATATGCTTCTCACAAACCAGAGCTTCTCACAAACTAGAACTTCTCACAACAAGCATGATGGTTTTGGTAGGGAACGCCCCACCTTTGGGGACGAAACGATATCCATTGCCTCTTATTGTTTTCAAAAAATTTCTCGTGTCAACATAGAACAACAGGAGTGTTGTGTTATTTTTTGTGATTTTTCGGGGTTTGTTTGGACATTTTTATGCATTAACTGAGTTCTCAATGCATTTATGTGCATAATTCAAATTTGAACTACATGCACATGCTCCAGTGCATATAAATTGGTTGAAAAATCTAATCTTTGTCCTTGGGTGCATGCTTAGGTCCAATGCAAGAAATGGGAACGAATTTCAAACACCAGGGCACCGATGATTGCCGGCAAAATGTTGAGATACTTTGTTTTTAAATTCTAGTAAATCCTAAACTCGTCTGAAAATCATGAACTTGGCATGCTTTCATGGAATGGCATCAACATGTCGTGGTAAATTTTTTGTCCCATTTGGGGCAGGTTTGGGATATGCTTCTCACAAACCAGAGCTTCTCACAACAAGCATGATGGTTTCGGTAGGGAACGCCCCACCTTTGGGGACGAAACGATATACATTGCCTCTTATTGCTTTCAAAAATTTTCTCGTGTCAACATAGAACAACAGGAGTGTTGTGTTATTTTTTGTGATTTTTCGGGGTTTGTTTGGACATTTTTATGCATTAACTAAGTTCTCAATGCATTTATGTGCATAATTCAAATTTGAACTACATGCACATGCTCCAGTGCATATAAATTGGTTGAAAAATCTAATCTTTATCCTTGGGTGCATGCTTAGGTCCAATGCAAGAAATGGGAATGAATTTCAAACACCAGGGCACCGTTGATTGCCGGCAAAACGTTGAGATACTTTGTTTTTAAATTATAGTAAATCCAAAACTTGTCCGAAATTCATGAAACTTGGCATGCTATAATGGAATGGCACCCGACATGTTGTGGTATTTTTGTGTCCATTTTGAGAGAAGGCACACTCGAATACCAGCCAACAAAGGCATTTTTAAAAAATAGCTGCCACTTTAATATCTCAAACGTTTGTATAATTCAAACCGTGTGCGTTATGTTAACCATTCACGTGATCGCACACGATTTCGATATAACACTCGTATGCAAAGTGAGAGCAGGATTTGTGCATCTCTTGGACACAAACGGTTCTTTTGGATGACCCGTGTGAACCACTTACAAACAATTTGGTGCGATTTGCATATGTCATAATGGGTATGTTGCCATTTGTCAAACTAGAAAGATTGACATTTGTTGATCTAGTAACACTGCGATTTGTCAAAATATGAAGCTAAAAATCACTAGCAGTATCTAATTTTTGCAACTAAAATTCAGTAATTAAGCATAGATGGAGGCGAGGAGGCATGTTCAGCCGGGCGTGCAGCGGGCGGCGTAGTACTATTCGATTTGACAGCGGGCGGCGCAGTTCCCGATACGGCTTTAATGCACACGAGGGAGAGGGTAGCGGTTCCCGAAATGTTGAACGGCCAATGATGCATCCTCCTTCAATTAGCATCGTGTGAATGCATGAGGGAAGTAATGGGAGGAGGACCGTGAAAAGAGGCAGCACGATGTGAATGCAACACAGTTTGCACTCATATAAAGGCGCCCCTCCATTCCAATGCACCTACCACATCATACGCACCTAAGCATTTGCCTAAGCACCTACACTAATAAGCACAAAAGTGCTCACTCCAGACCCATGGCGGCGATGCGCGCGAGTGGCCGGCAGCTGTGCCAGATGGTCCACGACGCCGGCCTGCGGCATGGCACCGTGGATCGTCTCCACATGGTGTTGGCGACGGGCCGGTGGATGGCCGCCGTCGACGCCAGCTACGACTCTCAGTACGACCAGGTGATCGTTCGCACCACCAACAGGTTCACCGTCGTCAAGAAGCTCGCGGACGACATTGTCGTACTCCTCCAACCCGCGCGCCCAGGCTCCTCATTGCCTGCCACCCTAATCGGCGTCCATGGTCGGAACCTCTTTCAAGCACTGGTGGCCCTGCGACTGCCCGCCGACGCCACAAAGAATGTCCACCTGGAGGTCGCGCTTGCCGCGAGGCGCCTCGCCCTGCAAGAAACCATAGACCTACACATCCATGTTTACGAGCGAATCGTGTACAGAGGTATCCACAAGGCCAGTGAGGACGCTACGACGTTGGCCTTCTTCAACCGGCTGGAAGCCTTGGATGCCTTAGCTGAGAAGCACCTTGACCTCTCCACAAAAGCCGCCGCTCCTTAGCCGCCGGACGGTGGCCCGGCGCACTGAGTTGAGGAAGAGGAGGTCGTACGTTGATGGATGCATCTTTCTTCTTGCCTCCTGTAACCACCACTGCGATCGCATCATCGTGGCCTTAATTCTTATTGTGCTATTGCATTCTCGTTCTAGTCAATACAGACATGTGCGATCCCTTTGCTTAATTATATGCATCACTGTAACTAGTACTCCATCTGTCAATTTATAAGTTGTGCTGCCAGTGTTTGGGGCCCGCGCATGATCACGCACGTCGTGTGCATGCGGTTGCACCGGGCGCGGCGCGATGATGCAGTTATACCAGCTACTAAAACTGCCATGCAGGGGACGTGGCATTGACCATTGGGCAGCAACAGTCGGTCATCCGGGTGCCCAATAAAGGATGCAAAGAGGGATCCTACAGCAGCAAGGACCAGCTTCCCTACCGATAGCTCATCTAATAGAACTCCCGTTACTTTACGACATGTTTCCAGAACATGGACCTCGAGGTTAATTCAACTAATAGGACGGAGCATTATATAGATTCAACGCAATTAAATGTTTCCAAAAAAAGTGATATGATTTCTGTGAAACTTATAAGTCATGTATGTCAAATTAACCTCTGTGTACTTGTTCTCGAATTAACCTCCGGGCCTTTTTGCCGCGTATCACACACATCTTGTTAAGTTGAACCGTTAATGTTCTCTTCCCTAATCGAAAACAGTTCATTCGACTGAACCGTATATCACACACACCTTGATCTGGCTGACCGTTTCTGTTGCTTTCCCTAATAGAAAACAGTTCATCAGAGCGAATCGTATGCCGTATATCACACACGCATTAATATGGCTGCCCGTTTCTGTTATTCTGTCTAATCGCAAACAGTTCGTCTGGATCAACCGTATGCCCTGCTTCGCACGCGCAACTAAAATCTAAACCGTGTTTGATGCATCCGTCATCGCAAACGTTTTGCACATTTTTTGACGGGTTTTTTACACCACCATTTGCGATTATGGCATCACACACAGTTTCGTCGAAGGGTCTCTGATCGCAGTGTCGCGTAGCAGCATCCTGCAGTAGTGACACCATGCTCAAAAAGATATAAGTGAAGCACTAGAGCAATTCCATAGCTCAAAAAATTTAAGTGAAGCATAAAGAGCAATTCTAACAAATCATAGCATAATTTTGGCTCTCTCAAATAGGTGTGTTCAGCAAGGATACTTGACACAAACTAAAAAGCAAAACAAGCAAAGACTCATATCATACAAGACTCTCCAAGCAAAACTCATGATATGTGACGAATAAAAATATAGCTCCAAGTAAAATACCGATGGCCGTTAGAAGAAAGAGGGGATGCCACTCGGGGCATCCCCAAGCTTAGTTGCTTGTTCATCTTTGAATATTACCTTGGGGTGCGGTAGCATCCCCATGCTTAGGCTCTTCTTACTCCTTATTCCTTCATCCATCGTGATCTCACCCAAAACTTGAAAACTTCAATCACACAAAACTTAACAAAACCTTCGTGAGATCCATTAGTATAAGAAAGCAAATCTGTAGGATCGGAAGTATGTCTAGAGGGGGGGTGATTAGACTACTTGACCAAATAAAAATCTAGCCTTTTCCCAATTTTAGTTCTTGGCAGATTTTAGCAACTTAGCACAAGTCAAGCAATCAACCTACACATGCAATTCTAAGAGTATAGCAGCGGAATGTAAAACAATTGCATATGAAGGTAAAGGGAGGAGATTGAGGGAGCAAACACAATGTTGACACGAAGAATTTTTATCCGTGGTTCCGATAGGTGGTGCTATCGTACATCCACGTTGATGGAGACTTCAACCCACATAGGGTAACGGTTGCGTGAGTCCACGAAGGGCTCCACCCACGAAGGGTCCACGAAGAAGCAACCTTGTCTATCCCACCATGGCCGTCGCCCACGAAGGACTTGCCTCACTAGGGTAGATCTTCACAAAGTAGGCGATCCCCTTGCCCTTACAAACTCCTTGGTTCAACTCCACAATCTTGTCGGAGGCTCCCAAGTGACACCTAGCCAATCTAGGAGACACCACTCTCCAAGAAGTAACAAATGGTGTGTTGATGATGAACTCCTTGCTCTTGTGCTTCAAATGATAGTCTCCCCAACACTCACCTCTCTCTCATAGGATTGGATTTGGTGGAAAGAAGATTTGAGTGGAAAGCAACTTGGGGAAGCCTAGAGATCAAGATTTATGTGGTTGCAATGGAATATCTTGAACTCAACACAAGTGTAGGTGGTTCTCTCTCAGAAAATATGTGTTGGAAGTGTAGGCATGTTCTGATGCCTCTCCACGAATGAAGAGTGGGTGGAGGGTTATATATAGCCTCCACACAAAATCTAACTGTTACACACAAATCACCAAACTCGGTGGGACCGAATCATTAAACTCGGCCGGACCAATTTAGTTCAAAATGTGAACGTTAGGATTCTCGGTGGGACCGACATGTCAACTCGGTGGGACCGATGTCATTAGGGTTAGGGCATAATGTAATCTCGGTGAGACCGATTACACAAACTCGGTGAGACCGATTTTGGTAATAGCCAAACAGAGAGTTGGTCAGGCAAACTCGGTGGGACCGATTCGCTCATCTCGGTTGGACCGAAACGTTACGAAAAGGAAACAGAGAGTTTGCATTGCAATCTCGATGGGACCGAGCGCTCATCTTGGTTTGACCGAATCGTTATGAAGGGAAACAGAGAGTTTGCAACCCCATCTCGGTGAGACCGAGATCCCTATCGGTGAGACCGAATTGATTAGGGTTTCTGGCAGTGGCTATGTCAATTGAACTCGGTGGCTCCAGATGTGAAACTTCGGTGGGGCCAAGTTGGACTTTTTGGTTTAGGACATATGTGGATATGAGAAATTAGTGGAGGGTTTTGGAGCATATCACTAAGCATTTTGAGCAAGAATCTCATTAAGCAACACCTCGTCCCTTCTTAATAGTATTGGCTTTTCCTATAGACTCAATGTGATCTTGGATCACTAAAATAGAAAATGTAGAGTCTTGTGCTTTGAGCTTGAGCCAATCTTTTGTCCTTAGCATTTTGAAGGGTCCACTTTCTAATCCATGCCATGCCAAACATTGAGCTTTCCTGAAATATTTATCTTGGAATAGCATTAGCTCAATGAGCTATATGCTGTTAGGAATTACCAAAACCACCCAGGGATAGTTGCACTTTCAAAATCACTACTCTAAGTATTGTTGAAAACCCATTCATATTTTTTCTACATTATATCTACTATATTTCAACTTTACCATGGCTTATACCCTCCAATACAAACCATAGATTCATCAAAATAAGCACATAACGCAAAGAAAACAGAATCTGTCAAAAACAGAATAGTCTATAGCAATCTGAAAACTTCGAATACTTCTATAACTCCAAAAATTCTGAAAAATTAGGACAATGTGGGAAATTTGTATATCAATCTTGTGTAAAAAAATCAGAATTTTATCACGCTTCTATGATTTTAAACAATTATGTTACTGGCGCACAAAGTTTCTGTTTTTCAACAAGATCAAATCAACTATCACCCAACATGATCCCAAAGGCTTTACTTGGCACAAACACTAATTAAAACATAAAAACACAATCATAACAGTAGCATAATTGTGCAAACACTCAAGAACAGAAAGAAAAAGGCAAAAATAAATTTTATTCATTGGGTTGCCTCCCAACAAGCGCTATCATTTTATGCCCCTAGCTAGGCATAATGCATAGATCTAAGTATTTTCATCTTTAATTTTAGATCCATAAGATGCCCTCATGACTGATTCATATGGTGCCTTAATTCTTGCTCTAGGGAAGTTTTCCATACCCTTTCTCAAAGGAAATTGAAATTTAATATTCCCTTCTTTCATATCAATCACGACACCTATAGTGCATAAGAATGTTCTAGGAATTGAAATTTCGAACTCCAACTTTTCCTCAAAGGCTTACAATATGTTTAGTAAAGGCTTTATTTTGTTCATAGGCGTGAGGTGAATTAATCATGGATTGCAACAAATAAAATACAATCAATCAAGGAGCAACTATCATAATTAAAGTCTTTGTAATCCAAAAGAGTGGGCACATCACTAGTTAAAGTTTTGAGCTCTCTAAACCCACTTTTATCAATTTTCTCAGCAAGATTTACCCTCCGAATTATCGGGACGCCTTCTAACTAAAGTTGACTCTTCTTAAGTCCCTTTATCATAAATTTTAATCTTACTAAACAAGGAATCAATAGAAGAAACACCAATCACTTTAAGATCTTCATCATTTTTATGCAAACCATCACTAGAAAACGCTCTTTCTAAAAATTCTCTTTCAGCTCTAAGCATAGCGGTTATTTTCTTACTTTCATCCATAGAAACATATAAAGCTTTAATTGATTCATCAACCTTGGGCACAAATTTTTTTAACTTGATATTTTCTGCATCATGAGAAATTCTATCAATGCTTCTAGACATATCATCAATCTTATTCAACTTTTCTTCTATCATAGCATTAAAAGCTTTTTGGGCATTGATAAATTCTTTAATATTATTCTCAAGATCAGAGGTGTTCCTATTATTATTGTAAGAAGGATTACCATAGAAATTACCATAATTATTAGAGGAATTACTAGGAAAAGGCCTAGGATTAAAATTACCTCTATAAGCATTGTTATTAAAATTGTTTCGCGAGACAAAATTCACATCTACGGGATCACTATTTTGCTCAATCAAAGTAGACAAAGGCACATCATTAAGATCAATAGGAGCACTTTTATTAGCAACCAATTTCATAAGAGCATCAACTTTTTCACTCAAGGTAGAGATTTCTTCAACCGAATTAACTTTCTTACTAGTAGGTGCTCTTTCAGTCTGCCATTGTGAATAATTTGCCATAATATTATCAAGAAATTTAGTAGCTCCACCCAAAGTAATTTCCATAAAAGTACCAGCCGCGGCGGAATCCAGAAAAGTACCACCCGCGGCGGAATCCAAAAGATTTCTAGAAACAAAATTCAATTCCGCATATAAAATTTGTATGATCATCCAAAGATTTAAACCATGAGTGGGACAATTTGTTAGCATCAATTTCATTCTTTCCCAATATTGCGTAAGATGTTCATGCTCAAGTTGCTTAAAATTCATGATCTGAGTTCTAAGGGAAATAATTTTCGCGGGCGGAAAATACTTAGTAATAAAAGCATCTTTGCACTTATCCCAAGAATCAATACTTGATGTTGGCTTGAACTAGGTCGGTATTTCCCCAAAGAGGAAGGGATGATGCAGCACAGCAACAGTAGGTATTTCCCTCAGTGATGAGACCAAGGTTATCGAACCAGTAGGAGAATCACGCAACACTACGTGAACGGCAGTTGCACACAAATAACAAATACTCGCAACCCGACGGGTTAAAGGGGTTGTCAATCCCTTTCGGGCAACGACGCCAAAGATAGGCAAACAGACGTGAGAGAGTTGTAAATATTGATAGATCGAACGCCAAATAAAATAAAGTGCCGCAAGGTATTTTTGTATTTTTAGTTTAATAGATCTTAAAATAAAAGGAAAGGAAAATAGATCGCAAAGGCAAATATAATGAAGAAGAGACCCGGGGGCCGTAGGTTTCACTAGTGGCTTCTCTCGAGAAAAATAGCAGACGGTGGGTGAACAAATTACTGTTGGGAAATTGATAGAACTTCAAATAATTATGACGATATCCAGGCAATGATCATTATATAGGAATCATTTCCAAGATCAGTAGACCGACTCCTGCCTGCATCTACTACTATTACTCCACACATCGACCGCTATCCAGCATGCATCTAGTGTATTAAGTTCATGGAGAAACGAAGTAATGCAATAAGAATGATGACAAGATGTAGACAAGATCTATTTATGTAGAAATAGACCCCATCATTTTATCCTTAGTAGCAACGATAGATAAGTGTCGGTTCCCCTTCTGTCACTAGGATAAAGCACCGTAAGATCGAACCCACTACAATGAACCTCTTCCCATTGCAAGATAAATAGATCAAGTTGGCCAAACAAAACCCAAATATCGGAGAAGAAATATGAGGCTATAAGCAATCATGCATATAAGAGATCAAAGAAGACTCAAATAACTTTCATGGATAAAAAGATAGATGTGATCATAAACTCAAAGTTCATCGGATCCCAACAAACACACCGCAAAAAAGAGTTACATCATATGGATCTTCAAGAGACCATTATATTGAGAATCAAACGAGAGAGAGGAAGCCATCTAGCTACTAACTACGGACCCGTAGGTCTATAAAGAACAACTCACGCATCATCGGAGAGGCACCAATGGACATGATGCACCCCTCTGTGATGGTGTCTAGATTGGATCTGGTGGTTCTGGACTCTGCGGCGGCTGGAATTGATTTTCGTCGACTTCCCTAGGGTTTCAAGAATATTGGGGTATTTATAGAGCAAAGAGGCGGTTCAGGGGGCACCCGAGGTGGGCACAACCCACCTGGGCGCTCCTAGGCCCCTAGGCGCGCCCTGGTGGGTTGTGCTCCCCTCGGAGCACCCCCCCAGGTGCTTCTCCGGCCCACTGGATGTCTTCTGGTCCAAAAAAATCCACAAAAAGTTTCGCTGTGTTTGGACTCCATTTGGTATTGATTTCCTGCGATGTAAAAACATGCAGAAAACAACAACTGGCACTTGGCACTATGTCAATAGGTTAGTACCAAAAATGATATAAAATAACATCATGGAACAATCAAAAATTATAGATACGTTGGAGACGTATCAATACTATTGCGAGGCAAAGAAGAAAACCAAATTTCTGCATGATCTCGCAAAGAAAACAGAAATAATTTCAACTTCACAATATCATTGTCCACATCTTTTTTCTTTTGCATATCGCATAATTCTACAAATGTGTTGAGATGGGAGGAGGCATCCTCATTAGGAGTGCCAGAAAATTGAACTTTCATAACGAGATTCAACAAAGCGGCATTTATATCACAAGATTCTGCACTAGTGGCAGGAGGAGCAATTGGAGTGCTAATAAAATCATTATTATTGGTGTTGAAAAAATCACACAACTTGGTGTTCTCTTCAGTCATCGTGACTATGCAAACAAGATTGCACACAAAAATAGATCTGATGAGAAAACAACGAACGAAAAAGGGCGAATAAAACGACAAATTTTTGTGAAGTGGGGGAGATGAAAATGAGAGGCAAATGGCAAATAATGTAAATTGCAAGGAGATGAGATTTGTGATTAGGAACCTGATATATGTTGATGATGTCTCCCCGGCAACGGCGCCAGAAATCCTTTCTTGATGGCTCGTGTCCGCGTCAGTTTTTCCCTGAAGAGGAAGGGATGATGTGATAACCCACAAGTATAGGGGATCGCAACAGTTTTCGAGGGTAGAGTATTCAACCCGAATTTATTGATTCGACACAAGGGGAGCCAAAGAATATTCTCAAGTATTAGCAGTTGAGTTGTCAATTCAACCACACCTGGATAACTTAGTATCTGCAGCAAAGTATTTAGTAGCAAAGTAATATGGAAGTAACGGTAACGGTAGCAAAAGTAATATTTTTGGGTTTTGTAGTGATTGTAACAGTAGCAACGGAAAAGTAAATAAGGGAAGAACAATATATGAAAAGCTCATAGGCATTGGATCGGTGATGGAGAATTATGTCGGATGCGGTTCATCATGTAACAATCATAACATAGGGTGACACATAACTAGCTCCAATTCATCAATGTAATGTAGGCATGTATTCCGAATATAGTCATACGTGCTTATGGAAAAGAACTTGCATGACATCTTTTGTCCTACCCTCCTGTGGCAGCGGGGTCCTAATGGAAACTAAGGGATATTAAGGCCTCCTTTTAATAGAGTACCGGACCAAAGCATTAACACAAAGTGAATACATGAACTCCTCAAACTACGGTCATCACCGGGAGTGGTCCCGATTATTGTCACTTCGGGGTTGCCGGATCATAACACATAGTAGGTGACTATAGACTTGCAAGATAGGATCAAGAACTCACATATATTCATGAAAACATAATAGGTTCAGATCTGAAATCATGGCACTCGGGCCCTAGTGACAAGCATTAAGCATAGCAAAGTCATAGCAACATCAATCTCAGAACATAGTGGATACTAGGGATCAAACCCTTGTCGGGGATCGTTGCAAAAATAAAAAAAAATTCTACGCATCACCAAGATCTATCTATGGAGTTTACTAGCAACGAGAGGGAGTGCATCTTCATACCTTTGAAGATCGCGATGCGGAAGCATTGCAAGAACGCGGTCGGAGGAGTCGTACACGAAGCGATTCAGATCGCGGCCGAATCCGATCTAAGCACCGAACAATGGTGCCTCCGCGTTCAACACACGTGCAGCCCGGTGACGTCTCCCGCACCTTAATCCAGCAAGGAGAGAGGGAGAGGTTGGGGAAGACTCCGTCCAGCAGCAGCACGATGGCGTGGTGGTGGTGGAGAAGCGTGGCACTCCAGCAGGGCTTCGCCAAGCACTGCGAGAGACGAGGAGGGAGAGGGGTAGGGCTGCGCCAAGAGAGAGGGAGACTCGTGTCTCTGGCAGCCCCAAAACCCCCACTATATATAGGGGAAGGGAAGGGGGGCCGGCCCCCTAGATCCATCTAGAGGGGGGGCGGCGGCCCCTCGGGGGGACAGCGGCCCCCTTAGGGTTTCCAACTAGGGGGGCGCCCGCCCCCCGGGGGGGCAGCGGCCCCCTAGGGTTTCCAACCCTAGGCGCCTTGGGCCCTTGGGGGGCGCACCAGCCCACTAAGGGCCTAGTTCCCACCCAACTACAGCCCATTAGGTCCTTCGGGGTAGGTGGACCCTCCCGGTGGACCCCCGGAACCCCTTCGGTGGTCCCGGTACAATACTGATAAACCCCGAAACCTTTCCGGTGACTGAAACTGGACTTCCCATATATAAATCTTCACCTCCGGACCATTCCGGAACTCCTCGTGACGTCCGGGATCTCATCCGGGACTCCGAACAACATTCGGTAACCACGTACATCTATTCCCTATAACCCTAGCGTCATCGAACCTTAAGTGTGTAGACCCTACGAGTTCGGGAACTATGCAGACATGACCGAGACATCTCTCCGGCCAATAACCAACAGCGGGATCTGGATACCCATGTTGGCTCCCACATGTTCCACGATGATCTCATCGGATGAACCACGATGTCAAGGATTCAATCAATCCCGTATACGATTCCCTTTGTCTACCGGTATAGCACTTGCCCGAGATTCGATCGTCGGTATACCGATACCTTGTTCAATCTCGTTACGGCAAGTCTCTTTACTTGTTCCGTAACATATCATCCCATGACCAACCACTTAGTCACATTGAGCTCATTACAATGATGTCTTACCGAGTGGGCCCAGAGATACCTCTCCGTCATACGGAGTGACAAATCCCAGTCTCGATTCGTGCCAACCCAACAGATACTTTCGGGGATACCCGTAGTGTACCTTTATAGCCACCCAGTTATGTTGTGATGTTTGGCAAACCCAAAGCATTCCTACGGTATCCGGGAGTTGCACAATCTCATGGTCTAAGGAAAAGATACTTGACATTAGAAAAGCTTTAGCAGACGAACTACACGATCTTGCGCTACTTAGGATTGGGTCTTGTCCATCACATCATTCTCCTAATGATGTGATCCCGTTACCAATGACATCCAATGTCCATGGACAGGAAACCGTAACCATCTATTGATCAACGAGCTAGTTAACTAGAGGCTCACTAGGGACATGTTGTGGTCTATGTATTCACACATGTATTACGATTTCTGGATAACACAATTATAGCATGAACAATAGACAATTATCATGAACAAGGAAATATAATAATAACCATTTTATTATTGCCTCTAGGGCATATTTCCAACAACCCTAACAAAACTAACTCGATTACATGATAAATCTCATCCAACCCATCACCGTCCAGCAAGCCTACGATGGAATTACTCACGCACGGCGGTGAGCATCATGAAATTGGTGATGGAGGATGGTTGATGATGACGACGGTGACGGATTCTCCTCTCCGGAGCCCCGAACGGACTCCAGATCAGCCCTCCCAAGAGGTTTTAGGGCTTGGCGGCGGCTTCGTATCGTAAAACGTGATGAATCCTTCTCTCTGATTTTTTTCTCCCCGAAAGTGAATATATGGAGTTGGAGTTGAGGTCGGTGGAGCGTCAGGGGGCCCATGAGGCAGGGGAGCGCGCTCAGGGGGACAGGCGCCCCCCCACCCTCGTGGACAGGGTGTGGGCCCCCTGACGTGGATTCTTATTCCAGTATTTTTAATATTTTCCAAAAATATGTTCCGTGGAGTTTCAGGTCATTCCGAGAACTTCTGTTTCTGCACATAAATAACACCATGGAAAGTCTGCTGAAAACAGCGTCAGTCCGGGTTAGTTCCATTCAAATCATGCAAGTTAGAGTCCAAAACAAGGGCAAAAGTGTTTCGAAAAGTAGATACGACGGAGACGTATCAACTCCCCCAAGCTTAAACCTTTGCTTGTCCTCAAGCAATTCAGTTGATAAACTGAAAGTGATAAAGAAAAACTTTTACAAACTCTGTTTGCTCTTGCTGTTGTAAACATGTAAAGCCAGCATTCAAGTTTTCAGCAAAGACTATGACTAACCATATTCACAATAACTCTTAAGTCTCATGTTTACTCATATCAATGGCATAATCAACTAGCGAGCAATAATAATAAATCTCGGATGACAACACTTTCTCAAAACAATCATAATATGATATAATAAGATGGTATCTCGCTAGCCCTTTCTGAGACCGCAAAACATAAATGCAGAGCACCTTTAAAGATCAAGGACTGACTAGACATTGTAATTCATGGTAAAAGAGATCCAATCATAGTCATACCCAATATAAATTAATAGTAATGGATGCAAATGACAGGAGCGCTCTCCAGCTAGTGATTTTTAATAAGAGGGTGATGACTCAACATGAAAGTAAATAGATAGGCCCTTCGCAGAGGGAAGCAGGGATTTGTAGAGGTGCCAGAGCTTGATTTTAAAATAGAGATAAATAATATTTTGAGCGGCATACTTTCATTGTCAACATAACAACCAAGAGATGGTGATATCTTCCATGCTACACACATTATAGACGGTTCCCAAACAGAATGGTAAAGTTTATACTCCCCCTCCACCAACAAGCATCAATCCATGGCTTGCTCGAAACAACGAGTGCCTCCAACTAACAACAGTCCCGGGGGAGTTTTGTTTGCAATTATTTTGATTTAGTTTGCATAAAGCATGGGACTGGGCATCCCGGTGACCAGCCATTTTCTCGTGAGTGAGGAGCGGAGTCCACTCCTCTTGAGAATAACCCGCCTAGCATGGAAGATACGGACAGCCCTAGTTGATACATGAGCTATTCGAGCATACAAAACAGAATTTCATTTGAAGGTTTAGAGTTTGGCACATACAAATATACTTGGAACGGCAGGTAGATACCGCATATAGGAAGGTATAGTGGACTCATATGGAATAACTTTTGGGTTTAAGGGATTGGATGCACAAGCAGTATTCCCGCTTAGTACAAGTGAAGGCTAGCAAAAGACTGGGAAGCGACCAACTAGAGAGCGACAATAGTCATGAACATGCATTAAAATTAATAAACATTGAGTGCAAGCATGAGTAGGATAATCCACCATGAACATAAATATCGTGAAGGCTATGTTGATTTGTTTCAACTACATGCGTGAACATGTGCCAAGTCGAGTCACTTAAATCATTCAAAGGAGGATACCACCCCACTATACCACATCACAACCATTTTAATAGCATGTTGGCACGCAAGGTAAACCATTATAACTCATAGCTAATCAAGCATGGCACGAGCA
The DNA here is from genome assembly GCF_002575655.3 of Aegilops tauschii subsp. strangulata. Classification (NCBI taxonomy): domain Eukaryota; kingdom Viridiplantae; phylum Streptophyta; class Magnoliopsida; order Poales; family Poaceae; genus Aegilops; species Aegilops tauschii. Next base: position 353,760,035 of record NC_053036.3, read on the forward strand.
ACTATAATCTCTAATTGTCATTGCAAACATGTTTATTCATAATAGGCTGAATCAGGAACAATGAACTAATCATATTTACAAAAACAAGAGAGGTCGAGTTCATACCAGCTTCTCTCATCTCAGTCGGTCCATCGTATATCGTCATAATTGCCTTTCACTTGCACGACCGAACGATGTGAAAATAATAAGAGTGCACGTGCATTGGACTAAGCTGGAATCTGCGAGCATTCAATAAACAGGAGAAGACAAGGCAATATGGGCTCTTGGTTAAATCAACAACAATGCATATAAGAGCCACTTCAACAATTTAATCATGGTCTTCTCCTATCGACCCCCAAAGAAAAGAAAAGAAATAAAACTATTTACACGGGAAAGCTCCCAACAAGCAAAAGAAGAACGGGAAATCTTTTTGGGTTTTCTTTTTAATTATTACTACTACAACAAGAAAAGTAAACTAACTAAAAGCTACACTAATTTTTTTTGTTTTTCTTAAGGTTTATTAAACACACAAGAAGAAAGCAAGAAAAAGTAAAATAAACTAGCATGGATATTACAGTTAAAGAGTATGAGCACCGACATCTAGCAGTGAGTGTGTGAACATAAATGTAATGTCGGTGGGAAATATGTACTCCCCCAAGCTTAGGATTTTGGCCTAAGTTGGTTTATTGCCACGGATGGCCTGGCGGATATCCATAGTTGTAGCCGGGGTCGTACTGAGATGAAGAAGACTCTGACTGCCACTGGTTGGAAATCATCTCCGGATGCCACTGGTAATTAGACTGTCGTGGAGGTTCAAATGGTGGTTCCGGCTCCGTGGCTGGTGTAGGGTTCCGGTAGGCGTGAATGGCTGCCAATGGAACGAGATACGGACCTGCAGATAAAATTAAACAAGGAGGGAGCAGGCAAGGTGATAGTTTCGGGGTGATGTTTATCAAATAACAATTTGTATTTCAGCGCCCCTTCCCTATTCTTAACAATAAAGTCATGCGCTACCATACTCTTATAATCTAAATAAGCAGTGGGCAGCAATTTTTCTTCTTTTTCATAGTGCCTAATAGGTATGTTATAGTGTGCAGCAAGGCGTGAAGCATAAATACCTCCAAAGATGGGGCCCTTTGTACGGTTCAGACTTAACCGTTTGGCAATAATACCGCCCATACTAACAGTGTTATCGCAGAATAAACCATGGAACAAAATGATAATATGAGGAACACTAAGGTTTCCACAGTTTTCGCGATCAATTAAGCAATGACTAGCAAATATGGCAAAGTAGCGTAAAACATGAAAATTTATGCTAGTGATTCTTGCATCAGAAACCTTCCTGGTTTCCCCCACAGTAATAGTATCAATAAACCCATCCACATCTTTACGATGTGGTTCCTCTAAACTACCCTCAAAAGGTATTTTGCAAACCTTGCAAAATTCATCTAGTGGCATCTTCTTAACCACATCATATAAATGAAACTCTACTGAAGGAGGTGATTCCTTAGGATAATAGTAGAAGTTTTGCACAAAAGTATTGGTGAGTAAGAGATACTGTTCGCGTTGGTCGCGGAGGAAGTCGGTGAGGCCTACATTCTCAGCCAATTCATAAAAATCATCATAAATCCTAGCTGCACTCAAGAAATCATTGGAAGGCCATTCACACGGCCGGACCTCTGCGGTGCTAGGCAAATTATATTTGGGCCTCTGTGCTTCTTCACTTTGCTTTTCCTTCGAGCTTTGGCTCGATGAGCCCCTCAAAAATCTCTTCATTATTTTCTGAAAAATTCTGAAATTTTTAGTAACTTCAAATAAAAGTGAACCAAGCTCAACAAAATTGATAGCAACTACTCCTACAAGTGCCTAGAGACTATATCATGCATTAGAACTACTTGGAACCATATAAATTTGACATGCAAGCTCAAGAACATGGTCACCTAGGCAGCACAAACTTGCAATGAATAAAGCACTAGAACAAAAACTAATTGGACCAATGGAGGAGTCACATACCAAGGAACAATCTCCCAAAGCAGTTTTGTGAGAGGTGCTTTGAGCAAGGAGATCGAAAATCGCAGCAAAATGAGCTAGAACTCGTGCTTGAGCTGGATGGTGGTTTTTTTGGGAGGAAGAAGAAGTGTGTGGGTGCAGGAATAAGTGGAGGGGAGCCACCATGGGCCCACGAGGCAGGGGGCACGCCCTGTAGGGGTGGGCGCGCCCTGGACCCTCGTGGCTAGGTGCTTGCTCTCCCTGATGTGTTCTCAGTGCCAGATATTCTCAAATATTCCAGAAAAAATCATATTCCATTTTCAGGGCATTTGGAGAACTTTTATTTTCGGGGTATTTTTATATTGCACGGATAATTCAGAAAACAGACAGAAAAATATTATTTTTACTTTATTTCAACTAAATAACAGAAAGTAGAAGGAGGGCACAGAAGCTTGTGCCTTCTAACTTCATCCATCTCATGCTCATCAAAAGGAATCCATTAACAAGGTTGATCAAGTCTTGTTAACAAACTCATTCCGAATAACATGGAACCGGAGAAATTTCGAATAACACTATGTTACCTCAACGGGGATATGCACATCCCCAATAATAAGAATATCATATTTCTTCTTGACAGTAGGAAGAGGAAATTCAAAACCTCCAATAATAATCGATGGAATTTTTCCAATAGAATTGATACTGTGGACTTGAGGTTGTTTCCTCGGAAAGTGTACCGTATGCTCATTACCATTAACATGAAAAGTGACATTGCCTTTGTTGCAATCAATAACAGCCCCTGCAGTATTCAAAAAAGGGCTTCCAAGAATAATAGACATACTATCGTCCTCGGGAATATCAAGAATAACAAAGCCCGTTAAAATAGTAACATTTGCAACCACAACAGGCACATCCTCACAAATACCGACGGGTATAGCAGTTGATTTATCGGCCATTTGCAAAGATATTTCAGTAGGTGTCAACTTATTCAAATCAAGTCTACGATGCATAACACTAACAACGGCTCCAAGGTCACATAAAGCAGTTTTAACATAGTTTCTTTTAATGGAGCATGGTATAGTTGGTACTCCTGGATCTCCTAGTTTCTTAGGTATTCCACCCTTAAAAGTGTAATTAGCAAGCATGGTGGAAATCTCAGCTTCCGGTATTTTTCTTTTATTAGTGACAATTTCTTTCATATACTTAGCATAAGGATTCATTTTGAGCATATCAGTCAAACGCATACGCAAGAAGATGGGTCTAATCATTTCAGCAAAGCGCTCAAAATCCTCATCATAATTTTTCTTGGATGGTTTGGGAGGAAAAGGCATGGGTTTCTGAACCCATGGTTCTCTTTCTTTACCATGTTTCCTAGCAACAAAGTCTCTCTTATCATAACGTTGATTCTTTGATTGTGGGTTATCAAGATCAACAACAGGTTCAATTTCTACGTCATTATCATTGCTAGGTTGAGCATCATCATGAACATCTTCATTAATATTTTCACTTGGTTCATGTTCATTACCAGATTGTGTTTCAACATCAGAAATAGAAATATCATTTGGGTTCTCAGGTGTTTCAGCAATAGGTTCACTAGAAGCATGCAAAGTCCTATCATTTTTCTTTTTCTTCTTTTTAGAAGGACTAGGCGCATCTATATTATTTCTCTGGGAATCTTGCTCAATTCTCCTAGGGTGGCCTTCAGGATAAAAAGGTTCCTGAGTCATCTTACCAGTTCTAGTAGCCACTCTAACAGCATAATCATTATTCTTACTATTTAATTCATTGAGCAAATCATTTTGAGCTTTAAGTATTTGTTCTACTTGAGTGGTAACCATAGAAGCATGTTTAGTAATGAGTTTAAGTTCACCTTTAACTCTAGACATATAATCACCCAAGTGTTCAAGCGTATCGGAATTGTATTTCAATTGTCTACCAAAATAAGCATTGAAGTTTTCTTGTTTGACAATAAAATTATCAAACTCTTCTAAGCATTGTCTAGCAGACTTATAGTGAGGAATATCACCTTCATCAAATCTATAGAGAGAATTTACCTTTACTACCTGTGTCGGGTTATCAAGACCATGTGTTTCTTCAATAGGTAATGGATTAGGGTCATATGTTTCTTCAACAGGCGGTAAATTAAGACCATGTATTTCTTCAATAGGAGGTAAATTCTTAACATCTTCAGCTTTAATACCCTTTTCTTTCATAGATTTCTTTGCCTCTTGCATATCTTCAGGACTGAGAAATAGAACACCCCTCTTCTTCGGAGTTGGTTTAGGAATAGGCTCAGGAATTGGCTCAGGAAGTGTCCAATTATTTTCATTGGTCAACATATTATTCAATAGAATTTCAGCTTCATCTGGTGTTCTTTCCCTGAAAACAGAACCAACACAACTATCCAGGTGGTCTCTGGAAGCATCGGTTAGTCCATTATAAAAGATATCAAGTATTTCATTTTTCTTAAGAGGATGATCAGGCAAAGCATTAAGTAATTGGAGAAGCCTCCCCCAAGCTTGTGGGACACTCTCTTCTTCAATTTGCACAAAATTATATGTGTCCCTTAAAGCAGCTTGTTTCTTATGAGCAGGGAAATATTTAGCAGAGAAGTGATAAATCATATCCTAGGGACTACGCACACAACCAGGATCAAGAGAATCAAACCATATCTTAGCATCACCCTTTAATGAGAACGGAAATATTTTAAGGATATAAAGGTAGCGAGTTCTCTCATCATTAGTGAATAGGGTGGCTATATCATTTAATTTAGTAAGATGTGCCACAACAGTTTCAGATTCATAGCCATAAAAAGGATCAGATTCAACCAAAGTAATTATATCAGGATCAACAGAGAATTCATAATCCTTATCAGTAACACAGATAGGTGAAGTAGCAAAAGCAGGGTCAGGTTTCATTCTAGCATTAAGAGATCGCTGCTTCCATTTAGCTAATAATTTCTTAAGATCACTTCTATCATTGCAAGCAAGAATGGCTCTAGCAGATTCTTCATCCAAAACATAACCCTCAGGCACAACAGGCAATTCATATTTATTAGGGGGAGAGTCTTCATCATCACTATCTTCAATATTATCAGTTTCAATAATTTCATTCTCTCTAGCCCTAGCAAGTTGTTCATCAAGAAATTCACCAAGTGGCACAGTAGTATGAAGCATAGAAGTAGTTTCATCATAAGTATCATGCATAGCAGAAGTGGCATCATCAATAACATGCGACATATCAGAATTAATAGCAGAAGCAGGTTTAGGTGTCGCAAGCTTACTTAAAACAGAAGGTGAATCAAGTGCAGAGCTAGATGGCAGTTCCTTACCTCCCCTCGTAGTTGAGGGATAAATTTTTGTCTTAGTGTCTTTCAAGTTCTTCATAGTGACCAGCAGATATAAATCCCAAGTGACTCAAAGAATAGAGTTATGCTCCCCAGCAACGGTGCCAGAAAATAGTCTTGATAACCCACAAGTATAGGGGATCACAACAGTTTTCGAGGGTAGAATATTCAACCCAAATTTATTGATTCGACACAAGGGGAGCCAAAGAATATTCTCAGGTATTAGCAGTTGAGTTGTCAATTCAACCACACCTGGATAACTTAGTATCTGCAGTGAAGTATTTAGTAGCAAAGTAATATGGAAGTAACAGTAACGGTAGCAAAAGTAATATTTTTGGGTTTTGTAGTGATTGTAACAGTAGCAACGGAAAAGAAAATAAGCGAAGAACAATATATGAAAAGCTCGTAGGCATTGGATCGGTGATGGAGAATTATGCCGGATGCGGTTCATCATGTAACAATCATAACATAGGGTGACACAGAACTAGCTCCAATTCATCAATGTAATGTAGGCATGTATTCCGAATATAGTCATACGTGCTTATGGAAAAGAACTTGCATGACATCTTTTGTCCTACCCTCCTGTGGCAGCGGGGTCCTAATGGAAACTAAGGGATATTAAGGCCTCCTTTTAATAGAGTACCGGACCAAAGCATTAACACAAAGTGAATACATGAACTCCTCAAACTATGGTCATCACCGGGAGTGGTCCCGATTATTGTCACTTCGGGGTTGCCGGATCATAACACATAGTAGGTGACTATAGACTTGCCAGATAGGACCAAGAACTCACATATATTCATGAAAACATAATAGGTTCAGATCTGAAATCATGGCACTCGGGCCCTAGTGACAAGCATTAAGCATAGCAAAGTCATAGCAACATCAATCTCAGAACATAGTGGATACTAGGGATCGAACCCTAACAAAACTAACTCGATTACATGATAAATCTCATCCAACCCATCCAGCAAGCCTACGAATGGAATTACTCACGCACGGCGGTGAGCATCATGAAATTGGTGATGGAGGATGGTTGATGATGATGACGGCGACGGATTCCCCTCTCCGGAGCCCCGGACTCCAGATCAGCCCTCCCGAGAGGTTTTAGGGCTTGGCGGCGGCTCCGTATCATAAAACGCGATGAATCCTTCTCTCTGATTTTTTCTCCCCGAAAGTGAATATATGGAGTTGGAGTTGAGGTCGGTGGAGCGTCAGGGGGCCCACAAGGCAGGGGGCGCGCCCAGGGGGCAGGCATGCCCCCCACCCTCGTGGATAGGGTGTGGGCCCCCTGACGTGGATTCTTCTTCCAGTATTTTTAATATTTTCCAAAAATATGTTCCGTGGAGTTTCAGGTCATTCCGAGAACTTTTGTTTCTGCACATAAATAACACCATGGAAAGTCTGCTGAAAACAGCATCAGTCCGGGTTAGTTCCATTCAAATCATGCAAGTTAGAGTCCAAAACAAGGGCAAAAGTGTTTGGAAAAGTAGATACGACGGAGACGTATCATGATGCAACACAGCTACGGTAGGTATTTCCCTCAATGATGAAACCAAGGTCATCGAACCTGTAGGAGAACAAAGCAACACTATGTAAACGGTACCTGCACACAAAGAACAAATACTTACAACCCGACGCGTAAGAGGGGTTGTCAATCCCTCCCGGGTAAAAGATTGGTAAAGATATAATTTGGTAGATGCAAATAGAATAACGGTAACTAATATTTAGCGAGGTATTTTGGGTCTTTGATAATATAGATCTAAAAATAAAAGATGCAAATAAATAAAAAGGCAAATAGAAATATTGATATGAAGATATATGATGAGAAAATAGACCCGGGGCCATAGATTTCACTAGTGTCTTCTCTCGAGAAAATAGCATATGGTGGGTAAACAAATTACTGTTGGGAAATTGATAGAACTTCAAATAATTATGACGATATCCAGGCAATGATCATTATATAGGAATCATTTCCAAGATTAGTAGACCGACTCCTGCCTGCATCTACTACTATTACTCCACACATCGACCGCTATCCAGCATGCATCTAGTGTATTAAGTTCGTAGAGAAACGGAGTAATGCAATAAGAATGATGACATGATGTAGACAAGATCTATTCATGTAGGAATAGACCCCATCTTGTTATCCTTAATGGCAATGATACATACGTGTCATTTCCCCTTCTGTCACTGGGATTGAGCACCGTAAGACCGAACCCATCACAAAGCACCTCTTCCGATGGCAAGAAAAATCAATCTAGTCGGCCTAACTAAACCGAAGATTCGAAGAATAAATACGAGGCTATAAGTAATCATGCATATAAGAGATCAAGAGAGGACTCAAATAACTTTCATGGATAAAAATATAGATCTCATCATAAACTCAAAGTTCATCGGATCCCAACAAACACACCGGAAAAAGAGTTACATCGAACAGATCTTCAAGAGGCCATTGTATTGAGAATCAAAAGAGAGAGAGAGGAAGCCATCTAGCTACTGCCTACGGACCCGTAGGTATATAATGAACTACTCACGCATCATCGGAGAGGCACCAATGAAGATGATGAACCCCTCTGTGATGGTGTCTAGATTGGATCTCGTGTTTCTGGAACTTGCAATGGCTGGAATTGTGTTTCGTCGACTCACCTAGGGTTTTTGGATTTTTGGGGTATTTATAGAGCAAATTAAAGAGGCGGTGCAGGAGGCGACCGAGGTGGGCAAAACCCACCTGGGCGCGGCTGGGCCCCCAGGCGCGCCCTGGTGGGTTGTGCTTCCCTCGGAGCCCACCTCTGGTATTTCTTTGGCCCAATAGGTGTCTTCTGGTCCAGAAAAAAATCTCCAAAAAATCTCCAGGGGGTAGGGCGCGTCCCCCACCCTTGTGGGCCCCTCGTGCACCTCCTGACCTAATTCTTTCGCCTCTATATTCCCATATATCCCCAAACCACCAGAGGCATCCACGAAAACACTTTTCCACCGCCACAACCTTCTATACCCGTGAGATCCCATGTAGGGACCTTTTCCGGCACCCTGCTGGCGGGGGACTCGATCACTGAGGGCTTCTACATCAACACCATTGCCCTTCCGATGAAGCGTGAGTAGTTTACCACAGACCTACGGGTCCATAGCCAGTAGCTAGAGGCTTCTTCTCTCTCTTTGATTCTCAATACCATGTTCTCCTCGATGTTCTTGGAGATCTATTCGATGTAATACTTTTTTGCGGTGTGTTTGCCGAGATCCGACGAATTGTGGATTTATGACTAGCTTATCTATGAATATTATTTGAATCTTCTCTGAATTCTTTTATGCATGATTTGATATCTTTGTAATTCTCTTCGAACTATCGGTTTGGTTTGGCCAACTAGATTGGTTTTTCTTGCAATTGGAGAAGTGCTTAGCTTTGGGTTCAATCTTGCGGTGTCCTTTCCTAGTGATAGTAGGGGCAGCAAGGCACGTGTTGTATTGTTGCCATCGAGGATAAAACTATGGGGTTTTCATCATATTGCTTGAGTTAATTCCTCTACATCATGTCATCTTACTTAATGCGTTACTCTGTTCTTCATGAACTTAATACTCTAGATGCAGGCAGGAGTTGGTCGATGTGTGGAGTAATAGTAGTAGATGCAGAATCATTTCGGTCTACTTGACAGACGTGATGCCTATATTCATGATCATTGCCTTAGATATCGTCATAACTTTGCGCTTTTCTATCAATTGCTCGGCAGTAATTTGTTCACCCACCGTATTATTTGCTATCTTGGGAGAAGCCTCTAGTGAAACCTATGGCCCCGGGTCTATTTTCCGTCATACAAGTTTCTATTTTCCATCATATTAGTTTCCGATCTACTATATTGCAATCTTTTACTTTTCGATCTATAAACCAAAAATATTTACTTTACCGTTTATCTATCTGTATCAGATCTCACTTTTGCAAGTAACCGTGAAGGGATTGACAACCCCTTTATCGCATTGGGTGCAAGTTGTTTGATTGTTTGTGTAGGTATTAGGTGATTTGTGCATTGTCTCTTACTGGATTGATACCTTGGCTCTCATACTGAGGGAAATACTTATCTCTACTTTGCTGCATCACCTTTCCTCTTCAAGAGAAAAACCAATGCAAGCTCAAGAAGTAGCAGGAAGAATTTCCGGCGCCGTTGCCGGGGAGGCTAGGTAAGCGGCACTCACATCCCGTCAATGAAGATCATTTCTGGCACCATTGTCGGGGAGGTCTATGTCAAGTCAAGACATACCAAGTACCCATCATAAACTCTCATCTCTTGCATTACATTATTCGCCTTTCATTTTCCTCTCCCCCACTTCTAAAATGATTTTCGAAAAGATTCGCCTTTTCTTCGGCCCTCTTCCGTTCGTCTTCTTCGCTTGCTTTTTGTGTGCTCGTGTGTTGGATTGCTTGCTTTGTCACCATGGCTCAAGAGAATACCAAATTGTGTGACTTTTACAACACCAATAACAATGATTTTATTAGCACTCCGATTGCTCCCGCCACTAGTGCGTAATCTTGTGAAATTAATGCCGCTTTGCTAAATCTTGTTATGAAAGATCAGTTTTCTGGCCTTCCTGGTGAAGATGTTGCATCCCATCTTAATAATTTCATTGATTTGTGTGATATGCAAAAGAAAAAATATGTGGACAATGGTATTGTTAAATTGAAGCTATTTCCGTTCTCACTTCGAGATTGTGCTAAAACTTGGTTTTCATCTTTGCCTAAAAATAGTATTGATTCATGGAATTAGTGTAAAGATGCTTTTATTTCCAAGTATTTTCCTCCCGCTAAGATCATCTCCCTTAGGAACGAGATTATAAATTTTAAGCAACTTGATCATGAACATGTTGCGCAATCTTGGGAGAGGATGAAATTGATGATACGAAATTGCCCTACTCATGGTGTGAATTTGTGGATGATTATACAAACTTTTTATGCCGGACTGAATTTTGCTTCTAGAAATCTTTTAGATTCGGCCGCAGGAGGTGCTTTTATGGAAATTACTTTAGGAGAAGCTACTAAACTCCTAGATAATATTATGGTTAATTATTCTCGACGGCATACCGAAAGATCTTCCACTAGTAAAAAAGTGCATGCGATTGAAGAGATTAATATTTTGAGTGGAAAGATGGATGAGCTTATGAAATTATTTTCTAACAAGAGTGCTTTTATTGATCCTAATGATATGTCTTTGTCTACTTTGATTGAAAATAATAATTAATCTACGGATGTGAATTTTGTTGGTAGGAACAATTTTGGTAATAACGCTTATAGAGGTAATTTTAACCCTAGGCCTTTTCCTAGTAATTCCTCTAATAGTTATGGTAATTCCTACAACAATTCTTATGGAAATTATAATAAGATGCCCTCTGATTTTGAGAATAGTGTTAAATAATTTATGAGTTCGCAAAAGAATTTCAATGCTTTGATTGAAGAAAAATTGCTTAAGATTGATGATTTGGCTAGGAACATGGATAGAATTTCTTTCGATGTTGATTCTTTGAAACTTAGATCTATTCCACCCAAGCATGATATTAATGAGTCTGTCAAGGATATGAGAATTCCATTGATGAGTGCAAAGAAACAACCGCTAAGATGCGTGCTAAACGAGATTGGTTTGTAAAAACGTGTTCTTCTAGTTTCCGTGAAAATAATGATGAAGATCTTAAAGTGATTGATGTGACTCCTATTGAAACTTTGTTTTATAATATAAATCTTGATAAATATGGGACTGGAGATGAGTCAACTTTAGTTAAAAGGCGTCCCAATGATTCGGAGTTTTTAGATCTAGATGCAAAAAGTGATAAAAGTAGGATTGGAGAGGTCAAAACTTTAAGTAGCAATGAACCCACTCTTTTGGATTTCAAGGAATTTAATTATGATAATTGTTCTTTAATAGATTGTATTTCCTTGTTGCAATCCATGTTGAATTCTCCTCATGCTTATAATCAAAACAAAGCTTTTACTAAACATATCGTTGATGCTATGATGCAATCTTTTGAAGAAAAGCTTGAATTGGAAGTTTCTATCCCTAGAAAACTTTATGATGAGTGGGAAGCTACTATTAAGATTAAGATTAAAGATTATGAGTGCCATGCTTTGTGTGATTTGGGTGCTAGTGTTTCCACGATTCCAAAAACTTTATGTGATGTGTTAGGTTTCCGTGAATTTGATGATTGTTCTTTAAATTTGCATCTTGCGGATTCTATTATTCAGAAACCTATGGGAAGAATTAATGATGTTCTTATTGTTGCAAATAGGAATTATGTGCGTGTAGATTTCATTGTTCTTGATATAGATTGCAATCCTACATGTCCTATTATTCTTGGTAGACCTTTCCTTAGAACGATTGGTGCAATTATTGATATGAAAGAAGGAAACATTAGATTTCAATTTCCGTTAAGGAAGGGCATGGATCACTTTCCAAGAAAGAAAATTAGATTGCCATATGAATCTACTATGAGAGCTACTAATGGATTGCATACCAAAGATGACAATACTTAGATCTATTCGTGTTTTTATGCCTAGCTAAGGGCGTTAAACAATAGCGCTTGTTGGGAGGCAACCGGATTTTATTTTGTTTTTGCTTTTTAGGTTCTATTTTGCAACAGATAATTCATCTAGCCTCTGTTTAGATGTGGTTTTGTGTTTTAATTAGTGTTTGTTCCAAGTAAGACCTTTGGGATAGCTTACGGTGATAGTTGTTTTGATCTTGCTGAGAAACAGAAACTTTTGCGCCCAGGAAAATAATTTTCGTAATTCACAGAAGCGTGCTTTTGATCTGATTCTTATTAAATCTGGTGTTTACACAAATTGCCCAGGTTGTCCTAATTTTTCAGAATTTTGGGAGTTACAGAAGTATTCGAGAGTTACAGATTACTACAGACTATTCTGTTTTTGACAGATTCTGTTTTCTATGTGTTGTTTGCTTATTTTGATGAATCTATGGGTAGTATTGGGGGGTATGAACCATGGAAAAGTTGGAATACAGTATATATTACACCAATATAAATAAAGAATGAGTTCACAACAGTACCAAAAGTGGTGATTTGTTTTCTTATACTAATGGAGATGATGAGATTTTCTGTTGAGTTTTGTGTTGTGAAGTTTTCAAGTTTTGGGTAAGGATTTGATGGACTATGGACTAAGGAGTGGCAAGAGCCTAAGCTTGGGGATTCCCAAGGCACCCCAAGGTAATATTCAAGTACAACCAAGAGCCTAAGCTTGGGGATGCCCCGGAAGGCATCCCCTCTTTCGTCTTCGTCTATCGGTAACTTTACTTGAGGCTATATTTTTATTCACCACATGATATGTGTTTTGCTTGGAGCGTCTTGTATGATTTGAGTCTTTGCTTTTTAGTTTGCCACAATCATCCTTGCTACACCTTTTGAGAGGGACACGCATGAATCGTGATTTATTAGAATACTCTATGTGCTTCACTTATATCTTTTGAGCTAGGCAATTTTGCTCTAGTGCTTCACTTATATCTTTTTAGAGCACGGCGGTGGTTTTATTTTATAGAATTAATGAACTCTCATGCTTCACTTATATTATTTTGAGAGTCTTTAAACAGCATGGTAATTTGCTTTGGTTATAAATTTAGTCCTAATATGATAGACATCCAAGAGGGATATAATAAAAACTTTCATATAAAGTGCATTGAATACTATGAGAAGTTTGATTCCTTATGATTGTTTTGAGATATAAAGATGGTGATATTAGAGTCATGCTAGTGAGTAATTGTGAATTTGAGAAATACTTGTGTTAAAGTTTGTGAGTCCCGTAGCATGCACGTATGGTGAACCGTTATGGAGCATGATTTATTTATTAATTGTCTTCCTTTGTGTGGAGGTCGGGATTGCACGATGGTTAATTCCTACCAACCCTTCCCCTAGGAGCATGCGCGTAGTACTTTGTTTCGATGACTAATAGATTTTTGTAATAAGTATGTGAGTTCTTTATGACTAATGTTGAGTCCATGGATTATACGCACTCTGACCCTTCCACCATTGCTAGCCTCTCTAGTACCGCACAACTTTCGCCGGTACCATACACCCACCATACACCTTCCTCAAAACAGCCATCATACCTACCTATTATGGCATTTCCATAGCCATTCCGAGATATATTGCCATGCAACTTTCCACAGTTCCGTTTATTATGACACGTTCCATCATTGTCATATTGCTTTGCATGATCATGTAGTTGACATCGTATTTGTGGCAAAGCCACCGTTCATAATTCTTTCATACATGTCACTCTTGATTCATTGCACATCGGTACACCGCCGGAGGCATTCATATAGAGTCATATTTTGTTCTAAGTATCGAGTTGTAATTTTTGAGTTGTAAGTAAATAAAAGTGTGATGATCTTTATTATTAGAGCATTGTCCCATGTGAGGAAAGGATGATGGAGACTATGATTCCCCCACAAGTCGGGATGAGACTCCGGACGAAAAAAAGAGGCCAAAAAATGAGAAAGGCCCAAACAAAAAAATGAGAGAAAAGAGAGAAGGGACAATGTTACTATCCTTTTTCCACACTTGTGCTTCAAAGTAGCACCATGATCTTCATGGTAGCGAGTCTCCTATGATATCACTTTCATATATTAGTGGGAATTTTTCATTATAGAACTTGGCTTGTATATTCCAATGATGGGCTTCCTCAAATTGCCCTAGGTCTTCGTGAGCAAGCGAGTTGGATGCACACCCACTTAGTTTCTTTTTGAGCTTTCATAAACTTATAGCTCTAGTGCATCTGTTGCATGGAAATCCCTACTCAGTCACATTGATATCTATTGATGGGCATCTCCATAGCCCGTTGATACGCCTAGTTGATGTGAGACTATCTCCCTCTTTTTGTCTTCTCCACAACCACCATTCTATTCCACCTATAGTGCTATGTCCATGGCTCACGCTCATGTATTGCGTTAAAGTTGAAAAAGTTTGAGAATACTAAAGTATGAAACAATTGCTTGGCTAAAACCAGGGTTGTGCATGATTTGAATATTTTGTGTGATGAAGATGGAGCATAGCCAGACTATATAATTTTGTAGGGATAAGCTTTCTTTGGCCATGTTATTTTGAGAAGACATAATTGCCTTGTTAGTATGCTTAAAGTATTATTGTTTTGATGTCAATATTAAACTTTTGTTTTGAATCTTACGGATCTGAACACTCATGCCACAATAAAGAAAATTACGTGGATAAATATGTTAGGTAGCATTCCACATCAAATTTTTTGTTTTTATCATTTATCTACTCGAGGACGAGCATGAATTAAGCTTGGGGATGCTTGATACATCTCCAACGTATCTATAATTTTTTATTGTTCCATGCTATTTATTATCTGTTTTGGATGTTTTATATGCATTAATATGCTATTTTATATTATTTTTGGGACTAACCAATTAACCTAGAGCCCAGTGCCAGTTCCTGTTTTTTCCCTGTTTTAGAGTTTCGCAGAAAAGGAATACCAAACGGAGTCCAAACGGAATGACACCTTCGTAATGTTTTTTCTTGGACCAGAAGCAAACCAGGAGACTTGGAGATGAAGTCGGAGGAGCCACAAGGACAGAGGGCGCGCCCAGGGGGTAGGGCGAGCCCCCACCCTTGTGGGCCCCTCGTGCACCTCCCGACCTAATTCTTTCACCTATATATTCCCATATATCCCCAAACAACCAGAGGCATCCACGAAAACACTTTTCCACTGCTGCAACCTTCTGTACCCGTGAGATCCCATCTAGGGAATTTTCCGCCACCCTGCGGGAGGGGGATTCGATTACAGAGGGCTTCTACATCAACACTATTGCCCTTCCGATGAAGCGTGAGTAGTTTACCACAGACCTACGGGTCCCTAGCTAGTAGGTAGATGGCTTCTTCTCTCTCTTTGATTCTCAATACCATGTTCTTCTCGATGTTCTTGGAGATCTATTCGATGTAATACTTTTTTGCGGTGTG
The DNA here is from genome assembly GCF_002575655.3 of Aegilops tauschii subsp. strangulata. NCBI lineage: Eukaryota > Viridiplantae > Streptophyta > Magnoliopsida > Poales > Poaceae > Aegilops > Aegilops tauschii. The sequence goes on from NC_053036.3 coordinate 353,775,309, forward strand.
TTTGCCGAGATCCGATGAATTGTGGATTTATGATCAGCTTATCTATGAATATTATTTGAATCTTCTCTGAATTCTTTTATGCATGATTTGATATCTTTGTAATTCTCTTTGAACTATCGGCTTGGCTTGGCCAACTAGATTGGTTTTCTTGCAATGGGAGAAGTGCTTAGCTTTGGGTTCAATCTTGCGATGTCCTTTCCCAGTGACAGTAGGGGCAGCAAGGCACGTATTGTATTGTTGCCATCGAGGATAAAACGATGGGGTTTTCATCATATTGCTTGAGTTAATTCCTCTACATCATGTCATCTTACTTAATGCGTTACTCTGTTCTTCATGAACTTAATACTCTAGATGCAGGCAGGAGTCGGTCGATGTACGTGTGGAGTAATAGTAGTAGATGCAGAATCATTTTGGTCTACTTGACACGGACGTGATGCCTATATTCATGATCATTGCCTTAGATATCGTCATAACTTTGCGCTTTTCTATCGATTGCTCGGCAGTAATTTGTTCACCCACCGTACTATTTGCTATCTTAGGAGAAGCCTCTAGTGAAACCTATGGCCCCCGGGTCTATTTTCCATCATACAAGTTTCTATTTTCCATCATATTAGTTTCCGATCTACTATATTGCAATCTTTTACTTTCCGATCTATAAACCAAAAATACCAAAAATATTTACTTTACAGTTTATCTATCTCTATCAGATCTCACTTTTGCAAGTAACCGTGAAGGGATTGACAACCCCTTTATCGCATTGGGTGCAAGTTGTTTGATTGTTTGTGCAGGTATTAGGTGATTTGTGTGTTGTCTCCTACTAGATCGATACCTTGGTTCTCAAACTGAGGGAAATACTTATCTCTACTTTGCTGCATCACCCTTTCCTCTTCAAGGGAAAAACCAACGCAAGCTCAAGAAGTAGCACGTAACTAAACCAAAGATTCGAAGAAGAAATACGAGGCTATAAGTAATCATGCATATAAGAGATCAAGAGAGGACTCAAATAACTTTGATGGATAAAAATATAGATATGATCATAAACTCATAGTTCATCGGATCCCAACAAACACACCGCAAAAAGAGTTACATCAAATAGATCTCCAAGAGACAATTGTATTGAGAATCAAAAGAGAGAGAGGAAGCCATCTAGCTACTGCCCGTAGGTCTACAATGAACTACTCACGTATCGTCGGAGAGGCACCAATGAGGATGATGAACCCCTCCGTGATGGTTTCTAGATTGGATCTCGTGTTTTTGGAACTTGCGGTGGCTGGAATTGTGTTTCATTGACTCCCCTAGGGTTTTTGGATTTTCGGGGTATTTATAGAGCAAAGAGGCGGTGCGGGGGGCGGCCGAGGTGGGCACAACCCACCTGGGCGCGCCTTGGCCCCTAGGGGCGCCCTGGTGGGTTGTGCTCCCCTCGGTGCCCCCCTCTGGTACTTCTTTGGCCCAACAGGTGTCTTCTGGTCCAGAAAAAATCTCCAAAAGCTTCGCTGTGTTTGGACTCCGTTTAATATTGATTTTCTGTGAAGTAAAAAACAAGCAAAAAACCACAACTAGCACTGGGCACTATGTCAATAGGTTAGTCCTAAAAATGATATAAAGTTGCTATAAAATGATTGTAAAACATCCAAGAATGATAATATAACAGCATGGAACAATAAAAAATTATAGATAGATGTACCTGTCTCCAAATTGAGCTCCTCCCAACTAGAGTCTTTGGATCTCGCCTCCCCCTTTTACATGACGCTAGAGAAGTGCGCATGGACGAGTTGTTCCTTTTGCTCTGTTGGAGATATGCCCTAGAGGCAATCATGGATGATGATATTTCTTATGTGTTTATAAATAAAAATTGTCATTGGACATTATCAATGATGTGTATCAAAAAGTACGTGACTTGTCTGTGGGACTATGTATTGTATGATGACTTTCCTAAAAGATCCCTAGTCAAAAGGGTTGTGTGGACGCGCAACCGACTAGACTAGCATATAACACGGTAGATGGCTTGGTCTCACTAGCCATGGAGCATTGGATGCTAACCGGATAATATGGACTCGGAAGGATCTGATTGGATTCGACGTAGTCGGATCCGAGTTGAGATAAGGTCCGAGTCAGATAGACCTAACTATGAGACACAGCGATATGACATCTGTGAGTCTCTAGTACAACATACATTCTATGTCCTAAGACCTGAGCTGGCGCATGTACTTGGGATGGTGACAGACTTACTTTGGGCCAACCAAACGCTACTCCATGACTGGATAGTTACAAAGGTAGGTTTCGGGCTTGTCTAGACCCATGTTGCGAGACATGGTCGAGCAAGATGGGATTTGCCCCTCCGATCAGGAGAGACATACTCTGGGCCCCTCGTGTGATCCGACCAAGATAAGCATGGCCATGCGATTAGGATTATGACATAATCCAGTTAGTGCTCGGCATCACTGGAACGAGAAAGAGGTCGGGCTAGCACAAGGATGACAGACTCGCCTTGAGCCCGACAACATATATCATGTGGCAAAGAGAATAGAAGTGTGATGTACAGGTTCGCCTAACCAGCTTCATCGGACACTTGGAGTCGGCACGCTTTGCTAGAGGCTGTTACCGACTAGACGAGCCGGATGTGATCTGACTCGCGACCAAGTGAACGAGAACCTAAGGGGTCTGCACGCTTAAGGGAAAGAACCTGTGACGCCTGGTCCGACTCCACGAGTCGGAAGTGATCCTACTCGGATTCAGATCCAGGCCGAACAGACTTTGGGCTTTAGGATCCGTGCGAGGCCCAAGTGTTGAGCCCGCGACGGATGCCTATATAAAGTGGGGGTACGGCACACTCATGAGGTTGATCGCTTCGGCGCTGTCACTAGGGTTTGCATGTGTTGCGAATGGCCACCTCCACTCGCCACCGACTGTGTGATCGGACCTAGCAGTCCGCTGCACGGTGTTCCTCCTGCACGCGCGGATACCGTTAGAGGCTGTGCACTTGCACCGCTCCGGCGAACCTGTACGTGGGATCCGACGACCGGCTGTACGAGGGAGATCAGACGAGGAGGAGACGATCCACGCGGACGCGCTGGCCCCAACTCTTCTTTCACTGCACGGCACTGCGCGTCTAGTGGTAGCGATATGTGATCCATCTCCTGTAGCATGTTCTTGGTTGTTCTTTTGTGTTTGAGCCGATGAATGTGATTCTTTCTCCTCCTGGCATTGACCCGCCGATGAAAAAATTTGGTATTCGCGTCCCCTTCTCTGAGGTGACATAGCCTAGCACATTGTTTTTTGCGAGCATGCTCAAGCACCGCAAACCCAATGATTCTCCTTTTGAGCCTGGACCGAAGGCCCGCCTCCATGGTAGAGAGCTGCCTGGACTCCTATGCGACGTCGAGACGCAGGATGACGAGAAGAGACGCATGGTGGAGTAACTTTATCCTAGAGAATAGCCCCTTACTCCAGGCGGAGAGGTGATCTCTAGTTATTTTCAATTTCTGGCGCAACACATGGAAGGGCTCGGTGTGCACAGTATGTTCGTTCCAAGCCTCCGAAACAACATCCTGGAATCCCGAGAGGGCGGCCCAAAAAATTTCGACCTTGAAGGCACGAGGCCTCCATGGTCCTTTGTCATCAGCAACCAAAAGCGGGTAGTGGTCAGAGAGCGACGAGGACAGCACATGGAGAATATGCGTGCCGAACTGGATGTCCCACTCCGCGTTGCACAAGAAAGAGTCCAGCTTGCATAACGTCGGGTTTGATCGCTCATTTGACCAAGTGAAGCGTCTGTTTTGAAGGTGGATCTCTTTAAGGTCACAACTCTGCAATGTTGTCCAAAATCTGGCGATTCGTCTTCTGTTGACATTTCGCTTATTTTTATCCCTCGCGCGGTAGATTTGGTTGAAATCACCAAGAGCTAGCCAGAGCTCTCCACACGGCGGCTTATGACTAATCAACTCCGTGAAGAAGCCCTCCTTGAGGGAGGAGGATGTTGGCCCGTACACAACGGTGATTCGATAGCTGACATCGGAGTGCTTGATGTGTATCGTCGCTGAAAGGCAGAAGGTGGTGGTCACCATATCAGTTACAGCAACATGGTCATCATCCGGGAGCATGAGGATACCACCCCGGGTACCAATAGATGGTCGCTGAGCAAAATTGCAAAGCCTATGCCCACCAAGGAAACTTGCCGTGAACATATCAACATTTTCAAGCTTTGTTTCTTGTAGACACACTATTTGACAGGAGGAAGCCGTGGCGGTCTCGTGGATAGTGGCACGGCGGTCTGGGCAGTTGAGGCCCCTTACGTTCCAACTCAACACATTTATATGCTGTTCAATCATAAGGAAACAGTCTAACCGTTGAACATGAGGTGATACAAAGGCCCAGGATGCCATTACATAAGCATAGCTTAAAGTCAACCCCACACCAGCCAACTCTGGAACGACTACATGACCTAGTGCTGGACACGAACAAGTACATAGAAGACACCCAGCTGTACACAGGAGCAGCAGACGCCCTTGGAATTTTTTGAAACATTGGAAACTAACACAAACGACAGAACCAACATGGCTCGGCCCCTCAAGCATCCACAGGGGCCCCTCCCTCAACATGATCCAGTCCAGCATCCCCAGCACGGTCGATCAGAGCCTCCTCAATGTTTTTTAACAGAACATCATCAAGCTTGAACAGGGCTCTCATCGCTTCAAGCACATCAGCAGGAAGTTGATCTTTGAATCGCTCTTCAAGAGCCTCCAGCATAGCCCCTGTAACATCCTTGCCGTTCTTGACAATGCCAAGGCTGCGGCAAACTAGGATCTCAGCTTGCTTGGCCACCGGCGCTTTCGTAGCGCGTCCACCGGTCTTGATGCAAGCACTGGTGTGCCCAAAAGAGAGCCCGCCACTTGTGCTGATGGCAACACCAGCCAGAGTTTTCCGGCGCGCCGTGGGGACCGCGGGCGGGGAAGCAGCAGGGGTTGGCAGCAGGGCCTCACGCCCAGGAAGGAAGAGAGCCTCCAGCCCTCCTGGAATAGCTGGCTGGGCAACTAGCAGCTCCTCTTCGTTGCACGACATGGATGGCGTTCGGCGTAGCGGCCCGCTGCAGAGAAGTGGCGCGTGTGGGGGACGCCTCAAATCCTGGTGGGCGTGTGGGCGACAGATCGATGAGAGGCCGCAGCAGCGTTGTCGGGGAGCAAAGGGTGATGAGCGCCGGGCTTTGACGGGGTTCGTAGCTGAGCAGCGGCCGTCGCCTCACCCCGCTTGGATCGCGGAGTCACCGGAAGCACCGTGGTCGGCGATAGAGGTGGCGATGCAGGAGGAGTCAGCGCGTCCCTGAGAGCTGCCTGACCATTGCGGGGGAGGGCGCCCTGGAGAGGCTGCGGCCCCACGGAGCCGGAGTGTTCTCCACAAGCCGCCCACCCACATCACTGCCCGAGCCGGAGCCATGCAACAGCTGCGGCTCCGCGGCAAGCCATCACGACGCCGGTCCCCGTCGCGGTCACCGCGGGACTCGTGGCCGCGGTCCCGATCCTGCCTCTCGTCCCGCGGCGCCCTGAAAAGGCTGCGCCGGAGGCTGGCGCCCCAGCCACTTCCACCAGGCCTTGACTGGCCACGGCCACGGTCGCCATTGCGGCCACCGCGGCGGCGTTCATCGTCTTCGTCACGGTCGCGACGGTGGTGTTGCACGGACCTGGAGACGCGCTCCCGACGGTCTCGCGACTGAGTTTCGCCGTCGACGACGTGGTAGAGCCAGTCGTACGGAGTGGAGACGATGATGCCGCTGGTTGGGTCTTCATGGATTGCCAAGTGAATCAACACCCGGTGCTCCAGCCCGCTGCGACCATAGATAGGCTCGTCGCCGTCCCGCGCTGGAAGGGTGATCCAGTTCACCTTCGGGACCCTGCTTGGGCACGTCGTCCATGCCCAGAGGCCGAGGACCTTGGTCTGGGTCTTGAGCTTGGAGGCCGGCTCGCACAGCCAGATCCAATAGCCTTCACGACGGCATGTTCATCCCCGGCATGGAGAGGCAACCCCTCCAAGCAGAGCCGGACATGATGGTTGAGGTCGATGTTCTCCGCATGCGCCTCGAGACGCCAGGTCCGCACCTGCAGCCTCGCCATGCCGAAAGGGACCTCCTGCTGCGAGACCGCCCTGGCACAATGGTGCTGATGTATGAACCGCACCAGGAAGGCTTCGGGGTGGTGGTCGGTGGCAGTGACATCGATGGGCAGCGCGCCGGTGGCCTTGCAGAGGATGGCAGAGACGTCTTCATTTTGCGTGCTTGTGCGGAAGCGGTTTGTATGTATTCCATCACAATAGAGAAGATTCACGTGCGTGTCCTTTGTGTTTGTGTTTTCAGTTCACATTTTTCATTTTTGTTGAAGCACACCGTATAAGTTTATAATGAATGTGGTTAGTCTAAATAATAATGTTGTCCACAAGCATTACCAACTTGTATATTACACAGATCAACAATAAACGCTGAATTGAGGGATAAATCATCAGTGCCACATCCTATATAAGTCTGATTCCAGGTCAGCTCTTTTCCTCTCCCATTTTTTTTTTCCAAATTTCGCTGTGCTGTTCACTTTGTGGCGGTAGTGGGCGGGCGTTACTGGGTCGGATATTTTCTTCCAAAAATGAACCAGGCCCGTTAGCCTGGATCGGGGTAGCAAAATCCATGTGTATGGGCAAGTGGACGCTGGAAGCGGGGCCGACCAGGCAACTTTGGAACGAATCCGTCGAATTTGTTGCATACAGATACAGCGACTCAAAGATCAGCGACACGTGTCAACCCCTTATTGGACAAAAAATCCGACCTAAACTGAAAACAAAATCTGTGGACTGATTGTTAGTCAGTCCCAGAGTTATTGCGTGGGTTCTTCCTTTTATTTTTCCTCCTTTCCCCCTTGGTCCTCTACCACTCATAGTTAGCTGCTAGTTCATTCTATCTGAAGTATTTTTCGACGACCAAGTCGATGATGACCTTGTAGGCACTGGAGCTGGGGTGGTAGCTGTCCCAGAAGACGTATTTGGCGGGTTCGGCGCAGACCGGGCTGGCGAAGTTGCAGAGCACGGCCACCGCCAGCCCAAGGAAACCGCAGCACGAGTCCCTGGCATTCTTGAACCCGAGCGCCTCGTGCCGGTGGATCACGTCCTCAAAGATGGCGTAGAGGTCGATGAATGTGAGCGTGACGCCAGGGAGCTTGGCGCCGAGCGTGGCCATCTTGCCCTTGATCTTGTTGTTGAACATGCTCGCTAGCTGGTTACGATCCAGGGAGCACTGCCGCCGGATCCCGCCAGAGAGAATGCGCTGCGACGGCACGCAGCCGACTGGCGGCGCCCCCGTCAGGGCGATCCTCTTGGCGCCGAGGCTGATGAGTGTCTGGATGAAGGTGATGGCACGCTGGGACATCAAGTCGCTGTACTGCTCCACCGACATGGGGTCTCCGAAGGTGAAGTGCTCCACGACGTCGTTGCTGCCCCACACGAGGAGGTAGAGGGCCTGGTCCGGGATAGTCCCCACCTTGGCCTTGTACTCCAGGAACATCTTCAGCTGCTGCTCCATCGTCAGCGCCGACTGCATGCATGCATACATACAGGGATCTCGATCAACTGATAGATATGATTTGCATGCGTGCCTACATCGACCTAGCTCCATGCATGCATCGCGAGCTCGTGTACGTTGTCATGTGTGGTGAACGCGTACGTACGACGACGTACCATGGTCCTGCAGGTGGCGTTGTCGTAGCCGCTCCCGGCCGATGCGAAGCTGACACCGGTCTTGAGGTCGTCGAGGGTGAGGTCCTTCTTCAGGTACGGCGGGACATTCTCCTTCACACCAAGTGCCGCCGCTGCATTTACAAAACCATTGTGATCCACAGTGAAGTGACTGATACTATCTCAATTATATATAATTGCCGTATATATATGTGTGTGATCGGTGATACATAGTACGTACCTAGGAAGTCAACACTGATCCTACCGTCCGAGAACCGGCCGGTGGCCTTGTGCCCGGGGAAGTCCCTGCCGTAGGGCGGGAAGTTGGCCCTAACGATTGTCCTGATATAGTTGTTGTTACCTGTGTCTATAATCGAGTCACCGAAAGCAAGGAGTGCTGGGTACTTAAGCGGCCCGGCAGCAGCCGGGGGAGCTGCGGGAACCTTCGGCGGCACCGGCACCGGCACCGGAGGAGGTGCTGCCGCACGCACCCCGGTGATGACTCCGCCGAGAACTAGCAGGGCGGGGATCATGTTATACATGGTGGTGAACGCCTCGAACCGTGGACGCACACTATTTGAGACTGTGGTATGTGATGTCCGCCATGGTAGATAAATAGGCCGTGTCCTACTCGTTCCACCAAGTGACTTAGTCTAAAAGAAACCGGCAGTTGCATGCAAGATCAGCAAGACCAGGGGTGCTCACCCGCATGTCCTTGTAGTCTGACATTTGTGCAGTGATGCGATACTTGCTCTTCTTCTTTGTCTCGGGACGGTGGCTAAATTTGGTAGGTCCACCAAGGCCTAGGCAGGGAAAATTTACGAGTCAATTACACCATCGATGCCTAAAATTGGCGAAAAAAGTCACTCTAGTGCTATAACTTGTGGTGTACATTGAACCGTGCAACAACTTAGCTTTCAAGTGCAAATACGGTGCAAATCGTGCTTGTGACAAAATTAATTCTTATATTAGTTTGATAAAATAGCCAGCAACGACAAATAAAAAATATACTACATTTATTCACAAGGAGAAAGATCTGTACAGTAGATTTGGTGAGTATTTTCTTTGCTCTGCAGCTTCACATGGACAATAACATTGATGGGCCCATGTGCTTCCTTATCATCTGCATGAACTATCAGACTCAGAAACACACATACTGACAACAGACAGATAAGGATCACAACCAAATCACGATAAACACCATCCTGACATGCAACGCTCCTGCATGTTCTTGAAAAAATGAACACATTTTCTAAAAAATGATACGAAAGGTAAAGATACTGGTAGGACTAGGGTTCCTGCCGGCTCTACTCCTTAGGTTATAAGGGCAGAACAGCGGGAGTTGGGGACGAGGGCGCGAGCTCCGGCGCGTCGGCGCCGTCACGAGGAAGGAGGGCGGCGGCGGTTAGGGCTGGAGGCGGCTAGGGTTCCGGCTCCTCTGGGAGCCGGGCAATAGGGATAGTAAATATCTTTATTGCTTAATTTCAAAAAGAATCTTACAGCCTATATTTATAACCTAGATAACTTGCATAAAAATTAACCTAAGATAACTTGCATAAGAATTAACCTAAGATAACTTGTGGGCTAAGATTGCCCGGTGGGCCTAGCTAAACCGGCCATAACACTTCTGCCCGCCTGCACAAACAGCTCGTCCTCGAGCTGTAAGGTGGGGAAGCGCTTGAGGAACTCCTCGAGGCGATCAACCAACGTCAAACACCTTCTCGACAGCTGGGGCGGCCAGGTCGGCGGCGACGGCGTCCTCCGGAATGTAGTCTGCAACCTCCAGGTAGAAGAGTCGCGGGCAGGCATGGCTGGGCGTGTAGGGCTCGTCGCAGTTGAAGCACAACCCTTGGCGGCGACGCTCGAGTAGCTCGGCTGAGGTGAGCCGGCGGAACGGGCGCGCCGCGGTCTCGGCGAGGGGTGCCGCAGAAGCCTGCGCAGGCCGGCCCTGCATGGAATCCGGCCCGGGTAGCGACCCAGCGGTCCGGGACGATGATTCCTGCTGGATGGCCACCGCGCGGCGCTCGAACGCGCAGGCGTAGTACATGGCCGACTGGAGATCCTGGGGTCCCCGAAGCTCCACGTCCACGCGGATGTGATCCGGAAGTCCACCGACAAAGAGGTTGGCCCGCTGCTGCGCCGTCACACCCGACGCATGGCATGCCAGGGCCTGGAAACGGTCGGCGTAGTCCTGCACTATGGAGGTGAAGGGAAGGCGGCCGAGCTCCGCCAGGCGGCTCCCGCGAACCGGAGGCCCAAAGCGAAGGAGGCAGAGCTCGCGGAAGCGCTCCCAAGGGGGCATCGCGCCCTCGTCCCGCTCGAGGGCGTAATACCAGGTCTATGCCGCGCCGCGGAGGTGGTACGAGGCGAGCCAGGTACGCTCCGATGCAAGGGTGCGCTGCCCGCGAAAGAACTGGTTGCACTGGTTGAGCCAGTTGAGGGGGTCCTCCGTGCCGTCATAGGTGGTGAAGTCGATCTTGGCGAACCGCGGCGGTGTCTGGGTTGGAGCGTCGTGTCGAGCTGGCTCAGAGGTGCGGAGCAGCGAGGCGGGTGGCGCCTGGTCGGAGTACTCCGGGTAGGGACCGGCGGAACCGGATGGCCCACCGAACTGCGGGAACGGAGTCGGCTGTTCGGGGGCCGTGGTGTAGACCGGCGATGGCGAAGACCCAGCCGCCCACGCTGGAAGTGGCGACGGGGAGGGCGGGAACCGGACCTGATGGATCGGGAGGCCGGTCGGCGAGGGTGCCCTCGAGCTGGGCAGGGGCGGCGCCGGTGGTTGCAGCGGCAGCAGCGGGGGCTGGACGGGGGCAGCGGCTGCCGGGGACGGCAACGGCTGTAGGTGCCAGAGGGGCGCCGTCGATGGTGGCGGCGGCAGATGCCACAAGCCCGCAGCGGCTGGTGGTGGCACACTGGAGTTCCCCATCTGGAACGGCAACAGCGGGGGCCCGCCGCCTGCGGGTGCGCCCGGGAACAGCCACGGCGCAGGGTGGCCGTAGGTGGCGATCGGTGCAGCCGGCGGAAGGCCGTACGCTCCTGCCATGTACTGGTGGTACTGGTTCATGTGGAGCCCTTGGACGGCGGTGGTGCTGCAGCGTGCTGGTCATCTGTTCCGGCGTGAAGACGGCGGCTGGTGGCGGCGCGGAAGTGATGGGCGGCGGCGGTGGTGAGGAGCCCGCGGCGGTGACCGGGCCCGACAGCGTGGGGCCCCGGCAGTGGTCATCGGGGTGGACGGCATCGGGGCGGTGGTCATCGGCACGGAGGTGACGACGGGCAGCGGCGGTGATGGCGTTGAAGAAGACATGATCAAACCCAAGCCTCTAGATACCAAATTGGTAGGACTAGGGTTCCTACCGGCTCTACTCCTTAGGTTATAAGGGCAGAACAGCGGGAGTTGGGGGCGAGGGCACGAGCTCCGGCGCGTCGGCGCCGTCACGAGGAAGGAGGGCGGCGGCAGTTAGGGCTGGAGGCGGCTAGGGTTCCGGCTCCTCTGGGAGCCGGGCAATAGGGATAGTAAATATCTTTATTGCTTAATTCCAAAAAGAGTCTTACAGACTATATTTATAACATAGATAATTTGCATAAGAATTAACCTAAGATAACTTGTATAAGAATTAACCTAAGATAACTTGTGGGCTAAGATTGCCCGGTGGGCCTAGCTAAACCGGCCATAACAGATACATATAAAGTACACCACCACCTAACAAATCAAACCAAGGCAGGGGATAATCAGCTGAGTATGAAAGTCTTCTCAGTTTGATGCATGTTATCCCAGGGCAGCAGATATTTCTCTCCAGACACGTCTTCCGAAGAAATAAACCCTAATTTGCAGATCTTGGACATTTTGTCATTACTTCATCAGTCAGTGTGACGAGAGAGCAGTGAATATTCCATAACCAGCAAAACCAAGGCCAAAGAGAAGGAAGCCGTAGTCCAGCATTCTTCTCCATATGCTCATTGACGATCCTACGATGCTGAGGTGGAAGAAGGTAGGTAGCACAAAGGAGAGCAGCGCACAGACTGTGCACCCAACAAAGGAGACGAAGGACCCAAATGCAGGTATGAAGGATGCCATCACAGTTAAAATAGTCACCATGATGATGCGGCTCGAGTGCAGGCCTAGCCATTCGGCACCAGGAACACCGTGGGAGAGCTTCTGGAAGCATCCACTTGATCTGAGCCTTGCCTCCACAATCTCGTGGATCGGGTGCATCATAACTGGGAATGTGAATGCTAGTGCAATGCATAGGCCAACCTGCCAGTAGATTTTTCGAACTTTTAGGATACAAAGATCACTACTCCAGCATGTTAGATATCATGCGTCAATAAGATTTACAATTTTTCAAATCTCACAGTATAACAGATTCACACTTGAATCATACTTTATGACCTTATACTTATGAAAACTGGACTAACCTTAACAGCAGCAGATGACCAACTATTGGGAAGATTAAGTGTTATGATGTCCTTGGTAGCCTCACCATAGGCCAAGTACCCACATACCCCAAAACATGCATACACAACTATGATGCCCACAACTGCTTGAGAAAGCACCCAACGGAACTTTCTACGTTCCGCCATTGATGATTCTAGTGCCAATGTCATGCTGAATCCTTCAAAGCAGAAGACCGCGACTCCAAAAGCGAAAGGTATCGCCAAAACTCCATTAAAAGCACTTCTATTTGCAAAAGGATGATCAATTAGTTGAAGATCTTTTCTGATAACCATTGCCGCCGCTAGGACATTGCACACATCAGCAAATATACTGAATGGTGAAAGAGAGGATAGTGAAAGAATGAAGGACAACGCGATTTGCACAGGCAATAGGACGGCAAAGATGAAGCCAGCTGGTGACATCGACTGGCTAAACACGGAATGCAGATTTTCACCAATGAATACTAGGTAAGCTACAGAACCACCCGCTTGTGAGATAAGAATGAGAATTTCCGTCAAGCACCGACCTATAGTCCCAAAGCACTTCTCACCAAAATCTCCATATGTATAATTCTTTGGTTCATCCGTTTCTTCCTCTTGCAATTTATCTTTACAGTCCACCTTCAGAATAGAAATCGAAACAAGTAAATTAAGCAGCTAAAAAGTTGTTGCTATCGAAACAGAAGTTCATAACATTGTAAAAATCATAGATGTGGCACAGTACATACACGATCCATTTTTTATCATACCATCAGTGTGCTGATCAATGTGAAGTATAAACACGAATTAACAGGCAAAGTCCTGTTCAACAAATTCAACACACTGAAGAAGCAACGAACAGTAACACAGTTCAGAAAGTATGACCATTCAATTTAACTAGAATGTGAGAGGAGAAACTACCACGTTTACAGAAATACTACCAAGAACAGGCTAACGGCTTAATGCCATAAGGCTGGTCATGACCATGAATAAGGCTTCCATTCTGACACTATTCCTGGAGTGCTTCGGACTACATGATTCATTTGGTTTTATTTCTTATTATTTGTGCAAAATCCTGACTGACGCTGGTTACCGTTCCTGTTATACCGGAGACAATATGGGACCATATTTTTCTGATGGCAAGTGAAAACGAAAATACTGAAAGTGGCAAGCCTCTTTACTTTAAAGTTGGGCAGTGGGCACAGGATATCCCCAGCTGAAAAATCAATAGTGTCCCTAAACACGAAGACGCAAAAAATTTATCCCGAGTGACCAAATACTCTAACCCGGTCGCTAATATAGTACTTCTAGCGTATGAATGATCACAACAACATGGTAGTACGGCTACGATTAATCCTCAATCGAAATGTAAATACGGACACCATGCAATTTTGCATGGACAGCAAGTCACAATCTGCTTAAGCTGAACGCAGTGCAGGATGTGGCCGTAGAACGGTAGTAGTATTTGGATGGCATCCGGTAGTGTTAATGCGAGGTGGGTAGTGTACGGTACTGACGAGGAGGAGCATGCAGTAGAGCGTGGCGAATCCGGCGGCGGCGACGCCGAGGGATCCGGCGACCCAGCCGGCGGCTCGGAAGGCGTAGGGCAGGCCGAGCACCCCCGTGCCCACAATGGACACCACCACGTTGCCCAGCGTCTGCGCCCAGGTTGCTCCTCCCCCGCCTCCACGCCGTCTCCCATCCTCCCGCGCCAGCAGCGGCGCAGCCGCCCCCTTCGCCTCAGCCATCCCCAGCAACAACCGTGGCGGCGGCGGCGGCGGCGCCGAGACAAGAGAAGTAGCGGAGCTTTTCGAGGTGAATTTTGATTTTGGAATCTGATTTGGCGCACGAGGGAACGAGAGGAGGAGCCGTCGTAGGCTCGTAGCGGTCACGGTGTACTACCGTGGTCCGTGGTTGGTGAGCGGGATGGGATCACGTTGGGGCTTTCTGGATATCTCTGTCGGACGCAAAAGCTTCGCTCACACGCGAATCGGCCTTGTATACCGAGTGCTACAACCTGTGTTGCATGATCAGTTTACAATCCGTTTGGTTAATATGAATGGGATTTCGTATCTGTGGCCTGATTTAGCCTAGCTGAATGAATACACGTAGAAAAACACATGTTTTTTTTTCAAGAGTACGCCTAAGCATACCATAGCTTTATAAAAGATAGAAAGTCAATTATAAAAAAACTAGCACTCGCCGCGAACAACGAGTGTAGCTCACGCCACATCCCGGAAAGACCAAAGACGGGCACCACCGCAAAGCAAACTACAACACCAGAGAGCCTATCCTAAGATGAAACACAACACCGCGTCACGACCGACGCCGACGCACCATCCACTCTGAGCGCCTAAGAGGAAGTGGCAAGTGAATGGCAGGACACGATCCAATCCGAAGAAGACGCCGTCTTGGACACACTGGCGACGGGCGGACATAGCGCCGTCGAGGATCAAGGAAGGACAGCGACGAGCACCGAAAGAGAACAACGAGGAAGCAGCCATGTCTCCAAACACCATGCTCCCAGTGGAGGAACGACGTCGAGGACGTCGCCATCGTGCAGATCCACCACCGAATCGAGGCTTTCGCCCGGAGACAGCCACCAATTCCAAAAGAGCGAGAGAAATGACGAACACGCTTCGACGACGCCTCCAAGGAGGGGAATGACAACCACAGGTGCCACCATCGCCGGCCCGGCAAAAGCCGTTCAAGATTTTCATCCGCGCATCGCACTTCACCACACCTCCAGGGAATGGCAGCACCGTCCAAGTAGCCTCACACCGCCGCCACCGCAGCACCTAGTCGACGTAGTCGCAAAGCCGAGGGTCGACGACCGGCCGCACGGACGGCAAGGGGAAAACACAGCCACACCACCAACACCCAGCCTGGACAAAGAACCACAGCCACCCCACTCCTCCGGCAGAGTCCAGGACCGCCCACGACGGCCGTCGCCCACTCCAAGGGACGGCCTTGCGACAGCCCAGATCTGCCTCACCACGAACTCCTGTGCCGGCACTACCCGGAGCGCACCGCCGTTCGCCGCACTGCACAGGGGTGACCGGCAGCTCGCTGCTCGCCAGAACTCCATTCTGGCCAAGCCATCTCAGCGCCGTCACCTGCCTGACCATGAGCTCACGCCGCCGCCTCCGGACATCACCGGCTCCACCATAGCCGCGCCACCGCACTGTTGCCTGTCCCCGCCAAACCTGCCGCTCCACCATGCCTTCAGCCGAGCTCTAGTCAATGCCCTCACATCCGGCCAGATTGGATCTGGCCCGGCCCGATCTTCACCGTGACGAGAAGCACCGCACTGGCCGCCAGCACCCACCACCGCAGCGCGCCGAGGCCGACCAGTGGGCTCCACCGCCCCGCTCCGCCGCCTGCCTGCGCGCCTCGCCGAATCACGGCGCGCCGGCCACCGAGCTTGCCGTCAAGTTGAGGAGAAGGAGAAGCCCCCCGCGCCCCCCTACACCAGGAACGGGCGAAGGAGATCCCGCCGCCACCGCCACCGCCTAGGCTTCGCCCGGCGGCTCCCGCCGGCAGCGGCGGTGGGAAGGGAGAGAGGAGGGGGAGTCGCTGGCCGGCGATTAGGGTAGGAGCGCCCGGGTCGCCCGCGGGGGGGGGGGGGGGGGGGGGGGTGGGGACACGGGGCTGAGACGGGGCCTTTGAAGTTTTGAATTGGCTAGACTTGTCAGCCGCGCAACACATGTTTTTCACTCCCCTTCCGCATGGCTGGGTAGAAACACGCGTAATGCTTAGTTGGATATATTCGGAAAAATGATGTTTAGCTGCAAGCCTGTGGTATGCAGATGTAAAGTGTTTTTTTTACACAGTACAGACGCAAGCGTTCATATGCATGCGCTCACCCCCTACCCCTACGAGCGCCTACGAAAGACTGAGCCAACATATCATCTTGAAATTTACGAAGTCAATGCGCATCGCCGGAAATCCTGAAATAAATCCAGAAATAAATGCGAGCACCAGGACTCGAACTCTGATGGGCTGGAGATACCACAGTCTCTCTAACCATCCAACCACGGGTTGGTTCGCTGTAGATGTAAAGTGTTGTTTGGTTATATACAAGACATATAGTCTGGTAAAATCTCTTGTTGGAGTGATGAGGTTACGAGCACTCATCCTTATGCACAACATAGTCATAGGCACTCAAGATAGTCATATGCAAAAGTCTTAGACCATAGTCATATACGTGGCAAAGTCTTGAACTAACAGTCCAACGTTAAAGTCAACTAACACGCGACAGAAAAAATAATAACCTAAAGGTCCAAGGCAATTGTCTCTTGTGTGGCTTTCACTTGGCCACCACCTCTACACCGTTGGTGTCGAAGACGACCACTTGAAGATTTCGGGAGTCACCACCTTAAAGGTCACGAGGTACCCCAGTCTTCAACTGATGAGCTACGGCGAAGGGGCACACCCTTTTTATCAAGGGTGAGCCAACCATTGACCACTCAGCCCGTGATTTGCCAAACGCAGACGGTGTTCATCACCAGCACAACTTCAGACGAGATGGTGGTCACGTGCTCGATGAAGCCAGTGGGCAATGCAGGCACTCCAAACTAGGTGCAAGAATGATCTTGCAGAAGTGATTTGGGCCTGAATCCTCGTGGAAATGGTTGTAGTTCAACACCCCGTGGGGGCACTGCTGACCTCCACCACCTCCTTGCCCTTCGAAGAGTTGACCGAAGCAGCATTGTCGAGGATGAGCTTCTCAGCAGAGCACTGCATTGAACAAGATCAATAGATGTCAAAATGTAGTACACAAAAACAGGGTCAATGGATGAACAGACCAACATACATTCCTAGCCCACCCATCGCATTCATTACTAACACTCTCCCTCACAACCACCAGAACTTCAAAAGCCCCTATTTATCTACCACCACACTTCACTACATCTTTCACCCATCTCTCTCTCTCCCTCCTACATTCCCTCTTCCACGTATCACTCCATGTCTCGCTACCGCTCCACCACCATGACCCCTTTCCCCACCGGCCTTGGATGGACGACATTGATCCTTGGGTGTTCACACGGTGACCACATGAAGTTTGTGAAGTCTATGGATGTGTGTTGCGGTTCAAGAATGTGGATGACATGATCAAAGAGGCACAAGTTGTGCTCTCATAGGCGGTGGAGACAGAGATGAAGACGCTTCTACCTGATCGAGTCAAGGCGCATTGTAAGTAGACATATTGTTGTGGGTGAGGAGTCGGACGATCTAGGTCAGAGAGCTATATGGGCCAAGTACATGTATGTCGCATTTCCTGATGACAAGGTGGCCAGCACAGTGGCGCCGACCACCATCGTTCTGGAGGACAACGACTAGGAGCAGATGGTGGATGATGGTAATGCCTAAGAAATTGATATGGTCGTCGGGGTTCCTGAGCCCAAGTGCTCTACAATGTCATTGGAGGTTGACAAGTACAAGCATCAAGGCTACTGATGATGCCATACACCAAGGGTGGCTCATCCATAGGAGCCCGACCTCTCAACTAGCCAGGGGCCCACCAGGCCCAAGGCGAAAGGGAAGCCCTAAGGAGGGTGCCGAAGACCTTCTTATCCGTCAAGGCAAGGGTGGCGGCGGAGAAGATAGCATCTACCTCTCTGTAAAACCCTACACCTCCACCGTTTAGATAAGGGGAGGTCAGGGAGCCCTCATTCCCATCTAACCTCAGATAGAAAACTCTCGGTAGCAAGATCATACACTATTGTAACCCCTTGCATGAGGTATCCCTCCACCATGAATAAACAAAATAAGCAGGATGTAGGGTATTACACTACGGAGGCTCGGAACTAGGTAAAACCCTTGTATGATCTCCGATCCTAGACTTCCAGACGACCTTGAATCCCTACAGAGGGATCTGACGGTATTTCACACCCCAGTTGGCGCGCCAGGCATAAGCGGCGCCGGCTGGAGACCGGTCTCGAACTGGATCTTCTTTGCCTGCCGACGGCCTCTCCCCGGGAGAGAGCTTAACTTTTGGCTTCTTCACGTTCACTACTGACAGGGTGGGCTGGGTCAACTTCAACCCACTGGCCCACCCTGCATGCACAATCTATGTAGGTAATGTCGCCTTCACCATCAACACCGGCGACGACCTCCGATTGTGCTTGCCACCAATTCTGCACGCAACATGGAGTACTTCTCCAATCTCGACGACCTTGTCACCTGGACTAGGCCGCTCTTACCTATTCGGACTGCGAAACTCGGGGGTGAAGGAAATATGTCACGACCGGTTTTTCCAATAAAAATATTTATTGAGAAACCGATCCCTTTTACGGACCCATAGAGAAGAATTCCTTCTCACGGGTAGACAATTTCTTGATCACAGAAGAAAAACCAGGAGTACTGAATATAATACAAGGTTGAGCGGAGACTGCTCAACAGTTTATTACAAGTACGCCAATAATACATAAAGGCGGAAAGGGTGGCATAACAACTGACTCGCAAAAAAAAGCGGTGGTGGAAATATCACAGCGAATGGGGGTGATATGACTCCTGAATCTAACAGCTCTTCGAGCGTCGGAGTGAGGCTCGAGGAGACTTATTGTGGGTGGCGGAAGCATATATAATACAAGTGACCAATATCCAGGATCGCACGGGACTGACTGGGATTCCTCTAGGCGTCAGACTCACTATCAAACTCTTCATCCATGAGATCGCCTTCGTCAGCATCTGGCCAAATCAACAAGCCAGGTGAGTACTATGAAAGTACTCGCAAGACAGTTCGGACATAAGATATAACAAATGTAAACATGATGCATATGAACAGATTAACAAAGCGCACTCAGACAATGAGATGATAATGCATGGGAATCAAAAAGGGAAGTCGGGCGGTAGTCCTCCCGAAACCCCAAAGTAATACTGAGGGCCAATCGAGTGTCTGAATGACTCCTCGAAAGGATTCGAAAAGGAATAACAATGCCGCAGTCGGGCGTCAAGGCGACACCACATAAAGGGCTTATAATAGAAAAATAAATAACAGTGCGTGCCACAGTCGGACGTCTGGAGCGACATCACATAAAGGGCTTATATCGAAAGTAAATAACAAGAGTGCCACAGTCGGACGTCTGAGCGACATCACATAAAGGGCTTATATCAAAAGTAAATAACAAGAGTGCCACAGTCGGACGTCTAAGCGACATCACGTAAAGGGCTTATATTTCATGACTTAATATCTCAGCAGCTCAAGAATTAAAAATCATCTCAAGTGAATAATCAGGTATGAGATAAACAACAGGGTTAGTCCATCCACAGGAATAACGTTCAACCAAGCTTACCACTCAAGCTTGTTCACCGGGGTTTACCACGAGGACTGACATAGATATGGATATACTGGCCAGGGTCCTTGACCATAGACAAGATGACTCGGAAGGATTTGACTCTGCAGAGTTTGTACTTTAACCACAGCCAACGGATTTCAGTAGTCACAGGGACTAGTTCCGTTTACGGTGTTTTAGGAGAAACACATCTAACCAGTACACACCCATTCAACATTCCGATGCCAGGAATCACCCTCGGCAACGTTCAAGAAAAACTTTGAGACGGGGAGGCTACAACCTCGCGTAGCATGGGATCAAATTTATATACGCGCGCTCTAAGGGGTGCCCCCCTCTCGGTCCCAACCGGAAACACCCATGCCCCCTGACCGGATGACTGGCTTTAATCCAGGGCCATGGAACCCTCATCCCGGCCCCTCTATTTGGTGTGTACACGGAAAGAGGTTAACAACTTACTAAACCGTATCCTTTGCAGAAAACATGTGGCAGCACGAAAGGGGAAAGGACGGTAACGTGGCTCAGTCCACGTTAACGTCGGAGTTTATCAGATGACGTAAGACTGGCATGCTTCAACAATACCATCTTACTACCTTTCATGTCACCACATGATCAGGTCATCTCTCATCGGAGATCATGGTCACTTCGAAACACACGGTCAGTTGCCTTGCATGCAACGAGATACTCACCGATGCTCATATGCCATGCACAAACCATTCAAGCAAACATGCAAAACACCTATCATATCGAAGGTTCAAACATGCTTGCCTGGTTCGGAGAAGTCGGAGTCTAGCTCGGCGAAGTTCGCGGCTCCGTCACCTCCTCCGGAACCTACGGTATAGCGAAAACGTACACTAACGTGAACATCGACGCGTGCATAAAAGTTGTTCCAAAATTTTTCCAAATAAATACTATAAAAACTAGACAAAAATATAAGACTGACAGAAAAATAATCAATCAAAAATCATCTTTTATTAAAAAGTTATAAGGGTTTTAGTCCAGGGACTAATCTGTGATGAAACATAAAAGATCCAGGGACTTAACTGAGAAAACAGAAAATGGTTCGGAAAGAAATGCGCCAGCCCAAAGAGAAAACGCACTCTGCCCGAAGGCGCCATCAGAAAATGGTTCGAGGGAAATAAAAGAGAGGCTGACGGGGGGTCCACACGTCAGGTTTAAAAACTCCAACGGAGCTCGCGGGCGCCCGAAGGCTGCGGTGGTCGCCGGCGTCGAACCACGGCGAGGCAGAGAGATCGGAGGGTACCAAGAGTTTCAGGGTGTTCTTCCGCGTCGGTGGGTGGTGGACTTGGTCGTCGGAGAGCACCACGTCGACGGCGACACTTTCTCCGGCGGACGGTGGTTCGGGCGATGGTGGAGTACTCCGGTGGGCGCTGCAAACTCCAAATTGAAGCGCGGGTCAGGAGAGTGGATGCATTAGGAAGCTACTGGCAAGAGTTGAGAGGTAGGGGTGCACGCACGGGAGCGAATCGAGCTGGGTCCCGTGGCGGGTCGAGGCGGCCGGAGTTGGGGAAGAAGGCTCCCTCGGGGCTCTTCCAGTGGCTTGGCGGGGTCTTGGTGGAGTGCAGAGGTGGTGTGGGTTCGAGTTCGAGCTCAGGGCCTCTATTTATAGGCGATCCGAGGGAGTGGCCGTGAACGGGATCGCTCCGGCGAGCAATTACAGCAAGGCAGAGGTTGGGCAGGGGGTTTAGGGGGCTAGGCACCATCAGAGAAGATCACTGGTGCCGTTCCACTGCTAAACCTCGGTCGGGCTTGGCGTAATTCGTCGATCCTTGACGGGGCGGCCGTACGGGCACGGCGGCGGCAGAGAGCGCGCTCCGCGCCTAGCAGTTCACGACGAAGGATGGCAGCGCGCACGGGTGAGTGGGTGGCCACGCGGCGGCCTCCTGTGGCTTGGGCGGCGCTGGACGGCGCCGTCCACGCTGCGCCTCTCTCTGGCAGCCGCAAAGCCGCCGCTGCCGTCGCTCATGGGTGGGCGCACCTCCTCCAGCTCGTCGCGGACGCCCGCAAGCTTCCAGGCGATCGTGCTGCGCAGGGATAAGAAGGAGGGGACAGGGAGCAAGGCGCCATCGCGGTTACTGGCGAGATCGAGGAGATGTTCTGAAGAAAACAACAGTGGTTCTGAAACTGTATCACTGAACACTGAACTTTGACAGTAACAGTGCACGCTAGGTGTTCGACGAAATGATTTGGCATGAAGAAAAAAAATTCTGGAGCTGGGACTTGGTGAGGTGACCTCTCAATGCATCCAGAGGCTGCCTGAATTTTCTCAGATTTTTAGGAGAAGAAAACAATTGAATTTCATCAAATTTGGCAAATAAGGTCCAAACTTGCAGCAAGTACAATTTGAAAATTTTGAACTGGAGATCAGTGGATCTTCATGGATCTTGGTTGAGGGCTCCAAGAACTAGCTAGGGAAATTGGTTTGGAGGCAAAACTCAAAGTAGAAAGGGTAGCTCCTTTGTAAATCTCCAATAGCCAAAGTAGAGGGCAGAAATATTTTTGATAAGAAATAAATGGAAGAGAAATTATGAGGAGGTTCAAACTGCTGGATTTGAAGTATATCATGATCCAAAGATGGGGAAGGCTTATGGGAGGGGATTTCCTCTCAGTGCATGGCAAGAGGGATTTTTTTGAAAGGGGAAAAGATCACTCCAAATGCCATAGGCTATTTAAAGATTATTCAAAAGGAATTTTCCCAAGTGAAAAGCATTTGGTTTTTGAGTCCAAATAAGAAGGGAAAACCTCCAAGACCAGAAACCAAGTCTTGGGTGAATCCAAACAAAATACTTTGTCATAAAAGAATTTTTTTGAGAGGGAGAGTTCTTTTATAAGAAAATTTAAATACCCTCCTCAAATCAAATAAAAGATTTTGATAAAACCAAAAATAAAAAATTTGGGTGTCACAAAATATTCCCTAGAGGCAATAATAAAGTTGTTATTTATATTTCCTTATTTAATGATAAATGTTTATTATTCATGCTAGAATTGTATTAACCGGAAACTTGATACATGTCTGGATACATAGACAAAACACCGTGTCCCTAGTAAGCCTCTACTAGACTAGCTCGTTAATCAAAGATGGTTAAGTTTCCTAACCATAGACATGTGTTGTCATTTGATGAACGGGATCAAGTCATTAGGAGAATGATGTGATGGACAAGCCCCATCCGTTAGCTTAGCATAATGATCGTTAAGTTTTATTGCTATTGCTTTCTTCATGACTTATACATATTCCTTTGACTATGAAATTATGCAACTCCCGGATACCAGAGGAATACCTTGTGTGCTATCAAACGTCACAACATAACTGGGTGATTATAAAGATGCTCTACAGGTATCTCCGAAGGTGTTTGCTGGGTTGGCATAGATCGAGATTAGGATTTGTCACTCCGAGTATCGGAGAGGTATCTCTGGGCCCTCTCGGTAATGCACATCATGATAAGCCTTGCAAGCAATGTGACTAATGAGTTAGTTACGGTATGATGCATTACGGAACGAGTAAAGAGACTTTCCGGTAACGAGATTGAACTAGGTATGAAGATACCGACGATCGAATCTCGGGCAAGTAAGATACCGATGACAAAGGGAATTACGTATGTTGTCATTACGGTACGACCGATAAAAGATCTTCGTAGAATATGTAGGAACCAATATGAGCATCCAGGTTCCGTTGTTATTTATTGACCGGAGAGGTGTCTCGGTCATGTCTACATAGTTCTCGAAACCGTAGGGTCCGCACGCTTGACGTTCGATGACGATTTTGTATAATATGAGTTATGTGATTTGGTGACCGAATGTTGTTCGGAGTCCCGGATGAGATCATGGACATGACGAGGAGTCTCGAAATGGTCGAAAGGTAAAGACTCATATATGGGACGATAGTATTTGGACACCGGAAGTGCTCCAGGGGTACCGGGTACGTATCGGGTCACCGGAAGGGGTTCCGGGCTACCCCCGACAAACTATATAGGCCTATTGGGCCAAGAGGGGAAACGCAGCAGCCAGCATGGGCTGCTGCACCCCCCTTGCTGGCTGAATAGGAAGGGGAAAGGAAAGGGGGAAGAGAGAAGGAAGGGGAGGCAATTCGGCCTCCCCCTTCCTTCCCTCCTCTCTCCCCCTTCCTTCCCTTTCCGAAAAAAGATGCCCTCCCACCTATATATATGTGGGGAGGGGGCGCCTAGAACACACAACAAACATTGTTAGCCATGTGCGGCGCCCCCCTCCATAGTTTACGCCTCCGGTCATATTCATGTAGTGCTTAGGCGAAGCCCTGCGCGGATCACTTCACCATCACTGTCACCACGCTATCGTGCTGACGGAACTCTCCCTCGACACTTTGCTGGATCAAGAGTTCGAGGGACGTCATTGAGCTGAATGTGTGCAGAACTCAGAGGCGCCGTACGTTCGGTGCTTGATCGGTCGGAACAAGAAGAAGTTCGACTACATCAACCGCGTTGTCAAATGCTTCCGCTTTCGGTCCACGAGGGTACGTGGACACACTCTCCCCCTCTCCTTGCTGTGCATCTCCTAGATAGATCTTGCGTGAGCGTAGGAATTTTTTTGAAATTGCATGCTACGTTCCCCAACAGTGGTATCAGAGCCAGGTCTATGCGTAGATGATATGCACGAGTAAAACACAAAGAGTTGTGGGCGGTGATCATCATACTGCTTACCACCAATGTCTTATTTTGATTCGGTGGTATTGTTGGATGAAGCGTACCGGACCAACCTTACATGACCACGTTCATGAGACCGGTTCCACCGACAGACATGCAACTAGTTTTGCATAAAGGTGGCTGGTGGGTGTCTGTTTCTCCAACTTTAGTTGAATCAAATTTGACTGCGGCCGGTCCTTGTTGAAGTTTAAAACAACAAACTTGATAAATCACCGTTGTGGTTTTGATGCGTAAATAAGAATAGTTCTTACTAGAAGCTCATAGCAGCCACGTAAAACATGCAACAATAAAGTAGAGGACGTCTAACTTGTTTTTGCAGGGCATGTTGTGATGTGATGTGGTCAAGACATGATGTGATATACGTTATTGTATGAGATGATCATGTTTTGTAAAAGTTATCGGCAACTGGCAGGAGCCTTGTGGTTGCCGCTTTATTATATGAAATGCAAACGCCATGTAATTGCTTTACTTTATCACTATGCGTTAGCGATAGTTGTAGAAGCAATAGTTGGCGAGACGACCACGACGCTACGATGGAGATCAATTTGTCAAGCCGGTGACGATGGAGATTATGACGGTGCTTTGGAGATGGAGATCAAAGGCACAAGATGATGATGGCCATATCATGTCACATATTTTGATTGCATGTGATGTTTATCTTTTATGCATCTTATTTTGCTTAGTACGGCGGTAGCATTATAAGATGATCCCTCACTAAATTTCAAGGTATAAGTGTTCTCCCTGAGTATGCACCATTGTGACAGTTCGTCGTGTCGAGACACCACGTGATGATCGGGTGTGATAAGCTCTACATTCACATACAGCGGGTGCATGACAGTTTTGCACATGCAGAATACTCGGGTTAAACTTGACGAGCCTAGCATGTATAGACATGGCCTCGGAACACTGGAGACCGACAGATCGAACGTGAATCATATAGTAGATATGATCAACATAGAGATGTTCACCATTGAAAACTACTCCATCTCACGTGATGATCGGACATGGTTTAGTTGATATGGATCACATGATCATTTAGATGACTTGAGGGATGTCTATCTAAGTGGGAGTTCTTAAGTAATATGATTAATTGAACTTAATTTATCATGAACTTAGTCCTGATAGGTTTTGCATATCTATGTTGTAGATCAATGGCCTGTGCTACCGTTCCCTTGATATTGAATGCATTCCTAGAGAAAGCTAAGTTGAAAGATGATGGTAGAAACTACACGGACTGGGTCCGTAACTTGAGAATTATCCTCATTGTTGCATAGAAGAATTATGTCCCTGCTAGGTGACAAGCCCCCTCCCGCTAATGTAGACGCTTTGAACGTCTGGCGGACGCGGTGATGACTACTCTATAGTTCAGTGTGCCATGCTCTACGGCTTAGAATCGTGACTTCAAAGACGTTTTGAACGTCATGGACCATATGAGATGTTCTAGGAGTTGAAGTTGATATTTCAAGAAAATGCCCGAGTTGAGAGATATGAAGTCTCCAACAAGTTCTATAGCTGCAAGATGGAGGAGAATAGTTCTGTCAGTGAACACATACTCAGAATGCCTGGGTATCATAACCACTTGACTCAGCTGGGAGTTAATCTTCCGGATAATAGTGTTATTGATAGAGTTCTTCAACCACTGCCACCAAGCTACAAAGGCTTCCTGATGAACTATAATATGCAAGGGATGTATAAGACAATTCCCGAGCTCTTCGCTATGCTCAAAGCTGCGGAGGTAGAAATCAAGAAAGAGCATCAAGTGTTGATGGTTAACAAGATCACTAGTTTCAAGAAAAAGGGCAAGGGAAAGAAGGATAACTTCAAGAAGAATGGCAAGCAAGTCGTCACTCCCAGGAAGAAGCCAAAGTCTGGACCCAAGCCTGAAACTGAGTGCTTCTACTGCAAAGGGACTGGTCACTAGAAGCGGAACTGCCCCAAGTATTTGGCGGATAAGAAGGATGGCAAAGTGAACAAAGGTATATTTGATATACATGTTATTGATGTGTACCTTACTAATGCTCGTAGTAGCGCCTGGGTATTTGATACTGGTTCTGTTGCTCATATTTGCAACTCGAAACAGGGGCTACGGATTAAACGAAGATTCTCTAAGGATGAGGTGATGATGCGCGTCGGAAATGGTTCCAAGGTCGATGTGATCGCCGGCGGCACGCTACCTCTACATCTACCTTCGGGATTAGTTTTAGACCTGAATAATTGTTATTTGGTGCCAGCGTTGAGCATGAACATTATATCTGGATCTTGTTTGATGCGAGACGGTTATTCATTTAAATCAGAAAATAATGGTTGTTCTATTTATATGAGTAATATCTTTTATGGTCATGCACCCTTGAAGAGTGGTCTATTTTTGTTGAATCTCGATCGTGGTGATACACATATTCATAATATTGATGCCAAAAGATGCAAAGCTGATAATAATAGTGCAACATATTTGTGGCACTGCCGTTTAGGTCATATTGGTGTAAAGCACATGAAGAAACTCCATGCAGATGGACTTTTAGAATCACTTGATTATGAATCATTTGATGCTTGCGAACCATGTCTCATGGGCAAGATGACTAAGACTCCATTCTCCGGAACAATGGAGCGAGCCACTGGTGTATGCGGTCCGATGAGTGTTGAGGCTCGCGACGAGTATCGTTATTTTCTAACCTTCACAGATGATTTGAGCAGATATGGGTATATCTACTTAATGAAACACAAGTCTCAAACATTTGAAAAGTTCAAAGAATTTCAGAGTGAAGTGGAGAATCATCGTAACAAGAAAATAAAGTTTCTACGATCTGATCACGGAGGCGAATATTTGAGTTACGAGTTTGGCCTTCATTTATGACAATGTGGAATAGTTTCACAACTCACGCCACCTGGAACACCACAGCGTAATGGTGTGTCCGAACGTCGTAACCGTACTTTATTGGATATGTTGCGATCTATGATGTCTCTTACCGATTTACCACTATTGTTTTGGGGTTATGCATTAGAGACAGCTGCATTCATGTTAAATAGGGCACCATCTAAATCCGTTGAGACGACACCATATGAACTATGGTTTGGCAAGAAACCTAAGCTGTCGTTTCTTAAAGTTTGGGGTTGCGATGCTTATGTGAAAAAAGCTTCAGCCTGATAAGCTCGAACCCAGACCGGAGAAGTGCGTCTTCATAGGATACCCAAAAGAAACTGTTGGGTACACCTTCTATCACAGATCTGAAGGCGAGATCTTTGTTGCTAAAAATGGATCCTTTCTAGAGAAGGAGTTTCTCTCGAAAGAAGTGAGTGGCAGGAAAGTAGAACTTGATGAGGTAGTTGTACCTTCTCTCGAATCGGAGAGTAGCTCATCACAGAAAACCGTTCCCGTGATGCCTACACCAACTAGTGAGGAAGCTATTGATAATGATCATGAAACTTCGGATCAAGTTACTACCGAACCTCATAGGTCAACCAGAGCACGTTCCGCACCAGAGTGGTATGGTAATCATGTTTTGGAAGTCTGTTACTAGACCATGACGAACCTACGAACTATGAGGAGGAGATGATGAGCCCAGATGCCGCGAAATGGCTTGAGGCCATGAAATATGAGATGGGATCCATGTATGAGAACAAAGTATGGACTTTGGTTCACATGCCCGATGATCGACAAGCCATAGAGAATAAATGGATCTTCAAGAAGAAGACTGACGCTGATGGTAATGTTACTGTCTACAAAGCTCGACTTGTTGCGAATGGTTTTCAACAAGTTCAAGGAGTTGACTACAATGAGACCTTCTCACTCGTAGCGATGCTTAAGTCTATCCGAATCATGTTAGCAATTGCCGTATTTTATGATTATGAAATCTGGCAAATGGACGTCAAAACTGCATTCCTTAATGGATTTCTTAAAGAAGAGTTGTATATGATGCAACCAGAAGGTTTTGTCGATCCTAAAGGTGCTAACAAAGTGTGCAAGCTCCAGCGGTCCATTTATGGACTGGTGCAAGCATCTCAGAGTTGGAATTGAAGGAAATATGCCCTAGAGGCAATAATAAAGTTGTTATTTATATTTCCTTATATCATGATAAATGTTTATTATTCATGCTAGAATTGTATTAACCGGAAACTTGATACATGTGTGAATACATAGACAAAACAAAGTGTCCCTAGTATGCCTCTACTTGACTAGCTCGTTAATCAAAGATGGTTAAGTTTCTTGACCATAGACATATGTGGTCATTTGATGAACGGGATCACATCATTAGGAGAATGATGTGATGGACAAGACCCATCCGTTAGCTTAGCATAATGATCGTTAAGTTTTATTGCTATTGCTTTCTTCATGACTTATACATATCCCTTTGACTATGAGATTATGCAACTCCAGAATACTGGAGGAACACCTTGTGTGCTATCAAACGTCACAAAGTAACTGGGTGATCATAAAAATGCTCTACAGGTGTCTCCGAAGGTGTTTGTTGGGTTGGCATAGATCGAGATTAGGATTTGTCACTCCGAGTATCGGAGGGGTATCTCTGGGCCCTCTCGGTAATGCACCCTGTCGGTGTACAAAAGTAGGGGTCCCTTTTTGTACCCCGTTACTTGTGTGCAGGCAGTCGCAGCCACACGCCTGTGGCCACGCTTGGCAGGGCAGAGGAAGCAAAGATTACCAGAGCCGTGCTCAAGACCAGAAGCATGAAGAGCTGAGGGGCGAGGTGAAACTCCCCCGGCATGGTCCTTGCCGGGGCGGCCTTCACGGCCCGGCAAGAGCCTTGCCAGGGCAACTTACCCAACACCAGCAGAGCTGCCACCCGTGAGCCTGAGAGTTCCGACGCCATCAACCACATTGGAACCAAGGCTCGGGAGGCACCTCCGTGGTGGCATGCAGATCTTTGTGGAGACCAAGAACATACAATACTAGATGAGGTCCAGAAGGAGACCCTCGGCAAGATCCTTGCCGGGGACACCTACGAGACCCCGGCAAGGCCCTTGTCGGAGACAACTGCGGGGCCGCAGCCAGGCCCCCACCTGCCAAGGCTCCACCGCCGTTCCAACACACCAATCAACCCGCCAACAAGGAAAGCGCCTGCGTGGTGACGTGCAGCGTCCAGGCCAACTCAGCAAGCACCTGTGTGGTGGCATGCAGACCTTCGTGAAGACTCTGCCACCGCTCCAACTCAGCAGCCAGCCAGCCAGCGTGGCGCTGCGCGCCTAGTCAGCCTGGAAGCGCGTCAGAGCAAGGCGAAGCAGCGACCGACGGGACGGGCTTCGTTACCGCCCCCGATAAAGCAAGAGGACACCTAAGTAGCACATTTAATGCATTTTTTCCTGTGATGCCAGGCGATAAACTCAACCACTGTACAACTTTCCACCTCATGTGTGCCACTGTGGCAGCCCCTTTTGACTATAAAAGGAGGCCCGCGGTGTACAGAGAGAGGATTCAGACTTTTTGGACCCCGCACGCTTTCTAGCTAGTCCAAGAACACCAGATAAACACAAGCCAGTAGGAGTAGGGTATTACGCATCACTTGCGGCCCGAACCCGGATAAAATTCCCGTGTTGGTCTCTTAAACCCGCTCTTTCCACAGCCCCGCGCCCGCCAACCGTAGTAGGGATTCCCCGTGATCCTATAGGTGTCGTTTCCGCCGACATCTTTGGCACGCCAGGTAGGGGGTCGCAAGCTGTGAAAAATCCAGTTTTGGAGCCAACCTATCGACTCCCTCGTCACGGTGGCCCGAGAAGAGAAGGCGGCATCAATCAGCCGCACTCCGATGTCGTCCGCAGCAGCAACGATCATCTGCGTGGCTGCAAAAAGCTAAGTCACGCAAAACCTTGAGTAATTCCCTTTTCTTTTATAAAGCTATTATCCTCGAAAGGTCTCGCTCTTTGTATGGAAAACCTGCACGCGATGGGACCCTCCCGCTATTGGCAATGCCCTTGTTCTGTTTCGAGTCCGCTCAACAGATCGAGTGGCCGCGTTGAGATCGGCAGGGTGGCCTATCCGCTATTGGCAATGCCCTTGTCCTGTTTCGAGTCCGCTCAATAGTTCAAGCGGCCACGCTGAGAGCGGTAAGGTGGTTTGCCCGGCAGCAAGCACACTCGGCAGGCCACTAAGGATTCGTCCTCAAAGCGCCGCGGCTTGGGTTTACGCGCCGGCAAGCCTGTCCAACTAAGTGTAGGGCGTACATACCAAGAAAGATTGAATAGGAAAATAGCATGCATTGTTTAAAAAAGTACTGCAGAGTTATATTACATCAATTGTTGCTGCAGTTCTAACTTAAGATAAAATTGTCTTGGTCATGAACCCGCAGCGACGATGAGAAACGGGGCACCTAGTCCCGGCGCTGGCCCTCCACCCTCTGGACTCCGTCGATGCAGCTGATGATGGGCTCGATACGCTCCTCGAGCGCCGCGAGGTCCACATCCTCCGGCAAGCTCTCCAGCGCGGCGGCGAAGTCGACGTTGGGGTTCCAGTACGCCACCTTGGTGAGGACCTTGGTCAGGGCGCCCCGGCAGAGCTTCCGGGCCTCGTTGGCCAGAGAGGCCGCTCGGTTGGAACGGAGCTGCTCCAGCGCTCCAAGAATGCCCTCGAAGAACAGAGTCAGCTTGGCATTGGGACTCACGTTCGGCTCCGGGGAGTACCTGATATTCGGCATCCCCATGGCAGCCAGCTTCGTGGTGATCCTGCCGGCGACGTCGACGAGGCGGCTGACCCAACGGTTTATGCCCTTCGCGTACTCCTCATGTTCGGCGACATCATTCCTTCGCAGCTGCCTCTCGTCCTCCAGGACCTTGTTCAAGGTCTCCTCGCGAGCCCCGGCCTCCGAAAGCTTCCCCTCCAAGCCATCCAGCTTCAACTTCAGATTGTTGATGGAGTCGTTGGCTCGGAGAGTAGCTTGGCCTTGTCGGAGACTGTGGCCTGGGCATCCGCCAAAGAAAGGTTGGCCATGTCCCTCTCCTTCGTCAGCTCCGAGGCCACCTTTTTCAGCTCCTCCCGCTCCAGCTCCAGCTTCTTCACCTTGTCGACGTGGACCAGGGCCTGAGCATTGAGGGCCTCCTTGTGCCTCTGCTCCAGCTCCTGGGTCCGCTGCACGACGAGCTTCCCGACCTCCTCATCCTTGCCGCAGAGTGTGGCGGTGAGCGCCTCCTCATGGGCGGCATGGTCCTCCTCCTGGGAGTTTAGCTAAGCCTGGTGCTGGTGCCGAGTGGCCTCGTCCTTGGCGGCATGTTCCTTCGCCGCCTCCTGGACCTTCTCGACGCCAGCCTGCTTCAGGATGAGCTCCTATTTGCACTCAGCCAGCAAATCCTGGGCAACCTTCAGTTCTTCGTGGGCCTTGCGGAACCAGGCCTGCGTCTCGGCGACGCGCTCCTCATGATCCGCCTCCGCCTTGTCCACCACCGCCATCCTAGATTTCGCCTTGTCCAGGCGGGCACGGTGGAGCGCCTGGAGCTTCTGTAAGTTGACGCTCATGGCCCGAAGAAGCTGCTCCTCTTGGACTGCCACCGTCGGTGCTCGGTTTGTCAACAACCTGAAGCCCAGCGGAGGCGAGCGCTTCGTCGTCAAACACCTCCCCCTCGGTTGGCGCCCTGGTGCTCGCCGTTCCTGGGAGGTGGACGAACAGGTCATCGCCCACCTTCCAGTACTTACCCGAGCCAGAGGCAGTTGAGGAGGAAGGTTGGTCGTCAACCACCCCCTCCTCGGCAGCGGCCTTGCCGGCCTCCCCGGCAGGCCCCTTGGCGGCATCCTCAGCGGTGATCTTGTCGGCCTTGGCCTCGGCGTCCCTGGCGACCTCCTCGATGACGGTGTCAATGTCCTCCCGGTCCGCCGAGGAAGGGTCTGGATACCAGGAACGGGAATGAGCCGGGGCCACGGTCAAAGTTCAAAAAGAAGAAGAAAAACAGGGACGGGAAGCAAACGACTTACCCGCACCGGGCTGGGAAAAAGTGGCGCCTCTTTACCACAATGTGACGCAGGCGTGCTGCAACTGCCCCACGCACGACCCCCCATGTCACGCATTCAACGCGGGTCGTGGGGAAGAGCAATGAGCAAGGAAGTTAGTGCAGTAAAAACTCCGCCGCACACGCGCCCGCACACCATTCTGGGCCTAGCCCAATAACGCCCCATGCTTATATGTGGCCCAGGCCCTGGGGCTCCTGTCGGTGTACAAAAGTAGGGGTCCCTTTTTGTACCCCTTTACTTGTGCGCGGGCAGTCGCAGCCACACGCCCGTGGCCACGCTTGGCGGGGCAGAGGAAGCAAAGATTACCAGAGCCGTGCTCAAGACCAGAAGCATGAAGAGCTGAGGGGCGAGGTGAAACTCCCCCGGCAAGGTCCTTGCCGGGGCGGCCTTCACGGCCCCGGCAAGAGCCTTGCCAGGGCAACTTGCCCAACACCAGCAGAGCCGCCACCCTTGAGCCTGAGAGTTCCGACGCCATCAACCACATTGGAACCAAGGGTCGGGAGGCGCCTCCGTGGTGGCATGCAGATCTTTGTGGAGACGAAGAACATACAATACTAGATGAGGACCAGAAGACGGAAACCCCTGGCAAGATCCTTGCCGGGGACACCTACGAGACCCCGGCAAGGCCCTTGCCGGGGCCCCGTCAAGACCCTTGCCGGGGACATCTGCGGGGCCGCAGCCAGGCCCCCACCTGCCAAGGCTCCACCGCCGTTCCAACACACCAATCAACCCGCCAACAAGGCAAGCGCCTGCGTGGCGACGTGCAGCGTCCATGCCAACTCAGCAAGCACCTGCATGGTGGCATGCAGATCTTCGTGAAGACTCTGCCACCGCGCCAACTTAGCAGCCAGCCAGCCAGCGTGGCATTGCGCGCCTAGTCAGCCTGGACGCGCATTAGAGCGGGGCAAAGCGGCGACGGACCGGATGGGCTTCGTTACCGCCCCCGATAAAGCAAGAGGACACCTAAGTAGTGCATTTAATGCGTTTTGTCCTGTGATGTCAGGCGATAAACTCGACCACTGTACAACTTTCCACCTCCTGTGTGCCACTGTGGCAGCCCCTTTTGACTATAAAAGGAGGCCCGCGGCGTACAGAGAGAGGATTCGGACTTTTTGGACCCCGCACGCTTTGTAGCTAGTCCAAGAACACCAGATAAACACAAGCCAGCAGGAGTAGGGTATTACGCATCACTTGCGGCCCAAACCCGGATAAACTTCCCGTGTTGGTCTCTTAAACCCGCTCTTTCCACAGCCCCGCGCCCGCCAACCGTAGAAGGGATTCCACGTGATCCCATAGGTGTCGTTTCCGCCGACACACATCATGATAAGCCTTGCAAGCAATGTGACTAATGAGTTAGTTACGGGATGATGCATTACGGAACGAGTAAAGAGACTTGCCGGTAACGAGATTGAACTTGGTATGATGATACCGACGATCGAATCTTGGGCATGTAACATACCGATGACAAAGGGAATGATGTATGTTGTCACTATAGTTTGACCGATAAAGATCTTGTCTCGGTCATGTCTACATAGTTCTCGAAGCCGTAGGGTCCGCACGCCTAATGTTCGATGATGATTTGTATTATGAGTTATGTGTTTTTGGTGATCGAAGATTGTTCCGAGTCCTGGATGAGATCACGGACATGACGAGGAGTCTCGAAATGGTTGAGAGGTAAAGATTGATATATTGCACGATGGTATTCGGACACCGATGGTTTCGGAGTGGTTCGGGTATTTTTCGGAGTACCGAGGGGTTACTGAAACCCCCCGGGGAAGTAATGGGCCTACATGGGCCATAGGGGAGAGAGAGGGGAGGCTGCAAGGGGTGGCACTCCCCCATGATCTGTCCGAATTGGACAAGGGGAAGGGGGCGCGGCCCCCCTTTCCTTTCCTCCTCTCCCTCTCCATCCCTCTTCCCCCTCTGAAATAAAGGAAGGGGGCCGACTTGGACTAGGAGTCCTAGTCGGTTTCCCTCCCCCCATGGCGCACTCCATGGCCGGCCTCCTCCCTCTCCTCCTTTATATACGGGGGCAGGGGGCACCCCAAAGCACATCAATTGTTCTCTTAGCCGTGTGCGGTGCCCCCCTCCACAGTTTACTCCTCCGGTCATAGCGTCGTAGTGCTTCGGCGAAGCCCTGCACATATCACATCACCATCACCGTCACCACGCCGTCGTGCTGACGAAACTCTCCCTCAACACTTTGCTGGATCAAGAGTTCGAGGGACGTCATCGAGCTGAATGTGTGCTGAACTCGGAGGTGTCATACGTTCGGTACTTGATCGGTTGGATCGCGAAGATGTTCGACTACATCAACCGCGTTAAACTAACGCTTCCGCTTTCGGTCTACGAGGGTATGTGGACACACTCTCCCCCTCTCGTTGCTATGCATCTCCTAGATAGATCTTGCGTGATCGTAGGAATTTTTTTGAAATTGCATGCTACGTTCCCCAACTGTGGCATCCGAGCCAGGTCTATGCGTAGATGATATGCACGAGTAGAACACAAAGAGTTGTGGGTGATAATAGCCATACTACTTACCACCAACGTCTTATTTCTATTTGGCGGTATTGTTGGATGAAGAGGCCCGGACCAACCTAACATGACCACATTCATGTGACCGGTTCCATCGATAGACATGCAACTTGTTTTGCATAAAGGTGGCTGGTGGGTGTCTGTTTCTCCAACTTTAGTTGAATCGAATTTGACTATGACGGGTCCTTGTTGAAGGTTAAAACAGCACACTTGATGAAAATCATTGTGGTTTTGATGCGTAGGTAAGAACGGTTCTTGCTAGAAGCCCGCAGCAGCCACGTAAAACTTGCAACAACAAAGTAGAGGACGTCTAACTTGTTTTTGCAGGGCATGTTGTGATGTGATATGGTCAAGACATGATGTGATATAAGTTTTTGTATGAGATGTTCATATTTTGTAGAAGTTATCGGCAACTAGCAGGCGCCTTATGATTGTCGCTTTATTGTATGAAATGCAATCGCCATGTAATTGCTTTACTTTATCACTATGAGGTAGCGATAGTTGTAGAAGCAATAGTTCGCGAGACGACAACGATGCTACGATGGAGATCAAGGTGTCAAGCCGGTGACGATGGTGATCATGACAGTGCTTTGGAGATGGAGATCAAAAGGCACAAGATGATGATGGCCATATCATGTCACATATTTTGATTGCATGTGATGTTTATCTTTTATGCATCTTATTTTGCTTAGTACGGCGGTAGCATTATAAGATGATCCCTCACTAAATTTCAAGGTATAAGTGTTCTCCCTGAGTATGCACCATTGTGACAGTTCGTCGTGTCGAGACACCACGTGATGATCTGGTGTGATAAGCTCTACGCTCACATACAACGGGTGCAAGACAGTTTTGCACGTGCAGAATACTCGGGTTAAACTTGACGAGCCTAGCATGTATAGACATGGCCTCGGAACACTGAGACCGAAAGGTCAAACGTGAATCATATAGTAGATATGATCAACATAGATATGTTCACCACTGAAAACTGCTCCATCTCACGTGATGATCGGACATGGTTTAGTTGATATGGATCACGTGATCATTTAGATGACTCGAGGGATGTCAATCTAAGTGGTAGTTCTTTAGTAATATGATTAATTCAACTTAAACTTATCATGAACATAGTCCTGATAGTTTTTGCATATCTTTGTTGTTGTAGATCAATGGCCCGTGCTACCGTTCCCTTGAATTTTAATCCGTTCCTAGAGAAAGCTAAGTTGAAAGATGATGGTAGCAACTACACGGACCGGGTCCGTAACTTGAGGATTATCCTCATTGCTGCACAGAAGAATTACGTCCTTTAAGCAGCACTGGGTGCAAGGCCTGCTGCAGGAGCAACTCCGGATGTTATGAACGTCTAGCAAACTAAATCTGATGCCTACTCGATAGTTCAGTGTGCCATGCTTTACGGCATAGAATCGGGGCTTCAAAGACGTTTTGAACGTCATGGAGCATATGAGATGTTCCAGGAGTTGAAGTTAATATTTCAAGCAAATGCCCGAGTTGAGAGATATGAAGTCTCCAACAAGTTCCAAAGCTATAAGATGGAGGAGAATAGTTCTGTCAGTGAACATATACTCAAAATGTTTGGGTACCATAACCACTTGACTCAGCTGGGAGTTAGTCTTCCGGATGATAGTGTCATTGACAGAGTTCTTCAATCACTGCCACCAAGCTATAAAGGCTTCGTGATGAACTATAATATGGAAGGGATGGAAAAGACAATTCCCGAGCTCTTCACAATGCTTAAGGCTGCGGAGGTAGAAATCAAGAAGGAGCATCAAGTGTTGATGGTTAACAAGACCACTAGTTTCAAGAAAAAGGGCAAAGGTAAGAAGGGGAACTTCAAGAAGAATAGCAAGCAAGTTGCTGCTCCCGAGAAGAACTTAAGTCTGGACCTAAGCCTAAAACTGAGTGCTTCTACGGCAAAGGGGCTGGTCACTAGAAGCGGAAATGCCCCAAGTATTTGGCGGATAAGAAGGATGGCAAAGTGAACAAAGGTATATTTGATATACATGTTATTGATGTGTACCTTACTAATGCTCGTAGTAGCGCCTGGGTATTTGATACTGGTTCTGTTGCTCATATTTGCAACTCGAAACAGGGGCTACGGATTAAACGAAGATTCTCTAAGGATGAGGTGATGATGCGCGTCGGAAATGGTTCCAAGGTCGATGTGATCGCCGGCGGCACGCTACCTCTACATCTACCTTCGGGATTAGTTTTAGACCTGAATAATTGTTATTTGGTGCCAGCGTTGAGCATGAACATTATATCTGGATCTTGTTTGATGCGAGACGGTTATTCATTTAAATCAGAAAATAATGGTTGTTCTATTTATATGAGTAATATCTTTTATGGTCATGCACCCTTGATGAGTGGTCTATTTTTGTTGAATCTCGATCGTAGTGATACACATATTCATAATATTGAAGCCAAAAGATGCAAAGTTAATCATGATAGTGCAACTTATTTGTGGCACTGCCGTTTAGGTCATATTGGTGTAAAGCGCATGAAGAAACTCCATGCTGATGGGCTTTTGGAATCACTTGATTATGAATCACTTGATGCTTGCGAACCATGCCTCATGGGCAGAGATGACTAAGACTCCGTTCTCCGGAACAATGGAGCGAGCCACTGACTTATTGGAAATAATACATACTGATGTATGCGGTCTGATGAGTGTTGAGGCTCGCAGCGGGTGTCATTATTTTTTGACCTTCACAGATGATTTGAGAAGATATGGGTATATTTACTTAATAAAACACAAGTCTGAAACATTTGAAAAGTTCAAAGAATTTCAGAGTGAAGCGGAAAATCATCGTAACAAGAAAATAAAGTTTCTACGATTAGATCGCGGAGGCGAATATTCGAGTTACGAGTTTGGTCTTCATTTGAAACAATGTGGAATAGTTTCGCAACTCACGCCACCTGGAACACCACAATGTAATGGTGTGTCCGAACGTCGTAACCGTACTTTATTAGATATGGTGCGATCTATGATGTTTCTTACCGATTTACCACTATCTTTTTGGGGTTATGCTTTAGAGACAGCTGCATTCACGTTAAATAGGGCACCATCTAAATCCGTTGAGACGACACCATATGAACTGTGGTTTGGCAAGAAACCCAAGCTGTCATTTCTTAAAGTTTGGGGTTGCGGTGCTTATGTGAAAATCCTTCAACCTGATAAGCTCGAACCCAAATCGGAGAAGTGCGTCTTCATAGGATACCCAAAAGCGACTGTTGGGTACACCTTCTATCACAGATCCGAAGGCAAGATATTTGTTGCTAAAAATGGATCCTTTCTAGAGAAGGAGTTTCTCTCGAAAGAAGTGAGTGGGAGGAAAGTAGAACTTGATGAGGTAGTTGTACCTTCTCTTGAATTGGAAAGTGGTTCATCACAAAAATCAGTTCCAGTGATGCCTACACCAATTAGTGTGGAAGCTAATGATGATGATCATGAAACTTCAGATCAAGTTACTACCGAACCTCGTAGGTCAACCAGAGTACGTTCCGCGCCAGAGTGGTACGGTAATCCTGTTCTGGAAGTCATGTTACTAGACCATGACGAACCTACGAACTATGAAGAAGCGATGATAAGCCCGGATTCCTTGAAATGGCTTGAGGCCATGAAATCTGAGATGGGATCCATGTATGAGAACGAAGTATGGATTATGGTTGACTTGCTCGATGATCGGCAAGCCATAGAAAATAAATGGATCTTCAAGAAGAAGACTGGCGCTGATGGTAATGTTACTGTCTACAAAGCTTGACTTGTTGCGAAAGGTTTTCGACAAGTTCAAGGAGTTGACTACGATGAGACCTTCTCACCCGTAGCGATGCTTAAGTCTGTTCGAATCATGTTAGCAATTGCCGCATTTTATGATTATGAAATTTGGCAAATGGATGTAAAAACTGCATTCCTTAATGGATTTCTTGAAGAAGAGCTGTATATGATGCAACCAGAAGGTTTTGTCGATCCTAAAGGTGCTAACAAAGTGTGCAAGCTCCAACGATCCATTTATGGACTGGTACAAGCCTCTCGGAGTTGGAATATACACTATGATAGTGTGATCAAAGCATATGGTTTTTGTTGGAAATATGCCCTAGAGGCAATAATAAATAGGTTATTATTATATTTCCTTGTTCATGATAATCGTTTATTATCCATGCTAGAATGGTATTGATAGGAAACTCAGATACATGTGTGGATACATCGACAACACCATGTCCCTAGTAAGCCTCTAGTTGACTAGCTCGTTGATCAATATATGGTTACGGTTTCCTGACCATGGACATTGGATGTCGTTGATAACGGGATCACATCATTAGGAGAATGATGTGATGGACAAGACCCAATCCTAAGCCTAGCACAAGATTGTGTAGTTCGTTTGCTCAGAGCTTTTCTAATGTCAAGTATCATTTCCTTAGACCATGAGATTGTGCAACTCCCGGATACCGTAGGAATGCTTTGGGTGTACCAAACGTCACAACGTAACTGGGTGGCTATAAAGGTGCACTACAGGTATCTCCAAAAGTGTCTGTTGGGTTGGCACGAATCGAGACTGGGATTTCTCACTCCGTGTAAACGGAGAGGTATCTCTGGGCCCACTCGGTAGGACATCATCATAATGTGCACAATGTGACCAAGGAGTTGATCACGGGATGATGTGTTACGGAATGAGTAAAGAGACTTGCCGGTAACAAGATTGAACAAGGTATCGGGATACCGACGATCGAATCTCGGGCAAGTAACATATCGATTGACAAAGGGAATTGTATACGGGATTGATTGAATCCTCGACATCGTGGTTCATCCGATGAGAACATCGTGGAACATGTGGGAGCCAACATGGGTATCCAGATCCCGCTGTTGGTTATTGACCGGAGAGTCGTCTCGGTCATGTCTGCATGTCTCCCGAACCCGTAGGGTCTACACACTTAAGGTTCGGTGACGCTAGGGTTATAGAGATATTAGTATGCGGTAACCCGAAAGTTGTTCGGAGTCCCGGATGAGATCCCGAACGTCACGAGGAGTTCCGGAATGGTCCGGAGGTAAAGATTTATATATGGGAAGTCTTATTTTGGTCGCCGGAAAAGTTTCGCACTTTATCGGTATTGTACCGGGAGTGCCGAAAGGGGTCCGGGGGTCCACCAGCCCCGGGGGGCCACATGGGCTGTAGGGGGTGCGCCTTGGCCTATATGGGCCAAGGGCACCAGCCCCAAGAGGCCCATGCGCCAAGAGATAAGGAAAAGGGAGAGTCCTAAAGGGGGAAGGCACCTCCGAGGTGCCTTGGGGGGGAAGGACTCCTCCCTGGCCGCACCCTTCCTTGGAGGAAGGGCCAAGGCTGCGCCCCCCCTCTCCCTTGGCCCTATA
Organism: Aegilops tauschii subsp. strangulata; assembly: GCF_002575655.3. NCBI lineage: Eukaryota > Viridiplantae > Streptophyta > Magnoliopsida > Poales > Poaceae > Aegilops > Aegilops tauschii. Next base: position 353,815,275 of record NC_053036.3, read on the forward strand.
TATAGTGGGGGGAAGGGAGGGCAGCAATACCTAAGCCCTGGCGCCTCCCTCTCCCTCCCGTGACACCTATTCCTCCCCGCTTGCGCTTGGTGAAGCCCTGCCGGGATCCCGCTACTTCCACCACCATGCCGTCGTGCTGCTGGATCTCCATCAACCTCTCCTCCCGCCTTGCTGGATCAAGAAGGAGGAGACGTCGCTGCTCCGTACGTGTGTTGAACGCGGAGGTGCCGTCCGTTCGGCGCTAGGATCATCAGTGATTTGGATCACGATGAGTACGACTCCATCAACCCCGTTCTCTTGAACGCTTCCGCTCGCGATCTACAAGGGTATGTAGATGCACTCCTCTCTCTCGTTGCTAGATGACTCCATAGATTGATCTTGGTGATGCGTAGAAAATTTTGAATTTCTGCTACGTTCCCCAACAGTGGCATCATGAGCTAGGTCTATGCGTAGTTTCTATGCACGAGTAGAACACAAAGTAGTTGTGGGTGTCGATTTTTTCAATTTACTTGCCGTTACTAGTCTTATCTTGATTCGGCGGCATCGTGGGATGAAGCGGCCCGGACCGACCTTACACGTACTCTTACGTGAGACAGGTTCCACCGACTGACATGCACTAGTTGCATAAGGTGGCTAGCGGGTGTCTGTCTCTCCCACTTTAGTCGGATCGGATTCGATGAAAAGGGTCCTTATGAAGGGTAAATAGAAATTGGCATATCACGTTGTGGCTTTTGCGTAGGTAAGAAACGTTCTTGCTAGAAACCCATAGCAGCCACGTAAAACATGCAACAACAATTAGAGGACGTCTAACTTGTTTTTGCAGGGTATGCTATGTGATGTGATATGGCCAAAAGGATGTGATGAATGATATATGTGATGTATGAGATTGATCATGTTCTTGTAATAGGAATCACGACTTGCATGTCGATGAGTATGACAACTGGCAGGAGCCATAGGAGTTGTCTTAATTTATTGTATGACCTGCGTGTCAATGAAAACGCCATGTAATTACTTTACTTTATTGCTAACCGTTAGCCATAGTAGTAGAAGTAATAGTTGGCGAGACAACTTCATGAAGACACGATGATGGAGATCATGATGATGGAGATCATGGTGTCATGCCGGTGACGAAGGTGATCATGCCGCGCCTCAAAGATGGAGATCAAAGGCGCAAGATGATATTGGCCATATCACGTCACTTTATGATTTGCATGTGATGTTTGTCATGTTTACATCTTATTTGCTTAGAACGACGGTAGCATAAATAAGATGATCCCTCACTAAAATTTCAAGAGATGTGTTCCCCCTAACTGTGCACCGTTGTGAAGGTTCGTTGTTTCGAAGCACCACGTGATGATCGGGTGTGATAGATTCTAACGTTCGAATACAACGGGTGTTGACGAGCCTAGCATGTACAGACATGGCCTCGGAACACATGCGAAACACTTAGGTTGACTTGACGAGCCTAGCATGTACAGACATGGCCTCGGAACACAAGAGATCGAAAGGTCGAACATGAGTCGTATAGTAGATGCGATCAACATGGAGATGTTCACCGATGATGACTAGTCCGTGTCACGTGATGATCGGACACGGCCTAGTTTGACTCGGATCATGTATCACTTAGATGACTAGAGGGATGTCTATCTGAGTGGGAGTTCATTAATCAGATGAACTCAATTATCATGAACATAGTCAAAAGGTCTTTGCAAATTATGTCATAGCTTACGCTTTAGTTCTACTGTTTAAGATATGTTCCTAGAGAAAATTTAGTTGAAAGTTAATAGTAGCAATTATGCGGACTGGGTCCGTAAACTGAGGATTGTCCTCATTGCTGCACAGAAGGCTTATGTCCTTAATGCACCGCTCGGTGTGCTGAACCTCAGCGTCGTTTGTAGATGTTGCGAAACATCTGACATACACGTTTTGATGACTACGTGATAGTTCAGTGTGTGATGCTAATGTTTTAAAATTGTGGCACCGAAGACGTTTTTTGAAACGTCGCAGAACATATGAGATGTTCCGAAGACTGAAATTGGGATTTCAGACTAGTGCCCACGTCAACAGGTATGAGACCTCTGACAAGTTTCTTAAGCCTGCATACTAAGGGAGAAAAGCTCAATCGTTGAGCATGTGCTCAGATTGTCTGAGTACTACAATCACTTGAATCGAGTGGGAGTTAATCTTCCAGATGAGACAGTGATGGTTCTCCATAATCACTGCCACCAAGCTATTAAGAGTTTCGTGATGAACTATAAATATAAAGGATAGATGATGATCCTTGAGCAACTCGCGATGTTTGACACCGCGAAAGTAGAAATCAAGAAGGAGCATCAATTGTTGATGGTTAGTAAAACCACTAGTTTAAGAAGGGCAAGGGCAAAAGGGATACTTCATGAAACAGCAAGTCGTTTGCTGCTCTAGTGAAGAATCCCGAGGTTGAACCCAAACCCGAGACTAAGTGCTTCTGTAATGAGGGGAACGGTCACTGAAGCAGTACTACCCTAGATACTTGGTAGATGAGAAGGCAGACAAGGTCGACTGAAGTATATTGGATATACGTTATATGAATGTGTACTTTACTAGTACTCCTAGCAGCACCAGGTATTAGATACCGGTTCGGTTGCTAAGTGTTAGTAACTCGAAATAAAAGCTGCGGAATAAACAGAGACTAGCTAAAAGGTGAGATGACGATATGTGTTGGAAGTGTTTCCAAGGTTGATGTGATCAATCATCGCATGCTCCCTCTATCATCGAGATTTGTTGTTTGCGTTGAGCATGATTGGATTATGTTTATCGCAATACGGTTATTCATTTAAGGAGAATAATGGTTACTCTGTTTATTTGAATAATACCTTCAATGGTCTTGCACCTAAAATGAATCTCGATCGTAGTGATACACATGTTCATGCCAAAAGATATAAGATAGTAATGATAGTACCACATACTTGTGGCACTGCTATTTGAGTCATATTGGGATAGAACGCATGAAGAAGCTCCATGTAGATGGGTCTTTGGACTCACTCTTTTTTGAAAAGATTGAGACATGCGAACCATGTCTATTGGTATATATGCATGAAGAAACTCCATGTAGATGGATCGTTTGGACTCACTTGATTTTGAATCACTTGAGACATGCAAATCATACCACATGGGCAAGATGACTGAAAGGCCTCATTTTCAGTAAGATGGAACAAGAGAGCAACTTATTGGAAGTAATACATTTTGATGTATGCAGTCCAATGAGTGCTGAGGCATGTAGTGGATATCGTTATGTTCTTACTTCACAGATGATTTGAGTAGATGCTGAGTGTATTTACTTGATGAAACACAAGTCTGAATTATTGAAAGGTTCAAGTAATTTCAGAGTGAAGTTGAAGATCGTCGTGACAAGAGGATAAAATGTCTATGATATGGTCATAGAGATATCTGAGTTACGAGTTTGGCACACAATTAAGACATTGTGGAAAGTGTTTCACAATTAATACTGCCTGGAACACCACAGTGTGATGGTGTGTCCGAACATCATAGCTGCACCCTATTGGATATGGTGCATACCATGATGTCTCTTATCGAATTACCACTATCGTTTATGGGTTAGGCATTAGAGATAACCGCATTCACTTTAAAAGGGGCACCACGCAATTCCGTTGAGACGACACCGTTTAGAGAAACCTAAGTTGTCGTTTCTTAAAAGTTTGGGGCTGCGATGCTTATGTGAAAAAGTTTCAGGCTGATAAGCTCGAACCCAAAGCGGATAAATACATCTTCATAGAGAACCCAAAACAGTTGGGTATACCTCCTATTTCAGATCTGGAAGCAAAAGTAATTGCTTCTAGGAACGGGTCCTTTCTCGAGGAAAAGTTTCTCTCGAAAGAATTGAGTGGGAGGATGGTGGAGACTTGATAAGGTTATTGAACCGTCACTTCAACTAGTGTGTAGCAGGGCACAGGAAGTTGTTCCTGTGGCACCTACACCAATTGAAGTGGAAGCTTATGATGGTGATCATGAAACTTCGGATCAAGTCACTACCAAACCTCGTAGGACGACGAGGATGCGTAATACTTCAGAGTAGTACGTGATCATGTCTTGGAAGTCATGTTGTTGGACAACGATGAATCTATGAGCTATGGAGAAGCGATGGTGGGCCCATATTCCGACAAATGGTTGGAAGCCATGAAATCCGAGATAAATGGATCTTTAAGAAGAAGACGGACGTGGACGGTAATGTTACCGTCTATGAAGCTTGACTTGTGGCTAAGAGTATTTCCACAAGTTCAAGGAGTTGACTACGATGAGATTTTTCTCATCCGTAGCGATGCTTAAGTCCGTCGGAATCATGTTAGCATTAGCTGCATTTATGAAATCTGGCAGATGGATGTCAAAACAAGTTTCCTTGCCAGTTTTCGTAAGGAAAGGTTGTATGTGATACAATCAGAAAGGTTTTGTCGATCCTAAGGATGCTAAAGGTATGCTAGCTCCAGCGATCCTTCTAAGGACTGGAGTAAGAATCTCGGAGTTGGAATGTACGCTTTGATGAGATGATCAAAGTTTTTGGGTTTATACAAAGTTTGTTAGAAACTTGTATTTACAATAAAGTGAGTGGGAGCGCTGCAACATTTCTGATAAGTATATGTGAATGACATATTGTTGATCCGAAATGATGTAAAATTTCTGGAAAGCATAAAGGGTTGTTTGAAAGGAGTTTTTCAAAGGAAGACCTGGATAAAAGCTGCTTACATATTGGGCATCAAGATCTATAGAGATAGATCAAGACGCCCGATGATACTTTCAAAGAACGCACACCTTGACATGATTTTGAAAGAGTTCAAAATAGATCAGCAATGAAGGAGTTCTTGGCTGTGTTACAAGGTGTGAGTATTGAGTAAGACTCAAGACCTGACCACAGCAGAAGATAGAGAAAGGACGAAGGTCGTCCCCTATGCTTTAGACGTAGGCTCTATAGTATGCTATGCTGTGTACCGCACATGTAGTGTGCCTTGCCATGAGTTGGTCAAGAGGGTACAATAGTGATCCGGGAAAGGATCTCATGACAGCGGTCGAACTTATCCTTAGTACCTAGTGGACTAAGGAATTTTCTCGATTATGGAGGTGAAAGGGATTTCGTCGTAAAGGGTTACGTCGATGCGAACTTTGACACTAATCCGGATGACTCTGAGTAGTAAACCGGATTCGTATAGTAGAGCAATTATTTGAAATGGCTCCAAATAGCGCGTGGTAGCATCCACAAGATGACATAGATATTCGTAAAGCACACACGGATTTGAAAGGTTCAGACCCGTCGACTAATAACCTCTCTCACAAGCATAACATGATCAAACCAGAACTCATTGAGTGTTAATCACATAGTGATGTGAACTAGATTGTTGACTCTAGTAAACTCTTTGGATGTTGGTCACATGGTGATGTGACCTATGAGTGTTAATCACATGGTGATGTGGACTAGATTATTGACTCTAGTGCAAGTGGGAGACTGTTGGAAATATGCCCTAGAGGCAATAATAAATAGGTTATTATTATATTTCCTTGTTCATGATAATCGTTTATTATCCATGCTAGAATTGTATTGATAGGAAACTCAGATACATGTGTGGATACATAGACAACACCATGTCCCTAGTAAGCCTCTAGTTGACTAGCTCGTTGATCAATAGATGGTTACGGTTTCCTGACCATGGATATTGGATGTCGTTGATAACGGTATCACATCATTAGGAGAATGATGCGATGGACAAGACCCAATCCTAAGCCTAGCACAAGATCGTGTAGTTCGTTTGCTCAGAGCTTTTCTAATGTCAAGTATCATTTCCTTAGACCATGAGATTGTGCAACTCCCGGATACCGTAGGAATGCTTTGGGTGTACCAAACGTCACAACGTAACTGGGTGGCTATAAAGGTGCACTACAGGTATCTCCAAAAGTGTCTGTTGGGTTGGCACGAATCGAGACTGGGATTTGTCACTCCGTGTAAACGGAGAGGTATCTCTGGGCCCACTCGGTAGGACATCATCATAATGTGCACAATGTGACCAAGGAGTTGATCACGGGATAATGTGTTACGGAACGAGTAAAGAGACTTGCCGGTAACGAGATTGAACAAGGTATCGGGATACCGACGATCGAATCTCGGGCAAGTAACATATCGATTGACAAAGGGAATTGTATACGGGATTGATTGAATCCTCGACATCGTAGTTCATCCGATGAGAACATCGTGGAACATGTGGGAGCCAACATGGGTATCCAGATCCCGCTGTTGGTTATTGACCGGAGAGTCGTCTCGGTCATGTCTGCATGTCTCCCGAACCCGTAGGGTCTACACACTTAAGGTTCGGTGACGCTAGGGTTATAGAGATATTAGTATGCGGTAACCCGAAAGTTGTTCGGAGTCCCGGATGAGATCCCGGACGTCACGAGGAGTTCCGGAATGGTCCGGAGGTAAAGATTTATATATGGGAAGTCTTATTTTGGTCGCCGGAAAAGTTTCGCACTTTATCGGTATTGTACCGGGAGTGCCGAAAGGGGTCCGGGGGTCCACCAGCCCCGGGGGGCCACATGGGCTGTAGGGGGTGCGCCTTGGCCTATATGGGCCAAGGGCACCAGCCCCAAGAGGCCCATGCGCCAAGAGATAAGGAAAAGGGAGAGTCCTAAAGGGGGAAGGCACCTCCGAGGTGCCTTGGGGGGGAAGGACTCCTCCCTGGCCGCACCCTTCCTTGGAGGAAGGGCCAAGGCTGCGCCCCCCTCTCCCTTGGCCCTATATATAGTGGGGGGAAGGGAGGGCAGCAATACCTAAGCCCTGGCGCCTCCCTCTCCCTCCCATGACACCTCTTCCTCCCCGCTTGCGCTTGGTGAAGCCCTGCCGGGATCCCGCTACTTCCACCACCACGCCGTCGTGCTGCTGGATCTCCATCAACCTCTCCTCCCGCCTTGCTGGATCAAGAAGGAGGAGACGTCGCTGCTCCGTACGTGTGTTGAACGCGGAGGTGCCGTCCGTTCGGCGCTAGGATCATCGGTGATTTGGATCACGACGAGTACGACTCCATCAACCCCGTTCTCTTGAACGCTTCCGCTCGCGATCTACAAGGGTATGTAGATGCACTCCTCTCTCTCGTTGCTAGATGACTCCATAGATTGATCTTGGTGATGCGTAGAAAATTTTGAATTTCTGCTACGTCCGCCAACAGTTTTATACAGACTTTTGGAGAAGCCTGTATTTACAAGAAAGTGGGTGGGAGCTCTGTAGCATTTCTAATATTATATGTGGATGACATATTGTTGATTGGAAATGATATAGAATTTCTGGATGGCGTAAAATGATACTTGAATAAGAATTTTTCAATGAAAGACCTCGGTGAAGCTGCTTATATATTGGGCATCAAGATCTATAGAGATAGATCAAGACGCTTAATTGGACTTTCACAAAGTACATACCTTGATAATGTTTTGAAGAAGTTAAAAATGGATCAGTCAAAGAAAGGGTTCTTGCCTGTGTTACAAGGTGTGAAGTTGAGTCAGACTCAATGCCCGACCACTACATAAGATTGAGAGAAAATGAAAGTCATTCCCTATGCCTCAGCCATAGGTTCTATCATGTATGCAATGCTGTGTACCAGACCTGATGTGTGCCTTGCTATAAGTTTAGCAGGGAGGTACCAAAGTAATCCAGGAGTGGATCACTAGACAACAGTCAAGAACATCCTGAAATACCTGAAAGGACTAAGGATATGTTTCTCGTTTATGGAGGTGACAAAGAGCTTGTCGTAAATGGTTACGTCGATGCTAGCTTTGACACCGATCCGGATGACTCTAAGTCGCAAACCGGATATGTATTTATATTGAATGGTGGAGCTGTTAGTTGGTGCAGTTCCAAGCGGAGCGTCGTGGCGGGATCTACGTGTGAAGTGAAGTACATAGCTGCTTCGGAAGCAGCAAATGAAGGAGTCTGGATGAAGCAATTCATATCCAATCTAGGTGTAATACCTAGTGCATCGGTTCCAATGAAAATCTTTTGGGACAATACTGGAGCAATTGCCTTAGCGAAGGAATCCATATTTCAAAAGAGAACCAAACACATCAAGAGACGCTTCAACTCCATCTGCGATCAAGTCAAGGAGGGAGACATAGAGATTTGCAAAATACATACGGATCTGAATGTTGCAGACCCAGTTGACTAAGCCTCTTCCACGAGCAAAACATGATCAGCACCAAGACTCCATGGGTGTTAGAATCATTACAATGTAATCTAGATTATTGACTCTAGTGCAAGTGGGAGACTGAAGGAAATATGCCCTAGAGGTAATAATAAAGTTGTTATCTATATTTCCTTATATCATGATAAATGTTTATTATTCATGCTAGTATTGCATTAACCGGAAACTTGATATATGTGTGAATACATATACAAAACAAAGTGTCCCTAGTATGCCTCTAGTTGACTAGCTCGTTAATCAAAGATAGTTAAGTTTCCTGACCATAGACATGTGTTGTCATTTTATGAACGGGATCACATCATTAGGAGAATGATGTGATGGACAAGACCCATCCGTTAGCTTAGCATAATGATCGTTAAGTTTTATTGCTATTTCTTTCTTCATGACTTATACATATTCCTTTGACTATGAGATTATGCAACTCCCGAATACCGGAGGAACACCTTGTGTGCTATCAAACGTCACAACGTAACTGGGTGATCATAAAGATGCTCTACAGGTGTCTCCGAAGGTGTTTGTTGGGTTGGCATAGATCGAGATTAGGATTTGTCACTCCGAGTATCGGGGAGGTATCTCTGGGCCCTCTCGGTAATGCACATCATGATAAGCCTTGCAAGCAATGTGACTAATGAGTTACTTACGGGATGATGCATTATGGAACAAGTAAAGAGACTTGCCAGTAATGATATTGAACTAGGTATGATGATACCGACGATCGAATCTCGGGCAAGTAACATACCGATGACAAAGGGAATGACGTATGTTGTCATTACGGTTTAACCGATAAAGATCTTCATAGAATATGTAGGAACCAATATGAGCATCCAGGTTCCGCTGTTGGTTATTGATCGAATATGTGTCTCGGTCATGTCTACATAGTCCTGGAACCCGTAGGGTCCGCACGCTTAACGTTCGATGACGATTTGTATTATGAGTTATGTGTTTTTGGTGACCGAAGATTGTTCAGAGTTCCGGATGAGATCACGGACATGATGAGGAGTCTCAAAATGGTAGAGAGGTAAAGATTGATATATTGGATGATGGTATTCGGACACCGGAATGGTTTCGGAGTGGTTCGGGTATTTTTCGGAGTACCGAGGGGTTACCGGAACCCCCCGGGGAAGTAATGGGCCTACATGGGCCATAGGGAGAGAGAGGGGAGCCTGCAAGGGGTGGCCGCCCCATGGTCTGTCTGAATTGGACAAGGGGAAGGGGTGAGGCCCCCCTTTCCTTTCCTCCTCTCCCTCTCCTTCCCTCTTCCCCCTCCGAAAGAAAGGAAGGGGGGCCGACTTGGACTAGGAGTCCTAGTCGGTTCCCCCCCTATAGCACGCCCCTTGGCCGACCTCCTCCCTCTCCTCCTTTATATACGGGGGCATGGGGCACCCCAAAGCACATCAATTGTTCTCTTCGCTGTGTGCGGTGGCCCCCTCCACAGTTTACTCCTCCGGTCATAGCGTCGTAGTGCTTAGGAGAAGCCCTGCGCGGATCACATCACCATGCCATCATGCTGACGAAACTCTCCCTCGACACTTTGCTGGATCAAGAGTTCGAACGTCATCGAGCTAAATGTGTGCTGAACTCGGAGGTGCCGTACGTTCGGTACTTGATCGGTGAGGGAGTCCTGGACTAAGGGGTCCTCGGACGTCCAGCCTATTGGGCATGGGCTGGACTAGTGGGCTTTGAAGATACAAGACCAAAGACTCTCTCCCGTGTCCGGATGGGACTCTCCTTGGCGTGGAAGGCAAGCTTGGCGTCCAAATATGAAGATTCCTTTCTCTGTAACCGACTTTGTACAACCCTAGTCCCCTCCGGTGTCTATATACACCGGAGGGCTTAGTCCGAAGGATGATCATGGTCATACAGGCTAGACTTCTAGTGTTTTAGCCATTACGATCTCGTGGTAGATCAACTCTTGTAATACTCATATTCATCAAGATCAATCAAGCAGGAAGTAGGGTATTACCTCCATAGAGAGGGCCCGAACCTGGGTAAACATTGTGTCCCCTGTCTCCTGTTACCATTGACCTTAGACGCACAGTTTGGGACCCCCTACCCGAGATCCGCCGGTTTTGACACCGACATTGGTGCTTTCATTGGGAGTTCCACTGTGTCGTCCTCAAAGGTTCGATGGCCCCTTCAATCATCTACAGCAATGCTGTCCAAGGAGAAGTCTTCCTCCCCGGACAGATCTTTGTGTTCGGCGGCTTTGCACTGCGGGCCAACTCGCTTGGCCATCTGGAGCAGATCGATAGCTATGCCCCTGGCCGTCAGGTTAGATTCGGGAGCTTGAACTACGTCTCAGATATCCGCGGAGACTTGATCTTTGACGGATTCGAGACCACGGCAGCCGCTCCCTGTCACCACGATGAACATGACTTAAATCTGTCATTGGACCATACCTAGGAGATAGCACATGTAACTGCTCTGGCCTTAGATCCGGAGCAGATCGCGCCATCCGAAGACGGGAAGCTCAACCCCGCCACGGATGCCGCAGTCCCAGCGGCGTCAGAGCTGCACACAGACCCAACCTCGAGTGGAATCTGTGTCACCGAAGCCTCGGACTCGTTTCCGACTACAGGTTCCGAATCATGTCTGTCCTCGTGCGTCGAGCTCAATCAGTCTTCGATCGTCGAATTCAGCTCCGCAGACATTTTTCGGCACTCGCCTTTGGGCAACGTGTTAAACTCGTTAAAATCACTATCCTTATCAGGGGGCTCGCAGCCGAATTATATCCGGTTTGAACTGGAGGCTGATGACAGAGAATTTCGCTTCCCACCCACCGCCCACTTCATAGCCACTGTCGAAGACTTAACTGACATGCTCGATTACGGCTTTGAAGACATCGACGATATGGACGACGATGCCGATGAGGGGCAGGGCCAAAACCCGCCGTTTACTGGACGCTGGATGACCATCTCTTCTTACGACATGTACATGGTGGATACACCTAAAGAAACTAACAACGATGACAAAGAAAATCCAGTCGAGGATAAACCTCCCGAGACACAGCCAAAGTGCCGGCGTCAGCGACGCCGCTCTAAGTCACGTCGGGGAAAAGACAGCAATACCGGCATGGCAGAGAACAATACTCCAGACGATGCTGAAGACAATGAAGATCCCGTTGAGGCAACTTTCGAACAGGACGAACGGGAGGACGGGCAAGTCAGCCCTGATGAACATGCCATACATGAAGACTCGGAGGATAGTAATTATCTTCCGCTCTCCGAGGATGAGGTGAGCCTTGGCAACGAGGATTTTATCGTGCCAGAGGAACCTCTCGAGCAGGAGCGCTTTAAGCGCCGGCTAATAGGCATTGCAAGGAGCCTGAAAAAGAAGCAGCAGCAGCTTCAAGCTGATCAAGACCTGCTCAACCATAGATGGACTGAGGTCCTGGCAGCCGAGGAATATGGCCTCAAGCGCCCAGCCAAAAGTTACCCGAAGCACAAATTGCTACCTCAGTTTGATGATGAGGCGCCGGAGCCCATACCATCATCGCACAATGCGGCTAACCGACCACCACGCGGTCGGGACAAAGCGGCAACTCAAGCCGAACACCACTCCGCCCCACCTCACTGTAAAGGCAGAGATAAAACAGCTCGGGGTTATACATACGACCTTCGGCAGGACCTGGACAGTAGAGCAGGACATACCAGATCGATCTATGGATCGCGAGGACGTGCCCCGACACGTGACGACGACTATCTACTCGGACGAGACAAGCCTAGTCATGCCCGGGCCGAAAACCGCAGACGGACTCCATCGGAGCTACGTTGCAATGTGGCCCGATATAGAGGCACCGCACACCCTCTTTGCTTCACAGACGAAGTAATGGAGCACGAATCCCCAAAAGGGTTTAAACCTGTGAATATCGAATCATATGATGGAACAACTGATCCCGCGGTATGGATTGAGGATTTCCTTCTCCATATCCATATGGCCCGCGGAGATGACCTTCATGCCATCAAATACCTCCCACTAAAACTCAAAGGGCCAGCTCGGCACTAGTTAAACAGTCTGCCTGAAAACTCTATTGGCAGCTGGGAGGATTTGGAAGACGCCTTCCGCGACAACTTCCAAGGTACATATGTCCGGCCACCAGATGCCGATGACTTAAGTCACATCGTCCAGCAGCCCGGAGAGTCAGCCAGGAAGCTCTGGACTAGGTTCTTAGTTAAAAAGAACCAAATCGTCAACTGTCCGGACACGGAAGCCCTTGCGGCCTTTAAACACAGTGTCCTGGACGAGTGGCTCGCCCGCCACCTTGGTCAAGAAAAACCAAAATCCATGCCAGCCCTTAACACTCTGATGAACCGCTTTTGCGCAGGAGAAGACAGCTGGCTCGCTCGTAGAAGCAACAACGCCAGCAATCCGGGCACTTCCGAAGTCTGAGACAGCAACGGCAAGCCATGACGCAGTAAACACAAACGTCGCAATGATAATGAGGGAACGCACGACACAGCGGTCAAAGCCGGATTCAGCGGCCCCAAATCCGGTCAACGGAAAAAGCCATTCAAGGCAAACAGAGACTGACTATCCAATTTAGACAAGATATTGGATCGGCCCTGCCAGATTCATGGCAACCCCGATAAACCAGCTAATCACACCAACAGAAGCTGTTGGGTCTTCAAACAGGCCGGCAAGCTCAACGCCGAACAAAAGGGGAAGAGGCCGCCCGGTGATAGCGACGACGAAGAGACTCACCAACCAAATACCAGGGGTCAGAAGCAATTTCCCCCCAAAGTAAAAATAGTGAACATGGTATATGTGACACACACCTCTACAGGGGAGCATAAGAAGCGCTCCCTCCGGACAGAGGATCATACTACGGTTACTTCAGCCGAAGTACAAAGCGGTCTTATTAAACCGCATACCTTGTCGGCCATTAAGCCGTCGGTCTCCATTCAACAGGACCGACCAATATTGGAGCCGGACTAGCAGTTCGGCTTCCGCCGTCCGCCTCATATACCTGCGAAATCTGTAACGCGCATACATAACTATGCACTTAAAATACCCTGGGCATCGGCGGAAGCACAATACGGACAAGCCTACAAGTACTCCCATAACCTCCTTCTTCTTTTTTTCTAACTAATCTTTCTTTTTCATTATCCTTTACCATAGGTGGCTCAAAGGCTGGTCATCTCACTGACTCTATCGGAGTTCGGGTTCATACATTCACCCAAAGGCTACTCCTATTAAGGAGCCCCTTCACCGAGGAAAGGCGGCGCAGACGTGCAACAGGAGGTCCAAAACAACTTTTTGTAGACCGCACTCTCTAGTTTGCGAGCCTGTAAAGTGCCTTTTTCCTCAGCCGTCGACCCCCGACATGTCAAATAGCTGGGGTTGTGGCGTTATTATCTATAAAATGACGATTGGCGTATCACTCAGGTTCCAGTGAACATAATCTGTATCCAGTATTCACTTTCCTCTAAAGAACTGAATTTTGCTCCTTTGGTTGTTTCACACACACACCCCGACATAACTTGCCAGGGGCTCGGTATGGGAACAAAATAAGTTGCCAACAAGTCCGAACAGCTTTATAGCATACTTCGGCGTCGCGAGTTTGGCCTTATATGCATCAGCTCCAAATCATGTCTTGGGTCAATAGTTGGGTTGCCTGGTTCCTGTGCTTACTACCTTACGTTCTGCTCTATCGGCTATGGTAGTAAAGGGAGAACTACTACGATTGTGTTTCCGGTTCATCTGGTCAAACACCTCAGTAGAGAAAGCCGAAAACTGACTATCATGATGTGGCGAGAGCTGGTCAACCACTCGATGACTTATCGGGATCTTTCGCGATTCCCTCCGTATTACATGAAGGACCTTTCTTCAGGTCATACATGTAATGCACTATATTGGGATAACCGCGTACATACCAGGGTCTATATCGTAGACCCATCATAAAACTCCTATGGCTAAGTGAAAGTGTTAACACCCTATAGTCCGATTGCCTAGTTCGCCGCATTGACACCTCCTTTATGGACCAAGACTGTCACGCCCAAGATGCGACTCTATCCTAAAGGAACTCGACGGTCCCACCAAGGATAGAAGCGCATCTTGAAGACGCTTTTGCAAGGTGGATATCATTACATCAACATTACATAATATTTGGGGATACATACAAGGCATACAAATGCCGCAAGAATACATCAATACATCATACACAAGATCAACATCCGACTACGGATGAAACAGAAACTCAAACGACATCCACCCTGCTAGCCCAGGCTGCCGACCTGGAACCTATCCCCTGAACGAAGAAGAAGCAGAAGAAGAACTCCAAAACAAGTAACATCGCTCTCGCGCCATGATCATCGCATAACCTGTACCTGCAACTGGTGTTGTATTAATCTGTGAGCCACGAGGACTCAGCAATCCCATTACCATGGGTATCAAGACTAGCAAAGCTTAAAGGGGATGGAAAGGATAAGGTGGTGAGGTTGCAGCAGCGACTAAGCATGTATGGTGGCTAACTTACGCAAACAAGAGCGAGAAGAGAAGCAATGGAACGGTCGTCAACTAGTAATGATCAAGAAGTGATCCTGAACTCCTACTTACGTCAAACATAACCCAGAAACCGTGTTCACTTCCCGGACTCCGCCGAGAAGAGACCATCACGGCTACACACGCGGTTGGTGCGTTTAAATTAAGGTCAAGTGTCAAGTTCTCTACAACCGGATATTAACAAATTCCCATCTACCACATAACCGCGGGCACGACTTTCGAAAGATAATACCCTGCAGGGGTGTCCCAACTTAGCCCATTATAAGCTCTCACGGTCAACGAAGGATATTCCTTCTCCCGGGAAGACCCGATCAGTCTCGGAATCCCTGTTACAAGACATTTCGACAATGGTAAAACAAGACCAGCAAAGCCGCCCGATGTGCCGACAATCCCGATAGGAGCTGCACATATCTCGTTCTCAGGGCAACACCGGATGAGACATCCTACGAGTAAAACCAGACCTCGAGTTTCCACGAGGGGGCCTCGCAGTCTACTCAGTTCGGACCAACACTTAGAGAAGCACTGGCCCGGGGGGGTAAAATAAAGATGACCCTCGAGAGAGCGACTCCCCAGGGAAAAGAAATAGGCTAGGCAAATGGAAAACCAAGGTTGGGCCTTGCTGGAAGAGTTTTATTCAAGGCGAACTGTCAAGGGGGTCCCATAAATCACCCAACCGTGTGAGGGACGCAAAATCAAGGAACATAACACCGGTATGACGTAAACTAGGGCGGCAAGAGTGGAACAAAACACCAGGCATAAGGCCGAGCCTTCCACCCTTTACCAAATATATAGATGCATTAATAATATAAGAGATATTGTGATATCCCAACATAAACATAATCCAACATGGAGCAATCTTCATCTTCACCTGCAACTAGCAGCGCTATAAGAGGGGCTGAGCAAAGCGGTAACATAGCCAAACAACGGTTTGCTAGGAAGGGTGACAAAGGTTAGAGGTTCATGGCAATTTGGGAGGCTTGAAGAGCAAATGAATAGGTAGTGCAGCATAGCGATAGAACGAAGCAACTAGCGTAGCAATGATAGTAATGAGATCCAAGGTGACGGTCATCTTGCCTGAAATCCCGCTAGGAAGAAGAACGAATCCATGAAGAAGATGAAGTCACGAAGACGAACGAATCCTCACGATCGCAACGACACGGGAACTATCGAGAAGAAGCACACAACAAGGTAAACACACCACACATGAACAAGGCATGATGCTCAACCAAGTATGATGCATGACAAGGCTATATGAAGTTACTCATGACGAGAGATGATGCATACGAGAACAACACATCAAGGCAAGTTTAAATGAGGCCGGAAACAACATATAACAAATCCGGTAAGTCCTCGTATGCAAATTTCGAAATTGGTCCAGAACTGAAAACACCTTATGTTCAAGTTGTTAAACAGCAAGTTAAGATGCACCATGATGATCTACACGAAATTCTAGTCAAGTTACATATAAAGTTCATTAGATTCGGAGCTACGGCCTAGAAGATATGAGCAAAACAAGTTAAACATGGCATTGATGCAAAATGCATACAAACATTAAGCAAACACCTAAAAATAAGGATGCAACATGATAATATGAAACTACATGCAAATCTAAGCAAGTTTCATATAGAGCATGCTCAAAACGGAGCTACGGTGCAACACATACACTCCAAACAAGTCATAGCAACAATCTGTCCAAAACAGCAACTAGGCATATAGAAATCATCAAGACAATATGCTACAGCAACTCAACATGAAAACAAAAGGCATGGACATGATGTACAGGTAAAGCACAACAAAACATGAATACTGAGCTATCTCCAGAAATCCCTAGACCATGCTCAAAAGGACATGGCAAGATTGCAAATAATAACAGATTCACAGACTTAGCAGAAATACTGGAGATGGCAGAAATAACATCAGGTTGCAATGTTTAGAGCTATCAGGCAACAAGCTACAGGAACAGATCATAGCAAACAAAGGCATGGCATGAATCTACTCAAAGCATATAACAGAAGTCCCTTACTGACCATAAGCCAAAAAGGACCAGAAGATATGATGGCAACCATGTAAACATAGCAAGTTTCGTTATCAGGTTTCAGACTTAGCAGAAAACAGAGCATGGCAGAAACAGACATTATGAAGGCATCTTTGTGAGCTTGATGCACTCATCACAAAGCAATGAATGACAAAACAATCATACCTACAGCAAGATGGCATGTTTATGAAGCTATCCATGGCAAGAGCAAATACATAACATGTAAGGATCAACTACAACAAGCTTGGCAAAATTGAATAATACGTAGACAATTTGCCAGAAATATTATATAGCAAAAGTAGAGCAAGATTGAGTCATGCTATGTCACTCCATAATTGGAAACAAGGGCATGAATGGATCAATTACAATAATATCTACAAAACATCCTTACTGAACATCTCCAAAATATGCATGGATCTCTTTGTAGCCACATGGATACATAGCAACAAAATATCAGCAGTCCCAGACAGTAAAATTACCGTCTCTGAAATCAGAAACATTACGATGCCTAGTTTGCATGCTTGTGCTAGTCACCACAGAGATTACAAAAATACATGGCATACACCTATGGAAAGATGGCATGACATACAACAAAACACATGCAGAGCTCATGCCCATAAGATGCACAGATTAAAAGATACAAAAGTAACAAATCTCCAAGTTCTGATAAGTAACAGCAGATAACAGCAACTAGTACTCTTGCAACGATGATTTGGGTATCAAGATGGACTCTAATGAGCATGGCGCAATGGAAAAAATGTAGAGCATCACGAGACGAACATTTTGATATATAACACGCACGAAACGGAGCTACATGCAGAGAGTTATGGCAGGTCAAACATGTCATCAGAATAAAGGATCTCAGGGACTTGGCAGATTTCTCACCCCGCGAAATCGGGACGGAGCCGTTCGGGACGGAGGGATCCGGGGACGACGGGGGCGTGTTTGGAAGGAGGGACCGGTGGATCTCGTCCCGATCCACCGGACCTCGCCGGAGACGGCGGAGATGGCCGGAGGGTGGCCGGAGACGGACGAGGAGAAGCACCACCGGGGTCGGGGTGGCGAGCACCGGCCGGCTCCGGGCCGGAGGACGGCGCGGCGAGGTTCGGCGATGGCGCGCCGGCGGGGCAGAACACGGCGGCGGCGGCGCGAAGGCGACGGAGGGTGGCGGCCACGGGCGGCTCCGGCGAGCCCGATGGCTCCGGCGGCGCGGGGCGCCCGGGACGCGAGCGGGAGGCGCTGGCGGCGGGGACGGGGAGGCGCGCGGATCTGGCGGTGCGGGGCGGCGCCGGCGGGCGGTGTCAGCGGGGAGGCGGGGGTGAGCTCCGACGGCGGCAGCGCTAGATCGGAGGCGGAGCGCGGGGAGGCTCGAGCGGCTGCGCGGGCCTGGGCGGGCCGCGGCGGCGGGGAGGAGGCTGGAGGCCAGGTGGCGGACGGGGATTGGGCGCGGAGGCGGCGGTGGACGCGTCCGGCGGCGGGGCGGACGTGTCCGACGCGGTGGGAGGAGATGGGCTAGGGTTAGTGGTGGTTTCATCCGCGAAAATGGAAGGGGAGGGCCTATTTATAGATAGAGGGAGCTAGGAGAGTCCAAATGAGGCACGGTTTTTGCCCACGCGATCGTGATCGAACGACCGAGAGCATGGCGGAGACTTAGAGGGGTTTTGGGGCTGTTTGAAGGGGGGTTTTGCTGCAACACACAAACGGACTTTGCGGTTACCCGGTTAACCGTTGGAGCACCAAACGACCTCCAAATGGAACGAAACTTGACCGGTGGTCTAACGGTGGTATCCCAAGGCCACTTGACAAGCCTCGGCCCATTCCGAGAATGTTCAACACCCGCTCACGAAAAAGAAACAAGAAGGGAGCGACGGAGGAGGTGGGAGTGCCGGATTGCAAAATGGACAACGGGGAAAATGCTCGGATGCATGAGACGAACACGTATGCAATGCAATGCACATGATGACATGATATGAAATGCAGATGATGACATGGCAAAGTGCGACACGCAGCAAAAGACAAGGCAAGGACGGCGAATAACTGGCAGACACCTGGCGCATCGGATCCGGGGCGTTACAAAGACGTTGGGTTAAGAGTGATCAAGTGCTTTTCTGAACACCCCCGTATTTTCTACGAGGGGGCTGAAGCTGACGACTGGAAAACTTTTAGATCATACAAAAACGGCCGCACAGGAGGAACCAAAGCTTTCAGGCAACACTAAAATGAAAAATAGCTTTATTGTATCATAATATTGTCTTTTACAATTTCAATACATTTCACTCGAATATCATGTCTTTCGAGCACTGACCCGCTATCAAGCGGGCACCCTCTAAGACATCCTCAAAATAATGCTCTGGTGCGTGGTGGTCCTTGACCTTGGGTGGACTCTTCGCTGCAACATCGGTGGCCTTCATCTTCGCCCAGTATGTCTTGACGCGGGCAAAGGCCATCCATGCACCTTCAATGCACGTTGACCGCTTAACAGCGTCGATACGCGGCACCGCATCAACAAGTCGCTGCACCAAACCGAAATAACTATCCGGAATTGGCTCGGTCGTCCAGAGCCGGACCACGACATCCTTCATGGCAGATCCGGATATCTTGTGGAGCTCTGCCCACTGGGCCATCTGTTCGTTCTGCAACAGCGGATGCTTCGGCATGCTAAACTGCGACCAGAACAGCCTTTCTGTTGCACGTCCTTCTTGCGCTTGGAAAAACTGTGTCGCATCGGAGACACTCTTCGACAAGTCCAACAATGCGTCTGGAGAACTCCACACTTGATTAAGCGGGGCATAATTCGGATCGCCGAACTTAGTTTGTAACAAAAAGGGCTTACCAGCTGCGATCTCCCCAGCTTGCCGGATCTCCTCCCGGGCCGCTCTAGACTCGAACCACACTTCTTTCGCCTCTCATAAGGCCTTGTCAAGATCAGCCGTTTTGGTTTATTATCCTTCTCGAGATATTCGCAGCGGCTAGCGGCATCCTTTAGCTCAAGCGCCATTGTGGATAATCTCTCCTCGTATTGGCACCGAGCAGCCTGTTCCACCTTTAACTCGGCAGATGCCTTTTCGGCAGCCGCACTACTAATCCGGGCCTACTCCTTGGCCCGGGCTAGCTCAGCCCGAAGGATCTCAACTGCGGCGGCACCATCTACAGTCATGCATATCTCAGAATACAATTCCCAGTGTCATGCTTATATTAGAAGCACGTACATATAATGACTGCTGTCGGGGATATACCCTGCGGTATGACCCGGCCGGAGTTATAACCCGGCTGGTACTTGGTAAACCGGCAAGAGTTAAGTCAGATGATAACCCGACAAGAGTTAAGTCAGATGATAACCAGGCAGGAGTTAAGTCAGATGATAACCTGTCAGGAGTTAAGTCAAATGATAACCCGGCAAGAGTTAAGTCAGATGATAACCCGACAGGAGTTAAGTCAGATGATAACCCGGCAGGAGTTAAGTCAGATGATAACTCAGCAGACCATCATAAACCGGCAGACCATCATAAACCGGCAGACATTCATAACCCGGCAGACAGTGATAACTGGTTGACAGTCATAACCCGGCAGATAGAGTCGGCTGGGGTGATAAAGCCCGAGACGTTATGAAGCCCAAGACATTATGAAGCCCAAGAAGAGAAGTCAAAATAGTTTAAGTCTTAATCCGAGTTGGACTCTACATGTAACCTGCGCCTTCAACTTATATAACGAGGGACAGGGCACCCCAAGAGGGGGGGGGGAGAAATAAGCTTAGGCTAGACATAACTAGGAGAGCTGGTTTACGACGACTCCTTGGTGATGATAATGAGACCTAGCCACAAACAGCATGTAGGGTTGTTACCGGATGATGTTTCCCGTGGCCCGAAGCTGTCTAAACCCTTGCCTTGTGTTGCGTCTCTCGATTCCGCTCAACCCCTCTCAAACTACCACATAGATGCGTTGGCCTCATGACTAAGTCCTTACACTAGGACATCTGTCGTGACAATTCCATGACAGTTGGCGCCCACCGTGGGGCTCGCGCACGGTGGTGTTGAGTTCTTGGAGGGATTTTTTCTCACGGATCGAGAAGTTCATAATTTTTTGGTGAAGAAGAGCCGGTCAAGATCTACATCAACTCCAAGTTCATTGATCTTAAAAAGTTTGAATCGACCTTCACGGTCGAGAAGTTTGGTGATCAAAAGAAACTAGGGTTCTGTGAGCATCATCACACGCGGCCGGTCGATCTGCCTATCTGAGTGGGGTTGAATTCCCTCAAACAGCTAGTACAATCCGGCGAGATCGAGACCGACTCAGAGTACGCCGCTATTCAATTGTCGTTTCCTACTGCGAGAGCCGGTGTGCGTGATGCAAATCAAATCCTGAGGGTGCTACCTCGTTGCTGTGACTATGCGCTACGTCCAAACATCAAATCAGAGTCAATACTAGTGGCCGGTTTAGTACTCACGTGAAGGCATTCGAATTTTTTTTGATACACCAACCAATTGGAAACAAGCCTTCACGATTGGAGGGAGGACTCGGCACGGCTCGCGAGTGTTTTCCTACTTCAAGCCGTCTCCTGAACATATCATTTTCGAAGCGAACGTGGACTCGCTGGCTTGCCATGCTGCCGGATTACCGCGCCTCGTTCCAGCACCCAGCCCTGGCTGCTCCGCTGGCTGCGCCCGAGCCACACAGCTGTGACTTGCTCCGCCTTGAGCCGCTGCCGGCGCGCGCCGCCCTTGAACCAGAAACTTTTAAACTGCTGCCTCGGTTGACTGGCCACTCCTCCACTGCAACGGTTCTGCCATGGCCGATGCGCCGTTCCGCCACCTCGGCCGCGACCACGCTAAAACGCCCGCACCTCCTACAGCTTTTTGCGCAGAGCTCCTACTGCTCTATGCGCTCGCGCTGAACCGGCCCGACCGTGCCTCCGGAACGGGCCGCCTGCCCCGTCGCGCCCGCGGCGACGACAGCTTGCCACTCGCCGTCGCGCCTGGAGTCACCCTTGTCGGCGTGCTGGCACGCCGTTTCGTCCCGCCTTGCCTTGGGTCCTCTTCCATGGCCGCGCTGAGCTGGCTATGGTTGCGCTTCTCCAACCCTCCGCTGTCGCGGACGCATTTCGTCGACCTGCCGGAGTGCCCTCGTTACAACCTCTGAACCGGCCTCACTTATGATGTCTCCACGGACTCGTGCTCTACTACTAAACCGCCATCGTGTTACCCCGCCATTGAGTCACCCCGTTAGCCGTTAAGCTCGCCCCGCGGTGCCGAGCCGCCACGGTCCGAGGGCCCCGTCCGTCGTTGTCGTCTGAAAGCCGCGCGCTCCCCTGCATCAAACCCCTACAACGGACGCCTGTCCTCAGCAGCGTCGGCGGCATGCCTCCACTTCAAGCACAACTTTGATGCAGCAGCTGCACTTTGCAGAGCCGCTGTCGTCCGAATCGCCGCCACCGGCTCCTTTGGCGAAAAGATGACCATGGGTCTGGATCCGGGTTGTGGACGATCCCGCTTCATTTACGAGTCACCCCGGTTGCTCCCAAGCTACCGAAGACCGCCGCTGTCATCACAGCTACGCTCCAGCGAGTCGTCACCACTTAGCCAAGCCGTTGGAACCACATCCTCCTTCCCATCATGGACGTGCGTCTCTGCTGGGCCGCCCGACGCTTCGAGCCTCCGCCGCCGTCTCATCCTTGGGATAACCTGCTTTGTTGGGCCGCCCGGTGCCTCGCATCTCTGCCGTGGTCTCATCCTTCCGGTGAGCCGTCAGGGCCCCTACGCGGCGGCGGTACCTGCCTCCACCCGCCGCCGACAAGTCGCCACTGGTAGGTTGTCTCTGAGCTACCGCCGAGTGGCCGTCACCGCTGTACCTCCGTGGCCACGACCTACTCTAAACCGCCGTCGCTCCGCCGCTGAGCTGTCCGCCGGGTTGCTGCGTCGCTTGCCTCAAGCCCCGTATCAAGATTCAAGAGCCACTGATCATTGTGCACCTTGAGCCACTTCAGTCACACTCCTCCACGAATCGCCGTTGCTGGTTCACCTCTGCTCGAGCCGCTGCCGGGTCACCACAGACTCGCCCCGCTGCCTGTGGGTCGGTCCGCCACCGCAAGTCGCCTGGAGCCATCGCTCGCCGGCCGCCGCGCTCGCCTCAACCCGCCGCTCTACGCCACCACACGCTCAGCCGCCACGGTGTCGACCCGCCTGAATCCTAAGCTGCCGCTGGGTCTCCTCCGCTTCACTGCCGGAGTAGGCGCTGAGCCGCACCAAACCACCCCGCGTCGAGCCACTGACGGAGAGCCGCCCTGTGCCTCCGGGTTTCCACGCGTCGAGCGCTACCGCACGTGGTGAACCGCCCTGCTCCATGCCCGCGGCCGCCTCACCCCTGCTCCAAGACACTACCCCGAGTCAACGCCGCCGCTCTGAACCGGCCGCGCCTTCACCTCATTGCACGAGCTCGCGGCGCGCTGAACCGCTGTGCCTGTTCCTGAGGTTTGCCTCCGGGTTATCCAAAGCCGTTTGCCATCTGCAAACATCAGGTGCTATCCATCTAAAATTTGTTTTATTAACACATATTATTTCTATCAAAGGACAAATTACTTTGATTTGTATATTTTTATATATACAAGACCATTATTCATTACAAATGTGCTTTATACCACGGATATGGAGCACGGATTGATAATATTCCGCCTGGGGATAATCCGGGGCATATCACAAGATGAATGAAGGCACACAAGTTGCTGCTCTTGCGGTCCGGTCCACATCGGCTTGCTGGGATCGCGTCTACTCGTTGTCAATGGACGTGCGCAAATCGCCGCCCCCGAGGCTTGGTCTACATCAACACATCGGGCCGCATCTGTTTGCATGAGCTATTTATTGAATAAAAAGCCAGTCACTGCTTGGGTAGCCCGGTTCTTCTTCCAACAAATTGGTGGCAAATTGTCATATATTATCAGCCGCCGTCTGCACTGGGTGGATCAATGGGCATGCGCACAAGTTGTCGCCACTACAGTTTGGTTAATTTCATGCAGCCAGTTGGAAGGAACCATTGGCCGAGTTACTGACATGGCTCGTATGGGATCATTTATAACCCGCCGCAGTCACCTCAACCTTCTGTGGATTTACATCGCGTTATCAAACCGATGGTATATACCTTCTACTACGGTCAAGTACGGAGAATCTCAAGACAACTCCTTGAGTCATCTTAAGACTCGGGGGCTACGATGATATGACTCAGCAAGTCTTGCCAGTTTTAGCAAATTCAAGTGCCCCAGGATGTTGAAGGGAAAGATAACCCGGTCCTGGAGGCTACTGTTATATTGATGAAAATTTAAAGGCCGTCAGAAATATTCCGGCTCACAATGATGCTTCCGGTTTAAAAATCCGGTTTAAGAGGAAACTATCTCTTGCAAAGCTCTGACGCTCTCAATATCCGGTTCAAAATCTCGGTTCCAGAAGAATTTATCTCTTGCAAAATGTTAAAGGCTGCTGAAGAGGACCTATTGACATGATGCGCGGTTCAAACATGGGTATCCTGTCTTATTGACTTATGATACGTCTCCAACGCATCTATAATTTTTGATTGTTCCATGCTATATTATATTTTTTTGGACAATATTGGGCTTTATTATACACTTTTATATTATTTTTGGGACTAATCTATTAACCGGAGGCCCAGCCCAGAATTGCTGTTTTTTGCCTATTTCAGAGTTTCGCAGAAAAAGAATATCAAACAGAGTCCAAACGGAATGAAACCTTCGGGAACGTGATTTTCGGAATGAAGGTGATCTACAGGACTTGGACCCTACGTCAAGACATCGAACAGGAGGCCACGAGGTAGGGGGCGCGCCTACCCCCCCCCCCCCCCCCAGGCGCGCCCTCCACCCTCGTGGGCCCCCTGTTGCTCCACCGACGTACTCCTTCCTCCTATATATACCTACGTACCCCCAAACTACCAGATACGGATCCAAAAACCTAATTCCACCGCCGCAACCTTCTGTACCCGTGAGATCCCATCTTGGGGCCTGTTCCGGAGCTCCGCCGGAGGGGGCATCGATCACGGAGGGCTTCTACATCAACACCATAGCCTCTCCGATGATGTGTGAGTAGTTTACCTCAGACCTTCGGGTCCATACTTATTAGCTAGATGGCTTCTTCTCTCTTTTTGGATCTCAATACAATGTTCTCCCCCTCTCTCCTGGAGATCTTTTCGATGTAATCTTCTTTTGCGCTGTGTTTGTTGAGACCGATGGATTGTGGGTTTATGATCAAGTTTATCTATGAACAATATTTGAATCTTCTCTGAATTCTTTTATGTATGATTGGTTATCTTTGCAAGTCTCTTCGAATTATCAGTTTGGTTTGGCCTACTAGATTGATCTTTCTTGCAATGGGAGAAGTGCTTAGCTTTGGGTTCAATCTTGCGGTGTCCTTTCCCAGTGACAGTAGGGGCAGCAAGGCACGTATTGTATTGTTGCCATCGAGGATAACAAGATGAGGTTTATATCATATTGCATGAGTTTATCCCTCTACATCATGTCATCTTGCTTAAAGCGTTACTCTGTTCTTATGAACTTAATACTCTAGATGCATGCTGGATAGCGGTCGATGTGTGGAGTAATAGTAGTAGATGCAGGCAGGAGTCGGTCTACTTGTCTCGGACGTGATGCCTATATACATGATCATACCTAGATATTCTCATAACTATGCTCAATTATGTCAATTGCTCAATAGTAATTTGTTCACCCACCGTAAATACTTATGCTCTTGAGAGAAGCCACTAGTGAAACCTATGGCCCCCGGGTCTATTTTCCATCATATTAATCTTCCAACACTTAGTTATTTTTATTGCTTTCTATTTTACTTTGCATCTTTATCATAATAATACCAAAAATATTATCCTATCATATCTATCAGATCTCACTCTCGTAAGTGACCGTGTAGGGATTGACAACCCCTTATCGCGTTGGTTGCGAGGATTTATTTGTTTGTGTAGGTGCGAGGGACTCGTGCGTGGTCTCCGACTGGATTGATACCTTGGTTCTCAAAAACTGAGGGAAATACTTATGCTGCTTTACTGCATCACCCTTTCCTCTTCAAGGAAAACCAACGTAGTGCTCAAGATGTAGCAGGAAGGATTTCTGGTGCCGTTGCCGGGGAGGCTTACGCAAGGTCAAGTCAAGATTTGACTCCCGACAACGAGCCATTTCTGGCGCCGTTGCCGGGGAGTCTACGGAAAAGTCAACATACCAAGTACCCATCACAAACCCTTATCTCCCGCATTACATTATTTGCCATTTTCCTCTCGTTTTCCTCTCCCCCACTTCACCCTTGCCGTTTTATTCGCCCTCTCTTTTTCGTTCGCCTTTTTGTTCGCTTGCTTTTCGTTTGCTCGTGTGTTGGATTGCTTGCTTGTCACGATGGCTCAAGATAATACTAAATTTTGTGACTTCACCAATACCAACAACAATGATTTCCTTAGCACTCCGATTGCTCCTCTTACTGATACTGAATCTTGTGAAATCAATACTGCTTTGTTGAATCTTGTCATGAAAGATCAATTCGCCGGCCTTCCTAGTGAAGATGCCGCTACCCATCTAAATAGCTTCTTTGATTTGTGTGATATGCAAAAGAAGAAAGATGTGGATAATGATATTGTTAAATTGAAGCTATTTCATTTTTCGCTTAGAGATCGTGCTAAAGCTTGGTTTTCATCTTTGCCTAAAAATAGTATTGATTCTTGGAATAAGTGCAAAGATGCTTTATCTCTAAGTATTTTCCTCCTGCTAAGATCATCTCTCTTAGAAACGATATTATGAATTTTAAGCAACTTTATCATGAACATGTTGCACAAACTTGGGAGAGGATGAAATTAATGATACGTAATTGTCCTACACATGGTTTGAATTTATGGATGATCATACAAATTTTTTATGCCGGGTTGAATTTTGCTTCTAGAAATCTTTTTAATTCGGCCGCGGGAGGCACTTTTATGGAAATCACTTTAGGAGAAGCTACTAAACTCCTAGATAATATTATGGTTAATTATTCTCAATGGCACACTAAAAGATGTACTAATAAAAAGTGCACGCGATAGAAGAAATTAATGTTTTGAGTGGAAAGATGGATGAACATATGAAATTATTTGCTAATATAAGTGTTTCTTCTGATCCTAATGATATGCCTTTGTGTACTTTGATTGAGAATAATAATGAATCTATGGATGTAAATTTTGTTGGTAGGAATAATTTTGGTAACAACGCGTACAGAGGAAAATTTAATCCTAGGCCTTATCCTAGTAATTCCTCTAATAATTATGGTAATTCCTACAACAATTCTTATGGAAATTTTAATAAGATGCCTTCTGAATTTGAGACTAGTGTTAAGGAATTTATGAATTCGCAAAAGAATTTCAATGCTTTGCTTGAAGAAAAAATGCTTAAAGTTGATGAATTGGCTAGGAACGTTGATAGAATTTCTCTTGATGTTGATTCTTTGAAAATTAGATCTATTCCACCTAAGCATGATATCAATGAGTCTCTAAAGGCCATGAGAATTTCCATTGATGAGTGCAAAGAAAGAACCGCTAGGATGCGTGCTAAGAAAGATTGATTTGTGAAAGCGTGTTTTCTAATTTCTATGAAAATAAAGATGAAGATCTAAAAGCTATTGATGTGTCCCCTATTTAATCTTTGTTTTGCAATATGAATCTTGATAATGATGGGACTCAATATGATCCACCTTTACCTAGAAGGCGTTCCAGAAATTCGGAGTTTTTAGATCTTGATGCCAAAATTGATAAAAGTGGGATTGAAGAGATCAAAACATTAGATATTAATGAACCCACTATTTTGGATTTCAAGGAATTTAATTATGATAATTGCTCTTTGATAGATTGTATTTCCTTGTTGCAATTCGTGCTAAATTCTCCACATGCTTATAATCAAAACAAAGCTTTTACTAAACATATCGTTGATGCTTTGATGCAATCTTATGAAGAAAAACTTGAGTTGGAAGTTTCTATCCCTAGAAAACTCTATGATGAGTGGGAACCTACTATTAAAATTGAAATTAAAGATCATGAATGCTATGCTTTGTGTGATTTGGGTGCTAGTGTTTCCACGATTCCAAAAACTTTATGTGATTTATTAGGTTTCCGTGAATTTGATGATTGCTCTTTAAACTTGCACCTTGCGGATTCCACTATTAAGAAACCTATGGGAAGAATTTATGATGTTCTTATTGTTGAAAGTAGGAACTATGTGCCCGTAGACTTTATTGTTCTTGACAGAGATTGCAATCCTTCATGTCCTATTATTCTTGGTAGACCTTTCCTTAGAACAATTGGTGCAATTATTGATATGAAGGAAGGGAATATTAGATTCCAATTTCCATTAAAGAAAGGCATGGAACACTTCCCTAGAACGAAAATAAAATTACCTTATGAATCTATTATGAGAGCCACTTATGGATTGCCTACCAAAGATGGCAATACCTAGATCTATCCTTGCTTTTATGCCTAGCTAGGGGCGTTAAACGATAGCGCTTGTTGGGAGGCAACCCGATTTTATTTTTAGTTTTTTGCTTTTTGCTTCTGATTAGGAATAAATATTTGATCTAGCCTCTGGTTAGATGTGTTTTTATGTTTTAATTAGTGTTTGTGCCAAGTTTAACCTATAGGATCTTCTTGGATGATAGTTATTTGATCTTGCTGTAATTCCAGAAACTTTCTGTTCACGAAAATAATTGTTAAAAATCACCAGAACGTGATAAAATATTGATTCCAATTGCTGCGGATCAATAAACAAATTTTCTAGGTCCTCCTATTTTTGCTGAATTTTTGGAGTTCTAGAAGTTTGCGTTAGTTACAGATTACTACAGACTGTTCTGTTTTTGACATATTCTGTTTTTCGTGTGTTGTTTGCTTATTTTGATGAATCTATGGCTAGTAAAATAGTTTATAAACCATAGAGGAGTTGGAATACAGTAGGTTTAACACAAATATAAATAAATAATAAGTTCATTACAGTACCTTGAAGTGGTCTTTTGTTTTCTTTCGCTAACGGAGCTTACGAGATTTTCTGCTGAGTTTTGTGTTGTGAAGTTTTCAAGTTTTGGGTGAAAGATTTGATGGATTATGGAACAAGGAGTGGAAAGAGCCTAAGCTTGGGGATGCCCATGGCACCCCAAGATAATCTAAGGACACCTAAAAGCCAAAGCTTGGGGATGCCCCGGAAGGCATCCCCTCTTTCGTCTACTTCCATCGGTAACTTTACTTGGAGCTATATTTTTATTCACCACATGATATGTGTTTTGCTTGGAGCATCTTGTATTATTTGAGTCTTTATTGTTAGTTTACCACAATCATCCTTGCTGTACACACCTTTTGAGAGAGTCACACTTGATTCGGAATTTATTAGAATACTCTATGTGCTTCACTTATACTTTTTGAGCTATATAGTTTTTGCTCTAGTGCTTCATCTATATCTTTTAGAGCACGGTGGTGGATTTGTTTTATAGAAACTATTGATCTCTCATGCTTCACTTATATTATTTTGAGAGTCTTAAAATATCATGGCAATTTGCTTTAATTAATATCATGAGAAATTTGATGCTTGGTAATTGTTTTGAGATATAAAGGTAGTAATATCATAGTTGTGCTAGTTGAGTAATTGTGGAATTGAAAAATACATGTGTTGAAGTTTGTGATTCCTGTAGCATGCACGTATGGTGAACCGTTATGTAACGAAGTCGGAGCATGAAGTATTTGTTGATTGTCTTCCTTTGTGTGGCAGTCGGGATCGCGCGATGGTTAACTCCTACCAACCCTTCCCCTAGGAGCATGCGTAGTAGTACTTGCTTCGAGGGCTAATAAATTTTTGCAATAAGTATATGAGTTCTTTATGACTAATGTGACTCCATGGATTATACGCACACTTACCTTTCCGCAATTTTCTAGCCTCTTCGGTACCGCGCATTGCCCTTTCTCACCTTGAGAGTTGGTGCAAACTTCGCCGGTACATCCAAACCCCATGATATGATATGCTCTATCACACATAAACCTCCTTATATCTTCCTCAAAACAGCCACCATACCTACCTATCATGGCATTTTGTGACGCCCTTGATTCAATCGTACACTAATCATACACGCAAATGTGTACGATCAAGATCAAGGACTCACGGGAAGATATCACAACACAACTCTAGACACAAATTAAAATAATACAAGCTTTATATTACAAGCCAGGGGCCTCGAGGGTTCGAATACATAAGCTCGATTACACAAGAGTCAGCGAAAGCAACAATATCTGAGTACAAACATAAGTTGAACAGGGATGCCTTAAGAAGGCTAGCACAAAAGCAACACGATCGAAGAGGCACGGCCTCCTGCCTGGGAGCCTCCTAACTACTCCTGGTCGTCGTCGGTCTCCACGTAGTAGTAGGCATCGACGATGGCATCTGGCTCCTGGGCTCCGACATCTGGTTGCATCAACCGGAAAGAAGAAGAAAGGGGCAAAGGGGGAGCAAAGCAGCCGTGAGTACTCACCCAAAGTACTCGCAAGCAAGGATCTACACTACATATGCAACATTATCAAAGGAAGGTTGTATATGTGGACTGGGCTGCAGCAATGCCAGAATAGAGAGAAGGCCTAGTCCTATCGAAGACTGGCATCTTCTAGAAACCATCATCTTGCAGCAACAGGAGGGAGTAGAGTAGCATAACTAAAGTAGTAGTAGTGCTATCAACCTCGGCCAGAGATCCTTTCTCGACTCCCTTCGAGAAAGCAATCCTAGAGCCATACTATCCAGTTATCATCACAATCCATTACTCATCACAAGTATCCAGTTCTAGTTGTATCGATCGGGATACAACTCCAAGTGTCCGTTACCGTAGGACAGGCTATCGATAGATGTTTTCTTCCCTGCAGGGGTGCACCAACTTACCCACCACGCTCGATTAACTCCGGCCGGACACACTTTCCCGGGTCATGCCCGGCCTCGGCCAAACAATACGCCGCAACCCGACCTAGGCTTAATAGAGAGGTCAAGCACGCCGGACTAAACCGATGCCCCCAGGGGTCATGGGCCATCGCCCCGGGAACTCCTGCACGTTGCGTGGGCGGCCGGTGAGCAGACCTAGCTACCTCCTTAAAAAAGGCAGGAGCTTACCAGTCCAACCCGGCGCGCGCCGCTCAGTCGCATGACGTCTATTAAGCTTCGGCTGATGCATACGACGCAGAACGCCCATACTATGCCCACGTGATGGTTAGTGCTATCAGGCCAGAGGCCCCTCAGATCAAATATCCAAATTGTAGTGGATTAGGAACGCGCGGTAACAAGCAGAGACTCACGAAAGGTGTGACCCAGTTGCCCCGTCTCGAGGACTTGCGGCAAGGGCTAGGAATGCCCGGCCATGCCTCGTAATTATCTCGCGGGCACCTTCCAGGTCAACCCGACTCCACATCACTCGCAATTAAGCTCGCGCGGGTACCCCTCAGGGTCGACCCGTCTTTAGTAACATGGTTTAGTGTAAAGTCATAGTAACCATAGTAACCGTGTGTCTAACACCAAGAGGAAAACCTGAGGAATCACCCTTGACGGATTCCACTTGATGTAATCATCAAGGTGAACGTAACAGGAATCACCCCCGAGGTTCACACTTGAGGGCTTGCACGACAGAGTCGTATCGGAAGTGGTTAAGGTGGAATCACCCTCGATTCACCACGACCGAATAGCTACACTACAGGGTTAACATCAGAAGTGCTGTAGAGGTCTCGCCCTCAACACTCTATAGTAACCCAGTAGTGTCGAGCAACTAAGGGGAAAGTGATGTGCGGTGTCAGGGCTTGGTCTTCAATCCCGTTGATCGGGTCTTCGATGATGAAGCAGGGGCAACAAGGACAAGGTGGGGGTCACTGATGGATCACTAACCAACCTATACTAAGCAGTTTAGGATAAGCAGGTAGGGTACAATGAGCAGGTTACAAAAGCAGGTTATGCATCAGAATAGGAGCAAACAATAACAGTAGCAAAATCTAATGCAAGCATGAGAGAATGGAATGGGCGATATCGGGATGGTCAAAGGGGGGGGGGCTTGCCTGGTTGCTCTGGCAAGGAGGGGTCGTCGTCGACGTAGTCGATCACCGGGGCATCATCGGCCTCGTGGTCTATCGGAGAGAATAGGGGGAAGAAACGGTAAATATAAGCAAACAGATGCAACGCTAAGCATGACATGACGATAAGCAGAACTAGGGTCGACCTAACGTAGTACTACACGTTGCAGACGAAGGGGATAAACATCCGAGGATGAATTCCCGACGTTAGGTGGATTCCAGACAAAGGAAAGGAGGGGGAAGTTCCAAGTTCAGCATGCTAGGGGCATGTGACAGATGAACGGACCGCGTATTCGGATTCATTGGATTTTTCTGAGCAACTTTTATGTAGAAAACATTTCCATCCGAGTTACGGTTTATTTTCTATGAATTTCTAAAGTTTAAAGGATTTTTTTAATTTATTTAATTCGAATTATAACAGTGAAATGCCTTTTTAAACTCAGCAGGGGGCTAGTCACACTCAAAGACATGTGGGGTCAAGGAGCTGGGATGACTCAGTCAACACCTTTACTAGTCAACCAAAGAACAGTGCACGGGCCCTACTTGTCATTGGCACAAACTATTATTAGGCTTTTAAAAAAAGGGGCCACATGTCATCTATACATAGACTATTCTGGCCGTTAATTAACACCTATTAGTACTAATCTAAGCAAGGGCCCGCCACTACTCCGGCCACGTGCACGACGCGCGCACACAGCACACACAAGTTAGTAGGCTAGGAGTTATTAACATAAGATGTCATTTTGTGATTTTTGTAGGATTTAATCTAATCATCAAAAGAATTTGGTTCAGTGGGATAAAATGGAGTTTGTCATGTATACTTTCTACTCATATTATTTTTAGGCCTGTTAGTAGTTGTTTAACCGCTGATCAAAGGCTGTCAAGGGGGTTAGTCATTGTGGAAATAGGAAAGCTAGCAACATGTACAGTAGCTAGTAGCAGTACATGTAGAGGAGCGATGGGCAGAGCCGTGGCACGGGCGCGGCCGACTGCAGCGACAGCGCAGCGGCAAGGCAACGAGGTACGCGGCAGGGCAGAGGCGGTGCTTGCGCTCAGGCGAACGCAGACGGCTACGGTGATAGTAGGCGAGCGGCGATCGCAAGTACGGGCAGGCGCAGCTGCAGTAGTTTGAACAGCAGCAGCAAGCGAGGAGGACGGAAACATCGACGGCGACCACCGCGGTGGCACCAGACTTCGGCCAACGACGAAAACTTATCTACGGCTCGAACGCGAGCGAAAGGAAGGCACTTGCCGCACCACCGGAGTGCCCTGAGCACGTCCATGTGCTCAGGTGGACATGACAGCAAGGGTAGCGTCGGATCGAACGGCGGGAGCTTCGGGCTCCACTGGCAGTGGCGACTAGAGGGCGAGAGGGGAGGTGTTGGCGTGCGTGTTGGATGCTTGGGAGCTCCATGAGCTCGACTGCGTGCACGGGCACGAGATTTGCGGTCAGTGGCCGCGATGGCGAGGCGAACGGCGGCGGTGAGCTACTGCTACGAAGGAAACGGCGACGCAGCGCATCCTAGAACTAAGCGAGGGGTCAGAGGGGGAGCTGGAGCTTACGGCGCGGCACACGAAGGCCATCGAGTGAATGGGAGCGCAGAGGGAGGCCGAATCGACGGCGGTGGCATCCAGCGACCGAAGAAGGGGATCGAGTCATCGACGCTGCTATGCTGCTCCCCGCCTTCACCCAATGGCACCAGACGAAGAGGACGACGGCGATGGAGCTCCAGGGGCGAGGCTGGAGGGGCTCGGTGGCTGCGGGGTCGAGCGGTGCTCGGCGGTGAGCTTCGGGCGAGCTCGAGATCGAGAGAGAGTGGGAGAGTGCGTGAGCACATGGCCGAGAGAGAGAGCGAGCGGGCGGGGGAAAATATCTGGGGACCGCGGCGTCAGCCTTATCCCCTCGCTGCGCGAACGAGGCGTGGGAAGTCGAGCTGGTCCGGCGGCGACGCGCGCGCGCCCTCGGTCGATTGAACAGGGGAGGAGAACACGACAGAGGAAAGGCTGGGCTGGGCCGTCTTGGGCCGCAGGCCTGGTAAGTTTCAGCCCATTTTTCTCATTTCTTGTTTTTTTTAAATGAGCTGCTGACTTGGATTAGTTAGTGCACCAAATGATTTTCGTAAAATGTGCCACTAGCCACATTAAATACTTTGCAATATACTGAGTTGGTACAAAAAGTTTGAGGCAGTTTGGAATCCACTTGGATTTTGCTGACATTTAAAAAGACTGGAAAAGTGTTCCCGGGCCACTGTTTTAAAATCAGAGGCATTTTGGGAAACCAAATGAGGTTGGTTTCATCATGACAATTAGGTAATGAATATTCACAACCTAACGAACATTTTTATTTGGCGGTTTGAAGGAATAAGAATTTGACTTGTTATTTGAATTTTAAATTGACTTTGTTTTTTTAACAAGGGGCAATTTGGCTTAGGAAAGCATGATGACATAGCATCATTAGCAGGAGTTTACTGTAGTATGATTCTCCGGGTGTTACACATTTCCATAGCCATTCCGAGATATATTGCCATGCAACTTTCCACCGTTTCATTTATCATGACACGCTCCATTATTGTCATATTGCTTTGCATGATCATGTGCTTCAAAGTAGAGTCTCTCATACACTTGTGCTTCAAAGTAGCACCGTGATCTTCATAATAGAGAGTCTCTCATTTTGTCACTTTCATATACTAGTGGGAAATTTCATTATAGAACTTGGCTTGTATATTCCAATGATGGGCTTCCTCAAATGCCTGAGGTCTTCGTGAGCAAGCAAGTTGGATGCACACCCACTTAGTTTCTTTTTGAGATTTCATACACTTATAGCTCTAGTGCATCTGTTGCATGGCAATCCCTACTCCTTGCATTAACATCAATTGATGGGCATCTCCATAGCCCGTTGATTAGCCTCGTTGATGTGAGACTTTCTCCTTTTTTGTCTTCCCACATAACCCCTACCATTATACCTTATTCCACCATAGTGCTATATCCATGGCTTGCGCTCATGTATTGCGTCAGAGTTGAAAAGGCTGAAGCGCGTTAAAAGTATGAACCAATTGCTTGGCCAAAACCGGGGTCGTACATGATATGAATATTTTGTGTGGGGAAGATGGAGCATAGCCAGACTATATGATTTTGTAGGGATAACTTGCTTTGGCTATGTTATTTTGATAAGACATAATTGCTTAGTTAGTATGCTTGAAGTATTATTGTTTTTATGTCAACATTAAACTTTTATCTTGAATCATATCAAATCTGAACATTCATGCCACAATAAGAAGAATTATATTGAAATCATGCCAAGTAGCATTCCACATCAAAAATTCTGTTTTTATCATTTACCTACTCGAGGACGAGCAGGAATTAAGCTTGGGGATGCTTGATACGTCTCCAACGCATCTATAATTTTTGATTGTTCCATGCTATATTATATTTTTTTTGGACAATATTGGGCTTTATTATACACTTTTATATTATTTTTGGGACTAATCTATTAACCGGAGGCCCAGCCCAGAATTGCTGTTTTTTGCCTATTTCAGAGTTTCGCAGAAAAAGAATATCAAACGGAGTCCAAACGGAATGAAACCTTCGGGAACGTGATTTTCGGAATGAAGGTGATCTACAGGACTTGGACCCTACGTCAAGACATCAAACAGGAGGCCACGAGGTAGGGGGCGCGCCTCCCCCCCCCCCAGGCGCGCCCTCCACCCTCGTGGGCCCCCTGTTGCTCCACCGACGTACTCCTTCCTCCTATATATACCTACGTACCCCCAAACTACCAGATACGGATCCAAAAACCTAATTCCACCGCCGCAACCTTCTGTACCCGTGAGATCCCATCTTGGGGCCTGTTCCGGAGCTCCGCCGGAGGGGGCATCGATCACGGAGGGCTTCTACATCAACACCATAGCCTCTCCGATGATGTGTGAGTAGTTTACCTCAGACCTTCGGGTCCATACTTATTAGCTAGATGGCTTCTTCTCTCTTTTTGGATCTCAATACAATGTTCTCCCCCTCTCTCCTGGAGATCTTTTCGATGTAATCTTCTTTTGCGCTGTGTTTGTTGAGACCGATGGATTGTGGGTTTATGATCAAGTTTATCTATGAACAATATTTGAATCTTCTCTGAATTCTTTTATGTATGATTGGTTATCTTTGCAAGTCTCTTCGAATTATCAGTTTGGTTTGGCCTACTAGATTGATCTTTCTTGCAATGGGAGAAGTGCTTAGCTTTGGGTTCAATCTTGCGGTGTCCTTTCCCAGTGACAGTAGGGGCAGCAAGGCACGTATTGTATTGTTGCCATCGAGGATAACAAGATGAGGTTTATATCATATTGCATGAGTTTATCCCTCTACATCATGTCATCTTGCTTAAAGCGTTACTCTGTTCTTATGAACTTAATACTCTAGATGCATGCTGGATAGCGGTCGATGTGTGGAGTAATAGTAGTAGATGCAGGCAGGAGTCGGTCTACTTGTCTCGGACGTGATGCCTATATACATGATCATACCTAGATATTCTCATAACTATGCTCAATTCTGTCAATTGCTCAACAGTAATTTGTTCACCCACCGTAAATACTTATGCTCTTGAGAGAAGCCACTAGTGAAACCTACGGCCCCCGGGTCTATTTTCCATCATATTAATCTTCCAACACTTAGTTATTTTTATTGCTTTCTATTTTACTTTGCATCTTTATCATAAAAATACCAAAAATATTATCCTATCATATCTATCAGATCTCACTCTCGTAAGTGACCGTGTAGGATTGACAACCCCTTATCGCGTTGGTTGCGGGGGTTTATTTGTTTGTGTAGGTGCGAGGGACTCGTGCGTGGCCTCCTACTGGATTGATACCTTGGTTCTCAAAAATTGAGGGAAATATTTACGCTGCTTTACTGCATCACCTTTTCCTCTTCAAGGGAAAACCAACGTAGTGCTCAAGGGGTAGCAGCTTATCATATTATTGATCACATGGGGGCTCACGGCTTATTGAAGCGAAGCTATGATTACCCTTCAATCCGGCTTATATGCCACTCTTACAAAACACTTGGGGGCTTGGTCGTATTCGAACCATAGCTGCACCTCTTGATGGGCGTAAGGCCACCAGGGAAATCACTTGGGGGCTTGGTCGTATTCGAACCATAGCTACACCTCTTGATCGGCGTAAGGCCACCAGGGAAATCACTTGGGGGGCCAAAGAGAGTGTTGCAAAAGCACAACTCAAACATAGGCACCCACTGAGCACAGCTCCAAATATTGCTCGGGGGCTCTTTGCTTCTCAAAGAACAAAGAGTCTACACCCTTGTAATAGGCTATCAAGCCAGGCTTGGAAGCCAGGTGTATTCACCTAAAACCCCGTGTTATCCTGCCTTCTTTAAGTAAGCCACTCCGTCCGGTAATCCTGGTATGACCCGCCGAACGTTTGGCAAGTCAATCTTATACAGACCCTGAACTTGTCAAAGTTAAAACAACGATTGGTTAATGTGGGGTCCATCTGAAAAGGTTTTGTAAAATGGTTTAACTCAGTGGCCTGGCAGCCCATGAAAAGCCTCGATTTTGGGCCTGGCAGCCCATGAAAAGCCTCACGTCTTCCCATGCTTTTATTCAACAAATTTTCTCTTTTTGAGGTTTACAACACTTTATGATAAACCGGTGTTTATTAACCCGGCCTGGCCTTCGACTATAAGTCGCCAGTATATATTTGGATTGCGCCATTGGAATCATGCGCTTATAAATCATTGAGTATATTATTCAAATCTTTAAAATAGCCAACATGGATGGATTTTTATTATGGTTATCAATAACCAATATTATGATTGAGGTTTTCAAAGTCGCTTTAGCGCAATGACTATTATTTTATCAATGGATATGATTCATTCTATAATGGAAGGAATACTCCCGAGTCGCTGCAGGCTTACGACCCGGCACTTGGGGGCTACATTATTCAAGTTAAGATCACATCGAATATGCAAGTCTCATGTCACTCCAAGCATGCACCATGACACTTGGGGGCTAATGCAAAGTCATTTTTACTAGTCTTATCGCAGACCCGACTCATCATATCATAATGAGCCGGCCCTTGGGGGCTACCAATTGCTCCTGTCAACAATTCAAGGCACACAAACCTTAATCCGTTATATTAAAGGGTTCATTGCTCAGTTGGTAAAGCACAAAAGCTCTTAACCTTGTGGACGTGGGTTCAAGCCCTACGATGGAGGCTACATTATAAGATGTTATTTTCATTGAAGTATATATCAAGTCCCAGCTCAGTATTACCTTAATGACCCGGCCCTTGAGGACTACACATCACTGCTCAAATCTACATGATTATATTTATAAAGTCCCTGCTCATTATTGCATAATGACCCGGCCCTTGGGGGTTACACTGGTTGAAGTTTTTATGAGCATAAGGCAATTTCAAGTCCCAGGTTGCTGCAAGCATGACAACCCGGCACTTGGGGGCTACATATGTGGAATACTCAGTTTATGACTGATGACGGAGATGAACAAACCGGATTTCTTCAAGGTTGTGACATTTATATTGAAGTAAGTCTTAAGCTATTGCTACGCTACCTTCTTAAGACTTGGGGGCTACAAGTGATAGGCATATAAGAGGTATATTTTCAAGCTTGATGTTAACTACAATTATGACCCGGTGCCATCAATATTTATAAACGGCAAGTTCTACATCCTTAAACCGGCTGAAGATCAGATGAGTATTTCAAGGACCAATATTTCTGTTAAAGCATTGGGAGCTGAGTCAAATGAATTATTCTTCATAATATTTTTCTATGACAAACCAATGTCAGCAAATTGGCTATGAAGCTGGCCTATTGACCCGGATTTTCTAGAAGGAAATGATAAGGATTTAAGAGTGCTCAAGATCAGTTTAACATGGATAAATCCAAATTAAACCGGGGGCTAATGTCGGGGATATACCCCGCGGTATGACCCGGCCGGAGTTATAACCCGGCTGGTACTTGGTAAACCGGCAGGAGTTAAGTCAGATAATAACCCGGCAGGAGTTAAGTCAGATGATAACCCGGCAGGAGTTAAGTCAGATGATAACCCGGCAGGAGTTAAGTCAGATGATAACCCGGCAGGAGTTAAGTCAGATGATAACCCGGCAGGAGTTAAGTCAGATGATAACTCAACAGACCATCATAAACCGGCAGACCATCATAAACCGGCAGACAGTCATAAACCCGGCAGACAGCGATAACTGGTTGAAAGTCATAACCCGGCAGATAGAGTCGCCTGGGGTGATAAAGCCCGAGACGTTATGAATCCCAAGACGTTATGAAGCCCAAGAAGAGAAGTCAAAATAGTTTAAGTCTTAATCCGAGTTGGACTCTACATGTAACCCACCCCTTCAACTTATATAAGGAGGGACAGGGCACCCCAAGAGGGGGGGGAAGAAATAAGCTTAGGGCTAGACATAACTAGGAGAGCCGGTTTACGGCGACTCCCTGGTGATGATAATGAGACCTAGCCACAAACAGCATGTAGGGTTGTTACCGGATGATGTTTCCCGGGGCCCGAAGCTGTCTAAACCCTTGTCTTGTGTTGCGTCTCTCGATTCCGCTCAACCCCTCTCAAGCTACAACATAGATGCGTTGGCCTCACGACTAAGTCCTTACACTAGGACATCTGCCGTGACAATTCCACGACAACTGCCCCTAAAACATACCTTGCGCCTCGTCAAGCCGCCTATTGATAAGCGTGATGTCATCATCCACCTCATCAATCTTCCGCTGCAGATCTGCAACCTCTGTAGTTCGGGCAGTAGCCAGGGAGGTAACAGCTTGTGTTCCAATTAATGAGATTATTTCCTGGGCATATCTTTTTGATCGTCTGATCGCCTCCCTTGGGAAGCCAATCAGAGTCTCAGGGGCTACTATCTATACACAGGGGCATTTTGTGAATAAAACACAATCGAAAATATTATAGTACAAACCTCGAAGCCTCTTAGCAGGCTCGTGAAGGCTTCATTCGATCCGCTTTTCATGAACAGAACCTTTTCAACCACCGTACCGATCAAGGTACGATGTTCCTCTGAGACGGACGCCTGTCGCAGCATGTTCATCAAAATATCCGGCACTTCTGGATCTCCGAAAGCTGCTGTAGGAGTACGGCCTCCCTTCGAAGGGATCCGTTTATTCGTCGGACAGTCCGGGGCCTTTATTGTTGGCCCCCGGACCCTGGGCTACTGAAGTATCACCTTCGGGTAGTGTCTTCATCATCCCTCGCACCACTTGTTGATCAGGAGAGACCCTCCGGGACGACACCTCGAAGTAGTCCGCCCTATTGGGTGAGGAGGCCGGTGGAGGCGTCTCGCTTTCCATCACCTCCGGGAGAAGATCCCCCGAGGAAGAGGATTGTTGAAGAAGACTGTGTGCCGAGCTGCAAAAACATATATTCTAGATGTTACCTTCGTAACAGGAAAGGAACGGGATATGTTTAAACACCCTTGTTCACTTACGATTTGGCTAAGGGCTTGTCCTCACTGTGGGACTGTGCTATGACGTCGTCCTCCAAGCCCGAGCCACCCAACAGGGGCGTCTTGCCTCGTTTAGGAACCTTTTCCTCCCAACCTTCGGAGCCGGCCCTTTTCTTACCATGGGGAGAAGGGATGTTGGCTTCTCCTTCACTTTTGTCTTCGGGCGATGGAATTTTGATCTCCCCGGACATAGTATCTGATATACCTTCGGGATGGAGGCCACCTTTGGTCCTCGCGCTCTCCGCCTTGTCCTCCTTCACAGGCATCTGGTATGGTTCCGGGGCCAGCATCCTTGTTAGTACGGGATCCGCTGAGTCTTCGGGAAGGGGGCCCGAACACCTAATTCGCTCCGCTTTCTTTATCCAGCCCTGGAAGAAGATAGTTTGCTCAGTATCGTATTACGGCATACATAGCTAAAAATTATTCGGGAGTCGAGCGCTTACTGAGGTATCCGGATGGTTGCAGTCGAGGCCGATGTCCTCGGTGGTGTCCGGCCACTGTTTTCGTTTCTCAAAAACCAACTTCCACATTCCTTTGTGCGTAGTGCCGAAGAAGTGTTGGAGGGTTCGTGGTCCTTCCGGATTAAACTCCCACATACGGAGAGGCCGTCGCTGGCACGGTAGGGCCCGGCGGACCAGCATTACTTGAATCACGTTGATAAGATCGATGTCCTTCTCAAGGAGGCTCTGGATGCGGCTCTATAGAGTCTGCACTTCGTCAATTGATCCCCAGTCCAGCCCCTTATTAATCCATGATGCAAACTATAATGGAGAGCCAGACCGGAACGCAGGTATAGCTGCCCACTTAGTACTGCGGGGTTCAGTGACGTAAAACCATTCCTGCTGCCATAGGTTGGGAGTTTCGGTGAAGGAGCCTTTTGGCCAGAGAGCATTGGTAAGCTTGCTCACTGTAGCACCACCGCACTCTGCTTGTTCCCCGTCGACTACCTTCGGCTTCACACTAAAGGTCTTGAGCCATAAGCTGGAGTGTGGGGGAATACGGAGAAAGGCCTTGCACGTGATAATGAACGCCGAAATGTGAATGAAAAGATCTGGGGCTAGATCGTGAAAATCTAGTCCGTAATAAAATATGAGCCCCCGAACAAAGGGATGAAGAGCGAATCCTAGCCCTCGGAGGAAGTGGGAGATGAATACAACCCTCTCGCCGGATCTGGGGGTAGGAATAACCTGTCCTCGAGTAGGAAGCCTGTGGGGGATCTCCGCGGTCAGGTATCTGGCTGCACGGAGCTTCGCAATGTCCTCCTCTGTGACAGAGGAAGCCACCCATCGACCCTGAGGGCTAGGTCCGGACATTATTGGGATGCTTGAAGCAATGAATTCGAACCTTGGGTGCTAGAACTCGAAGTTGGAAGGGCTGATGAAAGGGTCGGCGTAAAAAGAGACGACCCTTGGCTCCTTTATAAAGGCAACGGATATCGAACGCCTCCTCCTAAGCCTGAAAACCTGCCTATTCCTAAGGAACCATCCCAATCGAACGGTTGGGTTACCCACGCTCGTATTGATGAGGATCCCGCAATAAGGGGACACGATCTCTGCTTCGACAAGATGTGCCAATAAAAACCGCGCGTCAAAACGTGGAACGGCAGGACAAGAAATGGTTCAAAATAATGACCGGGCAGACGTGATGTCACATTACAAAAAGTTGTCAGCGGATTGGACTCGTGAAATATTATACTCTCTACGGTTGTGTGTGGTACTTGTGTTGCAGATCCGGACACGTTCGTTGCGTCCGAAGACTATCTTGGAGTATTCGGTAAGGGGAACCTGCCTTGCAATGCCGAAGACAATCTGCATGCCGGACACCTCGTCATTGAAGCCTGGTTCAAGGGCTACTGAGGGAGTCCTGGACTATGGGGTCCTTGGACGTCCG
Source organism: Aegilops tauschii subsp. strangulata (assembly GCF_002575655.3). Lineage (NCBI taxonomy): Eukaryota > Viridiplantae > Streptophyta > Magnoliopsida > Poales > Poaceae > Aegilops > Aegilops tauschii. Next base: position 353,857,523 of record NC_053036.3, read on the forward strand.
GCCTATTGGGCATGGGCCGGACTAGTGGGCTGTGAAGATACAAGACCAAAGACTCTCTCCCGTGTCCGTATGGGACTCTCCTTGGCGTGGAAGGCAAGCTTGGCGTCCAAATATGAAGATTCCTTTCTTTGTAACCGACTTTGTACAACCCTAGTCACCTTCGGTGTCTATATAAACCAGAGGGCTTAGTCCGAAGGATGATCATAGTCATACATGCTAGACTTCTAGGGTTTTAGCCAGTACGATCTTGTGGTAGATCAACTCTTGTAATACTCATATTCATCAAGATCAATCAAGCAGGAAGTAGGGTATTACCTCCATAGAGAGGGCCCGAACCTGGGTAAACATTGTGTCCCCTGTCTCCTGTTACCATCGACCTTAGGCGCACAGTTCGGGACCCCCTACCCGAGATCCGCCGGTTTTGACACCGACAATCGGTTGGATCGCGAAGACGTTTGACTACATCAGCTGTGTTAAACTAACTCTTCCGCTTTTGGTCTATGAGGATACGTGGACACACTCTCCCCCTCTCATTGCTATGCATCTCCTAGATAGATCTTGCGTGATCGTAGGAATTTTTTTGAAATTGCATGCTACGTTCCCCAACAGGAATATACTCTTTGATGAAGTGATCAAAGCATACGGTTTTATACAGACTTTTGGAGAAGCCTATATTTACAAGAAAGTGAGTGGGACCTCTGTAGCATTTCGAATATTATATGTGGATGACATATTGTTGATTGGAAATGATATAGAATTTCTAGATAGCAAAAAAGGATACTTGAATAAGAGTTTTTCAATGAAAGACCTCGGTGAAGCTGCTTATATATTGGGCATGCAAATCTATAGAGATAGATCAAGACACTTAATTGGACTTTCACAAAGAACATACCTTGATAAAGTTTTGAAGAAGTTCAAAATGGATTAATCAAAGAAAGGGTTCTTGCCTATGTTACAAGGTGTGAAGTTGAGTCAGACTCAATGCTCGACCACTGCAGAAGATTGAGAGAAAATGAAAGTCATTCCCTATGCCTCAGCCATAGGTTCTGTCATGTATGCAATGACTCGTACTTCTTGACGACATCCTAGAGCTCTTGCTGGACCTCGCCGACCCGTGCCTCGTGCTTCTCGCGTGCGGCACGCTCCTTGGCCGCTCTGTCCTCGGCCTCGGCCAATGCCTTCTTGAGGGCCGCCACCTCGGTCATGGCCCCTAACAAAGTTCATGATGCTTTAGTCTACACGAAACATTCATTCTTCGTAAAATATGCGCGCAGGTTACTGCATACCTTGGCTGTCCTCCAGCTACTTCTTTATGAGGCCGAGCTCTTCGTTGGCCCGGTCTAGGCTCTGCTTCAGGCCGGAGACCTCCGCAGTATGAGCGGCAGCAGCCAGTGGCGACGCCTGCTTATTCACATAGACATATTATGTTAGACTCCTGCGAAAATCATTTTGATCCTCTGTTCGGCTTTTTCTTTCCGAACACCGAACAGAGCATCAGGGGCTACTGTCTACACTATGATATTTTTTCTACTATTATTACCTCAAAGCCTATTAAAGGGCTAGTGCAGGCCTCGGTCAGTCCGCTTTTGGCGGACTGAACATTTTCGATCACCGTACCCATAAGGGCACGGTGTTCATCCACAATGGAGGCGCCTCGCAGCGCTTCCAGTAGATTGTCCGGTGCCTCTGGTTGGACATAGGTCACCGGCAGAACAGGCACACCTCCTCCTTTCGGGGAAGGCCGTTCGCCGAACTCCGGAGCCGTGTAGGTTTCCGGAATGGCATCCGGCTGGGGGCCAAATGGAACTTGGCCCCCATGGGGGCTTTTTCCCCCATGTGTCCGCCGACCGAGGAGTCATCCTGTGGCGCCCCCCTGACGATCTCCGGAACCTCCCCTCGGTCTGGGAAGGTCCTTTGGGACACCACCTCGTCATCACCCTTGGGGGAGACGGAGTGAGCGGGCGGCGGGGACATGCTACCCATCTCCTTTGAGTCCAGCGAACCCTCTGCCGAGGATCGCGGGGAGCTATCGCGGGACGGACTGCAATGGCGCAATTTAAACATATTAATATTACAAAGCGAAAAGGCCAGACATCTGATGTGCATGATATTTGGGGTACTTACGAGGTGGCCCGAGGCTTGGTCCGGGGCATTCGCTCCGGGCTGCTATCGACATCCCATGCGGAGTTATCCGTAGAGGAGCCCTTCCCCCTCTTGGGAGCCTTCGCCTCCAGATTTGTGGCGGCCCCTCTTTTCTTCCTTCCCCCCTTTGGGGGGAGCCACTTTCTTCCTCCCCCTCGCCGTCGTCTTCGGCGGCCGAAGAGTCAGTCTCGTCTTCGGACGACATGTCCTAAGCACCCTTTCGGCGAAGGCCACTCCTGGTCCCTTTGGCCATCTTCTTGGCATTCTTCTCCGGCACATCATAAGGCGCCGGAAACAGCATCTTCGTCAGGAGTGGGGTTTCTTCATCTTCGGGTAGCGGAGCTGGACAATTAATCCGCCCCGCTATGTCGGTCCAGGCCTAAAAAGAAATTGATAGGGAGGCTTAGACTCCTTCCTCAAAATATGCCAGTAAAGGCTATTCCTTGAAAACGTGAAAGAACTTACCGAATTAGCCTGACGCTTTAAGCTAAGCCGAAGATTCTCAGTCGTAGGCGGTGGTGCCTCACCGGCCTTGAAGAGCACTTTCCAGACGTCTTCGTGCGTCGTGCCGAAGAGCTCTAGCAGCGTCTGGTGCTTGGCCGGATCTAACTCCCACAAATAGTAGGTCCGGCATTGGCACGGAAGGATCCGTCGGATGAGCATAACCTGGACCACGTTGAGAAGTTTGATCTTCTTAGTTATCATGTTCTGGACGCACGTCTGGAGCCCCGTCAGCTTGTTCGAAGAACCCCAGGTTAGGCCTATCTCTTGCCAGGAGGTGAGCCACATCGGAACTCCGGATCGGAATTCGGGAGCCGCCGCCCAGTTGGTATCGCGTGGCTCGGTGATATAGAACCACCCCGACTGCCACCCCATCACCGTCTCCACAAAGGAGCCTTCGAGCCAGGTGACATTGGGCATCTTGCCCACCATGGCACCTCCGCACTCTGCTTGTTGACCGCTCACCACCTTCGGCTTCACATTGAAGGTCTTCAACCACAGGCCGAAGTGAGGTGGGATGCGGAGAAAGGCCTCGCACACGACTATAAATGCCGAGATGTTGAGGATAAAGTTGGGGGCTAGATCATGGAAGTCTAGCCCGTAGTAGAACATCAGACCACGGACAAACGGGTGGAGAGGGAATCCCAGCCCGTGGACAAAATGCGCGAGGAACACCACCCTCCCATGAGGCTCGGGGGTAGGAATGATCTGTCCCTTGGCCGGGAGTCGGTGAACGATCTCCTTGGCCAGGTATCCGGCCTCTCGGAGTTCCTTGATATCTCTCTTCTTAACGGAGGAGGCCATCCACTTGCCCCCAGTTCTGGATCCGGACATGGTTGGAGTGTTTTCTCGGGCGGGGAAAGCTAGAGCTTGGGTGCTAGAGCTCAAGAATGGATGGCCAGAGGAAGGAGAAGGCGTAGGTGAATGAGGACGAATCCTTATCCCCTTATAAAGGCCGCGAATGTGAAACGCCTCCCCACTCGCCCTAAAACTCGCCTGTTCCCAAGGGCTGTGTAAACGGAACGGTTGGGTTACCCACGCCCATATTGATCAAAATCCCGCAATAAGGGGACACGATCTCTGCTTCGACAAGACGTGCCAATGGCAACCGCGTCTCGAAACATGGAGCGGCAGACACAAAAATGGTTCCAAATTATGACCGGGTGGACGTGATGTCATGTTGTAAAAAGTTATCAGCAAATTGGACTCGTGGAGTATTATATTCTCTCTGCAGTTGTGTATGGTGTGGCAGGTCTGGATACAATCATCCGTCCGGAGACTATCTTGGAGTTCGGAAAGCGGAACCCGCCTTGCAATGCCGAAGACAAATCTGTGCGCCGGACTCCTCGTCATTGAAGCCAGGTTCAGGGGCTACTGAGGGAGTCCTGGACTAAGGGGTCCTCGGGCGTCCGGCCTGTTAACCATGGGCCGGACTGATGGGCTGTGAAGATACGAAGACCGAAGACTGCACCCGTGTCCGGATGGGACTCTCCTTGGCGTGGAAGGCAAGCTTGGCGACCAAATATGTAGATTCTTTTCCTTTGTAACCGACCTTGTGTAACCCTAGATCCTCCCGGTGTCTATATAAACCGGAGGACTTAGTCCAGAAGGGGACAGGCTCATTACCACAGTCATACAGGCTAGACTTCTTGGGCTTAGCCATTACGATCTCGTGGTAGATCAACTCTTGTAATACTCATATTCATCAAGATCAATCAAGCAGGAAGTAGGGTATTACCTCCGTAGAGAGGGCCCGAACCTGGGTAAACATCGTGTCCCCTGTCTCCTGTTACCATCGACCTTAGACCCATAGTTCGGGACCCCCTACCCGAGATCCACCGGTTTTGACACCGACAATGTTGTGTACCAGACCTGATGTGTGCCTTGCTATAAGTCTAGCAGGGAGGTACCAATGTAATCCAGGAGTGGACCACTGGGCAACGATCAAGAACATCCTGAAGTACCTGAAAAGGACTAAGGATATGTTTCTCGTTAATGGAGGTGACAAAGAGCTCATCGTAAATGGTTACGTTGATGCTAGCTTTGACACTGATCCTGATGACTCTAAGTCCCAAACTGGATACGTATTTATATTAAATGGTGGAGCTGACAGTTGGTGCAGTTCCAAGCAAAGCGTCGTGGCAGGATCTACGTGTGAAGCGGAGTACATAGCTGCTTTGGAAGCAGCAAATGAAGGTGTCTAGATGAAGGAGTTCATATCCGATCTAGATGTAATACCTAGTGCATCGGGTCCAATGAAAATCTTTTGTGACAATACTGGAGCAATTGCCTTGGCGAAGGAATCCAGATTTCACAAAAGAACCAAACACATGAAGAGACGCTTCAACTCCATCTGTGATGAAGTCAAGGAGGGAGACATAGAGATTTGCAAAATACATACGGATCTGAATGTGGCAGACCCATTGACTAAGCCTCTTCCACAAGCAAAACATGATCAGCACCAAGACTCCATGGGTGTTAGAATCATTACAATGTAATCTATATTATTGACTCTAGTGCAAGTGGGAGACTGAAGGAAATATGCCCTAGAGGCAATGATAAGGTTGTTATTTATATTTCCTTATTTCATGATAAATGTTTATTATTCATGCTAGAATTGTATTAACCGGAAAGATGATACATGTGTGGATACATAGACAAAACACCGTGTCCCTAGTAAGCCTCTACTAGACTAGCTCGTTAATCAAAGATGGTTAAGTTTCCTAACCATATACACGTGTTGTCATTTGATGAACGAGATCATATCATTAGGAGAATGATGTGATGGACAAGACCCATCCATTAGCTTAGCATAATGATCGTTAAGTTTTATTGCTATTGCTTTCTTCATGACTTATACATATTCTTTTGACTATGAGTTTATGCAACTCCCGGATACCAGAGGAATACCTTGTAGGAACCAATATGAGCATCCAGGTTCCGCTGTTGGTTATTGACCAGAGAGGTGTCTCGGTCATGTCTACATAGTTCTCGAACCCGTAGGGTCCGCACGCTTAACGTTCGATGACGATTTTGTATTATATGAGTTATGTGATTTGGTGATCGAATGTTGTTTGGAGTCCCAGATGAGATCATAGACATGACGAGGAGTCTCAAAATGGTCGAAAGGTTAAGATTCATATATGGGACGATAGTATTTGGACATCAGAAGTGTTCTGGTGGTACCAGGTACGTATCGGCTCACCGGAAGGGGTTCCGAGCTACCCCCGGCAAACTATATGGGCCTATTGGGCCAAGAGGGGAAATGCAGCAGCTAGCATGGGCTGCTGCACCCCCTTGCTAGCCGAATAGGAAGGGGAAAGGAAAGGGGGAAGAGAGAACAAAGGGGAGGCAATTCGGCCTCCCCTTCCTTCCCTCCTCTCTCCCCCTTCCTTCCTCTCCGGAAAAAGATGGTAAGGGGGTGGGGGACCAATTGGACAAGGCCCCCAAGTAGGATTCCTCCTACTTGGGGCACCCCATGGCTGTCCCCCTCCCCCTCCCACCTATATATATATGTGGGTAGGGGGCACCTAGAACACACAACAAACATTGTTAGCCATATGCGGCGCCCCCCTCCACAGTTTACGCCTCCGGTCATATTCACATAGTGTTTAGGCGAAGCCCTGCGCGGATCACTTCACCATCACCGTCACCACGCCGTCGTGCTGACGGAACTCTCCCTCGACACTTTGCTGGATCAAGAGTTCGAGGGATGTCATCGAGCTGAACGTGTGCAGAACTCGGAGGCGCCATACGTTCGGTGCTTGATCGGTCGGAACGAGAAGAAGTTTGACTACATCAACCGCGTTGTCAAACGCTTCCGCTTTCGGTCTACGAGGGTACGTGGACACACTCTCCCCCTCTCGTTGCTATGCATCTCCTAGATAGATCTTGCGTGAGCGTAGGAATTTTTTTGAAATTGCATGCTACGTTCCCCAACAGGGGGCTACATATCGGCAGGCGCTCTATTAGTGCCTAGACCGTAAGCCCGACAACGGAAGCAAAGCCTAGGCGGACATGCCAGACCTCTGCTTCCCACATGTTGTTGCAGAGGTCATCAATGAAGCCCTGCGACCCGAAGCGTGCATGACGTCGAGCGGCATGGATCTTCTAAGGCTGCACCAACCAGCCACAAACTTGCAACTAGTCACTATGGTTTGCGACAATTCTCACATCAACCACTCACCGGAGGATTGTTTCCTTGATGAACCCATCTCGGATCGCAACATCGATATGGCTAATCTACTATCGTTCTCCAACTACAAGAATGACGATGAGGAACACTAAAAAAGACATATCCGTGACATTATGGCCCAAAAGAAATCTTTTTCTGCCATGGAAGTGATAACCCACATGTCAGGACCCCGATTCTAAATCACACCGATCTAGCCTGTAACACCTCATATCACTTTGCGGCCTCACGCACGGTATTCCCACGGGTGTCGCCTTACCATGACCCGGGACCGTTTGCGCCTTTTGGCTCACGTATATGATAGTGTCACTAGCATCCATATGACAGAGAACCCGGGCCGACATGTCTAGTCGTGAACCCAAAGTGGCACTAACTTATGGGGACATGCATACATGAATCAACATCGAGCATGTCGGTCAGCAGCGTGCGAATCCGGGCTGTAGCACTGGGCTAACAGGACTCCGGGAACCCGGGCTGTAGCAGGCTAGGCAGGACTCCGGATGTCACCGCATGACATTTCCCCGAAGGGACAGACACAGGAACGAAGTGAATCACATGCCAGCCAGTCAAGTGTTCCAGAGCAGTAGTGCTGGGCTAGCAGGACTCCGGTGAACCGGGCTGTAGCGGACTACTATGGCTCATGGAAGCACAAGACTACATTTCCCCATAAGAGAGGCTACCAAGGATAAACAACTAGGTTGTCGGATCCCACACATACCAAGCATTCCAATCATACACACAATATGCTCGATATGTGTAAATACAACATGGCATCACAACATAACTCTATGACTCAAGTATTTATTCAATAGGCTCCGAGGAGCGAGATATTACAAACATGGGTCTCATGACCCAACATTCAGAGCATACAAGTCAAAGCACATGCAGAAGCTTAACATGTCTGAGTACAGACATCTACAAATGAAAATGCTGAGAAGCCTGACTATCTACCAGATCCTGCCGAGGGCACAAGATCGTAGCTGAGGTATCAAGCTAAACGTCGAAGTCCACACGGAACTACTAGTGAGACTGACGTCTCTCTTCAAAACATAAAATAGGCAAACGTGAGTACAAATGTACCCAGCAAGACTTACATCAGAACTAGCTACATATGCATCAGTATCAACAAAGGGGGTGGTGGAGTTTGACTGCAGCAAGCCAGCTTTGAATCGGTAGCTATCTTGAACTATGACTGCAAGTAACTCTTTTGAGGTGGCGCACACGAGTCCACATATTCACCATATCAATACACCACTATGGATCCGCTCCCGTCTCCCTACGAGAAGTCCATCCATAGCACTCACGCTTATCTTGCGAGTTTTAGAGTATCCACTTTCACTTGTCTATTAACTGTACAGGCAACCCAGAAGACCTTTACCGCGGACACGGCTATTCGAATAGATGATGTTAACCCTGCAGGGGTGTACTTCTTCACACACGCTCTCGCCACTTACCGCCATGTACACGTCATGTATCTCGGCAACCTTCAAGCGGAAGCCTGGCGAGGGTGCCGGCCACGGCCTACCTAAACACTCAAGTCTCTAGTCCAGGTTTATTGCCTATTCAGGTTCCATCCGCAGGGAGTCCGGCCGAAGTTTCCACATACGGCCCCGAACAATGTGAGCAGGGTTCCCGAGACACCAAACGGGCGCTCAGTACACTGTGCCACGTGCCTACCGCATCACAGCCCACCCCGCGGGTCAGCACTGCGCACGGCCTCCAGCATACTACAAACACCAGAAACTACTTGCAACTCCTGGACAGAGGACAAGGATGGTTAAGAAGCCGAGAGGGTCCATTGGTTTCGGGCCCAATGCATGGTAGTAGCTGTTCATGGATCACAAACACAGAACTCAGTTCCTGAGGACGGCTAAAATGAGACAACCCACCATAGTATAGTTCTCCATCGGTGTCATCGAACTCATCGTCGAAACCACGTCTACTGAGAGGGGACAAACACCGGCAAACAAGAGGGAACACAATCAATGCAATGCAACAATATGATGCATGATCATGACATGGTAACATGAGGGTGTTGGGCTAATGCAACTACAACCAGATGGGTTTGAGCTATTTTGAACCAAAGATTCAAAGTTCAAACTCATTTGTGATCTTAAATAGTGCCTTATCATGTTTTGCACTAAACAACAAGTTAACTTGTTTAAACATGCATCAAACCAGTACAGATGGATAGATTGGATTTTTCTGATCATTTTTCATATATAACACTTTGCATTTGGAGTTAGAGATTAATTTCTATGATTTTTAGAAGTTAGCTCTATTTTCTGGAATTTCCTGAATAAGAATAAATCCAGAAAATAATTAACTTCGTCAGCACTGCGTCACTATGACATCAGCAGTCAACGGGGACGGTCCAGGTCAAACCTGACCAGTGGGGCCTGCGTGTCAGTGTCACAGCTAATTAACAGAGTTAATTAGTGCTAAGTTAAATACAAACCTAAGTTAATTAGGGCATGGGCCCACATGCCAGTGACTTATCTGGCTAACTAAAAGTTAATTAGCACTAAACTAAAATTAGCAGGGCTCTGGGCCCACTTATTCGGACCCAGGGGAGGTCAACCCCCTGGTCAGCGGGGTCAAACCCGCCGGCGACTCAACGCCGGCGAGGCCAGACGCGACGGAGGGCCTCGGATTTGGTCCTCCAGGGACCAAATTGACGGCGGAGACGTGCTACGCGTAGCTGGGGAGCTGCCGGATCCAGTGGTGCAGGTGGTTTGACATGGGGACGCCGGCAGCGACGCCGGCGAGCTCGACAACGGCGGCCGGAGTTCGGCAGGGAGGGGAGAAGGGGCTACGGTGCACGGCAGGGGCCGGGGTTGGTCGCGTTCGTCTCCAGAGGACGCACTGACCACGGTGGCGTGTTCGGTTGCGGGTTCCCGTAGGTGTGGCTGCGGTGGCGACATGGCCGGCGGAGCCGAGCTCCCAGCCATGATGGCCAACGGGGTTAGGGGGCAGCTCGAGTGACATGGCTAGGGGGAGAAGGAAGAGGAGCTCACTGGGAGTGCAGGGGTGGCCTCGGCGTGCTCGGGGAGGGGCTGATGACGACGGGAGGTCGCCGACGATCTCGGGGCAGAGGCGGCGAGGATGGCGGTGCAGAGGGTGATGCAGGGCATCTGGCATCGTGCGAGTTGACGGAGAGTCGCAGGAGATGGAGGCGGAGCCCGTGGACGACACGGGGAGACGAGGGGGCATGGTGGCTGCGGCGTTACGGCGGCGCGGCTGCGGCTGCGCTCGGGCGCAAGAGGGAGAGAAAGCAGAGGAGGGGGAAGAGGCCGGGAGAGAGTGAGAGGGTTCCCGGGGGGTGCGTGTCGGCGTCCAAGGCGTCCAGAAGCTCAGCGGCGAGCAGGAGGTGGCGGAGCGTGTGCTCGCGAGCGGCGGCCACGCGTGCGCTGTCCTCCTGGCGGGAGGTTGGTGATGACTGGCAGAGGCCAGTGGGCTGGGCCTCTGTTGGGCCATGGTGGGGCGCCAGCTAAGTGGCCCAGGTAGGCTCTCTCTCTGGTTTTCCTATTTTAGTTTCTGTTTTCTATTATTCTGTAGTCTTTAGGGCTTTATTAAAATACTTAAACAGATCCAAAAATCATGAAACTGCTCAATGCCACTGTTTGGAATATAACCAACAGCAAACATTTTAGTTTATGATTATTTGAGCATTTAAAATATTTAATAGCATTTATATGCCCAAATGCAAATACTATATGATTTAATTCAGAGCCCAAATATGTCATGGAAAAATGTGCAACACCTCTGGTTATTGCTTCTAGCATTTTCCAGAAATGATGAACATTTTTGAAAGCCATTTGGATTCACTGAGAATATTTTAGTTGAACCTAGTGAATTCCTTTAGATGCTAGGGTTAAACAATCCCCATTTCAAGTTCATTTGAAACTTAAACATGATGACACTCATGAGGCTAGCCTAGTGCATTGCCAAAAGCTAGGGATGTGACAACTCACCCCCACTAAACAAGAGTCTCGTCCCGAGATTCAAGCGTAGGGTAAGATGAAAGGGGGAACGCAAACTAACACAATCTTCATGATCCAGGTTGCACGTCATAAGAACGTTGATTCAATCACGATCTTTGTCTCGATGTCATGCTCTGAGAGCTTCATCCAACACGACAATGACAGAAAGAAATTCTACGGAACTGATGTCCTCAAAGATCGAGGAACTGACGATCAGCTCATGAAATGAGACATAACATCTCTTGAGCTGAGACACGATACACACATCAAGAATGATGGAAATGAGCATATGACAAGGTTTAAATAAGTAGCGGAATTTCCACACTTAGGAGGGTAGTGAACGGTTGTCAACGTAGCGAGGAGTTGAGTTGCCATGATACCATAACGAGACATCTTAAGGAAGGTGACTCGCAGATATAATCCCTAAAGTGGCAAAAAGAATTACTTTTGATTTAGAGAACATTGAATTTCTCTATACCAACCTGTGGCAATTCACCAACAATCGTTTGGCGGGGTACGAAAGGATGGCATACCCGGACAAGAATGGATGATGTGGACTACCTTGTTGAAGACAACGCAATGGATGATTTTGCTTATCATCAGAAATGGATGGGATCCATGGTAGGTCCACTTTGGAAGATGATCTTGGACAGCAACTGCTGAGAGGGGCAGCCCATGTGAAATTGGCACAATGGCGGTGCAAGCTGGGAACAAAATGCAACTGTTGGGAATGTTCCAACCATCATATCTGCCTGAGATTCAAATCCGATTGGTGATAGGATACTTCAGACTCAGCATGTCCGAAAAGAAAGTTTGCAACACAAATCGACGAGATGACGTTGCGAGATTCTCAGGATATGAACTACGATAGCAAGCTCCAAAACATGAGCCGGTTCTGCTACATACATGTGAGCATGTTGTCCAAGACAAGAATGACCACATAGTAGTCTTATAATAAAACACTATCGAGTTCTGGTCGGGAACCATCATCAAGGATATCGAAGTCCTTGTATAAGTCTTGCTCTTAAGAAGGAGCTTCTTTTCCTTGAACAAATCAATTAGTGGCTTGGTGTGCTAGGGAATACATATGGAGTGGAGGTAATTAATCTACCAAACCATAGAATACATTCGCACATGCATAACTGACTTGGGATGGCACCAGAGGAAACAAAACAATCTTTCTCGAACTCACGGCGGCAACTTGCACCAAATGCACATGAATTCGAGGAAGTCACTTCTTCCATCCAAGCATAAGCTTCATGAACGGAACACGAAGGCATTGCTTACAAAGTTTTCCAACACTAGGTTGATGTTCAACATGAATCATGGGGGAGACAAAATGCTGCTGATGGGCTCAACAACAACTCATCGGAATTTCCATATCACTGGACTTCCACCATCATGTGAACACGGTGATAGCATTGGTCAGACCAAAATATGTAATGGTGTATGCTCGAGGGATCAACCACGAGTAAGACAACATTACGAACATCGTTGGTTCTGATTTGACTTGACGATAGCCCATACTCAAGTCAAAGTTTTGACAAGGCAATAGATCCAACAACTGATCACGAGGACCAATCGATGGAGATATCATCTTTCTTCAACACACACACACACACACACAAAAAGATATCCCTTAACATGAACTAAGTCAGACAAGCTTTTATCTTCCAACTCTCCAAGTTGTTGTTTGGCTTAACCAACTAGCTCAGGGGTATCCAACACAGATTCTTGGAGAATGGGTGGTTTACAAGAAACCAACTTGATCACGAGCTGAACACAACGGCCAAGGGACAACCTGGTGATACTTCCAGGAAGATAATCGGAAAATCACGAGCCACCGATATGTTACTAAGCTCGAGAACAATCTTGCTTTTCAGGGCAAGACGATATGATCAGAAGAGTGAGCGTTTGGCACGATCCTAACTCAAAGATCGAAGAGTGCACCAGAAATAAGGACAAGGTAGCACGATTAGTCCTAGGATGGTGATTCAATAACCAGCACGCTAAGGATGAGAATATTGTCCATTAACTACCAAGCAACGAGGTTGCTAGGAGTATCGATTTCACACATCACAGTTCACTTGTCGGCATTCCGGTTACAACAACACGGGACCAAGGAATGAATAATGATAGCGAGAAGTATCACTGCGTCAAGAATTCATAAGAGGTGGTGCAATTCTCATGACACTCTTGACATAAAGATGGTAACACTCCAAGGTAGAACAGAGCAAAAGCTGGATTGGCATTTTGATCTGCGAAATACAACTACTTTGACCCAATCCTGGATATGGATGAGGTACTGGAGTTTGTTTCTCCTAGTCATTCTGAAATAGAACGGCTCGACGGACCACAAGAATAATAATCATCGATAACACGAATGCACAACTACTCCTGACTATCAATTGATAGCCGAGGGTCAGAATACAACTAAAGAGGGACAACTCAAAGGAACATATAACTTTCTGAGTTGTGGATGCATAGATTAGCATGTCGAACGAGTTCAACAGGTTTCTTCCAGATAACCCATGCAGAAAGGTAGAACTGGCAGAATCACAATTATGAATGGAGAACTCCTCAAGAGCACTCTTGTTGTGATCTTTTGGTTCAAAGAACTTCTGCCAAAGCAGTTCATGGTATTTGGAAGAAGGAAATACCACGGACCTCGAGGACTATCACAAGGTTACTAATAACCTAAAGGAATGATCAAACACTATCAACATGAAATAAGTAGGGTGAATCTCGGGTTCAAAAACCCAGGAATAGAATGCCTACTAACTAAATGGCATCACGGGATGCTTTCGAGAATGACGGCCAGAATCATCACACTGGGAACGCAAAACATGGCCATATTACCAGGTGATCCTCTAAGATGCCTAGGGTCATAATACTAGTTCGAACATATATGTCAAGGCAAGGAGTGCCTCAACAGACGATTAGTGTGCTTATTCTGACCAAATGGACATCGGGAACAGGAAGGAAGAATTTGCAAATGCATCAGATAGTTTAGAAACCTGGGATGACTCGGACAGCATAACGGCTGTAAATGCTCAAAAGATTTGAGACATCCTGCAAAAATGGTGGCACAATCACTCAACATCACAATATCAAGGTTCCGAGACCAACTATGAACACACGGAAGTAGTAGAAACTGAACTAAGACTTGAATCCATCAATCCTATAAGTCTATGGATTAGTAACACGTCATCCTGATAGATAGATGAGAAGGCCTAGTTCTTAATCCCCATAGAAAAGAGGAGGCTGACTCAGATCAGAAGGCATAAGGTATAAGGAGTAAAAAGAGCCTTACGTTCCCTTCCCCAATCAATTCCCTTACATAACTAAAGCATTTCTAGACACAACTTCGACCGGTTTGGCTTGGTAATCCTACAGGCAGATAGGCTCTGATACCAAAGCTGTCAGGACCCCGATTCTAAATCACACCGATCTAGCCTGTAACACCTCCTATCACTTTGCGGCCTCACGCACGGTATTCCCACGGGTGTCTCCTTACCATGACCCGGGACAATTTGCGCCTTTTGGCTCACATATATGATAGTGTCGCTAGCACCCATATGACAGAGAACCCGGGCCGACATGTCTAGTCGTGAACCCAAAGTGGCACTAACTTACGGGGACAGGCATACATGAATCAACATCGAGCATGCCGGTCAGCAGCGTGCGAATCCGGGCTGTAGCACTGGGCTAACAGGACTCCGGGAACCCGAGCTGTAGCAGGCTAGGCAGGACTCCGGATGTCACCGCGTGACATTTCCCCGAAGGGACAGACACAGGAACGAAGTGCATCACATGCCGGCCAGTCAAGTGTTCCGGAGCAGTAGTGCTGGGCTAGCAGGACTCCGGTGAACCGGGCAGTTGCGGACTACTATGGATCATGGAAGCACAAGACTACGTTTCCCCATAAAAGAGGCTACCAAGGATAAACAACTAGGTTGACGGATCCCACACATACCAAGCATTTCAATCATACACACAATATGCTCGATATGTGTAAATACAACATGGCATCACAACATAACTCTATGACTCAAGTATTTATTCAATAGGCTCCGAGGAGCGACATATTACAAACATGGGTCTCATGACCCAACATTCAGAGCATACAAGTCAAAGCACATGCGGAAGCTTAACATGTCTGAGTACAGACATCTACAAATGAAAAAGGCTGAGAAGCCTGACTATCTACCAGATCCTGCCGAGGGCACAAGATCGTAGCTGAGGTATCAAGCTAAACGTCGAAGTCCACACGGAACTACTAGCGAGACTGACGTCTCTCTGCAAAACATAAAATAGCCAAACGTGAGTACAAATGTACCCAGCAAGACTTACATCAGAACTAGCTACATATGCATCAGTATCAACAAAGGGGGTGGTGAAGTTTGACTGCAGCAAGCCAGCTTTGACTCGGTAGCTATCTTGAACTATGACTGCAAGTAACTCTTTTGAGGTGGCGCACACGAGTCCGCATATTCACCATATCAATACACCACTATGGATCCGCTCCCGTCTCCCTACGAGAAGGCCATCCATAGCACTCACGCTTATCTTGCGAGTTTTAGAGTATCCACTTTCACTTGTCTATGAACTGTACAGGCAACCCAGAAGTCCTTTACCGCGGACATGGCTATTCGAATAGATGATGTTAACCCTGCAGGGGTGTACTTCTTCACACACGCTCTCGCCACTTACCGCCATGTACACGTCATGTATCTCGGCAACCTTCAAGCGGAAGCCTGGAGAGGGTGTCGGCCACGGCCTACCTAAACACTCAAGTCTCTAGTCCAGGTTTATCGCCTATTCAGGTTCCATCCGCAGGGAGTCCGGCCGAAGTTTCCACATACGACCCCGAACGATGTGAGCAGGGTTCCCGAGACACCAAACGGGCGCTCGGTACACTGTGCCACGTGCCTACCGCATCACAGCCCACCCTGCGGGTCGGCGCTGCGCGCGGCCTCCAGCATACTACAGACACCAGAAACTACTTGCAACTCCTGGACAGAGGACAAGGGTGGTTAAGAAGCCGAGAGGGTCCATTGGTTTCGGGCCCAATGCATGGTAGTAGCTGTTCATGGATCACAAACACAGAACTCAGTTCCTGAGGACGGCTACAATGAGACAACCCACCATGTACTCCTACATGGCCTCTCACTGCTACCTTTACCAAATCGTGTTCACACACTTAGTTCACACACAGTAGGACATGTTCATCACCATTCCAATTCATCCCCGATGAATCAGACCTGACTCAACTCTAAGCAGTAGCAGGCATGACAAACAAGCATGAATGAGTAGGCACATCAGGGCTCAAACAACTCCTACTCATGCTAGTGGGTTTCATCTATTTACTGTGGCAATGACAGGTCATGCAGAGGAAAAGGGGTTCAACTACCGCAGCATGTAACAGTTGAATCGTTGTTGTCCTAATGCAGTAAAAGAGAGCAGGAGCGAGAGAGCGGGATTGTATCGGAATGAACAAGGGGGTTTTGCTTGCCTGGCACTTCTGAAGATAGTATAGTTCTCCATCGGTGTCATCGAACTCATCGTCGAAACCACGTCTACTGAGAGGGGACAAACACCGGCAAACAAGAGGGAACACAATCAATGCAATGCAACAATATGATGCATGATCATGACATGGTAACATGAGGGTGTTGGGCTAATGCAACTACAACCAGATGGGTTTGAGCTATTTCGAACCAAAGATTCAAAGTTCAAACTCATTTGTGATCTTAAATAGTGCCTTATCATGTTTTGCACTAAACAGCAAGTTAACTTGTTTAAACATGCATGAAACCAGTACAGATGGATAGATTGGATTTTTCTGATCATTTTTCATATATAACACTTTGCATTTGGAGTTACAGATTAATTTCTATGATTTTTAGAAGTTAGCTCTATTTTCTGGAATTTCCTGAATAAGAATAAATCCAGAAAATAATTAACTGCGTCAGCACTACGTCACTATGATGTCAGCGGTCAACGGGGACGGTCCAGGTCAAACCTGACCAGCGGGGCCCGCGTGTCAGTGTCACAGCTAATTAACAGAGTTACTTAGTGCTAAGTTAAATACTAACCTAAGTTAATTAGGGCGTGGGCCCACATGCTAGTGACTTATCTGGCTAACTAAAAGTTAATTAGCACTAAACTAAAATTAGCAGGGCTCTGGGCCCACTTATCCGGACCCAGGAGAGGTCAACCCCCTGGTCAGCGGGGTCAAACCCACTGGCGACTCAACGCCGGCGAGGCCAGACGCGACGGAGGGCCTCAGATATGGTCCTCCGGGGACCAAATTGACGGCGGAGACGTGCTATGCGTAGCTGGTGGCCGCGGCGTTACGGCGGCGCGGCTGCGGCTGCGCTCGGGCGCGAGAGGGAGAGAAAGCAGAGGAGGGGGAAGAGGTCGGGAGAGAGTGAGAGGGTTCCAGGGGGTGCGTGTTGGCGTCCAGGGCGTCCAGAAGCTTAGCTGCAAGCAGAAGGTGGCGGAGCGTGTGCTCGCGAGCGGCGGCCACGCGCGCGCTGTCCTCCTGGCGGGAGGTTGGTGATGACTGACAGAGGCCAGTGGGATGGGCCTCTACTGGGCCATGGTGGGGCACCAGGTAAGTGGCCCAGGTAGGCTCTCTCTCTCTCTCTCTGGTTTTCCTATTTTAGTTTCTGTTTTCTATTATTCTGTAGTCTTTAGGGCTTTATTAAAATACTTAAACAGATCCAAAAATCATGAAACTGCTCAATGCCACTGTTTGGAATATAACCAACAGCAAACATTTTAGTTTATGATTATTTGAGCATTTAAAATATTTAATAGCATTTATATGCCCAAATGCAAATACTATATGATTTAATTCAGAGCCCAAATATGTCATGGAAAAATGTGCAACACCTCTGGTTATTGCTTCTAGCATTTTCCAAAAATGATGAACATTTTTGAAAGCCATTTGGATTCACTGAGAATATTTTAGTTGAACCTAGTGAATTCCTTTAGATGCTAGGGTTAAACAATCCCCGTTTCAAGTTCATTTGAAACTTAAACATGATGACACTCATGAGGCTAGCCTAGTGCATTGCCAAAAGCTAGGGATGTGACACCACAACCATAGGGGATCGCAACAGTTTTCGAGGGTAGAGTATTCAACCCAAATTTATTGATTCGACACAAGGGGAGCCAAAGAATATTCTCAAGTATTAGCAGCTGAGTTGTCAATTCAACCACACCCGAAAGACTTAATATCTACAGCAAAGTATTTAGTAGCAAAGTAATATGGAAGTAACGGTAACGGTGGCAAAAGTAACAGTAGCAGTTTTGTAGTGATTGTAACAGCAGTAGCAACGAAAGTAACTTAGCAAAGATCAATATGTGGAAAGCTCGTAGGCCATGGATCGGCAATGATAATTTTGTCGGATGACACAGAACTAGCTCCAATTCATCTATATAATGTAGGCATGTAGTCCGTATATAGTCATACGTGCTTATGGAAAAGAACTTGCATGACATCTTTTGTCCTACCCTCCCGTGGCAGGGGGTCCTAATGGAAACTAAGGGATAATAAGGCCTCCTTATAATAGAGAACCGGACCAAAGCATTAGCACTTAGTGAATACATGAACTCCTCAAACTACGGTAATCACCGGAAAGAATCCCAATTATTGTCACCTTGGGGTATGTGGATCATAACTCATAATAGGTGTCTACAACTTGTAAGATAGGATCAAGAAAAAAAAATATTCATGAAAACATAATAGGTTCAGATCTGAAATAATGGCACTCGGGCCCTAGTGACAAGCATTAAGCATAGCAAAGTCATAGCAACATCAATCTTAGAACATAGTGGATACTAGGGATCAAACCCTAACAAAACTAACTCAATTACATGATAAATCTCATCCAATCCATCACTGTCCAGCAAGCCTATGATGGAATTACTCACGCACGGCGGTGAGCATCATGAAATTGGTGATGGAGGAAGGTTGGTGATGATGATGGCGACGAATCCCCTCTCTGGAGCCCCGAACGGACTCCAGATCTGCCCTCCCGAAGAAGAACAAGAGGTGGCGGCGGCTCAGTATCGTAAAACGCGATGAATCCTTCTCTTTGTTTTTCATCTCTAGATGTGAATATATAGAGTTGGAGTTAGGGTCGGAGGAGGTCCAAGGGGCCCACAAGCCACCAGGGCGCGCCCCAGGGGGGCGCCCCCAGGCTTGTGGCCAATGGGTAGACCCCCTCTGGTTGATTCTTTCGCCAGTATCTTTATATATTCCAAAAATATTCTCCGTAAATTTTCAGGTCATTCCGAGAACTTTTATTTCTGCACAAAAATAACACCAAGGCAAATAGCGTCAGTCCGGCTTAGTTCCATTCAAATCATGCAAATTAGAGTCCAAAACAAGGGCAAAAGAGTTTGGAAAAGTAGATACGATGAAGACGTATCAACTCCCCCAAACTTAACCCATTGCTTGTCCGCAAGCAATTCAGTTGACAAACTGAAAGTGACAAAGAAAGACTTTTACAAACTCTGTTTGATCTTGTTGTTGCAAATATGTATAGTCAGCATTCGGGTTTTCAGCAAAGATTATGAACTAACCATATTCACAATAACATTTAGGTCTCACATTTACTCATATCAATGACATAATCAACTAGCGAGCAATAATAATAAATCTCGGATGACAACACTTTTCCAAAACAATCATGATATGATATGACAAAATGGTATCTCGCTAGCCCTTTCTGAGACCGCAAAGCATAAATGTAGAGCACCCCTGAAGATTAAGGACTGACTAGACATTATAATTCATGGCAAAAGAGATCCAGTCACACACATACTCAATATCAATTAATAACAAAGCATACAAATGAAAGTGGTGCTCTCTAACTGGTGCTTTTAATAAGAGGATGATGACTCAGCAATAAAAGTAAATAGATAGGCCCTTTGCAGAGGGAAGCAGGGATTTGCAGAGGTTCCAGAGCTCGAGCTTTTTGAAACAGAGATGAATATAATTTTGAGCGGTATGCTTTCATTGTCAACATAACAACCAACAGATCTCAGTATCTTCCATGCTAGACACCACTACAAAAAAAGACACTTCCGTGATGATACGTGTTTGTCACAGTAGGTTACGTTTTCTGTCATGCATGTACATCCATGACAATTTTATGACAGAATCAAGATAGTCATACCTGTGCTGTCGTAGAAGTGTTCCATGACATTACCAACATTATCATCATGAAAGTTTCCACTTCCATGACGATAAACCGCGCATCATAGAAGTGCTTTCGTCAAGGGTGACCGACACGTGGCATCCACCGTAACGGCTCGCCGTTAAGCTATCGGGTCCGGTTTTGGATTCGATAACCCGTTAACAGCCCGGACAAATGGTGATTTTCCACGTGTAAAATTCTCATTGGCCGGAGGAAACACGTGTCTGCTCCTCGGTGGGCCAGATGTCACCCGTCCATTGGAGGAGACATGCCTATGATACGTTGACATGTGGCAGGGCCCAATAGAGGCCCATATAGGTTAAAAAGGCCAGCCTAGTCAAAGGCTTGTAGTACTTACTCAGGTATTAGTGGGCCAGCCCAATGACGACCTGTTTAATAAAGGCCCATTTACGGCCCGAAGCCAGATCTGGCCCGTTAATTGTTCGCCGAATATTTGGGCCCAATTACAGCCCAGTGAATTTCGGCCTGTTAGAGGCCCGGTGTAGACATGGGCCCATTTCAGCCCGGTGTGTCTTTCGGCCTGGGAATGCCCCGTGCTGCCCATGGGCTATATATGGTCCGACGCGACATCTGGCCCACTAACGGCCCGTGATAAAGGTGGCAACAATTCAACCCAACGTGACTTTGGGCCTGTTAAAGGCCTGTCGTATAATTCGGCCCATTGATGTATGTACTAAGCTTTCGGCCTCTTAAAGGCCCATGATATCAGTGGGCCAACTAAGGCCCAAGATATGTTTCGGCCTGGTAACGGCCCATCATGTAACTGGGCCAAAAAGGCACGGTCTACATTTTAGCCTGCTGAAGGCCCGTCGACGACTAGTGAAAATTGAGGCCCAACATGCATTTCGGCCTGCTAAAGGCCCATGGTTTCTTCTGGGCCGTAACAGGCCAGTAGAATATTCAACCTGTTAATGTCCCAACGCTACCTGGGCCAATCTAAGCACTGGGTCCACAAAAGGCCCAACTAAAATTTGGGCCGAATATAGGCCGGAGTAAGTTGTGGGCCTGGCACAAAGTGTGAAGGCCCCAATGGCCATTCGAGCCCAAGAAAGATGCAGGCTGGCCCAATTGTGGCCCGCTAAAAACCAGGCCCGTTAGAGGCGAATGTTTCGGCCCGGTCGACTACATCAGATTTTTTTCAGATAGCGAATGATGGCAGTAACTAGTAGGAATTAAGAACAAACCTACTCTATACAATAAAGAAATTACGACATAGTAACTTAGAATAAACCTACACTATACAATAAAGGATTTATGGTATATTACATCCACTGGGCATTGAAGTTCGCCACTACTGATCATAAAGCGCAACGAAGAAGCAAATTACAAAAACAGGGCACCATTGCAGCGTAACAAAATAATACTGGACCGAGACCACTTCCAAGACAGTTCAAGAAAGATTAGCCTTGTGCGGGAACTATTGTGCAAGCTGCTGAGCAAGGCTGTGAGACCGGCCTAGCATGTCGATCATAGCTTCCAGGTGTAGCTGTTTAGCAATGAGGTTCTCATTGGTGTTCTCCGCAATCTTTCTTAGAGATAGGACTTCAAGTCAAAGTTGAGTTGCAGAATGCCTTTCTACTAGAACTTGGGACTGAAGAAATCGAACTGATTCAGACAGCGAATTCTGTGAGCTTGTCTGACTGCTAGTCTCAAGTAACTTGAACACTGCATGAAGACAAGACTTTGGGGTTGTCTCGCTATCTTCAAGATGTTTTGCCTTCTTTGCTGCAATATCTGTTGGGTTTGTCTCACAGCCTTCAACAGACTTGTGCATGCCATCAGGCATATCACCCTGAAACAAGCAGAGAGATGACAGGTTTTCCACGTGTATAAACAAAGATGATAACTGTGATGTCAATTCCATCCAATTTCAAATTAGAAAATAAAAAGTAAGTTCAAAATATCAATAGCATAATCTGGCATTGTTCATAATGCGGGGAGCTTCACCACACTACTGGATTACCATGTCAACATAACAAGCATAGATGAAGGGCAAAGACAATCATTGTATTCTATTTTGGTTAATGTGCATGGCATGTTGTTCATATCATCAGCCACATTAGTAAGATAAAACAGGAGATGACAAGGTGCATACGTGGGCTGCTTCACCACACACTGGATTATAGATCCACAAAAACAAGCATATATATAGGGAGTATTGAGTAATGTGCATGGTATGAATAAGGAATTTTGGTTTTACAAGTAAAACTTGGAACTTACGGTTCTTGCGAACATGCATTTTGATAGAAACAGCAAACTAAACAGCAGTAAACGATAGGGAGTATGAGCAAATTAAACAACATTTGAGGATAAAGGCTTTAGAAGGACTAACTTACATTAACAGATAACACCGGCTTTATAATGCCTTTCTCCATGTCAAGGGAAGGATAACTCAAGAATTTCAGCACAGAATCTTCTTCATAAGCATTGCCTGTAGTCTACATTTTGTAGAGAGTAATTATATATATGATAACACTCGAAGGGATAGAGGATAATGAAGATAAGATGCAGATTCATGCTACATAATCAACTACCAATCCCTGGAAGTACAAGCGTTACAGGACAAAATGTACTGACAAGACCAATGGGCTACACTTCTGCACTGGCATTGTCTGTGTATTCAACTTTTTGGTAAGATTAAATATAGATCTGATATCTTTTAAATAATGGTGGGCGAGGGAGATAAGATGCAGAATGATACACAATGAACCAATCCCTCTTCCCATAATACAAGAGTGTTTTGAACACTGGTGTACTGTACAAAACATTATATTATGGGACGAAGGGAGTAGTTGTTAATGTAAGTACAGTGATAGACGAGGTTTAGTCCTTACAAGAGGACTACAGAGCTAAACCTCTTCAAAAGCATTGGGTTGATTCTAAATTTATGTAAGAGTCCATACGGATCTTATAATATCCACCAAATGGACGATAACGAGGCTAACATGTGCAGTGATGCTACATAATCAAACAGCTATGAAAGTAAGTATGGTCATACAGGGCAAGAGGTACTCACAAGAGCAATGCAGTGTGCAATATAGTTGCGAGAGTATGTGGTCCCTTGAGAATGAATGTTCTTCTGCTAACAGTTTTCGTACAAGTGAGACGTTAAGGCAAATGCAGAAATGTAGTTCAAATTGTGATGTGATATCATAGACAGTACCTTACGCTGCAGACGAGACCAATGTGTAACAAGATTATTCCAGTCACTGTCGGATAAATGTAGCACCGCAGACTTTACAGAAATTTCGTTTAGAGGCTTGCCATCGAAGTGCGCTTGCCTCAGGTAGGAACGATACTTCATCAATGAGTGCTTGAAAAGCACAACCAACCCTTGCTCGTCTTGACAATCTAGTTTGGTCCTCGCCTATTTAAAAGAATGAAATCTTGTGTCTTCTGTCAGCAGACACATATGCAGTAATTACCATGAATAACATTAGTACATTACTTACGTGTAAGTTGCGGAGGAAGACTGGAAATTGTTCTATGTCTGCGGTATAATATTTCCATGAAGGAAAGATGCGCACAAAGTTCCTGACAACAATATAAGCTTCGTCTTCTAAACTGGGAAGAAATGGAACAGGGGTCCTATTTGCTGCAATTGGGGCTCTCATTGGTTCGAAAAGGGATTTGGCAACTGGATTTGGTGTACTCTTTGCTGGAATGGGGGTTTTGCATCGTAGAGCTGGTGCTATGTCAACTGGCATCATCATACTGTTTGCTGCAGTTGGGGTCTGTTCAGTTGGGGCATCAGAAATGACCAGTGTAGTAGGGCTAGAGTCTGCTAGAGTTGGGGTGTTTTGCGGGTCAGGTGATATTGCAACTACACCTAAATGGGTTATTTGATTTATCAGGTGTCACTACCTTTTCCAAATACTTTGCTTCTGCTCCTCTGCGATCAGCAATCGCCCTCTTCCTTTTGAACGTATGATACACAAGAACATCATTTGAATGGATAAATATGGTATGATGACAGATGGAATATGTACTGAAAATGGATAGGCAGGGCGTATTCACATACACGATGTGTAAACTAAGCTAATGGCAGTGCAACAAAGTAGAAGCAATGCAAAGCATCCGTTGCAAGATATGTGCGACCAATATAACCGTGGAAAGTTAGAGCAAGCACCTTGATGGGTGAATAAGATAGGGCATCTGCCTCTGACTCCTCCACTAGGGAGCTACATTGACTTAGGTCTCCCTCTAGCTCAGAATCACTGTTAGGATCATATTCTGAGCATGAATCTGTAGGTGGAGAGCGTTTGCATTGCATTGCATCCAGACTTGATTTCAGTCCCTTAATGCCAAGTTTGACAGCCATGGCATTGTTCTGCTTTATTCTTTTCATGCGCGCAAGCTCATAATCATTATGATGCAGTTCAGAATCTGAGATTGCTGAAAGCATAAAAAGTAGTCAGATTATCTATGGAATGCATTGCGGATTCAACTTGAAGAGTGTCTCCCTATAAACCCCTGCATATGCAGAGTTCACCCCCAACCCGTGCTGACCAGACCACACACAGAAATACAAACCCCTTATGTCTCTATAACAGGCAGACACACAATTCAAAACTGAAGTAGGAACATTAGAATCATATCAAATTCGTATTTGAACAAATAAACCAAGGAATTATGAGTGGCATAATGTTTAGCTTCAAGGGTGGAGTGTTGGTAGTGCGACACAAAGCAAGTAGGCAGATTGTATTCCATGTAAAAGATCGTAGCCTATGTAAAAGCTGGAAATGACACTTTCTTTCTATGCAATGCAGTGTTTGTTGCCCACACATGATGGAAGAGATCACACAGAGAAATACTATTCACTCCTGTCTACGGTACCAGTATTTTGAAACAGGGTGGTCCACCCTAAAAGAATATTGACAACAAATATGAGAAGGCAAGCATAGATGTAGTGAATCAATCATTTACTTGTGAGCTCACTAGGACAAGTATGCAGAATTGTAACTGCAGTAAGAGACCGTCCAAAATCTGAATCAAGAAGTTTGTCTAGCACTTACTGTTTGCAACTAATCGACGTGAATAATTGGATATCATATCGAATGAGTAAGAAAGACAAGTAAAATTGTCAAAAAGCCTAGCCTACAGTAGTAATCTGGGTCAATGTCACTACGACCAACAATCCAAAATGACTAGTGTCTGTTCCTAGGGCCGGAATTTTGAAACCCTGTGAACTTTACAGGCACTAAAGATTACTGAAATACATCTGAACCATTAAGTGTAGGTAGCACTCAGCACACAACAAACCCTAATGACAGTCCTGCCTAATGAGTAATGAATCAATTAGAAAATGGGTGATGAGGAGTGGCTGCTAAAGTGCTGAGTGTTGAGGATGTATCTCGGGATAAATCGGGTTGGCGTAGTGGGTGCTGCACGCCTGAGCCCTGAACGGACTGGGAAGGTAGATGGCGGCGCGCCCGGGCGGCGGTGACGCTGTAGGGCGAGCGGCTCCTGGCCTCCTGCTAGTCCGGCGTCTCCTCCTAGAGTCATGCCGTCCGGGGACGGCAAGTCGCCGGCGAGGCAGGCGGCTGGGGCAAGTAGAGATCGGAAGCGTGCAGCAGAACAGAGGGGAATCAGGGCCTGGGACGACCCAAAATCCCAGGGTGGGCTGGCCCACCATGGGCACCCTGTAGAGATACACACCCGAGCGGCGAACATGCATTTTTGAAACTAAATTAGGAACATTTAGCTGACCAATTAAACGACTCTGTTTTAATAATATCAGATTCGTATTTGGAAAACTAAGCTTGTTTAGCTTGATGGGTGGAGCAGTGCTATTATGACACGAAGCACGTATTCTGATCGTATAGTGATCACAAAAGGGGGAAACCCTAAGCATTTTTTTTAGCAAAAGAGGGTTTCCCCTCCGATTTGTATTAAAGAAACCACCACGGAACCAACATGATCAATTAAACCCTAAGCATGATCAATTAACCCATATTATGACTGTGCCATGGCAGATTTAAAGCTGCAAACCGGAGAAATGAAAAGAAAGTAGAGTAACCAAGTTACGATCTATTTTCTGGTTGATATCAAAAAGTTGAGGAGATATGAAGTACCACCTCTCTTGCGGCGCCGTGTAGGCATCGGGGGTGAGATGGCTGTCGGTGGCGTTGAAGCAGATCTGTGATGGTAGACGGGTGCATCGAGGGATAAGTCCCGTTGCGGTGGAAGAGAAGGTCGTGTGAGTGGCCCCGGCAAACAGGACGACAGCGCTGATGAAGCGAGAGGACGCGATGCAAGGCTCTTGGTCCGTCGTCGTGGATGAGAAACGTCGATCTCTAGCAGTGGACGACGCGGTCTTGGTAGGCGCTCCGGCTGGCAATGGATGGGGTGAAGAACGGCGGTGATGGATGGGGTGGCGGGCGGAGGAGGTTGGTGTGGGGATGGTGTTCTAGCGCGGACGGTGTATGAATGGGAAAATGGAGGGAGAGGTACGGGGAACCTGTGGCACCCCAGCTCAGAGCAACCGGTTTACCCTGCATTGCCAGCCCAGAGATCGAGTCTTCTGGCAATACACAACAACATGGTACAGAAATAACCGCTTTATTGATACTAGCGGGATACATAGGTCTGATATTACATTGAGATGCGAGGCCGAGCGGCACACACGATGCTGCTGGACAGTATGTACATTATTTAATGAACATGGCTGGGGCCTCGATCACACGAAACTACGCGGCAGCGGAAGAACGACGTAGCGGAACTCCATAGCACAGGGACACCGACGTGGACATGGCCTAGACACGAGATGCACTCCGATGCGAATTGACCTGTCTGAAAGCTGGCATAACACGCCAGGTCAGTACATTGAATGTACTTGCAAGCCCACGACAAACATAAGCACGATGACAGACAATATCATGATAATTAATCAAGTTAACTTAATGCAAGAAATACTACAGATGCAATGCAGCCAAACAGTGCACCGAGTCACGCGGACTCGCTTACCAGACGGTTACCTCGTAACCAAACGGTGACCACACCGGGGTCACACCTGAAACCAAAAATCCATGAACACCTCGAGTGTTCAAGGTTCACCACGAAACAATGCATCACAACAATCGCTTAGTTTGCAAGATTAATTATAAAAGTTGATCCATGGTGTGACTTACTCCCGAGTCTTGCCCATAACCAAGGGCGCGGCTATCGATAGATTAAATACACTCTGCAGAGGTAGCACACATTACCCACACTACGGAGTACCTGGCCTCGCTTTCCCATTCGGGTGGACCAAAATATTCCGACGAAACCCTCCCTCTGTCATGCACTCTCCCCGGCCACTCCGACCATCTCCCTCTCAGGGCTAGGTCTTGGGTGGCCCCGTGTCTACCAAAGACACCAACGGCCACCGTCGTGGCAAAATGGTCCCAAACGGGGACAAGGTACCATAAAAAAAACGAGCACACAAGGTTATGTCTGCCTACCGGGCCAGGGTATGCATGCCCATAACCTTCCCTCGTGGGAGGCACCGGTGAGAGCCACAACAAAGGACCGAATCAAAACCTTCCCATTAGGTAAATGTGGTCGCACTGAATTAAAACCCGATTCAGTGGCACCATGATGTGATCAACATCATATTCAAGTTGAACTTAATCAGGTTTAACTTTGATTTTTTTAATCAAAAACATGATATGAAAAATAATTTTCATGCAACTACTCATCAAGCAAAGCAAACAACTCATGTTCATGGATCAAACTTAACCACATAATTACCTTGCAACACTAAAGGTCAAAACTCTCTGGTTATAACTTATTTTTATCAGCAAGCAACATTTCTATTAGTTCTTTATTTAAATGAAAATATCATTTAGAAAAATTACTACCATTAATTTCCATAGCAATATGCATAGTGCAAAATCTTGCGCTACTTAACCAAACAAGTTCATTGCATGCAACCAGTAACTAGAACAAGCATTTCTAACAGAATAAAGTAACTAATAATTTACCCAACATTATTTACCGAATTTTTAATGCAAATAAGAACTCATATTCAAGTAGAAAAAATCATAGATATTGAAATAACACCATCCAAATGCTGGTGTGGCTTGCCTTAGTGTAGAGGAGGATCACACCCCTCCTAGTTTGCTTCAAGACAAGCTTCTCCTTCTGAAAAATAATTTAAAACCACAAAAATAAATGTCAAAACACATTCTGAAAATCACTAGAAATTCTAGACAACAACGAAAAATCTACCTTTTGGTGTGCTGCTAGAGATTTCTGTAACAAAGACAATGCAAAAAGAATCAACTCATTTGGACTTATGGTTTAGAAATGGTGGCTGGTCAAAGTTTAGTCAAATTTCTGAATTAAATTGGAATAAACAGAAAATCCTAGGGGGTGACGTTGAAGACGTAAAACGGGAGTGCGCCTCCACTCGTACCGCTTCAGGCGCGAGTGCTGAGGCCGACACTGGGCCCCGCCGGTCAGGAGAGAGAGAGGGGGATCGAGATCACAGGGGAGGCGGCGCTTCGCCGGAGCTCACGCCGGCGACGAGGGGGTTTGGGGCTAGGCTAGAGGGATAGATTGGAAGCAGGGCTCGCGGCACACCTGCCCATACCTGTGGCTTGGCGAGTGGTGGACGGAGCAGCTCGGGGTTGAGCTCGCAAGCTTCGGTGGCGGACGGGGTTCGCCGGAGAGGTTCAAGACGGATGCTAGAGGCAGCTCCGAGGGCTTGGCGGCCTCCAAGTAGCACCAACACACCACCAAGGCCCTGCCCAAGCAGTTGTCTGAGCTCAAGAGGCCCTGGAGAGCGGCAGCTGGCCTGCGGGGATCGCCGGAGTCCTCGGGTTTGGGCGACGGCCAGAGGCCTGCCCGACCGAACTGCGGTCGTTTTACGTGTTCGTGGTGGTTGTGTGGAGTGGTGTGTGGCCAGGATTTGAGTCGGGGTGGATTTATATAGCCGGAGCAAGAGGGGGGAACGTGTCACCGCCGGAGTGTTCTGGACACGCGGCGAACATTGACGAGAAGCTCCAACGTGAGGGGGCAAAGTGCTGCGTCGACTCAGGGGCTTGCCCACGCTTGCGGACGCGCACAGGAGGCGGTTGGGGAAGCAGACAAGCACACACACGCGCACTGTGGCGTTTTGGCCGCGACGCGCCCGTGCTTGCTGCGGCGGCTCCGGCGGCGGCGAGCGCCAGGGAGGGGTCAAGCTTGATGAGTCGAGGGTTGTGGCGCGGTGCGGCAGTCGGAGGCGGGCGCTGGAACGAGCACGCGCGAAACAGAGAGCAAGGCGCCAGCCAGAGCGCATCGAGACGCTGCCAGGCACAGTGTCCTCGTGCGGTCACCAAGCTGGCATGGTCAAAACGACGGCCAGGAGCGGCCAAACCTTGTCTACGCGCTCGACCGTGTAGTGTTACGTCTAGGAGGGGTGATGGATCATACCCAGGCCGACCAGACGTGACTCTACCAAGCTGGCAAGTTTCTAGTTAGAAACTTGGTCGCCAAGTTTGGCCACCTTCTAGAAGGACATTAGGGCTAATCTCCTGGGGTTTAGGGTTTCTTAGGAAGGTGTTTAAGCTCAAGAAAACTCAAGGCCAAAAGCTAAAGGAAAATGCACTTGCTGTACAAAGTGCATTTCAGGTCCAGAAGTGAAAATATTTTCTACAGCAAAAATAATACAAAAAGTTATGCAATATTTTTGCATGGGAAGGTGTGCCAGGGTCCTAAGAATATTCATGAATTATCTCAGATTTTTCTGAGCAAGAAAAATTGAGGTTGCTTTGGAGCACAAGTTCTGAAGTGAGTTTTAGAGAGGGAAATGAATATTTTTTTTTAGGAAAAATATTCATTTGATTATTTTGGGAATTTGTTGGAAGAATAATGTAGATAGGTCACTTGGGTGAAAGCCAAGGATATGCCCAAGTGACAAGTCCATATGAAGTGATTCAAAAACCAAATCAAATCAGGGCAAAAACCACGGTGAAAACCAAGTCCGAAAAAAGAGGGAAGGCAAGTCTGGAAAAAGGGAGAAGGCAAAATCCAGGCTGTCACAAACCTCCCGCACTTAGGATGAATCTCGTCCTCGAGATTCGGTTGCTTGGGAAAACCATTCTGGGTATGCAGTTCTTAAAAATTCCTCTCTTTCCCAGGTTGCTTCTTCGTCGGTGTGATGCTCCCACTGAACCTTGTAAAACCTTATCTCTTTGCTGCGAGTGACCCTTTTTGTCTGATCCAATATTCTGATGGGCTTTTCCTCATAAGTCAAATCCTTAGCCAATTCTATTTCTCCCATATCAGTCCTTTTCTCCGGAGGTGAGATACATTTCCTTAGCTCTGAGATGTGAAACACGTTGTGTACTTCTGATAATTCTGGTTGCAATTCCAACTGGTAGGCAACTGTTCTGACTCTGGCCATGACGGGGAATAGATCGATATATCTGGGTGCCAATTTTCCTCGGGTCTGAAACCTCTTGACTCCTTTCAGAGGGGTGACTCGGAGATATACGTGTTCTCCGGGTTCGAAGCTGATCTGACGATGTTTGGCATCGTAGTAGCTCTTCTGTCGGGATTTGGCCAGTTGTAGTCGGTCCTGGATTTCCTTGACTTGCTTCTCTGCTTCAAGCATTAAATCAGTCCCGAAAATATGGTTGTCTCCGGTTTGAGACCAATTCAATGGGGTGCGGCATTTCCGGCCATACAGGGCTTCATAGGGTGACATCTTCAAGCTGGCCTGGAAACTGTTGTTGTAGGAAAACTCGGCGTAAGGTAGATAGTCTTCCCACTTGGTTCCTTGGGCCAATGTACATGCCCGGAGCATATCTTCGATTATTTGATTTACTCGCTCAGTCTGTCCATCTGTCTGAGGATGATAAGCCATGCTGTACTTCAGAGCGGTCCCCAAGGCTTGATGTAGTCGGGACCAAAATGTGGATGTGAATAGAGATCCCGTGTCGGAGGTGATACTCTTGGGTACTCCATGCAGACTGACGATTCTTGATACATACAGTTGTGCAAGTTGATTTGCACGGTATGTGGTCCGGATGGGCAGGAAGTGTGCCACCTTGGTTAGGGTGTCCATTATGACCCATATCGCGTCATTTCCTCGATGAGACCTTGGTAATCCGGTGATGAAATCCATGCAAATGTCGTCCCATTTCCATTGGGATACCGGCAGAGGCTGGAGGAGTCCGGCGGGTTTTTGATGTTCCGCCTTCACCTTATTGCATATGTTGCAACAGGCCACAAAGGATGCGATATCTTTCTTCATTCCATCCCACCAAAATATCTGACGAAGGTCCTCATACATTTTGGTGCCACCGGGGTGAATTGAGTATGGTGCTTCATGTGCTTCCGCCAATATTTTCTTCTTCAGACTTTCTTGGTTGGGTACGCAAAGTCTTCCTCGGAACCTTAGCAAACCTTGCTGATCCATAGAGAAATCCGGTGCACTCCCTTGGTGCACCTTCTGAACATATATTTGTAACACCTTATCCTCCGCCTGAGCACTCCGGATTTCTTCTGTGAGAGTAGGGGTAACTTCCAATATATTGGTAAGACGGGCGTCGGTGATCACCAAGTTTACCTGCATGATTTCTTCATAAAGCTCCGGAGGTAAGGAATCCATTAGAGCATTAAGGTTGGCTAGTTTGCAGCTGAGGGCGTCAGCCACCACATTAGCTTTGCCCAGGTGATAATTTATTCTGAGGTCGTAGTCCTTCACCAACTCGAGCCATCTTCGCTGTCGAAGATTCAAGTCGGGCAGAGTGAATATATACTTGAGACTTTTATGGTCGGTGAATATCTGGCACTTCTTTCCAATCAGATAATGTCTCCAGATTTTCAAAGTGTGCACCATTGTGGACAATTCCAAATCATGAGTAGGATAGTTTCCTTCATGTTGCCGCAGTTGGCGAGATGCATAGGCCACCACTTTGCCATCTTGCATGAGTACACACCCCAGTCCTTTTCTGGAGGCGTCGCAGTAAACATCGAAACTGCGGTAGATGTCTGGAAGAGTTAATACGGGTGCTGATGTCAGCCTGGTTTTTAACTCATTGAAGCTCCGTTCGCAGTCCTCAGTCCATACGAACGACCTCAGTCATTGGCTTGGCGATCTTGGAAAATCCTTCGATAAAACGGCGATAATATCCGGCCAGTCCAAGGAAACTCCGGATTTCTGAGACGGTGGTGGGTGCAGACCAATCAAGTAGATCTTTTACCTTGCTTGGGTCCACCGGGATTCCTTCTGCCGAGAGGATATGTCCGAGGAATCCCACTTGCTGGAGCCAAAACTCACATTTGCTGAATTTGGCATACAGTTGATGATCACGAAGCCTTTGCAGAACTGCTCAAAGATGCTCCTTATGTTCATCCTTGCTCTTGGAGTAAATGAGGATGTCGTCAACGAACACCACCACGAATTTGTCCAAGAAGTCCATAAACACCTTGTTCATCATATGCATAAAGAATGAGGGAGCGTTGGTGAGGCCGAAGGACATAACGGTGTATTCGTAAAGACCGTACTGAGTGGTGAACGCGGTCTTAGGAATATCTTCCTTCTTTATCTTGAGTTGATGATATCCCGTCCTCAAATCAATCTTTGACAATACTTTGGCCCCACTGAGTTTATCAAACAGATCATCAATCCTCGGCAGTGCATACTTGTTTTTAATGGTGACGTCATTCAGCTGTCGGTAGTCTACGCACATTTGTAGAATGCCATCCTTTTTGTCCACGAAGATTGCTAGTGATCCCCATGGTGAAGAGCTTGGACGAATGTATCCTTTTTGCAGCATCTCATCCAGTTGTTTCTTCAAATCCACCAATTCTGAGGAGGGCATCTGATAATATTTCTTATGTATCGGGGTGGTTCCAGGCACTAGGTCAATGGCAAACTCCAATTCTCGGTCTGGTGGCATGCCGGGCAATTCTTCAGGAAATACATCTGGATACTCGCTGACCACTGGGATTAATTCCACCTCTTCTGCCACGGCTGCGAAAACCATATCTTTCATGGGGATGCGCTTGCGGGCATAAAATCTGGTAGTGCGACCTTCCATATTTTTCAGGGTAACTTCTCTGGTCGCACAGCTGATGCAGACTTGGTATTGGGTTAACCAATTCATGCCCAAAATGACATCCAATTTGTTGGAATCGATGATTATCAACGATGTTGGAAACTTGATGCCCTTGATGTCAATCTCCAAATTTCGACAAACGAGATTGCTTCGGAGTAGGGATCCCGGGGATTGTACCAGCATGTGTTTCCCAAAATCGAGCAAGGAAAATTGTTTTGGGAAGCAAAACTCCACGAAATAAAAGAGTGGGAAGCCCCAGAGTCAAATAAAATTACGACGGGTATGTCGATACGAGAAACATACCAATGACGACTTCCGGGTCCTCTTGGGCTTCGTCTGCGGAGATGTGATGAACTTGCCCTTGGATTATATCGGGGGCGGAATACTGCTCCATGTAGTTGACTTGCGGCTAAAATGGAGCGACGTGCTTGGTGTTCTTGGGACACTGTCGGGCGTAGTGTCCGGTTTGACCACAGCTGAAACACGAATTGTTGCGCTGACAATCGTCGCGCACCGGGCTGGTCACGACATTCTTGACTTGTGTAGTAGTCTTGTTGACATTCTACTGCCAATTGGGTTTGTACTCCACCTGAGTCTGTTGCCAAGTATGAGCCTTTTGCACTGGTTGCATATCCTTCTTGGGCTCGAATTTGCGCTTGTGGTCATTAGCAGCTGGCTTGTTGTCGTGCGGGAGCTTGTGTTCCCTCTCGGCGATGAGGGCCTTGTTCACCAGAGTCGGGAAGTTCGGGAAGTCAAACATACTGAGAGTGCACCTGAGATGCTGATTTAGGCCTCCAAGGAACCGGTCGATCTTCCGCTCTTCTGTGGCCACATCGTGGAGAGAATAGCGGGCCAGATGGTTGAATTTATTCAGGTACTCGGCGACGGTCATGCTGCCTTGAGTGAGAGCGAGAAATTCGCTTTGCTTGATCTTCATGACTCCGGTGGGAATATGATATTTTCGGAAATGATCCTGGAATTTTGTCCAAGTAATTTCCTCGTCGGCAAGCCATATTGCTTTGCCATTATCCCACCATATAGCGGCAGCTCCTTCGAGATAATGCGTTGCAAAGGGAACCTTGTCTCCTTCGTCTATGCGAGCAATTTCCAGTTTTCTCTCAATAGTCCTTAGCCAGTCGTCGGCGTCCAAAGGATCAGTAGCATGGCTGAAACTGGGAGCTTGGTTCATTGAAAATCTGACAGCTTGGAATGATGGCCATTCTGGTTTCCATTCTGCCCAACCATAACTTGTACACTTTTTAGTATTTCCAGCAGATCGTTGCTCCTTCTTTCTTCAAACATTCGCAGGATTTGCTCGGTGGAAGGCAGTTGTGGCGGTGGAGGCGGAAGTGGCTGGTATGGCTCAGGGGAATGTCCTGCCTGTCTTGCGGAACGACGGACAGGGACATCCTCACCACATTGACTGCTGCTGCCTCCACGCGGCATCCTATTTTTCGTTTTGCCAATACATAGCAACCATGATGAGAAAATTCCAAAATGGGGGAAAACCAATGACAAATCCCGGAAGAAAACAGCAAATGAAAACCAAGTAGAATAAAAGAGTCCAACATAATTATACATAGTCCCAACATGAAAGTAAACATCGCAATGGGTCTACTACCCTTGTACATGAAACTACGCATCATGACAAGTGCGATTACAGCCATACATCATGCTCATGACTACCACGATACTCTAACGGTCTACTGCTCGGATGGTGCTGCTGCAGGCTCGTCTCCTGAGCCAGACCCAGATCCTGAACTGATAGTCGATATCTCCCGGGGGGAGAGAGGTACGCTGGCGCTACCTCGAGGGCTCTCCCTCGGGGGCAGGTGGGGGATGGGATCTAAGCATAGGGGCGGCAGGAGTAGCGACAAGAGAAGACCATGCAGCAGGAGTGCTGCGAGGGTTCACCGCCAGAGGGTTAACGGTACCCCGCGAGGTCGTCGAAAGAACGGAGGTGGGAGGAGCAGAAGTGTAGATGACAGCTGGAAGAGGGTTCCTTATACGAGCAGCAGCGAGAGCGGCGCGAGCGCGTGAGAGCTCCCGAGCTAACTCGTAGTTAAGGAGATAACTAGCGGTGATGTAGCGTGCAAGGTGGCTAGTGGGACGATCACACGCCGGATTAATCAAAGGAAAGCGGATACGCCCATTCTCGTGCAGAGATGGGTAGTAGAAAAGACGAGGGTGGGTGTGCATGCGAACCTCATTGTAGCGCAAGTCTACAAGAGCCTCGATAGCAGCAAACTGAACCGCCTGAGATGGCGTAGAAGCAAGACCACCCTTAGACGAACGAGTGTAAGCGCAGGATGGGGAACTGTGGTGTAGAGTGACCTAAGCATAATACTCATACAATGCACCGGCCAGATGCTCGCGATACACCCGATACTCTGGATCAGCACCCTCTGGATAGAGTCGTCGCCACACGTTCTGAAGCAGGTGCGGCGATGTGCACGGAGCTGGCTCAAGATGGTACAAGTTTGGTACTGGTGCCATCTACACTCACAAACCATACGGTTAGTAATAACAACAATTAAACATGCAGGCAATGCAACAACCAATTTCTATGACTACCCGCACTCAAACGAAGCTACCTACCGTTTTACTAATGCACTACCGGTCTAGCGTGTCCTACAATCAGCGTGGCTCTGATACCAAGCGTTGTGGCACCCCGGCTCAGAGCAACCGGTTTACCCTGCATTGCCAGCCCAGAGATCGACTCTTCTGGCAATACACAACAACATGGTATAGAAATAACCGCTTTATTGATACTAGCGGGATACATAGGTCTGATATTACATCGAGATGCGAGGCCGAGCGGCACACATGATGCTGCTGGACAGTATGTACATTATTTAATGAACAGGGTTGGGGCCTCGATCACACGAAACTACGCAACAGCGGAAGAACGACGTAGCGGAACTCCATAGCACAGGGACACCGACGTGGACACGGCCTAGACACGAGATGCGCTCCGATGCGAATTGACTTGCCTGAAAGCTAGCATAAGATGCCAGGTCAGTACATTGATTGTACTTGCAAGCTCACCACAAACATAAGCACGATGACGGACAATATCATGATAATTAATCAAGTTAACTTAATGCAAGAAATACTACAGATGCAATGCAGCCAAACAGTGCACCGAGTCACGCGGACTCGCTTACCAGACGGTTACCTCATAACCAAATGGTGACCACACCAGGGTCACACCTGAAACCAAAAATACATGAACACCTCGAGTGTTCAAGGTTCACCACGAAACAATGCATCACAACAATCGCTTAGTTTGCAAGATGAATTATAAAAGTTGATCCATGGTGTGACTTACTCCCGAGTCTTGCCCATAACCAAGGGCACGGCTATCGATAGATTAAATACACTCTGCAGAGGTAGCGCACTTTACCCACACTACGGGGTACCTGGCCTCACTTTCCCATTCGGGTGGACCAAAATATTCCGACGAAACCCTCCCTTTGTCATGCACTCTCCCCGGCCACTCCGACCATCTCCCTCTCAGGGATAGGTCTTGGGTGGCCCCGTGTCTACCAAAGACACCAACGGCCACCGTCGTGGCAAAACGGTCCCAAACGGGGACAAGGTACCATAAAAGCAAAAACGAGCACACAAGGTTATGTCTGCCTACCGGGCCAGGGTATGCATGCCCATAACCTTCCCTCGCGGGAGGCACCGGTGAGAGCCATAAAAAGGACCGAATCAAGACCTTCCCATTAGGTAAATGTGGTCGCACTAGATTAAAAACCCGATTCAGTGGCACCATGATGTGATCAACATCATATTCAAGTTGAACTTAATCAGGTTTAACTTTGATAAAAACTTTTTATCAAAAACATGATATGAAAAATAATTTTCATGCAACTACTCGTCATGCAAAGCAAACAACTCATGTTCATGGATCAAACTTAACCTCATAATTACCTTGCAACACTAAAGGTCAAAACTCTCTGGTTATAACTCATTTTTATCAGCAAGCAACATTTCTATTAGTTCTTTATTTAAATGAAAATATCACTTAGAAAAATTACTACCATTAATTTCCATAGCAATATGCATAGTGCAAAATCTTGCTCTACTTAACCAAACAAGTTCATTGCATGCAACCAGTAACTAGAACAAGCATTTCTAACAGAATAAAGTAACTAATAATTTACCCAACATTATTTACCAAATTTTTAATGCAGATAAGAACTCATATTCAAGTAGAAAAAATCATAGATATTGAAATAACACCATCCAAATGCTGGTGTGGCTTGCCTTAGTGTAGAGAGGATCACACCCCTCTGGGTTTGCTTCAAGACAAGCTTCTCCTTCTGAAAAATAATTTAAAGCCACAAAAATAAATGTCAAAACACATTTTGAAAATCACCAGAAATTCTAGACGGCAAGGAAAAATCCACCTTTTGGTGTGCTGCTAGAGCTTTTTGTAACAAAGACAATGCAAAAAGAATCAACTCATTTGCACTTATGGTTTACAAATGGTGGCCGGTCAAAGTTTAGTCAAATTTCTGAATTAAATTTGAATAAACAGAAAATCCTGGGGGGTGACGTCGAAGACGTAAAACGGGAGTGCGCCTCCACTCGTACCGCTTCGGGCGCGAGTGGTGAGGCTGACACTGGGCCCCGCCCGTCAGGAAAGAGAAAGGGGGATCGAGATCAGAGGGGAGGCGGCGCTTCGCCGGAGCTCACGCCGGTGACGAGGAGGTCTGGGGCTAGGCTAGAGGGATAGATTGGAAGCGGGGCTCGCGGCGCACCTGCCCGTACCTGTGGCTTGGCGAGAGGTGGACGGAGCAGCTCGGGGTTGAGGTCGCAACCTTCGGTGGCGAAGAGGTTGAAGACGGCGGCTAGAGGCAGCTCCGAGGGCTTGGCGGCCTCCAAGTAGCACCAACAGACCACCAAGGCCCTGCCCAAGCAGTTGCCTGAGCTCGAGAGGCCCTGGAGAGCGGCAGCTGGCCTGCGGGGATCGCCGGAGTCCTCGGGTCGGGGCGACGGCCATAGGCCTGCTCGACCGAACTGCGGTCGTTCTACGTGTTCGTGGTGGTTGTGTGGAGTGGTGCGTGGCCAGGATTCGAGTCGGGGTGGCTTTATATAGCCTGAGCAAGAGGGGGAACGTGTCGCCGCCGGAGCGTTCTGGACACGCGGCGAACATCGACGAGAAGCTCCAACGCGAGGGGGCAAAGTACTGCGTCGACTCAGGGGCTTGCCCACGCTTGCGGACGCGCACAGGAGGCGATTGGGGAAGCAGACAAGCACACGCGCGCACTGTGGCCTTTTGGCCGCGACGCGCCCGTGCTTGCTGCGGCGGCTCCGGTGTCGGTGAGCGCCAGGGAGGGGTCAAGCTTGATGAGTCGAGGGTTGTGGCGCGGTGCGGCAATCGGAGGCGAGCGCTGGAACAAGCACGCGCGAAATAGAGAGCAAGGCGCCAGCCAGAGCGCGTCGAGACGCTGCCGGGCGCCGTGTCCTCGCGCGGTCACCAAGCTGGCATGGTCAAACCGACAACCAGGAGCGGCCAAACCTTGTCTACGCGCTCGACCGTGCAGTGTTACATCTAGGAGGGGTGATGGATCATACCCAGGCCGACCAGACGTGACTCTACCAAGCTGGCAAGGTCCTGGTCAGAAACTTGGTCGCCAAGTTTGGCCACCTTCTAGAAGGCCATTAGGGATAATCTCCTGGGGTTTAGGGTTTCTTAGGAAGGTGTTTAAGCTCAAGAAAACTCAAGGCCAAAAGCTAAAGGAAAAATGCACTTGCTGTACAAAGTGCATTTCAGGTCCAGAAGTGAAAAGATTTTCTACAGCAAAAATATTACAAAAAGTGATGCAATATTTTTGCATGGGAAGGTGTGCCAGGGTCCTAAGAATATTCATGAATTATCTCAGATTTTTCTGAGCAAGAAAAATTGAGGTTGCTTTGGAGCACAAGTTCTGAAGTGAGTTTGAGAGAGGGAAATGAATATTTTTCTTTTAGGAAAAATATTCATTTGATTATTTTGTGAATTTGTTGAAAGAATAATGTAGATAGGTCACTTGGGTGAAAGCCAAGGATATGCCCAAGTGACAAGTCCATATGAAGTGATTCAAAAACCAAATCAAATCAGGGCAAAAACCACGGTGAAAACCAAGTCCGGAAAAAGAGGGAAGGCAAGTCCGAAAAAAGAGAGAAGGCAAAATCCAGGCTGTCACAGAATCATGTTTTTGGGACGCGCCTGTCTGAAATATGGGAAAGTTACGAACTTACGCGCCTATCGTCGGTTGGGGATAGGACGGTAATCTCGCATCTCGCCAATATTTGCCCAGAGCGATTTCGGGCGAGGTGAGGGTGTTTTGGCGCCCATGGTTGGCGCCCATAGTGTATGAACGGGGCTGACAGGTAGGGTGGTTGTGTCACGTCTGAGTGAAGTTACAAATCTGCCCCTATTGAAAATATTTGCCTACATCGATTTCGGCCGAGTCGAGTTTGTTTTGCCGCCCACCGTGTATGAATGGGGAAATGGAGGGAGAGACAGAGGTCTTTCAGACAAGCTTGAATCAAATGTGTTTTGCCGCCCATGTTTGGCGCCCACTGTGTCGGAATGGGCTCAGAGGCGGTCGTGTCACCTCTAATTGAAGTTACTAACCTACCCCTATTGAAAGCAGTGGAAATCGGGCCGATGGATTGTCCGTGTAATGGGTAGACAGTAATTTCCATCTCCCAAACACTTGGCTATGGGCAGCCGATGTGGGAGTGGACATTTTGCCGCTTCTTTCGAATTTTGGGACAATAAGCATCCACATTTAGCCTGGCAACTAAATTCGAATCCATTTTGTATTCCTAT
Organism: Aegilops tauschii subsp. strangulata; assembly: GCF_002575655.3. Taxonomy (NCBI): domain Eukaryota; kingdom Viridiplantae; phylum Streptophyta; class Magnoliopsida; order Poales; family Poaceae; genus Aegilops; species Aegilops tauschii. Next base: position 353,897,443 of record NC_053036.3, read on the forward strand.
ACGAATCTTTATAAATAATTCTATGTGTTTTTATATATCTTCAAAAGCATGACAAAGATGTATTCCACTGTCATATATGAATATGATTTACAAATGTTGATACTCAAATTCAGAAGCTGGAATCCAGTTTAAGGTGAATTCGAATATTTGGAACACTTTATGTCCAACTCAAATGTCACACGCAGCATAATGTGTACTCCCATTTAGATATGTACACAAGCGATGTATCAAGATTCAAATACCGAGTCAATCAACCAAGAATGTACATAACTAACAGACATATAAACACTTATAGAATATATGGATCAATAATATCAACTAACATACATAAGCCAGGCCGCTGTACTTTTTTTGCTAGAACAACATCCTTTTTTTAGCGAAGCTACTACAACATCTTTGCCCTTTCCGATGCGTGCCACTTATGGTCCATCTATACTACTATTATTGATGAATGCACATTCAGCCCGATTGGCATATTTGTAGGTCTGGCACAGCAATCAAAATGAAATGTCTCCGAGTCTTATCAATTAATACAAACTTGTGCTCAAATAAAATTACAAACCAAAAAACAAAAAACAATTATTACATGATCTCTAAAACAAATGGTTTGATTGATTACATGAACAAACAACACAAAGGTTATTCAACGATGGAAAGAACATTTCACCTATGATTTACCAAGTGGGAATTTAATTTCCTTTTTTCCTTCCGGACCTTAACAATGCGGTCAGTCTCAGCTTGCTTCGTTTTGAAATCCACCAAATATTTAATGGTTGTCTTGAGTACTGCTTGTGATTGTGTTGTTTGCTTCCTCAACATGTCAACTTCATCTCTAAGTGTAGAAGTAGAATATCTTTCTACCACTAGTTTAGCCTCTAGAGCATCAGCAGTTGGCAATTCATGATGCACGATTGGGCCAGTGCCACTGCTGTGGGATGATACAACATCCATGGGGACATCGCTCTTTGATCTTGGGCTAACCTGTTTTGCCATTAAAGTTCCGATTGGATTCCGAAAAGTTGAAGTTTTTTGCCATTAAAGTTCTGATTGGATTCCGAAAAGTTGAAGTTAGCAAAACATCTCAACTGGGAGTTATAATAGCAAACCAGTTAAACAAACAAGGAATTAAAGAGTTTCAATTGGATGCTGAAAAGTAGTTATTAACATCATTGTAACTGGTTGTTGCAGCAGCAAAGCAGTTAAACAAACAAGTTTTGCAAAAGGTACCTGTTGTGGCATTGGAGTTTCTCTTGGATCCTGAAAAGTTGAGTAGCCAGTAACGTGATTAGAGCAACCAGTTGCAGCAGCAAAGAAGTGAAACAAACAAGTTTTGCAAAAGGAACCTATTGTGGCATTGGAGTTTCTCTTGGATCCTGAAAAGTTGAGTAGTCAGTAACTTGATTAGAGCAACAAGTTACAGCAGCAAACCTGTTACACAAATATATTTTTGAAAATATACCTGCTATGCAATTGGACTTCCTATTCGATCCTGAAAACTTGAAGTTGGAAAGATGATTACAGCAACAAGTTACAGCAGCAAACCAGGTAACCAAGGAAGTTTCTGAAAACATACCTGTTGTGCCAACGGAGTTTCAGTTGGATCCTGCAAACTTGAATGTTAGCAATCAATAAATAAAGTTTTGCAAGAGCCATAAGAAACTAACATCAAACTAGTAAAACTAACCGGTTTTGGCAACGTATTTAATTACACATGAACTAGTAAAACTAACAAGTTCTTGGCAACGTATTAAAGTAACAAGTCGGTACCGTTTACCAGCAACACAGACATTTGTAAATTTCTTTGATGTAAGCAAAATGATTCCAACACATATATAAGTTAAAAAGACGGTGTCCCTCATATAAACCTGACAGTTGTCTATCTATGAACATGCAAACATTACTAGTGCTACAAGTGATAACAACAAACCATTTAAACAAGCAGGATATCAGAACGTAAATTACACGTGAATTCTGCTGCACCCTAGAAGTACATATGACCAGCTATCTACGTGCTTAAGTAGCTATTTAAGTTCAGGCAAACAGGTAATTCTTAACAATAAGTATCAAACACATAGATAGGTGCAGTCTATAATAGGATTAACAGGCTATGGCATTATGTAATCAGTAGCAAACTAAATTAAGCCAAGCAACATAATTGAACAATTTTGCAATAAGTGGCTAACTAAAATTCTGAGAAGTAGATAACTGAACCTACGCTAGCTCTTTGTACAGGCACACTGCAACTTATTTTTCGCTTACAAGGTTCTACGAAGGAGTCCATGGCATCAATTGCTTGGATACACAGTCCCAATACTTCTTTCTTCCCACACTGCATTGGTAAGTCGAATGGTTAATCTGGTAATTGATGGTGCGTCCTTGATATGTTATATGAGGACGTGTAGTCAGACTAGTTGTAGCCACACACATCACACTAGCTTTTACTGTATATTTCATGCGATTGCATTTGGCATATCGAGATCTAAGCAATCTACAATAGGATGAAAAGACTGGCATCCTTCACATTATTGGCGAACTGAGTTCATAGAAACAAGCAATTCAACCATTCTATGGGTAAATCAAAAGCGCCACTGGAATATTTTTCACTACCCCAATCATACACACAAAAAGGGGCGACGCCACCATAGGGGCTGGTATGGGCGGCCGCTTCGGGTGGCTGGAAAGTGTGCACCTAGTTTGAGTCGTCCAGGTTGGCCGAGGCTAGTTTTGTTCGGCCCAACGCACAAGCAGGCAATGTAAAAAATGAAGAAAAATGTTTCGATCTGGATGGGCCAATAACGTAAGTGCAAGGCAGGCCCTATACCAGGCTCGCGGCCCAAACGAGCGCCTCCCATATCGATCGACAGCAGGAAAAATCCCAATTCGTTCGCTCCAGCCTCCAGTCTGGTTCGCTCCTAACCTAGCCACCACTGGACAGACCGACACAACACTTCCTCGCGCCCTCGTTGGAGAGCGGTCGCCGGGCTTCAATCGAATGGAAGGACAAGAAGATGAAGATCCAACCCCGGGTGTAGCCTACGTAGGAGGCAGCGGCGGCAGCACGGGCATGGCATCGAGCTTGCGCAAACGGGCAGTCGCAGCTTGCAAGAGTAGCATGCGCAACGAGCAGGTACATCACATCCCTGATTATATCTAATACAACTGTTCAATTTCTGGCCAATAGTTAAAGCTGACGGTGTTGTAAAACTGCTTTTATGTAGGGAATCTATGAGAAAATGAAACCAATTTCTGCTTATTTTATAACTCCCCCAATCAATACTGAACTGACTGAATCTGGTGTATCTAATCAAGTTTCCGGTGCAAACATACAAGCTCATGTTGTTCTTGAGCCTAAAGTGTCTAATGAACAGACTGCCGATGAAGGATTTGATGCAAACATTTTACATGCTCCTGGTGATGAACATATAGTGTCTAATGAGGGATCTAATGCAAGCATTTTGCAAGCTCCCATTGAAGGATTTAGTGTCTAATGATGATCTGCTATGTTGAGAGAGACATAGAGATTTGCAGGCATTGATGACAAGAAAATTATAGTACATTTTCATGGCTTGAGGAAACGTCGAGGCCATCTACCAGAAAGTCCCCGTATCATGACAACGTAGCATAAATACTTTTATAATCTATTGTTTGAAACTATTGGCATACTTGTGCAGGATAGATATATTGATATGCAGTTTGCGCAGTGGTTATAGGTGCAATTACACTTCGATATTTTCAGCCAGAGAACGAATAATTCAAGCACGTACAGACCATGTTAGTAGTCCTTGTACACCATGTTACATTTTGTGTTTTTTGGTGCTTGCATCATTTAGTGTTTTATAATCTAAACTACTTTGGATCATTAGCTGGTTTTCAAAGTGCATGTAGCTTCTCATTTCTCAAGTTATGTTGATTTCCGGAGTGCAAGTGCCTTCGTATTTTTTAAGTTAAATGTTTGCCCCTGGTAACTTGAATTCATGGATCCGCCACTGCACACAAATCATACACGCATGCCAGTACGAATTAAATGAAATGCAGGGACTTACGCTAGCTCGTTGTATAGGCTCACTGCAGCTTTGCTTGCGCTTGGGATATTCCATGTACAAGTCCATGTTACCACTTCCTTGGATGTGCAGGCCTTGTGCTCCTTGCATCCCCCTCTGCATTTTTGACATGGCGAATGGTTGATCAAATAAGAAGAATCGACCTTGCTGTTGTACCAGAGGACAGATACTTACAAGGTTATACAGGTATGCAGGATGTGTACCAGATCCCGTAGCGCCGTCATGCTTCGCTAAAAAATGGTTTTGCTTGTTTCAGATGATATCTCCAGAAGAAATAAGAGTTAAAGTCAGAGTTGCATAGGCGTGTAAGCTAAGAGAGCAGTGAAAGGATATCCAAACATGGTCGTAACAGTGCACAAGGGAGTGATGTGTGGATACCTAGTTCGGGTCGGCGTTTGGGCATGCTCGCCTAGCTAGAGTGCGGGTCACTTCAGAGCCGTTGAGGGTGATGCGCTAGCGTTGGCTGGCCGCGCACGGATGTAGATCTTGTGTGGCAGCGGAGCGCTATGATGCGGTGGACGAGACCATTGGTGAAGCCCCAACGGCCTCGGGGGCGGAGGTGCGACGATGTGCTCGGTGAAGTAGCCCCGGTGAGGTGGGAGACGGCGTGGGTGAAGCGCACCTGATGCGGTGGAAGTCGGTGTCTGTGACGCACGTCGGATGCGGCGGCCGACGTTGCCGGTGGACCACCCGGTGCGGTGGACGAGGGTGTAGATGAGGTAGCTCCGGTGTGGTTGTGAAGCGCGACCGTCGTCTTCGTCGTTGTCGCCCGGCACATAGGTGAGGAAAGAGACGAGACAAGGTGCGGTTCGAACTTTGCTTGGGTTGGCGGTGAATTGGGTATTTGGGCAATCTGCGCGCGGAAGGGGACGGTGGAGAAGGGAGATTTTGCAAGGCTGGAATTGGGGCCGCTAGATATTTCAATCCAAAACATGGAAGCGCGAACTTATTTTGTCGTCGTCCTTTTTTAGGGGGGGGAGGGGGAGGGAGGGAGGGGGTGGGTGACTGGGTGCTAAGCCAGCGTAGAACACACGCGACCACCACGACACGACCCTGGTCTGCCTGGTGCGCCTACATTTGAGAGAAGATTTGAGAATGCAAACGAATCTTCTTTCATTTGCAAACGAATCTGTATGTATTACCATGCGCATGTTTTCCTTGCAAATAATTAGTCATTCGAAACGAGATACTATAAATTAATTAATGAGGAGTTATTTGAAAAAAATGAAACGGTATCCACGGTATCTATGCTAATGTGGATTAGAGTGTGTGTCACATAATTAGTTATGTGAATTAGAGTGTGTGTCACATAGCGATCTCCAATTCTAACGTGGATTTCGCATTTCACTGTATCCACGCTACTTTTTAATACAAATTCATATGTATATGATGAACACCATGGTAGTGAGAAAACTTTTGGATGGATTCAAACATATGACCTACAAAAATAGCACAACAATCGAGTCAATGTCAACTTTTCCAAACCTAGTATGGCACGAATTCGAAATAATTACCCATATGCATGATCCTCAGTTCAAATCTTACAATGTACACCAAATTGAAACATCAATATTAAGTCTAGTACTATCTACATACAAATGTTGTTTTTACCCCCCCCCCCTCGGCACACATGCTACATACTTCCTGTATCGATCAATCTTCCTCTCCTAACCACCTTAGGAAGCTATCAGTTTCCGACACACGTTCATTCTTTCTCTCCATGTTTCGATCTCTAACTCTCTCAACTATACACACCCTCCATTGCACCCCATGTCGAGCTCTCTCTCTCTCCCTCCCACCCTCTCTCGCTAGATACATGCATTGCCTATCTAGCCCCCAACCTCTTGTGTGCATGCATGCACGTTGTCTATCTAGGTCACTCCCTCGAGACTGTCTCACTTTTTCTTCCGCACGGCGGGCCACACTCGCTCAATCTCGCTCTCTTTATGTGAGTCTCGATTAACCTCGTTTTCTTTCACACACAAATGATATATCTCCCTGTTCAGGCCTCGATCGACATACTTTATACTCTCTCACGTAGATTGTCTATCTAGGTCAGTCCATCCAAGCCGCCCCCACTTTTTTGACCTCATGGCAGGCCATGCTCGCTCAATCTCTCTCTCCCTCCCTCTCTCTGTCTCTCTTTGTATGTCTTGATTGGCCTCGCTCTTTCTCGGACACAAACAATATATCTCCATGTTTGAGCCCAATTCGACATATTCATATTGTATACTCTCTCACACACATTGTCTATCTAGGTCACTCTCTCCAACCCGTATCACTCTTTCGATCGCACGACGACCCACACTCGCCCAATCTCTCTCCCTTTATATATGTAATCGATTGACCTTGCTTCCTCCCACGCACAAAATATATCTACATGTCTGTGACTGGATCATCTCTCAAGATCTATCTTACAGCCCTCACCCTTCCCAAAAGCTCAATTGCACAATATCTCTCCAGAGCATATATATCTTTTCAATGAATGCCGGACCACATCACTTTGTCTCTCTATCTATATGTATCTCAATTGACCTTGCTTTCTCACGCCGTATCTTCCACACATTGAAGCTACCTCTCCATCCCACGCAAAGCCGGAGCTATTTACATTGCGAGGGGGACTCGAACCTTGGATTAATTTATGTAGGCATTTATTCCGGTTGTAGATCATATTTTCATAGCATTCGGCCCACAACTACTCCAAACACCGTTGCAACCCCCACACCTCCCCCAATTGATTTCCCTCTGGCTCGGTCATCGCTCTCTCGCACGTCCTTTGTCGTCTTCAACGTCGCACCATGGTATTATTGCAAAAAACTCTAATTATTACAAATAAGCTACAAAACTACACACCGATAGTCCACTTGGAATGGACCAAATTTCGACCCACAAATTAAAGTGCGACAAACTACACACCGAGGGGCCCACCTGTCATGAAACAAATTTGGACCCATATACAAATTAAAAAATAAAGGACGAGCATCGAACATGCGACCAGGGCCTTCAAGCCGCACGTCAATAGGCAACATACATAGAACAGCAATGTTTGTTGTACCCCCCTTTGTTCATATAATGTTTTTATATTACCACAACCTATTTAATGGATAACATGTAATATTATTTTTAGTACATTAGTGGGACCGGCTCGTTAGCACGTACTATTCGCCTTCACTTACTGGTGGGTTCCATGTGTGCTCTCTCTCTCCTCCCCTTCTGCGTTTAGACGCACGGGCAAACACAAAGAACTCGCGGGCGATGTTGCCGTTGACCATATCTGGACGCGTTCACAAGTTACGGCACCAGTTTCACGTACTAGTAATACTAGTCAATGTGTACGTGCAATGTACGTTAATATGGAAGTATATTAAGTGCATGCGGATATTAAGTAGGATATTATTTGCGTGTTATTATGTGATTAGCACTATTTTTGGCATGAAATTAACTGCACGCTAAACATGTTGAGCGCTCGACATGGAAGCAGTCTAGGTCGTTGGATGAGAAGGAATACATGTGGCTTGATGACGTTTTATATTTAATTTGATACGGCTCTAGCAGAACATTCAATCGATCAAACCATAGATTTCATTCAGTCTGACTCCGACTTTACATTCATACGAGGATCGATCTAAAATAAACAGAAATGATAAACGTTCGGATTTTAAGCATGGCAATCCGAACGTTTTTCATGGCAAATTTAGATTACGCGGCGGCGGCGGCGGCGTCTTGCGGTGGGAAGGGGCTCCTCTGCCGTGCTCAGTGTGTCATCGAGCCACTGACCGACGGCGACGGTGGCGTCGTGCGCCGTTGTTGGCGTACTCCTGGACGTTGGCCCTAGCTTCAAGGAAGGCCACAATGTTCTGGACTTCGGTCTCCAGGAGCGAGTCAACTGGCGGGAGGAGGCGCTTGGCGTTGGTGCAAGGAGGCGCTTGGCGTTGGTGCAAGGAGGCGGCCGACGACGGCCATCCATGCCGCTGAGGGGGGCACTGGCACCCGCGCGGGGACAGGCGCTGGCAACGGCGCGGCGGAGACATTCGTGTGCACGGGCACCGGCACGGGCACGCACGTCAGTGCACGCGCAGGCGCATGCGCTGGCAGGTGCACCGGCACGGGCGTGCACGTCAGTGCACGCGTAGGCGCATGCGCTGGCAGGTGCACGGGCGCGTGAAAGTCGGTGGGGACCTCGTGGAATCCCGTGGCATCAAGCTCGGCGACAATGTGCGGCTCCCAGCCCATCAATGCCATGGGGATGGGCGCTGGCGCAGTCGGGGCGACGGGAGCCGGAACGGGAGCGGGGACAGGCGCGGCATCTTCCTGCAAGGCCGGTTCAAGCTCGTCCCAAAGCGCCTTATGTTCTTGAGACTCCAGCTGGGTGTCTTCCTTAGGAAACTGGAAGACTAAGGGCAGACCATCGAGATGCGACATGGCGTATGTTTAGGTCAGGCTGGTTGAAGGTAGACGACAGGAGAATCGGAGAGGAAGAGAGAAGATTGTAGAGATACCGGGTAGTGCAGGGTTGATTTTAAACTGCGGCGGCGGCGACATTAAAAGTGGGAGCAGTTGGGACAAAGGTGGGCGGCGGAGCCTGGTCAAAGGGCTCACCTCCCGGTGAGCCTGCGCAGCGGTCTGCTCGCACGCCTCCCTGTCAGCCGGCGCAGCGGTCTGCTCGCACGCCTCCCATCAACTCACACGCTTGCTCGGACGGCACCTGTCGATGAGAAGCGGGACTCGTGGCGGCACGTAAACACCCACGGTTTCAATAGTGAAAGCGTTTGCCTTAACATGACAGGTCTTTGTTCCAAAATACCTTGGCTCTTCATTTGTGCAACTCGTCGTAAGTAGCTTGTCTCAAATTGAAGAAAAAAATTACAAAGGAATATTTGTGCCATATCACGTGACCATGCTCAGTTTCATGAATTTCTGGTCACTTTTGGATTTTCTGAAATTTAAAATCCAGGATTCGAAACAACATCATAACGTGCATCATGCAATAAATTTTCATGCGATACATCTGTCCTATTGTATTTCTTAAGAAAGGATTTGGTCAAACATTTTGCTTAGTTAGACTTCAGACAAGTTATATATGCAGAGTAAAAGGATAATCCGTCTGTACCAGTGCATTGCCTGATATATTAACTCTTTTTTTAGGGGTCCCTGATATATTAACTCAAGTAGTACTAGGCACGAACAAACGGGCTCAATTCTGTGCTCATCCTGGTGTAGTAGTAGTAGTACTAGGCAATGCATTGACGGGTGACCTTAGGGAGCGGCGACCGAGGGAATTGAACCATGCTCGGCGCGGTAGATAACGTTGTCTAGTTACTAAATCATCCCTCCATTGTTCATCGATAGTCATTATGGACTGGGGACATGAGGGGAATTTCCTAGGGCTGGAATTCTGGTCGCCAGATATTTCGACTCGAAACGCGGAGGCTCGACTGGTTGGGGCTGGCTAATGTGCGTACCACGCACGCCACCAGAAGGACACGAGCCCGTTTTTTTAGGATCAACACGAGCCAAGGTGTGGCTGGTACGCCGTTGGGTACCATTCGAGAATACGAAAGGAATCTTTTAAATTGCCGAACGAATCTATGTGTATTATAATGCCCGTATTTTCCTTGCAAATAGTAATCTTGATGTGGTAATTGATTTATGACGAGTTCTTAAATTAGAGTGAGTTTGTGATATAGTGATCTGAACGTGGATTTCACATTTCATGGTATCCCTAGTAAGTTTTTCATTGCAAACTCAAATTTAAAAGATGAACAATATGGTGGTGAGAAAACTTTGTATGTATCAAGCATATGCCCCCCCCCCCCACACACACACGAACACAACAACAATCCAATAAGTATAGTGCATCTAATTTTCCAAACCATGCATGTGTGACACGAATTCAAAAATACACCTTCTGTTCCTAAATATTAGTCTTTTAGAGATTTCAACAAGTGACAACATACAGAGCAAAATGAGTGAATATACACTCTAAAATATGTCTATATACATCTGTATGTGCCAGTCCATTTGAAATCTCTAAAAAGACTAATATTTACGAACGAAGGGAGTAAAATGTAAGACATGCATGGTCCTCAATTCAATATTTAAAATGAACAGGAAACTGAAACATGAATATTAAGTCTAGTACTACAGTACATGCAAATGTTGTGTTTAGGCGGAGCTATGTAGATTGTCGGGGGTTAACCCCTCGACCTTAGATAAATTTGTGAAGCTCTGTTTAGGATTGTTTAGATTATATTTGTCCCCACCCTAGCTCCCAAACACCGATTGGTTGTGCACCCCCCCCCTCCCCGAGATAATATCATCTGCCCCCACACCTTAGATGCTATATGCTGACAATAGTTGCTTGGAGCTTGTAGATCTGAGATGTAGCAGCTCACGTGATGTCTTAATATTTTTACAGGAAACCTTAATGAGTTTGAGAATTGCACACAATTTGTACAAAAACTACTCAGATGCCCTCGGATCCCATATCCAACGACCTCAAAGCTCGTAGCACCATAGCATCTAAGATGAAGGAGGACATCATATTCTCTTGTATGTAAGAATATCATGTGCTACCACACTTTAGATGCTTTGGTGATACAAGATCTTCGGAGCCGTTGGATTTGGGACCCAACAACTCCTCGGTGGATCGAATGGTTTTTTGCAGAAAAGCCCCCAAAGAGTTCAGCCACTGCTTACAAGCACAAAGACTGCTCAGATGCCATTGGATCTCAGATCAAACGACCTTGAAGCTCGTATCACCGTAGCATCCAAGCTGCGAGAGCACCTGATGTTTTCTCGCATGGGTGAATATGAGGTGCTCCTGCACCGTAGATTATATGGTGATACGAGTTCATGGAGATCTAATGACCCACAATAGGAGGTTTGAATGTTCTTGCAATATACGACTAACAGAGTTTGGGAATTGCACAGAAAGTACAAGTACTACGCATGTGCCATCTGATCACAGATCATAAGACCTATATGCTCGTATCACCGTAGCGGCTAATTAAGCTACGGGGAGCACCTAATATGAGCAATGGGGAGCCGTTGGATCCAAGATGCAGCGGCACACACGAGGCCTGAATGTTTTATTTGCAAAAAAACTTTTGAGAGTTTGACAAAGACTACTCCCAAGCCATTGGATCTCTCTTCCAACGATGTAAAAACTCATATATCGCCATAGCATCTAAGCTGCGGGGTGGATGTGATATTCTATGCCGTTGTCATTTTTGTTCGTAAACTTGCAAAGTACGTGTAACTCATGCCGTTACTTGTCTAACCGCGCAAAGTGTTTGTTCAAAAAAAACATCCTACACTGAAATATCGGAACAACACACGGGGGTCCCACTTGTCATTGATCAAATTTGGACCTAAAACTAACAAATCTGAAAGAGGAGATTCGAACTGGCAACCTGGACTACCAAGCATAAGTCGATAGCTTGAAACAACAAGGGTTGTTGGCTTTGTCCCATAACTTGATTTTATACAGTATTACGTTCAGTGGAGTAGAGGGAGTGCCTCGTCAACATGTGCATGACCGTTGACTCACTTACTAGTGGGTCCCAGGTCTGCAATCTCTCTCTCCTCTCCATCGTCTAACCTTTAGACGCACGGGCACACACGAAGAGCGGCGCTAGCTTGCCGTGGTGTTATTATAACTAAAAAAGCTTGGAAAATAGAAGAATAGCCTAGAACAAGAGACGTTGTGGCTGGTCGAGATGGAGCTAACCACACCTATCCTCTGTGCCACGTTAGCATGATGAAGCTGTGTGGCTAGTGGGTGTTTTCGACCGACTAGCTGGGTCCCGAGGTCGAACCATAGGTACTACTACATCTGATATATTTTTACACGCACATTTTTCCTCCGTGCCGAGACGTGGCACACCCTACCATGCAGTTTCGGGGTCCTCCCGGGTGGTGCACGCATATATTCTTCTTGCCGAGATGTGGGACGCCCTACCGCGCGTTTTCTGGGTCCTCCTCAGTGGTAGCGCCGAAGCAAGTAAATGAGTTGTCAAATCACGAAAGACCACCTTTCCCGCCGAGTACATCAGTGAAGCACGATGGCTAACTAGTTGGGCTAGTGCGACCGATTAGTTGGGCCGCTGCCACATTTGTTTTTTCACCCTTTTTTTATCTCCTTGCCGGCAGGTAAATTTAAATATCCACCGCGGCGTTGCTCTAGTCTTTGGGTGCGGCAGGTGCGGCAGGATTTTTATTTTTTTGATTGACGGGAGTAGGCGCGGCAGGATTTTTAATTTTTTGATTGACGGGAGCAGGCGCGGCAGTAATTAGTCATGATGACTCCACCTGTAAAACCCACTGCTCCCTGATGTGAGAAGTCATCGACTGGTGTTTTCCCATGGTGAAAACCTAAAGATTCCCCGCTCCTCGGCTGGTTCCCTCCGCCTTCCCGTAAATTGCATTGCCTTTCAGCCGTTTCGCGCCCTTTGCTTCCTCTCCCCATTGCTTCTACCTGGTGCCATGGCGCTGCAGCAGATCACGGAGTCTGAGGTGAGGTGCCTGACACAGAAGCTCGAGGCCAAGGATGCGGAGCTCGGGGCCAAGGACATGGAGCTCCGTGAGCTCAAGGAGGAGAGGAGTGACATGCTCCTCCGTTATGTGCGGGAGTTCACGGAGCTTCAAAAGCGGCAGGCGTCCACCACAAAGATGCTCGAGGCGTCGGCGGTGTTGCTGCAGAAATCGGGAGATACGATAGGCCGTCAGGGGAGGCGGATGGAGCGCGAGCGGACCGATCGTGACGAGGTCCATGATCGCCTCAGCCACTTGGTGGACAAAGTTGCCACGCACGTGTTGCGGCTACGCGATGCCTACCGTCGTGCCAGCGCGACCATGCCGGCCGTCGGGCTAAACCCGTTCGACCACCCCGTCGACTTCAAAGAGCTGTGGCTTCCTGACCTTGTCTCCTTCTTCACCTATATCTCCGAGGAGCTAAGCCGTCTCCGTGCGATGGTGGGGGCGGAGCTGGACAAGGAGGGGTTGCGGGCTGCAGTCACCGTTGCCGGGTGAATCCTCTTAGGGCTCCGTCACCGGAATCCATTCGTGCCATTGGACGCCATCTTTGACGAGCGGGCTCCCGTCGACCGGGAGCGGGCTTTGCGGGCCGTTGCACCCTGCATCACCAACGTCGTGCGCCTCGAGAAGCAGAGGGACTTCGGTGGTGTTTAGGCGTCCTCTGCATGGGCATGTCCATGTCTCGGCGCAACATGACCGTTGGATCAAAATCAAACGGTGCAGATCAGTCACTGTAGCACAAAGCGTGTGGGTGTGTTTGGTTGCATTCTCATCTCAATATAGTTACATTATTGTTCATATAGTTGACATGCGCACAACATCATTTGCTATCGCCATATCTTACTCCTACACTAGCAACAAGATTATGTAGTACTGACGTATGAACCACTGCACATGCCTAGTAGTAGGAGCACTGTGTATGTTCAAGTGGCTACCGTGTTTCGCACTCCTCCGTCGTAAGAGTGGAAACGCTTGTTGTAATCATTTTTTTCTTCAGAAAAAATAGTGAACTCGCTCTACCATGCGCATCCTCCTCGACGGTTGTCGGGTACTTTGCTACTCACTTTCGCCGACGTGTGGGACAGCCATCATCAGGGTCCACCAGCCATGCACTAAATTACTCCGTAGTAGAGTGCCCAACTGCACAGTAGACTTCCCCGATCGAAGCGTCGCAGTAATGCCCAATGAGCCGTCAAATCACAAAACCCCCTCCTTTCCAGCGGTAAGTTGGACGGACAAAGCAACCATCATTTCACTCTTCTCTCTCAGCTTCCTCTCTACCCAACCGTTGCTTCTCCCTCATCTTGTTCCTCATTTCTTCCAGAAAACACCGACCTGCTTCTGCCATTGTTCTTCTCTCCCAAAGAAGGAAAGGTGAGCGCATCAATGGTGTTGATTCTGGCCAAGGCCCGGTCTTGCAACCCTGATACTGATCCTATAACTCCCTCTCTATTCTTCTTTTGGGTTTGTGATTATGGTTTCTTTTCTTTTATTTATGTTTGATAGTTTCTTGATGGATGCCGGAGCACCGGCCGAAGTGATGTCTATGGCTCTGGCAAAAACCGTCGAGGCTCATGGTACGAAGAAGCGCAAGCACCCCACCGATACTACCGCAGACAAACTCAAAGCCATCATCCTGTCCAAGCCCCCCTCTCCGGGATCCCTCATTAAGCAAGTCCAGGTAATATCTCTTCTTGACGATCTTTTTCTCGGTCTTTATCGTGTTTTTCATCTAACACGCAGTACTAGTACTAGTAGTACCACTTTCTGGGTGATCTTGCATGTGATTTTTGTGTGCCAAATGGCGGTTCTAAATTCCTCATTTGACCAAAACATGCAAGAGGTTGACACTGATTTCTTATAGATTACTTTCAACTACTTTATGAACATCACTGCTACCTTTGAAGAGGGTATATTTGCATCAGTAACTTGTCTTATGGATATTGCAAGTAATCCCTCTGCTCTCATGCCTTTGAAGAGATGTTCTAGTGTCTTTATTCACTCATTTCTGTGCGTATGTGTAGTCATATATGGAGTAAAATATCAAAAATCATCTTATATTTCTGAACGGAGGTAGTAATAAAATATTTGGTTTCTGTTTGAATTAGAACCAGGTCCGCGGTGGCTCAAAGTCATGCCGTGTGAACTGGAAGACCTGAGGATGAGTTCTACTGCTAAACTATCCAGCTGTTGTGTCCTTGTCGTGACGTGTCCTGAACTAGTGTTTTCCTGTAGCATTGTTGTCAGGCGTGTTCTCGAGGCTGTACTTGACCACAACAATTTCCTGGCTATGCCTTCGATTACGAAGGGTGTGGTTCTTGTAAAGCTTCCCGACAAATCTGATGCGTCCTGTCTTCATCGCCATGTTTATGAGTGGAAAGACCACTCTGTTAGGTTCTCCAAGGTTGACGAGATGGTGACTTTGCTTGTCTGTAGTAAGTACTATTGTTCAGTACTTGATTTGTGTTTTTGAACCCTGTATTGTTTAGTACTGCCGCTTTTGGTGTGTGGTGAGTCCTGAGAACAGTCTATGTTAATGTTTGTCCACTCAATTTAGTCTGTATATTTTGAAGTATCCAGATCATCTTTTTTGTGAGGACGGTTTATCAATTATAGTTACACTCCAATATCTGTATGCATTGCAGGGTTTATCGCACCCACCAGGATTTCCAGTCCCATGGATGTTCGGTCCATACGATTTGTCACGACCTTTGGACTGTCCTGCTTGTGGGAGTAGGTGGGGGCCTGCATGCCACGCGTAGTTGGATGACCAATCTTCTGTTTAGTACTTCAACATAGTGATTTGCTGGTAAGGATTCACTCGTGTCACATCAAGTAAATCTTATTGATTTACTGTCTACATCTTATTGATTTAATGTCCTGTTTTCTTTCTTTTGCTGCAATTTTACGATGCAGGTTTTGCCATGTGACATTCATCACAGAATAAACCATTTGGTTTGCTCTACGATGGATATTTTTGCAGGTTTCACTTATTATGTCGTGTCAGTAACGAAGGCACTGTCCATCACTTATATTACTGGAAAAATTTGATCAGTCTGTTGTCTGAGTACAAGCTGAATCCCTATGATGAACTACAGTTTGGTTTAACAAACACGCCACAATTAGTCCTTCTCGCGTTTAAAAGAAATGAAGAAAAAGACTAGATCACGGTCACGGAGCCTAGTCAAGTTAGAAAGCTGATCATAGCAGATCAGCCACGATCGCCGCTGTCTCGCACATTGGTACCACCTTCAGCAACGGATTGAGCACCAGCAGTTGCTCTTGCACTGATAGCGGCAGCAGCTCAGTCTGATCCAGCTGAGGATTGGGCACCGACCGCGTCAGCGGATCAGGCTGATCTACGGGAGGATCGGGCATCAACACCGGCACCTGCTCCGACACTGGCACCAGCTCTATAAGGAGCACCATCTCCGGCAGCAGCAGCGGCACTACCAGTCGCACCGGCCCGGGCACCAGCAACGGCTTCGGCACCTGCACTAACACTTGCACTTGCATCTGCTCCGGCTCGTGCAGCGGCAACAGAACCAGCAGTTGCACCGGCAACAGACTGCGCTGCAGTTCGCACTTCATATACCAAAGTCCTTACAAAAACCGACATGTCCACCTTCTTGGTAAGCATTAGCCGCCCAAGTGCTTCATTCTTTTTTCTTTCCATGTTGTTTCACATGATTCACTGTGTTGATCTAACTGTTTGTGTATGTCTTCTTGTTTGCAAACAGAGAATTCCTAGAGCAACGAGGGAGTCGTTCAACAATCCGGGCAACCGTGGCCAAGTTTCTCTTACCATGCGCAGCCTTGGTGTGAATGAACCTGCTCAATATACCGTAAGTACAAAGGATGGTCGCATGATGATTGATGCTAAAGGATGGTCAAGGTTCAAATCTAAATCATATCTTGCGATGGGGGATGATGTCAAAATCGAACTTTCTCGGCAAGGAGAGCTGGTCCAAATCAACTTTGAAATTCTTCAGTAGCAGCACGCAACTGTCGAACTGATCTATCCTCTGAGAGATTTTGA
This sequence comes from Aegilops tauschii subsp. strangulata, assembly GCF_002575655.3. NCBI lineage: Eukaryota > Viridiplantae > Streptophyta > Magnoliopsida > Poales > Poaceae > Aegilops > Aegilops tauschii. Next base: position 353,914,081 of record NC_053036.3, read on the forward strand.
TGTAATACTCTGGCATGGTGAAACAAGTGTCCTGTGTGTATAAGTAGTACGACAGTATCGTTGATAGAATTGCAACTTTGATTGCTTGTTAGGAACTGTCCTTTGATTTCATTCCAACAGCTGCCGTGCTTTATTCAATTTTGTGTATTCGCCTTGCGACAGCATCTAAAACCAGCGCCATACCGACCGCTTGCAATATGAAAAGCGCTGAGGTAGAACACATGGGCCCCCAAACATGCAGGCCCACCGGCCTGTGGCCCAAAGTCCAGAACCGTGAGCCTGTCTGAGTATTTCTCAGCTGAAACCCCATAATGCACGTGTGTTGCACGTAACATCAAGATGCATTTGTATGAGTATTTTATCTTGTGAGAGAAAAGGATGAATGAGGGAAAGCCTTATTTGCAAATGTGGAGAGGTGTGTGGGTACCTTTTTGCAAAATTGCCATAGTTTCCTTCCTATCCGTCAGATATAAATCGGACGGCCTATATTGCAGGATGGCAGGCACACCATCATCACCAACTCGTCTATATCGTGTTAAAAAAACTCTGTTTTTTATAAATATATATGTTATATATATTCCCCTTGATTTTTCTTATGTATAAAGTTGTGATATAAAAGATCTTTATATTTCTTTACAGAGGGAGTATCTCTCTGTCACAAATATATTTATGTGTAACTAGTTACTCCTGTATTTGTACTTCCTTTCGCTGATGTGTGGGGCATCCGGCAACGGGGTCCACGTGCCATATGCACCAAATTAGAGTGCATAACTGCACAGTATACACACCCCGGTCGTAGCGCCGCAGTAATGCCCAATGAGCCGTCAAATCACAAAAAACCCCACCTTTCCAGCTTTAGCAGTAAGTTGTACGGACGAAGCGGCAATATTTCACTGGGCCTGAATCTCCTTCTCCCTCCTCTGCTTGTTCAGAGAAAACCCCCGCTCGGCGATTGCATAGGGTTTTCTCATGGAGAACCTGGTACGAATTCTTCATCCATCCCAGATAAATCCAAGTCCCTTGATCGCGGGTACTCCTAGGATGGTAGCCGCCGCCGTTGATGCATTTTTCTTCCTACTGAATCTAGTGTGTTTCATTTGCAGTGCCCAAAGTGCGAGGACCCTACAGGTTTATGCGCCCTCGGCGAGACGCCACACTTGTTCCTTCTCATCCTAACATAGGATTTTAAAACGCGCACAGTATGTTCCTAGAATCCTCTTTTCTATCCGGGAGGGTGGGGTTTTTTGAACATGCTGTGGACTAATTTGGAAACTTGGATTGCTATATTTGGATAAAAGGTACTAGCACCATGGTCAACACTGACGTGAAGGAGGAAATTATTTCTAGATTTGGATATAGGGAATACATTGTGTTCTCATATTATTTTTCCTGCAGTGCATTCCTTGCTATGCCAGAACACATGTACTCAAGATGCTCGGCCTTGCCATAACTGAATACACCAGTTTAATGGTCACAGTGAAGACAAGCCATGGATATAAGTTTCGAGTTGGGTTCATGAACCAAGAAGATCGCTGCTTTTTATGGTCGAACTTGGATAAACTTTCTCAAGTGTTATGGACTGAAAGTTGGCGCACGAATGTTGATGGAAATAGCAGAACCTGGTCTAATCTTCACTGCGATCTTCCACCCCGACGTCGTTCCAATTGTTCATCCATGTTAGTTTTGTATTTGGTTCTTGCTTCTTGCCTCGATTACTTCTTAATCCACCTATTCTGTCTAACTAATCACAATTTGACTTTAGAAGTAGCAACGAATCTCTCACGAAGATGCTACTTCTAACTAATATTTTCTTATAATTGGTGGCACGTGTAGGTTTTTTCAGAGTTAAGCGGGCTACCCGTTTGTTATTCTATAAGAACTCGGCTGTTACTCATGGCACTGAAGTTGACTTGGACGACATCCACAAGTTCCTACATTTTGTTGACCGTCTTGAGGTCCTTGTGGGGCGTTTCAATGGTCGAAGGCGATGTGGGATATGTGTGCCACTGCTGCACTCGTTGAACAGTTCCAAATGTGTTGAGAAACTTATGGTACGAGCTGTTTTCTGTTATATATGTTGTTCATAAACTCTTGCTTATGCACAGTTTTACAGTTGTGATCTTCTTGAAACAAGAACTGCCCGGGTCTATTGTTCCTATACAGATGCCTGACCATGGTCGGGTCAGACTTGCGCTTGGTCACAACATGATGTTTATGTCGACCTACTCCATTCCCCTTGGAGGTGAAAAGATACTTATTCATGGGTGGTCTCAAATAATGAAGGCCTGTCCATCTTGGAGAATAGGACAGAAGATTATGTTCCTGCTTTTCCATGGCTCTAAAGCGAATATCCTGTTTATTGACCACATTGCGAGATGAAGCCGCTTTCAGAAGGTTGTGGATGCGCGGGGTGGCGCCTGGGCCTTGTCCTGGGGCTTGGCGGCCTCACCCTTTGGTTAACTGTAGGCAAAGTAGCACTGTTCGAGGCGTGCTTTGTACGGTTGAACCTATATAAGTACTCATACTGTTTTCAGCTATGGTTGTTAAGTGCCCGTACTGGTTTCAGTTAAGGTTGTTAAGTACTCTTGTTGCTTTTACAGTCTATCGTGTTTCTTCAGTCCTGTCTTCCTCGAGCCGCCAAAACCAAACCAGCGCCGGCGGGGCCGCCTGCTTCCGCCTCCCACGGCTAGCTGCGCCTCAGCGCACGCATCGCCGCCCCACCGTCTCCTAAATCATTAATGCCGACCTCCGAGGCCTCGCCGTCGTCCTTCGCGCGCTTTGCTGCGCTCGCCGCGGCGCCGCCCTCTCGCGTTGTCAACATGGTCAACAAACAAGAGGAATCGGCAAAGGACTATACATGGAGAGGATGACAGTAGGGGCCCACCATGTCCATGGCCGGACGCAAGGAAGTTCCTCATTTTTTGTTATATATATATACTCCATTGTCAGCGTATGGAAAAAGAAAATGCTTCCTGCTAGTGGTTTCCTGACATCTGGGACCCACGACATTGTCAGCGTATATAGTCAATAGACAAGAGACCAACACAAGATCGGCTGACACCTGGGCCGTAGCTACTCGAGCAGTATTTTTTTATTGTTGAGACGGAGCAGGGTTTCAACTGAGCTGTGGCCCGTCTAGCCCAGGCTTATATTTTATGTTCACCACATGACCAGCCCAGCTATTTTTTGTTTGTGAAAATGAGCCCAGTTTATTTTTTCTGAAGAATACCCAATCCAGGCCTACTTATTTTTCTACGCCCTGATGTGCTGCAACTCTTTCAAGACGCCTGCAAATCTTGAAAGTAATATGAAATGGGCTATAAATATAAAAAGAGATGACAAATTGGCAATTACTTTATAATTTCTGAATTTTTTCACATTTTCAGATTCCAATTTCACTGGGCTTTAACCTAATTCAAATATATATTCAAAGTACTTTAAATCTGGCTCGACATTTCAGTATTAAAAATAGTTTGGAACCCACAAAAATATGCGAAATTTCGTTTAAATTTTTAACCCTGGCCCTGGCCAACAAAAAAATGGACTGCAATAAATTGCATAAGAAGTTGCAATGAGCTAAATATAAATCATTAAAAAAAGAAAAAAAGTCCATTTTACTCCCCTGAAGAAAATGGGTTGTTCGCATAACCCCCTGAACTTTTTTTTGGTTCACTTAACCCCCCAATCTTATCAATACAGTATAAAAAATCATCATTGGTGGTTTGCACGGGTGGTTTTGCTGACATGGCCGAGGTCAAAGTGGTTTGTTGACTAGTGGGCCATGTCGTAGCGCTCTGGGCTATCGTCTTCCTCAAGCACACGGCATATGTGCTCGCCACCGCCACCGCCACCGCCATGCTCTGCCTTCTCCCTCCTCTGCCATCCACTGCCACACTCTCCCTCCTCTGCCCTCGACCGCCACGCTCGCCCTTCTCCCTTGTTTGCCCTCTCTCACAACTCATTCTTCCCCCTATCTCTCGGATTCGAGCACCGCCGCGAACAACATAGAGCGGTGCCCGCCGTAACGTAGCCACCAGCCACCCCTCACCAAACCACCATGTCCCAAGCCTCCAACATCTCACGCCGGTCCTGTGTACCAAAGGATTCGAGCCCCAAAGCCCGGAGCCGAGCCAATCGAGCTGTCTTCTCCAACTGCGGCTGTCGGACGCCAGCGACCGATTTGCCGCGCACGGACGATCCCCGGCCTAGCCTTCGCCCCCATTAGACTCGTGCTGAGCCTCTCCCAGTTTCCCATCTCCTCTAGAGCTCGAACTCATGTTGTAGCCATCGTCCACACGAGCTGAGCGCCGCCGTCCGCCATGGCTGACGTGCTCCTCGTTCCGAGCTCCCCTTGTGTCATTCAGTTGCCTGCCGTTCTCCCCTTGGTCCGTAGATTCCATACACCAGCCTAGTTTTCTCGGGTTCTAGCTGTAACGTCGATGTCGTCGTTGCCATGGCTCTGCCGCCGCTCAGATCCGCCGCTTGCCTGCTTCTGGCCACCTTAGAGCCTCCCGCGACCAACCATGGATGCACGCGAGCGCGGGCTACACCCTGGAAATCTCCAACGCCGCTATCGTGGCCTCTGGTGGGACACCGCCGTGATTTGAGGTCATCGGCGGTTATCCCTAGCCGTACCGACCGACGTGGCATCATTAGTTTAGGATGACTAAGTATAGTCTGAAACACTGACATGTAGGTCCCCTCTGTTAATGATGCAGAAATGGCTAAATTAATCCCATGTTTGTCTATGCACAACTGAGATGTGGGCCCCATGTGTCAAGTTTGACTTGGCACAGTCAGCGTTGATCGGGCCCAGTAGTCAGTGAGGTTGTCTAGCTTAGAGGGACCCACCAGCAAGTCAAATACCGCCTTTGACCATGTCCAAGTCATCAGCCTACCGAGGTAAACCAGTCAAGGATGTTATTTGACCGGTATGGGATAGTTGAGGGGGTAAGGGAACCGAAAAAAACATCAGGGGGTTATGTGAACCACCAAGTTTATTCAGGGTAGTAAAATGAACTTTTTTCTTAAAACAATAGGGAATGGTCTGACTTGTGGGCCTATTAAGTTGACGCGTATGCAAGATTTTTTTTACTTATTATATACGACAACAAACGATTCTAGCAGACGTAACCGTTGGATGTCAATCCAACGGCCGTCGTGTTTCTTCAATCTCTGATCTTCTTGCTCTAGCCGCCAAATCCAGCGCTGGCGGGACCGCCTGCTCCCGCCTCCCGTGGCCGGCTATGCTGCCGCGCAGGCCTCACCGCCCCTACTACTCCCACCGCTGGCCAGGCCATCCCTCTACTCACCCACATCCCTCCACTGCTGTGGCTTCGCCGCCTCCGCGTCATTCCCTTCCTGTGTCTCGCCGTCGTCCATCGCGCTGGTGTTCTCGGCACGACGAGGTCAATGTTGTCAACAAACGACAACATCGGAAGAGGGACGTACATGGAGAGGCTGACAGCTGGGACCCACATGGTCCATGGCCGCACGCAAGCAAGTACCTCCTTATTACGCCAAAAAGAATGAATATTCCCGCTGACAGCTCGGACCCACCAGCTATATCTTCGCACGCAAGGAAGTGCCTCCTTATTACGCACAAAAAAATGAATACTCCCCCTGCTAGCTGGGACCCACCATAGTGGGAGGCTGACTTGTGGGCCTACTAAGTTGACGCGGACGGAGGGCTTTGTCAACTTAGTCGACAAACGATTCTATCACGAGTGATCATTGGATTGTTAACATCCAACGGTCGTCCAGCTTCTTCAACCTCTGATTTTCTTGCTCCAGCCAACCAAACCACCGCGTGCTCTTGCCTCCCGTGGTCGGCTGTGCTGCCGCGGAGGCCTCACCGCCCCTACTACTCCCACCGCTGGCCAGGCCCTATGGCGACGGCAGCCTCACACCGCAGCCGAACCAGTGAACCCTCGTACTCCTCTCCGCGTGGGCATCCACTGCCGCGTTTTCCCCGGCCGGCTCCGCGTCGTTCCCTTCCTAGGCCTCGCCGTCGTCCACCGCCTTGGTGCTCTCGGCATGGTGTGGTCAATGTGGTCAACGAACGACTTCCATCGGAAGAGTACTGTACGTTGAGAGGCTGACAGATGGGTCCACGGCCGCAGCAAGGAAGTGCCTCCTTATTACGCGCAAAATAATTATTCCTCCACCTAACATCAGGGACCCACCGGACGGACCATCGTATTTCGCAAAAAAAAACATTTCCCCCAAACTGCTGGGACCCACCAGCTACATCTTCGCACGCAAGGAGGTGCGTCCATATTACGGGCAAAAAAAATTGATTCGCCCCCCTGACTGCTGGGACCCACCAGCTACATCTTCGCACACAAGGAACTGCCTGACAGTCGGGACCCACCTGGTCGAAGCGTACGTAGCTTTGTCATTCTGGTTGCGAACATGTACGTACATACTGGTCGATGTAGAGGCGCGCACGTGTCGTAGTAGAGGCGCGCACGTAGCATGTACACGTACGTACAGCGGCCAGGGTGCAAGAAAGAAAATACGGCCACGTATGTACATACGGGCGGGGTCTCGAACGCCTACTCGCGCATACGTACGGCCAGGGCTCGTGTACATGGCTGGGTCGGAACGGAGAAACTGCGTCGTCGTCGTTTTCATGGGGAGCCAACCGGCTGGGTCGGAACGGAATGTGTCGTCGTGTTCATCGGGAGCCAACCGGCTTGGATGGAACAACCGATGGAAACAAGGCCTGGCATACCGCAGAATGGAGGAAACGGCCTTGTGTTCGACCGGCCACGGTCGAAACGGGATCCTGTTCATCGGGAGGGGTCTGGCGTACCGCAAAACGGAGGAAACGGACTTCTGTTGGACCTCCTACGGTCGAAACGGGGTCCTGTTGACCGGGAGGGGTGTGGCGTACCGCAAAACGGAGGAAACGGACTTGTGTTGGACCGCTACGGTCGAAACGGGGTCATGTTCATCAGGAGGGGTGTGGCGTACCGCAAAACGGGACTCCACGAGCTACTGTTCATCCACCGTCGACCTCCTCCAGCCTCCACGGGCTACTGTTCATCCACTGTCGACCTCCTCCGGCCTCCACCTGCGACTGTTCATCCGCGGGCTCCTGTTCATCCAGCCTCCACCGCGTGCTCCTCCACCGTCTACTGTTCAACCAGCCCTCTCCGCGGGGTCATGTTCAACCACCCCTCCACAGGCTACTATTCATCCAGCCCTCCACGGGGTCCTGTTCATCCATCGGCTCGATCGATCGGGGTACTGTTCATCCAGCGGCAACGGCCTCTACTACCACGGGGTCCTGTTCATCCAACCCCCCACCGGGAACTGTTCATCCAAACCCCCTCAACAACGCTCACTATTCATTCAGGGAAGGAGGTAGCAGTGTTCGATCGGCTTTAGTTAGCAGCAGTAGCGAAGGAATCACTCGGGTTCAGTTAACAGCAAGGGAACGATCGATCGCTCAGGTTCAGTAACGCATAGCCTGCAGTGCAATCGCTCAGGTTCAGTTAGAGCCCAACGCCTCGCACACACGCGCATACGTATGAGAGAAACGTGCATCGCTCGGCCCCCGACCACCCACCGTAACCGGGAACTCCCCAATATTTTCCTCGCCCTCGCTTCTACCACGGTTTTTTCCGTCATGGACGGCCCAAAGAATGTCATGCAGCTGCGTCTCTGGCCCACCCAGGACAAAAAGCCCATTTTCTGTCATGATTTTTTGTCATAGAAGTAGGACCCCACCACATCTATGATGATACCGGGTTTTGAAACAATTATCATCATAGAAGTGTCATAAGTATGACATAAAAAAAATTCGTTCGGCCCAAAATGTCACGGATTTGTCTTTTTTTGTAGTGTACATTATAGGCGGTTCCCAAACATAATGATAAAGTTTTTACTCCCCCTCCACCAACAAGCACACTCCATGGTTGGTCCGAAACAACGGGTACTGTCCATACCAACAATAGTCCTGGGAGAGTTTCGTTTTGAAGTTATATTTTGATTTTATTTCGAGCATGGAACTGGGCCTCCCGATTACCAGCCACTTTCTCGTGAATGACAAGTGAATAAACACTCATCGTGAGAATAACCCACCTAGCATGGAAGATAATGACAGCCCTCAGTCGCTACATGAGCGATTCGGGCATACAAAACATATTATTATTTGAAGGTTTAGAGTTTGGCACATGCAAATTTACTTGGAACGGCAGGTAAATACCGCATATAGGTAGGTATGGTGGACACATATGGAACAACTTTGGGTTTATGGAAGTGGATGTACAAGCAGTATTCCCGCTTAGTACAAGTGAAGGCTAGCAAAAGATTGAGGAGCGACTAACTAGAGAGCGACAACAGTCATAAACATGCGTTGAGATTAACCAACATTGAGTGCAAGCATGAGTAGGATATAAATCACCATGAACATAAATATCGTGGAGGCTATGTTGATTGTTTCAACTACATGCGTGAATGTGCCAAGTCAAGCCACTCGAATCATTCAAAGGAGGATGCCATCCTATCATACTACATCATAACCATTTTAATTCCATGTTGGCACTCAAGATAAACCATTATAAACTCCTAGCTAATTAAGCATGGCATGAATAACTATAATATGTAATTTTCATTGCAAACATGTTTCATTCATAATGGGCTGAATCAAGAACGATGAACTAATCAAATTTAGAAAAACAAAATAGGTCGAGTTCATACTAGCTTTTCCTCATCTCAATCATTTCATCATATATCGTCATTATTGCCTTTCACTTGCATGGCCGAATGGTGTGGATAATAATAATAGTGCACGTGCATTGGACTAAGATGGAATCTGCAAACATTTATTCAAAGGAGAAGACGGGGTAATATGGACTCTTTGTTAGATCAACAATAATGGATATGAGAGCCACTCAACATTTTCATCGTGGTCTTCTCCTTACGATCCAAAGAAAGGAAAAGGAATTTCAAAGAAACACACTGAAATGTTTTTTTAGTTTTTGTTTTTCTGAAGAAAGTAAAACAATAACAAGAAAAACTATTTACACGGGAAAGCTCCCAACAAGCAAAAGAAGAACGATAAATCTTTTTGGGTTTTCTTTTAATACTACTACTAGATAAACTAGAAAAAAAACTAAAAATAAGCGAGAACTATTTTTTGGATTTTCTCAAAGTTTTTCAAACACAAAAGAAATAAAGAAAGAGAAGTAAACTAACATGGATAATACAATGAAAAAGTATGGACATCGACAACTAGAATGAGTGTGTGAACATGAATGTAATGTCGGTGAGAAATGCGTACTCCCTCAAGCTTAGGTTGTTGCCCTAAGTTGGTCTATGGCCACGACTGGCCCGGATTGTATCCAAAATCGTAGTTGGGGTTGTACTGTGCTGCGGCAGCTATCGCTTGGCGAGCTGCCTCATGGAGGCGAGCGGCCTCCCACTACCGCAGGATGTTGCTAACGCGACACTGCGATCAGAGACCCTTCTATGAAACTATGTGCGATGCATTAATCACAAACGGGGATGTAAAAAACCGACAAAAAAGGTGCAAAACATTTGCGATGGAGGATGCATCAAACACGGTTCAGATTTTAGTTGCGTGTGCGATGCAGGGCATACGGTTGATCCAGATGAACTGTTTGCGATTAGACAGAACAACAGAAACGGGCAGCCATATCAATGCGTGTGCGATATATGGAATACAGTTCGCTCTGATGAGCTGTTTGCTATTAGGGAAAGAACAGAAACGGTCAGCTAGATAAAGGTGTGTGTGATATACGGCATACGGTTCAGTCGAATGAACTATTTTCGATTAGGGAAGAGAACATAAATGGTTCAACTTAACACGATGTGTGTGATATGCGGCAAAAAGGCCCAGATATTAATTCAAGAACAAGTACACAGAGGTTAATTTGACATACATGACTTATAAGTTTCATAGAAATCATATCACTTTTTTTGGAAAACAAGTACACCGAGTAATTGCGTTGAATGTATATAGTGCTCCATCCTATTAGTTGAATTAACCTCGAGGTCCAAGTTTTGGAAACATGTCGTAAAGTAACGGGATAGACCTTCATTCAAGCCAATCAACATGTGTTTAAAAAACAAAAATTATCAAAAAGTAACGAGATAGACCTTCTTCAAGCCAATCAACATGTGTACAAAAAAACAAAAAATGTCAAAAATTACAAAACAAGGACCCCGAGGTTAATTCAACTAATATGATGGAGCACTATATACATTCAACACAATTAAATGTTTACAGTGACCCATCACATCAGTTAATTTAACATCGAGGCCACTTCCCATCCGGTTACCCGTCTGATGACTACTCAAGCCTCAGCACACTTAACTTGGGAGTTCTGTAGATGAGCTATCGGTAGGGAAGCTGTTCCTTGCTGTTGTAGGATCCCTCTTTGCATACTTTATTGGGCACCCGGATGACCGACTGCTGCCGCCCAATGGTCAATGCCACATCCCCCGCATGGCAGTTTTTGCAGCGGGTAACTTCATCATCACGCCGCGCCCGACGCAACCGCATGCACACGAACATGCGTGATCGTGCGCTGGCCCCAAACACTGGCAGCACAACTTATAAATTGACGGATGGAGTACTAGTTACAATGATGCATATAATTAAGCAAAGGGATCGCACATGTTTGTATTGACTGGAACGAGAATGCAATAGCACAATAAGAATTAAGGCCATGATGATGCAATCGCAATGGTGGTTACACGAGGAAAGAAGAAAGATGCATCCATCAACGTATGACCTCCTCCTCCTGAACTTAGTGCGCCGGGCCACCGACCGGCGGCTAAGGAGCGGCAGCTTTTGTGGCGAGGTCAAGGTGCTTCTTAGCAAAGGCATCCAAGGCTTCCAGCCGGTTGAAGAAGGCCAACATCGTAGCCTCCTCACTGGCCTTGTAGATACCTATGTACATGATTCGCTCATACACGTGGATGTGTAGGTCGACAAAATCTTGCAGGGCGAGGCACCTCACGGCGAGTGAGGGAGTCCTGGACTAAGGGGTCCTCGGGCGTCCGGCCTGTTAGCCATGGGCCGGACTGATGGGCTGTGAAGACATGAAGGCCGAAGACTATATTCGTGTCCGGACTGGACTCTACTTGACGTGGAAGGCAAGCTTGGCGACCGACTATGAAGATTCCCTTTGATGTAACCGACTCCATGTAACCCTAGATCTCTCTGGTGTCTATATAAACCGGAGAGAGTAGTCCGGATAGGGATACTCATTACTTCACATAGGCTAGACTTCTAGGGTTTAGCCATTACGATCTCGTGGTAGATCAACTCTTGTAATACTCATATTCATCAAGATCAATCAAGCAGGAAGTAGGGTATTACCTCCATAGAGAGGGCCCGAACCTAGGTAAACATCGTGTCTCCCGTCTCCTGTTACCATCGATCCTAGACGCACAGTTCGGGACCCCCTACCCGAGATCCACCGGTTTTGACACCGACATTGGTGCTTTCATTGAGAGTTCCACTGTGCCGTCGGCAAAGGGCTCGATGGCCCCTTCGATCGTCAGTAATGACGTTGTCCAGGGAGAAACCTTCCTCCCCGGACGGATCTTCGTATTCGGTGGCTTCGTACTGCGGGCCAACTCGCTTGGCCATCTGGAGCAAATCGACAGCTAAGCCCCTGGCCATCAGGTCAGATTCGGAAGCTTGAACTATGTTGCGGACGTCCGTGGAGACTTGATCTTCGACGGATTCGAGACCGCGGCAACCGCTCCCTGTCGCTCCGATGAACATGGCTTAAACCTGTCATCAGGCCGAATCCAGGAGATATCTCCTGTAGCAGCTCTGGCCTTAGATCCGGAGCAGATCAAGTCGTCCGAAAATGGGAAGTTCAACCCCATCACGGGGGCTACCGATTCTGTGGCATTGGAGCCGCACGCAGATTCCACTTCATACGGTATCTGCATCAACGGAACCCCGGACCCGTCTCCTATGTCGAGTTCCGAACCCTATGAGCCCGCGGATACCGAACTCGATCGGTTATCGATCTTCAAGTTCAGCACCGCAGATGTCTTCCAACACTCGCCCATGGGCGACCTACTAAACTCACTAAAAAACCTATCCCTGGCAGATGACTCCTCGCCGAACTATGTTCGGTTCGAACTTATGGCGGATGATGGAGAATTTTGCTTCCCACCCGCCACCCACTTCATAGCCACTGTTGAAGACCAAACCAACACGCCTGACCCCCGCTCCGAAGACATCGATGGTATGGACGACGATGAGGGGCAAAGCCAGAGCTTACTACCCGCTAGACACGGGATGACCATTTCCTGGTATGACGTGTGTATGATAGACACACCTTACGACGCTCTCGATGATGACCAGGAGGATCCAGTCGAGGATAAACCCCCTGGTACACAGTCTGAACATCGGCGCCCACGGTGCCGCTCTAAGTCACATCGCTCAAGAGAAAACACTGCTAGCACCAGGGAAGACAACACTCCGGACAATGAAGACCCTGTTGAGGTAGAATCCGAACAGGAGGAACAGGAAAGCGGGCAAGACAGCCCTGATGAACAGGCCACATATGGAGACTCGGAGGACAGCAATTATCTCCCACTCTCCGAGGAAGAGGAGATCCTCGGCAACGAGGATTTTATCGTGCCTAAGGAACCTCTCGAGCAGGAGCGCTTTAAACGCCGGCTTATAGCCACTGCAAGGAGCCTAAGGAAGAATTAGTTGCAGCTTCAAGCAAGCCAAGATTTGCTCAATGATAGATGGACCGAGGTCCTGGCCGCCGAAGAATACGGCCTTAGCGGCCCAGACGAAAGCCACCCCAAGAGTAGGTGGCTCCCTCAATACGATGGCAGGGCGTTGGAGCCCACACCACCATGGGATAATGCGGTGGGCCGACCACAGTTTGGTCCGGACAAAGCAGCAGCCCAAGCAGAGCACCATACCAACCCATCCGGCCGTCCAAGCAAGAATAAAGCAGCTCGGGGGAACACTCGCGACATCCAACAAGACCTGGAGGGTAGAACAGGACACACAAAATCGACACCCAGATCGCGGGGACATGCCCCGACCAGTGATGACGGCTATCTATTCGGACACAACAGACCCGACCATGCTCGGTCCAAAAACCGTAAGCGGAGTCCGCCGGAGGTGCTTCACGGTGTGGCCCAACATAGAGGAGCCGCACACCCTCTCTGCTTCACTGACGAGGTAATGGAGCATGAATTCCGAGACGGGTTCAAACCCATTAACATCGAATCATACGATGGAACAACATATCCCGCGGTATGGATTGAGGATTACCTCCTCCATATTCACATGGCTCGCGGAGACGACCTTCATGCCATGAAATACCTACCTCTCAAGCTCAAAGGCCAGCTCGGACTGGCTAAACAGTTTGCCAGAAAATTCTATTGGCAACTGGGAAGATTCGGAAGACGCCTTTCGGGACAACTTCCAAGGAACATATGTCCGGCCACCAGATGCCGATGACTTGAGTCACATTGTCCAGAATCCCGGCGAGTCAGCCAGGAAGCACTGGACTAGATTCTTAGTCAAAAAGAACCAAATTGTCGACTGTCCGGACGCGGAAGCCCTTGCGGCCTTCAAACATAGCGTCTGGGATGAATGGCTAGCGCGTCACCTCGGCCAGGAAGGACCCAAATCCATGACAGCCCTTACCGCTCTAATGACTCGCTTTTGCGCGGGAGAAGACAACTGGCTCGCTCGTAAAAGCAACAACGCCAGCGACCCAGGCACTTCTGAAATCCAAGACGGCAACGGCAAGCCACGACGAACCGAACACAACAGTCGCAACAATAATGAAAGATTATGCAACACAGCGGTCAACACCAGATTTCACAATCCGAAACCTGGTCAACAGAAGAAGCCATTAAAGGCAAACCAGGATGGACCATCCACCCTTGACAGGATATTGGACCGACCTTGTCAGATTCACGGTCACCCTGATAAGCCAGCTAATCATACCAACAGAAATTGTTGGGTCTTTAAGCAGGCAGGCAAGCTTAACGCCGAGCACAAGGGGAGGAGGCCACCAGGCGATAAAGATGATGGAGCGGCTCGCCAGCCAAACACCAGGGGCCAGAAACAGTTTCCCTCTGAAGTTCGACCACTCCCGGAACGGAAATAGCAGTTCGGCTTCCGCCACCCACCCACTATACTGGCAAGATTTACACCACGCGTACATCACTACGCGCTCAAGATACCATGGGCATCGGCGGAAGCACAATACGGACAACCCTGCAAGCATTCCCATAACGTTTTTTATCTGTTTTCCTTACTTTTCTTATTATCTCTTAAAACAGGTGACCATCACGACAGCATCTACATCGGACTCTATCGGAGTTCGGATCCGTACACTCACCTAAGGGGCCACTTCCGTTAAGGATTCCCCCTCCCCGAGGACGGGCGGCGCAGACGTGCGACAGGAGGTCCAAAATAAGCTTTTGTAGACCGCACTCATTATTTTGAGCCTATACTATGCCTTTTTCATCCGTTCCCAACCCCGAGCATGTCAAATAGCCGGGTTGTGGTTTTTTACTTTTTATATATATTTATCATTGGCATATTGCTCCGCTCCCAGTAAACTTCATCTGAACTAATCTTCCATGCTCTTTCTACAATGAGTCCAGCCATAACTGCTGCCTTACAAGACGCACCTCGGCATAACTTGCCAAGGGCCCGGTATGGGAACAAATGAGTCGCCAGTAAAAGTCCGAACAGCTCTATAGCGTACTTCGGCGTCGCAAGTTTGGCCTTATATGCATCAGCTCCGAATCATTGTCTTTGGTCAATAGTTGGGTTGCCCGGCTCCTGTGCTTGCTACCCTATGTTCCGCTCTATCGGCTAGGGTAGTAAAGGGAGAACTACTGCGATTGTGCCCTGGCCTAAACCGGATGAGCACCTCAGTAGAGAAAGCAGAAAACTGACCGTCATGATGCGGCGAGAGCTGGTCAACCACTTAACGACTTATTCGAATCTTTAGCGATTCTCTGTGTCACACGAAGGATCTTTTTTAGATCAAAATATGTAAGGCACGATATTACAATACGTCGTATACATACCAGGGGCTATGTCGTAGCCTCACGATAAAACTCCTATGGCTAAGTGGAAGTGTTAACACCCTATAGTCCGATTGCCTGGTTCGCTGCATTATCACCTCCTTTATGGACCAACACGTTGGATAAAGAGTGATTAAATGCTTTTCTGAACACCCCCGTACTTCCTACGAGGGGGCTGAAGCCGACGACTGGAAAACTTTCAGATTATACTAAAACGGTTGCACAGGAGGAATTCAAGCTTTTGAGCAAAATATAAAAATAGATTAACTATAAAGTTGTCTGTTACAACCCTTATACACATCACTCGAACATTATGTCTTTCGAGCACTCACCCTGTATCAAGCGGGCGGCCACTAGGACGTCTTCAAAATAATGCTCCGGCTCACAATGGTCCCTGCCCTTGGGTGGACTCCTCGCTGCAACATCGATGGCCTTCATCTTTCCCCAAAACATTTTGACTCGGGCAAAGGCCATCCGTGCACCCTCAATGCACGTCGACCGCTTCACAGCGTCGATATGTGGCACCGAGTCAACAAGCCGCCGCACCAGGCCGAAATAACTACTTGGAACAGGCTCAGTCGGCCACAACCGGACTATGACGTTCTTCATGGCAGCGCCGGATATACTATGCAGCTCGGCCCACTCGGACATATGTTCATTCAGCAGCAAAGGGCGCTCTGACGCGCCGAATTGTGACCAAAAAAGCTTCTCTGTTGCACACCCCTCTTGTGCATGGTAAAACCGCGCCGCATCGGAAGAACTCTTCGGCAAGTCTAAAAATTTGTCCGGAGAACTCCATACGTGGTTAAGCTGAGCATAGTTCGGATCGCCGAACTTAGTCTGCAGCAAAAAGGGCTTGCCAGCAGCAATATCCACAGCTTGCCGGATCTCCTCACGGGCCGCTTTGGATTCAGACCGCGCTTCTCTCGCCTCTCATAAGGCCTTGTCAAGTTCAGCTGTTTTGGCTTCATTTTCTTTCTCAAGAAGTTTACAGCGGCTAGCCGCATTCTCTAATTCGTGCGCGATGGTGGACATCTTCTCCTGGTCTTGGCGCCGCGTAGCTTCTTCGGCTTTCAACTCAGCCGATGCCTTTTCGGCAGCCGCATTACTAAACCGGGCCTGCTTCTTGGCCCGGGCTAGCTCCGCCCGAAGGGCCTCCACGGCGGCAGCACCATCTGCATTCATGCACATGTCATATAAAACTCTTTTTAGGGTCAGGCTTAAAATACAAGCACATTGGTGTAAGGAATGCTCGACATATATACCTTGCGAGTCGTCAAGACGCCTGTTGATCAATGCAATGTCATCCTCTGCAATATCCAGCTTTCACTGCAGTTCGGCCACTTCCGTATTTTGGGCAGCTGCAGGAGGGGAGGCAGCCTGTATTCATTGTTAAATCAAGGTTAGTACCTGAGCATATCTTTTCGATCCTCCGATCGCTTCCTTTGGAAGGCAATCCGAGTCTCAGGGGCTACTGCATATACAACAGGTGCATTCTGTCAATAAAATTCCATTGGCAAAATTACATCACAAACCTCAAAACCCCTCAGAAGGCTCGTGAGGGCCTCGTTCAATCCGCTCTTCGCGGATAAAACCTTGTCGACCACCGTAGCCATCAAGGCATGGTGCTCCTCCGAAACGGACGCTTGTCATAGCATGTCCGTCAGCATTTTCGGCGCTCCTGGGTCTCCAGAAACCGCCGCCTGAGTACGGCATTCCTTTGAAGGAATCCGCCCACTCGTCTCTAGAATCGTCTCCGGCTATAAACCGGATAGTTCGGGGCCGTCATGCTTGATTCCCGAACCCTGAGTGACAGAGGCACCACCTTCGGGTAACGCCTTCTTCGTTTCCTGCACTGCTTGTCGATCGGGAGGAGC
Source organism: Aegilops tauschii subsp. strangulata (assembly GCF_002575655.3). Lineage (NCBI taxonomy): Eukaryota > Viridiplantae > Streptophyta > Magnoliopsida > Poales > Poaceae > Aegilops > Aegilops tauschii. Next base: position 353,931,033 of record NC_053036.3, read on the forward strand.
CCCCCGGGACGATACCTCAAAATCATCCGCCCTGTTGGGCGAGGAGACTGGAGAAGGCGTGTCACTCTCCATCATCTCTGGAAGAAGGTCTCCCGAGGAGGAAGGAGATTGGGAAACACCAGGCGTTAACCTGCGAGGACATACATATGTCGGAGGATTACTTCAGTAATAAGAAAGGAATGAGGTATGATTAAAGTACCCTCCCGCACTTAGGGTTTGGCCAGAGGTTTGTCCTCATCATAAAGCTCTACATCAACATCGCTTGCCCGGCCCAAGCCGCCCGATGATGGCGTTTTCCCTTTCTTGGAAGGTTTCCCCTCCTGATCTTCAGAAGCGGCCCTCTTCTTGCCATGGAGGGCTTCCCCTGCACCTTTGCCCTCGGACAAGAGGGTTTCGGTTTCCCCGAGCACAACGTCTAATTTATCCTTGGGGCGGAGGCCACCTCCGGCCTCCCTATTCTCGCCCTCCTCCGCAGACACCTGGTACGGTGTCGGAGTCAGCATCCTCGTTAGCAGGGCGTTCGCAGAGTCTTCGGGAAGGGGCGCCGGACACCAGATCAACACTGCTTTCTTTGTCCAGTCCTGTGTAGGGACGGGTTGTTCAATATCTTGTCAAGCGATACTCGAATAGAGGGTATGCGGAGATTGAATACATACCGAAGCGTCCGGATGATTGCAGTCGAGGCCAACATCTTCGGTGGTGTCCGGCCATTGCTCTCGTTCCCCAAAATATAATTTCCACATTCCTTCGTACGTGGTGCCGAAGAAGTGCTGAAGAGTCCGCCGCCCTTCTGGATTAAACTCCCACATACAGAGAGACCGCCACTGACATGGCAGGGTTCGGCGGACTAGCATTACTTGGACGACGTTCACAAGATCGATGCCCTTCTCGGTATGGCTTCGGATGCGACTTTACAGAGTCTGCACTTCATTGACGGATCCCCAGTCCAATCCCTTATTGATCCATGAGGCAAGCTGAACTGGAGGGCCAGGTCAGAACGCAGGTATAGCTGCCCACCTGGAGCCACGCGACTCGTTGATATAAAACCACCCCTGGCGCCATAGGTCGGAGGACTCGGCGAAAGACCCTTCAAACCAAACCGCGCTGGCAAGCTTGCCTATTACGATGCTGCCGCACTCTGCCTGCTCCTCCTCTGTCGCCTGCGGCCTCACGTCAAAGGTCTTGAGCCACAAACAAAGTGCGGAGGAGTCCGGAGGAAGGCCTCACATGTGACGATGAATGTCGAGATGAGAAGAACAGAGTCCGGGGCCAGATCGTGAAAATCTAGCCCATAGTAGAACATGAGCCCCCGGACGAAGGGGTTAAGCGCGAACCCTAACCCATGGAGGAAATGGGACACAAATACTACCCTCTCGCCAGATTTGGGGGTGGGAATAACCTGCCCCTCGGCGGAAAGCCGATGAAGGATTTCTGGGGTCAGATACCTCGCCACGCGGAGCTTCGCAATATCCTCCTCCGTGACAGAAGAAGCCACCCACCGGCCTGAACAGCTGGACCCAGACATGATTGGGGCTGGTGGTGATTGGAACCCGAGGGCTAGAACTCGGGGTGGCTGGGGTTGAGGAAGAAGCAAGCACAGAAGAAAAACACAAGTCTGGGTCCCTATATAAACACCCAGAATATTGAGCGTCCCCTCCTGGGTCTCGAAAACTTACCTATCCTCAAAGAGTTGTACCCAGGGGACGGTTGGGTTACCCATGCCTACATTATTGAAAATCCCGTGAATAAGGGACACGATCCCTGCTTTGACAAGACGTGCCGGTAAAACCGCGTCACGAGACGTGGGGCGAGGGGCTAGCCAACGGTTCGAAATAATAACCGGGCATGTGTAATGCAATGTCATAAACAGTTGTCAGCAGGTCAGACTTGTGGAATATTGTATTCTCTGCAATTACATACACGGGTCCGGATATACTTACTACATCCGAAGACTATTCCAGAGTTCGGAAGGAGGGAACCCGCCTTGCAATGCCGAAGACAAATCAGCGCGTCGGACTCCTCGTCATTGAAGCCAGGTTCAGAGGCTACTGAGGGAGTCCTGGACTAAGGGGTCCTCGGGCGTCCGGCCTGTTAGCCATGGGCCGGACTGATGGGCTGTGAAACATGAAGGCCGAAGACTATATCCGTGTCCGGACTGGACTCTACTTGGCGTGGAAGGCAAGCTTGGCGACCGACTATGAAGATTCCCTTTGATGTAACCGACTCCATGTAACCCTAGATCTCTCCGGTGTCTATATAAACCGGAGAGAGTAGTCCGGATAGGGATACTCATTACCATATTCACATAGGCTAGACTTCTAGGGTTTAGCCATTACGATCTCGTGGTAGCTCAACTCTTGTAATACTCATATTCATCAAGATCAATCAAGCAGGAAGTAGGGTATTACCTCCATAGAGAGGGCCCGAACCTGGGTAAACATCGTGTCCCCCGTATCCTGTTACCATCGATCCTAGACGCACAGTTCGGGACCCCCTACCCGAGATCCGCCGGTTTTGACACCGACATTGGTGCTTTCATTGAGAGTTCCACTGTGCCGTCAGCAAAGGGCTCGATGGCCCCTTCGATCGTCAGTTTTGACACCGACAGCGAGCGCGACCTCCAGGTGGACATTCTTCATGGCGTTGGCGGGCAGTCGCAGGGCCACCAGTGCTTGAAAGAGGTTCCGACCATGGAGGCCGATTAGGGTGGCAGGCAATGAGGAGCCCGGGTGTGCGGGCTGGAGGAGTACGGTGATGTGGTCCGTGAGCTTCTTGACGATGGTGAACTTGTTGGTGGTGGCAACGATCATCTGGTCGTACTGAGAGTCCTAGCTGGCGTCGACGGCGGCCATCCACTAGCCAGTCGCCAACACCGTCTGGAGACGATCCTCGGTGCCATGCCGCAGGCTGGCGTCGTGGACCATCTGGCACAGCCGCTGGCCGCTCGCGCGCATCGCCGCCATGGGTCTGGAGTGAGCACTTTTGCGCTTATTACTATAGGTTCCTAGGCAAATGCTTAGGTGCGTACGATGTGGTAGATGCATTGGAATGGAGGGGCGCCTTTATATGAGTGCAAACTGTGTTGCATTCACATCATGCCGCCTCTTTTCCCTGTCCTCCTCCCATTACTTACCTCATGCGTTCACACGATGCTAATTGAAGGAGGATGCATCATTGGCCGTTCAGCATTTCGGGAACCACTACCCTCTCCCTCATCTGCATTAAAGTTGTATCGGGAACTGCGTCGCCCGCTGTCAAATTGAATAGTACTGCGCCGCCCGCTGCACACCCGGCTGAACATGCCTCCTCGCCTCTATCTCTGCTTAATTACTGAATTTTAGTTGCAAAAATTAGATACTGCTAGTGATTTTTAGCTTCATATTTTGACAAATCGTAGTGTTACAAGGTTGACAAATGGTAATGTTACTAGATCAACAAATGTCAATCTTTCCAGTTTGACAAATGGCAACATACCCAATATGACAGATGCAAATCTTACCAAATTGTTGGTAAGTGGTTGCACACGGGTCATCCAAAAGAACCGTTTGCGTTCAAGAGATGCACAAATCATGCTCTCACTTTGCATACGGGTGTTCTATCTAAAATGTTTGCAATCAAGAGCCATTAAAACCTATAGCTATTAAAACCAAGACACGTGGCATCACGTGAATGGTTAATAGGACGCACATAGTTTGAATTATACAACCGTTTGAGATATTAAAGTGGCAGCTATTTTTTCAAAATGCCTTTGTTGGCTGTTATTCGAGTGCGCCTTCTCTCAAAATGGAAACGAAAAATACCACAGCATGTCGGGTGCCATTCCATGATAGCATGCCAAGTTGCATGAATTTCAGATGAATTTTGGATTTACTAGAATTTAAAAACAAAGTATCTCAACGTTTTGCCGGCAATCAACGGTGCCCTGGTGTTTGAAATTCATTCCCATTTCTTGCATTGGACCCAAGAACAAAGATTTGATTTTTCAACCAATTTATATGCACTGGAGCATGTCATGTAGTTCAAATTTGAATTATGCACATAAATGCATTGAAAACTCAGTTAATGCATAAAAATGTCCAAACGAACCCCAAAAAATCACAAAAATTTACACAACACTCCTGTTGTTCTATGTTGACACAAGAAATTTTTTGAAAGCAATAAGAGGCCATGGATATCGTTTCGTCCCCAAAGGTGGGACGTTCCCTACCGAAACCATCATGCTTGTTGTGAGAAGCTCTGGTTTGTGAGAAGCATATACCTAAACGTGCCCCAAATGGGACAAAAAGTTTACCACGGCATGTTGATGCCGCTCCATGATAGCATGCCAAGTTTCATGAATTTGAGACGAGTTTTGGATTTACTAGAATTTAAAAACCAGGTATCTCAATTTCTGCGGCCGAGTGACGGTGGCAGGGTGTTTGACATTCATTCCCATTTCTTGCATGGGACCTAAGCATGCACCCAAGGACAAAGATTTGATTTTTCAACCAATTTATATGCACTGGAGCATGTGTATTCAGTTCAAATTTGAATTATGCACATAAATGCATTGAAAACTCAGTTAATGCATAAAAATGTCCAAATGAACCCCAAAAAATCACAAAAACTGACACAACACTCCTGTTGTTCTATGTTGACACAAGAAAAATTTTGAAAGCAATAAGAGGCAATGGATATCGTTTCGTCCCCAAAAGTGGGGCGTTCCCTACCGAATCCATCATGCTTGTTGTGAGAAGCTCTGGTTTGTGAGAAGCATATACCCAAACCTGCCCCAAATGGGACAAAAATTTACCACGACATGTTGATGCCGCTCCATGATAGCATGCCAAGTTTCATGAATTTCAGACGAGTTTTGGATTTACTAGAATTTAAAAACCAGGTATCTCAATGTTTGCGGCCGAGTGAAGGTGGCGGGGTGTTTGACATTCAATCCCATTTCTTGCATGGGACCTAAGCATGCACCCAAGGACAAAGATTTGATTTTTCAACCAATTTATATGCACTGGAGCATGTGCATGTAGTTCAAATTTGAATTATGCACATATATGCATTGAAAACTCAGTTAATGCATAAAAAATGTCCAAACAAACCCCAAAAATCACAAAAATTGACACAACAGTCATGTTGTTCTATGTTGACACGAGAAAAAATTTGAAAGCAATTAGAGGCAATAGATATCATTTCGTCCCCAAAGGTGGGTCGTTCCCTACCGAAACCATCATGCTTGTTGTGATAAGCTCTGGTTTGTGAGAAGCATATACCAAAATGTGCCCCAAATGGGACAAAAAATTTACCACGGCATGTTGATGCCGCTCCATTATAGCATGCCAAGTTTCATGAATTTCAAACGAGTTTTGGATTTACTAGAATTTAAAAACCAGATATCTCAATGTTTGCGGCCGAGTGACGGTGGCAGAGTGTTTGACATTCATTCCCATTTCTTGCATGGGACCTAAGCATGCACCCAAGGAGAAAGATTTGATTTTTCAACCAATTTATATGCACTGGAGCATGTGCATGTAGTTCAAATTTGAATTATGCACATAAATGCATTGAAAACTCAGTTAATGCATAAAAATGTCCAAACAAACCCCGAAAAATTCCAATTCTTTTACGACACACATATAGTTGCATGTTCACTGCAGATAAAAGGTCTGGCAATTCAACCACCGTCCATTGCCGATGTGACCTGTAATTCAAATCAAGACAAAAAATCAAGTAGATCCCACACAGTTTATTATAACCAACCGTGTGAGATGCAGCACAAAATATCTTGGAGCACCGTCGGAGTATAGTACGCATACGACTTACGTGAGAAGGTGCGACGGCTATAGTCCACAACCCGCTCTGAATAAGGGGCCGTGTCTGATGACACTTTGCACGCTAGTTTTTTCGCTGAAGCGATTCCAAATTTTCGGCTGCCGCAGAAATATCTACCTCCCCGCCCCCTCCCCCTTACCAAAAGCCACATTTCCCCTGTTTCCGCCTTCCTTTCCAAGTTCAAACCTTCACTCCTTGCTTGCAGTGTCGCCTCCTCGCCGGCAACCCTCCTTCACGCTGCTCGGCCTCGCCTATCCAAGCGGGTAATCCACACCCGACCCACATCCTCCTTCTTCCACATCCCACATGCCTCGACCGCCGGCGCGAGCGCGACACCTTCCACCCAAATCACCAACCCCTCCACCAAATAAGCGCCGCCCTAAGCCATGGTGCACACAGTATAGCCAGGATCTCAAGGAGCATTTGGCAGCGAAGAAGCAAATCGCGGCCACATGCGCGGATGAGGTCACGATGGCTGCCATTCGTGCCGACCCCTAGATCTTGGAGGAGCACCTCAGCGTCGAGCCCACCGTCGACGCCTCATGGTGTTTTCTCGAGGCCACTATCGGTGCCTTCGACGAAGGCTACGAGGTGTTTTCTCAGCGTGCACGTGCTTACCTCATCTCGAGAGCCAGCAGGTTGGTGCCCGGAGCGGCTCAGGCAACTCGCCACTATGACGAGGGCACCCATGATGCAGAGGCCTCGCCCTCTTCCATGTCCAAGGAGCCAATCTTCATCGATATCTCCGACAATGAGGAGTAGCTTGTCTTATTAGCTCACTATAAGGACCCATGTTTAGTTTGCTAGCTACTGCCTTTCCTTAGCAAATTCTAGTGGATTGTGCTATCTACTTTTACCATGCAATCTTCTGCTCTAGAGTTTATGTTCTATATGTCATGCAATGTGGTGTTCAGTTAACTATTTGGTTCAATTATGCAAATGTGATGTTCAATTCTTCAGGGTGCAATTTTCCAAGTTTTCAAGCATGCTTGGTTTGGTTAACTGTCTGGTCTTCTATTAGGAGTATGTTATATTGTGCAATGTGGTGCTTAGTTAACGTTTGGTTCATTTGTTGTGGTGTTTAGTTAACTGGTTGGTTCAATTCTGCAATGTGATGTTCAATTGTTGAGGGTGCATTCTGTTATTGTATACCATGTGAGAAATAAATCGAATTTGGTTGTACTGAATACATGAGAAACAAATACAATTGCTATATTTCCAAGTTGTTAAGGATGCTTGGTTTGGTCAACTGTCTGATCTTCTATTAGGAGTATGTTATATTGTGCAATGTGGTGCTTAGTTAACGGTTGGTTCATTTGTTGTGGTGTTTAGTTAACTGCTTGGTTCAATTCTGCAATGCGATGTTCAATTGTTGTGGCTGCATTCTGTTATTGTATACCATGTGAGGAATAAATTGAATTTTGCTACACTTAATATATGAGAAACATATACAAGTGATATATTTCCTAGTTCTTAATCATGCTTGGTTTGGATAAATGGGTTTTCCATGTGGCTTGAATTAATCTGATGAATCTGCATTGTGCTTATTTATCATCAACATATTTTACTGATAGCATGCGGACCCTTACTTAACCTGATGACTAACTACCTTATATGTGTTGCAGGGAAACAGTGGGAAGCACTGAGGTTTACAAGATGGTACTAACTATTATACCTTGCCTTTTTTTATTCCTTTGCCCCATTTCCAATATAGAGAAGATATTTATGCACATCCTTATTTTCAGGGTCCACTAATGGTTACCTCTCAAACCACCTCTGTGGTCAGGAGGCGAGGAAAGTTTTCATACAACACCCACGGTTCAATATTGAAGTGTTCCTGAAGAGGTCGAAGGATGGACGGTCAATCATCCACAGGCACAAGCCTAAAGTTGCAAAGACCTTCAACATGAATGAAGGCTCAGTATTCGGCTTCCGCTTCAGCAGTTTCCAGAAGAGATGCATCTGTCTATGTACCGTCTATGATGCTAATTTCGAAAAGTTCTAGATGTTGCATGTGAAACTTGGTGCTGATGCAGTTGTGTAATGGGGTAGCTGAGTGCTGGAGCTATATCATGTTGTACTCAGATGTATTTCAATTATGAAATCCTGCTTCCTTAAAATGGAAATGAAATATATTATGTGCTTAATATGAATGTCAATTAGATTAGTAAATGGATTATTAATAATAGGGCAATTAGCCTACTAATTGGCCAATTAGCCTGCTAATTGGGTTTCCTATTGCAAACGGTTGTTGAGAAAACACCGTGGGCGATGACCTCACGCAGCGCACACAGTTTCTAGGAATTAACTGTGTTGGATCAATGAACAATCACACACGACATTCTCTTGAAAACTGTTTGTGTTACGCCACCTTGCGCAAACGTTTTCCTTGGAGTGACTGTGTGGGATGTATATACGAACGGAAACGTTTAGCGGGGACTGCCTGTGTGGGATGTACTTACGATCGGAAACGATTTTGCCTGTATAATTGTATTTTTTAGCACTACTATATGTATAACCGTATTTGGTCGCTCGCCGGTCGCACATGACCTCATTTTGCCGAGCGTGTGTGCCAGGAGGGGATATCCCCGATGGTTTCTGGGTCGTGTGGGAAGGACCCCCCTATCGCAGTCACTCACTAGGTGACGGTTCCGAACACCGTCGCGGAAAGGGGTTAAAAACCGTTTGTATAGCACCGACGTGTACTAGTGTCCTCTGCTCTCTCATACTCGTCCGCCTCTGCCCTGGTTATGAAGTATCTTCGTTTCACCTAAAAGTTAAAGAAGGCAGGAGCGGGAAGCGTAATATAGAAGGCGTGCTCCCTGTCAATGATTAGTCAGTACAGGAGGGACTGTTCGTTCCTCTCAAGAAACTGGTAACGCACCATAGCATTATAATCAAGGAAAGCAGGTGGTAACTCAATGTGATCCTCCCTTATGGGTACCCCTAGATAATTAGCAAAACGGGTGGCATAAGTTCCACCAAAGAAATTTCCATTTTTAGCATTGAGGTGTAACCTCCTTGCAATAATAGCCCCCAAGTTATATCGTTTATCACCCAATACCGCACACTTGAGGATACTAAGATCTGATGCGCAAAAGTGGCTATGGTCATGTTTACCATTATTGCATCTACCTATAAAGAGAGAAAAATAATGTATGGCAAGAAACTGAACGGTCCCTATGGTAGCTTGTGTAATATTTCTAGTTTCTCCCATAGTGATGCTAGCAAGGAAATCATTATAATCAGTTTTACGAGGTTCACTAAGAATACCCCCTTGTGGAATCTTGCATGCACCACTAAAATCTTCTAGGTCCATGGTATATGATTTATCATAAAGATCCAAATAAAACAGAATGAGTATTGCGCTGGGATGTAAACTTAAATATTCGCACAAATGAATCAGTGAGGTGATAGTACTGCCGACACTTATCTGACACGAAGTCTTCAAGGCCAGCAGTTTGCACGTATGCATCAAATTCCTCTTTAAATCTTGCATGAACCATGAATTGATCCGGCGGCCATTCGCAAGGCCGTACTAGAGCTTCCCTTGGTGGTTCAAGGTCCGGCTCACGTATCGCGAGCCTTGGGGCTTGCTTCCTCAAGGAACCGCCTTGGTATATCTTACTAAACATTGTTCATCCTCTGAAAAATCTCTGAAATTTTTAGTGACTCAAATTAAAAGTGAACCAAACTCAACAAGATTGATAGCAACTACTCCTACAAGTGTCTTGAGGCTATATCATGCATCAAAACTACTTTTGACCATTGGAGGAGTCACATACCGAAGAACAATCCCCCAAAACAGTTTTCCGAATAGAGCTTTGAGATAGGATATCGAAAATGGCATCTAAATGAGCTACAACACGAGTTTGAGCAACGGGGTGATTTTTCTGGAGGAAGACGAAGTGGATGGGTGCTGAAATAAGTGAGGGGGACCCATGTGGGACCCGCAAGCCACCAGGGCGCGCCCCCGGGGCTTGTGGGCCACTAGTGCAGCCCCCTGGTGTGTTCTCAGTGCCAAAAATTCTAAAATATTCTATAAAAGTTCATACTAAAATTTCAGGGAATTTGGAGAACTATTATTTTCAGGACATTTATTATTGCACAGATAAATCAGAAAACAGACAGATAATACTATTTTGGCTTTATTTATTCTAAATAACAGAAAGTAAAAAGTGGGTACAGAAAGTTGTGCTTTCTAAATTCATCCATCCCATACCCATCGAAAGGAATCCATTAACAAGGTTGATCAAGTCTTATTAACAAACTTCTTTTGAATGACATGAAACCAGAGAATTTCGAATAACACTATGTTACCTCAACGGGGATATGCATGTCCCCAACAATAAGAATATCATACTTCTTCTTGACAGTAGGAATAGGGAATTCAAAACCTCCAATAGCAATAGTTGAAAAAATTTCAATAGAATTGATGCTATTAACTTGAGGTTGCTTCTACGGAAAGTGTACCATATGCTCATTACCATTAACATGAAAAGTGACATTGCCTTTGTTGCAATCAATAACAGCCCCTGCACTATTCAAAAAGGGTCTACCAAGGATGATCGACATACTGTCGTCCTTGGGAATATCAAGAATAACAAAGTCCATTAAGATAGTAACGTTTGCAACCACAACAGGCACGTCCTTTCAAATATCGATGGGTATAGCAATTGATTTATCAACCATTTGCAAGGAGATTTCAGTTGGTGTCAACTTATTCAATTCAAGTCTACGATATAAAGAGAAAGGCATAACACTGACACCGGCTCCAAGATCACATAAAGCAGTTTTAACATAATTTCTTTTAATGGAGCATGGTATAGTAGGTATCCCTGGATCTCCTAATTTCTTTGGTATTCCACCCTTAAAAGTATAATTAGCAAGCATGGTGGAAATTTTAGCTTCCGTTATCTTTCTTTTATTTGTAACAATCTCTTTCATATACTTAGCATAAGGAGACATTTTTAGAATATCAGTCAAACGCGTACGCAAAAAGACAGGTATAAGCATTTCAACAAAGCACTCAAAGTCCTCATCATCCTTTTTCTTGGATGGTTTAGGAGGAAAGGGCATGGGTTTCTGAACCCATGGTTCTCTTTCTTTACCATGTTTCCTAGCAATGAAGTCTCTCTTATCATAAAGTTGATTCTCAGATTGTGGGTTATCAAGATCAACCGCGGGTTCTACCTCCACATCATTATCATTACTAGGCTGAGCATCAACATGAACATCGTTATTAACATTAGCACTAGGTTCATGTTCACCACCAGATTGTGTTTCAGCATCAGAAATAGAAATATCATTCGGATTGTCAGGTGTATCTATAACAGGTTCACGAGAAGCATGCAAAGTCCTATCACTTTTCTTTTTCCTTTTCGAAGGACTAGGTGCATCAGTATTAATGCTCTGAGAATCTTTCTCAATTCTCTTAGGATGGCCCTGAGGATACAATGGTTCCTGGGTCATTTTACCTCCTCTAGTCATAACCCTAACAGCATTATCATTGTTCTTACTATTCAACTCATTCAACAAATCATTCTGAGCTTTGAGAACTTGTTCTACTTGAGTTTTCACCATGGAAGCATGCTTACTAATAATCTTAAGATCATTAACAGCTCTACTCATATAATCACCCAAGCAGTCAAGCATATAAGCATTACGTTTCAATTGTCTACTAACATAAGCATTGAAATTTTCTTGTTTAACAATAAAGTTATCAAACTCATCCAAGCATGGACTAGCAGACTTATTATGAGGAATGCCACCTTCATCAAATCTATAAAGAGAATTTACCTCTACTACTTGTGTCGGGTTATCAAGACCATGTATTTCTTTAATAGGTGGTAAATTCTTAACATCTTCAGCTTTAATACCTTTCTCTTTCATAGATTTCTTTGCCTCTTGCATATCTTCAAGACTGAGAAATAGAATACCTACTTTCTTTGGAGTTGGCTTCGGAGTTGGTTCAGGAAGAGTCCAATCATTATCATTACTCAGTATATTATTCAATAGCAATTCGGCTTGCTCAATGATATGCCTCCAACGTATCTATAATTTTTGATTGTTCCATGATATTATATTATCCATCTTGGATGTTTTATATGCATTTATATGCTATTTTATATTATTTCTGGGACTAACCTATTAACCTAGAGCTCAGTGCCATATTCTGTTTTTCCTTGTTTTTCAGTTTTGCAGAAAAGGAATATCAAACGGAGTCCAAATGAGCCGAAAATTTACGGTGATTTTTTATGGGCCGGAAGAAGCCCCCGAAGCAAAAGAGTTGGGCCAGACAAGCCACGAGGCATCCACAAGGGTGGAGGGCGCGGGGCCCCTAGGGCGTGCTCCCCTGTCTTGTCGTAGCCTCGTGGACCCCCCTGATTTGTTCCCAACGCCAAAAATTCCTATAAATATAGAAACCCCCAGAAATAAACCTAGATTGGGAGTTCCATCGCCGCAATCCTCTATAGCCATAAAAACAAATCGGGAGCCTGTTCTAGCACCCTGCCGGAGGGGGAAACCATCACCGGTGGCCATCTTCATCATCCCGACACTCTCCATGACGACGAGGGAGCAGTTCACCCTCGGGGCTGAGGGTATGTACCTGTAGCTATGTGTTTGATATATATATATATATATATATATATATATATATATATCTCGTGTTCTTGATTTGGCACGATCTTGATGTACCGCGAGCTTTGTTATTATAGTTGAATAATGTCGGGGAACGACACCTATGAGACCACGGGGATCCCTTCTACGGTTTGGGAGGGAATAGGGGCTAAGCAAAGAGCAGATTTAGTAATCAACACCACGGGTCTTTACCCAGGTTCGGGCCACTGAGATGTGTAAAACCCTAGTCCTGCTTGATTGTGTATTGAGTGTTCTTCAGCTTCGGCTCGTTGCTACGCATGCAAGCTGGGCCGAGGGGTCCAAAAAGCTGAATCCCCCTCCAGTACGCTGTGGGCATCCTTTCATATGACCAAGGGGCTGCGACAGTGGCATACAGGAGGTGTAAAGTAACTACAGTGTATGTAGGAGCTGTAAACCGCTACAGTACACATGCTTATCTTGGTCATCTAAGGACAAATGCATTAAATGCACTGCTTACGTGCCCTCTAGCTTTATCGGGGACGGGAAGAGAGCACGTCTCGTCCGTTGCCGCCCCGCCCCGTCTCGACATGCGTCCATGCCGATGAGGCATGCAGTGCCAAGTTGGCTGGCCAGCTGCTGCGCTGGAGAGGTGGCAGGGTCTTCACGAAGATCTGCATGCCACCACACAGGCGCCTGCCAGGCTGACAGGTCAGCCCCCGCACTGGAGTGGTGACTGGGCAGCCGAGTCTGGCCACGGTCTTGCCGATGTCCCCGGCAAGGATCTTGCCGGGGCCTCGTGGGCGTCCTCGACAAGGATCTTGCCGGGGCCTCGTGGGCGTCCTCGACAGGGATCTTGCCGGGGCCTCGTGGGCGTCCTCGATAGGGATCTTGGCGGCGTCTCGTCTTCTGGCCTTCCACAAAGATCTGCACGCCACTACGCGCGCGCCCTTGGATTCTGGCCTTGACGTTGTTGATGGTGTCAGAGCTCTCAACCACAAGGTGGTGCTCTGGTTAGTGCTCTGTAAGTCGTCCCGGCAAGGACCTTACCGGGGTCTCACAAGCCGTCCCGGCAAGGGCCTTGCCAGGGATCCGGCTCGTCCTTTGTTCTCTGACTTGGCTGTTTTTCTTTGTCTTGTATCTATCCCCGATCGCCCTCTTCGCGCTCTGCCACGCGTGGGGTTAAGACTGCCCGTGCACAAGTATTGGGTGCTAAAAGCCCAAACTTTAGTACACCAGCAAGTATGATGATAACATGCCTCCAATTTATGACGATTATATTGATGAAAGTGGGTTTGGAAGAGTGTCAACTCTAGGTACTAATGATCCCACTATTTTGGAGGGTTTTGAATCTTATTGTGATAATTATGAAAGTGGATTTGGAGAGGTCATGACTTTATTTAGTGATGAATCCACTATTTCGGAAGAGGTTCCAATTGATTATGAGAACAAAGTTGCTATCTATGATGATTATTGTGATGACATGTATGCTATAAAGAATAATTATAACCATGAAACTTGTCATCATTATTTTAATTTTCAATTGGATTATTCCTCACATGATAGTTATTTTGTTGAGTTTTCTCCCACTACTATTCATGAGAAGAATTTTGCTTATGTGGAGAGTAGTAAATTTTCTATGCTTGTGGATCATGAAAATAATGCTTTATGTGATGGTTATATTGTTGAATTCATTCACGATGCTACTGAAAATTATTATGAGAGAGGAACACATGCTTTTACATATTGCAATAATATCAAGTTTCCTCTCTATGTGTTGAAAATCTTGAAGTTTTGCTTGTTTTACCTTCCTATGCTAGTTGATTCTTGTCCCCACAATTTGTTTGCTCACAAAATCCCTATGCACAGGAAGTGGGTTAGACTTAAAATGTGGTAGTCATATTCTTCATGATGCTCCCATTATGCTTCAATTCTTATCTTTTATGTGAGCATCATTGAAATCAGCATGCCTAGCTAGAATGGCATTAAAGAAAAGCGCTTGTTGGGAGACAACCCAATATTTACCCCTACTATTTTTGAGTGTTCACATGATTATGCTACTGTAGTAATCATGTTATATAGCTTTTGTTTCAGTAAAGTGCCAAGTAAGACCTTTGGGATGGTCTATGGTGATAGTTGATTTGATCTTGCTGAAAAACAGAAACTTTTGTGCCCAGTAAAATAACTCTCATTTTTATAGAAGCGTGATAAAATACTGATTCTTTTTGCAGAAGATTAATATACAAATTTCCCAGGTTTCCCTAATTTTTCAGAATTTTTGGAGTTACAGAAGTATGGAAAGTTTCCAGATTACTATAGACTGTTCTGTTTTCGACAGATTCTGTTTTCTATGTGTTGTTTGCTTAATTTGATGAATCTATGAGTTGTATCCGAAGGTATGAACCATGGAGAAGTTGGAATACAGTAGATATAACACCAATATAAATTTAGAATGAGTTCACAACATTACCTAAGTGGTGATTTGCTTTATTATACTAACGGAGCTTACGAGTTTTCTGTTGAGTTTTGTGTTGTGAAGTTTTCAAGTTTTGGGTGAAGTTTTGATGGACTACGGAATAAGGAGTGGCAAGAGCCTAGGCTTGGGGATGCCAAAGGCACTAATATTCAACGACAACAAAGAGCCTAAGCTTGGGGAATGCCCCGGATGGCATCCCCTCTTTCGTCTTTGTTCATCGGTAACCTTACTTGGAGCTATATTTTTATTCACCACATGATATGTGTTTTTCTTGGAGCGTCATTTTATTTTATTTTGTTTTGTTTGCTGTTTGAATAATATCCCAAGATCTGAAATTCTTAAATGTTAGAGAGTCTTCACATAGTTACATAATTATTCAACTACTCATTGATCTTCACTTATATCTTTTGGAGTAGTTTGTCATTTGCTCTAGTGCTTCACTTATATCTTTTTAGAGCACGACAGTGGTTTTATTTTGAAGAAATTTATGAACTCTCATCCTTCACTTATATTGTTTTGAGAGTCTCTAAACAGCATAGTAATTTGCTTAGGTCATGAATTTAGTCCTAATATGATGGGCATCCAAGAGGGATATAATAAAAACTTTCATATAAATTGCATTGAATACTATGAGAAGTTTTATTCCTTATGATTGTTTTGAGATATGAGGATGATGATATTAGAGTCATGCTAGTGAGTAATTGTGGATCGTAGAAATACTTGTGTTAAGGTTTGTGATTCTCGTAGCATGCATGTATGGTGAACAGTTATGTAATGAAGTTGGAGCATGAGGTATTTTTTATTGTCTTCCTTATGAGTAGCGGCCGGGGACGAGCGATGGTCTTTTCCTACCAATCTCTCCCCCTAGGAGCATGCGTGTAGTACTTTGTTTTGATAGCTAATAGACTTTTGCAATAAGTATGTGAGTTCTTTATGACTAATGTTGAGTCCATGGATTATATGCACTCTCACCCTTCCACCATTGCTAGCCTCTAGTACTGTGCAACTTTCCACCGTTCCGTTTATTATGACACACATCATCATTGTCATATTGCTTTGCATGATCATGTAGTTGACATCGTATTTGTGGCAAAGCCACCGTTCACAATTCTTTCATACATGTCACTCTTGATTCATTGCACATCCCGGTACACCGCTGGAGGCATTCATATAGAGTCATATTTTGTTCTAAGTATCGAGTCGTAAGTAAAATAAAAGTGTGATGACCTTCATTATTAGAGCATTGTCCCATGTGAGTAAATAAATAAAAAGAGGAAAGGCCCAAAAAAAGAGAAGGCCCAAAAAACAAAAAAAAGTGAGAGAAAAAGAGAGAAGGGGCAATGCTACTATCCTTTTGCCACACTTGTGCTTCAAAGTAGCACCATGATCTTCATGATAGAGAGTATCCTATGTTGTCAATTTCATATACTAGTGGGAATTTTTCATTATAGAACTTGGCTTGTATGTTCCAACGATGTGCTTCCTCAAATTGCTCTAGGTCTTCACGAGCAAGCAAGTTGGATGCACACCCACTTAGTTTTCTTTTTGAGCTTTCATAAACTTATAGCTCTAGTGCATCCGTTGCATGGCAATCCCTACTCACTCACATTGATATCTATTGATGGGCATCTCCATAGCCCGTTGATACACCTAGTTGATGTGAGACTATCTCCTTCTTTTTGTCTTCTCCACAACCACCATATTCTATTCCACCTATAGTGCTATGTCCATGGCTCATGCTCATGTATTGTGTGAAAGTTGAAAAGGTTTGAGAACATCAAAAGTATGAAACAATTGCTTGGCTTGTCATCAGGGTTGTGCATGATTTGAATATTTTGTGTGATTAAGATGGAGCATAGCCAGACTATATGGTTTTGTAGGGATAGCTTTCTTTGGCCATGTTATTTTGAGAAGAAATAATTGCCTTGTTAGTATCCTTGAAATATTATTGTTTTTATGTCAATATTAAACTTTTGTTTTGAATCTTATGGATCTGAACATTCATGCCACAATAAAGAAAATTACATGAATAAATATGTTAGGTCGCATTCCACATCAAAAATTCTGTTTTATCATTTACCTACTCGAGCACGAGTAGGAATTAAGCTTGGGGATGCTTGATACGTCTCCAACGTATCTATAATTTTTTATTGTTCCATGCTATTATATTATCCATCTTGGATGTTTTATATGCATTTATATGCTATTTTATGTTATTTTTTGGACTAAACTATTAACCTAGAGCCCAATGCCAGTTTCTATTTTTTCCTTGTTTTTGAGTTCTGCAGAAAAGGAATATCAAACGGAGTCCAAATGAGCTGAACATTTACAGTGATTTTTTATGCACCAGAAGAAGCCCCCGAAGCAAAAGAGTTGGGCCAAAAGAGCCACGAGGCATCCACAAGGGTAGAGGGGGGGCCCTAGGGCGCGCCCCCTGTCTTGCGGTCGCCTCGTGGACCCCCCCCCCCCCCGACTTGTTCCCGACGCCAAAAATTCCTATAAATATAAAAAAACCAGAAATAAACCTAGATCGGGAGTTCCGCCGCCGCAAGACTCTGTAACCACGAAAAACCAATCGGGAGCCTGTTCCGGCACCCTGCCGGAGGGGGAAACCATCACCGGTGGCCATCTTCATCATCCCGGCGCTCTCCATGACGAGGAGGGAGTAGTTCACCCTCGGGGCTGAGGGTATGTACCAGTAGCTATGTGTTTGATCTCTCTCTCTCTCTATCTCTCTCTCTCGTGTTCTTAATTTGGCACGATCTTGATGTACCGCAAGCTTTGTTATTATAGTTGAATCATATGGTGTTTCTCCCCCTCTACCTTCTTATGATGAATTGAGTTTTACCTTTGAGGTTTCACTATTATATCGGATTGAATACTATTATGGATTTGAGAACGCTTGATGTATGTCTTGCGTGGGATACCCGTGGTGACAATGGGGTGTTCTATTGATTCACTTCATGTATATTTTGGCACTCAACTCACAGATTCCTGAGGTGACATTGGGGTAATCTATGCATAGGGGTTGATGCACGTTTTCGTCCTTGTTTCTCTGGTAGGAATCTTGGGGCAATCTTTGAGTTTCTTTATGTTGGATTGAATATTATGAATCTGAAGTTGTTTGATGCATATCGTATAATTGACCCGCGGATACTTGTGGTGACATTGGAGTATCTAGGTGACATTAGGGTTGATTGATGTGTGTCATATGGTGTTATTTTACTACAAACTCTAGGGTTGTCTGTGACACTTATAGGAATAGTTCAATGGATTGATCGGAAAGAATAACTTTGAGGTGATTTCATACCCTACAAGCACCTTCATCTTATGTTCTCCATGATAGGATCTTTGGAGTGACTTTTGTCGCACGTTGAGGGATTTCCATATGATCTAATTATGTTATCATTGTTGAGAGAACTTGCACTAGTGAAAGTATGAACCCTAGGCCTTGTTTCCAAGCATTGCAATACCGTTTTCACTCACTTTTGTTACTAGTTACCTTGTTGTTTTTATATTTTCAGATTACAAAAACCTATATCTACCATCCGTATTACACTTGTATCACCATCTCTTCGCCGAACTAGTGCACCTATACAATTTACCATTGTATTAGCTGTGTTGGGGAGATAAGAGACTCTTTGTTATTTGATTGCAGGGTTGTTTAAGAGAGACCATCTTCATCCTATGCCTCCCACGGATTGATAAACCTTAGGTCATCCAGTTGAGGGAAATTTGCTACTGTCCTACAAAACTCTGTGCTTGGAGGCCCAACACGAGTCTAAAAGAAGAAGGTTGTGTAGTAGACATCACTCAACAGTTCGTTCCCTGAAAACACAACTAGCACAACTATCTAGGTGGTCCCTAGAAGCATCGCTTAGTCCATTATAAAAGATATCAAGTATTTCATTTTTCTTGAGAGGATGATCAGGAAAAGCATTATGTAATTGGAGAAGCCCCCCCCCTCCCAGCTTGTGGGAGACTCTCTTCTTCAATTTGCACAAAGTTAAATATTTCCTGTAAGGCAACTTGTTTCTTATGAGCAGGGAAGTATTTTTCAGAGAAGTAGTAAAACATATCCTGGGGACTACGCACACAACCAAAAGCAAGAGAATTAAACCATAACTTAGCATCGCCCTTTAACGAGAAAGAAAACAACTTAAGAATATAGTAATAACGGATTTTTTCCTCATGAGCAAATAGGGTGGCTATATCATTCAATTTAGTGAGATGTGCCACAACAGTTTCAGATTCATAACCATGAAAAGGATCAGATTCAACCAAAGTAATTAACTCAGGATCGACGGAGAATTCATAATCCTTATCAGTAACAAAGATAGGTGAAGTAGCAAACTTAGGATCATATTGCATTCTAGCATTCAAAGATTTTTCTTTCCACTTGCATAATAATTTCTTCAGATCATCTCTATCCTTACAAGCAAGAAAGTCCCTAGCTACCTCTCCATCCATAACATAACCTTCAGGCATAACAGGCAATTCATATCTTGGAGAGCTAGGTCTAACAGGTGTTTCAAAGTGTTCAGTTTCAATAATTTCATCAGTTTCAGAAATATCATCATCTTCAACATAATCAATAGTTCTAACTCTAGCAAGGTGTTCATCAAGTAATTCACCTAGTGGCACCGTTTTATCAAGAAATTAGTAGCATCATAAGCATCATTTATAGTAGAAGTAGCATCATCAATAACATGCGACATATCGGAATCAATAGCAGGTGTAGGTGTCGCAAGCTTACTCAAAACAGAAGGTGAATCAAGTGGACAGCTAGACGGTAGTTCCTTACCTCCCCTCGTAGTAGAGGGAAAAATCTTGGTTCTAGTATCTTTCAAAATCCTCGTAGTGATCAACAGATATAAATCCCAAGTGATTCAGAGAATAGAGCTATGCTCCCCGGCAACGGCGCCAGAAAAAGGTCTAGATAACCCACAAGTATAGGGGATCGCAACAGTTTTTGGGGGTAGAGTATTCAACCCAAATTTATTGATTCTACAGAAGGGGGCCAAAGAATATTCTCAAGTATTAGCAGTTGAGTTGTTAATTCAACCACACCTGAAAGAATTAATATCTGCAGCAAAGTATTTAGTAGCAAAGTAATATGGAAGTAACGGTAATGGTGGCAAAAGTAACAGTAGCAGTTTTGTAGTGATTGTAACAGCAGTAGCAACGAAACTAAGTTAGCAAAGATCAATATGTGAAAAGCTCGTAGGCAATGGATCGACAATGATAATTGTGTTGGATGATATTCATCATGTAGCATTCATAACCTAGGGTGACACAGAACTAGCTCCAATTCATCAATATAATGTAGGCATGTGTTCTGTATATAGTCATACGTGCTTATGGAAAAGAACTTACATGTCATCTTTTGTCCTACCCTCCCTGGGCAGCAGGGTCCTAATGGAAACTAAGGGATATCAAGGCCTCCTTTTAATAGAGAACCGGACCAAAGCATTAGCACTTAGTGAATACACGAACTCCTCAAACTACGGTAGCACCGGAAAGAATCCCAATTATTGTCAAATTGGGGTATGCGGATCATAACTCATAATAGGTGTCTACAACTTGCAAGATAGGATCAAGAAGACAAATATATTCATGAAAACATAATAGGTTCAGATCTGAAATCATGGCACTCTGGCGCTAGTGACAAGCATTAAGCATAGCAAAGTCATAGCAACATCAACCTCAGAACATAGTGGATACTAGGGATCAAACCCTAACAAAACTAACTCGATTACATGATAAATCTCATCCAACCCATCACCGTCCAGCAAGCCTAAGATGGAATTACTCACGCACGGCGGTGAGCGTCATGAAATTGGTAATGGAGGAAGGTTGGTGATGATGATGGCAACGAATCCCCCTCTCCGAATCCCCGAACGGACTCCAGATCTGCCCTCCCGATGAAGAACAGGAGGTGGCGGCGGCTCCGTATCGTAAAACGCAATGAATCCTTCTCTTTGATTTTTTGTCTCCGGATGTGAATATATAGAGTTGCAATTAGGGTCGGAGGAGGTCCAGAGGGCCCACAAGCCACCAGGGCGCGCCCCAGGGGGGCGCCCCCCAGGCTTGTGGCCAATGGGTGGACCCCCTCTGGTTGATTCTTTCGCCAGTATTTTTATATATTCCAAAAATATTCTCCATAAATTTTCAGGTCATTCTGAGAACTTTTATTTCAGCACAAAAATAACACCAAGGCAATTCTGCTGAAAACAACGTCAGTCCGGGTTAGTTCCATTCAAATCATGCAAATTAGAGTCCAAAACAAGGGCAAAAGAGTTTGGAAAAGTAGATACGATGAAGACGTATCAGGAAGTGATACTTCCATGATGGTAATTGTGGAAAAAATATATAATCATATATGTGGTGGGCTCCTACTTCTATGACAAAAAAATATGAAAAATGGGTTTTTCGTCCTGGGCGGGCCAGAGGCGCACCTGCGTGACATTCTTTGGGCCGTCCATGACGTAAAAAATCATGGTAGAAGTGACCGAGCGATGCAGTGTGGTTTGCGTGTTTCTCTCGTACGCGCGAGTGTGAGAGCCCTTCGCTAATTGAACCCGAGTGAGCCATTCACTTACTGAACCCGATCGGTCGATCCCTCGCACTATACACCGAACCCGAGCGATCGATCCCTCGCACTACACTGAACACGAGCGATCCCTAGCTTACTGAACCTGAGCGATCAATCCCTCACACTACATACTAAACCCGAGCGAGTGATCCCTTTGCGGTATTACTGAACCTATCGATGTGGGTGAGACTCGTGACCGTACGAAGTTTGCTGGCCCGATTGATCGATGCATTGCATTGAGCCCCCGCGCGAGATGTGAGTTGACCTAGCCAGTTGGTTGAAGGAAATATGCGCTAGAGGCAATAATAAAGTTGTTATTTTATATTTCCTTATTCATGATAAAGGTTTATTATTCATGCTAGAATTGTATTGATCGGAAACCTTAATACATGTGTGAATACATAAACAAACATTGTGTCCCTAGTGAGCCTCTACTAGACTAGCTCGTTGATCAAAGATGGTTAAGGTTTCCTAACCATTGACATGAGTTTTCATTTGATAACGGGAACACATCATTAGGAGAATGATGTGATGGACAAGACCCATCCGTTAGCTTAGCATAATGATCATTCAGTTTTATTGTTATTGCTTTCTTCATGTCAAATACATATTCCTTCGACTATGAGATTATGCAACTCCTGGATACTGGGGGAATGCCTTGTGTGCTATCAAACGTCAAAACGTAACTGGGTGATTACAAAGATGCTCTACAGGTATCTCCGAAGGTGTTTTTTGAGTTGGCATAGATCGAGATTAGGATTTGTCGCTCCGAGTATCGGAGAGGTATCTCCGGGCCCTCTCGGTAATACACATCATAAGCTTGCAAGCAAACGAATAAGGAGTTGGTCACGAGGTGATCTATTATGGAATGAGTAAAGAGACTTTCCGATAACTAGATTGAACTAGGTATGAAGATACCGACGATCGAATCTCGCGCAAGTAACATACCGATAGACAAAGGGAATTACGTATGTTGTCAGAACGGTCCGACCGATAAAGATCTTCATGGAATATGTAGGAGACAATATGGGCATCCAGGTTCCGCTATTGGTTATTTACCGGAGAGGTGTCTCGGTCATGTCTACATAGTTCTCGAACCCGTAGGGTCCGCACGCTTAACGTTCGTTGACGATATAGTATTATATGAGTTATGTAATTTGGTGACCGAATGTTGTTCGGAGTCCCAGATGAGATCAGGGACATGACGAGGAGTCTCGAAATGGTCGAGAGGTAAAGATTGATATATCGGACGATAGTATTCGGACACAGGAAGTGTTTCAGATGGTACCGGGTACTTACCGGGTCACCGGAAAGGAGTTCCGGGCACCCCCGGCAAAGATATGGGCCTTATGGGCCAAGAGAGGGAACACACCAGCCCACAAGGGGCTGGTGCACCCCTATAGTGGCCAGCCCTATGAGGAGGAGAAGGAAAGAGGGGAGGTGAAGGAAAGTATGGAGTATGACTCCCCCTTCCTTCCCTCTCCCCCCCCCCCCTCTTTCCTTCCCCTTCTTCTTACAAGGAAAGGGGGCGCAGGGCAAGGCAGTAGCCCTAGGGTTGCTGCCAGGTCTCTCGGGCGCCCTAGGTGCTGCCTCCTCCCCTCCCACCTATATATACATGGGTAGGGGCGCCACACAACGACACAACATTGTCTTAGCCATGTGCGGCGCCCCCGTCCATCGTTTACTCCCTCGGTCATATTTTCGTAGTGCTTAGGCAAAGCCCTGCGGAGATCACATCACCATCACCGTCACCACGTCGTCGTGCTACCGGAACTCATCTACTACCTCGCCGTCTTGCTGGATCAAGAAGGCGGAGGATGTCACCGAGTTGAACGTGTGCGGAATGTGGAGGTGTCGTGCGTTCGGTACTAGATCGGTTGGAGCGCGAAGAAAGTTCGACTACATCAACCGCGTTGTGAAACGCTTCCACTTACGGTCTACGAGGGTTCATAGACACACTCTCCCCTTCCTTGCTATGCATCTCCATGGATAGATCATTGCATGTGCGTGGATTTTTTTTCTTTTTCCATGCAACGTTTCCCAACATTGGTTGCCTCTCGATTAACATTACCTGTTGCTGCCGCGCATGCGATAGGTAGATCAGTAGAGAGCAACAGACAATTGCATCGATCCAACCCCTTGCGCGAGACGTGTTGACCAAGCCGGTTGGTTGGCTATGGATGAACACTCCCCATTGTTGTCACCCATGCGTACGCCCCACCCCAGCAGGTGGGGGTTGGATGAACAGTCCCCCTGGCTGTGTGTAGGCGTTTGGTGTTGGATGAATAGGACCCCGATCAATCGACGAGGCCATGTCGTGGTACACCACACCTCAGCCGGTTGGGGTGGATGGACAGGACCCCGTGGACGTTGTAGGCGATGGATGAACAGTAGCCCATGGTGGCCAGTTTGCGGTACGCCACACCCCTCCCGATGAACAGGACCCCGTTTCAATTGTAGCGGTTGAACAAAACTCTGTTAAGTCCTTTTTGTGGTACGCCACACCCCTTTTGATGAACAGGACCCCGTTCCAACTGTAGGCGATCGAACATAACTCAGTTCGTCTATTTTACGGTACGTCACACCCCCAGTCGGTGGGGGGTCGATGAACAAGACCTCGTTCTGGTTGTTCCATCCAAGCCTATTGGCTCCCGATGAACAGGACGTATTCCGACCCAGTCGGTTGGCTCTCGATGAACAAGACGTTGTTTCGTCCGTTCCGACCCAGCCGGTTGGCTGCCAATGAAAAGGACACCATTGTTACGTACTGCCACCGTTTAGTGCAGTGGTCCATTGCCTCTTTGACGTTGCCTCTAGATGTACATGAGCCCTGGCTGTATGCGTGAGTACGCGTTTGAGACCCTGTCCGTATGTACCTACGTGGCCGTAGTTTTTGCAACATGGTTGTACGTACGTGTACATGATTTAGACAGGACTGCCTGAACTGTTACATCTAGGGCAAAATTTCCTACTACGACATGTGCCCCTCCTTTACTAGATCACGGTTCATCGTTGGAAAAAGGCCAGTATGTACATGCATGTTGGCAACCGGATAGATAACACAATACATGTGCTTCAACCTGGTGGGTCCTAGCTGTCAGGGGGAGGAATCTTTTTTTGCGCGTAATTAGGAGGCACTTCCTTGCATGCGACCATGTAGCTGGTGGGTCCCAGCTGTCTAGGGAGGAATTGTTTTTTATGGGCAATAAGGAGGTACACTTGCTTGCATGCGACCATGTAGCTGGTGGGTCCCAACTATCAGTCTCCCCACGTACAGTTCTCTTATGATGGTTTTCATTCGTTGACCACGCCGCGCCGGGAGAACCATAGCGGTGGACGATAGCTAGGGCTAGGAAGAGAATGACCCAGGGCCGGGTAAGACGTGGCAGTGGATGCCCAAGCGGAGGGGGGTACAAGGGTTAGTTGGTTTGGTTGTGGGGTGAGGCTGTCGTCGCTAGAGAATAACAAAAGGTGTGGATGAGTAGAGGGGTGGCCTGGCCAGCAGTGGGAGTAGGTTGGGGCAGGAGGCCTGCATGGCAACACAGTCGGCCACGGAAGGCGACGGTAGGCAGTCTCGTTGGTGCTGGTTTGGGCAGCTAAAGCAACAAGATTAGATATTGAAGAAGCATGACGACCATTGGATTGACATCCAACGGTCATTGCTTCTAGAATATTTTTGACTAAGTAAAAAAAGCCTTGCGTACTCGCCAGCTCAATAGACCCATAAGTCGGCCTCCAAATCTGTGGCAAACAATTATAACCCACAATTATAGAGGGCCAATTGTAGTCTTTCTCGATAAGTAAGAGTGTCGAACCCAACGAGAAGCTAAAGGTAGAATTAATATTCTCTCAAGTTCTATCGACCACCGATACAACTCTAGGCACACTTAACGTCGCTTTACCTAGAACAAGAATAAAACTACTTTGTAGCAGCAACTAGGTTTCATTCGGCACTTGGTGTTTTGATGTACAAACCCCACGCGAAGATCTAACAGCCACGAATGCAAAAAAAGACCCCGACAGATCTAACAGTTCAGAAAGCTAATGGTTAAGAGGACTCTTTTAGTGTAACGTTTTCTATATCAATATCTATACCAATATAAAAAGACCTAAAGGGGCAGATCCAATTAATCTCGGCCATCAAATCATGTCAATCCAACGACCTAGACTACTTCAATGTCGAGCTCTCAACACGTTAGTGTGTAGTTAATTTCATGCCAAAAATAGTGCTAATCACATAATAACACGCAAATAATATCCTACTTAATATCTGCATGCACTTAATATACTTCCAAATTAACGTGCATTGCATGTACACATTGACAAGTTACTATTAAACAAGCAAACATTTTCTTCCCTAACGGTACCCCGCTTAGTGTACACATAACAATCCGGAGTAATTACAGCCACATGATCGAATCCACTTATTTAGATCTAACCGTAAAGATAACAATAATCCTCACCAAAAGTGTGTTTAGCAATTTTAGAGGGCAGACGAAAACTCTGCCATCCGCTCGCCAGCATTTGTTTAGGTACGGGGAAAAATGGCACAATATACGGAAACAACACGCCAGGGTGGTGGCGCATCTTCGGGAATCAGGGAGTAGAAGGATAGGCATGGCGACGGCTGAGGAGGTGCTCACCGGCGCGCAGGATTGGATTGAGGCGTGATACATCTCCAACGTATCTATAATTTTTTATTGTTCCATGCTATTATATTATCTATCTTGGATGTTTTATATGCATTTATATGCTATTTTATATGATTTTTGGG
Source organism: Aegilops tauschii subsp. strangulata (assembly GCF_002575655.3). Taxonomy (NCBI): domain Eukaryota; kingdom Viridiplantae; phylum Streptophyta; class Magnoliopsida; order Poales; family Poaceae; genus Aegilops; species Aegilops tauschii. The sequence continues at coordinate 353,957,298 of NC_053036.3, forward strand.
ACTAACCTATTAACCTAGAGCCCAGTGCCAGTTTCTGTTTTTTCCTTGTTTTTGACTTTTACAGAAAAGGAATATCAAACGGAGTCCAATTGAGCTGACAATTTACAGTGATTTTTTATGGACCAGAAGAAGCCCCCGAAGCAAAAGAGTTGGGCCTGAAGAGCCACGAGGCCTCCACAAGGGTGGAGGGCGCGCCCTACCCCCCCCCCCCCATCCCCCGGGCGTGCCCTCCGACCTTGTGGGCTCCTCGTGGACCCCCCTGATTTGAAACCGACGCCAAAAATTCTTATAAATACACAAACCCCCGAAAAGAAACCTAGATCGGGAGTTCCGCCGCCGCAAGCCTCTGGAGCCACCAAAAACCAATCGGGGCCCTGTTCCGGCACCCTGCCGGAGGGGGAAATCATCACCGGTGGCCATCTTCATCATCTCGGCGGTCTCCATGACGAGGAGGGAGTAGTTCACCCTCGGGGCTGAGGGTATGTACCAGTAGCTATGTGTTTGACCTCTCTCTCTCTCGTGTTCTTGATTTGGCACGATCTTGATGTACCGCGAGCTTTGCTATTATAGTTGGATCTTATGATGCTTCTCCCCCTCTACCTTCTTGTAATGGATTGAGTTTTCCCTTTTAAGTTATCTTATCGGATTGAGTCTTTTAAGGATTTGAGAACACTTGATGTATGTCTTGCATGTGCTTATCTGTGGTGACAATGGGATATTCACGTGATCCACTTGATGTATATTTTGGTGATCAACTTGCGGGTTCTGCGACCTTGTGAACTTATGCTTAGGGGTTGGCACACGTTTTCGTCTTGACTCTCCGGTAGAAACTTTGGGGTACTCTTTGAAGTTCTTTGTGTTGGTTTGAATAGATGAATTTGAGATTATGTGATGCATATCGTATAATCAAACCCGCGGATACTTTTGGTGACATTGGAGTATCTAGGTGACATTAGGGTTTTGGTTGATGTGTGTCTTAAGGTGTTATTTTAGTACGAACTCTAGGGCTATTTGTGACACTTATAGGAATAGCCCAATAGATCGATCGGAAAGAATAACTTTGAGGTGGTTTCGTACCCTACAATAATCTCTTCGTTTATTCTCTGCTATTAATGACTTTGGAGTGACTCTTTATTGCATGTTGAGGGATTGTTATATGATCTAACTATGTTATCATTGTTGAGAGAACTTGCACTAGTGAAAGTATGAACCCTAGGCCTTGTTTTCAAGCATTGCAATACTGTTTTCGCTCACTTTCACTACTAGTTACCTTGCTGTTTTTATAATTTCAGATTACAAAAACCTATATCTACCATCCATATTGCACTTGTATCACCATCTCTTCGCCGAACTAGTGCACCTATACAATTTACCATTGTATTGGGTGTGTTGGGGACACAAGAGACTCTTTGTTATTTGGTTGCAGGGTTGTTTGAGAGAGACCATCTTCATCCTACGCCTCCCACGGATTGATAAACCTTAGGTCATCCACTTGAGGGAAATTTGCTACTGTCCTACAAAACTCTGCGCTTGGAGGCCCAACACGAGTCTACAAGAAGAAGGTTGCGTAGTAGACATCAAGCTCTTTTCTGGCGCCGTTGCCGGGGAGGCTAGGTAAGCGGCACTCACACCCCGTCAACTAAGCTCTTTTCTGGCGCCGTTGCCGGGGAGGTTAGTGCTTGAAGGTATATCTTTAGATCTTGCAATTGAATCTTTTAGTTTCTTGTTTTATCACTAGTTTAGTTCATAAAAGAAAATTACAAAAAAATGGAATTGAGGTTACCTTATATGCTTCATCTCTTTAATGTCTTTCGTGAAAATGATGGAAAGGAAAATTGTGCTCAAGTGTTAGAGGAAGAAGTCTATAAAATGTTGGGATAATTAGATTTATGCCCCTAGTTGTGTCCCACTCGTCTGTTTTACCCCTAATTCCCAAAAGTCACCGGTTCTGTCCAAATCACTTTACTCCTCTTATGCTTTTGCCCTTTGACCGTTTGACCGTCAGTTTGAAAACTTCATAACTAATTCATACTAAATCAGAAAAATGCAAATAAGATACCAAAATGTTCAGAAAAACATCACCTATAAGTCAGTGTCATTTGCATTCATGAAAAAGTGTTGGAAAGTGCCCATCCGAGTTTTAGCTCTTATGCTACCACCATGAATAGTAAAATCTAAAAAAGTTCAAAAAAATTCAAAAATAATTTGGCGGCAAAGAATGACAAATGTTTTAAGTGCCTGCCAAGTTTCATTAGGGAATAACATTCGTGGGTGCCGCGGCAAAAAAACAATCAGCACTCCAAAATAGATTATTTTTTTCCCACGACTTCCACGAATGTCGTTCCCTAATGAAACTTGGCAAGCACTTAGAACACTTGTCGTTCTTTGCCACCATATTTTTTGAATTTTTTTGAATTTTTTAGAGTTTACTATTCATGGTGGTATCAAAAGAGCTAAAACTCGGATGTGCACTTTCCAACACTTTTTTCATGAATGCAAATGACACTGACATATAGGTGATGTTTTTCTGAACATTTTGGTATCTTATTTGCATTTTTTAAATTTTGTATGAATTAGTTATGAAGTTTTCAAACTGACGGTCAAACGGTCAAAGGGCAAAAGCATAAGAGGATCAAAGTGACTTGGACAGAACCGGTGACTTTTGGGAATTAGGGGTAAAACAGACTAGTGGGACACAACTAGGGGCATAAATCTAATTATCCCTAAAATGTTTGGCACTAAATATTTGTATGATGAGCATGATTGCAATGTTGTTAGTATGAATTCTTTGAATATCCATGATGTTAATGATATGCAAAGCCATAAGCTTGGGGAAGCTATGTTTGATGAAGATGATATTTTTTCTTCCCCAAGTTTCGTTGAGCAAATTTATTATGATGATAGCATGCCTCCTATTTATGATGATTATATTGATGAAAGTGGGTTTGGAAGAGTGTCAACTCTAGGAAATGATCCCACTATTTTGGAGGGCGTTGAATCTTATAATATTTATGAAACTGGATTTGGAGAGGTCGTGGCTTTATTTAATGATGATTCCACTATTTCCGAAGAGGTTCCAATTGATTATGAGAATAAAGTTGCTATTTATGATGATTATTGTGATGACATGTATGCTATGAAGAGTAATGATAACCATGAAACTTGTCATCCTGATTTTAATTTTCAATTGGATTACGCCTCACATGATAGATATTTTGTTGAGTTTGCTCCCACTACTATTCATGAGAATAATTTTGCTTATGTGGAGAGTAATAAAAATTATATGCTTATGTATCATGAAAAGAATGCTTTATGTGATAGTTATATTGTCGAATTCATTCATGATGCTACTGAAAATTATTATGAGAGAGGAACATATGCTTTTACATATTGCAATAACATCAAGTTTCCTCTCTATGTGTTGAAAGTTTTGAAGTTTTGCTTGTTTTACCTTCCTATGCTAGTTGACTCTTGTTCCCATAATTTGTTTGCTCACAAAATTCCTATGCATAGGAAGTGGGTTAGACTTAAATGTGCTTGTCATATGCTTCATGATGCTCTCTTTGTGTTTCCATTCCTATCTTTTATGTGAGCATCATTGAAATCTTCATGCCTAGCTAGAAAGGCATTAAAGAAAAGCGCTTGTTGGGAGACAACCCAATATTTACACCTACTGTTTTTGTGTGTTCACATGATTATGCTACTGTAGTAATCTTGTTTTATAGCTTTTGTTTCAATAAAGTGCCAAGTAAAGCCTTTGGGATAGTGTGGATGATAGTTGATTCAATTATGTCCAAAAACAGAAACTTTTGCACCCAGTCACAAAATTGTTAAAAATCACTGGAGCGTCGAAAAATTCTGAACTTTTTAATTGGTATACATATTGCCTCTGTTTTCCTAATTTTTCAGAAATTTTGGAGTCACAGAAGTATGATTTCAATTCAGATCTTTACAGATTGTTCTGTTTTTGACAGATTCTGTTTTCGATGCATAGTTTGCTTGTTTTCTAGTTTCTATGGCTTATATTGCTTAATATAAATTGTAGAAATGAGAGGGTACAGTAGGCATCATGTGAGAAAAATTATGAATCTTGTCTTGACAGTACCAAAGGGAATGATTTGTTTTATTATACTAACGGAGCTTACGAGTTTTCTGTTGAGTTTTGTGTTGTGAAGTTTTCAAGTTTTGGGTGAAGTTCCGACGGACTATGGAATAAGGAGTGGCAAGAGCCTAAGCTTGGGTATGCCCAAGGCACCCCAAGGTAATATTCAAGGACAACCAAGAGCCTAAGCTTGGGGATGCCCCGGATGGCTTCCCCTCTTTCGTCTTCGTTTATCGGTAACCTCACTTGGAGCTATATTTTTATTCACCACATGACATGTGTTTTGCTTGGAGATTCAATTTATTTTATTAGGATTTGCTTGCTGTTATTTAGAGTAATTGTTTGCATATTTTAGTTCAATAAAAAGGTCAAATATAGCCTTTACCACGCTTATTTTGCAAGTCCATATGTTGTTGTTTTAAAAACAGAAAGTTTGCTGTTATGTTTTGAATATTTGTGAATAGTCAGAACATGATAAAATCTTGAAACTTTTACACAATGAGTAACAACAAATTTTCTACAGTGTGATAATTTTTCAGAATTTTTGGAGTTAGGGAAGTATGATTCCTCTTGCATTCTTTACAGACTATTCTGTTAGGCGGATTGCTGTTATATTTGCATTGTTTGCATATGTTTGCTTGTTTAATGATTCTATTTGAGGATAGGACTATTAAATATGCAGAGGCATTTAGTATGCAATGTCAAATAATAATTTTAGTGATTTGCTACAGTAGAGAATGATAAGGTTTATGCGTTGATTTATATTAACTTATCTCACGAATTCTTGTTGAGTTTTGTGTGGATGAAATTTTTAAGATTTAGGGAAACCGTGATATGAAAGGAATTAAGGAGTGACAAAAGCTAAAGCTTGGGGATGACCAAGGCATCCCTAATTGATATTTCAAGAAGTCTCAAGCATCTAAGCTTGGGGATGCCCCGGTTGGCATCCCACCTTTCTTCTTCAACAATGATCGGCCAGTTTTGGTGGAACCTAAGTTTTTGCTACTTCACATGATATGTGCTATCCTTGCAATGCCATTTTATTTTGTTTTGTTTGCTGTTTGAATAAAGTACTTAAGATCTGAAATTCTTAAATGTTAGAGAGTCTTCACATAGTTACATAAGTATTCGGCTACTCATTGATCTTCACTTATATCTTTTGGAGTAGTTTGTCATTTGCTCTAGTGCTTCACTTATATCTTTTTAGAGCATGACGATGGTTTTATTTTGAATAAATTGTTGAACTCTCATGCTTCACTTATATTATTTTGAGAGCCTCTCTAAACAGCGTGATAATTTGGTTTGGTTATGAATTTAGTCCTAATACGATAGGCATCCATGAGGGATATAATAAAAACTTTTATATAAAGCGCATTGAATACTATGAGAAGTTTGATTCCTTATGATTGTTTTGAGACATGAAGATGGTGATATTCGAGTCATGCTAGTGAGTAGTTGTGAATTTGAGAAATACTTGTGTTAAGGTTAGTGAGTCCCGTAGCATGCACGTATGGTGAACCGTTATGTAACGAAGTTGGAGCATGAGATATTTTTTTTATTGTCTTCCTTATGAGTGGCGGTAGGGGCCGAGCGATGGTCTTTTCCTACCAATCTATCCCCCTAAGAGCATGCGCGTAGTACTTTGTTTTGATGACTAATAGATTTTTGCAATAAGTATGTGAGTTCTTTATGACTAATGTTGAGTCCATGGATTATACGCACTCTCACCCTTCCACCATTGCCAGCCTCTCTTGTGCCGCGCAACTTTTGCCGGTGCCATACACCCACCTATTACCTTCCTCGAAACAGCCACCATACCTACCTATTATGGCATTTCCATAGCCATTCCGAGATATATTGCCATGCAACTTTCCACCGTTCCGTTTATTATGACACACATCATCATTGTCATATTGCTTTGCATGATCATGTAGTTGACATCGTATTTGTGGCAAAGCCACCGTTCATAATTCTTTCATGCATGTCACTCTTGATTCATTGCACATCCCGGTACACCGCTGAGGGCATTCATATAGAGTCATATTTTGTTCTAAGTATCGAGTCGTAAGTAAAATAAAAGTGTGATGACCTTCATTATTAGAGCATTGTCCCATGTGAGGAAATAAATAAAAAGAGGAAAGGCCAAAAAAAAGAGAAGGCCCAAAAAACAAACAAAAAAGTGAGAGAAAAAGAGAGAAGGGGCAATGCTACTATCCTTTTGCCACACTTGTGCTTCAAAGTAGCACCATGATCTTCATGATAGAGAGTCTCCTATGTTGTCAATTTCATATACTAGTGGGAATTTTTCATTATAGAACTTGGCTTGTATATTCCAACGATGCGCTTCCTCAAATTGCCCTAGGTCTTCGCGAGCAAGCAAGTTGGATGCACACCCACTTAGTTTTCTTTTTGAGCTTTCATAAACTTATAGCTCTAGTGCATCCGTTGCATGGCAATCCCTACTCACTCACATTGATATCTATTGATGGGCATCTCCATAGCCCGTTGATACGCCTAGTTGATGTGAGACTATCTCCTTCTTTTTGTCTTCTCCACAACCACCATATTCTATTCCACCTATAGTGCTATGTCCATGGCTCACGCTCATGTATTGCGTGAAAGTTGAAAAGGTTTGAGAACATCAAAAGTATGAAACAATTGCTTGGCTTGTCATCGGGGTTGTGCACACTACTGCAGGATGCTGCTAATGCGACACTACGATCAGAGACCCTTCGACGAAACTGTGTGCGATGCAATAATCGCAAACGGTGGTGTAAAAACCGTCAAAAATGGTGCAAAACGTTTGCGATGGAGGATGCATCAAACACGGTTCAGATTTTAGTTGCATGTGCGATGCAGGGCATATGGTTTAGTTCAATTAACTGTTTGCGATGAGGAGGAACAAAAGAAACGGGCAGCCAGATGAAGGTGTGTGCGATATACAGCATACGGTTCACTCGGATGAACTGTTTGTGATTAGGCAACACAAAAGAAACGGTCAGCCAGATCAAGGTGTGTGTGATATACGGCATGCGGTTCACTCAGATGAAATGTTTGCGTTGAGACAAGAGAACAGAAACGGTTCAATATATCAAGATATGTGTGATACGCGACAAACAGGTATGTAATCAGAAATGTGTGCGAAGACCAATAATAACACAGACGATTGCTTCTAATAAGACGTATGTGATATGCTCTGTCTACACAACATCTATTGTCCATTGGGGGACGGGCGGTCATCTGGATACGCCATAAGGATGCGAAGAGGCATCCTATATCAGCAAGGACTAGTTGTTCCACCAGTAGCTCATGTAAGAGAACTCTCAAGTTAAGTGTGCTCAGGATGGAGCAGCCATCAGATGGATGACTGGATGGGAAGTTGTGTTGATGTTAAATTAACTGATAGGATGGGTCATATCTGTCAAATGAAATGACTGATATGACCCATCCCATGAGTTAATTTAACCTCGATGTCCTTGTTTTTTTAACACATATCAAAGAAGGTCTACCGCATGACTTTTTGACAATGTGCAATACGTGGCATACAGTTGATCCATCTGACCTGTTTGTGATGGAATAAGTCGTGTGTGTTGTGGGCAAATGCTTGCTAGTATTCAACCGTTTGCGATTGATGAATTCATCACCCACGGGTTCCCTAGTGTGGTCCGTGTTCATCTGACCATCATCTACTTCTTATCCTAGCTCGATGTTCCTTCTATGCTAAGTTTCCATTAATTGATGGTGTTTTATGAACACGCCACCGTTTCCCGCCATTTCCTCACCTTTTTCCCGCCATCCAGCGATATTGCGCATAAACCTAGGCGACAAGCGCAGCCTGTAGCACATCCACCTTTTCCAAGCATGCCAACCCACCAAAGCGCCGCCTCTGCCATCAACCTCGTCGACAAGGAAAACGAGCAGGCGCCATGGCCGTCCAGGCCGAGGCGCTCCTTGGCAACGCGGTGGACGACGCCGTGATGTGCGTCATCGCCAGGGTTGAGCAGACCATTGGTGCATGGCGCTTGAGCGTCGCGGATCAAGATAGGCATGTCAGCACCGACAGGCTGCAGCTCGTCGCGCAACATGATCGATGGTGCGCCGCAGAGCAAGCTAGGCGCGTCTGCGCCAATAGGCTGCGGCTCGCCGCACGGCGAGACCGTTAGAGCGCCGCGGAGCGAGAGGCGCGGCGCGCCGCACAGCAAGAGCGCATCCATCGGCGCTTGCCTGCTGTCGACACGGCGTCGCAGCTAGGTACACGTCTCGTCAGTACCCCCATTCCTCGCCAGGAGTGGGCAGAGGCCCTGTGCGCCGTACTTGCACCAGAGCCCGGTCGCGCCGTACTTGCATCGGACGCCCGTCGCGCCGTTCGCATGGGTCGCGCCATTCGCCTTGTCCGCTGGTCGGTAGGCTCGACCGCCTCCTTGGCCCAGGTCTCCACCTGGGCGCAGTAGAGGAAGATGGCCGTCGCATCCTCGAGCTGGTGATCTCCGATGAAATAGCCAAGTTGGAGCTCGAGATCGCGCTCTAGATGTATCGCGAGCGTGTCGACCGCTTGGACGAACGCCTGCACGAGTTCAGGCAGAGCCAAGAGCTACCGTAGGCAAGGGCTGTTGGTCATGGTCTCATGGACGCATTTTATTTTGTTGAGTCGTTTTGACGTGGATAGCTATGTATTCACAACAATCATAGTATTGCTCTGTTTATTGCTCTATTTCAATGTGTGTACTCTGTTTTCCGTTCTTATGTGTTCTGTTTCAATGTGTGTGTATACGCTTTCCATTCTGTATATGTTGAGGATATAGACCTTGGAGTCACCCGCCAGGAGGGGCCGGGTTACTCATAATGGTCATCGCCAGAGGCCCGGCGCCAAGCTTGAAGACGGTGGGCCGAAGATGGGCTTAAGACCCGGATATGGCTTAAGGCCCGTAGTTACAATCATCATTATGGTAGAACTTGTAGTATAAGGCAAGAATAGTTGAGAGTCCGAGCCGGACACTCTTATGAGCCGGCCGGGACTCTGAGAGCTGCTGGGCGTCAGCCTCCCTATATAAAGGGACGACCCGGCAGCGGTTTAGGAACGAGAAAGATCTCATCGAGAGCCAGGCATAGCAGTTAAGCTCCCTGATCATCGAAACCCTAAGCAATACTACCTCAACTAGATGTAGGCTTTTACCTTCACTGTAAGGGGCCGAACCAGTATAAACCCTCGTGTTCCTTGTCCCGTTAACCCCTTCAAGCTTCCTAGCGGCGATGGCTCCACGATTAAGTCCTAGCTTGAGGACATCTGCCGTGACAATTCCACGACAGTTGGCGCCCACCGTGGGGCCAGCGCACGGTGGATTTGAGTTCTTGAAGGGCAGCTTCGAAGGGCTCAAGGGATACGTTGTGGGCCGGATGACCAAGAGTCGTCGCGACAAGCTCTACATCGACGATGCAAGCTGGGGCCCCGACGCCGGCTCAATTGAGTACGGATACCGGGTCCCCTTCGGCGGAATTCATGTTTTCATTGGCAAGATTGGTGAACCGGGCCCTGAGCCGGATCTCTGCGCCGATCTCACCGAGACGGCTCAGCGCGCACGACCCGCCCGGGCCTTGCCTGCCTTGAAGCATGCTTTTGTGGGATGTATCCATGGAGGACTCCCTGGTGGATCTGGATCTAGTGATGAGACGGCCGCCGGCTCTGACGGCGAGTCGTCCACAGATGAGTCAAACTCGTTGTATCAACTTCAAGATGGCAGGCTCATGGGTTGTTCCGATGGTGACAGTATTCCGGACCCGTTTGAGCCGCCGGGCCGGGTTGGAATCTTCATGACCGGTGCGCAGCCTATTCAGAACCCTGCTGCTGGGGCAGGAAACCCGGTGCCCTCGCCGGCTCAGGTGCTGATGGATCTCACGGACAAGATGACGGCCCTGTTAACCGCCGCGGTTGACCCGGCGGATCAAGCTCAGCATGACGCGGAGGTGGCGTAGTTAAAGTTAGATCTAGTGAAAGCCAAAGAGGATCTGGCAGCAGAAGGGATCAGGATGGCTGCGGAGAGGGCGGCTCTCGACGCCCAAACTCAGTTGATTCAGGCGCAGTCCTTCCGGCTCACGATGGATCAGAACGCGTCCAATGAGGTCATGAGAAGGAGGCATCAAAAAGCCCAATCTCGACTCCCTCCGGTTTACGATCCTCGAAACCTCTTCAACACGCCAGGTGCAGGGTCTAGTAACCCGCCAGGGATCATAGTGCCCGGGTCTGGGCCCCCTGTTCAGCCACAAGTGATGGGGCCTCCCCGGGTGAACCCTGCCCTGCCTCAATACGTGCCAATACCACCGGGTCATTATGCTAACCTGCTGGAGAACATGGTCGCCGCAGCAGCACGGCTGGCGGCCCTCCCAATTGACGGCGACTCTCCGACGGCTATCGAAACCCGCCGGGTCAGGGAACTCCTTCAGACGGCACTGGCGCAGCAAGAGGCGTACTCTTACAGCCGGGACAGGATCCACTCGACCCCTTGTCCAGGCCGGAGCCCGAGTTATAGCAGACACATGGTCTCAGCGACCGGCTCAAGTAACGTCCGACGCCATGACCCGCCCCCTGGCCATGGCCCGGCTCATAACGGAGCCTTTCACGCAGCAGACCAAGACAGAGCGCGGCAAGAGGCGGAGCAGGTGCCTCAGTTGACGGCTTACCAGACTCCCCCGGCTTATCCAACGGCTTCCGTCGACGTGGGTATCCCTACCAGGACCGGGGGTGTCCCTTGCTTGGCGCCGGCTCTCCGCAATGAGCGTCTACCCAAGGACTTCAAAGGCCCTAGGAAGGTGCCTAATTACATAGCTGACTTACAACCCGCAGCCTGGATCGAGAGTTACGAGATGGCCATGGAACTGCTGGAAGTCAGTGAAGCAGCAATGGCCAAGTACTTCACCATGATGTTAGATGGGAATGCCCGCACTTGGTTGAAGGGGCTACCACCAAATTCCATCGGGTCTTGGGCTGAGCTGAAAGCCCGGTTCATCCAAAACTTCAAGGATACCTGTAGGCAGTCTATGTCAATTGTGGATTTGACTAACTGTAAGCAGCAGGAGGGTGAGTCTACGACGCATTGGGTTCGCCGGGTTAAGGAAATAATACATTCATCTGATAAGATGGACGCCGGCTCTGCAGTCTTAATGTTGGAACAGAATTGTCGCTTCGTGCCCCTGAAGATGAAACTCGGGCGGCTTAAGCGCGACTGCAGTGATATGGGTACACTGATGGCGGCTCTCGTCAAGTACGCCGATTCTGATAGTACCAAGGACCCCGCTTCAGATGATGAAAGGACAGGGAAGGGAAAGAAGAACGGCAATGGCAAGGGTTCCCAGCATAACCCGGGGAACCAAGGAGGTGGCAAGCGCAAGGCCGATGGCAGCCTAGAGTTTGTAGCCAACACCAGCTCACAGGGCACTAACCAGCGACGCAAGGGGAGGCCCCCTCCCCGAGCCGGCGGATCAGGCCCGACGCTGGAGCAACTGTTGAATGAGCCTTGTCCAAGGCATGGCTCTAGAGAGAAGCCAGCTACTCATCTATGGAAGGATTGTGCAATCATGAAGGCCTTTAAGAATTCCAACGCCTTTAACGGCAACAATGGCCCGGGCGGCGGCTCAGGCGCCGGCGGCTTTCATGGCCCGGGCGGCGGCTCAAATTCTGGTCCTCAGAACGGTCAAGGGGGCTTTAATCAGCAGTCTGGCCAGGGTCATCAACAGCAGCAGGGGGTTATTAGACCAATCCAAAGCAGCTTAGCGGTGGACAGTATCATGTGTTTACCACCAGTCTGTGTAAGCGAGATCAGAAGCTTCATAAGAGGGCTGTGAATGCTGTTGAGCCGGCGGTTTCACGCTACTTGCGGTGGTCTGAGCAGCCTATAGTGTGGAGTAGGGAGGATCACCCTCCCCGGGTGGATAATCCGGGTCACTTAGCCTTGGTGGTGGCTCCTCAGGTGGGAGGATATAAGTTCACTAAGGTACTCATGGATGGAGGCAGCAGCATCAACATCCTCTATTATGAGACTTTTCGTCGTATGGGGTTGGTTGATAAGAACCTCAGCCAGTCAAACACTATTTTCCATGGCGTAGTACCTGGTAAGTCGGCTTATCCAGTCGGCAAGATCGAGTTGGAAGTGGCCTTTGGAGACGAGCACAATTACAGGGTGGAAAATTTGACCTTTGAGGTGGTCAAGATAAGAAGCCCGTATCATGCCATATTTGGGCGGCCGGCTTACGCCAAGTTCATGGCACGGCCATGTTACGTATATCTGCAACTCAAGATGTCGGGTCTTAATGGGACCATTACGGTTCATGGCAGTCGGAAGGTGGCCTTGGAGTGTGAGGAAGGCGATGCAGCTTATGCAGAATCTGTTTGTGCAACAGAGGAGTTAAAATTCTACAAGGACAACGTTGACCCAACAGATATTACCTCTCTGAAAAAGCCAACTACGGAGCATGAGCCGGCAATGAAATTTAAGTCGGCTGATGAGACTAAACTTGTTGATTTCGTTCCAGGTGATTCATCTCAGCAGTTTAGCATCAGTGCCAATCTGGATCCAAAATAGGAAAGCGCGCTCATCGAGTTCATCCGTGAGAATAGGGACATTTTTGCATGGAAGCCTTCTGACATGCCAGGTGTACCTAGAGAACTCGCTGAGCACACTCTCAATGTTGATCCGAAATTTAAGCCGGTCAGGCAATTCCTTCGGCAGTTTAATGAAGAGAGGCGGAAAGCTATTGGTGAAGAGGTGGCCCGGCTCTTGGCGGCCGGGTTTATCGTTGAAGTCTTTCACCCAGAATGGTTAGCTAACCCGGTGCTCGTACTCAAGAAGAACGGCACCTGGCGGATGTGTGTGGACTACACGGACTTGAACAAGGCGTGTCCGGCTGATCCTTTCGCCCTTCCCCGTATTGATCAAATCATTGATGCTACGGCGGGTTGTGAGCGCCTAAGTTTCTTGGATGCTTATTCTGGATATCATCAGATTAAAATGGCAGTTAAGGACCAGGAGAAGACGGCGTTCATTACTCCCTTTGGAGCCTTCTGCTATGTGTCTATGCCCTTTGGACTCAAAAGTGCACAGGCGACTTATCAGCGTTGTGTGCAGAACTGTCTTCATAACCAGATTGGGCGCAATGTTCATGCTTATGTGGATGATATTGTGGTTAAATTCAGGAAGGAGGAAACTTTGATAGATGATCTGAGGGAAACCTTTGATAATCTCCGGGTCTACAAGATGATGCTTAACCCGGCCAAATGTGTTTTTGGTGTTCCTGCAGGCAAGCTCTGGGTTTCTTGGTTTCTAACAGAGGCATTGAAGCTAACCCGGAGAAGATCAAGGCCATCACCTCCCTGGCTAAGCCGGCGTGTATAAACGACGTCCAGCGCTTGGCGGGTCGTATCGCTGCTTTAAGCCGGTTCATAAGCCGTTTGGGTGAGAAGGCCATGCCGTTGTATCAATTGATGAAGAAAACTGATGATTTTGTTTGGAATGATGCAGCTAATACTGCTTTTGAGGATTTGAAGAGACAACTGGCCGAGCCCCCAGTCCTTGCTGCTCCGGTTGACAAGGAGCCTTTATTGCTGTATGTGGCTGCTAACACCCGAGCCGTCAGTGTGGCCGTGGTGGTGGAGCGCAAGGAAGAGGGTAAGGAGCATCCGGTTCAGAGGCCGGTTTATTATGTCAGCGAAGTACTCATTGAGTCCAAGCAGCGGTATCCGCATTGGCAGAAACTTGTTTATGGTGTGTTCATGGCAAGCCGAAAGCTTAAGCATTATTTCCAGGGTCACCCCATCACTGTGGTCAGCTCTGCCCCCCTTGGAGATATCATACAGAACAGGGAGGCCACAGGGAGAGTGGCTAAGTGGGCTATAGAGCTTGGACCTCATGGTCTGAAGTATGTGCCACGCACTGCTGTTAAATCTCAGGCTTTGGTGGATTTCATCAATGATTGGACAGAGCTACAAGTGCCTGAACAAAAGCCGGATAACACATATTGGACTATTCACTTCGATGGGTCCAGGCAATTGGAGGGCTCGGGGGCTGGAGTTGTATTGGCTTCCCCTAAAGGTGACAAGTTCCATTATGTGATACAATTGATGTTTCCTTGCACTAACAATGCGGCTGAGTATGAGGCCTTGCTCCACGGTCTTCGGATGGCTAAGGAGATGAATTTGAGCCGAGTAAGGTGCTTTGGCGACTCAGACTTGGTGGCTCAACAAGTATCAGGAAAGTGGGACTCCAAGGACCCTCTCATGGAGGCTTATCGCCGTGAGGTTGATGCCATTGCTGGACACTTTCAGGGTTATCAACTAGAGCACATTGATCGCAGGAAGAACGAGGCGGCTGATGCTTTAAGCCGGCTCGGCTCTCAGCGAAAACCGGTGCCGCCTAATACTTTCCTGGACATCTTGCATAACCCTTCTGTTAAATTGCCTACAGAGGAGGACTTGGCTGTCCCTGACCCGGAGGCACGACTGGTGGCGGCTCTCCACATCATCCCGGACTGGACATTGCCCTATCTGGCTTACATGACCCGGGGAGATTTGCCTGAGGATGAGACTTTGGCCAGACAAATAACCCGGCGGTCTAAGTCAATGGTTGTTATCAATGGTGAGTTGCATCGCCACAGTGTTACGGGAGCGTTCCAGCGCTGTGTCTCCCCTGAGGAAGGTCAAGAGATCTTGCGTGAGATTCATGAAGGAGATTGCGGCCATCATGCCGGCTCAAAGTCTCTTGTGGCCAAGGCTTTTCGTCATGGTTTTTATTGGCTGACGGCACATGCTGATGCGGAGGACTTGGTCAGTAAATGTGATGGTTGCCAAAGGTTCTCGCGACGGGCTCATGTGCCGGCTCAGGAGCTGAGGATGATCCCAATTACTTGGCCCTTTGCGGTCTGGGGGCTTGATATGGTTGGGCCTTTTAAAAGGTCCAAGGATAAGAAGACCCACCTCTTGGTGGCAGTTGACAAATTTACCAAGTGGGTTGAGGCGGAGCCAATTAGCAAGTGTGATGCAGCCACGGCAGTTCAGTTTATGAAAAAGGTGATCTTTCGTTTTGGCTTTCCACACAGCATTATAACTCACAATGGTACCAACCTATCCAAAGGCGCCATGGAGGAGTTTTGTCAACGAGAGCATATTCGACTTGATGTTTCATCAGTGGCTCATCCTCAATCCAATGGTCAAGCTGAGAGGGCTAATCAGGAGATTCTGAAAGGCATCAAACCCTGGCTTTTGGTCCCTTTACAACGGACGCCGGGTTGTTGGGTGGAGGAGTTGCCCTCCGTGTTATGGAGCATCAACACTACTCCTAACAGGTCTACAGGTTTCACGCCTTTCTTCATGGTTTATGGGGCAGAAGCAGTCCTCCCCAGTGGCATCCGTCATGACTCGCCTCGAGTGGCGGCTTATGTTGAAGCGGATAATGAACAGGCACGCCAAGATGCTCTTGACTTGTTGGACGAACAGCGTGATGTGGCAGCAGCTCGCTCAGCGATTTACCAACAAGACCTGCGCCGTTATCATAGTCGCCGGGTTAAAACCCGGGTCTTCCAGGAAGGCGATCTCGTGCTCCGGCTCATCCAAGATCAAACAGATGCGCACAAACTATCCCCGCCTTGGGAAGGGCCTTTTGTGGTCAGCAAGAACTTGCACAACGGGTCATATTACCTCATTGACATTCGGGAGCACAAAGATTCACGTAAGTCGGAGGAGGAGACCCGTCGGCCGTGGAACATAGCTCAGCTTCGGCCTTATTACACTTGAGCCACCGGCTCTCATAATGTACAGATTCCTCTAAGCCATGTATATATAATGATAAGCAATAAAGCAGGACCTCTGTCCTTTTTTCTCCTCCAAAGATAAATGTGTTGCTTTCATTACAAGGTCATGTGATAAATTGAAGGAGGATCCGGCTTATGATCGTATTCGAATCTAGCCATACACAATATGGTCACTTGGGGGCTTCCTGTTCAAACATAGGTCGTATTCGAACCAAAGAGAACATAGTTGTCGATACCCATTTGATTGGCGAAGTGCCGAGCTCATTGGGGAGTTTTCTTTGATCATATTTGAATCATAGTGTAACCTCTTTGGGAACCGACGTGGATCGTATTCGAATCAGCGTCGTTAAACAACTCCTGAAGTCATTTGGGGGCTTCCTGTTCAAACATGGGTCGTATTCGAACCAAAGAGAACATAGCTATCGGTACCCTCTTGATTGGCATCGCCACACCCACTGGGGGCTATATGATCGCATTCGAATCTTAGCATAACCCCTTTGGGACGGGTCTCTGGTCGTATTCGAACCGGAAGCCCCTAAGTTTTTCTGATTTATAGCAAGTTCTTCTGATTATTTCAAGTATGCACGGCGGGTCTTACGTTGCCGGCTTAACTTTGACTTACAGTACTAGTCAAACACAATCGGCGTTCTTAAGACTGGTAAACCGGAATTGAGGTACCAACCTTATTACCCGGGTTATATAAGCCGGCAGTGTGCTTGCAGGCCGGTAAGTGCGTTATCACGGGTATATCAAAGACATAATTGAGGACCAGTCTTTTTTGATCATCTTCCGGGTTATATGTCTAAAATTACGATTCTCAGCGCGGTAAGCCGCCTAGAGACTTGTGATTTGTCTTTCTATGCAGGATAGTTAAAGACAACTATTTGAGATTAAGGAAAATGAATGATCAATTGTGACCTGGAGAGGTATAAAGGAGACAATTTAAATGGACTTCAGCATTCAACGCGTGCACGATGGCACGGCAAAGTTAAAGTGTTGGTCCTACTCTATTACAAGACTCATCAAGTCCAAAAGGGGTGAAGCATTGTTTAATAAGCCGTCTGCAGAGTTACGAGGCTTGCTGAGTTGAAGTCTCCGGCTCATCCCTCTCCTCTCCTCCGGCTGTTCCCAAGACCTGGAAAGTTGACGACTTCCAGTCAATGCCGCTCAGGGCTTCAAATTGGGCCTCTTCGTCAATTAACCCGGCCGGGTCAATCTCCGGGGCGAAAGTGTGCTTACGAGCCGGCGGGACTAAGCTGATAGCTTCATAATGCGGAGTGGGGATCCTCTGATTTTCTGCATTGTAACCCGGCTGGTACTTGGTCAGGTCTGTGTCGTTTCCAATAAGGGTGGCCACCGGGCGCACGATCTTCACGCAGGCTGCGAAGTCCCTTTGGTCGAAGGGTGTGCCGTCTTCCTTCAAACTGGGATAGCCGAGGGCAATGTCTGCCGGGTCTAACTCTGGAAGGAACGCCTTGGCCCGGCTCAGAGCGGCGATAGCTCCGGCTCTTGCAGAGGCCCGCCGCAGCTCTTGGACACGTTGGGGAAGAACGGCAAGCCGGCGAAGCACTTCCGCCAGGTGAGTCGGCACCTCATTGGATAGGGCCACCACCGCCAAGGCGCGCTGTGACCCGGTGTAGAGTTGCTCCACCAGGGTATACACGGCCTTCAGCTTGGTCACCACACTTTGGTTGAGGTTGGCGCTTCTGGGACCTGTTTAACAGAGTAAGATAAGTCGCTGGCAATGATGGATTATGAGACATAAAGGTTATAAACTGGACGAAAGCCGGTGGAATGACTTACCGAAGATTGCGGCAACCATCTGGGACACTTGGCGCTTTAAGCCGGAGAGTTCGGCGGTCTTCTCTGTCAGAGCCTTCTCCGCCTGTTCAGCCCGGTTCACCAGAGCGGCCTTTTCTTCGGCCCAAGCCTTCCGTTCAGCGTCAAAGTCCGTCTTCAGCTTTTCTTGCGCAGCAATACTGGACACGAATTTGGCATTGGCTTTCCGGGTCTCAGTTTCTTGCGTCTTCAGACGGGTCTTGAGATCGGCGATGTCAGCTTCAAACTTCTTGCCAGCAGCCTGCATAATGTCCGGGTTATAGTATGAACAGTTATTATACAATTTTTGAAGTCCCAAGCACTTTCCAAGCAAAGACACTTGGCACTTGGGGGCTAATGCATATCGAACGTTTCTATTTACAAATTACCGGGTCAAACGAGTAAACCGGAACTTAAGTCTACAACATATTCTATCATGAGTAGTAGACTTGGGGGCTAGAGTATGGTAAGAATAACAAGATAACTATGCAGAAAGTAAAAGGACAGAAGAGTGATACCTCTCACTTTTGCTGAATCTGGTTCACCATGGCAATCTCTAGATCTCGGCTCTTGTGCACCTGGCTGATATAGCCGAAGATGATCTCTTCGATGCTCAGATTGGCATAGTCGGACAGGTCCAGGTTGGCCCGGTGGCGCCCTAACAGCTCCTCCTTAGCGGAGCACTTGGCCAGCGCAGTAGGTCTCCCCGGCTCAACAAATTCCGTCCGGGTGATTACCACATCTGGGTCATCTGCTGGTTGAGCCGAGCTGGAGGCCTCCGGGTTAGCAGAAGCTTCTGCTATTGGCTTGTCGGTTGGAGCAGTGGCTTCAGGAGCAGAGGCAGCTGGCGGTTCTTGAGCGGCTACCTCCGGTTCAGGCAAGTCCGGCTCTTCGACCGGCTTGTTCTTCTTCGCCCTTTTGCTGAGTTTTGCCTGGGCACTGAAAAGACAAAAAGGTTAAGCACAAAAGTATAAGTAAAGACAAGTACAACATGAGATGATCATCATTACCCGGGCACGGTCTTGAAAGTCGGCAGGTTCGACTCCATAGAGTCGCCAGAAGAGGGGGAAGTTTCCTGATAATTTGAGTCAGAAGAGTTGAGCGGTTGACGTATAACACCCGCCAAAGGATGAAAAGGGTACAAGTTTGAGATCACCTCGGTCCGGCGTTTCCTCGACGCGTCAGGTAAACCGGAGGAGAGGTCAGCGTCCTTGTTGGTCCGGGTGTGCCGCCGGCTTTCATGAGTCTGTTGCTTCAAAAGAAATTGAGGGTCTTGATAAGCTAAAGGATGAGAAAATCTTACTTTCCGGGTTACCCTTCGGACTTTCAGCCTTGGCAAGGGCTCCGAGTCGGAGAAAAGTATCATTACCTCTTCAATCACCGGGTTGCTTGCTCCGGTATCATCCTGTTGATGAATAGTATTGATAAGGCGGACAAAAATAAACAACAAAAGCTTACAGGTTCAGGGGTTACCTCTGACTCGGAGCTGTCGCTTAGTTGCAGTAGCTCTGAAGCAGTAGGCCTGCTTCCCTTCTTGCGGGGAGCGGCTCTCTTGGCGGCTTTCTTGGCTTTCCTGGCCTTCTTGGCCGCCTCATGGTCATATTTGACCTTCCAGAATTTGTCATCAGCCTGAAAAATACAATGATGATTTCTTAAAGATTCAGGTGAAGAATATCTACAAAGGAAGATGAAATGTTCATATCAGCGGCTTACCGCTGGGGCTGGGTTGGTCTTGCAGAAGGGGGCTAGCCCGGTCCTCCCGCAGTCTGCCAAGCTCTCGTTCAAAAGAGCCTTGGTCATGTCCTCAGCAACGTCTTCAGGAAGATCGTTGCGGCTGTGTCTCAGGGGATCATCCTTTCGGCCCGTGTACTCACACATTAAGCCGGGGCGGCGGCTCAATGGGATCACCCGCCACGAGATCCAGACCCGGATAAGGTCAATTCCGTTGAGACCATTGCCCAGGAGAGCCTTGATCTTGTTAATGGTGGGGAGTAGAGGTTGGCGCTCCGCTTGAGTTAGCTTGTCTGACAGAGGGTGTGTTGGTTCCAGACGCGAGGGGCGAAAGCCGGGCAGCGGGCTCTCATCAGCCGGCGACGTGTCTTGGCAATAGAACCATGTCTGGTTCCAGTCTTTGGGGTGGCTTGGCGGCTCGGCGTAAGGGAAAAGGCAGTCCCTCCGTCGCTGGATAGAGATGCCACCAAGTTCCAAGCTTGGCCCGTTGGCACACTCGTTCTGACGGTTCAGGTAGAAGAGCTCTCTGAAGAGCAGCAAGCTGGGTTCTTCTCCAAGGTAGACCTCACAGAACACTTGGAAATTGCATATGTTTGACACTGAGTTGGGTCCTATGTCTTGAGGCCGCAGGTCGAAGAAATTCAGTACATCTCTGAAGAACTTTGAGCCGAGCGGTGCGAAGCCCCGGCTCATGTGATCCGCAAAAATCACTACCTCCCCGTCCTTTGGCTGTGGTCTCTCCTCTGACGGGTCAGGGGCACGGTAGGACATGACGTCCTTTTTAGGCAGGTAACCTGACTTCATGAAATCCGTTAAGGTCTCGTCGGTGACGTTGGACCTCATCCAATTGCAAGTGATGGGTGCTTTAGGAGCTTTGGGAGGCATGGTGAAAGTCGGAAGCCTATGATAAAAGGAAACATGCCCGGTTTAATTATAAGCCGGAGGAAATTTACAGTTCAGTGTTAAAGTGACGGCTTATGGAGGGGCCTAATGACATATATCTAATTATATTGGGTTATCTAAGCCGTTGGAGGTATTAAGAAGTAATTCGATTGTCTACGACCTTGTCACAGATAAGCCGGAAAATTTTATGGCGCATGGCCTCCTTTTGAGCCAGAAGGTCCTACGGCGCGTGGTTTCTTTAAACCGGAAATGTAAACCGGCATGACTCAACGGGGGCAGTTTTTTACTAAGTGTGGTGAAAACAGTTTTCACACATTGCAGTAAATAATTTGGATCAAAACGGTCGGCTAAAAGGAAAGTTTCTAGACCTAAAAACAGACGCGAGGGAAGTTCTTGGGCTCGAACGGGGCCTTTATGCAGTCAAAAGAGGTCCACTTGCATTTGAAATGAGTGCCAAACCGCCGCCGCATTGGTTCTATGCTATCTTAAGATCAAGAAGAGGCAGTAAAAGTAAAAACTACCAAGAGCTCGTGGGCGACGGCAAAGAACACGGAAGAACAGGACGAACCCTACTGCAGATCTGTTCTACAGGGCAGCCAGGACTTACAGGTGCTAGTGAGTCGCGGAGGTCGCCGCCGTTTGTCTGGACCGATTCAGGGTGATGCAACGGCCAAGGTTGACGAAGACCGGGGGCGCGACGGCGGCGGCGGAGTTCGAGCTCTCGGGCGACAGAGGAAGAAGACGAAGAAGAGAGGAGTGAATGGAGGTAATGGGCCGGGCTATTTATAAGGCCAGATTCATAAGTGGGCGCGAGAAACGAGGAGGTCACGGCGCGGTTATCTCGCCCGAGAGGCGCCTCGATTTTCGGGACGGCGGTAAAGATAAGATCCGTTGCGGATATGGTGGAGTAAAAAATGGACTTAATGGAAGATGACGTCACGGCGGATTACCCGGAGTCCGGAGGATGACGTCACGCCGGGTTATAGCATCCACGCAATTATAAGCCGGGGATTTTCTGTCGAAAGAGTTAAAGATTGACATGAGCGGCTCAAATCAATCTGGGGCCTAATGTTGAGGATATAGACCTTAGAGTCACCCGCCAGGAGGGGCTGGGTTACTCATAATGGTCATCGCCAGAGGCCCGGCGCCAAGCTTGAAGACGGTGGGCCGAAGATGGGCTTAAGACCCGGATATGGCTTAAGGCCCGTAGTTACAATCATCATTATGGTAGAACTTGTAGTATAAGGCAAGAATAGTTGAGAGTCCGAGCCGGACACTCTTATGAGCCGGCCGGGACTCTGAGAGCTGCTGGGCGTCAGCCTCCCTATATAAAGGGACGACCCGGCAGCGGTTTAGGAACGAGAAAGATCTCATCGAGAGCCAGGCATAGCAGTTAAGCTCCCTGGTCATCGAAACCCTAAGCAATACTACCTCAACTAGATGTAGGCTTTTACCTTCACTGTAAGGGGCCGAACCAGTATAAACCCTCGTGTTCCTTGTCCCGTTAACCCCTTCAAGCTTCCTAGCGGCGATGGCTCCACGATTAAGTCCTAGCTTGAGGACATCTGCCGTGACAATTCCACGACAGTATATGTGGATGATAACAGCTAGATTCAAATTAGTATACAAAAACAGATAGAAAATGGAATTCATAATATATATATATATATTAATTGTTCATTATCACAGAATATATATATATAATATCATCACATATACGTAATGATACTTAACTATTAGGTACAATGCATATAATTGAAAACGAACAATACTAAAACTAATAATCCCTCCTGGGACCAGTATTCCGGCAGCCCCTGCCAGCAGCTCCCTGGTGCGCGGCGTCTTCCCAGTGCGGAGGCAGTACACCGCCTCCACCTCGCAGCGCTTGACGTACCGATCTGCCTCTTGCTGGCGGACGAGCGCGAACGATCTTACCATTTTGTTGGGCGCCCACCGGAGCTCCTCGTCGGTGGCACGCTGGAGCTTATCGACACACCTCCACGCAGCGACGAGGCGCCCACCGCCTTTGACCTTCCTCGCGAAGTACCCGTCTTCGTACACCTCCTCCGCACGACGACGCCCCCCCCCCAAGCTCCGTCGCCTCCTTTTTCCAGGCGGCATCATGGGCTTCACAGGCCGCCAGGTACCTGGCTTCCTCCTCTGCCATCTCCTTCTTGAACGCCACTTGCCTGGCTTTCTCAGCCGGCGGCAGCGACTTCCATAGACAAAGATTGTATTGGCCCCAAAACCAATCCAAAGTTGGGAGGTCCGGCGCAACCTCGTCCGGCGGCGCATAGGGGTCCTCGTCGCTGCTATTCGAGTGAGCATCCTCGGGGGGCGGCGACTCCTCGTCGACGCGTGGGCAGACCGGCGGCGCCATGGCAGAGATTTGACAGACAGAGAGAGAGAAAGAGAGAGAGAGAGGGCGAGCGAGGGAAGGATGTAGATGAGAATGCAGGCGGGACGACGTGAGCAAGGTAGTATTTATTGGCGGCCGGGATCTAGATTGACGGGAATAGTACACACGCCGGTCGCCGGAATTTACGAGTAATGTAGTTTGAATTACACACGATTCCCGCAGCAAAATCCGTGTGTGAAACATAATAGCTGACGGTTTCCAATACAGAACCGTGTCTGATTAATGATCCCCCACTCACCTACCAAACCTCGAGCCGCGAGATAGAGTGCCAATCGTGTGAGGGCCGGTTGTCTTGCCAGATCTTTACATTTTCTTTTTTGAACACCAGATATTTACATCGTCTGATGATTTTTTAACTCACACACAAGTACACAAAAGTATGATTTTTCAAACCGTTATGGTTAGCCGTTGCATGTAGATGTAGTTTAAATTCAAATTACGGTCATTAAATGGCTAGAAAATCACTTAAATGTCTTTAAAAGGTTAAATGACCCCTGAAATTTTCCAAATTTTCACATGACAGTTGTATTAGTGCACATTAAACGTAGAAAAAAATTGAAGGCCGTAAGAGGAAGCTATCTCCCATTCGTCATCAAACATGCATTGTTCCCTCTCGGAACCACGAACCTTCTAGTGAGTTGCTCAAGTTTGTGAGGGGGGTGTGTCCAAACTTTCGTCAAACAGGCCAATATTTTTACCACATCATCTTGGTGGCATGACATTACATCAAGCAAGGTTTCATGTTTTTCTGATCATTTTTTAATTTTTTGGAATTAAAATGTCATGGCACTCCATGCATGTGCCCATGCCGTGAGACCAATATGTTTGAAAATTTCTTCTATTTTACTACACATTGAATTAACTCGCACACAAATACACAAATATGATTTTTCAAACCATTATGGTTAGCCATTGCATGTAGATGTAGTTTAAAATTGAATTACGGTCATTAAATGGCTAGAAAATCACTTACATGTCTTTAAAAGGTCAACCCCTTAGTGCAAAAGAACGTCACGTTATATTGCCCCTTATGATAGCAACCTTTATTATGCAGTCTGTCACTTTTATTCTTTGTCATCACAAGTTCGTACAACACTCAATTTGCTCTTACACTAAATGATCTAACACTTTTAGAAGTAATTTTTATTGCCTTATTGCACCGATGACAACTTACTTGAAGGATCTTGCTCAATCCTTAGGTAGGTATGGTGGACTCTTGAAAATAAGATTTGGGTTTAAGGGTTTTTGGATCCACAAGTAGTATCTCTACTTGGTGCGGAATTTTTGACTAGCAAAGATGGGGGCAAGCATCACATGTTGAAGGATCTATGACAATATAACTTCTATGTGAATATGAACAAACATAAATCATTACGTTGTCTTACTTGTCCAACGTCAACAATTATAGCATATAATATTTTTATAGGGGCTCACAATCACAAAAGATTTCCAGGATAGTGTATTTGCACGTGAAAGTTCTCTTCCTTATACTAATTATTCGTGAATTGCTTGCATGACCAAAATTATGATTGTCAAGCCTCAAAAGATTTCACTTTCTAAACCCAACATGAAGCTACTACTAGACATGATATGATATCAACTTCAGGACATTCAATTTATTCAATAATTTACTCATAGGATATAAGTGAAGCACAAGAGTAATTCCATAAAAAAGAGCTTCGTTGACAGAATGTGAGTGCCGCTTACTTAGCTTCGTTGACTCTAACTTATTTAAAAACTTTCAGATTTAAGTAATTTATTAGAACAACAAGTAAAACAAAATAAAATGACAATCCAAGGATAGCACACATCATATGAAGAAGCAAAACTAGGCTCAACCGATACTAAACGATAATTATTGAAGAAAAAAGGTGGGATGCCTACCGGGACATCCCAAAGCTTAGATGCTTGAGACTTCTTGAAATATTATCTTGAGATGCATTGGGCATCCCCAAGCTTGAGCTTTTGTGTCTCCTTAATTCTTATATCACGGTTTTCCTAAATCTGAAAAACTTCATCCACACAAAACTCAACAAGAACTCGTGAGATAAGTTAATATAAACTAATGCAAAAAACCTTATCATTCTCTACGGTAGCAAATCACTAAAATTATTATTCAACATTGCATACTAAATATCTCTACATATTTAATACTCCTATCATGCAAACAATGCAATCATAGCAGCAATCTGCCAAAACAGTACAGTCTATAAAGAATGCAAGAGTATCAATACTTATTTCTCTCCAAACATTATAAAATTCTACCACACTGTAGAAATTTATCGAAGCTTATTATGCAAAAAGTTCCAACATTTTATCACATTCTAACTTCTCTAGGGAATTTTTGCAGCAACGGTAAACTTTCTGTTTTCAAACAGCAACATATATACTTGCAAGGTAAGCATGGCAAAGGCTTTTATCTCTACTCCTAATGAAGCAATTGATAGTCTCGCTTCCAGGTTTTCTTTCCTCCCACCTCCCATGGTTTTTTTTATACCTCCTCCCACCTCACACTAAGCCACCAAGAACCGAAAAATACCTCGTACCGAGGCCCCCACCCGCCCCCGGCACTCCAGGGCTTAACCTCCGATCGCACCCAAGACGAACGAAGTAAAAAAATCTACGAAAATTAACCAGCGAAAAAAAAACCTACAAAAATTAACCAGCAAAAAAGACCTAAACCAATTGACCGCTCGTACGAGCGAGGTCTCCTGCCCTCGAGCGAGAACCACTCGCACGCACGACTATCTGCCCTCGTTCGCCGCCGCCGCCGCTCCATCCCTTCGCCGCCGGCCTCGCACATCAAAGGCGCTTCACTTGCCGCCCTCCATCGGACACGTACAGGATCCGGCGCTGAACACGTCCAGGATCCGCCGCCGAACACGTCCAGGATCCGGGGCTGATCCTGGCGAGGAGACGCCGACGAGATATAGGTATTATTTGATACAGCCATCGCATCTCATACATCATCGCATCTCATACAGGCATCACATCTCATACAGCCATCGCATGAACAGTTTACTCCTAATGTGATTGCTTTCACAGAAAAGTATGAGGCCCAACCCACATGAGAAAGCCAATGCACGTGACTGCACTTCAGTAACCTGTTACAGTGAAAGAGTAGATGCAATTTTAGATGGCTTTCACATAACTGGGGAAAAGATTCAGAAGTAGGCAAGCATGCTAACCATCAATAAGAGAAAACTGATTTCTAACTTCTAAGAGTATATAACCAGGAGATCCAGATACCTATTCTCTCAAAGCACCACTTCTTCCCATAGGCATCACACTGTATCAATGTTATGACAAAAGGGCAGTTTCAACACCCTACAGAAGAGATGGTGCAGACGCTAACGGTTAAACGCTTACAGAGGTTTATGCACAAGGAGAAAACTATGTAAATTGTGATGAAACTGCAAGTAAACTACCAAGTCAAACAAAACCGTGTGTATGCGCTTCAGGACATCCAAAATTGTATGCGCTTCAGGACATCCAAAATCGTGTGCTTCTGTTTGCAGGCATAGTGAGCGCAGAAGCATACAAGTCTGTTCAAAGCAACAGAATGTATTAGTTACTTGACAGGCCAGATGAGTTTCTGTAGTTACCTATTTTTGTTCTATCAATTCGTAAGATAATGCATCATCTCAATCTGAGAGGTGTAAATGATCATGTAATCTAATAATGGTATCGATGTTTGGCTTTGTTTGGTGACTAGAATTTTCTATTGCGGAAAGTTACTGGTCATGGTACATTAGAATCGCCAAACTGAACAGGTGGATTCAGTACATTATTGAATATACATCAGTTCCTTCTGCGCTTTTACAAATGTAGTTTTGGAAAATCACACACAAACTATTCAGTTTCTTACTCCTCATCAACCGAATGCAGTTCTGTAAGCTAACCGGATCAGCTAATGTTTTCTTTAAGTTCATTTTTGAGCGCCAACGGAGCATCACGTTTGAAGATATGGAGGCGCCAAATCTGTGCCGACCCCCTATTGGTGATGCCTCTAACGGAGCCCCTCTTGGTGACATCTCTAATGTTGATCATCATTCCCGAATGACTCCAGTGCCAATGCCAGGTAATTGCAAGCATAATTTCTTATTATTTATCACAATGAGCATACATATAGTTGATGAGGTTTTTCTACTGTTATTAAATGGCTGTAACATTTGTAGCCTCACACGACCTTACCCCGTATGGATCTCACTGCCAAAGGGTAAATCTTGCTAGCAATACCAACAAAGCAAGGAAAAAGAAACGATCAATGCGAAAAATGCCAATTGATGCCATCTTAGCGGCATCTCCACTATCGATCACTCCCCAAATGGAGTCCAGGTATAAAAATTGCACGACACAACCAAAAGGGCAATTCTTAATGTCTAATGTCTGGAGGTACTCTTCATTGGTTTTAATTGTCTTTCTACTCATTTCAGTAAAGATTGTTCCACAAGAACTATCGCAGACTGCGACATCTGACCTTAACATGACAGATACGGTTCATGATGATGGAGAACATAACAGGACCTCATCAACAGAAAAAGGGGCATTCTAAACAGAAAAGGGAGAAAAAAGAAAAGGAAAGCACATCACTCCCAGCCTAACGGTCAAACGTGTTTATGAACATGATGCATTGACGGGACAGTTAAAAGTCACAAAAGGTAAATGTGTCCCCAGTTTTGTCTGATTACATACTTGATAAATTGCTTCTTCTTAAAGTTGTTACTGCTGCTGCTGATGGATCCACTTAATGAATTAAACTAACTATTTGTTTTGGATTGTACATGAGCTATCATTGTGGTACATATACTAATTTTTTTTTGGTAGCTTTGTTTGTATGTGAACGTTCTATACATGCCATATACTATGAAAGAACAGTATGTACATGTCGTATACTTTTGTTTGTGTGTCAGACTTTCATGTCTTAGTCTGATCCTATCACTCTCCCTATATGTCGTTGAAAGACATCCATATGAACCTATATGTTGTGGAAGTGCGTACGTACTTCTCAGTTCTTATAGAGAACGGAAACTGGGTGGCATGTGTTATCAGAAGTTGTGTATAATCATTTATGGAAATATCAAAAATAAAAAATCCCATGAATTGGGAATAGGGAAATTCAAGTAGGTAGGAAGTACTGACATACCAAGTAATAATAAAGAATAGCACCACTGCAGCTACAAAATCACAATCATTTGTTCATGGATCTGAACTCAATTCACCCTGAAAAACAATTAGTCATCTTAAGTCAGACTGCATGATAGTCGGATGGGATCGAAAACAATTGACTGTCAAGGAATGTACCCGTCTGCACCTGCCTGCACCCAGCACAACCATCGCCTTCAC
The DNA here is from genome assembly GCF_002575655.3 of Aegilops tauschii subsp. strangulata. NCBI lineage: Eukaryota > Viridiplantae > Streptophyta > Magnoliopsida > Poales > Poaceae > Aegilops > Aegilops tauschii. The sequence goes on from NC_053036.3 coordinate 353,985,410, forward strand.
CACTGCTGCATCGCCTCCGAACTCCTTGGTGAAGATACTGAAGCAAATAGGAGAACTACTGAGTAAGCCAAATGCAAAATCAAAGAGAGATTATCTCTACAAAGCAGATGATATGGGAAAACAGGACCAACTGCAAGGAGAGGAAAAATCACAAGTAACAGTTAAAAGCGTCTACAAATTAACAGCTACTCCCTCCGTTCCAAATTACTCGTCGCAGAAATGGATGTATCTAGAACTAAAATACATCTAGATACATCCGTACCTGCGACAAGTAATTCGGAACGGAGGGAGTAGGTACTATGGTGCTCCTAATTAACTAATAATAGGAAGATGTATAAGTATTGATCATTCATTCGTTCCTAATCAAAAGAATCTGTGTGAAAGTTTTTGAGCCATGACTTAAATTTGAACATGATAGTAGAGATTCATGCATTTTCAAAGGACATGATAAACATAACATGGAGAGAGATTATCCTATACCTAAATCAGAGGCCCATAGTCTGAAGAAATTCTCCTACACCTACCCGTCAAAAAAAAAAAATTCTCCTACACCTAAATCAGAGACCGTAGTCCTGAACAAATTGTCCGACACCTTGTATCTCAGTACAGTTGCAAACTGGGTGTTTTGATGTGAGATTCACTCAGAGTGAACTTGATATTAAGTGATCTGGTTTACTACTAAACAGTTGGATCAATGCTCAAATCTGAAGTTTGCTATGGGTGTAAAACAGAGAACAACCATGGATACTTAATTCACTCCTTGCGGCCGTACCTACCGGCGTCGTGGCGCAGACCTCCAGAGGACGGCCTCCTGCTAGCCTTGCCGATGCAGGCCTCTCCCTGTGCATCTCACCGCATCAGAATTGATTGGCGCACTTGCTCCTGTCCAAATTACACCAGTCGCTGCCGCAACCCACAAGCGCACGGCGATGAGAATTGAAACGAAGCAAACAAGCAGAGTGGGAGAAGGACGGGGCGTACACGGAGGCGGGGCCATTCCGCCGTTGTGGCGGTCTAGGAGCCCGACGGGGGCGCGGGCGACCTGTGCGCCGTGGGCAGCCGTCGGGAACGTCGAGCCGCGACGCGACCTGTTGGCGTCGAATCCCCAGCAGCGTCACCATCGCCGGCACATCCATCCCTGCCGCCGCGTCCTGCCCCCTCGATCCATCAATTTGATCTCCTCAATATAGCCGCGGAGCGAGTGCTGAAGTGTCCACTCCGGCACAGCCGAGAACGCGCGCGGTGAGATCCACCAGCACCGGTGAAGGTGAGCAGTGAGGAGGGGAGGAAGGAAGGGCATGTGGACCGAGGCGTCACGAGAGATTGAAGCAGCCTCCGTGGCGGCTGGGCGAGGCTGTGGCAGCGGATGAGAATGGGGCGAGCAGAGTGAGGGGAATGGAGTGACGGAGTGGCTTGTCGGTACGAGATTTTTTTTTAAGGGTCGGTGAGAAAATGTGCTACTGCCCAGTACAAATCCAGCTAAACTGCTAAAGCCCAGGCCAGTTTACTGGTTAAGGCTGATTGTGTCCATGGATGCCTTTAGTTTTTATTTTATCTTTTGAGCAAAGGATGCCTTTAGTTGAATAATAAAGCTCTCTATATTCCCTGCAAAAAAGCAGGTGCGGCCCATATAGGTCAAAAAGATCAATTGCCTGGTTGCCAAATATCTTTACCTATGATTTTCAAAAAATCTCTTCAAATATATACCCTTCCCTTGGTAGAGCCGCAGCGAATAGATCGTCTCCGGAGCGAGGCATCATGGGATGGGGGTCAGACGGAGAAGAGCTCATCGGCGAAGTGTCTGGAAGACTCCGCAACACCATATGGATCTCCTAGATGGTAATGGAGTGCCGGTGGACCTCGAACGACGGCGAGTCGAAGATGGCGGACGACGGGTAGAGGCCGGGAGATTGCGTTGGATGCGGAGTTGCAGGGCACCCGAGGTCACGATCTTCGGCACGGGGACGCTCTGTTTCACGACGGGTCTTGTGGACAAGGAAGTGCGGCTTCTCGTCGTCGTTGGCCAAGTGAACGGCGGTGCTCGAGTGAGCGGGCGGGCGAGACGCCCTCGGCCTCTGAAGAGGAAGAAGACGACCAGCCAGTGGGCTGGGCTATCCTGGGCCAAAAGGTAACCATGCGCTCTCTCTTTTCTTTTTCAATTCCTGTTTTATTCTTTCCAGGGGCAAAAATGTCCAATAGACGTCCAAAAAAGGTCAAAGCCCTTTGACCGGACGGAAACGACACGGAAGGGCATTTTTGTAAGGGCACCTAACGGCAGAGGGGTAAATTTAAGCAGGCTTCGAAATTAGGGGCAAATCTGAGTAGGTGATTCGAATTAGAGACGGAAATGGAAATGCCCCTATATTTTTATCAGTGTCTCCATGTCAAAAAAAATCGCCCGTGGCAACGCACGGGCAGTCTACTAGTTAAAATAAAAGATGCAAAACATTAATCTAAATAACAGCAAGCAAATTCCTAACAAAATAAATTGGCGCTCCAAGTAAAACTCATATCATGTGACGAATAAAAATATAGCTCCAAGTAAGGTTACCGATAATGTTGGAGACGAAAGAGGGGATGCCTTCCGGGGCATCCCAAGCTTAGTTGATTGGATCTTCCTTGGATATTAACATGGGGTGCCTTGGTCATCCCCAAGCTTAGGGTTTTGTCACTCCTTATTCTCCTCATATCGATATCTCACCCAAAACTTGAAAACTTCAATCCAACAAAACTTAACGGAACCTCGTGAGATAGGTTAGTATGATAAAGAGCAAACAATTTCACATTGGTACTGTCAAAGACAAGATTCATATTTTTTTAACACAATGCCTACTGTAGCATATCATATCCACAATTTATATTGAGCAATATAGGCCATAGAAACTAGAAAGCAAGCAAACTATGCATTGAAAATAGAATCTGTCAAAAACAGAACAGTCTGTAATGATCTGGATAACTACCATACTTCTGCTACTCCAAAAATTATGAAAAAATTATGAACACGTGAGAAATTTGTATATTAAACTTCTGCAAAAAGAATAAACTCAAAAGCACTCTTCTGTTAAAAATGAGACTTATATTCGTGAGCGCAAAAGTTTCTGTTTTTCAGCAGGGTCAAATCAACTATTACCCAACATGATCCAAAGGCTTTACTTGGCACTCTATAGAAACAAAAGCAATAAAACATGATTACTACAGTATATTAATCATTTTAACACATAAAAACAGTAGGTAAAAGTGTTGGGTTGTCTCCCAACAAGCGATTTTCTTTAATGCCTTTAAAGCTAGGCATGATGATTTCAATGATGCTCGCATAAAAGATAAGAATTGAAACATAAAGAGAGCATCATGAAGCATATGACTAGCACATTTAAGTCTGGCCCACTTCCTATGCATAGGGATTTTGTGAGCAAACAACTTATGGGAACAAGAATCAACTAGCATAGGAAGGCAAAACAAGCATAACTTCAAAACTTTCAACACACAGAGAGGAAACTTGATATTATTGCAATTCCTACAAGCATAAGTTCCTCCCTCATAATAATTTTCAATAACATCATGAAGAAATTCAACAATATAACCATCACATAAAGAATTCTTTTCATGACACAAAAGTATAGAAAACTTATTGCTCTTCACATAAGCAAATTTCTTCTCATCAATAGTAGTGGGAGCAAACTCAACAAAATAACTATCATGTGATTGAAAATTAAAATCATGATGACAAGTTTCATGGTTATCATTATTCTTTATAGCATACATGTCATCACCATAATCATCATAGATAGCAACCTTGTTCTCATAGTCAATTGAAGCCTCATCCAAAATGGTGGATTCATCACTAAATAAAGTCCAGACCTCTCCGAATCCACTTTCATCATTAAAATCATCATAAATAAGAGGCATGCAATCATTATAACAAATTTGCACATCAAATCTTGGGAGACTAAAAATATCATCTTCATCAAGCATAGCATCCCCAAGCTTATGGCTTTGCATAACATTAGCATCATGGATATTCAAAGAATTCATACTAACAACATTGCAATCATGCTCATCATTTAAATAATTTGTGCCAAACATTTTATTGACTTCTTCTTCTAACAATTGAGCACAATTTTTTGAACCATCATGTTCAAGAAAGATATTATAAAGATGATAAATAATATGATGCAACCTTAATTCCATTTTTTTGTAGTTTTCTTTTATAAAACCAAACTAGTGATAAAACAAGAAACTAAAAGATTCAATTGCAAGATCTAAAGATATACCTTCATGCACTCACCTCCCCGGCAATGGCGCCAGAAAAGAGCTTGATGTCTACTACGCAACTTTATTCTTGTAGACACGTGTTGGGCCTCCAAGCGCAGAGTTTTGTAGGACAGTAGCAATTTTCCCTCAAGTGGATGACCTAAGGTTTTATCAATCTGTGGGAGGCGTAGGATGAAGATAGTCTCTGTCAAACGACCCTGCAACCAAATACAAGAAATCTCTTGTGTCCCCAACACACCTAATACAATGGCAAATTGTATAGGTGCACTAGTTCAGCGAAGAGATGGTGATAAAAGTGCAATGTGAATGGTAGAAATATATTTTTATAATCTGAATAATTAAAAACAACAAGGTAGCAAATAGTAAACGAGCACAAAAACGATTGCGATGCTTGAAAATGAGGCCTAGGGTCCGTACTTTCTCTTCTTCAATCTCTCAACAATGCTAATATAATTGGATCATATAACCACACCCCAAAGTCCGATGAAAGAATCACTCCAAAGTTCCTATCTAGCGGAGAACATACGAATAAATTGTTCGTAGGGTATGAAACCACCTCAAAGCTATTCTTTTCGTTTGATCTATTCAAGAGTTCGTACTAAAATAACACAAAGCTATTCTTTCCGTTCGATCTATCCTAGAGTTCGTACTAAAATAACACCAAAGCAAATTCATATTCATAATACTCAATCCAACACAAAGAACTTCAAAGAGTGCCCCAAGATTTCTACCGGAGAAACAAAGACAAGAACGTGCATCAACCCCTATGCATAGATTACCCCAATGTCACCTCGGGAATCCGCGTGTTGAGTGCCAAAACATATATCAAGTGAATCAATACGATACCCCATTGTCACCATGAGTATTCTAGACATATAACAACGAAATCTCAAAGGGAAAAACTCAATTCATCACAACAACATAGAGAGGAGAAAACACCATATGATCCGACTATATTAACAAAGCCCACGATACATCAAGATCGTGACATCTCAAGAACACGGAAGAGAGAGAGAGATTAAACACATAGCTACCGGTACAAACCCTCAGCCCCGAGGGTGGACTACTCCCTCCTCATCATGGTGGCCGCCGGGATGATGAAGATGGCCACGGGAGATGATTCCCCCTCCGGCAGGGTGCCGGAACGGGGTCTAGATTGGGTTTCGGTGGCTACAGAGGCCTGCGGCGGCGGAACTTCTGATCTAGGTTAACCCCGAAGGGTTTTGGAATATTTGTGAATTCATAGGGTAAAGAGGGGGTGGGGAGGCCACCGAGGTGGGCACAACCCACCTGGGCGTGTCTGGGCCCCCAGGCGTGCCCTGGTGGGTTGTACCCCCCTCGGGGCACCCCCAGGTGCTGCTCTAGCCCATCTTGGGTGTTCTGGTCCATAAAAAATCTCCAACAAGTTTCGCGGTGTTTGGACTCCGTTTGATATTGATTTCCTGCGATGTAAAAACAAGCAAAAAACAGCAACTGGCACTGGGCACTGGGTCAATAGGTTAATCCCAAAAAATGATACAAAGTTGCTATAAAATGATTGCAAAACATCCAAGAATGATAAAATAACAGCATGAATACTTCATAAATTATAGATACATTGGAGACGTATCAACTCCAAGCATACATATGCATGTGTCCATGTCGTGAGACAAATATGTTTGAAAATTTCTTCTAATTTACTGCACATGGAATTAACTTGCACACAAGTACACAAATATGATTTTTCAAACTGTTATGGTTAGCCGTTGCATGTAGATGTAGTTCAAATTTGAATTACGATCATTAAATGGATAGAAAATCACTTAAATGTCTTCAGAAGGTCAAATGACCCCTGAAATTTTCCAAATTTTCACATGACAGTTGTATTAGTGCATGTTACACGTAGAAAAAATTTGAAGGCTGTAAGAGGAAGCTATCTCCCGTTCGTCATCAAACATGCATTATTCCCTCTCGGAACCACGAGCCTTCTAGTGATCTGCTCCGGTTTGTGAGGGGTGTGTGTCCAAACTTTCATCACACATGCCAAATTTTTTACCACATCATCTTGGTGGCATGACATTACATCAACCAAGGTTTCATGTGTTTCTGATATTTATTTAATTTTTTGGAATTTAAATGCCATGGCACTCCATGCTTAATTGTGTCATAGCCATTAGACCAATATGTTTGAAAATTCCTTCCAATTTACTGCACATGAAATTAAATCACACACAAGTACACAAAATATGACTTTTCAAACCGTTATGGTTAGCTGTTGCATGTACATGTAGTTCAAATTTCAATTACGGTCATTAAATGGCTAGAAAATCACTTAAATGTCTTAAAAGGTCAAATGACCCCTGAAATTTTCCAAAATTTGACATGATAGTTGTATTAGTACTACAAATTTTCTCGTACATTTAAAACACCATCCGTTGCCACTTTACTCCAAATTCGTCTTTCACAGCTAATAAAAAAATATCTACAATATCACACACAGTTGTTTTCTAGGAACCGTTTGCGATGAAAATATCTGGGTCTATTTAAGTCTCCCTCCTTAAGCTTCACCGGCTTGTTTGCTCCAGTGCCGGCAACCCCCGAATCCACGAATCTTGATCCCCATTCCGGCACCCCCTTCTTGCAAAGATGACGCCGTGGAAACGCTTCGTGAAGGCCCGCACGATGGCCGCCCCCCCCTGACCGCCGCCGCTTACACCGAGAGCGCGGCCGCCTACACCAAGAGTGCCGCCGCATCCGCATTAAGCGCGTCCGCTTCCGCCGAGTGGGCGTCTACGATAGCCGACAGGGCAGCTGCAGCAGCCGAGATGCCTGCAGCTCCTGCTGCGACGGCGGCTACCAACGCCGAGAGCGCTCGAGCTGTCGTCCGTGCCACCGATGTCGCCCTAGCCCGGGTCGACGCCATCCACGCCAAGATTGAGGATGCACACGCCAAGATATTCCAGACCACCTCGGACTCCAACATGCAACCCACGTCCGAAAAGGCGACGATGGCCATGGAGCACCTGCTTCCTCATGAGGTCACCGAGCGGGAGCTGGAGATGCAGGAGGCAGCGGAGATCGAGGAGCGCCGGGAGGAGGAGTTGCGCGTGGCCGAGGTCGAGGTAGAGAAGAGTCTGTCTGTCGAGGAATCGGCGGTGGAGTACCAATGCGAGCTCTGGCGCAGCCACTACTACGAGTACTACAACCTTGAGGGCGGCGCCAAGGACGAGGACGCGGTTGACTTCAGCAGGGGGGGCGCGGAGTCCACCAACGGAGGCATGTCGCCAGGACAATTCATCGACGTCTCATCTCACACCGGCGATGCATAGGCCGGCGCGGCGACAGATTTGTTAAAATTATGCGTACTTAGGCTTTGTTTTTAATGTCGGTCTTTTGTTAGAGCAATGTTTAGGTCAACTGGCTCTATTTAATTATTAAAATTGCTCGATTCAGTAAGTGTGGTCTGTCTGTTGTACGCTCTTTTGTGTGCCCAAATTAGCAAGCGATGTTAAATTATGCAATGACATACCCGGGGAAATTTCCACCAAAATTTGAATTATCAAACTCATCTCATGTGCGTAAAGCAAAAGAATCGTTTGCGATGCACACAATCGTTCAAAGTGAATGGTCCGGCGGCACCGCACGCAAAGTTTCCCTCCACATTTCCAAAATTTTGGCCTACCGCCAAAATATCTACCCCCGCCCCCCGCCCCCTTCCCCACCCCCTTTTTCTCCCTGACCACAAGTCACATTTCCCATGTTTCCTCCTTCCTTCCTTCCTTCCTAAGCTATAGCCGCTTCCTCGCTCTCGCCGTCTCGCATCCTACCGCCGGGGTCGCCATGGTCTTCTTCAAAGACCTCTCCAGTGGTCCCTCCTCTGGCGACGACTCCTTCACCACCCGGGTATGCCTCTCTTCTCTCTCTCGGGCTATGACTTGGAATGAAGGATTTTTACCCGGCGGTCGATTTGAGTCATTTCTTTCTCTTGTAGCTCCTTAGGTCCATTAGTGGCAACGAATGGAGCGGGGTGGCTGATGATCTATCTGCTCGTTGTTACCATCAATCTCCATGCGTGAAGCTAGTTGCGTTTGAATCTATGGACAGTGGGAGGAAGTTTCTGGCATGTGCAGAGAAGGTTAGACCCTCTTATGTTGTTACAAATCATTTGTTAGATGTGATTGACACACTATCACGGTCCCAACCCATTCATACCACACCTTCAACCAAACGCATCCTAAGACAGTGTCACAGTTTGTACCTAGTATCTAAAATTGTTGCCATCTCATCAGCGGTGCCATTAGAAAATTATTTGGCACTGCTTCAGCAGTTTGTGCAGCCAACTTTGGTCCACACATCCGAGCAGCCAAGCGGTAAGATACTAAATCTTTATGGCACGAAGGAACTGGGCATCGGAGCAACTAGGTGCTCCAGAGTCTGGATCCCTGATTTTTTTTCGCTGCATCGGCTCGGCAGTGCAGGGCACCGGTGCAAGATGTAGCAACAGTTGTCTTTACACCCGTTTTGGCATACATAGTGGACGGCCTTAGTGCTATTAGTTCTATGTTACTAAATTTGTGCATGTACACACCTGTTAGTATCAATTTGCTGTCATTCAAACACTATCGCTATGCTGTTGCAGTTATATTTACCTTCCTCATAAAATGTTCAATTTGTTATTTATTGTACATGAGTAAGAACTTGTAGCATTGTTGTAGTTAAATTATAGCTTCTGATGTTCCAGAATTTTGTTGTTGTCTTAGTAGCAATTAATTCATTTGCACATTGATCTTTTTGAGAAGATATGTCATAATTAACATGTTTCTTCAGTTTTTCAAAATAAGCGTTGGTGATTTTCTATGTTGCTATAAACCCATTTCCCCTACAATTGTTACTGATCTAGTTTTAAATATTATATGATGAACGGAGTGTTCTTACTTGGAGTGGGTTGATCAAGAGTGGCCACAGTCTTTGAAGATGTGCCTAGCGAAGCTCTAGAGCATGTATGAGGAAGAGAACGGACGTAGGCTTAGAGAAAGTGTTGTCAACGACGAAGAATATTTGAAGATGCGGGATAAAAAGAGGAAGGTGGAGAATGAGCTCAGATTTTTTAAATCAGACATTGCTAAGATGGTGTTGGCGGAGGAGGAGGCACTTTCCCAGTTGGCCAGTGCAAAACAGGTTCTTACTGAACTGAAAGCAGAGGTGGATATGACGAGCCTGGATGATCTCGATTAGGGAAATAAATATATTGTTCTAATATTGTTCTTATGAAGTTGAACTAGCTATATGTTGTGTTGTGTTGTTTTCATGTAGCTATCATACTGTGATGCTATAATATATTTATGTGCCTGATATGAAATTGGCAAATAGCTGTTCGATATGAAATGTGAATTTGCGTAATACTGGAATTATTAATTGTAAACTAATAAACCTGCTAAATGTGTCATGGAACTTTGTAAACGGTTCTAGCAGTAAAAGCGCTTGTGATGGATAGCCCAATGCCACACGGTTTTCTTCATCAAATCGTGTGTGATGTAGTTGATAAAAGCAAACAATTAACCAAGGCAGAGCGTGTGTGATAGTTACACCTTTCACACACGAGCCTACACATAAAACTGTGTGGGATGTACATACGAATGGAAACGTTTTCCCTGGATTGACTGTGTGGGATGTATATAAGAACGGAAACGTATTCCTTGGATTAACTGTGTGTGATATACATACGAATGGAAACGTTTTCCCTGGATTGACTGTGTGGGATGTACATAAGAACGGAAACGTATTCCTTGGATTGACTGTGTGTGATATACATACGAACGGAAATGTTTTTCTGGGATTCACCGTGTGGGATGTACATACGATCGGAAATGATTGGGTTCCGATGCCTCGCCCGATCGCACACGAGCTCATTTTGCCCCAGCCTGTGTCCCAGGAGGGCCTATCCCCGACGATTTCTGGGTCATGTGGGAAGGACCCCCCTATCGCCCACACTCACTTGGCGACGGTTCCAAATGCCGTCGCAGAAAAGGGTTAAAACCGTTTGTATAGCATTGACGCATACCAGTGGCATGATTTGAATATTTTATGTGATGAAGATGCATCATAGCCAAACTATAGGATTTTGTAGGGATAAGCTTTCTTTGGCCATGTTATTTTGAGAAGACCTAATTGCCTTGTTAGTATGCTTGAAGTATTATTGTTCTTATGTTGTTATTAAACTTTTGTTTTGAATCTTAGGGATCTGAATATTCTTGCCACAATAAAGAAAATTACATGGATAAATATGTTAGGTAGCATTCCACATCAAAAATTATGTTCTTATCATTTACCTACTCGAGGACGAGCAGGAATTAAACTTGGGGATGCTTGATACGTCTCCAATGTATCTATATTTTTTTATTGTTCCATGCTATTATATTACCTATCTTGGATGTTTTATATGCTATTTTATATGATTTTTGGGACTAACCTATTAACCTAGAGCCCAGTGCCAGTTTCTGTTTTTCCTTGTTTTTGAGTTTTACAGAAAAGGAATATCAAACGGAGTCCAATTGAGCTGAAAATTTACGGTGATTTTTTATGGACCAGAAGAAGCCCTCGAAGCAAAAGAGTTGGGCCAGAAGAGCCACGAGGCCTCCACAAGGGTGGAGGACGCGCCCTCCCCCCCCGGTGCGCCCTCCAACCTTGTGGGCTCCTCGTGGACCCCCTGACTTAAAACCGACACCAAAAATTCTTATAAGTACAGAAACCCCCGAAAAGAAACCTAGATGGGGAGTTCCGCGGCCGCAAGCCTCTGTAGCCATCAAAAACCAATTGGGACCCTGTTCTGGCACCCTGCCGGAGGGGGAAATCATCACCGGTGGCCATCTTCATCATCCCGGCGGTCTCCATGCCGAGGAGGGAGTAGTTCACCCTCGGGGCTGAGGGTATGTACCAGTAGCTATATGTTTGATCTCTCTCTCTCTCTCTCGTGTTCTTGATTTGGCACGATCTTGATGTACCGCGGGCTTTGCTATTATAGTTGGATCTTATGATGCTTCTCCCCCTCTACCTTCTTGTAATGGATTGAGTTTTACCTTTGAAGTTATCTTATCAAATTGAGTCTTTAAGGATTTGAGAACACTTGATGTATGCCTTGCATGTGCTTATCTGTGGTGACCATGTGATATTCACGTGATCCACTTGATGTATGTTTTGGTGACCAACTTGCGGGTTTTGTGACCTTGTGAACTTATGCATAGGGGTTGGCACACGTTTTCGTCTTGACTCTCTGGTAGAAACTTTGGGGTACTCTTTGAAGTTCTTTGTGTTGGTTTGAATAGATGAATCTGAGACTGTGTGATGCATATCGTATAATCAAACCCGCGGATTCTTGTGGTGACATTGGAGTATCTAGGTGATATTAGGGTTTTGGTTGATGTGTGTTTGAAGGTGTTATTTTAGTACGAACTCTAGGGTTGTTTGTGACACTTATAGGAATAGTCCAATAGATCGATCAGAAAGAATAACTTTGAGGTGGTTTCGTACCCTACAATAATCTCTCCATTTATTCTCCGCTATTAGTTACTTTGGAGTGACTTTTTGTTGCATGTTGTGGGATTGTTATATGATCTAATTATGTTATCATTGTTGAGAGAACTTGCACTAGTGAAAGTATGAACCCTAGGCCTTATTTTCAAGCATTGCAATACCATTTTCGCTCACTTTTACTACTAGTAACCTTGTTGTTTTTATATTTTCGGATTACAAAAATCTATATCTACCATCCATATTGCACTTGTATCACCATCTCTTCGCCGAACTAATGCACCTCTACAATTTACCATTGTATTGGGTGTGTTGGGGACAGAAGAGACTCTTTGTTATTTGGTTGCAGGGTTGTTTGAGAGAGACCATCTTCATCCTACGCCTCCACGGATTGATAAACCTTAGGTCATCCACTTGAGGGAAATTTGCTACTGTCCTACAAAACTCTGCGCTTGGAGGACCAACACGAGTCTACAAGAAGAAGGTTGCGTAGTAGACATCAGACGCTTCCCCGCGGCCGCGGCTGTCCTTGCGATGCCACCTACCCGAAACCAACGCTGCTTTCCGCCGCCAACAGAGGCGACGCCGCCTGCCATCCTACCAATGGGCCGCTGCCGCTTGGGGCTACAGCAGGAGTAGTAGCGACGGGGCCGAGGTCCTTCGTGCGCTCCGGGATGAAGGCCGCAATTTCGTCGAGGTCGTTGCTGCCTCCGGCATTTGGGGTGTGTCGCCGAGATCGAGGCGAGCATGAGGAGCTGTGGCCACCACCATGGTCACCCTGTCGCAGGGCATGGAGCAAGCCCTCAGCCTACAACTCGTGGAGATCACCGTTGCTCTTCAGGTCACGGGGTGACTGGATCTTGCCGATGTGGCCCTCCTCAACGACCTCCTCTTCGCCCGGTTCACCGGCATGGATCTCGCCACTGCTACCCTCAACTTCTCTGCCTCGAGCCCGATGGTCAGCCACCATGGATTCCTCAGCTGGAGGGTCACATGACCCAGCCGTCCTCCCATGCTGCAGCGGCTAGAAGGCGACATGGCTCTCCGTACATGAAGAGTGGAGTTCAGTCAAGTATATACTTGGCCTCTACTGCTGATCCATGTACATGGAGAAAAACAAACAACCGCTCATTCATGCTTCGCTCCACTCCTTTGCGCTACATTACTGGAGGTGACATTTTCCTATCTCTCTATCTTGTAACAAGCCTGATGCCTGCATTGTTAATGGATTTTCTTATAATTTATCGCTGCTTAGTGCTTTGTTGCAATTGTTCACCCAAGATTCTTATATATAATCTAAGCGTATGTAGACATACTTAGCTTTGCTATTCCATTTTTCTGGCGCATAGAAATAAGAGTATTGTCCAGGTTAGGATTTCAATTGAGGAAAAAGTGAACAAGTAAAATTTTCTTGCAAGAAATATAATCTAAGCTATTGATGTTTCTTCCGTATCAGTTCTTGAGTTAGATTAGACTGTCCATCTTCTCATTTTCATTGCCACGCTATTAAATTTGAATCCGCCTTTTTTATTCCAATTTAAATCAACATCTATGGAATTTATAGCACGAAAATACTCTCAAAATATCATACCATTAAATTTAAGTGGTCGGACCCTCTCCGGACACTGCACAAGTGGGAGCTACGTGTACTGTGCTTTTTATATTTGGTAGAAATTTCTTTGGAGCAAAATTTTCTGGACCTCCCATCATATTTGCCCCTGAACGCTGATAAAATTTAATGAGCTGCATTGAGAAATTTTGATTGGTAAAGCTATAAAGTTTAGTCTATACTACTATTAAACAAGCAAACATTTTCTTCCCTAACCATACCCTGCTCAGTGTACACATAACAATCCGGAGTAATTAGAGCCACAAGATCGAATCCACTTATTTAGATCTAATCGTAAAGATAACAATAATCCTCACCAAAAGTGTGTTTAGCAATTTTAGAGGGGAGACAAAAAATCTGCCATCCACTCGCCAGCATTATTTAGGTACGGGAAAAAATGGCACAATATACGGAAACAACACGCCGGGGCAGCGGCGCATCTTCGGGAATCAGGGAGAAGAAGGATAGGCATGGCGGCGACTGAGGAGGTGCTCGCCAGCGCGCAGGATTGGATCGGGGTGCTTCCCCGCAGTCGCGGTCGTCCTTGCGATGCCACCTACCCGAAACCAACGCTGCTCTCCGCCGCCAGCCGAGGCAACGCCGCCTGCCCTCCTACCCACGGGCCGCTGCCGCTTGGGGCTACGGCGGGAGGAGTAGCGACGGGGCCGAGGTCCTCCGTGTGCTCCGGGATGAAGGCCACAATTTCGTCGAGGTCGTTGCTGCCTCCGGCATTCGAGATGTGTTGCCGAGATCAAGGCGAGCATGAGGAGTTGTGGCCACCGCCATGGTCACCTCGTCGCAGGGCATGGAGCACGCCGTCGGCCTACAGCTCGTGGAGATCACCGTTAGATAGATTTGGATCCGCCTTTTTTCATTCCCATTTAAATCAACATCTATGGAATTTGTAGCACGAAAATAATCTAAAATATCATACCATTTCAATTTTTATTTTTTCATATTTGGCATAAATTTAAGTGGTCGGACCCTTCTCCGGACACTGCGCAAGCAGGAGCTACGTGTACCGGGCTTTTTATAGTTGCCAGAAATTTCTTTGGAGCAAAATTTTCTGGACCTCCCATCATATTTGCCCCTGAACGCTGATAAAATTTAATGAGCTGCTTTGAGAAATTTTGATCGGTAAAGCTATAAAGTTTAGGTCGAATATGTGATTGGTGGCGATACGCCGAATGATGTGGCGGCAGATGGGCTATGCTCTGGCAATGATTACAGGGATGGCGCAGGAGGAAGTTTGCGATGATGGTAAGGAGTTAGTGCTGGGAAGGGGAAATGGTGTTGGTTGGTTATTGTCTGTCATTTTGTGTATTGTCTGTCATTTTTGTTTGAGTAGCTGACATCCTTCTCTCTATTATCTCTCTGTTGTTTCTGTCTATGCTCAGGAAAGAAGAAATGTCCGAAGAATGACCAATGCGGGTTATTACATGATTTGGATGTATGGTTAATCAATACACTTAAATTTGTTAGTTTGTCCCATTCATGGACACTTTTATATTGATCATTGACTTATGGATTTTTGCTGCATGTAGGTGCAATATTTTTGAAAGTAAAGGTTTCAAGCATGGTTCACTTTTAACTGGCGATAATGCTCTCGAGTCATATATGAAGGAAATATGCCCTAGAGGCAATAATAAATTTATTATTTTATATTTCCTTATATCATGATAAATGTTTATTATTCATGCTAGAATTGTATTAAACGAAAACTTGATACATGTGTGGATACATAGACAAAACACCGTGTCCCTAGTAAGCCTCTACTAGACTAGCTCGTTAATCAAAGATGGTTATGTTTCTAACCATAGACATGTGTTGTCATTTGATGAACGGGATCACATCATTAGGAGAATGATGTGATGGACAAGACCCATTCGTTAACTTAGCATATTGATCCTTCAGTTTTATTGCTATTGCTTTCTTCATGTCAAATAGATATTCCTTTGACTATGAGATTATGCAACTCCCGGATACCGGGGGAATACCTTGTGTGCTATCAAACGTCATAATGTAACTGGGTGATTATAAAGATGCTCTATAGGTATTTCCGAAGGTGTTTGTTGGGTTGGCATAGATCAAATTAGGATTTGTCGCTCCGAGTATCGGAGAGGTATCTCTGGGCCCTCTTGGTAATGCACATCATAAGAAGCTTTGCAAGCAATGTGACTAATGAGTTAGTTGCGGGATGATGTATTACGGAACGAGTAAAGAGACTTGCCGGTAACGAGAATGAACTAGGTATGAAGATACCGACGATCGAATCTCGGGCAAGTAACATACTAATGACAAAGGGAATAACATATGTTGTCATTATGGTTCGACCGAAAAAGATCTTCGTAGAATATGTAGGAACCAATATGAGCATCCAGGTTCCGCTGTTGGTTATTGACCAGAGAGGTGTCTCGGTCATGTCTACATAGTTCTCGAACCCGTAGGGTCCGCACGCTTAACGTTCAATGACGATTTAGTATTATATGAGTTATGTGATTTGGTGACCGAATGATGTTTGGAGTCTCGGATAAGATCACGGACATGACAAGGAGTCTCGAAATGGTCGAGAGGTAAAGATTGATATATAAGATGATAGTATTCAGACACCGGAAGTGTTTCAGAATGTATTGGGTATTTATCAGAGTACCGGGGGGTTATCGGAACCCCCGGGGGGAAGATATGGGCCATAAGACGGGAGCACACCAGCCCACAAGGGGTGGCACGCCCCCCCCCCCTTAGGCATGTGGCCGAATTGGAGAAGGAGGAGAAGGGGTTCGTCCCCCCCTTCCTTCTCTCCTTCCCCCTTCCCTTTTCTCTCCGGCAAAAGAAGGAAAGGGGGGAGGCCGAATTGGAGGAGGCCCCCAAGTAGGATTCATCCTACTTGGGGTTCCCCTTGGCTGTTCGCCTCCCCATCCCACCTATATATACGTGGGGAGGGGGCGCCTAGAACACACACCAACAATTGTTAGCCGTGTGCGGCGCCTCCCTCCACAGTTTATGCCTCGGGTCATATCTTCGTAGTGCTTAGGCGAAGCCCTGCGCGGATCACTTCACCATCACCGTCACCATGATGTCGTGCTGACGAAACTCGTTGTGGCACCCCGGCTCAGAGCGACCGGTTTACCATGCATTGCCAGCCCAGAGACCATGTCTTCTGGCAACACACAACATCTTGGTACAGAAAACAACCGCTTTATTGATGCTAGCGGAACAGAGTTTATATTACAACAGCTGTCGAGGCCAAGCGGCACACCCGGTGTGGCTGAACAATATGTACATTATTTAGTGAACATAAAGGGGCCTCGATCATAACAACTACGCGGCAGCGGAATAACGTCGTAGCGGAAGCTCCATATCACAGGGACACCGATGTGGACACGATCTAGACTCGAGCAGCGCTCCTCTCCAACGTGACTTTCCTGAAATCTGGCATGACATGTCAGGTCAGTACATTGAATGTACTTGCAAGCTCACAATAGGAATAAACATAATGGCAAACAATATCATGATACTTAACCAATTAATAATAATGCAACACTATATGTCAAACATGTCGTGATCATGATCGAACGTCCCTCGGGACAACTTACCAACCGTGATCATTCTTGGATCACAAACAAACCATCAACGTGGTCTTAACAAGAGTAACTCGTGATCCTTACGGCGATCACAACCACGACCAAAATTTGGTCCCGAACATCGCGATGGCCTTTCTGCCATCCTCATCAATGCAAAGTTCATAGCTTAGTGTGCAAATTTTATTAAACGTTGACTCATGGTGGGACCTACTACGAGGTGTCCGTGACCGTGGACTCGGCTATCGATAGATTATAAACTCTGCAGAGGTAGCACACTGTACCCACACCACGGAACCCATGGCCTCGCACTCCCATTCGGGTGGACCAATGGCATTCCGACGAAACCCTTCCATTGCCATGACACTCTCCCGGCCACTCCGACCCAATCCCCAACGGGCTAGTCCTGGGTGGCCCCGTGTCTACCAAAGACACACCGACCATTGTCGTGGCCAAAACGATCCCACTCGGGGACCCGGTACCATAATCTCAACAATGGGCACACAAGGTTATGCCTGCTTACCGGGCCAGGGTAAGCACGACGTAACCTTCCCTAGTTGGAGGCACCGACCAGAGGCAATGTCAATGGACCGAATCAAGGCCTTACCACAAAGGCAAATGTGGTTGCATTGGGAAAAACTCGATTCAGCGGCACCATGACCCAGTCAACGGTATATCCAAGTTGATTTATATTCAAGTTCAACTTAAAATGAAAATGACCGGTGTCATAGCATGCCATGAAATGCAAAACTACACATGCATCACTTAATAACGAAAATGACCGATGTCATCCATATTCACACTAAGCATAAACATCAACAACTCATATTACTTTGCTGATCAGGATACTCACATATTAACCAAAATATTTTGTAGCAAGTTTTAATATTTTCTCATGCAAGAACGTAACTCCGATTAATTTCTCACATGAATAACAAAGATTTTACCACAAACAAATCCTAATTTCTTTATCAACCAAGTGAGGTTCAAACATTCTGTAAGTCAAGTAAAATGACTAAACAAGTACTTAACAGAATATTTTCTAGCAAATTTTTATCATTTTATTTATGCAAGAACATAACTTTAAATAATTACTAACATGCATAACAAAAATTATTTCTATCATCACCACAAATAGATCTTAGCTTTGCTTCACCAACTAAGCTAGTTTCCACATTCTGTAAATCAAGCATATTAACTAACAAACACTGAACAGAATATAAATAACACAATAGTTATTTAAATGCATGGATTAATCATTTCATTCAAGTAAGAAAATCATAAATATTGAAATGACACCATGAAATGTTGCTGTGGCTTGCCTTAGTGCAGATGAGGTTCACAAGCCTTCTGGTGATCCTCAAGACAAGCCTCACCCTCTGAAAATAATTTTAAACACAAAAAGAAAATATCAAGAACACTTCTGAAATCACCAGAAATTCTAAACAGCTCAGAAAAATCTCATCTTTGGTGAGCTGCTAGATTTCTTTGCAAAGAACAAGATGCAAAAAGAATCAATTCATTTGGACTTATGGTTGAGGAGTTATGACTGTTTGAAGTGTTCTGTAAATTCAAATGAATTTGAATAAAAATAAACAGACTGAGGGGGGTGACGTCGAAGGCGTAAAGGCCCAGGGGCGCCACCACTCGTACCGCTTCGCGCGCGTATAGAGTGGCTGACTAGCGGGCCCCGCTAGTCAGGTGAGGAGGGGGGAGAAGGAAACAGAGGGAGTCGCAGCTCCGCCGGAGCTCTCGCCGGCGACGAGGACTCCTTGGCCAAAACGAGAGGGAGGGATGGAGAGAGGGGACGGTGGCGCACCTGCCCGTACCCGTAGCGTAGCTAGGGGTGGTCGGACGGCGTCGGAATCAACCTCGCAAGCGGAGGCAGAACACGGTGGTCGCCGGAGATGAAGAAGACGGCGAGCAGAGGCTACTCTAGGAGCTCCAGAGGGGCGGGACGGCTTCACCGGAGAGGGGCGGAGGCCCTGGAAGGGTCGCCCTGGCCTGGGAGGGGCTGGAGCTACCGCGGCGACCAGAGGGGATCGCCGGCGAGCTCGAGCTCGAGGACGGCGGCCCGCGGCCTGCCCGGCCGGGCTACGGCTTCCTACTCGCTTGTGGGGTGTGTGGGAGTGCTGGATGGTGCTCGAGGAGGCTGGGGGCGGCTCTATTTATAGGCGAGCGGCGAGGGGGTTTCGGGCTCCGCCGGTGGACACCTGTCCACGGCGCCCGGCGACGAGCAGCGTCAGTGAGAGGGGGAGAAGGCGACGCAACTCACGCGGCAGCTGTGGGCGGACGGAGACGACCACAGGAACGAGGAGAAGGCGACGAGCACAGTGCGCACCGCACTGTTGGGTTGGCCGGACCGTGCCCGTGCTCACTGCGGCGAGCTCCGGCGTCGGCGAGTGCCAGAGGGGAGTTAAGGGAGTTGAGACGAAGATGGTGGCGAAGTTTGGCGCGCTACGTCAGTCGGGGAAGCAAGCACGCGCGAAACAGAGCGCTCGGCGGCTCTCAGAGCGCGTCGACACGCATGCCAGCACCCCTGGACGAAAGCGGTCACCGCGTGGACTATGACATCAGGCCGAGCTAAGCATAAACTTCATGTCTGGCGTGTTGTTCGTGGTAGATTGAGATGTTACCACGCTTTGGTTTGGATCCAGGTGCAGTAGAGAAGTTTTTACACGCCAGGTAAGTTTCTGGTCAGTAACTTTGAGAGGTTACTGAGGTCAAATGGCTGGGAGTTAGAGGCTGTACTTTGGAGGCTAGCCAAGAGTTACTAAGGTGAAAATGCACAAGAAAACCCAGGCACAATGGAGCAAGTAAAATGGTAGTTGCTGTAGAAACCACCATTTCTGTCCAGAAAAGAAAATATTTTCTGTAGCAAAAATATTCCAAAAAGTGATGAAATATTTTTGCTCAGGAAGGTGCCCTAGGGTTCAAAGAATATTTGTGAATTATCTCAGATTTTTCTGGGCCATAAAAATTAGGGTTGCTTTGGAGCATATTGATCTGGCTAGGGTTTTTGAGAGAAAAATGAATATTTTTCATTTAAGAAAAATATTTCAAAGATTATTTTGGGATGGATCAGAAGGGGAATGATGATTAGGGAGGGAAATGAAGCACTTGGGTGAAAGCCAAGGGTACCCAAGTGTTTAAGTCCATATGAAAAGATTCAAAAACTCCAAGTTTCAAATTGAAACCAAATAAAAAATCAAGCAAATGAGAGAGGGCAAAAACCAGGCTGTCACAAACCTCCCCCACTTAGAATGAATCTCGTCCTCGAGATTCGGTTGCTTGGGAAAACCACTCTGGATAATGTGAGTGTAGAAATTCTTCCCGCTCGCAAGTTGATTCTGACTCTGTGTGATGCTCCCACTAAACTTTGTAAAATGTCCTCACTTTACTGCGAGTGACCCTTTCCATCTGATCCAAAATTCTGAACGGTCTCTCTTCATAAGTTAAATCATTTGCCAATTCTACCTCAGCCATAGCAGTCCTTTTCTCGGGCGGGGATATGCATCGTCTCAATTGTGAAACATGAAACACGTTGTGCACGTCTGCCAACTCAGCGGGTAGTTCCAATTGATATGCAACAGTACCCACTCGAGGCATAACCGGGAATGGACCAATAAATTTGGGGGCCAACTTTCCACGAGTCTGGAATCTCTTGACTCCTTTCATAGGAGTGACTCGGAGGTATACGTGTTCTCCGGGTTCAAAACTGACATGTCGGTGCTTTGCATCATAATAACTTTTCTGTCGAGATTTGGCCAATTGCAATCTGTCTCTGATTTCCTTAACTTGTTTCTCAGCTTCCATCATGAGATCTGTTCCGAAGATACGGCTATCTCCCGTTTGAGACCAATTTAAAGGAGTGCGGCACTTACGACCATATAGAGCTTCATATGGTGACATTTTCAGACTGGTCTAGAAGCTGTTGTTATAGGAAAACTCGGCATATGGCAAACAGTCTTCCCATTTGGGTCCTTGGGCTAAAGCACAGGCTCGCAACATATCTTCGAGTATTTGATTTACCCTTTCTGTCTGTCCATCCGTCTAAGGATGATAAGCAGTACTATATTTTAGTGCTGTCCCCAAGGCTTGATGGAGGCGTGACCAAAAAGCGGAGGTAAACAGGGAACCTCGGTCGGAAGTGATAGTTCGGGGTACTCCATGCAGACTGACTATTCTGGATACATACAGCTGTGCAAGTTGATCTGCTCTGTATCTGGTGCTGATCGGGATGAAGTGAGCAACCTTGCACTACAAAAAAAAGACACATCCGTGACATTTTGGGCCAAACGAAAAAAATTCTGTCATACATATGACACTTCTATGACGATAATTGTGACAAAACCCGGTATCATCATAGATGTGGTGGACTCCTACTTCTATGACAAAAAATCATGACAGAAAATGGGCTTTTCGTCCTGGGCGGGCCGGAGACGCAGCTGCATGACATTCTTTGGGCCGTCCATGACGGAAAAAACCGTGGTAGAAGCGGGGGCGAGGAAAATTTCGGGGAGTTCCCGGTTACGGTGGGAGGTCGGGGGCCGAGCGATGCGTGTTTCTCTCGTACACGTACACGCGTGTGTGCGAGGCGTTGGCTCTAACTGAACCCGAGCGAGGCGTTGGGCTCTAACTGAACCCGAGCGATTGCATTGCAGGCTACGCATTACTGAACCCGAGCGATCGATCGATGGCTGTTAACTGAACCTGGTCGAGCGATTCGTTCGCTACTGCTGCTAACTGAAGCCGATCGATGCTGCCTCTGGGATGAACAGTGAGCGTTGCGGGGGGGGGGGGGTTGGATGAACAGTGAGCGGTGGCGTTGCCTCTGGATGAACAGGACCCCGTGGTGTGGAGGGCTGGATGAACAGTAGACGGTGGAGGGGTGCCCGTGGAGGGGTGGTTGAACAGGACCCCGTGGTGTGGAGGGCTGGATGAACAGTAGACGGTGGAGGGGTGCCCGTGGAGGGGTGGTTGAACAGTAGCCGGTGGAGTAGCGCGCGGTGGAGGCTGGATGAACAGGAGCCCGTGGAGGCTGGAGGAGGTCGACGGTAGCCCGTGGAGACTGGAGGAGGTCGACGGTGGAGATGAACAGTATCCCGTGGAGTCCCGTTTTGCGGTACGCCACACCCCTCCCGATGAACAGGACCCCCGTTTCGACCGTAGGAGGTCCGTTTCGTCCGTTTTGCGGTACGCCACACCCCTCCCAATCAACAGGACCCCCGTTTCGACCGTAGGAGGTCTGTTTCGTCCGTTTTGCGGTACGCCACACCCCTCCCGATCAACAGGACCCCCGTTTCGACCGTAGGAGGTCCGTTTCGTCCGTTTTGCGGTACGCCAGACCCCTCCCGATGAACAGGATCCCGTTTCGAACGTGGCCGGTCAAACACAAGGCCGTTTCTTCCGTTCTGCGGTACGCCAGGCCTCGTTTCCATCGCCTGTTCCGTCCAAGCCCTCCCGATGAACACGACCATGCATTCCGTTTCGACCCAGCCGGTTGGCTCCCACGCGTTCCGTTGCCTCCCGACGAACACGACGCATTCCATTGCCTCCCCATGAACACGACGCATTCCGTTGCCTCCCCATGAACACGACGACGACGTTGTTTCTCCGTTCTGACCCAGCCATGTCAACGAGCCCTCGCCGTACATATGCGCGAGTAGGCGTTCGAGACCCCGCCCGTATGTACACATACGTGACCGTATTTTCTTTCTTGCACCCTGGCTGTTGTACGTACGTGTACATGCTACGTGCGCGCCTCTACTACGACATGTGCGCGCCTCTACATCCACCAGTATATATGTACGTACACGTTCGCGACCAGAATGACAACGCTACGTACGCTTCGACCAGGTGGGTCCCGACTGTCAGGCACTTCCTTGGTGCGAAGATGTAGCTGGTGGGTGCCGGCAGTCAGGGGGGCGAATCGTTTTGTTTTTTTGCCCGGACGCACTTCCTTGCGTGCGAAGGTGTAGCTGGTGGGTCCCAGCAGTCAGGGGGGAAACATTTTCTTCGCGAAATACGGTGGCCCGTCTGGTGGGTCCCCGCTGTCAGGTGGAGGAATAATTATTTTGCGCGTAATAAGGAGGCACTTCCTTGCTGCGGCCGTGGACCCATCTGTCAGCGTCTCCACGCACAGTACTCTTCCGATGAAAGTCGGTCGTTGACCACATTGACCACGCCGCGCCGAGAGCACCACGGCGGTGGACGACGGCGAGGCCTAGGAAGGGGACGACACGGAGGCAGGGAAGACTCGGCAGTTGTTTCCCACGCGGAGGGGAGTACGACTATACGAGGGTTTACTGGTTCGTCTGCCGTCGCCGGAGAATAACAGCAGGTGTGGGTGAGTAGAGGGATGGCTAGGCCAGCGATGGGAGTACGGTGGGGCGGTGAGGCCTACGCGGCAGCACAGCCGGCCGCGGGGAGGAGGGAGCAGGCAGTCCCGCCGGCACTTGTTTGAGCGGCTGGAGCAGGAAGAGCAGAGATTGAAGAAGCACGACGGCCGTTGGATGGACATCCAACAGTCAGTGCTTGTGCGTCAACCTTTTTTTTAGGAAAGCCTCAAATCTGTGGAAAACAGCATACAGCCCATCTGCCATTATTTATAATAATGTACAGCCCATTTGCTAATTCTTAAGAATTTTTTTGGAGCCCATCTTCTTTTTGTTAGCATTACACCCCATATTGTGGCCACGGTTAAAAAGTATACGAAATTTTGCATATTTCGGTGCGGTCAACTGTTTTTAATCCAGAAATATCGATTCACATTCAAACTATTTTGAAAAATAATTTATATAAATATAAAATCCAAATAATTGTCCACGCATAAAAATCAATGGAATTTAAGATCTTGTAATGAAAAAAAATTGAAACTAATTCCCGGTTTGATGTGTTTTAAAAATGTACAGCCCATTTCTGGGCAAACCGAATGAAACTCTCCTCATCTTGAAAGATTTGCAGCCCAGCAGGGCCGATAAAGCAAGTAGGCCTTGTTTGGGTATTTCTTAAAAAAAAATAGAACTGGGCTAGCCATTTTCAGCAAGAAAAAAACACAACTGGGCTCATGATGTGGTAAACATAAATAAAACCCTGGCTAGATGGGCCACAGCCCCCGCACAGCCCCGTTGTTACCCTGATCCGTCGCTAAAACTAGTATAAATAACAACTGCTTGTTCCTAAAAAAAACTGTGTGACTTGCTGGGTCCCTGGTGTCAGCCGCTCGTAGTGTAATTCTCTCGTTTATTGACTACGTTGACAATGGCGTGAGCCCCAGATGTCCAACCATTAGGACGAACCATATTTTTGGGCTTGTACTATAGAGGCACTTGCTTGCGTACTGCCATGATGCTGGTGGGTCCCTACTGTCATCCTCTCCACGTACAGTCATCTCCTTGTTCCTCTCGGTTGTTGACGACGTTGACAATGCAAGAGGGCGGCGCACCGCGCACGGCGAGCGAACCAAGGCCGCAAGGCGGTGGACGATGGCGAGGCCTCGGACGGAATGAACAGGAGCCGTTGAAGATGCGGCGGTCCAGTCGCAGGCGGAGGGGAGTACGAGGGTTGACTGGTTCGGGCGCGGGTGCGTGTTGGGGCTGATGTCGCCAGAGAATAACAGGACGTGTGGGGGAATAGAGGGAGGGACTGGCCAACGTTGGAGGGTACGTACGGTAGGGCGGCGGAGGCGCAGCCAGCCATGGGAGGCGGGAGCAGGCGAAGCCGACAGGGTGGTTTGGTTTGGGCGGCTGGAGGAAGAAGAAGACAAGAGATAGAAGATACACGACAGATGTTGGCTGTCAATCCAACGGCTGGTAGGCAGAATCGTTTGTTGACTGGCTAGTAAGTCGACACCACCTTGGATAGGCTATTTCCTCGCAGGTCCCAAATGTCAGAATCCAAATCTGTCACGGTCATGCAGCCTTTCCTATGAAAATTTACAGCCCATTTGATGTGCTAGTTCAAAATAAGTTTGTGGGTGCTGGTGGGGGCTAATCACTTGGCATCTGTAATGCACAGTGAGCTCAAGCAGCCGGCGAGAGTGATGTTATTTCCCTTGGTTGGGTTTTGTTGCAATATTTCACTCTAAATTAAACGAATGGCAAGCCATTTGCCTTGTTTCAAAGAAAATATGACAGTCACAGCCGAGTTGAAAAGGGCAGGAACATCTAACTCCAGCTTACAAACTGTACAAAAGCACGAGGGTTAATTGTTCATCAGGTTTACAAAAAAACAGATTGAAAAGGGCAACAACATCTAACTCCAGCACTATTTTCGGCAGTCACAGTCAAATGGATCGGTCAGGTCCATAGAATGAACATCCTGGGTCGTAAAATTTGCTGGATTATGACCACAATATGTTGTAAACAGAAGCCCGGCACGTTCAGAAGCTCTTTTTCCCACCTGAAACTCCTTTTTTTGCTCTTCGACATACCCATCCGTCAAAACCATGCTGCTGATAAACTTAAGGCTGATGGACAATAGTAACCTCGCATTCAGCAGGAAGAATGTGACAAATCTTGTGTTTGCACAGTTGGCTACATATCGTTCTAGCGTTATTGTCTTCAATCGAATCTCATGAGAAGTGAGAAAATCCCGATGCTTACGAATCCACCGATTGGTTATAACTTTCTTAACCCGTCCTGTTGCCTAAATGGACATGAAGATTGAAAACAGTTAAGGTCTAAAAGAAGAGTGTCGAAAGAGCAACAGCTGAACGATTAATTCTAGTACACTATATGCGGGCTTCCAATGTGCGTGAAATTATCACCTTTATATACAACTTCTCCAGACATGGAAAGCATTGCAGCAAGCCAATAATCTTGTTCAGATCAAAACTATTCATTTGGATATATAAGATCTTGACAGAATCCAGCACCATTGATAGGCCATCCATGGAGAAACTCTTCATTGAGCATAGAACATAATATTAGTACAAAATGTGTACTCCAAGATGATATATAAATTATGCGCAGAAATTTAAAATGTAGCTTATGGTTACAAGTGTAGATGATAATATAAAGTACCTGAAGAACTGTGGAGCCAAACACCATATTGAAATGAGCACAGAGATCATGTATTACACCCAAGGTCTCCAGTTTAGGCGCAAAGAGGACGGTTATTTGCAACGATGAATAACTAGAATCAAGGATCAACCTTTGAAGTGAAGGGGCATCTTGGATGATGAGCTGCCTTCCGTTAAAAGAAATTCTAGTTCTTACAAGGTTAGGCGACTTTATTTGGAGACAACTGATTCTAACTGTGAAAACAAGCACCAAGCACTCCAGCGTAGGGCAACTGGAGTGGATGATGCTGTGCAATGAGGCCTCCGATATACGAACCCACACAAGTGAAAGTTTCTTGAGAAATGGGAGTCGAAGGTTTAGTACCAGATTGTCTGGTAGGTAGCACAGCGCAAAGGTGGCGGTGTGGAGAGAGGACGAAAACCGCGAGATGGACATTGGTGCTGAGGGCACAAGTTCATGGCGTTTGGTATGTGGTATGTGATTTCCAGGGGAATAGTAGAACTCAAGCAGCTGTAGTTCTATGAATTCAGGGGATTTCAGCCAGGCGTCCACCGTGCAGGGCATGGTATGCTTGCTCAGGTAGCATGACGGGATGCAGAGGCTTTGAACGGAGCCCTGGTGGGAGGAGATGATGGCTCTGGGGATTTCAAAATCATTGAAGAGAGATAGCTGACGACAGTCGAGATTAAGGGGCACGGCGCGCCATAGAGGGTGCCATCGAATTGAGAGGACTTGGGTGCGGCAGCAATCCTTGGTGGGGAGAAGCGAGATGATCTCCCCAAGGACGGCGTCCGGGAGATCGCTGATGCGGTCCACCCGAGATTCTACGGGTTCCTGGGATCCGGTGGGGGCGGGGTCCCCGCTTCTCCCCGCGCTGCCGGGTGCGGGATCTACAACAGGCGTCGCCGCTGGCGGGAGCCTCATCTTCTTGGCGCTGGGGTCAGCCGGGTCCATTTTCCTCGAGGGCGTCGCATCGCGCTCACGGATTTGAGCAGAGTAACGAATGACGAGCCTAGTTGTAGTGCGAGCGAAGAAGAAGGGGAGCTGGGGGTTTTCTGTAGGAGTGAGGAAGAAGGGGAGCTGGGGTTTTCTGTAGGAGTGAGGTGAGGAATTTGGGTGTACGAGTGGAGCGAGCTGACGTGAGGTGGGTGGGAGCAAGGAGGAAGAAGAGCACCCAGGTTTTTGGGGGGGGGGGCGGTGTGCTGGGTGTGGGTAGCGCCTCCCATTCAGTAAATATATGGGGTTTTGAATTGATTTTACTATTTACTAGTGTGGATGGGCTGTTTTGTCTTGGGCCCAGAGAAACAATTACTACTAGTACGGTGGAGACACTCTACAGCTACCCAGAAAAACAATTACTACTAGTACAGTGGAGACACTCTACCGCTTCTGGCTCCTCCTAGGTCATTGAAACGTCTCCCTCTACTGAATGCCATTATACTTTTGTTCACCAACATGCGGGCCATGCAGCGCGCGGGCCCAAATGCCATCCACCAAATTAGAAGGCAGTATGCAGGCGGAGAGTCACCCCAGTCGTAGCGCGGCAGTAACGAGCCATCGTATCACAAAACCCCACCTCCCCGCAGTCTAAGTTTGACGGACGAAGCAACCATCATTTCACTCTTCGTTGAATCCCCTTCTCCCTCACCGTCTTCAAGAGAGGCAACACTCGCATCTGCCACTGTTCTTCTCTCCGAACGAAGGGAAGGTAAGCGAATCCGTGATGTTGGTATATTTTCGTTCCGAGAAAAAAAAAGAACTTTTGCAAAGCAGTAACCGATCCTCACTCTCTTTTTTGTTTCATTGTCATTGCGATTGTGTTTTCCTTTCAGTGGTCTCCTAGTATTCGTCAGTTTCATGATGGACCAAGGAGAACCAGGCAAAGATTTGCCGATATTGGAGCAGACGCGGGAGGCTGATCCCCACGAGACAGAGAGCTCCAAGAAGATGGAGGCAACCACCGAGACGACCCCAGATACGCTCACGGCCACTAGTTGAGGTTACAGCCCCCGTGGCACTGCAGGAGCAGTTTTCCCCCTTCGAGGATGTGTCCCCCCCCCCCCCCCCCCCGCTGAGCTGGCCAAGGTGATTTCCTTCTTTGCCGATCTCGATTGTGGTTTTTCATCTAAGTATGTGGTGATTTTTTTAGAAAAGGAAGTATGTGGTGATTAATAATGCAAAATTTTATTAGCTTCGATGCCATGCTATACATAGTGGTTTAAATAACTTGTGTTTCTTATACTGAAAAGTAATTCAGAATTTGTTTCTGTTTCAATTAGAGCCCTGATGCAGACAAGGATTGTGTGGTTGTACATGTCACTCGCTATGAGGCGGACGACCTGAATATACGCATTGGGAAAACAGAGTTCTTAGGCTGTTGGATCCTGGAAGCCATTTGCGGTTATACCAATGAAGAGTTGTATTCCAGCCTCACTGTTGTCAGGCGTGTTGTCCAGGGTGTACTGAAGCACAAGAAGTTCAAAGCTACTCCTTCGTTTGCGAGGCATACTGTTCTTGTCAAGCTTACGCAGGAAGATGACGTGGCATGCCTCCACAAACAAGTTTATCAGTGGCAAGGCCACAAGGTTGTCTTCATGAAGGTTCACAGGATTGAGCTGCTGCGGGACGTCCTCGATGATGTTCATGGCAAGGTCCGTCTTGTGTCCAGCCCAAATTAGATCGAGGCATGAAATAGTTGCCCCAGCTAGTGTTTAATAGTAGTTTGGATTGTGTCTAATTATCTGAACCTTGCCTGTTATCGACCCCTCTGGGGCTAGTACTCTGTTTGAATCCGTCTATGGGAACTGCTGCTACTTTTGTGTGCCCATGAATCATGTGAGAACCATCGTAATTGTTGCCGAAAAAGATGCGTCCTCACTAGTTTTTTCATGAATATGGCATGGTAAGACATAAGTTGTCATGGTTTATCATACGAGCAGTGTGTGTTTTGATGAAATAGAGCACTCGTTCGAGAATCGTGCGCTAACGTATACATAAGTACTTGTAAACACTGTTGGTGCTACCCCACTTGTAAGCAGTTGTGCAAAACACGGCACATTGGCTCAGCTCGCTTCAACACTAGGCTATCGACCAGCTAACAATCAACAATCTGCTGTCTGACATATAAGCAACTATGTATTTTGTTACAGTGGTTCATGCAGTTAATTGAGGCCACAATGTAATAAATTCCAAACGTTCACACGCTAGTCCAGCGCTCATGTGGAACGCTCACATTAAACTCGTCTTCATAAAAAACTTGAAAAGCATAAGTTAAGCAATTTTATACATCTCAATGATTCATAGAACATAACAAACATATACTAGTTCACAGCAAAAGACAAAGTTGTGAGAAGGTTTACAAATCAGGAAAAAACAAGCAAGGCTTCTCTAAGCAAAGGGCCTCCCGGCAGGCTTAAATTTCCTGGAGTTCACTCTGGTTTTTTCTTGTTGCCACCATCCAGGGTTAGGTTCTCTCATTCCAGAATAACCAATTATAATTGTGGTCTCAGCTGGAATGCTGAACTGAACCATGCAGTGTACTGATCAGCTGAAATGCTTGTGCATTCCACTAAATTTAAGCACCGCTATTTGCAGAAATAAGCAGACCACAATGCCTCTTGTCCGCGCACCTGTCCAAAAAACCGCCGTGCAGCCGTGCCAGCTAGTCCTCGGTCCATGGATGAACTGGTAGAAAGTGCATTCCGGACTAGGATGCAGTTGTTTTCGCTCGTCCCTGCACTGCAATCAGGAAGTAAAACGTATGAATCAGCTTCTTTTAGATTGCGTTGGTCATTCTACCTTAGTTACTACCAATGTAGGGATACCTTGAAGACGGGAGGTTAGACGACGACAACGAGGGATAGCCATCTCATTTTGCGCAATTGTACTAAAACTGAGGTGTGTGCTTTTGATTGCGCGGATAGAAACGATACGGAGACAGACATCCCGAAACGATATGGAGACAGACATCCCTATTTGCGCAAATACGAAATACGGTTATTTAAATAGTGACAGATATTACTACTTTCCCCCGTTTCCTCTTAGAACCAAGTCCTAGATTCATGCTACAGCTTTCCCACTTTCTTCCCTGTTTGAACCAACGCTTTGAGTCGACTGTATGAACTAGCTTTACTCTAATAATAGTAGAAGTATAGGTGGCTTTGGAACAGCGGACGGAAGTAGAAAAGGATCCACACGAAGGGAGCTGGGGCGGTAGAGCAGGGTAGGTTTCGAAGGAATATATACCTGAGGGTCGTCGGCATGTGGCAAAGACGGCGTCGGGAGGCCGCATCTTGGCCACAATACCGCAGGGAGGAAGAAGGGGTCGGAGGCCCTCCCGAGCCGGCGCTCTCTCGGAGAGAACGGCACGGCTGCCGATCGGGACGCGCGGGCAGCCGTTGGTCTCCTCCCTCGCCGCCGACGATGGCGTGAACGATGCACCTACACCCCTGCCCCGGTCGAGGTTGTCCGGCCGGATTTGTGACCAGCCGTGAGCTGAGAGAGAGTGTGGCCACCTATGTGTTGCTTAGATCTGGAGAGCATCAGAGAGTGAACAAGAGGAACCCTAGTAAAGCAAGCGCTAAGGCTCCTGCTTTTATATACAGTGGAGTGATTTTGTTGTACCAGCTTCAAAAAAATGCGCGCCTACGTGTACCCGCGAGTGGGTGTGAGAGAACTAGTGCGTGCGTGCACCACTTCTCTTTGTGAGAGTACAATATACTATGCCCAAAGAACGTTCGCCGCAAGAGTAGTAGTATAAGTGTGTGACGTGTGAGCTAAAATAAAATGTGCGCGCCGTCTTTTGTTTTTTAGAAATTCTGAGGGTAGGGTGTGAAGAGCACATATGTGCGTGACGTCTACCTGCAGATAGACGGTGGGTGCGACGTGCGAGTCTGCGAGAGGACTCGGGAGAGTCGTGACTCGTGAGGGTGCGTGTGCGTGAGAGAGAGGGGGGCACGTATCAATGCAATGCATGTGTCCGTAAATCATTATCCGACAAACGTTCGCCACAAGCCTTTTCCTGACGAACGCCGTAAGAACCGTTAGATCGGCATCCGACAGTGTCAGTTTTGCCATGTCATTTAACAGAACAGCCACTCCTCCTACACACAAATCTTCCACGTGAGTGTTAACAACTGCCGTATGCTCCCTCCGTTCCGAAATGCAGTGCATATAGCTTTATTGAAAATTCGAACCTCACAAACTTTTACCGAGTTTTCGTGTACCAAATTGCACATGTAGAATACCATGTATATATCATTTCATTCATCTTCGAGAGGTAACTATAAAGATGGGTGAGGAGTCTACAAAGAAAGACCATCGTATCACCCGCAGCAATTTCAAGCATCCTTTAGTGTCGAGGAATATCATAGGAACTCTATATGATATGATTTTTATAGGATTCTCCTTTAGAGCCAATTGGTTCATAGGAATAGATTCATATACTCCACATTTCAAAGGAAATAAACATGATATCATTTCTATAGCTTCAGAGCCACTTGGTTCATATGAATGGATTCCTATACTCCCTTAATTTCAAAGGAAAATAAACATTAGGGTATATTCAATAGAAAAGTTCCTATGATATGAACCAAATTACATCTCTTTTCTGATCCCTCCTCATAGGAATTGAGATACATGTCATCTCTAGATTCAATAGAAAAGTTCCTATGATGTGAACCAAATGACATCTCTTTTCCAATCCCTACCCATAGGAATTGAGATGCTCCATGTCATCTCTTTCCCTACAACTTCCATGTATACATCTTCTATTCCTAAATAGATAGTACAACCCACTAGTAGCTTTTTTCCAAAACATGCAACTATGGCACAAGAACTATATAGTGTGCCAATAACTTTGAAAGATGGTCGCTGGATGAAGCTAACCCGATAGTGCAGAGATAGGCAAATCCGAGCACTACTGGCCGTTGGATATCATCAACATTCCACCAAATCTGCCACATGTACAATTTAGAAGACTCCATGGTTGAACTTAAGCATAATGCACAAACCTCAAAACACAAGCACTTCTCCTTTGTTCTAGAATCTTCTGTAACATAATTGATTATTTTTTTCTAAATGAATTGCCATTATTTGTTTTTTACTTTATGATTTATAATGCACAACTCCATGAATCTTAACATTTTTATAAAACTAATTGATTTTGAATGAGATGAACTATAAGAACTAAACGAACATCTACATCATGCATATATGACTCAAAGCTTTACATGCTATAGTGTGTATTTATTCATAATTTGGTTTCGAAATCTCATGCGTTCAATACATGTGTACCTTACTAGTTTTGAGTAGAGTAGCAAATTTCACGTGGCCCCGGGTATATCAAAATGCAGGGCCCATGCATCATTGCCTTTCGGTCGAACCTACATCCACAATTTTTTCTATGTACTATATCTCCACTGGTCCCCGAACCCAAAATGCTGCCTCGTTCCCGTAAAACCAAGCGGCCCACACATATTTAAGGCGTCGACTCGAACCCGTTTACTACGACGTGGCCCCGCACGCCGTAGTACTCCTACAAACCCTACCGCCGCACTCATCATCGGTTTTCTTCAAGAGGACGAGGGAGAAGCCGATTTGTAGTGGAGGCGCTTTCAAAAAAGGATCTGTAGTGGAGACCCCTACCCTAGGGTGCCCTAGGTAGCTGCCGCACGCATCATTGTTTTCTCTTTTCTTTATGCTCTTGCACCCTAGAGTGAAATGATGGTTGCTTCGTTCGTCCAGCTTAATGCGGGAAAGGTGGGGCTTTGTGATTTGACCCCTCATCACTCATTTTCTACTACTGCAGCGCTACGACCGGGGTGCCTCCAATTCCAACCGCTGCTCTGAACTGTAATTTGGTGCATCGCACGTGGAACAAGACGGTGGATGAGCCACATGTCGGCCAAAGGGGTCCTGTTAAGTGTGTCGCCATTTCGTGTGCGGACTGACCCTGCTTGAGTTGCTATGCCAACACGACAGGAGCAGCCTACCACTTGGTTTTGCTCCTTAGTGAATCCCGACTATATTGATCTAAAAAGATACATGCTGAACTACCCTCTCCGTCTTGGTTTTTTTATTTTTAGGCGTCTCGGTTTATAGGGCCTGCACGTAGTTCTAGGTCATCCATTTGACTAACTAAATATGAGTTACTATGTCACAAAAAGTATATCATTGGATTCTTAAGCGGATGTAGTTGTATTTAAAAGTCGAGGGTGGGGCTTTTCCTGCGCGGTAGGCGGGGCAGTTCCGCCTGGTCGGTTCGACAGAGACGCGAGAAGACAAGGGAGTAGGCTACTGCAAACGTAGGGCTGTGTGATTTGACAGCGAGTTACTGCTGGACAGGTGGGGCCCCGTGATTTGACTTGCCATTATCATTTTAACTGCGGCGCTACGATCGGCGTGAGTCTCCCGATTCCTGACCACCTCCATACAGGTGCCTCTCCCAATGCTCCACCATGTAGTAGAGGCTGGCTCTTGCATGAGAGCCCACTTCTCCACTTTTTCCTTGCCTCTCTTTCCTCCACATATGCAAAAATTCCATGTAAAGCGCACTATTGTACTTACTTTTACTTGCTCCTATAGGTGCTTAAGCTTGCCACATAGGCATAAAGTCTGATGTGGCAAGTTAATCAAGAAGAGAGAGACTAGTTTGGTGACCCAAGGAAGAAACGGTGCTAAGCGCGTGTACCTAGGTGAAAAGACAATTTTGAGTCTATAGCTAATTAAATGAAGCAAACTTAGCAACACCATTTCATTGGAAGAGGTCACTCCTTGGCAAATGCAATAAATACTAGTACTCCATGTGTCCCATAATATAAGAACGTTTTTGGCACTACACTAGTGTCAAAAACGTTCTTATATTATGGGACGGAGGGAGTACGAAGAAAGAGATAGAGAGGTGTAAAAAAATACACTTATAGCCAACCTTGTTGTAGTATGAGTGACTAAGTGATGACTATGTATGACATGCCAACATCAGATAGCCTAACGCACCGTGTTAAATCTCCAAGGGCGCGACCGCGCGAGCGAGGCGACGGTCGTGGTAGGCGCAACCATGATACGGGCTGCTGGCAGCCCTTGGATCTGAGATCAAACGGTCGCATGCTAAGTTGCTGAAAATTTGCAGAATAACCCTCCAGGATAGGATATTCACCCATAGGTCTAGAATCACGCCATGCAACCATTCGATCTCAGATCCAAGGGCTCTCGGAAGCCCGTATCATGGGAGAATGGAAAGCCACTACCCTGCCGTTCGCACGCTGGCAGTTCGCTCCTACTCGTCCCCGCACGTCCTTCAATACTATGGCGGTTCGCTCCTAGTCGTCCCATCCATTCACATTACGGCAGTTCCACTAATCCTAACCCTCCTCCCAAATCCATGGCGTCCCAAATCTCCACGATCAGCGGTGAGTACAAGGTTAGAACCATCACCGGCGATGAGTTCGACGTCATCTACACCCGTTCTTCCGCGACGGTGAAAGGATGCCTTTCTCGCTTCAGACGCATGTTCGAAAACTCAGATGATGAGTGGATCGCTGGGCTAGATGTTGAGTACACCACAGTCCTGGGACGAGAGAAGGATCTAAAGGACGAAGAGAGGAAGAAGCCCGCCATGATCCAGGTTTGCGTACATAACGTTTGCTTGGTCTACCACATATGCCATGCCGACGTTGAGTGCCAGGATTTTAAGAACTTCCTCAAGGACAAAACAGTGAAATTCGTTACTGTAGACTTTAAGAACGGCAAAGAAGTCCTGGGTCAGATAGGCCTCGTTGTAGGCAACCCCTTCGACCTCCAGAAGAATCGGCTGGTGCCCTCTCGTCAGCCTTCAATGCTGACCCTGGCAGGAGCCATGGTTCATCCTTCGTACCGTAAACTGGAGAAACCTCATTACACGTTTCATCGTCATGCATGGCAGCGGAATGTACTAGATATAGACCACATCCACTACGCTGCAATGGATGGCTACCTTTGTTCAATATCTACAAGGGTTGGATGAAGAGCAACAGCCAAGTGTGCGGTTCAAGCAAAGAAGTATCGGCCAAGAGGAAGAGGGACAAGGACGAAGTCGAGGACGTGGACGAGGACTCCGAGTAAGGTGGCAGTGTCGTTGCTCATGGTGGTTCTAAACTTCTAATGCAATGTCTACCGGATTAGTTGCATAGTTTAATTTCAGGTGTGCTTAGTTTAATTTGAGGGGTGTCTTGTGCTGAGCCCCCAGCAGAACTACGTTATGTTTCTTCTCGTTACTTTAACTCTTCAGTATGTACATACTACTAGTATTTATTTAATAGAATTTAGCACCCCAATTAAGCACATACTAGCTTTTTTAATAGTACTATATGCATAATTTGGCGACGAGCGCTCTCTATATGTACCATCTTTTTTTTAATTTCAATTTTTGCTCCATGGCGCAATCCATCAATAGTACTACTGTACAAAAGTATACATTTTTTAAAAGGCTAGAGTACTGTTCATCACATATATAGCCAGTTAAATTCTCAACCTAGAATGATGTGCATGCCATGTAGTAAACCGATACGGAGGAAGTATAGTAAAAATGAGGTGATTTTACCGAGCGATCGGCGGGGGAGCATGGCCTGTCATGCGGTCCCACGTGTCATGATGTACCAAGGCGATGTGCGTGTCCCTCTTGAGGCAGAAGCAATACTACGTGGTTTGAGATGATGGCGAACCGAAGTGTGAAATAATGGTTGCTTCGTCCGTCTGGGAAGGTGCGGCATTGTGATTTGACGTCTCATTGCTCATTACTACTACTGGGCCGGTACGAGTGGGGTGCGTCCCCCCTGCTGTTCTGCACTGTTATTTGGTGCTTGACACGTCGACCCAGTTGCTATATGTCCCACATGTCGGCGACAGGAAGTACAGAATTCATGAAAGGGAGCGTCGACGGAGGAGTATACTACAGAATTCATGAAAGGGAGCGACTTAGTTTTGGAAAAATCTGTTTTTACGGAGTACGTACCCACTAGGGTTTATAGGGCTCATCTAAAAAACATTCGTTTTTTCGTTTGGTAAGTCTCAATTCTACTATACTAGTAGTAGTACCATTACATGTTGGATTTCGAGGTGCGTTAGATCACCCGACGCAAGCAGTGTCAAGAGGAAACTAACCAATGCATGTACAAGTTCATGGAAATTTAGTGGTCATTCATGCATTCGTTCTAACTAATGCCTCGGTAAACATAACTTCTTGAGAAAAACGAGCGTACTAATTACTTGCGCAAACTACGAAATTAATTCGACCACTCACCGTCTACCTTGGTTGGAGAGATTTTGAAATTGAGCCATAAACTGGAAAGGAGGGAGTAGTAACTTTTGTCTCGATTACTATTTGTGGCCTTGTATAGATGCAAAATGTATTTTTTTATAGTGGCCTTGTATAAGTAAATGGAGGGAGTACTAACCAAAGTACGTAGTAGGGACGAGGAGTAAACGGAGGGAGTAGTAAAATTTTCTCCTCGTGCTACGAGCCACCGCGCGCGTGGGCGAGGGAGCGGCCGTACAGTAGTAGTAGTACTACTACTACTCGTAAGCAAGCTTCACCTCATCCCGCGAGCCACCGCGCCCGTGGGCGGGGGAGACAGCGTACTAAGCAAGCTTCTCCTCATTCTGCGAGTTGACGGGACACATCAAAAGTACTCCAGTGTATAGAGCCTTGCCTCTAAGGTAGGCCCCACATGGTTTGCCTCTTTTTTTAATTTAACATAACGCGTCAAGTCGCAATTTGTTTGTTCACCCGTGGTAGACGATCCTCCCTCCACCAAGTGGACAACCATTACACATGCCAAATTACCACATGGGCTGCCTTTTTCCTACAGAAATGAGCTCCACCGTGTACCCGCGCGGGTGTGGTTGGGGACGAGACGGGAGTACGTGCGCCGTGCGTGCACCTCTTCTCTTCGTGCACGTCCCCCACCTACGTGGGTGTGTGTGAGAGAGATACAAACCTAGACATAATGCGCCGTCCATCCCCATGCCTCCGCCCAGTCCGACCACCAGTCACCACCACGCCCCACTCCTCCTCACCTTATCTCTCATCTTTCTCCCTCCATTTTTATATACAAGGGGCCACTATCAAAATTACAATTTGCAGATATACAAGGCCACTAACACTAATCGATGCAATATTAATGGTGTTTGCCTCATGGTACTAGCAAAGCAGGACATTAATTATCCCTTGCATGCATGCGGGAGTTTGTAAAAAAATGCATCTTGATGTTCCGTGCAATGCACGGGCATCTTGCTAGTCCATGAAAACAACACATGGCAAAATTCCACGGCGAACGAGGGATTTGAATCTGTTGGGAGGGGCTGTTTGGATCTTGCCCGGGGTAGCCAAAATATTGGCGACCCTTTTGTCCACCGGTGCCTTTGCCACCGATGAACGAGGAATGGCTCGGGTGCTCATGTTGTCATGCATCTTCCAGCGCGCACGTTGGAGACGAGCTCGCACGAGCTGTGTTTTTTTGTCCCACAACGCCGCCCGAGCCGCCTGCAGACCGGCCGGCGACCCGCAAATTACACCATCCAACCGTAGCCGCACACATTATGACAGCAACTCAACCAACCGGACGAAATTCACGCAAACACGTAGGCAAACTGATATTTCGTATAAACAACGATGAAAATCATATAAAATACCGGATTTTCATACAAACATGACGGATTTCATTACATTCAAATGAACTATGCGGTGCTAGTTCTGGACAACACAGGTATATAATACCTGGCCTAAATGGTCGCCCGCCGATCGATTTGTGTTCCTCATTTCCGGCAGCACGATCACCGGACTGCCGGGAGCCCCGGAGGTATATGCTTCAGCGCAAAGGACGGCTCGCTTCCCCACTGCCCAACTGATATCATTGGCTGGTGCCGAAGATGATGGTGGCCGGCACCGGTTCGAGTTTGTCACCGGCCACTACTTCGCCATGGCCAGCACCGGCTCGAGTTCATCCTAACATTCCTCTCTTCCGTGGAGCCCATGCGGGGTCGACGAAGGTCCTCGCAACAAAAGGATCCGGCAAGACACCTGCTGTGTACGCCGGCGTCGCCTCCGCGGTGGCCTTCATGGGACCAAAGCGGCGATGGCCTCCCGTGTTCTACTTCTCCTCGATGATGGCGGCGGACGCGGAGGCGCTGGCCACCGACTCGTCGCTCTCCGCGCACTCGGCTTCTGTCACTGCTTGCATGGCGCGACCGCCGACATGGGAGTCTCGGCCATAGAAACGAGAGACGCGGTACGAGGCGGCGGCATGGACGGCAGCAACGATGCCCGTGCGCCACTCCTTGTCGAGCTGGCCTGAAGTAGCGAGTTGCTGAACCGCACGCCGGCTTGGGGCGGCAACTGGCTCCGTCGGGCGAGGGGAGGGAGGTGGATCAGCGAGCTGCATAGCTCGTATCCGTCAGGCTACCCAGCCGGCTTGGATGCGGAATAACTACTCTTCATAAGCCATTGTAAGAGTGGACAAGATGGTGGAGGAGATAGGGGAGCGGCGGAGGTGTGCGATTCTTGGCCCGCGTTTGGCCTCGTTTAAATAGGAGATTAAATAGACGGCGGACGGGAGGAGCTCGGCCGGCGTTGCGTTTAACGCCGGCCCGGTCATGAATGGACTTGTGTCCAGAGTGGGTTTCTCGGCTTCCACACGGGCGGGTTTCTTGGAGGCGTTTGAATGCGGCACGGAGGCGTGTTCAGCTGGGCGTGCCGCGAGTGGCGCCCTCGACTCTGACCTAGGACACCGCGCCGTTCTTCCACTGACGTGTGGGCTCTTTGGGTGCATGGCCTGCATGTCAGTGACCCAACGCAGGCAGCGCACAGCAGAGGAACCTTTGGTGGGCCAGGGCGGTCAGAAGCGGGCATTTCATAAACCGATGATTGTTCATTAAGTGTGACGTCATCTTTTTCATGTAGATAAGCCTACTATGTTGATAGCCCGTTCGATACGTTGTGATTCATAAAGACCGCTGCAAACATCAATGTTCTGCTTATCACAGATAAGATTGATTAATACCCATAACAATCCATGTCCTTAACAAAGGGTGCATGCACGTATAGGTTGAGCGTGTGTCTTGAGTCGTGTGC
The DNA here is from genome assembly GCF_002575655.3 of Aegilops tauschii subsp. strangulata. Lineage (NCBI taxonomy): Eukaryota > Viridiplantae > Streptophyta > Magnoliopsida > Poales > Poaceae > Aegilops > Aegilops tauschii. The sequence goes on from NC_053036.3 coordinate 354,024,506, forward strand.
TATGTGCATGCAGGCGTGCGAGTGTTGCGTGCGTGCAAGGGTACGTTTCAGTATTGCATGCATGGGTGCATACGTGCGTGTGTTTGTGAGTGCATGTGTACGTGTCAGTGTTGCACGCCAGCATGCGTGCGTGTGTACGTGTCAGTGTTGCACGCCTACATGCGTGCGTGTCTTGCGTCCGTGCATGTGTACGTGCGGGGTGAGGCTACACGTCAGTCGACTGACTTTTTCATCTCTGGTCATTAGATTTTCCAGCCGTTGGATACGAAATCAAGGGCCTCCAGTTTATCATCAAATCCACCCCCTGAGCCGACAGTCACCACCGGCCGAACCGCCAGCCCCCGCCGCCCGCGGCCGGCCCGCCCTCCCCGAAACCACTCCCCACCGCCGGTCCGCCGCCGCACCAGCCATCCCTCTAGCCCCCCCCCTCCCCCGCCGAGCTTTTTCTCCGGGGATCCCCAGCCCACCGCCCAATGAACGCCCCCCCAACCGCCGGTGACTGCCAACCAGAGGTCTCACGACTTCGAATACCCACCGACCACTAATTTATTACCATTTCTGTCCTTCATATACGCGCTGACGGGTGGGCCCTATGGTAATGTGCGCTGCTGAATGTGGACCATTTGACTGGTCAATTGACCGTGTTATCAACAAATTACGGAGCTGTATGGTGAGCCAGTGACCGTATGATCACCCTAAAATGTACTCCTATTTTATTAACACAGTACAGACTCAAACTACCATTTCTTTCTTTCATATACGGGCTGACAGGTGGGCCCCACGGTTACGCGCCCCGATGGTGCAACACTAGTTGCACCGCGTGGAACGTTTGACTGGTCAATTGATTGTGTCATCAACAAAATACGGAGTTTTATGGGTGAGCCAGTGACCGTATAATCATGATATGTATTTGTTTAACACGGTACAGACGCAAGGGCTCATATATACGCGCAAGCACTCACCGCCATAAGCGCACACACGCGAACCCTACCCCTATGAGCACCTTCGAGAGAATGGGCCAGCATATGTGATCTTGAGATTTTACGAAGTCACCATAGGTGCCTCGTAGTCGAGTGGAACGTCTCCTCCCACCGAACGTACATCGCCGGAAAATACTGAAATTAACACAAGATAAATGCGAGCACCGGGACTTTAACCTTGGTGGGCTTGAGAAACCACTGTCCTCTAACCATCCAACCACATGTTGGTTAGCATGACAAAATGTATGTGGTGACCGTGATGAGCTTATTCTGAAGTCCAGTGACCATATCGTGCTTTCGCTTCAAATACAATGACCGTAAGTGTCGTCAACAAAATACGGAGCACGCATCAAATGCAAAGTCCGTCAGTGTCATCAACAAAATATGGAGACGTATCGTGAGCTAGATACCGTTGTACTATTGTATATGCTTATTTTCTTAGTGGCCGATTGCGTGTGTGGTGTGGTGGGCACATCATTTCTAGTTGTGGTGGGTCAACATGAAGACTCATGGGTCGGTTCCATCCTGCGCCACATATAGGTTGGACCGAGACGTGTTATACGAAGACCCATGTGGAGGACTCGGCGTACAACACGAAGCTACCAGAGTCGCGGAGGACTCTATCCCCACTGGTGATAAGCCAACTATATATGATTTGTAACCCTAGGCCCTTAGTATGTTATACAAGCTTGGGGCTAGTTCGTCGGTAGTATACACACACGCACAATGCCTGGTATTCACGTGTACTTTGTACACACTGTTGGAAATATGCCCTAGAGGCAATAATAAATTGGTTATTATTATATTTCCTTGTTCATGATAATCGTTTATTATCCATGCTAGAATTGTATTGATAGGAAACTCAGATACATGTGTGGATACATAGACAACACCATGTCCCTAGTAAGCCTCTAGTTGACTAGCTCGTTGATCAATAGATGGTTACGGTTTCCTGACCATGGACATTGGATGTCGTTGACAATGGGATCACATCATTAGGAGAATGATGTGATGGACAAGACCCAATCCTAAGCCTAGCACAAGATCGTGTAGTTCGTTTGCTAAGAGCTTTTCTAATGTCAAGTATCATTTCCTTAGACCATGAGATTGTGCAACTCCCGGATACCGTAGGAATGCTTTGGGTGTACCAAACGTCACAACGTAACTGGGTGGCTATAAAGGTGCACTACAGGTATCTCCGAAAGTGTCTGTTGGGTTGGCACGAATCGAGACTGGGATTTGTCACTCCGTGTAAACGGAGAGGTATCTCTGGGCCCACTCGGTAGGACATCATCATAATGTGCACAATGTGACCAAGGAGTTGATCACGGGATGATGTGTTACGGAACGAGTAAAGAGACTTGCCGGTAACGAGATTGAACAAGGTATCGGGATACCGACGATCGAATCTCGGGCAAGTACTATACCGGTTGACAAAGGGAATTGTATACGGGATTGATTGAATCCTCGACATCGTGGTTCATCCGATGAGATCATCGAGGAGGATGTGGGAGCCAACATGGGTATCCAGATCCCGCTGTTGGTTATTGACCGGAGAGTCGTCTCGGTCATGTCTGCATGTCTCCCGAACCCGTAGGGTCTACACACTTAAGGTTCGGTGACGCTAGGGTTATAGAGATATTAGTATGCGGTAACCCGAAAGTTGTTCGGAGTCCCGGATGAGATCCCGGACGTCACGAGGAGTTCCGAAATGGTCCGGAGGTAAAGATTTATATGGGAAGTCTTATTTTGGTTGCCGGAAAAGTTTCGCGCATTATCGGTATTGTACCGGGAGTGCCGAAAGGGGTCCGGGGGTCCACCAAGGGGGTCCTCCAGCCCCGGGGGGCCACATGGGCTGTAGGGGTGTGCGCCTTGGCCTATATGGGCCAAGGGCACCAGCCCCAAGAGGCCCATGCGCCAAGAGATAAGGGAAAGGGAGAGTCCTAAAGGGGGAAGGCACCTCCGAGGTGCCTTGGGGAGGATGGACTCCTCCCTAGCCGCACCCTTCCTTGGAGGAAGGGCCAAGGCTGCGCCACCCCTCTCCCTTGGCCCTATATATAGTGTGGGGAGGGAGGGCAGCAATATCTAAGCCCTGGCGCCTCCCTCTCCCTCCCATGACACATCTCCCTCCTCCCGCAGCGCTTGGCGAAGCCCTGTTGGAATCCCGCTACTTCCACCACCACGCCGTCGTGCTGCTGGATCTCCATCAACCTCTCCTCCCCCCTTGCTGGATCAAGAAGGAGGAGACGTCGCTGCTCCGTACGTGTGTTGAACGCGGAGGTGCCGTCCGTTTGGCGCTAGGATCATCGGTGATTTGGATCACGACGAGTACGACTCCATCAACCCCGTTCTCTTGAACGCTTCCGCTCGCGATCTACAATGGTATGTAGATGCACTCCCCTTCCCCTCGGTGCTAGATTACTCCATAGATTGATCTTGGTGATGCGTAGAAAATTTTGAATTTCTGCTACGTTCCCCAACAGTGGCATCATGAGCTAGGTCTATGCGTAGTTTCTATGCACGAGTAGAACACAAAGTAGTTGTGGGCGTCGATTTTGTCAATTTACTTGCCGTTACTAGTCTTATCTTGATTCGGCGGCATCGTGGGATGAAGCGGCCCGGACCGACCTTACACGTACACTTACGTGAGACAGGTTCCACCGACTGACATGCACTAGTTGCATAAGGTGGCTAGCGGGTGTCTGTCTCTCCCACTTTAGTCGGATCAGATTCGATGAAAAGGGTCCTTATGAAGGGTAAATAGAAATTGGCATATCACGTTGTGGCTTTTGCGTAGGTAAGAAACGTTCTTGCTAGAATCCCATAGCAGCCACGTAAAACATGCAACAACAATTAGAGGACGTCTAACTTGTTTTTGCAGGGTATGCTATGTGATGTGATATGGCCAAAAGGATGTGATGAATGATATATGTGATGTATGAGATTGATGATGTTCTTGTAATAGGAATCACGACTTGCATGTCGATGAGTATGACAACCGGCAGGAGCCATAGGAGTTGTCTTAATTTATTGTATGACCTGCGTGTCAAAGAAAACGCCATGTAATTACTTTACTTTATTGCTAACCGTTAGCCATAGTAGTAGAAGTAATAGTTGGCGAGACAACTTCATGAAGACATGATGATGGAGATCATGATGATGGAGATCATGGTGTCATGCCGGTGACGAAGGTGATCATGCCGCGCCTCGAAGATGGAGATCAAAAGGCGCAAGATGATATTGGCCATATCACGTCACTTTATGATTTGCATGTGATGTTTATCATGTTTACATCTTATTTGCTTAGAACGACGGTAGCATAAATAAGATGATCCCTCACTAAAATTTCAAGAGACGTGTTCCCCCTAACTGTGCACCGTTGCGAAGGTTCGTTGTTTCGAAGCACCACGTGATGATCGGGTGTGATAGATTCTAACGTTCGAATACAACGGGTGTTGACGAGCCTAGCATGTACAGACATGGCCTCGGAACACATGCGAAACACTTAGGTTGACTTGACGAGCCTAGCATGTACAGACATGGCCTCGGAACACAAGAGATCGAAAGGTCGAACATGAGTCGTATAGTAGATGCGATCAACATGGAGATGTTCACCGATGATGACTAGTCCGTCTCACGTGATGATCGGACACGGCCTAGTCTGACTCGGATCATGTATCACTTAGATGACTAGAGGGATGTCTATCTGAGTGGGAGTTCATTAATCAGATGAACTTCATTATCATGAACATAGTCAAAAGGTCTTTGCAAATTATGTCATAGCTTATGCTTTAGTTCTACTGTTTAAGATATGTTCCTAGAGAAAATTTAGTTGAAAGTTGATAGTAGCAATTATGCGGACTGGGTCCGTGAACTGAGGATTGTCCTCATTGCTGCATAGAAGGCTTATGTCCTTAATGCACCGCTCGGTGTGCTGAACCTCGAGCGTCGTCTGTAGATGTTACGAAACATCTGACATACACGTTTTGATGACTACGTGATAGTTCAGTGCGTATTGCTAACGGTTTAGAATTGTGGCACCAAAGACGTTTTTTGAAACGTCGCAGAACATATGAGATATTCCGAAGACTGAAATTGAGATTTCAGACTAGTGCCCACGTCAAGAGGTATGAGACCTCTGACAAGTTTCTTAAGCCTGCAAACTAAGGGAGAAAAGCTCAATCGCTGATCATGTGCTCAGATTGTCTGAGTACTATAATCACTTGAATCGAGTGGGAGTTAATCTTCCAGATGAGATAGTGATGGTTCTCCATAGTCACTGCCACCAAGCTATTAGAGCTTCGTGATGAACTATAACATATCATGGAATGATATGATGATCCTTGAGCTATTCGCGATGTTTGACACCGCGAAAGTAGAAATCAAGAAGGAGCATCAATTGTTGATGGTTAGTAAAACCACTAGTTTCTAGAAGGGCAAGGGCAAAAGGGATACTTCATGAAACAGCAAGTCATTTGCTGCTCTAGTGAAGAATCTCAAGGTTGAACCCAAACCCGAGACTAAGTGCTTCTGTAATGAGGGGAACGGACACTGAAGCAGTACTACCCTAGATACTTGGTAGATGAGAAGGCAGGCAAGGTCGACAGAAGTATATTGGATATACATTATATGAATGTGTACTTTACTAGTACTCCTAGCAGCACCAGGGTATTAGATACCGGTTCGGTTGCTAAGTGTTAGTAACTCGAAATAAAAGCTGCGGAATAAATGGAGACTAGCTAAAGGTGAGATGACGATGTGTGTTGGAAGTGTTTCCAAGGTTGATGTGATCAAGCATCGCATGCCCCCTCTACCATCGAGATTTGGTGTTTGCGTTGAGCATGATTGGATTATGTTTATCGCAATACGGTTATTCATTTAAGGAGAATAATGGTTACTCTGTTTATTTGAATAATACCTTCAATGGTCTTGCACCTAAAATGAATCTCGATCGCAGTGATACACTTGTTCGTGCCAAAAGATATAAAATAGTAATGATAGTACCACATACTTGTGGCACTGCCATTTGATTCATATTGGTATAGAACGCATGAAGAAGCTCCATGTAGATGGATCTTTGGACTCACTCGTTTTTGAAAAGATTGAGACATGCGAACCATGTCTATTGGTATATATGCATGAAGAAACTCCATGCAGATGGATCGTTTGGACTCACTTGATTTTGAATCACTTGAGACATGCAAATCATACCACATGGGCAAGATGACTGAAAGGCCTCATTTTCAGTAAGATGGAACAAGAGAGCAACTTGTTGGAAGTAATACATTTTGATGTATGCAGTCCAATGAGTGCTGAGGCATGCACTGGATATCGTTATGTTCTTACTTCACAGATGATTTGAGTAGATGCTGAGTGTATTTACTTGATGAAACACAAGTCTGAATTATTGAAAGGTTCAAGTAATTTCAGAGTGAAGCTGAAGATCATCGTGACAAGAGGATAAAATGTCTATGATATGATCATAGAGATATCTGAGTTACGAGTTTTGGCACACAAATAAGACATTGTGGAAAGTGTTTCACAATTAATACCGCCTGGAACACCACAGTGTGATGGTGTGTCCGAACATCATAACTGCACCCTATTGGATATGGTGCATACCATGGTGTCTCTTATCGAATTACCACTATCGTTCATGGGTTAGGCATTAGAGACAACCGCATTCACTTTAAATAGGGCACCACGCAATTCCATTAAGATGACACCGTATGAACTATGGTTTAGAGAAACCTAAGCTGTCGTTTCTTAAAAGTTTGGGGCTGCGACGCTTATGTGAAAAAGTTTCAGGCTGATAAGCTCGAACCCAAAGCGGATAAATGCATCTTCATAGAATACCCAAAACAGTTGGTTATACCTCCTATTTCAGATCTGGAAGCAAAAGTAATTGCTTCTAGAAACGGGTCCTTTCTCGAGGAAAAGTTTCTCTCAAAAGAATTGAGTGGGAGGATGGTGGAGACTTGATGAGGTTATTGAACCATGACTTCAACTAGTGTGTAGCAGGGCACAGGAAGTTGTTCCTGTGGCACCTACACCAATTGAAGTGGAAGCTTATGATAGTGATCATGAAACTTCAGATCAACTCACTACCAAACCTCGTAGGACGACGAGGATGCGTGCTACTTCAGAGTAGTACGTGATCCTGCCTTGGAAGTCATGTTGCTAGACAACAATGAACCTACGAGCTATGGAGAAGCGATGGTGGGCCCATATTTCGACAAATGGTTAGAAGCCATGAAATCCGAGATAGGATCCATGTATCAGAACAAAGCATGGACTTTGGTGAACTTGCCCGATGATCGGCAAGCCATTAAGATAAATGGATCTTTGAGAAGAAGATGGACATGGACGGTAATGTTACCGTCTATGAAGCTCGACTTGTGGCAAAGAGTATTTTCACAAGTTCAAGGAGTTGACTACGATGAGATTTTCTCATCCGTAGCGATGCTTAAGTCCGTCGGAATCATGTTAGCATTAGCTGCATTTATGAAATCTGGCAGATGGATGTCAAAACAGTTTCCTTACCAGTTTTCGTAAGGAAAGGTTGTATGTGATACAATCAGAAAGGTTTTGTCGATCCTAAGGATGCTAAAAGGTATGCTAGCTCCAGCGATCCTTCCATGGATTAGAGCAAGCATCGCGGAGTCAGAATATACGCTTTGATGGACTGGTCAAAGTTGTTGGGTTTATACAAAGTTTGTTAGAAACTTGTATTTACAATAAAGTGAGTGGGAGCGCTACAACATTTCTGATAAGTATATGTGAATAACATATTGTTGATCCGAAATGATGTAGAATTTCTGGAAAGCATAAAGGGTTGTTTGAAAGGAGTTTTTCAAAGGAAGACCTGGATAAAGCTGCTTACGTATTGGGCATCAAGATCTATAGAGATAGATCAATACGCCTGATGATACTTTCAAAGAACGCACACCTTGACATGATTTTGAAAGAGTTCAAAATAGATCAGCAAAGAAGGAGTTCTTGGCTGTGTTACAAGGTGTGAGTATTGAGTAAGACTCAAGACCTGACCACAGCAGAAGAGGGAGAAAGGGCGAAGGTCGTCCCCTATGCTTTAGACGTAGGCTCTACAATATGCTATGCTGCGTACCGCACATGAAGTGTGCCTTGCCATGAGTTGGTCAAGGGGTACAATAGTGATCCGGGAATGGATCACATGACAGCGGTCGAACTTATCCTTAGTATCTAGTGGACTAAGGAATTTTCTCGATTATGGAGGTGAAAAGGAGTTCGTCGTAAAGGGTTACGTCGATGCAAACTTTGACACTAATCCGGATGACTCTGAGTAGTAAACCGGATTCGTATAGTAGAGCGGTTATTTGAAATGGCTCCAAGTAGCGCGTGGTAGTTGCATCCACAAAGATGACATAGATATTCGTAAAGCACACACGGATCTGAAAGGTTCAGTCCCGTTGACTAATAACCTCTCTCACAAGCATAACATGATCAAACCAGAACTCATTGAGTGTTAATCACATAGTGATGTGAACTAGATTGTTGACTCTAGTAAACTCTTTGGATGTTGGTCACATGGTGATGTGACCGGTGAGTGTTAATCACATGGTGATGTGAACTAGATTATTGACTCTAGTGCAAGTGGGAGACTGTTGGAAATATGCCCTAGAGGCAATAATAAATTGGTTATTATTATATTTCGTTGTTCATGATAATCGTTTATTATCCATGCTAGAATTGTATTGATAGGAAACTCAGATACATGTGTGGATACATAGACAACACCATGTCCCTAGTAAGCCTCTAGTTGACTAGCTCGTTGATCAATAGATGGTTACGGTTTCCTGACCATGGACATTGGATGTCGTTGACAATGGGATCACATCATTAGGAGAATGATGTGATGGACAAGACCCAATCCTAAGCCTAGCACAAGATCGTGTAGTTCGTTTGCTAAGAGCTTTTCTAATGTCAAGTATCATTTCCTTAGACCATGAGATTGTGCAACTCCCGGATACCGTAGGAATGCTTTGGGTGTACCAAACGTCACAACGTAACTGGGTGGCTATAAAGGTGCACTACAGGTATCTCCGAAAGTGTCTGTTGGGTTGGCACGAATCGAGACTGGGATTTGTCACTCCGTGTAAACGGAGAGGTATCTCTGGGCCCACTCGGTAGGACATCATCATAATGTGCACAATGTGACCAAGGAGTTGATCACGGGATGATGTGTTACGGAACGAGTAAAGAGACTTGCCGGTAACGAGATTGAACAAGGTATCGGGATACCGACGATCGAATCTCGGGCAAGTACTATACCGGTTGACAAAGGGAATTGTATACGGGATTGATTGAATCCTCGACATCGTGGTTCATCCGATGAGATCATCGAGGAGGATGTGGGAGCCAACATGGGTATCCAGATCCCGCTGTTGGTTATTGACCGGAGAGTCGTCTCGGTCATGTCTGCATGTCTCCCGAACCCGTAGGGTCTACACACTTAAGGTTCGGTGACGCTAGGGTTATAGAGATATTAGTATGCGGTAACCCGAAAGTTGTTCGGAGTCCCGGATGAGATCCCGGACGTCACGAGGAGTTCCGGAATGGTCCGGAGGTAAAGATTTATATATGGGAAGTCTTATTTTGGTCGCCGGAAAAGTTTCGCGCATTATCGGTATTGTACCGGGAGTGCCGAAAGGGGTCCGGGGGTCCACCAAGGGGGTCCTCCAGCCCCGGGGGGCCACATGGGCTGTAGGGGTGTGCGCCTTGGCCTATATGGGCCAAGGGCACCAGCCCCAAGAGGCCCATGCGCCAAGAGATAAGGGAAAGGGAGAGTCCTAAAGGGGGAAGGCACCTCCGAGGTGCCTTGGGGAGGATGGACTCCTCCCTAGCCGCACCCTTCCTTGGAGGAAGGGCCAAGGCTGCGCCCCCCCCCTCTCCCTTGGCCCTGTATATAGTGGGGGGGAGGGAGGGCAGCAATATCTAAGCCCTGGCGCCTCCCTCTCCCTCCCGTGACACATCTCCCTCCTCCCGCAGCGCTTGGCGAAGCCCTGTTGGAATCCCGCTACTTCCACCACCACGCCGTCGTGCTGCTGGATCTCCATCAACCTCTCCTCCCCCCTTGCTGGATCAAGAAGGAGGAGACGTCGCTGCTCCGTACGTGTGTTGAACGTGGAGGTGCCGTCCGTTTGGCGCTAGGATCATCGGTGATTTGGATCACGACGAGTACGACTCCATCAACCCCGTTCTCTTGAACGCTTCCGCTCGCGATCTACAATGGTATGTAGATGCATTCCCCTTCCCCTCAGTGCTAGATTACTCCATAGATTGATCTTGGTGATGCGTAGAAAATTTTGAATTTCTGCTACGTTCCCCAACACACACCCCTATCACTAATATACAGTACCAGGAGTAGGCTCTTTCTTCAACTGCAAGGGTCCGATCCGAACTAGGGTAAAACTTTGCCTCGTATTACCATCTAGCCTAACAGCCAGGGATATCCTACCGAATGATATGATGAAATCATATCTGCCAACTACTAAGAGAGAGGTGTGTCGGGGGGGGCAATGTGTGCGAGAGAGGCCTAAAGATAATGTGCGTGCGAGAGACACGTAGGCACATATATGTGCGTATAGAGGGCTAGTAGAGACCGTGCATGTGTATATATGCATGTGAGAGAAATAGTGTTTTCCAACTGAGATTAGTGAAAAGAGTGGTACATAGTAGTCAGAAAGAGAGAGAGAGAAACAGAGAGAGCATGTGCGTGAGACACCCCGACACCCTGAGAGAGATTGTGAGCATGTGTGAAAGAGAAATGCCGATGCATATAAAGTGTGTGCACTTATGCATTAGATAGAGAGATATATAACACGTTTGTGAGAACGGGGCGAGGCATAGTGCATCTACGTGTAAAAGGCGGTTCTACGCATTAAATTAAAATATAAATGGCATTATTATTTTGATGAGATCATGAATTTTGCAAATTGCGTATGGACGAAAATCGGTCTATCAGACACCCATACTCTATTGAATTCTAGCATGTGCATGTGTTTATTTCATATTATCGATCCATAGAGTGAGAGCGGTTTGAAATACAGGCAATGGATGCTTTTGTAATTCATATATAAACATTAATTAGTGCACTCCATGTTGATAGTGTGAAGCACTTTATACATTTGTCACTTGCATGGATACATTCCAAATGGCTAGCTACGAAATAGAATACATGTCGAATTCAACATAAAGGGGGTTTCGAAGATTCGAATTCATAGGAAGTGCATTCATCTATTTGAACCCGAGATAATGGCATTTGTAAATCAGATGTAAAAGGGGGGATCAATCTTTGTTGTGAGTTTGAACATGCTATATATATTCATACGCATATCTAACTTTTTTTGCAACCAAGGAGATTATATCTGGAACCATGCATGAACTGAGGTAAGTTGCATATTTTTTAATATATACTCATGTACAATGTATATTCAAATGTACCCCCTCCATTCCAAAATAATCGTAGCTTTAGGATTTTCAAGAGTAAAGATTTGTGAAGTTTGACAAATCCTGAAAGTTCAATTCAAGAGAACCGAAAACGTTAATACTTCTGCTCCCAAATATTGAACGAAGCGCCAAATAGGCCTCTGGTCACCCGAAACCGCGCGAGACTAATGTTTTGGTGGTAGGAAATTACTGTCCTGACTCTGGCCCGTGTAGCCTATCGGCCCGATGTCCAAAGGTCTAAACCGGGGTAGGTTTGTAACTTCACCAAGACGCCAGTCTCAACCGCCTCCGAGAAGCATTCATACGCCATGGGCGCCTACCCATGCGCTCGGCCGAAATCTATCCCGCCCACATTTGGGACACCTGACATGACTGTCCTACCCCCAACCCGCAATATGTCCGAAATTTTAGATGGGGGCAAAGTTTGTAACTTTCCCCAAATTTCAAACAAGCGCATCTCAAACCGAAACATTGTTCCCCCTTAGTTCCCTGCCTCCCTCCGTTTCCCCATTCATACTCCATGGGCGCGAAAACGCCCTCTCCACCAGCCGCGAAACCCCAGCCTCCTCCGTCCTCCACCCCATAGCGGCCAATCCACCGCCGTCCTCCTCCATCACGCCGGAGCCGGTACCCCGACGTCGTCGGCCAACGCAACCGCCACCGCAACGCCCTCAAGGACTTAGCAGCTGAAGCCGAGGCAAAGCTGCCTCCACGACGCCGACGTGCGCCGTACCAGAACCACTCCGACCACGCTGTCCTGCGCCTCACTGCTGCGGCTCCACTGTCGCAACCGTCCACCGCACCGGAGCTGTTCCCGCTACGCCGTCGTTCGCCGCCTCGGATCTGCTTCCCCGCCGCCGACAGACGGCCACCGCACCACACTCAACAACTTGGCCATGGGTTCGTCCAAGGCTGCACCATCCTCCACAACTTCTGGTTTCCGGCGAACAACAAGAAGATCGTCGGAAAAATAGAAGGACACAGCACTGCCAGCAGAAAGAGGTACTCCTCTTCCCTTATTCATGCAAATCTTACGTCTCCGCTCACACCGTATTCATCCCACGAAAGAAACTAGTTGAGCGCTTCTTACTGCATCTTCTTCGTGATACTAAATGCACAAGGTTTCCTCCCTTTTACTATTTCACCTTTGCTAGAGGTCAGTAGCCCGCCTGGATTTCAATTCAGGGTCAGTCGAACCGCAATTAAAAGAAGCAGCACCCGCTTAGGCGCGTGGAGCACCTAGTCTGCCTGTTCCCGGGGGAAGCGGCGCATCGGTGTCTATCATAGGGGTGTGGGGCGCAGGAGCTGCTTGCGCCCGATCTAGATGTCGGCGGGGCTTGAATGGATGGCCGGGGGCGGTGCCAAGCACGGCGGTGCGGTGAGGTCGAGGGGAGGGCGCAGGCAGGGGAGGAATACTGGGCCAGTGGTCGTTGGCGTTTCGAGGAAGATCGTCAACACTGACTGGATGGAGGTAGATGAAGGCGATCTGCCCGTTCATTGTACATCGTACGGTGCAGAAAAAATGGACTAACCTATTTGCTTTCAGTCGACTATTATTTTCATAGAATCCCGTAGTAATTTAGTGTGCCATGCATGTTGTAGAGATATCATATGTCTCCCGTCATTTATTTCTCACCGACCTGCTATCTGCTACCTTTACACTGTACTAATTGTGCACACACTTCACCCATACTCACACTATTGTTTTTTTATGCATGGGTATTTCAGACTCTGACGCAGTGTTGATGAATGTAGAAAAGAAAAGACAGAAGTCGCTCCAGTGTAATTCGAAGATAAGCACTAAGCGTTTCAGTGCTCTAATGGGTGCAGTGTCAGCAGTTGGAGACAGTAAACGTAGCTCTGCAGTTGATGATCTCAATTGCCACACACAACCATCCCAGGTGCTTGCTTTAACTTCGCGCTGTCAAATGTGGTTGCATGTTGCATATGGTGTCTAGTTTGTATTCCTTCCAATTTGGTTAAATTGCATCTGCTTACTTTACACATTATACCTTTGATAATGACATGCCTTCCTGTTTTTGATACATACTACATATGTCTATTAACCATGTTCGTACATCAAACTAATGCTCTTTTGTATCCCTCGTCAATCACTTATGATGAGACAGTCACCCGAGTGGGTTACTGTGAGACGCCCTACTCGTTTAAAGAGTGCAGTGTCATCCTCCCCACATGATTCTCAAGAAACAGCAAGGCTAAATGAAGATAGTCAACGTAGCTCTCTAGTTGATCACCGCAATTCCCCCACACCACCATCGCAGGTGCTTGCTCTTACTTGGCAGTGTGATATGTGGTTGCATGTTGCATATGGTGTCTACCTTGTAATGCTTCTAATTAGGGTAAATTGCATCTGCTTAGTTAACACATTATACGTGTGAATATGACATGCCTTCCTGTTTTTGGTACGTACTACGTCTTTCTATTAACCATGTTCTTACATCAAACTACTTTTCTTGTGTATCCCTCATCAATGCTCCTAATTTGTTAAATTGCATCTCCTTAGCTTACACATTATACATGTGAATATGACACGCCTTCCTGTTTTTGGTACATACTACATCTGCCTATCACACCATGTTCTTACATCAAACTACTGTTCTTGTGTATCCTGCGTCTATCGCTTATGGAGACAGTCACGCGCGTGGGTTAATATGAGACACAATACTCTTAAAGAATGCAATTTCATCCTCTCCACATGATTCTCAAGAAACAACAAGCCTAAATGAAGATATTGAACGTAGCTCTGTACCTGAAGACCGCACTTCCCCTACACCACCATCACAGGTGCTTGCTCTAACTTCGCAGTGTGATATGTGGTTGCATGTTGCATACGGTGTCTAGCTTGTAATGCTTCTAATTAGGGTAAATTACATCTGCTTAGTTTACACACTATACCTGTGAATATGACATACCTTCCTATTTTTGGTACACGCTACATCTATGTGTTAACCTTGTTCTTACATGAAACTACCTCTCTTCTGTATCCTGCATCAATCACTTACGATGAGTCACCTTTATTCGTTGCATATTGCATATTATTTCTAGCCTGTTGCCATGTATTGCTTCTAATTGATCAAATACATTTGTTAGGGCACCCTTTTAATTTGGCAGAGTGATATTGGTTTCATCTTTCATATGGTTTCTAGCTTGCATCGATTCTAACAAGTTCAAGCACCTTGTGCTTAGTTTACACTTTATACATCATACATGTCAATATGTCACGTCATCCTGTTTTTCATACATATTCCATCCTCCTATCATGCGGCTGCCTTACATGAAAGTAGTATTCGTCAGTATCATGCATCAATGAGTTCTGAAGAGCAAATTTTATTCCTTTTTCTTGTGGGTTTGACTTGACAAGGCAAAATCAAGAAAGAGGAAGGAAAAGAGTAAGGAAGGCGATGATGGTGGTCCTCTGCAGCAATGTAAATGGAGCATCTATATCGATTCTCCTTGTACTGTTAGTGCATTACAAGGTCCAAGTCTCCACTCCCCTACTCCACCATCCAAGGTGCTTGCTCTAACTTGGCAGTGTGATATCTGGTTGCATGTTGCATATGGTGTCTAGCTCGTATTGCTCCTAATTAGTGTAAACTGCATCTGCTTAGCTTACACATGATACATGTGAATATGACACGCTTTCCTGTTTTTGGTACATACTATATCTGTCTATCACACCATGTTCTTACATGAAACTACTCTTCTTGTGTATCCCGCATCAGTCACTTATGATGGGACACCTTTAAGTTGGCAGTGTGATATTGGTTTGCGTCTTGAATATGATTTGTAGCATGTATTGCTTCTAGTTTGATGAACGCCACCTATGACGAGACAGTTTTAACTTGGCAGAGTGATATTGATTGCACCTTCCATATGGTGTCTTGCAGTGTTTCTAATTTGTTGAAGTGCCTTTTGCTTAGTTACCACATCATAGGTGTGAATATGTCAAGCCGTCCATTTTTTCGTACATATTCCATCCTCGTATCATGACTTTACCTTTCATCAGAGTAGTGTTCGTCAGTATCATGCATGAATGAGTTCTGAAGAGCGAATGATATTCCTTTTTCTTGTCGGTATGACCTCACAATGCAAAATCAATAAAGCTGAAGGACATTGGCAAGGCATTGGATGATGGTGGTCCTTCCGAGCAACTGAAACGGAGTTTCTCTACAGATTCTACTCCGCCATCCTCCCAACGAGATTCGCAAGACAACGCAAGGCTAGACAGTCAACGTAGCTGTGTAGATGATGAGCACATCTCCCCTACTCCACCATCACAGGTGCTTGCTCTAACTTGGCACTATTATATGTGGTTGCATGTTGCGTATGATATCTAGCTTGTATTGCTTCTAACTTTGTTGAATTGCATCTGCTTACTTTACACATAATGCCTGTGAATATGACATGTGTTCCTGTTTCTACATCAGACTACTATTCTTGCATATCCCGCATCATTCACTTATGATAAGGCACCTTTAAGTCGCCACTGTGATATTGGTTGTGTCTTGCATATGATTTCTAGCATGTACTGCTTCTAATTTGTTGAAACGCCATACAGTTTGAACTTGGCAGAGTCATATTGGTTGCATCTTTCATATGGTGTCTAGCTTGCAGTGCTTCTAATTTGTTGAAATGCCTTCTGCTTAGTTACCACATCATAGGTGTGAATATGTCACACCATCCTGTTTTTCATACATATTCCATCCTCGCATCATGTGTTTGCCTTTCATCCGAGTAGTGTTTGTCATTATCATGCATGAATGAGTTCTGAAGAGCGAATTTTATTCCTTTTTCTTATCGGTTTGACTTCACAATGCAAAATCATTACAGCTGAAGGAAATTAGTCCGGCAGTGGATGATGGTGGTCCTTCGGAGCAACTCAAACAGGGGGTCTCTACAGATTCTACTCCGCCATCCTCCCAACAAGATTCGCAAGACAACACAAGGCTGGCAGTCAACGTAGCTGTGTAGATGATGAGCACATCTCCCCTACTCCACCATCACAGGTGCTTGCTCTAACTTGACACTATTATATGTGGTTGCATGTTGCGTATGATGTCTAGCTTGTATTTCTTCTAACTTGAATTGCATCTGCTTACTTTACACATAATGCCTGTGAATATGACACGTGTTCCTGTTTCTAGAACATACGTGTACATGATGAGCACATCTCCCTACTCCACCATCACAGGTGCTTGCTCTTACTTGGAACTGTTATACGTGGTTGCGTTTTCCGTATGATGTCTAGTTTGTATTGCTTCTGATTATGTTGAATTGCATCTGCGTAGCTTACAACTTATACCTGCAACGATCACTTACCCATAAGACACATTTAACTTGGGACTGTGATGTAGGTTGCATCTTGCATTGTCTTCTAGCTTGTACTGCTTCTAATTTCTTGAAATGGCACTTACGACGAGACACTTTTTACCTGATAGAGTGATATTGGTTGCATGTTCATATGGTGCCTAGCTTTCATTTCTTCTAATTTTGTTGAAATGTCTTCCGCTTACTGTTTTTTCATACATATTCCATCCTCCTATCGTACGTGTGAATATGAAACGCTGTCTTTTTTGTATATATTCCATCCTCCTATCCTGCGCTTGCCTTACATCAAAGTAGTGTTCGTCTGTATCATGCATCAACCAGTTATGCAGAGCTAATTTTATTCATCTTCTTGTGGTTTTGACTTCATAAGGCAATATCAGAAAATAGGAAGGAAAAGAGTAAGTTAGGGGATGTTGGTGGTCCTCCGCACCGACGCAAACAGAGACTCTCTAGATTTTCCACTGCTACTGCTAATGAAGTTGAAGTCCCAAGTCTACATGATGAGTTCATCTCCCTTACTCCACCATCGCAGGTGCTTGCTCTAAGTTGACAGTGTGATAATTGGTTTCATGTTGCATATGTTGTCTAGCCTGTATTTCTTCTATTTTGATTAAATTGCACCTGCTGAGTTTATACGTTATACATGTGCATATGACATGGCTTTCTGTGCTAGAATACACTGCATCTATCTATCATACCATGTTCTTACATCAAAGTACTGCTGTTGTGTATCCCGCATCAGTCACTCATGATTGGACGCTTTTAACATGGCAGTTTGATAGTGGTTTCATCTTGCATTGATTTCTACGTTGTACTGCTTCTAATTTTTCGAATTGCCACTTATGACAAGACACTTTTAACTTGGCAGAGTAATATTGGTTGCATCTTTCATATGGTGTCTAGCTTGCATTACTTCTATTTTCTTGAAAATCCTTCTGCTTAGTTTGCACATCGTAGCTGTGAATATGTCATGCCGTCCTGTTTTTCTTACATATTCCATCCTCATACGGTTGTCTTACATCAAAGTATTGCTTGTCTGTATCATGCATCAATGAGTTCTGAAGAGTGATTTTATTCTTTTGTGTTGTGGGTACAGCTTGACATGGCAAAGTCAAAAAAGAGCAAGGAAAATAATATAGTAGGGAGTGCTATTACTCGTCGGGTGAAACGGAAAAGGTTCTGCCGTCGAAATTCTGCTGGTACTTATAGTGCCGTAGAAGGTCCAAGTACACCGGCTAAATCTACAAACACAGTATCACCTGCTCCACCAGCTGCAGCATCCGCTTCAACTGTACCAGCATCTCAACCAGTTACTCGTTCGTTTGCTCCGGAACTGGCCAGTTCCCAAGCTGCCTTCACACCTAACACTACTTCCGAAGCACTGCTGACACAACAGGACTTGGCAAGATCAGATGAACCTCATGAGCATCAACACCAAGACGGTACCTGACCGAGTCAAGTTGCAGTTGCATGCTCCTTTATATGTACTCTCACAGTTTGATGTACACTAACACTTTCCATATTCGTTGTTGAACTAGCACCACGGCGCAAGCGGAAACAGACATCAGGGATAATGCTTGACAGATTAACAAAATCTAAAAGAGGAAGAATGGAGATCCATTTTGAGGCAGGTTTAAAAGGCCGCGTGATGCTACAGAGTCAGCCAAGTTAGTATCAGAGGCAGCCGTTGCCATTAGGTGTCATGCATGTATCCTCCCAACGTGGATCCAGTACAGGAATGAGAAAGACAATACCCAGTTTAACACCTTCCTTGACCATTTATCTGTAAGTAATGTTATTCATCGCAATTAGTAATATTGTCTTGCTCTGTCCCATACTTTCTAGCTTCCTCCTAATAAGACTCACATTCTTTTTTCAACAGATGAGGTTCAAGTTGGATCCGAAAGATGATGCAACTAAACAAGCATGCACTCATGTTTTTCAGTCTGCTCTGCGACAGTATAGGTACCACCTTAGAAAATCTCACTTTGAAGGCAAGGCTAACAATGAAATCGCCCAAACATCTCCAGTGGAATATATTACAGATGAAGACTAGACAGCCCTTGTTAAACACTGGTCTGATCCAAAGTATCAGGTAGGCTATATGTATTTGATCAGACCACATATTGAACTTGTATTTATGTATGTGCCTTACAAGTGTATCTTCTTCTAGGCTAACTGTTTGAAGAACAAAACCAACCGTTCTAAAGTGAAATTCCAACAGACAACAGGATCTCGTAGCTATATTGCACACTACGAGGCTCTTGTAAATAGCTGCTACTTCCTTCTTTTTTTGTGCCATATTATCGTATCTATATTGACTTGTTCCAAATATAGAGGAAAGCCCGTGCGGACCAAAAAGAACCTGAATCGAATGCAGTGCAAATCTTCAACGATTGCCACACCAGCAAGATGAAGGGCATGAGCACACCAGTTCAAGCCGATGTTGTAAGTCCTTACTCCTCCTGCCTTGAACTGATTGGTACTGTGATGTGTTCATTTAACTACTTGGTTTGCAGCCAATGTCAGTTACTCTGTTCACTTTTATTCACAGTTGTCTTAACGTATCATTTCACCTTACATGGTTTAAAAGAGATGAAGGATATTCTTTTGGTCTTGATCTGTAATCTAGTTGTTATGTTCACGTGCGCACACAATGATAAAATAGCCTGTTTGTTTTATATCTGTTTGCCCATGATATGAATGATGTCATACTATGTTCATCCTACTTTAAACCATGTCTCTTTATCCTTAGATGTCAACGAATGTGAGGAAAAAAAATAGACAATACAGTAGCCATGCTACATGGACATATGTTACGAAAGTGATTTTATTATGTAGTTGGCACTACAATACATGCTAATGTATTACAGTAGTTCACCAAAATAAGTTATGTATAAATGTTTAACCTACTTTGTTTGTTTTTGTCTCATTAGTAACTTATCTAGTACACTAATCTACAAGTTCAAACTTTCAGGAAGCTATGGAACAAATGATTGAACACCCACAACCACCTGAAGGTGACAAGGCTACTACAGGCACAATGTCACCTCTTGCTGCAGTGCGTCATTATCTCTCCACTAACAGTGCAAAAAGCACCTTCCTGCGTAATTCTGGATTGGTTGTCAAGGTAACCTCGTCCAAATCGCCTACTGAACAAAATCTTCCTGCTAGACAGAGTGATATATCTGTGCTCCAGACACAAGTCCAATCACTAATGAACGTTGTTTCGGAAACAAGAATAGTGGTTGAGAAATGTCGTCAAGATATGAATGGTTTTGAAACCAGACTATCAGACATTCGCTTCGTTGTTCAAGAGCAATGGCGGAAAAAGGTGGAGATCGTGCTGCTCCATCAAATTCTACAGCCTGAAACATTAGCACTCAGGTCAAATGATCTGTGCTTCTATACATCTGATGGTTCTTTTATCTGGAAGGACTGTAAACTTTATGCCGACAGGCCTTTTGTTGTATGGTTGGAATTTATTTTGTTGTGATACAACATTTATGATGCTGCCTCAGGCTGCAGTAATTACGACACTATTTTTGTATAGTGTAGGTTTATCTTAGTAATGTATTCGGCCGAAAGCTTCGTAGGAGCCCAACATGCCAACATTCGTCGGGCCCATTCCAATTGGGCTAAAAACGATTACGGGCCGAAATTGGCATGTAGCCCACTAAAAATATCTGGGCCTAAATCAGCATAAGCTTTCATATTTTTCTGGTAGGCCTGTGCCCATAGTGGGCCTTTAACAAGCCTAAACATAATTTGGGCCCTCAGTAAAAATAGGCCGTTTACACGTGTAAATATCTCGAGCCCATAAAAACATGGGCCTTTAATAGACCGAAAGTGAGATTAGGCCCTGATTGTGCCAAATAACCCACTGGACTTAGCAGGCCGAAATGGTGGCCCATTTACGATGCGGATCTTTGACAGGCCGAAATTCGGACAGGCCTTAAATGCGCCGACGTAATACACGGGCCTTTAACAGGCCGGAACTTCGGTCTGGCTAGATTATCGTCATTTTTATATGGGCCGTTAATGGGCCCGATATGACGTTGGGCCACATATGGCCCATGGTTTACGTCCGGCGTTAACAGGCCGAAAATGACAACAGGCCGAAAGTGGCCCAAAGCTATAGTGGGCCTCTAACAGGCCGAATGTCAGACATGGCCGAATATGACCCAAATCCTTCATGGTCGTTTATGGGCCGAAAGTTTTGATGGCCTGTAAATGGGCCCAAATGAAGCCACACCTTTAACAGGCCGGAAATACACCGGGCCGTAATTCGGCCCAATTACTTAGCGGACTGTTAACGGGCCAGAAGTGACCATGGGCCGCGTTGATGACAAGTTTAGGACAGGCCATTGACGGGCCAATTTGACAGAGAATGTTGGGCCTTTAGCTGGGCCGGCCCATTATGGTCTACAGAATCTTGTGGGCCTTTAGCTGGCCGGCCCATTGTGGTCCGCAAAATCTTGTGGGCCTTTAGCTGGGCCGGCCCATTATGGTCTGCAAAATCGTGTGGGCCTTTAGCTGGGCCGGCCCATTATGGTCCGCTAAATTTTGTGGGCCCTTAGCTGGGCCGGCCCATTATGGTCCGCTAAATCTTATGGGCCTTCAGTTGGGCCGGCCCATTCAAACTTTGTGGGCCACTTTTGGGCTGGTCCACGTGTCAACATATCATAGGCCCATCTCGACCATTGGATGAGTGACACCTGTGCCAACGCGGAGCTGACGCGTGGATCCGTCAGCCAATGAGAATTTTACACGTGGAAAATCGGCATTGGTCGTGGCTGTTAACGGGTTATCAGATCCAAAATCCGACCCGATAGCTTAACGGCGTTCCGTTACAGTGGATGCCACGTGTCGGTCACCCTTGACGAAAGCACTTCTGTGACGCGCGATTTATCGTCATGGAAGTGGACACTTCCGTGATGATAATTTTGGCAATGTCATGGAACACTTCTACGACAACACAGGTATGACTATCTTGATTCTGTCATAAATTTGTCATGGATGTACATGCATGACAGAAAACGCGACCTACTGTGACAAACACGTATCATCACGAAAGTGTATTTTTTTGTAGTGTTGGTTAGGGTGTCCACTATGACCCAGATTGCATCATTGCCTCGCTGAGTCTTAGGCAATCCCGTAATGAAATCCATACAAGCGTCATCCCATTTCCATTGTGAAACCGGCAGCGGTTGGAGGAGTCCGGCTGGCTTCTGATGCTCTGCCTTCACCTTGTTGCATATGTCGCAACAGGCTACAAAATAGGTAATGTCTTTCTTCATTCCATCCCACCAGAATATTTGTCTAACGTCCTCATACATTTTCGTACCTCCCGGGTGAATGGAATATGAGGATTCGCGTGCTTCTGACAGAATTTTCTTCCTTAAATCCGGTTGATTGGGTACACAAATCCGTCCACGGAATCGGAGGGTACCAAATTTGTCCTTGGAGAAATCTGGGGTCTGCTCTGCCATCTGGCCATCGGCACGTCTTTGCAGCTCGGCGTCAGCTGACTGTTCCTTGCGGATTTCTGCCTCAAGTGTGGGGGTAACTTCCAAAATATTCGCGAGGCCAGCATCCACTATGACCAGGTTGAGGTGAGCGATCTCCTCTTGGAGTTCGGGCGGCAAGGATCTCAATATGACATTTAAGCTGACGGGCTTTCGACTGAGTGCATCGGCAACTACGTTGGCCTTGCCCGGGTGGTAATTTATTCCAAGGTCATAATCCTTGACCAACTCTAGCCATCTTCGCTGACGGAGGTTTAAATCTGGCTGAGTGAAGATGTATTTGAGACTTTTGTGGTCGGTAAAAATTTGGCACCTTTTTCCAATGAGGTAGTGTCTCCAAAATTTTAGCGCATGAACCACCGCAACCAATTCCAAATCATGAGTGGGATAATTTCCCTCATGGGTTCATAGCTGTCGCGATGCATATGCTACTACCTTGTTGTCTTGCATAAGTATGCAACCAATACCTTGCCTGGAGGCATCACAATACACATCAAAACTGCGATAAATGTCTGGAAGAGTCAATACAGGTGCGGTTGTCAGACGTATCTTTAACTCATTAAAACTTTTATCACATCCCTTCGTGCATTCAAACTTCTTATCCTTTTTGAGCAGCTCCGTCATGGGTTTAGCAATCTTGGAAAACCCTTCAATGAAACGACGGTAGTAACCAGCTAATCCGAGAAAACTCCGGTTTTGCGTCACAGTCGTGGGCGGCACCCAATCGAGCACATCCTTTACTTTGCTCGGGTCCACGGCTATACCTTCAGCGGATAGTACATGTCTGGGAAACCCAACTTGCTTGAGCCAAAATTCGCATTTACTGAATTTGGCGTATAGTTGATGGTCGCGGAGTCGTTGTAGCACTGCTCGGAGGTGATCCTTGTGCTCTTCTTCACCCTTGGAGTAAATGAGGATGTCATCGATGAAGACTACCACGAATTTGTCGAGGAAGTCCATGAATACTTTGTTCATCATATGCATGAAGAAAGCAGGGGCATTGGTGAGACCAAAGGACATCACGGTATATTCATAAAGACCGTACCGAGTAGTGAATGCGGTCTTAGGAATATCCTCCTTTTTAATCTTGAGCTGATGATATCCGGTCCGTAAATCGATCTTAGAGAATACTTTGGCCCCACTGAGCTGATCAAACAGATCATCAATCCTTGGCAGTGGATATTTATTTTTGATGGTGACCTCATTCAGCTGGCGGTAATCTACGCACATGCGGAGACTGCCATCCTTTTTGTCCACGAAAATAGCAGGTGATCCCCATGGTGAAGAGCTAGGACGAATATATCCTTTCTGGAGCAATTCATCAAGCTCTTTAGCTCCACTAATTCTGCTGAGGGCATTCAGTAGTACTTCTTGTATAACGATGCAGTTTCGGGCACAAGATCTATTGCAAATTCCAGTTCCTGATCTGGTGGCATGCCTGGCAGTTCTTCTGGAAATACATCAAGGTACTCGCTGACCACAGGGATTAATTCCAATTCAGCCACAGCGGTGCAAACCAATTCTTGCTTCGGTATATTCTTGCGAGCATAGAATTTGGTAGTCTGCCCATTCAGACTGGTCAAAGTGACTTCTCGGGTTGCGCAGTTTATGCAAACTTGATATTTGGTCAACCAATTCATACCCAATATAATATCCAACTTTTCAGACTCAATGATTATCAGAGAGGTTGGAAAGTAGACTCCGTTGATATTGATTTCTAGACCACGGCAGACCAGATTGCTCTTGATTATAGATCCCGGTGTTTGTACCAGCATATTTTTGCCCAAAAGCGTGCAAGGAAAGTTGTTTTGGGCAGCAAAACTCCGAGAAATAAAAGAATGGGAAGCACCAGAGTCAAATAAAATTACGGCAGGTATGTCATTAACAGAAAACATACCAATGACGACTTCTGGCTTCTCTTGGGCTTCATCGGTGGAGATATGATGCACGTGCCCAGTGAAGTTTTGCTGGGTTGGCCATGACTCCATAAAGTTGACTTGTGGCCTGATTAGGGCATTCGCCTTGTTGTTCTTGGGGCACTGTCTGGCATAATGTCCGTTCTGCCCACAATTGAAACAAGAATTATTGCACTGATGCTCCTCATGTATTGGGTTGGTCACGGCATTCTTGACTTGAGTGGTGGTCTTGTTAACATTCTGCTGCCAATTTGGCTTGTATTCCACCTGAGTCTGCTGCCAGGTATGAGCCTTTTGCACTGGTTGCCCATCCTTCTTTGGCTCAAACTTATGCTTGTTGTCGTTGTTAACAGGCCTATTATCTGCTATAAGCTTTTGCTCCCGTTCAGCAATGAAAGCCTTGTTCACCAGAGTTTGGAAATCTGGGAAATCAAGCATACTGAGAGTACACCGGAGTTGTGGATTTAGGCCTCCAAGAAATCTGTCGATCTTCCTTTCTTCGATGGCCACGTCATAAAGAGAGTAACGGGCCAGATGATTGATTTTTTGCAAATATTCAGCCACAGACTGTTTTCCTTGGACGAGTGTGAGAAATTCACGTTGCTTGGTCTTCATAACTCCAGTAGGGATATGATATTTTCGGAATTGATCCTTAAACTTTTCCCAGGTGATTTCCTCATCAACCGGCCACATGGCTTTTGTATTTTCCCACCATATGGCAGTTGCGCCTTCAAGGTAAGGAGTTGCAAATGGAACTTTATCATTTTCTTCGGTACGAGCAATCTCAAGCTTTTTCTCAATGGTGCGCAACCAATCGTTTGCATCCAATGGGTCAACAATCTGACTGAAACTGGGTGGCTTGGTCCTTTGAAAATCTGACAGCTTTGAGTGATGACCGTTCTGATTTCCATTATGTCCAACCATAGCTTGCACACTCCTTAATATTTCGATCAGATCTTGTTCCTTCTTTCCTCAAACATACGCAGAATTTGCTCGATGGAGGGCGGATTAGGCGGTGGAGGTGGTGGCGGAACGTACGGCTCGGGAGAATGTCCTGCCTGTCGTGCGGAACGACGAACAGGAGTTCCCTCACGAATGTTGCTACTGCCGCCTCCCCGCGTCATCCTATTGTGGATTTTTCCCAAGACAACGCAATCGAGATGAGAAACATCCAAGAATAAATTTGGGGAAAAGCCAGCAACAAATCCCGGAAGAAAACAAAAGAGCGAAGAAAATACGGCGAATAAAGTCCCAACATAATTATACATAGACTCATACATGAAAGATAAACAACATGCCAGGTTCAACTACTCTCATACATGCAACGAAACATCATGACTCGTACGACTACATCCGTACATCATCCGGACGACTTCGAATACTCAAAGATACTACTGCTCTGCTGGTGCTGCGGTGTCCTCCCCTGAAGCGGTCTCGGATCCCGAACTGACGTGGTTAACGGAAACCTTCGGGTTAAAGGTAACACGATGGCGCTGCCTCGAGGGCTCTCCCTCAGGGGCAGGGGTAGGATGAAGCATCGGGGCTACAGGAGTAGTGAGAAGTGAAACCCACTCGGCAGGAGTACTGAGAGGATTCACGGCCGAGACGCCCGTGCTACTCGGAGGAGTAACCGGCGAAATAGGGGAACTAGAACTAGCTGGAATATAAGGGGTAAATCCCAGAGAAGATGGAGTAGTGGCAGATCTAGTAGTGACTAAAGCAGTGGCTAAAGTAGTACGGGCACGAGTCAGCTCTCGAGCCAGCTCGTGGATCATAAGATAGCTAGCAGTGACATAACGAGCAAGGTGGCTAGCAACACTATCAGACTCTGGATCAATGATAGGGAAACGGACACGACCGTTGTCGTGCAGAGATGGGTAGTAATAGAAACCTAGGTGGTTCTGCATTCGGACCTCGTTGTAGCGAAGCTCGACAAGGACCTCGAATGCAGCAAACTGGACAGCCTGAGAAGCGGTGGAGGCGTAACTGCTCTGAGAAGTACGAGCGTAAGAGCTGGAGTCGGAACTAGTGCGCAGAGTGACCACTGCGTGATACTCATACACTGAATCAGCTAGATGCTCCCGGTACACACGATAGACTGGGTCGTCTCCGAGAGGGTACAACCGACGCCACACATTGCGAAGGAGGTGCGGTGACGTGTACGGCATCAGCTGCAACTGGCACGGATACGGCACCGGAGCCATCTACACTCACAACCATTAGCAGGTTAGCACAAAAATATAAACCATATGCATGCAATGCAACGACCAGCTAAAATTCTACCGGCACTCAACTTAAACTCGTATCTAACGTCCAGTTAACACGTCGCAGTCTAGCATGGCCTACAGTCAGCGCGGCTCTGGTACCAAGCATTGTGGCACCCCGGCTCAGAGCGACCGGTTTACCATGCATTGCCAGCCCAGAGACCATGTCTTCTGGCAACACACAACATCTTGGTACAGAAAACAACCGCTTTATTGATGCTAGCGGAACAGAGTTTATATTACAACAGCTGTCGAGGCCAAGCGGCACACCCGATGCGGCTGAACAATATGTACATTATTTAGTGAACATAAAGGGGCCTCGATCATAACAACTACGTGGCAGCGGAATAACGTCGTAGCGGAAGCTCCATATCACAGGGACACCGATGTGGACACGATCTAGACTCGAGCAGCGCTCCTCTCCAACGAGACTTTCCTGAAATCTGGCATGACACGCCAGGTCAGTACATTGAATGTACTTGCAAGCTCACAATAGGCATAATCATAATGGCAAACAATATCATGATACTTAACCAATTAATAATAATGCAACACTATATGTCAAACATGTTGTGATCATGATCGAACGTCCCTCGGGACAACTTACCAACCGTGATCATTCTTGGATCACAAACAAACCATCAACGTGGTCTTAACAAGAGTAACTCGTGATCCTTACGGCGATCACAACCATCACCAAAATTTGGTCCCGAACATCGCGATGGCCTTTCTGCCATCCTCATCAATGCAAAGTTCATAGCTTAGTGTGCAAATTTTATTAAACGTTGACTCATGGTGGGACCTACTACGAGGTGTCCGTGACCGTGGACTCGGCTATCGATAGATTATACACTCTACAGAGGTAGCACACTGTACCCACACCACGGAACCCATGGCCTCGCACTCCCATTCGGGTGGATCAACGGCATTTCGACGAAACCCTTCCATTGCCATGACACACTCCCGGCCACTCCGACCCAATCCCCAACGGGCTAGTCCTGGGTGGCCCCGTGTCTACCAAAGACACACCGACCACCGTCGTGGCCAAAACGATCCCACTCGGGGACCCGGTACCATAATCTCAACAACGGGCACACGAGGTTATGCCTGCTTACCGGGACAGGGTAAGCACGACGTAACCTTCCCTAGTTGGAGGCACCGACCAGAGGCAATGTCAATGGACCGAATCAAGGCCTTCCCACAAAGGCAAATGTGGTTGCACTGGGAAAAACTCGATTCAGCGGCACCATGACCCAGTCAACGGTATATTCAAGTTGAGTTATATTCAAGTTCAACTTAAAATGAAAATGACCGGTGTCATAGCATGCCATGAAATGCAAAACTACACATGCATCACTTAATAACGAAAATGACCGATGTCATCCATATTCACACTAAGCATAAACATCAACAACTCATATTACTTTGCTGATCAGGATACTCACATATTAACCAAAATATTTTGCAGCAAGTTTTAATATTTTCTCATGCAAGAACATAACTCCAATTAATTTCTCACATGAATAACAAAGATTTTACCACAAACAAATCCTAATTTCTTTATCAACCAAGTGAGGTTCAAACATTCTGTAAGTCAAGTAAAATGACTAAACAAGTACTTAACAGAATATTTTCTAGCAAATTTTTATCATTTTATTTATGCAAGAACATAACTTTAAATAATTACTAACATGCATAACAAAAATTATTTCTATCATCACCAAAAATAGATCTTAGCTTTGCTTCACCAACTAAGCTAGTTTCCACATTCTGTAAATCAAGCATATTAACTAACAAACACTGAACAGAATTTAAATAACACAATAGTTATTTAAATGCATGGATTAATCATTTCATTCAAGTAAGAAAATCATAAATATTGAAATGACACCATGAAATGTTGTTGTGGCTTGCCTTAGTGCAGATTAGGTTCACAAGCCTTCTGGTGATCCTCAAGACAAGCCTCACCCTCTGAAAATAATTTTAAACACAAAAAGAAAATATCAAGAACACTTCTGAAAATCACCAGAAATTCTAAACAGCTAAGAAAAATCTCATCTTTGGTGAGCTGCTAGATTTCTTTGCAAAGAACAAGATGCAGAAAGAATCAATTCATTTGGACTTATGGTTGAGGAGTTCTGACTGTTTGAAGTGTTCTGTAAATTCAAATGAATTTGAATAAAAATAAACAAACCGGGGGGGTGACGTCGAAGGCGTAGAGGCCCAGGGGCGCCACCACTCGTACCGCTTCACGCGCGTACAGAGTGGCTGACTAGCGGGCCCCGCTAGTCAGGTGAGGAGGAGGGGAGAAGGAAACAGAGGGAGTCGCAGCTCCGTCGGAGCTCTCGCCGGCGACGAGGACTCCTTGGCCAAAACGAGAGGGAGGGATGGAGAGAGGGGACGGTGGCGCACCTGCCCGTACCCGTAGCGTAGCTAGGGGTGGTCGGACGGCGTCGGAATCAACCTCGCAAGCAGAGGCAGAACACGATGGTCGCCGGAGATGAAGAAGACGGCGAGCAGAGGCTACTCTAGGAGCTCCATAGGGGCGGGACGGCTTCACCGGAGAGGGGCAGAGGCCCTGGAAGGGTCGCCCTGGCCTGGGAGGGGCTGGAGCTACCGCGGCAACCAGAGGGGATCGCCGGCGAGCTCGAGCTCGAGGACGGTGGCTCGCGGCCTGCCCGGCCGGGCTACAGCTTCCTACTCGCTTGTGGGGTGTGTGGGAGTGCTGGATGGTGCTTGAGGAGGCTGGGGGCGGCTCTATTTATAGGCGAGCGGCGAGGGAGTTTCGGGCTCTGCCGGTGGACACCTGTCCACGGCGCCCGGCGACGAGCGGCGTCAGTGAGAGGGGGAGAAGGCGACGCAACTCACGCGGCAACTGTGGGCGGACGGAGACGAGCACAGGAACAAGGAGAAGGCGACGAGCACAGTGCGCACTGCACTGTTGGGTTGGCCGGACCGTGCCCGTGCTCGCTGCGGTGAGCTCCGGCGTCGGCGAGCGCCAGAGAGGAGTTAAGGGAGTTGATACGAAGATGGTGGCGAAGTTTGGTGCTCTACGGCAGTCGGGGAAGCGAGCACGCGCGAAACAGAGCGCTCGGCGGCACTCAGAGCACGTCGACACGCATGCCAGCACCCCTGAACGAACGCGGTCACCGCGTGGACTATGACATCAGGCTGAGCTAAGCCTAAACTTCATGTCTGGCGTGTTGTTCATGGTATATTGAGATGTTACCACGCTTTGGTTTGGATCCAGGTGCAGTAGAGAAGTTTTTACACGCCAGGTAAGTTTCTGGTCAGTAACTTTGAGAGGTTACTGAGGTCAAATGGATGGGAGTTAGAGGCTGTGCTTTGGAGGTTAGCCAAGAGTTACTAAGGTGAAAATGCACAAGAAAACCCAGGCACAATGGAGCAAGTAAAATGGTAGTTGCTGTAGAAACCACCATTTCTGTCGAGAACAGAAAATATTTTCTATAGCAAAAATATTCCAAAAAGTGATGAAATATTTTTGCTCAGGAAGGTGCCCTCGGGTTCAAAGAATATTTGTGAATTATCTCAGATTTTTTGGGCCATAAAAATTAGGGTTGCTTTGGAGCATATTGATCTGGCTAGGGTTTTTGAGAGAAAAATGAATATTTTTCATTTAAGAAAAATATTCCAAAGATTATTTTGGGATGGATCAGAAGGGGAATGATGATTAGGGAGGGAAATGAAGCACTTGGGTGAAAGCCAAGGGTACCCAAGTGTTTAAGTCCATATGAAAAGATTCAAAAACTCCAAGTTTCAAATTGAAACCAAATAAAAAATCAAGCAAATGAGAGAGGGCAAAAACCAGGCTGTCACACTCATCTTCTTCCTCGACACCTTTGATGGATCAAGAGGACGAGGGACGTCATCGAGCCGAGCGTGTGCAGAACTCGGAGGTACAGTACGTTCGGTGCTTGACCGGTCGGATCTAGAAGAAGTTTGAATACATCAACCGCGTTGTCAAACGCTTCCGCTTTTGGTCTACGAGGGTACCTGGACACACTATCACCCTCTCGTTGCTATGCATCTCCTAGATAGATCTTGCATGAGCATAGGCAATTTTTTGAAATTGCATGCTATGTTCCCCAATAGTGGCATCAGAGCCAGGTCTATGCGTAGATGATATGCACGAGTAGAACACAAAGAGTTGTGGGCGGTGATTGTCATACTGCTTACTACCAATGTCTTATTTTGATTTGGCGGTATTGTTGGATGAAGCGGGCCGGACCAACCTTACATGACCACGTTCATGAGACCGGTTCCACCGACAGACATGCAACTAGTTTTGCATAAAGGTGCCTGGAGGGTGTCTGTTTCTCCAACTTTAGTTGAATCGAATTTGACTGCGGCCGGTCCTTGTTGAAGGTTAAAACAACAAACTTGATAAATCACCATTGTGGTTTTAATGCGTAGGTGAGAACGGTTCTTGCTAGAAGCCCGTAGCGGCCACGTAGAACTTGCAACAACAAAGTAGAGGACGTCTAACTTGTTTTTGCAGGGCATGTTGTGATGTGATATGGTCAAGACATGATGAGATATACGTTATTTTATGAGATTATCATGTTTTGTAGAAGTCACTGGCAACCGGCAGGAGCCTTATGGTTGTCTCTTTATTTTATGAAATGCAAACGCCATGTAATTGCTTTACTTTATCACTATGCGTTAGCGATAGTTGTAGAAGCAATAGTTGGGGAGATGACCACGACGCTACGATGGAGATCAAGGTGTCAAGTCGGTGATAATGGAGATCATGACGGTGCTTTGGGGATGGAGATCAAAAGCACAAGATGATGATGGCCATATCATGTCACATATTTTGATTGCATGTGATGTTTATCTTTTATGCATCTTATTTTGCTTAGTGCGGCGGTAGCATTATAAGATGATCCCTTAACTAAAATTTCAAGGTATAAGTGTTCTCCCTGAGTATGCACCGTTGCGACAGTTCGTCGTGCTGAGACACCACGTGATGATCGGGTGTGATAGGCGCTACGTTCACATACAACGGGTGCAAGATGCACAGAAGAATTATGTCCTTGATGCATCGCTAGGTGAAAGGCCTGCTGCAGGAGCAGATGCTGATGTTATGAATGCCTGACAAGCTCGATCTTATGACTACTTGATAGTTCAGTGTGCCATGCTTTACGACTTAGAATTGGGACTTCAAAGACATTTTGAACGTCATGGACCATATGAGATGTTCCAGGAGTTGAAGTTAATATTTCAAGCAAATGCCCGAGTTGAGAGATATGAAGTCTCCAACAAGTTCTATAGCTGCAAGATGGAGGAGAACAGTTTTGTCAGTGAACACATACTCAAAATGTCTGGGTATATAACCACTTGACTCGGTTGGGAGTTAATCTTCTAGATGATAGTGTTATTGACAGAGTCCTTCAATCACAGCCACCAAGATATAAAGGTTTCGTGATGAACTATAATATGCAAGGGATGGATAAGACAATTCCCGAGCTCTTCGCAATGCTCAAAGCTGCGAAGGTAGAAATCAAGAAGGAGCATCAAGTGTTGATGGTTAACAAGACCACTAGTTTCAAGAAAAAGGGCAAGGAAAAGAAGGGGAACTTCAAGAAGAATGGAAAGCAAGTTGCCACTTCCGGGAAGAAGCTCAAAGCTGGACCAAAGCCTGAAACTGAGTGCTTCTACTGCAAGGGGACTGGTCACTGGAAGCGGAACTGCCCCAAGTATTTGGCGGATAAGAAGGATGGCAAAGTGAACAAAGGTATATTTGATATACATGTTATTGATGTGTACCTTACTAATGCTCGTAGTAGCGCGTGGGTATTTGATACTGGTTCGGTTGCTCATATTTGTAACTCGAAACAGGGGCTACAGATTAAACAAATATTAGCTAAGGACGAGGTGACGATGCGCGTCGGGAATGGTTCCAATGTCGATGTGATCGTCGTCGGCACACTACCTCTACATCTACCTTCGGGATTAGTTTTAGACCTGAATATTTGTTATTTGGTGCCAGCGTTGAGCATGAACATTATATTTGGATCTTGTTTAATGCGAGACGGTTATTCATTTAAATTAGAGAATAATGGTTGTTCTATTTATATGAGTGATATCTTTTATGGTTATGCACCCTTGAAGAGTGGTCTATTTTTATTGAATATCGATCGTGGCGATACACATATTGATAATATCGATGCCAAAAGATGCAAAGTTGATAATGATAGTGCAACATATTTGTGGCACTGCCGTTTAGGTCATATTGGTGTAAAGCGCATGAAGAAACTCCATGCGGATGGAATTTTGGAATCACTTGACTATGAATCATTTTATGCTTGCGAACCATGCCTCATGGGCAAGATGACTAAAACTCTGTTCTCCGGAATAGTGGAGCGAGCTAATGACTTATTGAAAATAATACATACCGATGTATGCGGAACGATGAGTGTTGAATCTCGCGGCGGGTATCGTTATTTTCTGACCTTCATAGATGATTTGAGCAGATATGGGTATATCTACTTAATGAAACACAAGTACGAAACATTTGAAAAGTTCAAAGAATTTCAGAGTGAAGTGGAGAATCATCGTAACAAGAAAATAAAGTTTCTACGATCTGATCGCAGAGGCGAATATTTGAGTTACGAGTTTGGCCTTCATTTAAAGCAATGTGCAATAGTTTCACAACTCATGCCACCTAGAACACAACAGCGTAATGGTGTGTCCGAACGTCGTAACCGTACTTTATTAGATATGGTGCGATCTATGATGTCTCTTACTGATTCACCACTATAATTTTTGGGTTATGCATTAGAGACAGCTGCATTCATGTTAAATAGGGCACCGTCTAACTCCATTGAGATGACACCGTACGAACTATGGTTTGGCAAGAAACCTAAGCTGACGTTTCTTAAAGTTTGGGGTTGCGATGCTTATGTGAAAAAGCTTCAGCCTGATAAGCTCGAACCCAAATCGGAGAAGTGCATCTTCATAGGATACCCAAAAGAAATTGTTGAGTACACCTTCTACCATAGATCCGAAGGCAATATCTTTGTTGCTAAGAATGGATCCTTTTTAGAGAAGGAGTTTCTCTCGAAAGAAGTGAGTGGGAGGAAAGTAGAACTTGATGAGGTAATTGTACCTTCTCTTGAATTGGAAAGTAGCACATCACAGAAAACCGTTCCCGTGATGCCTACACCAACTAGAGAGGAAGCTAATAATAATGATCATGAAACTTCAGATCAAGTTACTACCGAACCTCGTAGGTCAACCAGAGCACGTTCCGCACCAGAGTGGTATGGTAATCCTGTTCTGGAAGTCATGTTACTCGACCATGACGAACCTACGAACTATGAAGAAGCGATGATGAGCCCAGATTCCGATAAATGGCTTGAGTCCATGAAATCTGAGATAGGATCCATGTATGAGAACAAGTGTGGACTTTATTGACTTGCCCGATGATCGGCGAGCCATAGAGAAGAAATGGATCTTCAAGAAGAAGACTGACGCTAATGGTAATGTTACTGTCTACAAAGCTCGACTTGTCACAAAAGGTTTTCGACAAGTTCAAGGAGTTGACTACGATGAGACTTTCTCACCCGTAGCGATGCTTAAGTCTGTCTGAATCGTGTTAGCAATTGCCGCATTTTATGATTATGAAATATGGCAAATGAACGACAAAACTGCATTCCTTAATGGATTTCTTAAAGAAGAGTTGTATATGATGCAACCAGAAGGTTTTGTCGATCCTAAAGGTGCTAACATAGTGTGCAAGCTCCAGTGATCCATTTATGGACTGGTGCAAGCATCTCGGAGTTGGAATATACGCTTTGATGAGATCAAAGCATATGGTTTTATACAGACTTTTGAAGAAGCATGTATTTACAAGAAAGTGAGTGGGAGCTCTGTAGCATTTCTAATATTATATGTGGATGACATATTGTTGATTGGAAATGATATAGAATTTCTGGATAGCATAAAAGGATCTTGAATAAGGGTTTTTCAATGAAAGACCTCAGTGAAGCTGCTTATATATTGGGCATCAAGATCTATAGAGATAGATCAAGACGCTTAATTGGACTTTCACAAAGCACATACCTTGATAAAGTTTTGAAGAAGTTCAAAATGGATCAGGCAAAGAAAGGGTTCTTGCATGTGTTACAAGGTGTGAAGTTGAGTCAGACTCAATGCCCGACCACTGCAGAAGATAGAGAGAAAATGAAAGTCATTCCCTATGCCTCAGCCATAGGTTCTATCATGTATGCTATGTTATGTACCAGACCTGATGTGTGCCTTGCTATAAATCTAGCAGGGAGGTACCAAAGTAATCCAGGAGTGGATCACTGGACAGCGATCAAGAACATCCTGAAGTACCTGAAAAGTACTAAGGATATGTTTCTTGTTTACGGAGGTGACAAAGAGCTCGTCGTAAATGGTTACGTTGATGCTAGCTTTGACACTGATCCGAAAGACTCTAAGTCACAAATCGGATAGGTATTTTTATTGAATGGTGGAGCTGTCAGTTGGTGCATTTCCAAGAAGAGCGTCGTGGCGGGATCTACGTGTAAAGCGGAGTACATAGCTGCTTCGGAAGTAGCAAATGAAGGAGTCTCGATGAAGGAGTTCATATCTGATCTAGGTGTAATACCTAGTGCATCGGGTCCAATGAAAATCTTCTGTGACAATACTGGAGCAATTGCCTTGGCGAAGGAATCCAGATTTCACAGAAGAACCAAACACATCAAGAGACGCTTCAACTCCATCTGTGATCAAGTCAAGGAGGGAGACATAGAGATTTGCAAAATACATATGGATCTGAATGTGCAGACCCGTTAACTAAGCCTCTTCCACGAGCAAAACATGATCAGCACCAAGACTCCATGGGTGTTAGAATCATTACAATGTAATCTAGATTATTGACTCTAGTGCAAGTGGGAGACTGAAGGAAATATGCCATAGAGGCAATAATAAAGTTGTTATTTTATATTTCCTTTTATCATGATAAATGTTTATTATTCATGCTCGAATTGTATTAGACGGACACTTGATACATGTGTGGATACATAGATAAAACACCATGTCCCTAGTAAGCCTCTACTAGACTAGCTCGTTAATCAAAGATGGTTAAGTTCCTAACCATAGACATGTGTTGTCATTTGATGAACGGGATCACATCATTAGGAGAATGATGTGATGGATAAGACCAATCCGTTAGCTTAGCATATTGATCGTTTAGTTTTATTGCTATTGCTTTCTTCATGTCAAATACATATTTCTTCGACTATGATATTACGCAACTCCCGAATATCGGAGGAATACCTTGTGTGCTATCAAACGTCACAATATAATTGGGCGATTATAAAGATGCTCTATAGGTACTTCCGAAGGTGTTTGTTGGGTTGGCATGATTGAGATTAGGATTTGTCACTCCGAGTATCGGAGAGGTATCTCTGGGCCCTCTCAGTAATGCACATCATAAGAAGCCTTGCAAGGAATGTGAATAATGAGTTAGTTGCGGGATGATGTATTACAGAACAAGTAAAGAGACTTGCCGGTAACGAGATTGAACTAGGTATGAAGATACTGACGATCGAATCTCGGGCAAGTAACATACCGATGACAAAGGGAATAACATATGTTGTCATTACGGTTCGACCGAAACCAATATGAGCATCCAGGTTCCGCTGTTGGTTACTGACCGGAGAGGTGTCTCGGTCATGTTTACATAGCTCTCGTACCCGTAGGGTCCGCGCGCTTAACGTTCGATGACGATTTAGTATTACATGAGTTATGTGATTTGGTGACCGAATGTTGTTTGGAGTCCCGGATAAGATCACGGACATGACGAGGAGTCTTGAAATTGTCGAGAGGTAAATATTGATATATAGGACGATAGTATTCGGACACCGGAAGTGTTTCAGAATGTATCGGGTATTTATCGGAGTACCAGGGGGTTACCGGAACCCCCGGGGTGAAGATATGGGCCATATGGGCCATAAGAGGGGAGCACACCAGCCCACAAGGGGTGGCACCCCCCCTTAGGCATGTGGCCGAATTGGAGAAGGAGGAGAAGGGGTTCGACCTCCCTTCCTTCTCTCCTTCACCCTTCCCTTTTCTCTCCGGCAAAAGAAGGAAAGGGGGAGGCCGAATTGGAGGAGGCCCCCAAGTAGTATTCCTCCTACTCGGGGCACCCCTTGGTTGTTCCCCTCCCCCTCCCACCTATATATACGTGGGGAGGGGGCGCCTAGAACACACACCAACAATTGTTAGCCGTGTGCAGCGCCCCCTCCACAGTTTACTCCTCCGGTCATATCTTCGTAGTGCTTAGGCGAAGCCCTGCGCGGATCACTTCACCATCACCGTCACCACGCCGTCGTGCTGACGAAACTCATCTTCTTCCTCGACACCTTTGCTGGATCAAGAGGACGAGGGACGTCATTGATGACTCACAAGTATAGGGGATCAGTTGTAACTCTTTTCGATAAGTAAGAGTGTCGAACCCAACGAGGAGCAGAAGGAAATGACAAGTAGTTTTCAGTAAGGTAATGTCTGCAAGTGCTGAAATTGTAAGTAGTGGAGTAGTTTGATAGCAAGATAATTTGTAACGAGCAACTAACGGTAGTAGTAAAAAAAGTGCAGCAAGGTAGCCCAATCCTTTTGAGGCAAAGGACAGGCCAAAACGGTCTCTTATGATAAGCAAAGTGTTCTTGAGCATACACGGGAATTTCATCTAGTCACTTTCATCATGTTGGTTTGATTTGCGTTCGATACTTTGATAATTTATTTTGTGGGTGGACTGGTGCTTAGGTGTTGTTCTTAGTTGAACAAACCTCCTACTTATGATTAACCCTCACGCAAGCATCCGCAACTACGAGAAAAATATTAAGAATAAATTCTAACCATAGCATTAAACTTTTGGATCCAATCGGTCCCTTACGGAATAGCGCATAAACCGGGGTTTAAGCTTCTGTCACTCTCGCAACCCATCATCTAATTGCTACTCCACAATGCATTCCCTTAGGCCCAAATATGGTGAAGTGTCATGTAGTCGACGTTCACATGCCACCACTAAGGGAATCACAACATACATACTATCAAAATATCGAACACACATCAAATTCACATGATTACTTGCAACATGATTTCTCCCCTGACCTCAAGAACGAAAGTAACTACTCACAAATGATAAACATGTTCATGATCAGAGGAGTATTAAATAGCATAATGGATCTGAACATATAATCTTCCACCAAATAAACCATATAGTAATCAACTACAAGATGTAATCAACACTACTAGTCACCCACAAGCACCAATCTATAGTTCCGATAACAAGATTGAACACAAGAGATGAACTAGGGTTTGAGATGAGATTGTGTTGTTGAATATGTTGATGGAGATTGCCCTCCCCAAGATGGGAGAGTGGTTGGTGATGATGAGGACGATGATTTTCCCCTCCGGGAGGGAAGTTCCCCCGGCGGAATCGCTCCACCGGAGGGCAAAAGTGCTCCTGCCCAAGTTCCGGCGCTCCGTCCCGAAAGTCCTCTCCTTCTTTTTTCTAGGACAAAATGACTTATATACCAGAAGATGGGCACCGGAGGTGGGCCTGGGTGAGCACAACCCACCAGGGCGCGCCTGGGCTGCCTGGCGCGCCCAGGTGGGTCGTGCCCACCTGGTGGGGCCCCTCTGGTAGTTATTTGCTCCAATAATTCTTATATATTCCATAAAAAAATCCCTGTCAAGTTTCAGCTTGTTTGGAGTTGTGCAGAATAGGTAGCCTGAAGTAGCTTTTCCAGGTCTAAATTTCCAGCTGCCGGAATTCTCCCTCTTGGTGTGTACCTTGCAAATTATGAGACAAAAGGCATTAGAATTACTCCAAAAAGCATTATTATGGATAAAAACATCATAATTAACAGTAAGAAAACATGATGCAAAATGGACGTATCAACTCCCCCAAGCTTAGACCTCGCTTGTCCTCAAGCGAAAACCGAAATCGAAAAACATGTCCACATGCTTTGAGAGAGAGGTGTCGATAAAAACAAAATACGGACATAGAAGCATCATGTTTATTATTATAACAGCAAAAAAATTAAACATAGGACTTTTATCATAGAAATTTTATCATATACTTCTCATGAATAAGTAATAGTTCATCACACAATCGTAGTATAAAGAAAAAATCTATTAGAAACCAATAAACTATGTGCTCAGTCAACTTTGCAACTACAATTCATCATATTTTCAGGAAGAGTCACGTGTTGGAGCCTTTAGGCAAGTCCACATACTCAACCATCATATAGTCTTCTATGATTGCTAACACTCACCTCGTACCCATGAGCAAAACATTTCAACTGGACACATAGAAAGATAGGGGCTTAAAGTTTCGCCTCCCAACATATTCACCTCAAGGATGATGTCAACAATAATAACTCATGCTATCTATATTCAACTGTACATATGTGCCTAGATCTTTCCTCACCACATGATGCTTGCCAAAGGAGAAAAATAAAAAGGAATAGAAGGAAAACTTTGACTCTTTGCATAAAAGTAAATACATAAAAGTAAAAGATAGGCCCTTCGCAGAGGGAAGCAGAGGTTGCCATGCTCTTATTTGTTTGTATGCTCAATCCCTTAGTGCAAAAGAACATCACCTTGTATTTCCCCTTAAGATGACAACCTTTATTATGCAGTTTGTCGCTTTTATTCTTTGTCATCCAAGTTTGTACAACGCTCAATTTTCTCTTACACTAAATGATCTCACACTTTTAGAAGCAATTTTTATTGCCTTTTGCACCGATGAAAACTTACTTGAGGGATCTTGCTCAATCCCTAGGTAGGTATGGTGGACACTTGAAAATAAGATTTGGGTTTAAGGGTTTTTGGATGCACAAGTAGTATCTCTACTTAGTGCGGAATTTTTGGCTAGCAAGGATAGGGGAAAGCACCACATGTTGAAGGATCTATGACAAGGTGACTTCCATGTGAATATAAACAAACATAAACCATTAAGTTGTCTTCCTTGTCCAACGACAACAATTTTGGCATATAATATTTTGATGAGGGCTCACAATCACAAAAGACTTCTAGGATAGTATATTTATATGTGAATCTTCTCTTCCCTTATTAATTCTTTCATGAGTTGCATCATTGACTAATGTTATGTTTGTCAATCTCTAATAAAACTTTCTACTTATAATTTTCCTCATGTGGTGCTATCACCTACCATATGATTAGTATATGATCTTATTGATTTTATTTCCTTTCTTATTTCTTTTCTTTATTTACAACATGAAAGTAAAGAAAGCAAAAACTCAAACTAAACTTTATTATATAACTTGCACACGATTACAAGGATAGATCACTAAGCAAACTCTCAAATAAGAAGGGATCGAACTAACTTTATTTCATCTAAAGCAAAAAGATCAAATTAAAATAAGTAAAAAAAAACAAAAGGATAGTGGGTGATACGATATCGGGGCACCTCCCCCAAGCTTGGCGGAAGCCAAGGGGAGTGCTCATACCAGATACTCAGTTTTCCTTTGGTGGTTGTGACGCCCGGATAATTAAGCTATAGTAACTTTCTACTAATGATGCCATGTCACCTTGATTACTGTTGCTAATCTCACGTTAGTTCGAAACTGATTCAAATTCAAATTCAAAATCAAGCAAACAATAAAAGTTTTCAAATATTAAAACTAAAATGTTCGGGGTGAGCCAAATAATCCATACTAAATATTGGTGTAGAAACCACACTCCTCTAAAGTATTTAAATGCACCATAGTAATTAAAACAGCGGCAAAACTGTTATTTAATAAATACTTTTAAATAATAAATAATTACAAAACTATTTTATTTAGGTGCCAAAGTTAATGTGGCAGTAGTATATTTATAAATACAAATTTAGGTGCTAGTGTTAATTTTTATAAAACTGAAATAAAAAGGAACAAAAAAAAGAAAAAAAAGGAAAGACTAAACAAAGAAATAAAGTCAAACAAGAGAAAAGAGAAAAGGCCCCCACCCCCCACTGGGCCACGGCCCAGCTAACCGGCCAGCCCACTAACCTAGCCGGCCCACCCCCACTCACCATAGCCCCCCACTCCACCCCGAAACCCTAACTGAACCAACCCACTCCCCCCTCACTCCCTCGTCTCTCCCTCCCCCCCGATCCAGATCGGATCGGGGCTGCCCCCGTGGCCATCGCCCGGTGCCGCCTCGCCGGCCCCCGCCCTCGTCCTCGCGCCCCCGTCCCCTCTCCCTCGACGACTCCCCTCGCCACGCAGACCGCGACCGCGCCCTCGACGCCCGACGCCGTCCCGCCGCTCGAAGCCGGAGCCACCGCGCCCGCCCGGCTCCGACACCGTCGCCCTGGACATCCCCGCCAGACTGCGTCGTCCTCACCCCCGCCACGCCGCACTGCCCCATCCCCGCCTCTCCTTCGTCGGTCCTCCCCGCGCCTTGCCTCCCCTCGTCGCTGCAACGCCGGTGAGGCCACGGCCTCCCTCTCCTTGCACTCCCCCTCCCCGTTTCGACGTCGCCATGCCCGCCGCCCCGCATCGGCGCCTCCCCTGCTCTCCCTCGCGCGGGATCCCACGCCGCGCCAAACCGCGCGCCCGCGCCTGGGCCAGCACCCCGCTGGCGCCCCGTGCCGCGCCTCGCGTCGGCGAGCCCGCCCCGGCTCCCCTGCAGTTGCTCGCTACGGCCGTCGCCTTCGTCCCGCACACGCCGCTCCACCCCTGGCCTCGTCGCCGAGTGCCTCCCCCTGCCACCACCACCTCCAGCCGCGTCCCCCTGCGCCCGCTCCGCCCAGCCGGTTCGCGACCACCCCTCCGCCGTCTCCCCTGGTCCTGGCCGCCGGCGAGCGCCGTGCGTGCCCAGCGCCCCTCGGGCATGCGCCCGTTCGGGCTATGCCCGTTAACCAGCGCGCCCGTTCCACTGGCCCATTGGCCACTGACAGCCGGGGCTCGGAACCCTGAGAACGTTTATAAAAAATGAGAAATAAAAAATTTAATTAATTAACTTAATTAATTTTGATTAATTAAACTAAACAACCAATTAAGCTAATTAAACATTAGTTACCTAATTAACCTAATTAGCTAATTAAGTAGTCAATGACAGTGGGGCCCACCCCTAATTAATCCTGATTAGGTTAATTAATATGTTTACTTAAAATGTGTCACTGACCAGTGGGACCCACTGGTCAGGTTGACCAGTCAACCCCTGTTGGCTGCTGACGTCAGCATGACATCATGCTGATGTCATAAATCCAGTTTCGAATTAAATTAATTCTGTTAATTCTAAAAATGATTTTAAACTTTGAAAATTAATATAAAATAAACCATACCTCGGATGAAAATACTTTGTACATGAAAGTTGCTCAGAACGACGAGACGAATCCAGATACGCAGCCCGTTCGTCCGCCACACATCCCTAGCATATCGAACACGCAACTTTCCCCCTCCGGTTCATCTGTTCGAAAACGCGAAACACCGGGAATACTTTCCCGGATGTTTCCCCCCTTCACCGGTATCACCTCATACCGCGTTAGAACACGTCTAGCTCTGCCTGTTGTCCTGTTATGCACTTGCTTGCTATGTATTTACTGTTTCTCCCCCCTCTTCTCTTTGGTAGACCACATGACGATGCTGATCCCCCTGTGATCGACTACGGTGTTGACGACCCCTCCTTGCTAGAGCAACCAGGCAAGCCCCCCCCCCTTGATCACCAGATATCGCCTATTCTTCTCTATACTGCTTGCATTAGAGTAGTGTAGCATGTTACTGCTTTCGGTTAACCATATTCTGTTGCATAGCCTCTCATTGTTGCTACAGTTGTTACCCTTACCTGCTATTCTACTGCTTAGAATAGGATGCTAGTTTTTCCATCAGTGGCCCTACATTCTTGTCCGTCTGCCATGCTATACTACTGGGCCGTGATCACTGCGGGAGGTGATCACGGGTATATACTATATACTTTATATACATGACACATGTGGTGACTAAAGTCGGGTCGGCTCGTTGAGTACCCGCAAGTGATTCTGATGAGGGGGCTGAAAGGACAGGTGGCTCCATCCCGGTAGAGGTGGGCCTGGGTTCCTGACGGCCCCCGACTGTTACTTTGTGGCGGAGCGACATGGCAGGTTGCGACCACCTAGGAGAGAGGTGGGCCTGACCCTGGTCGACGTTCACAGACACTTAACACGCTTAACGAGACCTTGGTATTTGATCTGAGTCTGGCCATTTGGTCTATACGCACTAACCAACTACGCGGGAACAGTTATGGGACTCGACGTCGTGGTATCAGCCGAAGCCTTCGTGACGTCAGCGACTGAGTGGCGTGCGCCGGATTGGACTGGAACGCCATTAGGCTAGGTCTGCTTCCGGCCGCGTTCGCAACGTGCAGGTGTGCAATGGGCGATGGGCCCAGACCCCTGCGCCATAGGATTTAGACCGGCGTGCTGACCTCTCTGTTGTGCCTAGGTGGGGCTGCGACGTGTTGATCTTACGAGGCCGGGCATGACCCAGAAAAGTGTGTCCGGCCAAATGGGATCGAGCGTGTTGGGTTATGTGGTGCACCCCTGCAGGGAAGTTTATCTATTCGAATAGCCGTGTCCCTCGGTAAAAGGACGACCCGGAGTTGTACCTTGACCTTATGACAACTAGAACTGGATACTTAATAAAACACACCCTTCCAAGTGCCAGATACAACCCGGTGATCGCTCTCTAACAGGGCGACGAGGAGGGGATCGCCGGGTAGGATTATGCTATGCGATGCTACTTGGTGAACTTACCATCTACTCTCTTCTACATGCTGCAAGATGGAGGTGGCCAGAAGCATAGTCTTCGACAGGATTAGCTATCCCCCTCTTATTCTGGCATTCTGCAGTTCAGACCACTGATATGGCCCTTTACACATATACCCATGCACATGTAGTGTAGCTCCTTGCTTGCGAGTACTTTGGATGAGTACTCACGGTTGCTTTTCTCCCTCTTTTCCCCTTTCTATACCGGATTGTCGCAATTAGATGCTGGAGTCCAGGAGCTAGAGATCCCGAGGATGATTCTACGTGGAGTTCGGCTTCGAGGAGTAGTTAGGAGGTCCCATGCAGGAGGCCTTGCCTTTTCGATCGTTGCTACTTTTGTGCTAGCCTTCTTAAGGCAAACTTGTTTAACTTATGTCTGTACTCAGATATTGTTGCTTCCGCTGACTCGTCTATGATCGAGCACTTGTATTCGAGCCCTCGAGGCCCCTGGCTTGTATTATGATGCTTGTATGACTTATTTATGTTTTAGAGTTGTGTTGTGATATCTTCCCGTGAGTCCCTGATCTTGATCGTACACGTTTGCGTGCATGATTAGTGTACGGTCAAATCGGGGGCGTCGCAAGTTGGTATCAGAGCCAACTGCCTGTAGGAATCCCCCTTTCCAACTCCTTGGCCGAAGTCGAGTCTAGTCATTGAAAAACTTTTACTAACATGGTTGTGTGGCTTACGGGCCCACGTCGCCATTGGGTGGTATTAGGATATTTTATTTCTCGACCTATACTCTGGGACTCTAATCTCTCTTCTATTCGGGTTAAGTGA
The DNA here is from genome assembly GCF_002575655.3 of Aegilops tauschii subsp. strangulata. Taxonomy (NCBI): domain Eukaryota; kingdom Viridiplantae; phylum Streptophyta; class Magnoliopsida; order Poales; family Poaceae; genus Aegilops; species Aegilops tauschii. The sequence goes on from NC_053036.3 coordinate 354,068,600, forward strand.
ATTTTGCTAAATCTAACATTAGGATCTCGTTAACACTTTCACCCGGAGAGCCCCTTATTTCTGATGATCGTCTGCTGCACGTGAAGACCCTGAAGATACTCTCCGCTGATAACCCGAGAACTTGTGTTCATCGCTTTTGCAATTCCCTTTCATCGATAAACTCCTATGGATAACCACGTATACTCGCCATTCATACAATGTTTCCCAGTTGACCTTGTTATTACAAGATACCCCGAAATTCTCTCTATTGTTCCGAGAATCCTTTGAGCTTACTGCCTTGCTGTTCTTTGTCACCTGAATACCCCTACGGATAATTCTCGCACTTACCAAGTATCCGCTCATCCCCAGTTGATTCAAGTATTTCACAAAAGTGTTCAAAATACCATTCGATCTTCCCAAAATCCTCAGGAGCCTTTTGCTCTTGAAATTCTTGCTTACTTGCATTATGATTAATCTTAAGTCTCGTAATCTTATTGGCATCTCTTGTCATTATCATTTTGAGTCCGTTGATTCAATTTGTTACGAATGCTCGCAATCCTCAATCAGAGCCTAGAATTCATCCTTCCGGCTCAGACGTCATTTGAAACGTGAACTGGTTATTGACCAACCAAATTGCCGTCGATTGTACCCCTAAGTCTATAACTTATCCATTCTTAATCAGACCATTGGCTTCTGATCCCTTGATTTGGAAATGATAATTCCTTTGCATTTGAGCTTTGAATTACTCAGTTGTTTTTATAGTCCGATGCCCTTTCGTTCCTTCTTCCTCTCATAGAGTACCGATACTCGCATCAGCTCCGTTTTAGACCACAAGACCCCTTGTTGGGTTATTATCCGACAGTGTCCTTCACATTCAATAACCTTGTGATAATTTCCATGGATATATAATGCCTTTGGTAATTTGTATCCTTTGCTTGATAACCATACTCTACTTTTGAGCTGGTGATTTTACTCTTGAAGTTTGAGGTATATGTTTCTAAGATGCCCCGATGGATTGAACCTATACCTTCCCTAAAAACCGTATGAACCCGAAGGTTTTCACAAGCCATACCCTTCTGGTATTTTACCAGATGATTTTCTACCATACAACTTCATCGAATGCGAGAAGTGAATGAAAGGTTATGCATTGGAGAAGTGGGAGTCGACCTTGAACTTTGTGTTCATGCCCATGGACACGATGTAGATCTTATCATTAAAGCTTCTCTTAAATTAATTATCCCCTGGGTATAAGTTCATCTTATATCTGGGATCTGGCCTTTTTCAATCGTGGTTCTGACCATGTTCTCCTTTAAATACCATTTCTCGTGCAAGTTTAAGCACTTGTCCTCTGCAGAGCAATACCCCCGTTCAACCTCTACTTCGGTCTGTCGTCGAGTATTACCCCCCTGGTATCTCGAGAATGCCAAGGAACTACTTAACTTCTTATGAGTTCTTCATCAACTAATATTCTTGCCGATTCCATTTTTCCAACGGGTTCTGAGTTGTTAGAACCCCTCAAGGACACCGATAAGTGAATCAATTCCGCACTTCGATTCAATAACTCTAAGTAATTTTTGTTGCTTACGAGTTTAATAATCCTTCAAGTCATTCCTAGCCTGCTCGGCTATGTCATTATCGTGCCGATTTTAACTGTGCTACCTGGACCTTCCCAGCGCACAAATTTCGACAATGAGCTAACCTTCGTCGATCTTCCTCGTCGTATCACTTCTCCTTGAACAGCAAACTTGATTTCGAGTTTGTGTCCTACCCGTGGTTCCAATAACCTTTCGCTTTCATCATTCCTTAGACTTGATGTCATCGTCGATCAATTACATCTTCTTGGAAACCTCTCAACAAATTTGTCATGATCATTGTCAACAATTTGACTTCTTCCAAGTTGTGTGTCGAAATTCAGGATGAGAAATACCATCCTTGCCCCTTGATGAATTGTGTTATCATCGACAACATTCTTGCCTCCCCCCAACACAAACTTGTTCATATTTTGTGCTGTATCTTGATTTCCCTGCTATCCAACTTATGTTATGTTCTACCGTGGAGTATTACCATCTTTGATGTCAAGAATGTCGTGAGCCTTACTCCACCTCTTAAGAATTCTTGGTACAGTGATACTTCTCACCATCACCATTCTTTCTTGGTCCCCGTGTTGTTTCTAAACGAAATACCGACAAATGGTCTGTGATGTGTAAATTCTAAACTTCTAGCAACTCTATTGCTTTGAAGTTATTGGTCTATAGTTTCATTCTACGTCTATGGCTTAATGAATCATCATTCAAACATTGATCGTGCTACCTAGCCCATATTTCGGGTGCACATTTCAACCAATGTTTAACTGTGTATGTTTTCCTCGAGCATACATCATTAAGTCATTCAATCTAGCTAATGTTATCTCCTTGTTCACATGACTGTGGAAACCCATCTTTTTGGATATCTCGTTGAAATATCGCTGAGTCCATCAACCACCTCCTCATCCTCTCCTTGGCTTAATGATGAACCCTTGTTCAGAACTCGCTTCCATAGTTCATTTCCCGAGAATCTTACAATGTCATCTCGTCAATTGGTGTTGCACCTTTTCTTCTCAGGCATCCCGAGTCTGAGGTATCCTGACACCAATCAGATCTGAATCTCGGTCAGATATGATGGTTGAAACATTTTCCAAGAGTTATAACATTGGTCTTCTTGTGACCCAGTAAGGCGATGTCATGCCTAGCACACATGTCCGGAGGACCTGTTGTTATTGTTTCCTTTTTAGCAAGGTTATCCATTCTTCCATGAGGAAATTGTAAGACTTATTCTACCAGTTATTCCTGATGCATCCATTGAGTATCCAAAGTCCGACCCTTGCTTGAAGACCATGTCAATGCTATCCCGAAGCATGTCTGTGGTACTCCGATTTTCGACAAGAACATTTGAAGCCCAATGCTAAATGTTTTCTTGCTCAATTATCCAAACACCGTTGTATGGGTAATGTCATGAAATTTCTCTCCCCTTACCTAAAGAGTTTTCTACATTATATCCTGTCATGGATATCATGCTCTGCTTGTCCTTGGGAAGGATATACCCTTGAAATATGAGTTTAAACACATCTTCCTTTCCATTGTTCTGTTTAATCTGATAATCTTATTTTCCTTTCCATTGGTTGGTTTAACGTTTCTGGTGATCATTATGATCTAAGCAGTATTAATCCCCTGCTTGTGCAAACACCTCGGTGTACAACTCTGTCAGTAAGACCCTGTTACTATTGTTGGTGACATTCCGGTAACCACCGATGGACGAGAACTTTACCTATTGGTCCGCCTCGTTTCAACGAGCAGGAAAATGGTTCTCTTCGTCCCTCGCCCTTGGTACCAACGTTGTTGCCAACATAACTGACAGGCTACCCTCTGACATGTCTTGCTATCATGACCGTGTAAGATGCCAATGGCCTTCCTACTTTTAACCACATGGTGGGCCCATAACCCACAGTTCCACAGGATCGAAACCTGACTCTCCTGTACCCCCATGTTGCCAAAGTTATTCCTCGCGCTTGATTTCGTATATAATTCATGGGTCATCTTCCTAGTAATATACTTTGGTATCAGACGTAATACTTATTCTCGTTGATCTGGACCCCTTTCACACTTTGTTCAGGCATCGAACGATTGCCGACCCGCTTAAACTTCTCATAGTACCTTCTTACTTTGCTCTCGAAATTTTCTTAAGTTTCAGTTCGAGAGTTACTTTCCGCCACCTTCCCCCGATGTTAGCTACCAGGTAGTCAACCTTGCAGAGGTTCGTTCTTCCGGAATAACCACCCTTTATTCTTTCGTAAGTACGATGGAGTTCCCGAAGAAAGGATGACGACTTGATCATGGTGACTTGAAGCAGAGAAATGAAGACATCAACATAATGGATCAACCTCTTCGAGAAGAGCAACCAAGACCGAGAAGAATCGTTAGAATTTCGTAACCTATTCTTCCCCCTTACTCCCCTCTTAAATCTCGGGACGAGATTTCTTGTAGTGGAGGAGAATTGTGACGCCCGGATAATTAAGCTACAGTAACTTTCTACTAATGATGCCATGTCACCTCGATTACTGTTGCTAATCTCACGTTAGTTCGAAACTGATTCAAATTCAAATTCAAAATCAAGCAAACAATAAAAGTTTTCAAATATTAAAGATAAAATGTTGGGGGTGAGCCAAATAATCCATACTAAATATTGGTGTAGAAACCACACTCCTCTAAAGTATTTAAATGCACCATAGTAATTAAAACAACGGCAAAACTGTTATTTAATAAATACTTTTAAATAATAAATAATTACAAAACTAATTTATTTAGGTGCCAAAGTTAATGTGGCAGTAGTATATTTATAAATACAAATTTAGGTGCTAGTGTTAATTTTTATAAAACTGAAATAAAAAGGAACAAAAATAAAACAGAAAAAAAGGAAAAGACTAAACAAAGAAATAAAGTCAAACAAGAGAAAAGAGAAAAGGCCCCCACCCCCCACTGGGCCACGGCCCAGCTAACCGGCCAGCCCACTAACCTAGCCGGCCCACCCCCACTCCCCATAGCCCCCCACTCCACCCCGAAACCCTAACCGAACCAACCCACTCCCCCTCACTCCCTCGTCTCTCCCTCCCCTCGATCCAGATCGGATCGGGGCTGCCCCCGTGGCCATCGCCCGGTGCCGCCTCGCCGGCCCCCGCCCTCGTCCTCGCGCCCCCGTCCCCTCTCCCTCGACGACTCCCCTCGCTGCGCAGACCGCGACCACGCCCTCGACGCCCGACGCCGCCCCGCCGCTCGAAGCCGGAGCCACCACGCCCGCCCGGCTCCGACACCGTCGCCCTGGACATCCCCGCCGGACTGCCCCATCCCCGCCTCTCCTTCGTCGGTCCTCCCCGCGCCTCGCCGCCCCTCGTCGCTGCAACGCCGGTGAGGCCACGGCCTCCCTCTCCTCGCACCCCCCTCCCCGTTTTGACGTCGCCGTGCCCGCCGCCCCGCATCGGCGCCTCCCCTGCTCTCCCTCGCGCGGGATCCCACGCCGCGCCTAACCGCGCGCCCGCGCCTGGGCCGGCACCCCGCTGGCGCCCCGTGCCGCGCCTCGCGTCGGCGAGCCCGCCCCGGCTCCCCTGCAGTTGCTCGCTACGGCCGTCGCCTTCGTCCCGCACGCGCCGCTCCGCCCCTGGCCTCGTCGCCGAGCGCCTCCCCCTGCCACCACCACCTCCAGCCGCGTCCCCCTGCGCCCGCTCCGCCCAGCTGGTTCGCGACCACCCCTCCGCCGTCTCCCCTGGTCCTGGCCGCCGACGAGCGCCGTGCATGCCCGGTGCCCCTCGGGCATGCGCCCGTTCGGGCTATGCCCGTTAACCAGCGCACCCGTTCTAGTGGCCCATTGGCCACTGACAGCCGGGGCCCGGAACCCTGAGAACGTTTATAAAAAAAAGAGAAATAAAATTTTTTAATTAATTAACTTAATTAATTTTGATTAATTAAACTAAACAACCAATTAGGCTAATTAAACATTAGTTACCTAATTAACCTAATTAGCTAATTAAGTAGTCAATGACAGTGGGGCCCACCCCTAATTAATCCTGATTAGGTTAATTAATATGTTTACTTAAAATGTGTCACTGACCAGTGGGACCCACTGGTCAGGTTGACCAGTCAACCCCTGTTGGCTGCTGACATCAGCATGACATCATGCTGATGTCATAAATCCAGTTTCGAATTAAATTAATTCTGTTAATTCTAAAAATGATTATAAACTTTGAAAATTAATATAAAATAAACCGTACCTCGGATGAAAATACTTTGTACATGAAAGTTGCTCAGAACGACGAGACGAATCCAGATACGCAGCCCGTTCGTCCGCCACACATCCCTAGCATATCGAACACGCAACTTTCCCCCTCCGGTTCATTTGTCCGAAAACGCGAAACACCGGGAATACTTTCCCAGATGTTTCCCCCTTCACCGGTATCACCTCATACCGCGTTAGAACACGTCTAGCTCTGCATGTTGTCCTGTTATGCACTTGCTTGCTATGTATTTACTGTTTCCCCCCCCTCTTCTCTTTGGTAGACCCCGTGACGATGCTGATCCCCCTGTGATCGACTACGGTGTTGACGACCCCTCCTTGCCAGAGCAACCAGGCAAGCCCCCCCCCCCCTTGATCACCAGATATCGCCTATCCTTCTCTATACTGCTTGCATTAGAGTAGTGTAGCATGTTACTGCTTTCGGTTAACCCTATTCTGTTGCATAGCATCTCATTGTTGCTACAGTTGTTACCCTTACCTGCTATCCTACTGCTTAGAATAGGATGCTAGTTTTTCCATCAGTGGCCCTACATTCTTGTCCGTCTGCCATGCTATACTACTGGGCTGTGATCACTGCGGGAGGTGATCACGGGTATATACTATATACTTTATATACATGACACATGTGGTGACTAAAGTCGGGTCGGCTCATTGAGTACCCACAAGTGATTCTGATGAGGGGGCTGAAAGGACAGGTGGCTCCATCTCGGTAGAGGTGGGCCTGGGTTCCTGACGGCCCCCGACTGTTACTTTGTGGCGGAGCGACAGGGCAGGTTGCGACCACCTAGGAGAGAGGTGGGCCTGCCCTGGTCGACGTTCGCGGACACTTAACACGCTTAACGAGACCTTGGTATTTGATCTGAGTCTGGCCATTTGGTCTATACGCACTAACCAACTACGCGGGAACAGTTATGGGCACTCGACGTCGTGGTATCAGCCGAAGCCTTCGTGACGTCAGCGACTGAGTGGCGCGCGCCGGATTGGACTGGAACGCCACTAGGCTAGGTCTGCTTCCGGCCGCGTTCGCAACGTGCAGGTGTGCAATGGGCGATGGGCCCAGACCCCTGCACCATAGGATTTAGACCGGCGTGCTGACCTCTCTGTTGTGCCTAGGTGGGGCTGCGACGTGTTGATCTTACGAGGCCGGGCATGACCCAGAAAAGTGTGTCCGGCCAAATGGGAACGAGCGTGTTGGGTTATGTGGTGCACCCCTGCAGGGAAGTTTATCTATTCGAATAGCCGTGTCCCTCGTTAAAAGGACGACCCGGAGTTGTACCTTGACCTTATGACAACTAGAACTGGATACTTAATAAAACACACCCTTCCAAGTGCCAGATACAACCCGGTGATCGCTCTCTAACAGGGCGGCGAGGAGGGGATCGCCGGGTAGGATTATGCTATGTGATGCTACTTGGTGAACTTACCATCTACTCTCTTCTACATGCTGCAAGATGGAGGTGGCCAGAAGCGTAGTCTTCGACAGGATTAGCTATCCCCCTCTTATTCTGGCATTCTGCAGTTCAGACCACTGATATGGCCCTTTACACATATACCCATGCATATGTAGTGTAGGTCCTTGCTTGCGAGTACTTTGGATGAGTACTCACGGTTGCTTTTCTCCCTCTTTTCCCCTTTCTATACCGGATTGTCGCAACCAGATGCTGGAGTCCAGGAGCTAGAGATCCCGAGGATGATTCTACGTGGAGTTCGGCTTCGAGGAGTAGTTAGGAGGTCCCAGGCAGGAGGCCTTGCCTTTTCGATCGTTGCTACTTTTGTGCTAGCCTTCTTAAGGCAAACTTGTTTAACTTATGTCTGTACTCAGATATTGTTGCTTCCGCTGACTCGTCTATGATGATAGGGTGATGCAATTCTATGGTTAACATCATACTTGGCAAGCATTTTACAGAAAGCACCATGAATAAAGTGTGAACCACCATCAGTCATTAAATATCTAGGGACTCCAAACCTTGGGAAAATTAACTTCCTTCATCATTTTAATAGAGGTGTTGTGATCAGCACCACTAGTTGGAATAGCTTCTACCCATTTAGTAGCATAATCAGCATCAACCAAAATATGTGTATACCCATTAGAGGAAGAAAAAGGTCCCATGTAATCAAATCCCCAAACATCAAATGGTTCAACAACAAGTGAATAATTCATAGGCATTTCTTGACGCTTACCGATATTACCTATTCTTTGGCATTCATCACAAGATGAGACAAACTTACGGGCATCCTTGAAGAGAGTAGGCCAATAAAATCCAGACTGCAGTACCTTGTGAGCAGTTCTATCTCCAGCATGATGCCCTCCATAAGCTTCAGAGTGACATTTCCGTAGGATTTGTCCCTGTTCATTCTCAAGTACACAGCGTCTAATAATACCATCTACTCCTTCATTATAAAGATGTGGGTCATCCCAAAAGTAATGTCTTAAATCATAGAAGTTTTTTTTTCTTTTGTTGGTAAGTAAAGCTAGGTGGTAAATATTTAGCAACAATGTAATAAGCATAGTCAGCATACCAAGGAGTACTATGAGCAACATTTATTGCAGCTAACTGCTCATAAGGAACACTATCATCAATAGGTAGTGGGTCATCAAGCACATTTTCAAGCCTAGACAAATTATCAGCTCCTTTTCTATCAATAATATGTAAATCAAATTCTTGTAACAAGAGAACCCAACGAATAAGTCTAGGTTTAGATTCTTTCTTTTCCATAAGATATTTAATAGCAGCATGGTCTGTGTGAACAGTTACTTTGGAATCAACAATATAAAGTCTAAATTTATCACAAGCAAACACAACTACTAGGAATTATTTTTCAGTAGTAGCATAATTTCTTTGAGCACTGTCTAGAGTTTTACTAGCATAATGAATAACATTAAGTTTCTTATCAACTCTTTGTCCTAGAACAACACCAACAGCATAATCATTGACATCACACATAATTTCAAAAGGCAAGTTCTAATCAGGTGGTTGAACAATAGGTGCAGAAATTAAGGCTTTCTTGAGTGTTTAAAAGGCTTCTAAACAATCATCATCAAAAACAAAGGGAATATCCTTTTGCAAGAGACTAGTAAGAGCCCTAGAAATTTTAGAAAAATCTTTGATAAATATCCTATAGAAACCAGCATGACCTAAGAAACTACGAATAACTTTTATATCTTTAGGACATGGCATTTTCTCAATTGCATCAACCTTAGCTTTGTCCACTTCAACACCTCTTTCAGAAATTTTATGACCCAAGACAATGCCTTCATTAACCATAAAGTGACACTTCTCCCAATTCAAGACAAGACTTGTTTGTTCACATCTATGTAAAACTCGATCAAGATTGCTTAAATAATCATCAAAAGACTTCCCACAAACAGAAAAGTCATCCATGAAAACCTCAACAATCTTCTCACAAAAGTCAAAGAATATAGCAGTCATACATCTTTGAAAGGTAGCGGGTCCATTACATAAACCAAAAGGTATACGTCTATAAGATAAGTTCCAAAGGGACAAGTAAAAGTGGTCTTTTCTTGATTAGGTTGAGAAACAGGTATTTGTGAAAAGCCATAATATCCATCAAGGAAGCAAAAGTGTGTGTGCTTAGATAATCTTTCAAGCATTTGATCAATAAAAGGCAAAGGGTAATGATCTTTTCTAGTTGCTTTGTTTAATTTTTGAAAATCAATTACCATTCTATAGCCTGTAACAATTCTTTGTGGAATAAGTTCATTCTTATTATTAGGAACAACAGTTATACCTCCTTTCTTAGGAACACAATTAACATGACTTACCCATCTACTATCAGCTATGGGATAGATTATACATGCTTTCAGAAGTTTTAATATTTCCGTTCTTACCACTTATTTCATCTTTGGATTTAACTTGCGTTGGTGATCAACGACGGGTTTAGCATCAGGTTCCATATTGATTTTGTGATGACATAGAGTGGGACTAATGCCCTTCAAATCATCAAGAGTATATCTAATAGCAGCTCGGTGCTTCCTTAGAACTTTCAATAATCTTTCTTCTTCATGTTCTGAAAGGTTAGCACTAATAATAACAGGATATATCTTCTTTTCATCAAGATAAGCATATTTCAAAGTGTCTAGCAATTGTTTTAATTCAAACACGGGATCACCTTTAGGTCGAGGAGGACCTCCTAGAGTTTCAATTGGCAAGTTGTGTTTAAGCAGAGGACGTTGTTCAAAGAAATTTTTATCTATTTCATTTCTTTCATGCATATGTAAATCATTTTCATGGTCTAGCAAATATTGTTCTAAAGGATCAATAGGAGGCACAACAATAGAAGCAAGATCAATTAATTCATCCTTACTAGGCAATTCTTTTTCATGAAGCTTTCTACTAAACTTGAAAAAATTAAACTCATGAGACTCATCACCAAAACTAACACCAACAGTTTGTTTCTTACAATCTATCTTAGCATTAACTGTGTTCAAGAAAGGACTACCAAAAATAATGGGACAAAAGTCATCTTGTGGGGAACCAAGAACAAGGAAATCAGTAGGGTATTTTATTTTCCCACACAAGACTTCAACATCTCTAACAATCCCAAATGGTGATATGGTGTCTCTATTAGCAAGTTTAATAGTAACATCTGTGTCTTCTAACTCTGCAGGTGCTATGTCTTCCATAATTTCTTGATAAAGGGTGTAAGGAATAGCACTCACACTAGCACCCATGTCATGTAAACCATGATAACAGTGATCTCCTATTTTAACTGAGATGACAGGCATGCCAACAACGGGTCTTTGTTTATCCTTTTTATCAGGTTTGGCAATTCTAGCAGTTTCTTCACAGAAGTAAATAACATGCCCATCAATACCTTCTTCTAAGAGATCTTTAACCATAGCTATGTTAGGTTCTACTTTAATTTGTTCATCAGGTTTAGGTGTTCTAATATAGCTTTTGTTAACCACAGTTGAACTTTAGCATGTTCCTTATCCTAACAGGGAAAGGTGGTTTCTCTATATAAGTAGAAGGAACAACTAGATCAACATTATAAAGTATAGTTTCTCTTTAACTGGTACCAGTTCTTTAAGTTCTTCTTTAATAGGTGGTGGTATTTAAACCACTTCTCTTTAGAGAGTTCAACATGAGTAGCAAATGATTCACAAAAGGAGGCCACTATCTCAGAGTCAAGTCCATATTTAGTGCTAAACTTTTGAAAAGCATCGGTATCCATAAAAGATTTAACACAATCATACTTAAGTTTAATACCTGACTCTTTACCTTCGTCGAGTTCCCAATCTTCAGAGTTGCGTTTAATTCTTTCCAAAAGATCCCACCGGAATTCAATAGTCTTCTTCATAAAAGAACCAACACAAGAAGTATCAAGCATGGTTTGATCATTACGAGAAAGCCGAGCATAAAAATTCTGGATAATAATTTCTCTTGAGAGCTCATGATTGGGGCATGAATATAACATTGACTTAAGCCTCCCCCAAGCTAGAGCAATACTTTATCCTTCATGAGGCCAAAAATTATATATATATATAATTCCGATCACGATGAACTAGACGCATAGGATAATTTTTTGGTGGAACTCCAATTTCAAACGATTCCAATTCCATGATCCAATATCATCGCATAGCCTATACCATGCCAATGCTTTTCCCTTCAAAGATAAAGGGAAAACCTTTTTCATCACTTCATTTTTGAGTAAACCTGCAAGCTTAAACAATCCACAAATTTGTTCCACATATATCAAGTGCATATCAGGATGTCCGGTTCCATCTCCTGCATAATGATTAGCTAGCAGTTGTTCTATCATACCCAAAGGAATTTCATATTCAATATTTTTAGTAGGTGCAGTAGGTTGAGGGGTATCTAATTGTGGTTCCGGACGAGGTGAAGATACCCCGAACAAACCCCTCAAAGGATTGTTTTCCATAGTAACAAGTGACAATAAATTTCAGCACACTATATAAATGTTTCCTTACCAAATTCCACTTACCAAAAGCGCTTCACTCCCCGGCAACGGCGCCAGAAAATAGCCTTGATGACCCACAAGTATAGAGGATCAATTGTAGCTCTTTTCGATAAGTAAGAGTGTCGAACCCAACGAGAAGCAGAAGGAAATGACAAGTAGTTTTCAGTAAGGTAATGTCTGCAAGTGTTGAAATTGTAAGTAGCGGAGTAGTTTGATAGCAAGATAATTTGTAACGAGCAAGTAACAGTAGTAGTAAAAAAAGTGCAGCAAGGTAGCCCAATCCTTTTAAGGCAAAGGACTGGCCAAAATGGTCTCTTATGATAAGCAAAGTGTTCTTGAGGGTACACGGGAATTTCATCTAGTCACTTTCATCATGTTGGTTCGATTTGTGTTCGGTACTTTGATAATTTGATATGTGGGTGGACCGGTGCTTAAGTGTTGTTCTTACTTGAACAAACCTCCTTCTTATGATTAACCCTACCGCAAGCATCCGCAACTACGAGAAAAATATTAAGAATAAATTCTAACCATAGCATTAAACTTTTGGATCCAATCGGTCCCTTACGGAATAGTGCATAAACTGGGGTTTAAGCTTCTGTCACTCTCGCAACCCATCATCTAATTGCTACTCCACAATGCATTCCCTTAGGCCCAAATATGGTGAAGTGTCATGTAGTCGACGTTCACATGACACCACTAAGGGAATCACAACATACATACTATCAAAATATCGAACACACATCAAATTCACATGATTACTTGCAACATGATTTCTCTTGTGACCTCAAGAACGAAAGTAACTACTCACAAATGATAAACATGTTCATGATCAGAGGAGTATTAAATAGCATAATGGATCTGAACATATAATCTTCTACCAAATAAACCATATAGTAATCAACTACAAGATGTAATCAACACTACTAGTCACCCACAAGCACCAATCTATAGTTCCGGTAACAAGATTGAACACAAGAGATGAACTAGGGTTTGAGATGAGATGGTGCTATTGAAGATGTTGATGGAGATTGCCCTCCCCAAGATGGGAGAGTTATTGGTGATGATGAGGACGATGATTTCCCCCTCCGGGAGGGAAGTTCCCCCGGCGGAATCGCTCCGCGAGAGGGCAAAAGTGCTCCTGCCCAAGTTTCGCCTCGAGGCGGCGGCGCTCCATCCCGAAAGTCCTCTCCTTATTTTTTCTAGGTCAAAATGACTTATATACCAGAAGATGGGCACCGGAGGTGGGCCTGCGTGAGCACAATCCACCAGAGCGCGCCTGGGTTGCCTGGCGCGCCCAGGTGGGTTATGCCCACCTGGTGGGCCCCCTCTGGTAGTTATTTGCTCCAATAATTCTTATATATTCCATAAAAAATCTCCGTCAAGTTTTAGCTTGTTGGAGTTGTGCAGAATAGGTAGCCTGACGTAGCTTTTCCAGGTCCAGATTTCCAGCTGCCGGAATTCTCCCTCTTGGTGTGTACCTTGCAAACTATGAGAGAAAAGGCATTAAATTACTCCAAAAAGCATTATTATGGATAAAAACATCATAAATAACAGTGAGAAAACATGATGCAAAATGGACGTATCAGTTATTGAGCTGAACGTGTGCAGAACTTAGAGGTGCCGTACGTTCGGCGCTTGATCGATCGGATCTAAAAGAAGTTCGACTACATCAACCGCGTTGTCTAATGCTTCCGCTTTCGGTCTACGAGGGTACGTGGACACACTCTCCCCCTCTTGTTGCTATGCATCTCCTAGATAGATCTTGCGTGAGCGTAGGAATTTTTTTGAAATTGCATGCTACGTTCCCCAACAATATCCTGACGTGAGATTGCTATCTTTTAAATTTAACTTCTGTTTCTTTATTATTGCCCTCTCACCCCTTTTGGATTTGGATGTCAAAGCTTTGTGGGTTGTTCATTTTAGTTCTGCGACTACTTCTCTTATGGATCTTAATAGAACTCGAGGGCTATCGTTTCGAACAAAGTTGGTCCCTTGTTTCTCCAAAAATTGTGCTGTTGCATAGTATCATACCTGCTGCAAAGGAACGAAAGTAGTATGGTTGTATAAATAAATAGGGTTGTATTATTTTCCTTTTTATCCCTTTGATAATTATGATAGAATTATTGCATGAAGCTGTGTGCGCATACAATATGTAACCAAATGTGAATTATAATAGGTTCAAGTCTTGCTTCTTCACTTGGAAGCAAGTCTTCATCTTCTTAAGGGATTATTTGCTACAGTGCTTAGAAAATTCAGAAGACGTTTTAATGGTGTGTTAACTAAAGCGATGGTGATCCAAAAAAAATTGAAGTTGATACTAGCCATAATAAGTGCATGCCAAGCCTACATGTTGTCTACATTTTTGCAGATCTCGCTATCCTTGTTTAACTCAATGGAATCAGATAATTTAGTTGTATTCCCTAACAAGTCCTTGTAGATGTGCAGCTTCCCCCTCTGACAATCTCCTCAGGGTCTCTCTCTAATCCTAGAGCCAGGCAACAAGAATGGTTGGTTTTAAGTACAACGTGTATCTATTTATTTTTTGCAAAAAAAATCTATTTATTCATTATTGATTTATTGTTTTTGGGGAATTGTTTTGCCCCTAATCATAGCATTGTTACTCTGCCTGCACTAGATTATGGGTATGACAATGATGAATTTTATGTAAATGCTAATGGTTGACTAGCACTTTACAATGCCAGGCCTACCTGAGTTTTGAGGACCCTTCTACTTTCCATTCCACAAAAAAAATAGCACGCAAATTTATCGCACAATAGATATAGTAGCGCACAGTAGCTGCAGTACATATTGTGCCAACGAGGGCCTGCCCTGGGCGTGGCGGAATCCTGCCCACGACATTGCTTCCATGTATCACATTTTGTATTCTACTTTCGTTACCGGAATGATGCTTAATCTGTAGTATATATCTTACACACAATCCAAGCAGATTTACCATAATTATGTTTAATTTGTTTACATGGTCAGTTAACATTGCAGATGTATGTATTTATTTAGTCTTGGCCATGTATAATTTTGTGTACGATGTTGGGAATGGTACTTATTGACAACTTCCAGCAACTTTGTTACTATGTACAGTGCCGAATACATGGCACGAATGTTGATTCTCATAACACGATTTTTGGTGCACTTCTCACCTATACATCTAGAATGAAATTGGAGACAACATCTGTGAGAATTGCATAATCTAATTTATGAATTACTGAGATAATTGCTTGTGTCTTCACTCTTTACACTATGCATAGAATGCTAAATTATAGCATTTCTTGGACATTTGAATCATAAGTTGATTGGCCCATGAGCTTTGCGGGCGTATCGAGGACGAAGTCGGATTGCGGAAGCTCTCCGGGGCCAAAGGTTTGGCTAATATCTGGAGATAGTTTCATTGCAACTGTATGTGTGTTGTTTTCCTTTCCGCGACATTATGATTGCCCGCCAAGTGTAGTCGTGTCGTCTTTGTAACCGCGGCATGTCTGCTGGACTCTCTGTACTGTCTATTTCTTCTTCTTCTAATACATCGGCACGCAAACCTTCTAATACATCTTCTATAAAAAAAAGTTGATTTGTTGTATTTGGAGTGCTATATGTCTTTTCTATGCATGTGAATTCTCACATCTGTTTATAATATCCGTGAAGACAAGCATTGCACGTGCACACTTACTAGTAATGTCCCTAAATTTTCTCTAGTTTTCGGTCAAATATTGTGTAACTTTGTGTGACACGAAAACATTAAAACATCATGTGAATGTCAGCCAAGCAGCAGCTTTTCTTCTCATCTCAAATCAAAAGAAAAGGAAAAAGGAAAAAGAGGAAAAGAAAGCTGGAGAAGAGAAGAACACCGAGGCACCGACCGGTCCAAGTCCAACCCAGCCGTCCCCTCCGATCCGGGGGATCCTCCGCATTCCCAACTCCTAAACCCATCGCCGCCACAGGCACCATCTCCCCCGGCCTCAGCAGCCGCCATGGCCGACGGCGCCAACCCAAACCCGACATCCACACCCAGGCAGAAGGCAGTCCCGGACTGGCTCAACAGCCCGATCTGGTCCGCCCCTGCCCCTACCCCGCGCCACCGCTCCCCTCCCCGCGCCCCCTCCCCTCCCCCACCTCCCCCTCCCAAGCCGCAGCACGATCCGACCCCGCCGCCCCCTCGTCAACCCGCGCGGCGCGACGGTGCAAGCTCTGACTCCGACTCCGACAGCGGCGGCGGCGACGAGGGCGCGGCCACCTCGTCTCGGACCCACCTCGTCGCCGAGTTCAAAGCGGCGGTGAGTGTTGGCCTCTCGCGGTCGAGTCACGGGACTTCGCTGTTTAGCTTTGGTTTGTAACTTGTTCGTTCCTCTGTTTGTGTTTCGGTGCGTGTAGCTGGAAAGGAAGGTGGTGGATCTGGCGGAGCTGCGGAGGCTCGCGTGCCAGGGCGTGCCTGACGACCCCGCCGTGCGGCCTGTTGTCTGGAAGGTCTGGGAATTCTCCCATTTTCTTCGTATAACTTTTTCACTATGTGTTCATGCAGTTTGCTTGGGCCTGGCCGAGTGTTTGCTCTCTCATTCACATGCTAGTGATATGACATTGGCAAGAAAGTTCAAGAGTTAATTTTTATGCCCTGATGCTTGTTGATGACCTCGTATGATCATTGTTGATTCCATATATGGCATGATGCCCCAATTTAGTCTAGGACGGGGTTGCCATGGTTGGTTCACCTAAATCAGGATAGTATCTTTTGAACGGCATGACACACATTAGATTTATGAAAAAAAAATTAGCCTCCATGTGATTGGTCTTCAAACTTATGCATCTTATTTATAATGAAATACAAACATATATGCTTACTTAACCATGGACTCGCATAGTACATGAAGCGCTCATGGAATTTACTTATATTCCATGAATGTAAGTCCTTGAACAATTGATTCACGAATAGAATACGATTTTGAAGTATTCTAGACTGGGAGTAGTAATATTGTTTCATGAATAGACTTCTCATGCCAAGTTCTCAAGTAGGGGAAAAACAATTCTCAAGCTTGTTGAGATCTCCCCAGAAGCCAAATAAACGAGTCTCGAGTTTTTTCCTTCTGTTTTGCATTTTTTTGCTGTTTTTTATGAATTTATTTCATTGCACATCATAATTTAGAACCATGCTCAAATTTTTATGTAGAGGTTTGAGAATAGCCACTGTTATAGGTTTAGATTAGAAGAAACTGTTGAACAAACGGCAAGTGTTTGAGGTGAAATGGATATTGTGAATGCATTTTAGTCTGTTGGCGGTGTCGATTTTTTTTCCTTTTTAATATGTTACAAATTTATTTGACTTTTTTGATAGTTAGCAGCTTCTCTTGGGGTACTTGCCAATGGATCATGCTCTGTGGGCGTACGAACTGGAAAAAAAGCGATCCCAGTACAGTGCTTTCAAAGACGAGCTTTTGGTTAACCCTGTAAGTTTTTAATGCACATTGCGCTGTAGTTCTTTACGATCGCAGATGCATGAGTTCTTTAGTCCTTTACCATTGCAGATGCACGAGTTCTTTAGTTGTTCACCACTTACTATGTGTTTAAATAGAAGGAACAATGCTTTCCTTCCCAAGGAGGGCGAGGAGAGCACCGGTGTTGGTAGCTATATATTTAAAAAGAAAATCCAAATCAGTTACGGGCATGAAACACACTCCTTAAGGGCCAGTTCTTTTGGGGCTATTACTTGCTGTGGAAATAAGCGGCCCCCTACCCAGCTTATTCTACAAGCCCAACCTAGCCTTTAATTTACCTACTTTGTGGTGGTTCCTTTTCCCATTTTTAACCAACCTGCACAACAATATATTTTGGTTCTGGTCAGTCAGAAGTTACCCGAAGAATGGAAATGACTATTTCAAAAAGGAAGGAACATAATTCTGAAGGAACTGGATTTCTCCCAAGGGCGGAAATCGTCCAGGACGAACATCCTCTAAGCCTTGGGAAAACTAGTGTTTGGAACCAACACTTCCAGGTAATGTTTAACTGCACTTAAAATTACTGTACTTCCTGGCTGTTTGCCATACTCTGTACATTGTGTCTATTAATTCATTTTATTTGGTTTTGCAACTTGCAACTGCTTTGCTTGTGAGAGACCTCCCTTTGCATTCTGCTTGTTAGTTAATGTTGTGATAAATATGTTAGTGTCTTAGCTACTAAAATGTAAATGTTATCTAAATACTTTCAGGAATCTGAAACTGTAGAGCAGATTGATAGAGATGTTAAGCGTACTCATCCTGAGATGCAGTTTTTCAATGGCGGTTCTTCTGATGCCTTGTCTAATCAGGTAGGCATTTATTGTCTTCACATGATGCCAGTTCTTGCTTGTTTCTGGTACTTCTATTTAGTCTAAATCTAAAATGTGATGTATTTTTTCCAGGAGTCACTGAAGCGAATACTTACCATCTTTGCAAAATTAAACCCGGGTATAAGATATGTACAAGGAATGAATGAAGTTTTGGCACCTCTCTACTATGTCTTCAAGAATGATCCAGACCAAAGTAATTCTGTAAGTTCTCTTGATGTCCCCATTTGCTTAAATAAACTTTTTTTAGTTTTTGTGGTGATGAAACAAACTGACCATGCTAAAGATTGTGTGATTTTCCTTATAGCTCCGAAGTATTAATTGTCTTAAATTTCATTTTTCTTAGTATTGATGTGTTGGACGAGAGGGGAAGTACCTTCAGACAGGAGAGCTCATGGTGTCTTGTGTCCTGCGTGAGGTCTCTCTCATGTATATCGGCTCTACTGGGAACGGGAGGGCTGGATGCCCCTTTCTAGGTCAGCACCTCCACATGGGCTTCGGCCCTAAGTGATAAGTAGATGGGCTTGGGCCCATACCGGTTCAACACTCCCCCTCAAGATGGGTGGTAGATATCTATCATTCCCATCTTGTCACATGCCAAGTTACAGTCCTTTGTTCCCAGTCCCTTTGTCAAGCAATCTGCAAACTGCTGCCCAGAGCTGACATGAGTAAGGCTGATGATCCCAGCATCAAGTTTCTCCTTAATGAAGAAGCGATCAATTTCCACATGCTTTGTCCTATCATGTTGAACTGGGTTATTAGCAATGGCTATAGCTGACTGATTGTCACGCCACACCTTCAAGGGTCCCTTCCTCAGAAGTTTCAACTCACTCAGTAGGTACTTCACCCAGAGCATCTCACACAACCCTTGAGATAATGCTCTATACTCAGCTTCTGCTGTTGATCTAGACACAACCGGCTGTTTCTTGCTTCTCCATGACACCAAATTTCCTCCCACAAACACGCAGTAGCCAGAAGTGGATCTTCTATCATCTTGACAACTGGCCCAGTAAGAGTCACTATAGCCATCCACCTCAAGATGTCCACTCTTCCCAAACCACAACCCTTTACCCGGAGTCCCCTTCAAGTATCTCATGATTCTCTGCACAATATCAAGATGCCCACTCCTTGGTTCATGCATGTATCTGCTCACCACCCCGACAGCATATGTAATGTCAGGCCTGGTATGACACAAGTACAATAACCTCCCAACCAATTTCTGATAATCTTCCTTATTCACCAGCTCTCCTGATTGTGCTGTCACTTGATGATTTTGTTCAATCGGAGTAGGGGCAGCACGACACCCCATCGTGCCCATGTCACTCAAGAGATCCAAGGTGTATTTTCGTTGGCATATAGAGATTCCCTTCTCTGTCCGAGCCACTTCGATGCCAAGGAAGTATTTCAGGTTGCCCAAATCCTTTACCTCAAACTCCTTGCTTAGACAACCCTTCAATCTCTCTATTTCCTCCTTGTCATCTCCAGTGATGATAATGTCATCCACATAAACAGCAAGGATGGTGATCTTCCGATTGGAGTGCCTGTAGAACATCGTGTGGTCACCGTTACACTGACCATACCCCATACCACGGACGGCACGTCTGAACCTATCAAACCATGCTCTTGGTGATTGCTTCAGTCCAACAAGGATTTCTTCAGCCTGCATACCTTCCCCGTGGTCTCTGATGTACCAAAACCTGGTGGTATCTCCATGTACACTTCTTCCTGCAACTCACCATGAAGAAGGCATTCTTGACATCTAATTGATGCAACTTCCACCCAAAGTTTGCAGCACATGAGACCAATATCCTTACTGTGTTCATCTTTGCCACGGGAGCAAACGTTTCATCATAGTCAATTCTATAAGTTTGACTATATCCTCTGGCGACCAATCTAGCCTTGTACCATTCCACCTTCCCCTCAGGATTCTGCTTCACTGTATAGATCCACTTACTACTCACTGCTTTCTTTTCTGCTGGCAACGTGGTTAGCACCCACGTCTTGTTTTTTCTTAGTGCTTCCAACTCCTCTATCATCGCTTCACGCCACTTCGGATCTTGCTTTGCAGCCTTCCAATCCTTTGGGATTGACACAGTTTAAAGGGAGGCAACAAACGCCTTATATGAAGCTGACAAAGCCTTATAAGACACAAAATTTCCAATATCAAGGTCATCACAAGCATCATCCTTTGGTAGAGCCTTCCTTGCTACTTCACCCTTCCTTGCCGCTTCACGTGTAGCCTTTCGCAACGCAATGGGCAGCTCCACTGTGTTAGATGAGCTTGCCTCACTGCCTTGCTGCTCACCCTGCACTCTTGCCTCACTGCCTTGCCACTCCCCCTGCACGTGTGGTTGCCGTCGAGAGTACACCAGGGTATTCGTCTGCCATCGATCCCGAACAGGAACCTGGAGAGCACCAATCTTAAGTGTATCGACAGTTGGCTCGACATGAACTTGCACATCATCATCGGTGAGAGTACTAACTGGAATTGTACCCACAATTGGTTGGACCTGAACTTGCACATCATTATCAGTGTTAATGCCCACAGAATCATCATGAGTACGAGACGCATCCTTCTCCCCCTCTTGACCATTGTGCACATGGTGCAGGTGGTCAAGCTCTGCAAACAACAGACTGAGATCAGTCGGCTCACCATAGAATGGCTCAGACTCCCTAAAGGTAACATCCATACTTACAAACCTGCGTTTTTCATAGGGACACCAACATTTATACCCCTGCTGACTAGAAGAGTATCCCAGAAAGACACACTTCACTGCTCGAGGATCAAGCTTTCCAACAGATGGTCGATGATCACGAACAAAGCAGGTACTGCCAAACAGCTTGGGGGAAACAACAAACTTATTATCTCCAACGAGCAACTCAGATGGAGATTTCATACCTAGTATCCTAGAAGGTGTCCGGTTGATCAGGTATGTGGCTGTCATAACTGCTTCATCCCATAAGAACTTAGGCACAATCATGGTAAACATCAACGACCGAGCAACCTCAAGAATATGACGATTTTTCCTTTCGGCCACTCCATTCTGAGGTGGGGTGTCCGGGCATGAAGTTTGATGAAGAATCCCTTGGTCAGCCATGAAAGCCCCAAAATTGTTGTTCACATACTCTGTGCCATTGTCAGTCCTGAGCACCTTGACCTATACCTGAAACTGGTTCTTTACAAGAGCATGGAAGTTCTGAAAACAGCTAAACACCTCATCCTTGTGACGCATCAAGTAAATCCAAGTCATACGAGAATAGCAGTCAATAAAGGTAGCAAAATACTTCTTTCCATTCATTGACACTACCGGGGCCGTCCATACATCCGAATGAATAAGCATAAAAGGAGATATGCTCCTAAGCCCCTTACTCACATATGAGGCTCGTGTGTGTTTTGCATATTCGCAAGCATCACATGTCAACTTGCCCTTGCCTATTCCACACATAAGATCCGGAAATATTCTACTCATCTTATCTAAAGATACATGCCCCATCCTACAGTGATGGATCATCGCCTGCTTCTCCTTGTCCTCCGTGGTCACAGCACACACCAAGTCTGGCTGCACCTCCTGCACCTCCTGGTCCATGTGCCAAAGCCCCCTACGCCTGGTGCCAGTCCCAACCGTCTGGCTCGTCTGTCGCACCTGAATCAAGCATCCGAACTTGTCAAGGATCACACGACAGTCTATTTCATCAATGAGAGCACTGAAAGAGACCAAATTGACAGGAAAAGCTGGCACATGTAAAACTGACGATAACGAGATGTTTGAAGTGCACTTGACTGTGCCAACCCCTACGACAGGCTTTATTTGTACCATCGGCAGTTTGTATAGACGAGAGGGGAAGTACCTTCAGACAGGAGGGCTCATGGTGTCTTGTGTCCTGCGTGAGGTCTCTCTCGTGTATATCGGCTCTACTGTGAACGGGAGGGCTGGATGGCCCTTTCTAGGTCAGCACCTCCACATGGGCTTGGGCCCTAAGTGATAAGTAGATGGGCTTGGGCCCATACCGGTTCAACATGATGCAATATGCACCCGCGATGATGAAACGAGTATTGGAGTTTGAATCTTTGAATTGTATAGTAAATGATGTGATGCATCTGTATATACTCACTTCATTTCACAATGTTTGGCACTTTTGTTCATGATATGCTTCCTGAACAGCTGGTATTTTCAACCAAGATATCCTTCCCAAATGTTTGGAGCTTTGCACCTTTGCATTCATCTTTTATCATCTTGCCCATGGTTGATTATGCATTCTCGTTGTTTGTTTCCTTAGACTTTTCTCCCACATCTTTGTTATGAGGGGGATTTAGACCTAACCCTTGCATTTTTTATTTTGCTGAAACATGCACTCAAAAGTGCCATGTATTGAAAACAGTGACAGTTCATCTTTATCTTCCAACAAAAATAAGAGCTAAGAAAGAATCATCTCTGATGCAGTTTGGCAGTCGATAATTTTGAATGTGTCAAAATGCATCATTAGATTTTAGAGTATATAAATCGTACTGCAAGCTACTAGAGGAGTATCTTGTGGAGTTTACAGATTAGGCTCAACCTAACCCATGAACTTCTGGAATTCTCTCCTTTACAGTCTGGTTAATATGGCAAGCTTAGACTCCATGTTTTAGTTAATAAGGATTATTGTAGTAACTAAAATCCGACATAGATTTGCCAACTGTTGTCTTGTAGACCCATTGCAAGGAAAAAGGTTTTTCTTATGGCCTACATAGTACAACTACGCATTTCCTTCTTTGTGAGGCTATATTTCACAAGGCCACCCAGCTCCTGAATTTTCCAAAGCGAATATCTTATTGATGTATGGCTGCTAATATCAAATAGCTTTAGCCCTTGTACCATGCGTAATGCGTTGCATTATGCATCATGGAAGCTTGATGACCGTGTACTTTCCATTTTTCTTTTGTATGAACAGGCTTCAGCAGAGTCGGATGCTTTTTTCTGTTTCGTTGAGGTGCTAAGTGGATTTCGAGATAACTTTTGCAAGCAGCTTGACAACAGTGTTGTTGGTATACGCTCCACAATCAGTAAACTATCCCAGCTCCTGAAAAGGCATGATGAAGAGCTCTGGCGGCATTTAGAGGTCGTAACCAAGGTATGGATCTAATGTACTTACTCATTTTTAACTGCTCAGAATTAATATATTGTTACATATACTTTAGCCTCCATTGTGACACTCCATCAATTCCAGGTTAACCCACAGTTCTATGCGTTCAGATGGATCACCCTGCTATTGACACAGGAGTTTAAGTTCCGTGACTGCATCCACCTGTGGGATGCGTTATTAGGTGATCCAGAGGGGCCCCAGGTTAGAGAACTGCCATTTATATTTTCATCCCGTGTGATACATTTTCGAGGCAATAGATTAACTCATCTTGTTTTGTTGCAGGCCACCTTGTTAAGGATCTGCTGTGCAATGCTAATTCTTGTTCGAAGACGGCTCTTGGCTGGCGACTTCACTGCAAACCTCAAGCTTCTCCAGAATTACCCACCCACAAACATTGACCACTTGTTACATATTGCTAATAAATTGCGTGGGCTAGTTCCCTGCTGAATGATTTGCTCTTTTTGTTTCCAATGTTGTTTTTATGGTAGTCTGCTGTCCAGAGATGATGCATTAAATCTGTAAATGAATATCCATACGCTCTTTTTGACCCATTGTTTATCATGTAATGTATGCCTGGTAAAGCTTGCTGTTCTTTTAGTAGTCATATCATTAGTTATAAGAACTATGAAAAGTTCTTTTGGTGCCAAAACTGTGGCATTTGAAGAACTCCAAAGATCACATAGATCCATATTATGTGGGCTGTCAAAATTTGCTGATAATTTTTGGAAATTTTGCCAGCCATGCATTTTTATCTGGACAAATAATTGCTACTTTGAGTTGTCATTGCTTTTGTATAAATTGCAAGTAGGCCTCTTTTATTTTAAATTGTCTGCAGCTTAGCAAATAAGCGACATTGCAGAGATCATTCTAAAATTGTAAACACCTTATGAAAATAAAGGACGCTAGCAATAGGATTGCCAAACATATACGGTGGACAAGGGATTTTAGATTTTCTAAGAAACTAAAAGGATCCCTTTTAAACAGTTTTTTTCTTCTGCGGGAAATTTTGATCTATTCATCTTCAAAGAAATAATAACAATCACATCTAGATCCGTAGACCACCTAGCGACGACTACAGGCATTGAAGCGAGCCAAAGCCAAAGGTACGCTGCCGTCATCGCCCCTCCCATAGGACCAGCGCACTAGAACAACAACCGCCGCCCATGAAGAGTAACATGGATTGGAAGGATCCAACTTGATCGGAAGGATCAGACTTGAAAGCACAGATTCGAGCAAATCCACCAAAGACAAATTCGTCGGAGACACACCTGCACTCGCCCACCGATGATGCTAGACGCACCATCGAGATGGGGGCTAGGCGGAGAGAACCTTATTCCATCTCTAGGAAGCTGTCGTTGTCTCGTCTTCCTGAGCAGGACACAAACCATACCAAAACTTGAAGAAACATCTGAAAACGGAGCCCTTCTACCGGCAAGGGCCGGGATCCATGGCCCTAAGGCCACCGAAGACGAGACGGACCGGGCGGCGGCGGTGGTGGGAGGCAGAGGAGCCTTTTGTTTTTGGAGAAAGATAATATTGTTGATGGATTTGGAAACAGTATTTGTTTAATTGAAATCCAAAACAAGCATAATAGTGTCTCGTTTCATTTGCTCAATGCAAGTAAAAAGGCAACTTGGCTAATTTTCTCAAAAAGTATAGCGTGCCTGAGATGCCAAATATCGACAGCATTCGTTTCAAAAACAAAAAAAACTATCGACTTCATTCCCTGAAAAACTGCATACGGAATGTTCACGCTCTAGTCTTTGATTTTCTCCCCACAAGAGTCTAAGCCTTTCATACACCACAAAAATTCGAAATATGAATTGTAGAAGAATCTTTACATCTTTCCTTGCATAATATTGTTTGGGCAGTAGTAATCTTTACTTGCAGCAGGACGTGCAATTTCAGTACAGGGAGCGAAGCGATAAAAAATATGAAATTTTCAGAGCAACTCTAGCAGAGCCGCCATATTCATAATCTATCAAAAATAATGAAGATAAACACAAAGTCTGTCATATCTCAGCCTCCAATTTTTTTTTACTTATTTCGTCCTACAACGCCATACACTTGTATGAGCAACATTTCATTCAGAAGCAACCATGCACATATTCTTAATAAAATGCAGGAACAAATGAAGCATCATGCACACATTCAACCTACATGTACAAATGACATGTCGCCGGCTCCCATGTGTGCACAGTCCACTCCTCTTGTGTATTGGTCGCACCATGCCATCCTAAAACGCACGAGCTCTGCTTGCGTTATCTCCCAAAATGATCTTGATTTTGCAGCCATGGTATTTGGATCAAACATCATCGACCGGTTCCCCTCAACCACCTTCTCTTGCATCGACCGAGTCTCCTTAAGTTGAAGCATAGGTTCTCCTCAACCACCTTCTCTTGCATCAACCGATTCTCCTTAAGTTGAAGCATACACGCCTCAATCTCTTCCTTGTGCTTTTTTTTACTTTCGTGCATAACCTTCCACCTCGCCTTCTTCTCTTCTAGCCTCCTCACCTCCATCTCCAACTTTTCTTGTTTCCTCTCTCCTAGTCAATTCATTCCTTGACTTGATCCGCTCATCAATCTTGACTTCCATAGCCCCCACCTCTCTTGTCTCTTGACCACCTCCTTCGATTTCTTCCGCCTGGCAGCCCCACACTACACGCCAAAGTGGCATTTCTAGGCCTCCTTCATCCCCACCATCTTCCTTGCCATCATCCAATTCTGGAGAGGAAGAGATCGATGACCTCAATTTTCTGGAGGAGCATCCTTATTACTCCTTTTCTACTTCTCATTACCATCCAATTATTTCCAACAATGTTGGGGCCAAATGCTTTTGACCTTTGCCTTGGGCATTTGCTTGTACCTTTCTTGTTATCCCATCATAAATCGCAAATGGGCAATGATGTAATGTTGAAAGTTATATGCAAAGACAATGTTGAGATATATGACAAGAGTGTTCACATATCTGCCAATGGTGACACCACTAGGAGGCAAGTTTCTCACTTGCTCCACAACCTGCCCGGTGGTTGCAATCTCTTGAATTGTACCCCATCCATTTGTGAGAGATTTGGGCGTACGGTTGGATTTATGCCTAATGTGTTGACAAAACTTTTCTTGATGCGCTTTCAATATTTTGATTGGTTCGATCTTTCCTAGCGACTGCATCAAGAGTGATATCCTGTCATATGCCATCACTAGAGCAATGTTCTCTTCATTGTATTTCGCAAACCGAAGTGCTTTCTTCCTTGAAGCGAGGGTGGCATGGAACGTGGGTGACATGGAATTGATCCAATTTCATTTCTTTCTTCGCCTAATCCAATTCCTAAAAGTGCAATACAGATGTATTGTCAGGAGAGAAGTCTCGGCTATCGAAATCATTGGTCTCAGTGAATCACCCGTCGTACATGTCGAGAAAAGATACATTATTAACCACCAAACCTCCCAAGTGCATAAAAGCATCACTGCACACAAAGATTGTCGAATTCCAACCATTGTTCCACTATCACATTGCATTGAAGTGAACAAATTGAAAGATAAGGGAGGATTCTTTTTACCAACTAGGCAAATCATCAAATGCTTTTGAGTTCGTAGGTCTAGGATCTATAAAGTATGTCTAGAGGTGGTGGGTGAATAAACTACTAGCCAAAAGATGAACTCTTCTCCCAAATTTTAGTTTCCATGGAAATTTTATGCTTTTCTAGTAATCTATCAAGCACCCTACACATGCCAGTCTACAAGACTATATGCAGTGGAAAATAAAGACATGCAAGTGTAAGTAACAAAGTAGGGCTAGAGGTATGCAAACACGGGTTGACTCCGGGAAGATTTTTCCTATGGTTCAGATAGTTGGTGTTATCTTACATTCAGATTGATGGAGGCTTTGATCCATAGAGGATCTAAGATCACAAGGATCCCGGTTGCAAGATCCCACTAACGGATGGTCCACGAAAGACACCCACCCACGAAGGGTGCATAAAGGAACAACCAACCTATGCCACCATGGCGTACACCCACAAAGACTACCCTCACTAACAGTAGATCTTCACAAAGTAGGCAATCTTGATCTCTTGGTTTCTCACAAGCTTCAAGAATTCCAAGCACCTAGCCGATCTAGGAGACACACACCCTCCAAAAGTAATAAGATTGAGGCTACTTGGGGATGAATGCCTTGCTCTTGTGCTTCAAAAGATAATATCCTCAACACTCAACTCTATCAAAATTTGGCTTTTTGGATTGGAGAATAGGAGTGGAAAGCAAGAGGGTATTAGATCTCAAAGGATTGACTTGGATTGTTGTGTAGAAACTATTTGAAATCGGCACAAGGAGGAGTTCTCTCTCAGAACATATGATGGGAGTGGGGTTTTTTTGGGGAACGTAGTAATTTCAAAAAATTTCCTACGCACACGCAAGATCATGGTGATGCACAGCAATGAGAGGGGAGAGTGTTGTCCACGTACCCTCGTAGACCGACAGCGGAAGCGTTATCACAACGCGGTTAATGTAGTCGTACGTCTTCACGATCCGACCGATCAAGTACCGAACGTACGGCACCTCCGAGTTCTACACACGTTCAGCTCGATGACATCCCTCGAACTCCGATCCAGCCGAGTGTTGAGGGAGAGTTTCGTCAGCACGACGGCGTGATGACGATGATGATGTTCCACCGACGCAGGGCTTCGCCTAAGCCCCGCAACGGTATTATCGAGGTGTAATATGGTGGAGGGGGGCACCGCACACGGCTAAGAGATCTCAAAGATCAATTGTTGTGTCTCTGGGGTGCCCCCCTGCCCCCGTATATAAAGGAGCAAGGGAGGAGGAGGCCGGCCCTAGGAGGGGGCGCACCAAGTGTGGAGTCCTACTAGGACTCCCTAGTCCTAGTAGGATTCCACCTCCCATATGGAATAGGAAAAGATGAAGGGAAAAAGAGAAGGAAGGAAGGGGGCGCCCCCCTTCCCTAGTCCAATTCGGACCAGACCAAGGGGAGGGGTGCGGCCACCCTTGAGGCCCTTTTCCTTCTTTCCCGTATGGCCCAATAAGGCCCAATACGTATTCCCGTAACTCTCCGGTACTCCGAAAAATACCCGAATCACTCGGAACCTTTCCGAAGTCCGAATATAGTCGTCCAATATATCGATCTTTACGTCTCGACCATTTCGAGACTCCTCGTCATGTCCCCGATCTCATTCGGGACTCCGAACTCCTTCGGTACATCAACATACATAAACTCATAATAAAACTGTCATCGTAACTTTAAGCGTGCGGACCCTACGGGTTCGAGAACTATGTAGACATGACCGAGACACGTCTCCGGTCAATAACCAATAGCGGGACCTGGATGCCCATATTGGCTCCCACATATTCTACGAAGATCTTTATCGGTCAGACCGCATAACAACATACGTTGTTCCCTTTGTCACCGGTATGTTACTTGCCCGAGATTTGATCGTCGGTATCTCGATACCTAGTTCAATCTCGTTACCGGCAAGTCTCTTTACTCGTTCCGTAACACATCATCCCGCAACTAACTCATTAGTCACAATGCTTGCAAGGCTTATAGTGATGTGCATTACCGAGTGGGCCCAGAGATACCTCTCCGACAATTGGAGTGACAAATCCTAATCTCGAAATACGCCAACCCAACAAGTACCTTTGGAGACACCTGTAGAGCACCTTTATAATCACCCATTTACGTTGTGACGTTTGGTAGCACACAAAGTATTCCTCCGGTAAACGGGAGTTGCATAATCTCATAGTCATAGGAACATGTATAAGTCATGAAGAAAGCAATAGCAACATACTAAACGATCGAGTGCTAAGCTAACGGAATGGGTCAAGTCAATCACGTCATTCTCCTAATGAGGTGATCTCGTTAATCAAATGACAACTTATGTCTATGGCTAGGAAACATAACCATCTTTGATTAACGAGCTAGTCAAGTAGAGGCATACTAGTGACACTCTGTTTGTCTATATATTCACACATGTATTATGTTTCCGGTTAATACAATTATAGCATGAATAATAAACATTTATCATGATATAAGGAAATAAATAATAACTTTATTATTGCCTCTAGGGCATATTTCCTTCAGTCTCCCACTTGCACTAGAGCAATAATCTAGTTCACATCGCCATGTGATTTAACATCAATAGTTCACATCACCATGTGATTAACACCCATAGTTCACATTGTCATGTGACCATCACCCAAAGGGTTTTACTAGAGTCAGTAATCTAGTTCACATCGCTATGTGATTAACACCCAAAGAGTACTAAGGTGTGATCATGTTTTACTTGTGAGATAATTTTAGTCAACGGGTCTGTCACATTCAGATCCGTAAGTATTTTACAAATTTCTATGTCTACAATGCTCTGCATGGAGCTACTCTAGCTAATTGCTCCCACTTTCAATATGTATCTAGACCGAGACTTAGAGTCATCTAGATTAGTGTCAAAACTTGCATCGACGTAACCCTTTACGACGAACCTTTTGTCACTTCCATAATCGAGAAACATATCCTTATTCCACTAAGGATAATTTTGACCGCTGTCCAGTGATCTACTACTAGATCACTATTGTACTCTCTTGCCAAAATCAGTGTAGGGTATACAATAGATCTGGTACACAGCATGGCACACTTTATAGAACCTATGGCCAAGGCATAGGGAATGACTTTCATTCTCTTTCTATCTTCTGCCGTGGTCGGGCTTTGAGTCTTACTCAATTTCACACCTTGTAACACATGCAAGAACTCTTTCTTTGACTGTTCTATTTTGAACTACTTCAAAATCTTATTAAGGTATGTACTCACTGAAAAAACTTATCAAGCGTCTTGATTTATCTCTATAGATCTTGATGCTCAATATGTAAGCAGCTTCACCGAGGTCTTTCTTTTGAAAAAACTCCTTTCAAACACTCCTTTATGCTTTGCAGAATAATTCTACATTATTTTCGATCAACAATATGTCATTCACATATACTTATCAGAAATGCTGTAGTGCTCCCACTCACTTTCTTGTAAATACAGGCTTCACGGCAAGTCTGTATAACACTATATCATTTGATCAACTTATCAAAGTGTATATTCCAACTCCGAGATGCTTGCACCAGTCCATAGATGGATCGCTGGGGCTTGCATATTTTGTTAGCACCTTTAGGATTGAAAAAACCTCCTGGTTGCATCATATACAACTCTTCTTTAATAAATCCATTAAGGAATGCAGTTTTGTTTATCCATTTGCCATATTTCATAAAATGCGGCAATTGCTAACATGATTCAGATAGACTTAAGCATAGATACGAGTGAGAAACTCTCATCGTAGTCAACATCTTGAACTTGTCGAAAACCTTTTTGCGACAATTCTAGCTTTGTAGATAGTGATACTACTATCAGCGTCCGTCTTCCTCTTGACGATCCATTTATTCTCAATTGCTTGCCGATCATCGGGCAAGTCAACCAAAGTCCATACTTTGTTCTCATACATGGATCTCATCTCAGATTTCATGGTTTCAAGCCATTTTGCGAAATCTGGGCTCACCATCGCTTCTTCATAATTCGTAGGTTTGTCATGGTCTAGTAACATAACCTCCAGAACAGGATTACCGTACCACACTGGTGCGGATCTTACTCTGGTTGACCTACAAGGTTTAGTAACAACTTGATCTGAAGTTTCATGATCATCATCATTAACTTCCTCACTAATTGGTGCAGGAGTCACAGGAACAGATTTCTGTGATGAACTACTTTCCAATAAGGGAGCAGGTACAGTTACCTCATCAAGTTCTACTTTCCTCCCACTCAATTCTTTCGAGAGAAACTCCTTCTCTAGAAAGGATCCATACTTAGCAACGAATGTCTTGCCTTCGGATCTGTGATAGAAGGTGTACCCAACTGTCTCCTTTGGGTATCCTATGAAGACACATTTCTCCTATTTGGGTTTGAGCTTATCAGGATGAATCTTTTTCACATAAGCATCGCAACCCCAAACTTTAAGAAACGACAACTTTGGTTTCTTGCCAAACCACAGTTCATAAGGCGTCGTCTCAACGGATTTTGATGGTGCCCTATTTAACGTGAATGTAGCTGTCTCTAATGCATAACCCCAAAACGATAGTGGTAAATTGGTAAGAGACATCATAGATTGCACTATATCCAATAAAGTACGGTTATGACGTTCGGACACACCATTATGCTGTGGTGTTCCAGGTGGCGTGAGTAGTGAAACTATTTCACATTGTTTTAACTGAAGGCCAAACTCGTAACTAAAATACTCTTCTCCACGATCAAATCGTAGAAACTTTATTTTCTTGTTACGATGATTTTCGCTTCACTCTGAAATTATATGAACTTTTCAAATGTTTCAGACTTCTGTTTCATTAAGTAGATATACCCATATCTGCTCAAATCATCTGTGAAGGTCAGAAAATAATGATACCTGCTACGAGCCTCAATATTCATCGGACCACATACATCTATATGTATGATTTCCAACAAATCTGTTTCTCTCTCTATAGTTCCGGAGAACGGCGTTTTAGTCATCTTGCCCATGAGGCACGGTTCGCAAGCATCAAGTGATTCATAATCAAGTGATTCCAAAATCCCATCAGTATGGAGTTTCTTCATGCGCTTTACACCAATATGACCTAAACGGCAGTGCCACAAATAAGTTGCACTATCATTATCAACTCTGCATCTTTTGGTTTCAAAATTATGAATATGTGTGTCACTACTATCGAGATCCAACAAACCATTTTCGTTGGTGTGTATAACCATAGAAGGTTTTTATTCATGTAAACAGAACAACAATTGTTCTCTAACTTAAATGAATAACCGTATTGCAATAAACATGATCAAATCATATTCATGCTCAACGCAAACACCAAATAACACTTATTTAGTTTCAACACTAATCCCGAAAGTATAGGGAGTGTGCGATGATGATCATATCAATCTTGGAACTACTTCCAACACACATCGTCACCTCGCCTTTTTACTAGTCTCTATTTATTCTGCAACTCCCGTTTCGAGTTACTACTCTTTAGCAACTGAACCAGTATCAAATACCGAGGGGTTGCTATAAACACTAGTAAAGTACACATCAATAACATGTATATCCAATATACCTTTGTTCACTTTGCCATCCTTCTTATCCACCAAATAGTTGGGGTAGTTCCGTTTCCAGTGACCAGTCCCTTTGCAGTAGAAGCACTTAGTCTCAGGCTTAGGTACAGACTTGGGCTTCTTCACTTGAGTAGCAACTTGCTTGCCGTTCTTTTTGAAGTTCCCCTTCTTCCCTTTGCCCTTTTCTTGAAACTAGTGGTCTCGTCAACCATCAACACTTGAAGTGGTCTCGTCAACCATCAACACTTGATGTTTTTCTTGATTTCTACCTTTGTCGATTTCAGCATCACGAAGAGCTCGGGAATTACTTTCGTCATCCCTTGCATACTATAGTTCATCATGAAGTTCTACTAACTTGGTGATGGTGACTAGAGAATTCTGTCAATCACTATTTTATCTGGAAGATTAACTCCCACTTGATTCAAGCGATTGTAGTACC
The DNA here is from genome assembly GCF_002575655.3 of Aegilops tauschii subsp. strangulata. Classification (NCBI taxonomy): domain Eukaryota; kingdom Viridiplantae; phylum Streptophyta; class Magnoliopsida; order Poales; family Poaceae; genus Aegilops; species Aegilops tauschii. The sequence goes on from NC_053036.3 coordinate 354,101,353, forward strand.
CAGACAATCTGAGCACATGCTCACTAGTTGAGCGATTCTCCTTCATCTTTTAGCTATAGAACTTGTTGGAGACTTCATATCTCTCAACTCGGGTATTTGCTTGAAATATTAACTTCAACTCCTGGAACATCTCATATGGTCCATGACGTTCAAAACGTCTTTGAAGTCCCGATTCTAAGCTGTTAAGCATGGTGCACTAAACTATCAAGTAGTCATCATATTGAGCTAGCCAAACGTTCATAACGTCTGCATCTGCTCCTGCAATAGGTCTGTCACCTAGCGGCGCATTAAGGACATAATTCTTCTGTGCAGCAATGAGGATAATCCTCAGATCACGGATCCAATCCGCATCTTTGCTACTAACATCTTTCAACATAATTATCTCTAGGAACATATCAAAATAAACATAGGGGAAGCAACAACGCGAGCTATCGATCTACAACATAATTTGCAAAATACTATCAGGACTAAGTTCATGATAAATTTAAGTTCAATTAATCATATTACTTAAGAACTCCCACTTAGATAGACATCCCTCTAATCCTCTAAGTGATCACGTGATCCATATCAACTAAACCATGTCCGATCATCACGTGAGATGGAGTAGTTTCAATGGTGAACATCACTATGTTGATCATATCTACTATATGATTCACGCTCGACCTTTCGGTCTCCGTGTTCCGAGGCCATATCTGTTATATGCTAGGCTCGTCAAGTTTAACCTGAGTATTCCGCGTGTGCAACTGTTTTGCACCCGTTGTATTTGAACGTAGAGCCTATCACACCCGATCATCACGTGGTGTCTCAGCACGAAGAACTTTCGCAACGGTGCATACTCAGGGAGAACACTTATACTTTGATAATTTAGTGAAGGATCATCTTATAATGCTACCGTCAAACAAAGCAAGATAAGATGCATAAAGGATTAACATCACATGCAATCAATATAAGTGATATGATATGGCCATCATCATCTTGAGCTTGTGATCTCCATCTCCGAAGCACCGTGCTTGTGATCTCCATCTCCAAAGCACCGTCATGATCACCATCGTCACCGGCGCGACACCTTGATCTCCATCGTAGCATCGTTGTCGTCTCGCCAACTTATTGCTTTTACGACTATCGCTACCGCTTAGTGATAAAGTAAAACTATTACATGGCGATTGCATCTCATACAATAAAGCGACAACCATATGGCTCCTGCCAGTTGCCGATAACTCGGTTACAAAACATGATCATCTCATACAACACATTATATCACATCATGTCTTGACCATATCACACCACAACATGCCCTGCAAAAACAAGTTAGACGTCCTCTACTTTGTTGTTGCATATTTTACGTGGCTGCTACGGGCTTAGCAAGAACCGTTCTTACCTACGCATCAAACCACAACGATAGTTTGTCAAGTTAGTGCTGTTTTAACCTTCGCAAGGACCGGGCGTAGCCACACTCGGTTCAACTAAAGTGAGAGAGACAGACACCCGCCGGTCACCTTTAAGCAACGAGTGCTCGCAACGGTGAAACCAGTCTCGCGTAAGCGTACGCGTAATGTCGGTCCGGGCCGCTTCATCTCACAATACCGCTGAACCAAAGTATGACATGCTGGTAAGCAGTATGACTTATATCGCCCACAACTCACTTGTGTCCTACTCGTGCATAGCATCAACGCATAAAACCAGGCTCGGATGCCACTGTTGGGGAACGTAGTAATTTCAAAAAAATTCCTACACACACGCAAGATCATGGTGATGCACAGCAACGAGAGGGGAGAGTGTTGTTCACGTACCCTCGTAGACCGACAGCGGAAGCGTTATCACAACGCGGTTGATGTAGTCGTACGTCTTCACGATCCGACCAATCAAGTACCGAACGTACGGCACCTCCGAGTTCTACACACGTTCAGCTCGATGACATCCCTCGAACTCCGATCCAGCCGAGTGTTGAGGGAGAGTTTCGTCAGCAGGACGGCGTGGTGACGATGATGATGTTCCACCGACGTAGGGCTTCGCCTAAGCTCCGCAACGGTATTATCGAGGTGTAATATGGTGAAGGGGGGCACCGCACACGGCTAAGAGATCTCAAAGATCAATTGTTGTGTCTCTGGGGTGCCCCCCTGCCCCCGTATATAAAGGAGCAAGGGAGGAGGAGGCCGGCCCTAGGAGGGGGCGCACCAAGTGTGGAGTCCTACTAGGACTCCCTAGTCCTAGTAGGATTCCACCTCCCATATGGAATAGGAAAAGAGGAAGGGAAAAAGAGAAGGAAGGAAGGGGGCGCCCCCCTTCCCTAGTCCAATTCGGACCAGACCAAGGGGAGGGGTGCGGCCACCCTTGAGGCCCTTTTCCTTCTTTCCCGTATGGCCCAATACGTATTCCCGTAACTCTCCGGTACTCCGAAAAATACCCGAATCACTCGGAACCTTTCCGAAGTCCGAATATAGTCGTCCAATATATCGATCTTTACGTCTCGACCATTTCGAGACTCCTCGTCATGTCCCCGATCTCATCCGGGACTCCGAACTCCTTCGGTACATCAACATACATAAACTCATAATAAAACTGTCATCGTAACTTTAAGCGTGCGGACCCTACGGGTTCGAGAACTATGTAGACATGACCGAGACACGTCTCCAGTCAATAACCAATAGCGGGACCTGGATGCCCATATTGGCTCCCACATATTCTACGAAGATCTTTATCGGTCAGACCGCATAACAACATACGTTGTTCCCTTTGTCACCGGTATGTTACTTGCCCGAGATTTGATCGTCGGTATCTCGATACCTAGTTCAATCTCGTTACCGGCAAGTCTCTTTACTCGTTTCGTAACACATCATCCCGCAATTAACTCATTAGTGACAATGCTTGCAAGGCTTATAGTGATGTGCATTACCGAGTGGGCCCAGAGATACCTCTCCGACAATTGGAGTGACAAATCGTAATCTCGAAATACGCCAACCCAACAAGTACCTTTGGAGACACCTGTAGAGCACCTTTATAATCACCCATTTACATTGTGACGTTTGGTAGCACACAAAGTGTTCCTCCGGTAAACGGGAGTTGCATAATCTCATAGTCATAGGAACATGTATAAGTCATGAAGAAAGCAATAGCAACATACTAAACGATCGAGTGCTAAGCTAACGGAATGGGTCAAGTCAATCACGTCATTCTCCTAATGAGGTGATCTCGTTAATCAAATGACAACTTATGTCTATGGCTAGGAAACATAACCATCTTTGATTAACGAGCTAGTCAAGTAGAGGCATACTAGTGACACTCTGTTTGTCTATATATTCACACATGTATTATGTTTCCGGTTAATACAATTCTAGCATGAATAATAAACATTTATCATGATATAAGGAAATAAATAATAACTTTATTATTGCCTCTAGGGCATATTTCCTTCAGGTTTACTTCGAGTGAACATGTGGGATGGGTGGGGGTATAAATAGACTGGATAAAAAATCTGACAACTACATACTTTTTGACACAGCTCGGAGGCTTCGACCTATACAAAAGGTAAAGGTGGCAGCTTTCAAACTTCTTGGACGGTTTGACCAGAAGCCATTCATAGGTTCTGAGGTGAACACCGCAAAAGTGGCACACTCTCTATTACAGGTTTGAAAATTTGGAGCGAAGGGGGCCAAAAAATTTTAGGGGAGAACCTAAGGGCCTCTTTGATTCATAGGATTGCAAAAACACGGGAATAGGAAAAACGCAGGATTGGAATGGCATGTCCATTGGAGCCCTTAGGATTTGAGTTTGTTTGATTGTGTCAAGGGAAAAACAAAGGATTTATTCCAAGAGGTTTGAATGGATGTTAGAATTCCTGTAAAATGTAGTACAAATGAATCTTTAGGAAAAAATCCTACAAGATTCAATCCTACGAATCAAACGATCAACATAGAAAAATTCCTAAGGATTCTAATCCTTCAAAGAACCTATGAAAATCCTTTGAATCAAAGAGACCCTAAACTTCTTGGACAGTTCGAGCATAAGCCATTCAGAGGTTCTGAGGTGACCACCGCGAAAGTGGCACACTCTCTTACTCCACTGAAAATTTGGAGCGAAGGGGTAATTTTGAGGGGAGAACAAAAGGTTTGCTAGATGAGTTGGCAATTTCAAGTGGAAGTCTTGGGCCCGGATGGCTAGGATTTGCAACGGCTATAATTGGTGAATTTCTAGGAGGTGCCAGAGCTCAACAGCTCCGAAGCATGGAAGTTGGATAAATAGTGGAGGAATTGTGCATGCTTTTGAGGGCCCTGGAGTTTGATCTTTAAGCAAGCAGATGGAGAAAGAATCCCATCATAACATTCTCATCCCCTTTTGATAGTAGCAGCAATACCTGTGGACTCAATGTAATCTTGGATCAATAAAACAAAAATGGATGATCCTTATCCTAGCAAAGACATAATCAATCCAATGAAATCAATGTTATTTTAATAGAGAAAGTTTTACCAAGAAGCAAGACAGACGCATCATAGATACAATTCTCACGCTGCATTTGAACTTCAAAACCACCACATGGGGTGGGCAATGTCACAATAGGCCCCCGCGTCGCTCCTTTCCCAGGGCGACACGGGCGGCGACGCCGACGCCCCAGCCAACTAGCCTCCCTCCTCCTCCTCCCTCTCGCCGTCGCCGGCAGCCTCCAGCGGGCGAAGCCCGCGCGGAGCCGCCGGCGGCGGGATCTCGTCTCGGTGGCGCTCTCGCGACGGCGGGCGGCAGTGGACGGTCGGCGGGAGCTCGTGTCCGGCGTTGCTGTTGCTGGTGGAGGCGGCGCCTAGGCATGGAGGTGGCGCGGAGGTCGGCGGGTGAGGCGCGCGCAGGGCGACGCTGCGCGGCTGCATCTGGGAGTCCGCGGATCTGGCGGTTCGGGCCAGCGGCCTCGATTCACGCGGCTGCTTCGTGCCTACGGGATCCGGCGAGGTGGTCGCGTCGGGCGGCCAGGTGTGACTATGCAGAAGGCGCGAGGGGGCTTTGAGCTGCGCGGATCTGGTGCTTGGGGGCGCGGCTCGGAGGCCCAGGGCGGCGCAGGGAGGTGGCGTCGTGGTGGTGGCTGTTCTACCGGCTCCAGCGGGCGCGTGTGACAGCGGTCAGGAACTGTGGTAAGGATGCCGGGGCAGCGGCCCCGGAGCGATGGCTGCATCGGCATGGGCTGCTGCGGCGGTTGGGGACGGTGGATTCGGGGCAATGCCCGCGGATCTGGCCCCGGCAAACGCGTCGTCTCTCTGTCGCATGAGGTGCTGCAGCGGGTCGTCGCGTGAGGGCTTTGGCGGCTGACAACGGGAGGTGCTCTTCACAGCAGGCTTGGCTCGAGTGGTCTGGTTATCCATGGGTGCCCAGATCTGCAGTCTCATTGTTCGGTGATGAGGGACTTGGGCGAAAGCTTTTGACGACGTCGGCACCTGTGGGTGTCGTGACCTTCTTGTAGGCGTCGTCGTATAGTTCTTCCTCTCCTTTCATGTGCCTGGGCTCTCCGGGTGAGAACCTAAACTTCAGTATTCTGAAGTGGGCGGCGGCGGCGTTTTACGCCGTAACCTTCTTGGAGGCGTCGCTTTGGAGGGTCAGCCTTTGGATGTTGTGCGGGCTCTTCCGTTTTCATGGGCGGTGTATGCCTGGGCGGCGGCTCCGGGATCTTCAGTTGAGAGCCGAGGCGGCGGCCTCGGGCAGCGGTGCGGCGGTGGCCCCAGGAGGTAGGGCTGTTTGTCGACATGGCTTGAGTGAGGACTTTGAGCTGCGTGGGCGGCAAGGTTGTCGGCTCGGTCGACGCGTCCCAGCGGGGGCGGTTGGACGGCATGTCGGGGCGACGGCCCCTGATGTGGTGCGGCGTTCGTGGTCTGCGTGCGGTTGTCCTGAGCAGTGCGGGCTGCGGACTGCTATATCGTGCGGCGTTGCTGCTCGAGGATGAGCGGTGGCATGTCGGGATGGCGGCCCCGGATGTGGTGCGACGTTCGTGGTCTGCGTGCGGTTGTCCTGAGTGTGGGCTGCGGGCTGCTGTATCGTGCGGCGTTGCTGCTCGAGGGTGAGCGGTGGCATGTCGGGACGGCAGCCCCGAAAGGCGGTGTCAGTTGAGTGCGCAGGGCGCAACAGAGCAATGGATGTCGAGGCAGCGACCTCGGGAGATTTGCAGCTTCGACGGCATGGACCTCATGTCGTGTGGGCGACGTGTTATTCATGGGTGGGCTTTGCCATGTGTGTGTTAGTCTTCGGGGAGGGCTTGGCCCTTATTGTTCTGGTTTTCGCCCGATTTTCCGTAATTAATTGGGCAATTCTCTTCTGCTTAATTAATAGATGAGGCAATCTTTGCCTCCATTTCGAAAAAAAAACCACCACATGGTCACAACTATAATACTCTCTCCGATCCACCGCATGTTCACAACTATAATACTCCCTCCTATCCAAAATAAGTGTCGTGAAGTACCACATATGCATAATGTTCCCACCATTGAGGGACTCTTATTAGGTTCAGTGGATAGAGCAGGTTCAGCAACAAAGTTTCACCTTGGCATGATCGGCGAGAAGGTCAACATCATACATCACCATTGTTTCCAGGGTAAACACTGAATAATCCGAAAACATATCGTTTTCACAATTAACATATGCGATAGGTACAGTTGTCGCATTTGACAAGATGCATCAATGATCCAGCAAGATTTTTTGAGCTGAGCTTCTTCAATCAGTGTGAATTCCACCCATGAAGGTCCTTGGGTCAGGGCAGGTACCACTGAACTGAGCCTGCGAAAAATCAAACCCTGGATTCTGCATACACATAACATAGATATGAAGGGCAACGTTAATGCACATGCCATAGGTAACTCAAAAACACACACAACATCCATTCACAAATGTATGTTGGTCTTTTCCTATTCAGTTTCCTATGCAAGACTTTGATTGAATTTCTATTGTAGTATCCTGGTCGAAATGATAATAATAATACAGATTACAGAAGTATTTTTGCAAGGTAATCTGGCACTACTTATGTAGTAAATATATGTACTTTTAAACTGTTAATGGACAAAGTTGCAGAAGATTTATAGCACTGACCCAATGGCCAGTTATATTTAATGATGGATAAAGCACCGGTATAAAGCTACGCCAGCATGTCATATGGTTGTTAACCAAGTATATTTTCTTTAGAATAGTACTTATCAGAGTAATTGGCCACGGATACCCGAAGACGGCGAGACAATAATTCAACACATCGGGGCTAGCAAAGCCCCTCAGTCCGACTGCCCAGCTGCTCCTGCCGGCTCCCCGTCCGACTGCTCTGCCCGGCCGGCTGCCAGCTGCCGACTGCGCCGACCAGCCGGCTGCGGACTGCGCCAACCAGCCGGCTGCCGACTGCATCCCAACCTGACACCGACAAGACTGATGTACCTGAGCACTGTACACGCGACACCCCAACCATCATGTACAATGACACTTGTCCCTGAGCACTATTTATGAAGTGACCCAGGGGACAAGTGTGACACCCCACCATGCCTAGCCCATGCCACTACCTAGCTTACATCCTAAGCTACCTCACACTATAAAAGGAGGCCTCATCCATCCATCCAGGAGGATGGACTCTCATGCACCCACACTCAAGCAAGATAGCAAGCTAGCTAGCCATCCATCCATCCACACACACGTATGAGTACACATACTCGTTCGGCCACACATGGCCAGGCACATGTGCCACACTAGCTAGCTAGCTCTCATTGCTACTGATCTCAGATACAGCTCCAGGAGCACCGTATACTGTCCGATGTACACCCCAGATATACTCAAACATGCAGGAGTAGGGGTATTATCTCTCCGGAGAGCCCCGAACCTGGATAAACTAGCGCGTGCTACTCGCATACCCGCTCCCGGGCCTATCAGCAGCAGTCTTACCCTCACACTAAGCCCTTGTGGCATCTGTCGACTCGCAAGCCCCCCTTAGAATACCACGACAGTTGGCGCCCACCGTGGTGTGGTACTACTACTATGCTACCACGCTGCTGCTGGTTTCACAGTCCGGGCGGGACCATCTTCGTCATCTCCGACGCGACGTCGCCGTCGTCTCTCCGATAGCGCTCGGGGGCCCGGGATCGACACGCCCCCGGAGCGACCGCGAGGGGCGGCGCGTCCTCGCTGTCGGCCTCGCCATCGTCATCACCACCGTTGCGACGCCGGCCATTTAACCGCGCGCGCGGGGCCTCGCTTCGGTCGGCCGTGTCCATCCACGCGCCGCTTGCATCCGCTCCCCTCTGCCTGTGCTTTGCTCCGGCCGGAACGGGCGTTCGCTACTCCATATATCATCTGCGCTAACTAGCTAGATGCAAGTCAACCATAGTCATACACCACCCAAAACACTTCCCTGATGCAAGCGAGACAATGGCCATATACTAGTCAGATTATGGCCATACGTGTCTTGTACACGCATCAGATAACATTCAGACCACGCCCAGACAATGGCGCTGGTTTGCTGCTACTATTGCCAGCTGCATGCTTGCTCCTGCAACCGCTGAAGCCTGCGAGCGCCGCGGCCGACCGCGCCGGTGCTTCCGCCGTCCGCGCGCCTGCACCCCTTCTCTGCGCTCGCGCGCGAGCCCCACATCCTGGTGCTGCTGCCCCCCGAGGCTCCCCGTCGCCCCGTAGGCTTCGGCCGCCCCCGCAACGCTGCTCCGTTCGCAGCGTCCCGGCGCTCCTGCATCGCCGCCGCCAAGCGCCCCCACGCGCGGGCGCGCGCTGCCTCGTCGCGTTGACGTCGCCCTCCTGGCCCCGCGCGCGCCTCCCCGTCCTCCTTCAAGCCCGTCCGCGCCGGACTGCCACGGCTGTCCGTCCACGCACCGGCTGGCTCCGGGCCCCTGCCGGCTGCTGGGTGCTCCGCGCCAGCCGGCTCCGGGCCCTCGCCGGCTCGCCTCCGCCCTGTCGGTCCGCTGCCGGCTCCGCGCGCCTCGCGTGCCCCCCGCCGGCTCCGGCGCTCGCCGTGTGCGCCGCTCGTCCGGGTTGCCGCTGCCGCCTCCCGCGCGCCGGCCGGGTGGCTGCCGCCGAGTCCACCTCGCCTGGCCGGCCTCCCCCGTGCCGGCTGCTCCTCCGCCCGTCTCCGGCTGCCCCGGGCCCGGCTCCGCCCGTCGCCGGCTCCCCCGCGCCCGTGGCCGCCTGCTCCGGTCCCGCTGCGCCGGCTGCGGTGCCCCGACGCCTCCCCGCGCCGGCTCGGCCACACGCGTCCGCCTTCATCCGACCTCACTGCCGTGTCGCCCGCTGCGCCGGCTGCGGCTCCCTACCGCCTCACGCAACACCGCCGGCTCCTGCGCCGGCCGGCCTCGCCGCGCCCGCCTGCTCCCGCAGCCGGCTTGCCACCAGCCGGCTTCATGCACGCGCTGTGGCTCACCCGTCGGGTCACGCCCCAGCCGGCTGTTCGAGAAGAGAGAAGGGGCCGGCTGGAAAGAGTTTCCGGGTTAAGGAAAAGAAAGAAAAAGACAAAGAAAGAACAGAAAGTTGAAGAAAGACCCGGCTGGAGGGAAAGAAGAAGAGTCCGGCTGCTACGGCTGGCTGAAAAAAGAGAACCCGCGTCCGGCTAAAAAAAAGAGAAGCCGGGTGCTAGAAGAAAGAAAAAAAGGTGGGTCGGCTGCCCAAAGAAAAGTGAAGCCGGCTGCCCAAGAAGCAAAAGAAAAAAGAAGGGTCCGACTCCCGCGTGGAGCCGGATAGAAAGAGAAGAAAAGAGAAAACGTCCGTCTGTCCGTCCGCCTGCTTCGCCACTCGGGCAGCTAGACGCGACCCGGTCTACCTGCCTGCTTCAATATCTGGCCAGCAAGAGCGCCGGCACGGCTGCCTGTTCGCCTCGACGCCTGGCCGATCGAGCCTCGGCCCGAATCTCGGGGGCTACACCCAGCGGGTGCGCTGACGCGCCCCCGCAAGGAAGAAGACAAAGTAGTTGCCGGGAGATCCGGCCCGACTGCTCAGCAGTCGACCCGAATCTCGGGGGCTACATCCAGAGGATGCGCTGACGCGCCCCCTCGAGAAAGAAGACGAGGTAGTCGCCGGGAGATCCGGCCCGACTGCTCAGCAGTCGGCCCAAATCTCGGGGGCTACACCCAGTGGATGCGCTGGCGCGCCCCCACGAAAGATTGCAAGAGACAAAAACAAGAGACAAGAGAAGAGTTTTGTCCGGCTGGCAGCCGGCAGAAGAAGAAAAAGGGCGCTGCAAGACGCCTCGACGCCTGGCCGGTCGAGCCTGACCGGCCGGGACCCCCCTTCGAGCACCCGGAGGCCCGAAGGCTACATCCAGTGGGTGCGCCGACGCGCTCAGCAAGCGTTGAGCTGCGCCGGCTGCCTTCAAACTCCGCCTCGGCTACACGAAAATCAATGTGAGCTCCTCATCCGCATATTTTTGCACCGCGAAAACACGGATAACCTCGAGCGATGCTCGGGGGACCATCTCCGCATTTTATTACAGTTGCATCACTGTTCGCCCCGGCGCTAGCCAGAGTTGGCTCGGGGGCTGGCCGCTTGGCCTGAGACGTTAGTTCCCGCAGACGGCGTAGTAGCGTGCGCGGTACCAAAGGCCCACTCTCAGTCACAGACAGCAGAGCGGCTGTCCGGCTGGCAAGAGTGAACGCTGGAGGCCACCCACGCAGAAAACATCAGGGAAGAAAAATTGTTCGGGCGACCCGGTCATTTCCTTTACGAGTATCTGCAAGGTTAAATTCGCTCCCAGAATCTGAGTATTGTACACTCCACTCCGCGGCCCACTCTCAGCCACATACCGCAGAGCGGCTGTCCGACAAGCGAGAGCAAGCCAAAGAGTGGAGGGAACATGAAAGAGATTGAAGGGGGCTCGGACGAAACCGAGTCGGCACCCTCCGCATAAAACTTGCAGTGCTAAAAGCAATCATTTGATATATCTGGGTGAACTAACTTTGTCTTTTGCATGATCATTTCCATGAAACACCCGCCAAAAAATCTCCGCCCAACTTTGCCAAGTTGCCCGGAGGCTTGGGGGCTACTGTCGGAGTAATTGGCCACGGATACCCCGAAGACGGCGAGACAATAATTCAAGACATCGGGGGTAGCAAAGCCCCTCAGTCCGACTGCCCGGCTGCTCCTGCCGGCTCCCCGTCTGACTGCTCTGCCCGGCCGGCTGCCGGCTACCGACTGCGCCGACCAGCCGGCTGCCGACTGCATCCCGACCCGACACCGACAAGACGAATGTACCTGAGCACTGTACACGCGACACCCCAGCCATCATGTACAGTGACACTTGTCCCTGGGCACTATTTATGAAGTGACCCAGGGGACAAGTGTGACACCCCACCATGCCTAGCCCATGCCACTACCTAGCTTACATCCTAAGCTACCTCACACTATAGAAGGAGGCCTCATCCATCCATCCAGGAGGATGGACTCTCAGTGCACCCACACTCAAGCAAGCTAGCAAGCTAGCTAGCCATCCATCCATCCACACACACGTATGAGTACACATACTCGTTCGGCCACACATGGCCGGGCACATGTGCCACACTAGCTAGCTAGCTCTCATTGCTACTGATCTCAGATACAGCTCCAGGAGCACCGTGTACTGTCCGATGTACACCCCAGATATACTATACTCAGACATGCAGGAGTAGGGGTATTATCTCTCCGGAGAGCCCCGAACCTGGGTAAACTAGCGCGTGCTACTCGCATACCCGCTCCCGGGCCTATCAGCAGCAGTCTTACCCTCACACTAAGCCCTTGTGGCATCTGTCGACTCGCAAGCCCCCCGTGAGAATACCACGACAGTACTGACTCATAAAACTCCAGTTTGCAACAAGAATCCTGCATGAGTGTTAGTAGTTTCAACTAGCAGCTACACTTTCTTAAAACAAGACAATAACTTTTTCAGTAACTCTTATGTTTTTCTCATCATGACAAGTGGACAATAAATCATAGGTGTTTGGTTTCTAAAATGTTTGGCAAAATGGCTGATACTACCATGTGCAAGGCCAATGTATAATGTGAGATTGCCTATTTGCAATATAACACAAACACATGGATGCATGATAAGCAAGATCACTATTAGATAACCACCAATAGTGTCCCATACAAACAAGGCCTGTAATCCTATAGCCAGCTCATTTGGATAATTTCCAAACCCTACAATTGCTATATTTGCCAGGAAGGATCAGAGAACCAATGTTCAGTGTACACAGCAGAGCAAGACCAAAATCAGAGTTCTCTCGACCATTTCTGTAATCTGACTTGAGACATTATTGCATTGCAGTACCAATCCAATTGACATCAGGCTCTGCTTCATACCACATATTATCGGTAAGGCAATAAGCATGTGCAAAATTGAGAAAATAACTATTTAGACATACAGGGATCCACGAGTGAGGGGGAACTGACTACACAGAAAAAGGAATGCACAGTAAACAGAAGGGAAACTATGTCTGCACAGTAAATTGATTATACCTCTTCTTGAAACCTTTGCAGCATAAGCCGTTTCTGTTCCTGGTCTGCAGCATATGGATCTAAGCTACCTTGGCCTTTTATTGGAGATGCCCATGTTTTCCCCTTTTCCCTTTTTTGCAGAGTGATATGCAATTCACCGTCCTCTGCATTGTAATCACAATGATCCATATTAAAAATATAGAGCAGCAGAAGGCGCTAATGACGTAATGGTTGATATAGATGTCTCCCTAATGCTTGATAAACCTCATACCGGTGACTTCTCACCCATGGCAGCATACCCATATGCAAACTAGCCCACAAAATAATGGCACTCCACAAAATTACTGCAGCATATGGTGCACTGAATAAATGTAGTGTGTTTTTCCTTTTCCTACATTGATATTTTGTAAACGGACCAGAGAAAAAGGTTTTATGCCATTAAATAATTCACTGCAGGGTGAAGAAGAGCTAAATCTAGTAAAAACTCATAGCCGAGTTCTGCACTAAATGTGCCACTGCAGAGTGCACTGGATGAGCTGCTTGCACTTTCTAGTTCTGCACTAACCCAAACAGATACCTAAAATCCGCCAGAACTCTGCAGCTGGGAGACCAATAATTCCAGGTGGGAGAGAAATGAGCCATACCTATCGTCCAGAAAGACGAATCGGTCTTCACGGGGTGCATAAGGTCATGCTGCAAAACAACCCACATATCAAATTTAAAGATACAAACACAAATCAAGAAAGAGCTCAATATTTAGCACGAGCTCGAGTGGAATCGAATTGGAAGAGAGAGTAAATCACGGACGTTGAGGTAGGGCGGGTGGCCGCGAATGCCGACCTCAACGTGGCCGGCCTGGATCACACACTGAATCAGCTTGGTGGGCACGTTCTTGGGGAGCTCGATGTACATGTTCACCTCCTCCAGCGACTGGTCCCATTCGAAAACCTTCTGCCCTGCGCCCCCACGCAATCCATTGGGGGAGAGGAGGGGAGAAATCATAGGTGAGGGCAGGCTCTGGAACGCTCTAGAAGAAAGTGGAGCGTTAGACCGGGGAGGCTTACCATTGTGGACGAAGGCATGGCGCTTCTCGGGTGCCAGCCTCTCCGCCATGGCCGCGGGATTCGGCGCTCGGGACGCTTCTAGAGGCTTCTGGATCGGCTGAGGAACGCGATGATTGAGGGAGATGGAGAAGAAGCGACGCCGCAGAACGCCACTCCTGCGATGTCAACGACTAAGGAGGGCGGCGACAAGTAGGGATTGGTGGTGTCGTCGATATACGTGGAGGGCTGGAGGCGGACCAACCAAGCAAAGGGGATTTGTGGAGGAGGTCGAGAGGAGCACGTAGATGTCGCCGGAGGTGGCGGGGGCCGCCGGAGCGCGCAGAATCTGCTGCGTAAGCGGTCTGCTTCGGCCAAGCAGCGGGTTGTTTCGATTGGGGAAGATGGACTCCTCGAGGGCTCTCTGGTTTCCTCAGGCAACCGGATCACCGAATGGACAGCCGGACATGTCCCGCGTGTTCGATTACACCGGGTGGGCGCCGGAGCTGGCCAAACGGGCCGGCCCGGCACGCTGTCGTGCCTGCACAGCACGGCCCGCGGGGGCACAATGTCGGGCGTGTTTGGTTGCCTGCATCAAGCCTAACCAAACCTGCGTGAGAAAGGAGAGGCCTGTTTGGTTGCCTGGTTTTTCTGTTGGGCCTCCATCACACGCTTCTTAAAGTAGCCCAGAGCCTGGCTCGCTGGAAACGCTCGGATCGGCAGTTTCTCGCGAGCCAGGCTGAGTGCAGCGTGAGGTCGCACGGGCGGGAGCGAGGTGAGGGCGAGGGGGGATGGCGGGAGATGGAAATCTGGCGTGCCGTCCCGGCGCCAAATTAGCCTCACCCCCCCTTTCACTCGCTCACCCATAGCCACTGCCCCCCTTTCTTCCCTACTGCCTCACCACCTGCGGCGGCTGCGATTTCAGATCTGCGCTATAGGCGGCGGCGGAGGAAGAGGCGGCGGCGTTTGCGGCGGATCTGGTGCTCCCCTTGCTGTTGGCCACCGTCTGGTCGACCTAGTCTGTGCCATGGCTCCCCCTAAGCCGTCCTCGTCTCCGATGCCGGTAAGCAGCACCCCTCCCCCTTTGTTAGCTCAGTGGTTAGGCCGTTAAGCTAGGTGTAGGATCGATTTCCCACTAAACGAACCGTCGATGTCGACTAGGTTATGGACGCACGGATGAGGCTGATAATCCAGGCAGCAACACTGATTAGGGTGATTCAAGCATGGGTCATGTTCATGCACGAGAGAGCTGTTCATCGTACTGGGAGACCTTTGATCCGCTATGGTCCATTGTTTCCCCGGGAACAGGAGAGGACCCAAAATCTGAACTACATCTACAACTGCAATGACATTGAGGCTCTGTGGATGCTTAGAATGAAAAGAGCACCATTTGCCAGGCTTGTCGAGACCTTCAGGAGCAGGGGGCTGCTACAAGATAGCATCAACACCAATGTCGAAGAGCAAGTGGCCATGTTCCTCCATGTTGTCGGCCATAACCAGAGGTTCAGGGTCATTCACAACACGTTCAGGAGATCAATGGAGACCATCTCTAGGTACTTCAAGCAAGTGCTTTATGCTATTGGGGAGCTTAGAGGAGAGATGATCAGGTGACCATCTGGTCAGACTCCACCCAAGATTCGCGAAAGCCCAAGATCGTATCCATACTTCAAGGTGAGCATTGACAATATACATTTTTCATGGCTTGATATGCTTGTATTGTTCAAGTTGAGCACTAACACAGGCTTGTGATGCCATTTTCAGGTTTGCATTGGGGCAATAGATGGTACTCATGTCATTGTCAGAGTTCCTAGGTCACAGTCTGCAGCATACAGGGAGAGGAAGCACTACACAAGCCAGAATGTGCTTGCTGCTGTTGACTTTGATCTGAAGTTCACATATGTGTTGGCTGGCTGGGAGGGGTCAGCGCATGATGCTAACATTCTCACTGACAGCATGAGTCGACCTGATGGGATCAACATCCCCGACGACAAGTTCTACCTTGGGGATGCTGTCTATGCATGTCGGCTGGGTATTCTTCCATCCTTCAGGAAAACAAGGTACCATCTCAACGAGTTCTCTGGTAGAAACTATCCTAGGACTGCACAGGAGCTGTTTAATCTCATACACTCCAGCCTTAGAGTAAATGTTGAGAGGGCATTTGGAGCTCTGAAGAACAGGTTTAAGATCCTGGATCAGAAGCCATTCCACCCATACTCCACTCCGGTTAAGCTAGTTCTTTCTTG
This sequence comes from Aegilops tauschii subsp. strangulata, assembly GCF_002575655.3. Classification (NCBI taxonomy): domain Eukaryota; kingdom Viridiplantae; phylum Streptophyta; class Magnoliopsida; order Poales; family Poaceae; genus Aegilops; species Aegilops tauschii. Next base: position 354,117,044 of record NC_053036.3, read on the forward strand.
TTGCATTCTGCATAACTGGATCCTCCAGTGGGGCTTTGATGAACACGTGCCTGAGGAGGAAGATATCGAGCCTGACGATGTTTTTAGCTCCGACCATGGTGTGGAGGCATTTGATAATGACGCTTGGAAGAACAAAAGGTTGGAATGGGCAGATGCGATGTGGCTTAACAGAGGTCAGTGCAGGATTTGAAGAAGATGGAAGAAGAACAAGAAGCAGCAGCAGCAGTAGCAGAAGCAGCGGAAGAAGCAGAGGAGAGGAAGAGGAAGATCTGGTAGCACCGATGAACTATCCCCTATTTAGTCAATGGCTCTTAATAATTTGAACTGTCATTTGATAGTAGTTAGGATGAACTGTCATTTGTTTAAGTAGATGGCGCTACATGTTCAGATTCTATGTGGTAAGCTCGCCACTAGTTAGAAGTGGTGACAACACCTTATGCGGGTTGCAACCAAACACCATGTCATATGTGCGCCTAATGCAATGCGGGCAGCCAAACGCCGGGTCGAAAATGATTGTCGCATACAACTAAGGGCATACAGGCAACCAAACTATGTGCATCTGGGTTTTTTTGTCTTGCATCCCCTCAAACCGGCTCAATAGAGCCAGGCTCGCCGGGCCAGGCTGGATCGGCAATGTAACCAAACACGCCCGTCGTGTCGGCTCACGTGCTGCACCTTTCCAACCGAGCTCCTTGAGCCTTAAATTTTTGATTTGCCATTTACATCTCTAGTGCTGCCAAAAAATCCCCTCCCCCCGCGTCGCCTCCTCTGGCGGCTCGGGGGCATCCCCGTCGCGCCGCCGCCGGCCCACCCCGCACAAACCCATCCGCTTCGTCGCCGGCGAAGCCGCGCGTGCCCCAAGGATGGTGGCGGCGGGGCTCCTTTGCGTCGGCGCTCGCCAGCTAGCGGGGGATCCATTTGGCGGCGCTGCGAGATTCGGTACAGCGGGCCTCTGCGCCGGCGTCGGGGAGTGGATCCGGGGCTGCTCAGCCCAAATCCGGTGCGTGGTGGTGCGGGGCTGGTGACGGCGGAGTCGAGCGCGCGATGGTCTTCCTACTGGTCCGGTTGTGCGGGGCTCGATCCAGCGAGGCTGGCGAGGTGTCTCGGTGGTCGACTCGTCAAGGCTCGGTGGTGGGCGCTGACTGGAGGGGGAGAAGCCGGGCGCAGCTGGCTGGTGATGGCGTGTCGTAGCGGAGCGCGCAGGCCGGTGGCGGCTTGGTGCTCCTCGCCGCGAAGACGCTCGAGCCAGGCCAGATCTGCGCTGGCTGGAGGTGAGGGCTTATGGCCGGCGCACGACAGGTGTGGTGGTGATGCGGAGGGCCTGTTGGGGTCTGGCAGTGGAGACGTGGCTCATTCTGGTGGCGGCGGCGGCGCCAGCGGGAGGCGGTGCTAGGTTCTCACGGGCAGGTTGGTGGCGGCGCTGCGATGGCTCGGCCAAGACGAGGTCTTGCAAGCAGCGAGCAGTCGGTCATCCCTGTGTGGCATGGCGAGCGGTGGTGCTTTCCTGGTGGTGCCGGCCTGGGATTTTTCTGTGGATAGGCGGGTCTGATCGTCGCAGGGCCCTCCCTTGGAGTGGGCGACGGCCGTCGCGGGCAGTCATGGACCTAAGCCGGAGGTGCTGGTTGGCTGTGGACCCTTGTGCAGGCTGGGAGTGGATGGTGTGGTTGCGATTTCCCTGCTGGGTGGTCGGTCATCGGTCCTCGGCTATGCAGCTACATCGGCAAATGCTGCGGTGGCGGCGACGTGAGTCTTCTTGGCTAGGCTGCCAATCCCATGAAGGCGTGGAGATGGGCGACGCGCGGATGAAAATCTTGCACGGCTCCTGGCGGGCCGGCGGTGATCGCACTCGTGGATGTCATTCCCCTCCTTGGAGGCATCGTCGAGTGTGTTCGCCTCACCCCTCGCGCTCTTGGTGTTGGTGGATGTATCCGGGCGAAAGCCTAGATTCGATGCTCGGATCGGCACGATGGCGGCGTCCTCGATGCCGCTCCTCTGTTGGGAGCATTGTGTGTGGAGACATGACTAGCTCCGCGTTGCTCTCCTCCGGTGTTCGCCACTATCCTTTTTGATCCTCAGTGGCACTATGTACGTTCATCGTCGGTGAGTCTAAGACGGTGTCTTCCTAGATTGGATCGAGTCCTGCCATTCATCTGCCACTTTCTCTTAGGCGCTAAGGGTGGATGGTGCGTCAGACAAGAGAAGTTCTGCTGAAGTGTGGTCTTCGGAGGTGTCTGGCGTCGGTCGAGACGCGGTGCTCTGTATCAGTTTAGGATAGGCCTTTTGCATTGTAGCTTGCCTAGCGGTGGTGTTTGTCTGTGGTCTTGCCGAGGGTGGTGTTCATGCTACGCTCGGTGTTCGCATCGAGTGGTAGCTTTCTTGTAACTAAATTCCGCCTTCTATAAAGCTATGGTATGCCTAGGCGTACTCTCAAAGAAAAAGACTTATATTTTTGACTCAACAGCTCACGCCCCGCATTAGGGTTTCTCGTGCCGCTGCTGTCATCTGAGAAATTTAAGACCCTCGCCTCCGGCTACTATCTTGGCGCTGAGAGGTGAGAGGACCTTGGATCTTCAAGACCTCTATGTTCTTTGCCATCGTCTAGTGATCATTATAGTTTTTTTAGAATAAATTTGCTCTCGTTCTTTTGGCGGTGCCACGAGATTAGAGAGTTTTCTGTCCTTGCAGATCCGATTATTTAGATCTGATGAGTTTATGTTGTTGTGTCAAGCCTTTTTTGTTGGTCTGATTCTTTGTGAAGGTGAAATCTTTCATCGGCAACATGATGAAGATATAGTGATCCGACGACCTGCATTTATAGGGGATCATCCCCGCCCAAGTACGTTCATCAATCAAGGCTTCCCATCCCTTTGGATGGGTGACTCAAGGCGCTTTCAAAAATTATTATTGGTAATGTTCGTGCGGGTGAAAGAGTAACAACATCGTTGCTTCAGTCAAATTGCAGTATTATGGACATCTTTGGAGTATTTCTTCGAGCAGAAATTAACTCCATGAAGAAGGTATTTTCAAGAGATTTTATTGTAATTCATAGTCATTGCTTTGTATTTTCTTCGATTTTAGGTCCAAATCAGTGTACCTGTAATTGTTACGAGTATGAATAAAATTACATGTGTTTTAAAAAAAGTTACTTTGAGGAGCGCTCCTTCAGGAGGCTCCCAACGATCACACATGAGGTGGGCTGTTGCGCTCTCAGCCGCCGCCACGTGTCGCGCTCTGGGGCTTCCTTTGGAATTTTTTTAAATCGCACGCGTTTGTTTTCAGCTTTTTAGATTTTTTTTTTCATTTTCTTGACTTTTTGATTTTTCGCCCGTCTTTCTAAGCATTTTTGATAAAAACAATTGGGAAAAAATTGCGCGAAAAAACACGTTTTATTTCGTGAGAGACATGGTTTTGCTTCTGCGGAAACAAAAAAAACATATTTTCTTTTCTTTTTTCTTGCGTGAGAGGCGTGATTTTGCTTCCGCGAGAGGCACGACTGTGCCTCTCGGAAACGAAAAAAACAGTTTTTTCTTTTTCTTTTCTTTTGTGAGGCACGGTTTTTGCTTCTGCGAGAGGCATAGCTCTCTCGGAAACGGAAAAAACGTGTTTTTTTCTTTTTTTCTGCGAGAGTCACGATTTTGCTTTCGCGAGAGGCATGGCCGAGCTCTCGGAAATTTAAAAAAACATGTTTTTTTTTTCGCGAGCCGGATTCCAGAAAGGGAAAAAATGCTCTTGGTTTGGTTTTTTTGTCCGCCTTTTCATGAAAAAAAGTTCGTCAAAACCTATACATAGTATCTAGTTTTGAAGATCTTGACGCGAGGAATCCAACGGTGAAAACGGTTCGAAATTTGGACGCACGGTTTAAGAGATAAAATATTTTGAATAAACGAATCTACGAAAAAAAACTCCCAGGTTGTAACAAATGGCGCACATGCAGCGCGCCACTTGTCACAACCTGAGGAGGTGGGAGTGATCTTTGCAAGGAGTACTCCTCAATTAGTAATTACGGCTGCTAAACGAGCCGGCACGGCGGCACGCCAGGCAACCGTGGTCCAACATTAAGTGTCCTTTCTTTGTTGGGCTTTGGCCCAACTGTGGCACCAGCCAGTTAGTATTCCTTGCTCAGCTGCAGTAGGCCCAGTTAGGTCCCTGACTTTTTTTTATTTACACAGAATATGTTAAACATGGTTATGCTATTGCGTTGCAACCGTAACTCGGATTAAAATAATGTAATTTGATCAGAATAATGTGTAGTTTTCAAGCATGCTATTATTTGTTCCTGTTAACCACTTTTAAATTATGTTCAAGACCTAAACTTAATTGACCTAATTAATTGCTATGGTGTATTTTAGAAAATGCTAACACACAATATAATTTTTATATCATCTTTATACATATGAAATATGTTACGAGGGCCTATATGGACCAGAGGAGTATGAATGAATGTAAGCTAAAAAAAGAGGAGTATGAATGACCGATTTCTGTGGGCATATACAAGTAATAAAGAAAGGAGAGAATAAATGGCGTGATCAGTAGAAATAAAAAAAGGACGAGAGATTCGAAAAAAATGAAGAATAGAATAACACAATGGAATTGGTATTAATACCAAGGGCATGGCATGCATGCAATCAATAATGAAAAGGAATTAATACCGAGAGATGTGGGAGGGCATGTATATAGGTGATGTTCCGCACTATGCGACAGTTATATGCAACAGAAATAAGAGCGTCGAGTTGTATGCAACGAACTAGGGTCATTTCGCTCACACATAGACACATTTTTTATTAATCTTCAAGCGTGTGTAGAGATGACCTAGAACATATTTAAATTTTGAGATCAGAATCAGTCGTACAAAAGCAGTATCAAAAGTATTGTATGTGTACCAAGCTTCTTAAAATATTATTAATATGAATTTCTGCTAGACCTTAGTGTGCGCCTCTCTACCATGGTCGGGCACAATCCAGATGTTGTTGGGCCGTGCTGATGGATATTTCAGTGAACACGTCAATTATCTCTGTCGTGCGTTGCATATGTGATAGTAAAAGTAAAATAAATACACATGTTGTGTCGTGCCGGCTTGCGTGCCCAACCTTCAGGTCTAGGCATGACCCCTGGCGTGCCGCGTGCCGGGCACGGCCCGTTTAGTCTGGGTCGTGTCGTGCTGGCGTGCTACTGTCGGTGTCAAAACCGGCCGATCTCGGGTAGTGTTGGAAATATGCCCTAGAGGCCATAATAAAATGGTTATTATTATATTTCCTTGTTCATGATAATTGTCTATTGTTCATGCTATAATTGTGTTATCCGGAAATCGTAATACATGTGTGAATACATAGACCACAACATGTCCCTAGTGAGCCTCTAGTTGACTAGCTCGTTGATCAACAGATAGTCATGGTTTCCTGACTATGGACATTGGATGTCATTGATAACGGGATCACATCATTAGGAGAATGATGTGATGGATAAGACCCAATCCTAAGCATATCACAAGATCGTGTAGTTCGTTTGCTAGAGCTTTTCCAAATGTCAAGTATCATTTCCTTAGACCATGAGATTGTGCAACTCCCGGATACCATAGGAGTGCTTTGGGTGTGCCAAACGTCACAACGTAACTGGGTGGCTATAAAGGTGCACTACGGGTATCTCCGAAAGTGTCTGTTGGGTTGGCACGAATCGAGACTGGGATTTGTCACTCCGTATGACGGAGAGGTATCTCTGGGCCCACTCGGTAATGCATCATCATAATGAGCTCAATGTGACCAAGTGTTTGGTCACGGGATCATGCATTACGGTACGAGTAAAGTGACTTGCCGGTAAAAAGATTGAACAAGGTATTGGGATACCGACGATCGAATCTCGGGCAAGTAACGTACCGATTGACAAAGGGAATTGTATACGGGATTGATTGAATCCTCGACATCGTGGTTCATCCGATGAGATCATCGTGGAACATGTGGGAGCCAACATGGGTATCCAGATCCCGCTGTTGGTTATTGACCGGAGAGTCGTCTCGGTCATGTCTGCATGTCTCCCGAACCCGTAGGGTCTACACACTTAAGGTTCGGTGACGCTAGAGTTATAGAGATATTAGTATGCGGTTAACCGAAAGTTGTTCGGAGTCCCGGATGAGATCCCGGACGTCACGAGGAGTTCCGGAATGGTCCGGAGGTAAAGATTTATATATGGGAAGTCCTATTTTGGCCACCGGAAAATGTTCGGGATTTTTCGGTATTGTACCGGGAAGGTTCTAGAAGGTTCCAAAGTGGGGCCCACCTGCATGGGGGACCCACATGAAACGTGGGTAGTGGGGGGAAGGCCCCACACCCCTAGTCAAGGCGCACCAAGATACCACCTTAGAAGGAATAAAATCATATCCCGAAGGGATAAGATCAAGATCCCTAAAAAAGGGGGATAACAATCGGTGGGGAAGGGAAATGATGGGATTTCTTTCCCCCATCTTTGCCAACGCCCCAATGGACTTGGAGGGCAAGAAACCAGCCCCCTCCACCCCTATATATAGTGGGGAGGCGCATGGGAGCAGCACCCCAAGCCCCGACGCCTCCCTCCCTCCCGTGACATCTCTTCCTCCCCGCTTGCGCTTGGCGAAGCCCTGCCGGGATCCCGCTACTTCCACCACCACGCCTCGTGCTGCTGGATCTCCATCAACTTCTCCCCCCTTGCTGGATCAAGAAGGAGGAGACGTCCCCGCTCCGTACGTGTGTTGAACGCGGAGGTGCCGTCCGTTCGGCGCTAGGATCATCGGTGATTTGGATCACGACGAGTACGACTCCATCAACCCCGTTCTCTTGAACGCTTCCGAGCGCGATCTACAAGGGTATGTAGATGCACTCCCCTCTCTCTCATTGCTAGATGACTCCATAGATTGATCTTGGTGATACGTAGAAAATTTTAAATTTCTGCTACGATCCCCAACAGGTAGGGGGTCCCGAACTGTGCGTCTGAGGATCGAAGGTAACAGGAGGCAGGGGACACGATGTTTACCCAGGTTCGGGCCCTCTTAATGGAGGTAATACCCTACTTCCTGCTTGATTGACTTTGATGAGTATAGGGGTTACAAGAGTTGATCTGCCTCGAGATCGTGATGGCTAAACCCTAGATATCTAGCCTGTATGATTATGATTGGTCCTACGGACTAAACCCTCCGGCTTATATAGATATCGGAGGGGCCTAGGGTTGTACAGGGTTGGTTTACAGAGAAAGGTATCTTCATATCCGAACGCCAAACTTTCCATCCACGCAAAGGAGAGTCCCATCCGGACACGGGGGAAGGCCTTCTATCTTGTATCTTCACAGCCCATCAATCCGGCCCATGTCTCATAGCCCGGACGCCCGGGGACCCCCTAATCCAGGACTCCCTCAGTAGCCCCTGAACCAGGCTTCAATGATGATGTGTTCGGCGCTCAGATTGTCTTCGGCATTGCAAGGCGGGTTCCTCCTCCGAATACTTCAAAGCAGTTGATCAAAAGAACTATATACGGCTCTGTGTTATAGCTACAACCCTGAACCACAAGGGCAAAATACTTAAATAGAAATAGGTTATGTCTTCTGACAGCTTTTCCGGCGAGGCGTTGTGTGCTGGCCTCATTATTGTTTTGAACCGTTTTTTAGCCTCCCGCTTCGCGTTTCAAGGCGCGATCTTCATTGACACGTCTTGTCAAAGCAGAGATCGTGTCCCCTTATTACGGGATTCTCATCAATACGGTTTTGGGCAATCCAACCGTGCCGTTTGCACGACCCCTTGGGAATAGGCGAGTTTTAAGGCTCGTGGGGACGCTTGATATTCACTGCCTTTATAAGAAGATAAGGATCCATCCTTTTACACCACGCCTTCTTCCTCCTCATCCCCTCTGCCCTCGAGCTCCAGCGCCCAAGTTTCAAGCTTTTCGTACCCGGCAAACACTCCAGCCATGTCCGGATATAGAGCGCAGGGCAAGTGGATGGCCTCCTCCGTCATGGAGGGGAACATCAAGGAGCTCCGGGAAGCGGGGTATTTGGCCAAAGAAATCGCCCACCGGCTTCCTGCTAAAAAGCAGATCGTCCCCACTCTGGAGCCCAATGAGAGGGAAGTATTCATCCCTCACTTTCTTCGCGGGCTAGGGTTTGCTCTCCACCCTTTTGTCCGCGGGCTGATGTTCTATTACGGGCTTGATTTCCATGATCTAGCCCTGAATTCCTTCCTCAATATTTCGGCGTTCATCGTCATATGCGAGGCGTTCCTCCGCATTCCCTCCCACTTCGGCCTGTGGCTCAAGGTCTTCAACGTGAAGCCGAAAGTGGTCGACGGTCAACACGCGGAGTGTGGCGTGGCGGCACCATGGTGAGCAAGCTTCCCAACGTCACCTGGTCCAAGGGGACCTTCGTGGAGACAGTGAAGGGATGGCAACAGGAGTGGTTCTACGTCATGGAACCCCGTGACGCCACATGGGCCGCCACTCCTGAGTTCAAATCCGGTCCTCCAATGCGGCTGGCATCATGGATTAACAAGGGCCTGGATTGGGCGTCGTCCGATGAGGTGATGACGCTGCAGAAGCGTGTCAAGGGCATGATGGAGAAGGACACCAGTGTCGCCGATGTGATCCAGGTGATGCTTTTTCGCCGGATTCTCCCTTGCCAACGCCGTACTCTCTATATGTGGGAGTTCGATCCGGCTAGTCCTCGGACCTTGCAGCGGTTCTTCGGCACGACACACGAAGAAATTTGGAAGCTGCTTTTCAAGGCCCAGAAGTCGTGGCCAGAAATGACCGAAGACCTCGGCCTCGACTGCGCTCATCCGGCTACTCCCGCAAGTTTTTCAAATTTCCAAACATATCCTAAATTTATAAATCCAAGGAGTATGCTAAGCCTTCCCCCCATCTTTCAGGGCTGGACGAAGAAGGCGGAGCGGATCCGGTGTCTGGCTCCACTGCCCGAAGATCCAACTATTCCTCTTTTAATGAAGATGCTGGTTCCGGCGCCGTACCAGGCACCGGAGAAGAAGGCCAAGAAGAAGGGCAAGGAGGCCAGAAGTGGCCTTCGTCGTAAAGGTACCTCGGACATTACGTCTGAAGATACCGAAGCTCCTTCCTCCCACGAGGGAGATGAAGACAAAGAGGAAGCGGAGAGCAATTCTCCCCTTAAGGGGGGAAAGAAGAAAAGGGCGGCGTCCGTGGACCTAGAGGCAGAGGCGTCCAAAAAGGGGGAAATCTCCCTTTCCGACGATTCGGATTCGGACACCGAAGTCATACCCGAGCCGCGCCTTAGGCCAAGGCCCCCGGCCGAATCGTAAGTATTCGAAGATACTGTATATATCTGGCTTTCTGTAAATTGTAGGATGACATACCATCTATGTGTTTCAGTTCGGCCCGTGATCTCCCCCAACAATCATCGTCTTTGGGGAATTCTTTGGCGCTCGAGATGATGGAGAGCGAAACGCCCCCGCGAGCCTCTCCGCCTCATGCCGCCGAAAGGACCTCTCCGGGCCAGGGAGAGGCGCGGAAGGCCGCCAAAACGGCGCCTGAGAGTAATGCCTCAGCTGCCGAAAACATGGGTGGCTCAACCCCCATCAAAACTGATGATGGGGGCCCGGACCAGTCCGGCCCCCAGCCGAATACGACTCCGGAGACCCACATGGTTCCGGAATCGAGCGGGCAGCCCCCTTTGAAGGAGGGTGGAGCTTCGACTCCACCGACTACCTCCATCAATCCAGAGGCGCCGGATACATTGAGGGAAGCACTTCGACGTGCTTCCATCATGGAAGAGCACCATACCTTAATGGGTACGGTGGTTGAGAAGGTTCAGTCCGCAAAAAGCGGGCTGAACGAAGCTTTTACCAGCCTGCTAACAGGCTTTGAGGTATGCGACTTAATATTCTTAGCCGCTTTTGCATGTGTAAAAATATGCCTATGTATAGATAATAGCCCCTGAGACTCAGTTCAGATTTTGGAAAAAAGAGGCCGGACAGAGGATCGAACATTCCAGAGATAACATACTTGTCTATTTTGCGGAACAGGCTTCGCTGCTAGCAGCTTCAGCCAGGGACGCGGAAGTTTCTGAACTCCAGCAGAAACTGAAGCTGGCTGATGATGAGATCGACTGTATTAACAAGCAGTTCGATGAGGCCCAAGGTATGCTTTTTTTTTTATAAAAAAAGACCCCTTACAAGCCTAAATTATAGTGCAAACTCAGGGTTTAAGCTCCTGCCGCTATGTAAATGATTGTAGGCAACGCGTCCGAGGTCGAGGCCCTCAAGAATGGCCTTGCCGAAGCCAAGAAGGAGGCGGGGGCAAGCAAAGCAGCCGCAGACAAAGCGGCTGCGGATGTAGAGGCCGAAAAGGCTGCCCGCCTTCAGTATGAGGTGAGGGTGACCGAAGTAGAGCAAGCGCTCCAGGAGGCCGCCACAAAGTGTGAGTCCTTGGGGGAGAGTAACAAGGCCCAAGCAACCGAACTCGCCAAGGCTCTTCAAGCTACGAAGGAGGCGCGGTCCGAGTCCCGGGCGGCTCGCGAGGAGATCAAGCAAGCCGGAGAGATAGCGGCTGGTAAGCCTTTTCTTTTAGAGAGTATATTCGGCGGTCGAAGATATGCTTTGCTAAATCGACTGTGGAGTGCCCCAGACGCTTTTGCTGATCTCCCGAGGAGTGCTGCCAACGCTGCCAAGTATTTCTGGGCCCAAGAAGGGAACGCGACGGAGAAGCTCTTCTGGTCGCAGTACTTGGCGCCGGAGCGACCAGCGCTACTGAACAATCAGATGATGCAGCTGGCGGAGTTGCATAGGATGTCCGGTTTGGCCATGAAGGACATCATAGTCCGGCTATGGCCAGCCGGACCCATTCTGAGCAGCTACTTCGGCCTGGTAAAATGACTCGGCAACGCCTTACCCCGAGTAGAGGCGGTGAAGCGCTCGGCATGCATAGAGGGTGCACGGATGGCCTTTGCCCATGTCAAGGTGCACTGGGCAAAGATGAAGGCCGCCGACGTGGCGGTTGAGGGTCCGCCCGGAGGCAAGGCCCACCATAAGCCAGAGCGCTATTTTGAGGATGTCCTTGAGGGTGCCCGTTTGATAGAGGGTCAATGCTCGAAGGATGTCATGTTCGAGTAAATGTATCCGGACAATGTATTATAAACCAAAGCTATGTAATATATTTTATGCATTTATCTGAACTATTTTCCTCCCGTGCGGCCATTTATATCCCTGAGAGTTTGCCAGTCGTCGGCTTCAGCCCCCACGTAGACACTACGAGGGTGTTCGGAATAGCATATGATCACACATTAACCCAATGTCTTGGTCCATAAAGGAGGTGTCAGTGCAGCGAACGAGGCAATCAGACTATGTGGCTTTACCACTCTCACTTAGCCATAGGAGTTTGACAATGGGGTTGTAAGATAGCCCCCGGTGCGTATGCGGCTGTCTGGATTTGGATGCCGTAAGCGCGTGACTGGAAAGAGCCAGTCCTTCGTGTAATACAGAAGAAATCGCTAGAGATTTAGTAAGTCACCGAATTGCTGACCAGCTCTCGCCGCGTCACGACAGTCAGTTTTCGGCTTTCTCTACTGAGGTGTTTAACCGGGCCAGCCGGAAACACAATCGCAGTAGTTCTCCCTTTACTACCTTAGCTGAGAACGGAACGTAAGGTAGCAAGCACAGGGGCTGGGCAACCCAACTATTGACCAAAGACGTGACTCAGAGCGATGCATATAATGCAGTATTCGGGACACCGAAGTGTACTCTGAGAGTGTTCGGACTTTCTATTGTTGAAGATATATATGGCTTAGATAGAGCCCCTGGCAATGTAAGTTGTACCAAGGTGTGTATGCCAATTTGGACGTGAAGTGGAAAAACAAATTAAAAAATAAGCCAATACCGGACAGGGTTGGGCGAAACTGCTTCCATTATAGTCTGATTGGTACGTCAAAACATATTTTTACAGAAGATGCGATAGGCATCACGACTATTTTACATGTCGAGGGCAAGGGAAAGTTGTATACAGGTCCGAAAGATGATCTTGAAGATCATTTGGATACTCTGCCGCAAGTCTGCGCCGCTTTTTGCCTTGGTGTATGATCCTTTGAGAGGAGCAACAATTGAGTATGCATAAGGGGCCCAGAAGGAGGGCCCTTGTTACCACCAGAAATTGATGTGGGCTATAAAGAACCTGAAAAAGAAAAAGAAAAAGAAAAAGGTGGAACAATATGGAGGTCCGGATAGGGTCGAGCCGTATCGTGGACCTTATGTTTAGCATGCCTCCGCCCTTGCCCATGGTATTTTTAGCGCGTAGTTATGTACGCGCGGTACATATGCCGCTATCAGGCTGGGGCGTTGGCGGAGGCCGAATTACTAATCTAGCTCTGGAAGAGCCACACTATTGTTCTGCAGGGTAGGTCAGACTCGTTTAATAGTGTCCGGGGGCTTGACTGCCGGTGTAGTATTCGGCTTAGCGGGGCCACCCTGCACCTCGACTGCGAGGGCCACGGTATGCTCCTCTGTACGGAGGAGCGCTCCATGTTTCCATTGACTGTTATAACGCCACGTGGTCCAGGCATCTTGAGCTTTAGATAAGCGTAGTGCGGGACTGTGTTGAAATGAGCGAAAGCAGTTCGCCCGAGTAGTGTGTGGTAGCCACTGTGGAACGGGACGATGTCGAAGTTCAGGTCTTCGCTCTGGAAGTTATTCGGTGAGTCGAAGACTACTTCCAGCGTTATGGATCCTGTGAAACAGGCCTCTACACCGGGTATTACCCCTTTAAAGGTGGTTTTAGTGGGCTTGATTCTTGATGGATCAATGCCCATTTTACGGATGGTGTCCTGATAAAGCAGATTGAGACTGTTGCTGCCGTCCATAAGGACCCGCGAGAGGTGGAATCCGTCAATAATTGGATCGAGGACCAATGCAGCCGAACCTCCATGACGGATACTGGTCGGATGGTCTCTGCGATCAAAGGTGATCGGACAAGCAGACCACAGATTAAATTTTGGGGTGACTGGCTCTATGGCGTAGACGTCCCTTAATGTGTGCTTGCGCTCCCGCTTAGGGATATGAGTGACCTAGATCATGCTAACCGTTTTGACCTCGGGGGGAAATTTCTTCTGTCCCCCTGTGTTCGGTGGGCGAGGCTCTTCATCGTCGTCCTTACTGGGCGGCCCTTTCCCCTTGTGTTCGGCGTTGAGCTTGCCGGCCTGTTTAAAGACCCAACAATTTATGTTGGTATGATTGGCAGGCTTATCGGGGGTGCCATGAATCTGGCAGGGCCGATCAAGTATTCTGTCCAAACTAGATGGACCATCTTTGTTTCCTTTGAATGGCTTCTTCCATTGACCGGGTTTAGAGCCACTGAATCCAGCATTGACCGCCATGTCTTCGGTACCTTTGTTATTGCTTCGACGCTTGTGCTTGTTGCGTCGTGGCTTGCCATTGCCATCTCTGGCTTCGGAGGTGCCAGGGTCGCTGGTGCTATTGCTTCTACGAGCTAGCCGACTATCTTCTCCCGCGCAAAAACGGGTCATAAGTGCGGTAAGGGCTGCCATGGACTTCGGCTTTTCTTGGCCGAGGTGTGGGGCAAGCCACTCATCTCGGACGCTTTGTTTAAAGGCCGCGAGGGCTTCAGCGTACGGATAATCCACAATTTGGTTCTTTTTAATCAAGAACCTGGTCTAGAGTTTCCGGGCTGATTCTCCGGGTTGCCGGACTATGTGACTAAGGTCATCGGCGTCTGGAGGCCGAACATAGGTACCTGGAAGTTGTCTCTAAAAGTGTCCTCCAATTCTTCCCAACTGCCAATTGAGTTTTCTGGGAGGCTGTTTAACCAGTGCCGTGTTGGTCCCTTTAATTTTAGCGGGAGGTATTTGATGGCATGGAGATCATCGCCGCGGGCCATATGAATATGGAGAAGAAAATCCTTGATCCATACTGCGGGATCTGTAGTACCATCATATGATTCATCGGTGAAGCATAAGGGGTGTGCGGCGCCTCTGTATCGAGCGATGTCGCGGCGCAGTTCAGATGAAGTCTGAATGCGGTTTTCGGCTCGGGTGAGGTTGTGCCTGTCACGCCAGGCCCGATGGCCGTCTTTTCGCGCTGGAGCACGCCCCCTTGACCCATTGATTGATCTTGTCTGACCGGCTCTATTGTCCAGGTCCTTGCATAGGTCATAGGTATAGCCCGGGGCCGCTGCCTCCCTGCCTCGACGGCGGGGTGGCACGGGCTCGTGTTCGGCGTGAGTAGCCGGTCTGTCCCGTCCACGTGGTGGTCGGTCAGGTTCGTCAGCAGTTTCATGCTTTGGCGGTATTGGCTCAAGGGCCTCGTTGTCAAATTGAGGTAGTAGCCTGCACTTTGGGTAACTCTTAGCTGGGCGTTCGAGGCCGTATTCCTCGGCTGCCAGGACATTAGTCCATCTGTCATTGAGTATATCCTGTTCAGCTTGAAGCTGCTGCTGCTTCTTTTTCAGGCTTCTCGCAGTGGCGATTAGTCTGCGCTTAAAGCGCTCTTGCTCGAGGGGTTCCTCCGGCACGATGAAGTCTTCGTCGCCGAGGCTCACATCCTCTTCGCGGATCGGTAGGTAGTTACTGTCCTCCGAGTCCTCGTTACTGATTAGATCATCGGGGTTAACTTGCCCATCCTCCCAATCATCCTATTTGGATGTTGGGTCGACAGGGGCTTCGGGGTCTTCGGCATTCTCCGGAGTGTTATTGTCTTCGGTGCCGGTATTGCTGTCTTTTTCGCGACACGATTTTGAGCAGCGCCGCTGACGTCGACGCTTTGGAGGTGCTTCAGCAGGCTTGTCCTCAACCAGATCCTTCTTGCCGTCGTCTTCATCCTCTTTGGGTGTGTCCACCATGTACACGTCGTATGTGGAGGTGGCCGTACAACGTCCGGTAAATGGTGGGTTTTGGCCTTCTTCGTATCCGGCATCATCGTCCATGCCGTCGATGTCTTCGGAGGCATAGTCCAGCATGTTGGTTAGATCTTCGACAGTGGCTATGAAGTGGGTGGTGGGTGGGACGTAAAATTCCCCGCTCTCAGCCCCTAGTCCGGGCTGGGCGTAATTCGGAAGCGACTCCTCTGTAATGGTGAGGGATCGCATTAAGTCCAGAGCCTCGTTTAGGAGCGAGGTTTGGACAGAGAAGTGAGAGTCTGCAAGGCTGACCGGGGTGAGAGCCTCCTGGCCGTGCCACTTTTGAGTCAGAATTAAAACCACTTGAAGAACCAGAATCAGAAGAATGTGGAATGGTCGAGGCGGAAGCAGGTGCAGCAGTCTTGGTTTTGAGGGGCTTCAAAGGATGTGCATGTGGCTTGTAGATACGGGTGCTGGCAGTGTCTCTGATTTCATCATCATGATTGACAAACAGCAGATCCGTTGAAGCAGAATGCTGTGGGAGCTGTAGAGTTTGTCTTCGGACACGCGGGACTGCAAGCAAGTCCAGATAATCATAATCTTTGAAGAGGCCCTTCTTGGCTAGATCCTTGCGAAAGAAATGCCTTCTCAGCAAGGCCCATGATCTCTTCCTCGCATCCTTCTCATGCAGAAGGATTTGCCTGATGTGGTTATGAAGTAGATTCAGCTTAGCCAGCAATTCCAACTTTTCCTTCCTATCCATCCTGATATGCCTTTCCAAAGTCTGCTGTGTGCGAATGCAAATTTCATACAGTGATGGATTTTCCTCTCGAGGAACTTCAACCTTGGCTTCTTTGACCTTTGGTGCATTCTCAGATGTTGAAGCATTTGCATTCATATCAACAGGTTCCTTCCCCTTTCTGTGTTCCTTCACGATGCGCAGAGTGCCACGGACAGGTGGCATGAATACTTTTGGTGCATAGGCCCAGAAGATTTTTTTTTTCATTTGTAAGCTGCTCAATGGCATACATGATCCAAGGAGCATAGGGCTTGAGCGACTGGGGGTTGTCTGTAGCACATGCCAGATTTGGAATAAAAAGATCAGGAATGTCGAATTTGATTCCCTGAGAGATTGACACCAAAGTATTTCCCACGATGCCTTTGATGGAGTTGGGCCGATTGGTTGGCGTAATGGTATTGCACAGAATGTGGGATAGCACTTTGTTGTTGTAGGCCAACTTCTTCGGGTCAACATCGATGCATTCATCGCCCACCAATGTGGGATCCATTAGGAAATGGAGTTGAGCATCTGATACTTCCCAAAAATGCAGTCTATGTTCCCTATCATTTTCAAATTCGCATTGAGGCAAATTGATCAGGGCCAGAAAATGATCTACTGAGCATTTGATTCTCTCTCTGCCTGTCATCCATTTGAGCGTCCAAGTTGAGGTGTTTTCCATCTGCCCTGTGATGTACAACGTGGCGTAGAACTGAAGGATAATCTGTTTGTTCCAGCCAAGATTGAAGCGCATGAAACTCTTCAGAAGTGCATGCTCAATATGGCCAAGGGTGTTGTGGAAGTAGGGCATTCCTTCGAGATTGGCAAAGTTCAGCATCTTGTGATTGAAAACCCTATGCTTCCCAAACAAGATCCGAGCATAATATATTGCCTGCTCCTCTGTCCAGAACCTCGGTGATAGAGATGTTCTTTCTCCTTCATAAGGGCTCACCCCAAAGAATGCAAGCTTCGCTGAGTGAAGTTGCTCATTGAAAGCTGGGCCATGAGGGCATACTCATATGAAAACAGCGAAATGGATTCTTGAGGATTTTTCTGATAAACTTCTTCACTGATTTCCATCGGCTGAACATCATCAGCTGCAGATGCGTTTTCATCAGAGGGCTGAACTGGGGCATGAGGTACGATATCCTTCTCTGAAGCAGATGGCATGGGATCATCTGACCGTTGATCATTTTTCTTCGCTGGAACTCCTTTAGCGGCTTTCTCAGACTCAGGCTCAAGGGCATTTTCTTTCGATGACTCACCGATTGGTGGTGGTGGAACAAAAACTTCTTCAACATCTTTTCTTTCAGCTTCAGACTTTGCTTCCCTGCTCATCTTCTCCAGAAGCTTCTTGTCATCGACAACTTGATTGAGTTCTTTGGTGATTTCTTTCAGATCAGTGAAGTGCTTTGCTACCATCTTCTGGCAGACCCAAATTACCCAACTTAGCTGGATTGGCATCATAGGAGGCACCTTCAATGATGTCGAATATCATCTCAAAATCATATTCCTCTATGGAAGCAGGAATGATTTTCTTTGCCTTCTTGGCGGAAACAACATCTTTTTCATCAGTGACCAGCTTTCTCTTGGCAGTTGGCGCAGCAGAACCCGAAGGTTTATCAGAGGGAACACGCACAAGCCTTGGTGAAGATCTCACAGGCGGTGACTTCTTGGTAGGTGATGGAGTGTGATATGGCTTATCGAGCAACACTCATTGATCGTACATGGGAATTTCATCGCCATCATTGTCATCAGAGGATTCCTCATCAGACGAGGCAGATGCAAACTTTTTGGACTTACTCACAACTGACTTCTTCTTCGAAGCTCGAGGAGAAACTGACTTCCTCTTCTTCTTCTCTTTTCGGGCAGACGCCCTTTCCTTCTTCTCAATCACATCCTGTTGAGTCAGCTCAACATTCTGCTGCTCAACTTGGTTCTTATTCGCAAGTCTAGCCTCATGCTTAGCCTTTGCCTTTTCCCTCTTTGCAACTTCTTTGGGAAAATCAGCTATGGTTTTCAAAGAATCGGCATGAGCGTTGGGAGGTGGTGCTGGCCTTAATTTTTCATCTTCTTGCCCTAGGCATCTCTCTGCAATGCAATCATTCCAGCGTGGAGTGAAACCAAACAAAATCTGAGTAGTTGAACCATTTCTTCGCCCAGTGTCGGCGAATCTTTTGCAATCTAGTGTTCCTGTCTAGAGCTGTTTCCACACCTGGTGGAGTCCTGTATGTTTCTTGATCTGACATTTCAGCTGTTGTATTTCTTTCTCTTCCGCGGCCACCCTTCTTGGGATTTCCATCTGAGAACATGGTCTTGGAATCTGTGACTAGCTCATCTTCCGGCTGACTGTGAGTAGAGGGAATATCATCATCAGTAGTTTTTGATTCGGCCTTCTTCTTCGGCGCTCTTGGTGGCTTGGTTGATTTTCTCTCGACCACTTTTGCCTTGCCAGCCACTCTTGGTCGCTGAGGGATTTCTTCCTCGGAACCAGAATGCTCATCCGAACTATTTTCCATGACCACTCCTGAGGTAAAACACAAGAGCAAAACAAAACAAAAACGAGGTCACAAGCATGCACAGAGGAAATTTTAACTCAAAACATACGGTTTTACAGGAAGAGCAAATGGATTCAAGTCATGCACTGGTAAGATATCATCGAGTAAATTCCAGTATGCCTAGTGATGACATAACTGAACCTCTAATCTTTCGAAGTGCATGCACAGTGAATCCTAGATCCAAAGGACATGTACGAGGAACAACTACAAACCATATTGAAGGAAATATGCCCTAGAGGCAATAATAAAGTTGTTATTTTATATTTCCTTATTCATGATAGATGTTTATTATTCATGCTAGAATTGTATTGATCGGAAACCTAAATACATGTGTGAATATATAGACAAACATTGTGTCCCTAGTAAGCCTCTACTTAACTAGCTCGTTGATCAAAGATGGTTAAGGTTTCCTAACCATGGACATGAGTTGTCATTTGATAACGGGATCACATCATTAAGAGAATGATGTGATGGACATGACCCATCCGTTAGCTTAGCATATTGATCGTTCAGTTTTATTACTATTGCTTTCTTCATGTCAAATACATATTCCTTCGACTATGAGATTATGCAACTCCCGAATGCCGGAGGAACACCTTGTGTACTATCAAACGTCACAGCGTAACTGGGTGATTATAAAGATGCTCTACAGGTGTTGCCAAAGGTGTTTGTTGGGTTGGCATAGATCGAGATTAGGATTTGTCACTCCTAGTACCGCAGAGGTATCTCTGGGCCCTCTCGGTAATGCACAACACAATAAGCCTTGCAAGCAATGTGACTAATGAGTTAGTTGCGGGATGATGCATTACGGAATGAGTAAAGAGACTTGCCGATAACGAGATTGAACTAGGTATGAGGATACCGACGACTGAATCTCGGGCAAGTAACATACTGATGACAAAGGGAATGACGTATGTTGTCATTGCGGTTTGACCGATAAAGATCTTCATAGAATATGTAGGAACCAATATTAGCGTCCAGGTTCTGCTGTTGGTTATTGACCGGAGAGGTGTCTCGGTCATGTCTACATAGTTCTCGAACCCGTAGGGTCCGCACGCTTAACGTTTGATGACGATTTTGTATTATGAGTTATGTGTTTTGGTGACTGAAGATTGTTCGGAGTCCCAGATGAGATCACAGACATGACGAGGAGTCTCGAGATGGTTGAGAGGTAAAGATTGATATATTGGATGATAGTGTTCGGGCACCGGAATGGTTTCAGAGCGTTTCAGATATTTATCGGAATACCGAGGGGTTACCGGAACCTCCTGGGGAAAGTAATGGGCCACAATGGGCCATAGGGGAGAGATAGGGAAGCCCACAAGGGGTGGCACCCCCCACCCATGGGCTGCCCGAATTGGACAAGGGGAAGGGGGCGCATCCCCCCTTTCCTTCCCCCCTCTCCCTCTCCTTCCCCCTTTCCACCTCCAAGAGAAGGAAGGGGGGGGGGCGACTTGAACTAGGAGTCCTAGTCGGTTTCCCCCCATGGCGTGCCCACTAGGGCCAGTGACCTCCTCCCCTCCTCCTTTATATACGGGGGCAGGGGGCACCCCATAACACATTAGTTATTCTCTTAGCCGTGTGGGGTGCCCCCCTCCAAAGTTTACTCCTTCGGTCATAGCGTCGTAGTGCTTAGGCAAAACCCTGCACAGATCACATCACCATCACCGTCACCACGCCATCGTGCTGACGAAACTCTCCCTCGACACTTTGTTGGATCAAGAGTTCGAGGGACGTCATCGAGCTGAACGTGTGCAGAACTCGGAGGTGCCGTACGTTCGGTGCTTGATCGGCTGGATCGCGAAGACATTTGACTACATCAACCGCGTTAAGCTAACGCTTCCGCTTTCGGTCTACGAGGGTACGTGGACACACTCTCCCCCTCTCGTAGCCATGCATCTCCTAGATAGCTCTTGCGTGATCGTATGATTTTTTTTTAAATTGCAGGCTACGTTCCCCAACAGTGGCATCTGAGCCAGGTCTATGCGTAGATGATATGCACGAGTAGAACACAAAGAGTTGTAGGCGGTGATCATCATACTGCTTACCACCAATGTCATTTTTTGATTCGGCGGTATTGTTGGATGAAGCGGCCCAGACCAACCTTACATGACCATGTTCATGACACCGGTTCCACCGACAGACATGCAACTAGTTTTGCATAAAGGTGGCTGGCGGGTGTGTGTATCTCCAACTTTAGTTGAATCGAATTTGACTGCGGCCGGTCCTTGTTGAAGGTTAAAGAAGCAAACTTGATAAATCACTGTTGTAGTTTTGATGCGTAGGTAAGAACAGTTCTTACTAGAAGCCCATAGCAGCCACGTAAAACATGCAACAACAAAGTAGAGGACGTCTAACTTGTTTTTGCAGGGCATGTTGGGATGTGATATGGTCAAGACATGATGTGATATACGTTATTGTATGAGATGATCATGTTTTGTAAAAGTTATCGGCAACTGGCAGGAGCCTTATGGTTGTCGCTTTTTTGTATGAAATGCAAACGCCACGTAATTGCTTTATTTATCACTATGCGTTAGCGATAGTTGTAGAAGCAATTGTTGGCGAGATGACAATGACGCTACGATGGAGATCAAGGTGTCAAGCCGGTGACGATGGAAATCATGACGGTGCTTTGGAGATGGAGATCAAAGGCACAAGATGATGATGGCCATATCATGTCACATATTTTGATTGCATGTGATGTTTATCTTTTATGCATCTTATTTTGCTTAGTACGGCGGTACCATTATAAGATGACCGTCGGTGTCAAAACCGGCGGATCTCGGGTAGGGGGTCCCGAACTGTGCGTCTAAGGTCGATGGTAACAGGAGACAGGGGACACGATGTTTACCCAGGTTCGGGCCCTCTCTATGGAGGTAATACCCTACTTCCTGCTCGACTGATCTTGATGAATATGAGTATTACAAGAGTTGATCTACCACGAGATCGTAATGGCTAAACCCTAGAAGTCTAGACTATGGTAATGAGTCTGATGATTAATGTCATAATGATCTATCGACTAGCCTAGCCTTGGCTTATATAATGCACCAGAGGCCTAGGATAACAAGAGTCCTAGCCGAATATGTTGGTGGAGAGGAGTCCTTGTCTTGATCACTAAGTCTTGTGGAATACTCCTTGTATGCGGCATGGTCTTCCCGAAGCGGCCCATGAGTGAACCGCCATGGGGGTCCTCGGCCCGATCCACCTAGCCGGGAGACGATGTGGTGAGTACCCCCTAGTCCAGGACACCGTCAATGACCCCTCACTAAAATTTCAAGGTATAAGTGTTCTCCCTGAGTATGCACCGTTGCGACAGTTCATCGTGCTGAGACACCACGTGATGATCGGGTGTGATAGGCTCTATGTTCATATACAACGGGTGCAAGACAGTTTTGCACGTGCGGAATACTCGGGTTAAACTTGACGAGCCTAGCATGTACAGACATGGCCTCGGAACACTGGAGACCGAAAGGTCGAACCTGAATCATATAGTAGATATGATCAACATAGAGATATTCACCATAGAAAACTACTCCATCTCACGTGATGATCGGACATGGTTTAGTTGATATGGATCACATCATCATTTAGATGACTTGAGGGATGTCTATCTAAGTGGGAGTTCTTAAGTAATATGATTAATTAAACTTAATTTATCATGAACTTTGTCCTGATAGTAATTGCATATCTATGTTGTAGATCAATAGCTCGCGTATAGCTCCCCTGCTTTATTTTTGATATGTTCCTAGAGAAAACTAAGTCGAAAGATGATAGTAGCAATGATGCGGACTAGGTCCGTGATATGAGAATTATCTTCATTACTGCACAGAATAATTATGTCCTTGATGCACCACTAGGTTACAAACCTGTTGCAGGAGTAGATGCAGACGTTATGAACATTTTGCAAGCTTGGTATGATGACTACTTGATAGTTTAGTGCACCATGTTTTACGGCTTAGAACCGGGACTTCAAAAATGTTTTGAACGCCATGGAGCATATGAGATGTTCCAAGAACGGAAATTGGTATTTCAGACTCATGCCCGTGTCGAGAGGTATGAGACCTCTAACAAGTACTTTGCCTACAAGATGGAGGAGAATAGCTTAGCTAGTGAGCATGTGCTCAGAATGTCTGGGTACTACAATCGCTTGAATCAAGTGGGAGTTAATCTTCCAGATAAGACAGTGATTGACAGAGTTCTCTAGTCACTATCACCAAGTTACTAGAACTTTGTGATGAACTATAATATGCAAGGGATGACGAAAACGATTCCCAAGTTCTTCGTGATGTTGAAATCAGCGAAGGTAGAAATCAAGAAATAGCATCAAGTGTTGATGGTTAACAAGCCCACTAGTTTCAAGAAAAAAGGCAAGGGAAGGAAAGGAAAATTTGAAAAAGAATGGCAAGAAAGTTGCCACTCCCATGAAGAAGCCCAAAGCTAGACCCAAGCCTGAAACCGAGTGCTTCTACTGCAAGAAAATAGTCACTGGAAGTGGAACTGCCCTAGATACTTGGCGGATAAGAAGGATGACAAAGTGAACGAAGGTATATTTGATATACATGTTATTGATGTGTACTTTACTAGTGTTTATAGCAACCCCTCGGTATTTGATATTGGTTTAGTTGCTAAGAGTAGTAACTCGAAACAGGAGTTGTAAAATAAACAGAGACTAGTTAAGGGCGAGGTGACGATGTGTGTTGGAAGTGATTCCAAGGTTGATAAGATCACCATCGCACGCTCCCTTTACCTTCGGGATTAGTGTTGAACCTAAAATAAATTTTATTTGGTGTTTGCGTTGAGCATGAATATGATTGGATCATGTTCATTGCAATGCGGTTATTCATTTAAGTCAAAGAATAATTGTTGTTCTATTTACATGAACAAAACCTTCTATGGTCATACACTCAATATAAATGGTTTACTGAATCTCGATCGTGGTGATACACATATTAATAATATTGATGCCAAAAGATGCAAAGTTGATAATGATAGTGCAACATATTTGTGGCACTGCCGTTTAGGTCATATTGGTGTAAAGCGCATGAAGAAACTCCATGCGGATGGACTTTTAGAATCACTTGATTATGAATCATTTGATGCTTGCGAACCATGCCTCATGGGCAGGATGACTAAAACTCCGTTCTCCGGAACAATGGAGCGAGCTACTGACTTATTGGAAATAATACATACCGATGTATGCGGTCCGATGAATGTTGAGGCTCGCGGCGGGTATCGTTATTTTCTGAACTTCACAGATGATTTGAGCAGATATGGGTATATCTACTTAATGAAAAGTCTTAAACATTTGAAAAGTTCAAAGAATTTCAGAGTGAAGTGGAAAATCATCGTAACAAGAAAATAAAGTTTCTACAATCTGTTTGCGGAGGTGAATATTTGAGTTACGAGTTTGGCCTTCATTTAAAACAATGTGGAATAGTTTCACAACTCACGCCACTTGGAACACCACAGCGTAATGGTGTGTCCGAACGTCGTAACCGTACTTTATTAGATATGGTGCGATCTATGATGTCTCTTACCGATTTACCACTATCGTTTTTGGGTTATGCATTAGAGACAGGTGCATTCACGTTAAATAGGGCACCGTCTAAACCCATTGAGATGACACCGTATGAACTGTGGTTTAGCAAGAAACCTAAGCTGCCGTTTCTTAAAGTTTGGGGTTGCGACACTTATGTCAGAGGGCTTCAGCCTGATAAGCTCGAACCCAAATCAGAGAAGTGCATCTTCATAGGATACCTTAAGGAAACAATTGGGTACACCTTCTACCACAGATCTGAAGGCAAGATCTTTGTTGCCAAGAATGGAACCTTTCTAGAGAAGGAGTTTCTCTCGAAAGAAGTGAGTCGGAGGAAAGTAGAACTTGATGAGGTAATTGTACCTTCTCTCAATTAGGAAAGTAGCACATCAGAGAAATCCGTTCCCGTGATGCCTACACCAACTAGAGAGGAAGTTAATGATGATGATCATGAAACTTCAGATCAAGTTACTACTAGACCTCGTAGGTCAAACACAGCACGTTCCGCACCAGAGTGGTCCGGTAATCCTGTTCCGGAAGTCATGTTACTAGACCATGACGAACCTACGAACTATGAAGAAGCTATGATGAGCCCGGATTCCGATAAATGACTTGAGGCCATGAAATCTGAGATATGATCCATATATAAGAACAAAGTGTGGACTTTGGTGGACTTTCCCGATGATCAGCAAGCCATTGAGAATAAATGGTCTTCAAGAGGAAGACAGACGCTGATGGTAGTGTTACTATCTACAAAGCTTGAACTGTTGCAAAATGTTTTCGACAAGTTCAAGGTGTTGACTACGATGAGATTTTCTCACTCGTAGCAATGCTCAAGTCTGTCCGAATCATGTTAGCAATTGCCACATTTTATGAAATCTGGCAAATGGATATCAAAAGTACATTCCTTAATGGATTTATTAAAGAAGAGTTGTATATGATGCAACTAGAAGGTTTTGTCAATCCTAAAGATGCAAACAAAAATGTGCAAGCTCCAGTGATCCATCTATGGACTGGTGCAAGCATCTCGGAGTTGGAATATACGCTTTGGTGAGTTGATCAAAGCATATAGTTTTATACACACTTGCGGTGAAGCCTGTATTTACAAGAAAGTGAGTGGGAGCACTACAACTTTTCTGATAAGTATATGTAAATGACATATTGTCGATCGGAAATGATGTAGAATTTTCTGGAAATCATAAAGGAGTGTTCGAAAGGAGTTTTCCAAAGAAAGACCTCAGTAAAGCGGCTTACATATTGGGCGTCAAGATCTATAGAGATAGATCAAGACGCCTGCTAAGATTTTTCAATGAGTACATACCTTGACAAGATTTTTTAAGGAGTTCAAAATGGATCAGTCAAAGAAAGAGTTCTAGCATGTATTGTAAGGTGTGAAGTTGAGTAAGACTCAAAGCCCGACCACGGCAGAAGATAGAGAGAGAATGAAAGTCATTCCCTATGCCTCAGCCAGAGGTTCTATAAAGTATGCCATGCTGTGTAACAAACCTATTGTGTACCTTGCTGTCGGGGGTGTCGTGCGACATATGCCAAAGGATGGCTTACCATGGAGGGATCTAATAATACGTCGCCGGCGCCTGGAAACGGGATAAGGCGCAAAGATGCCCGCCGACGAATCTTACCCAGGTTCGGGGCTGTCATTGGATATAACACCCCTAATCCTGCTCTGCGGGGTCTCCGCGTGATCACTCAAGCAACAATGGTGGCTACAAGCTTGTCCCTTGAGCTGTTTCTCTAGAGGGGGAAGAAGAGCAAGGCTAGCCCTAGCTTCCTCTCTCTATGTGTGTGTGGGCGGACTAAGGTCTGAACCCTTTGCATGGGTGCCCTGGGGGGCTTATATAGGCCTACCCCCCAAGGGTACAAAGGTAATATGACTGGGTGTAGGACCCGGTTGTCAGTGTCTGTGGTTGCTGGCTTCTCCGCCGGCCGCTGGGGCCCGCCGCCTGGTGGGTCCCGCCGGCTGTCTCGTACTTGGCCGACAGGCCGCGCCCGCCGCTGGCGGGTCCTGCCGACTGCTTAGTACTGTGGCAATGCCACTGATGATGTGTGCTTTGTCGGGGGACGCGTGGCTACAGTACCGCCGCCTGGCGAGCATTCACTGTAGCCACTCGCCGTCTCTTCTGATTAATGGCGCACAAACTTTGAGGGAGGAGGAGAGCCGCCTGCTAGGAATCGGCCTCCCCCACACTGACTGGTCGGGGCTCGCCGCCTTCTGGCTTCTCATAGACAGGTAGGGCCCACCGCCTGCAGGCCGTACCGACAGTTCGTAGTGGGGGCATGGCCTTCCCCGTTATGGGTGATGTCATGGGCTGCATGGCAACAGTGACGCGCCGGACGGGGGATGTCTGCCCAGTACGCCGCACTGTGGCCACGCTCTGCCCTGGATTCGGGGGTGGCAGGCTGCACTGTAGCCACGCCCCGTCTCGTCGTCATAATGTGGTGCAAACTTCAAGGGGCGGAGGGGGGCCACCTCCTGGGGGCCGGCCTCTCTGAAGGCCGCCTGGTAGGAGTCGGCCCACCTCAAGGTGGTCTTCTGGGAACTGCCGCCCTCGAGCGGCCGGCTGGCCGCTTGGACCAGCCGGCCCTGAGAAGGCGACTCTTTGTCTTCGAGGCTTGAGGGGAGCAGCCAGCCCCGATGTCTTGAATCTTCATGGGGAGCGGACGAGGCTACCCGTGGTCATTTACTCCGACAGTAGTCTCCGAAGCTAGTGGGGCGTCGTGGCTGAAGAGGCGAGGAGCCTCAGCAACTTCCTACTCCAAGTGGTTTGATTTATCTTGCTTCGTCTGTCTTCTGGAGCGCTGATGTCTACTACGCAACCTTCTTCTTGTAGACGTTGTTGGGCCTCCAAGTGCAGAGGTTTGTAGGACAGTAGCAAATTTCCCTCAAGTGGATGACCTAAGGTTTATCAATCCGTGGGAGGCGTAGGATGAAGATGGTCTCTCTCAAACAACCCTGCAACCAAATAACAAAGAGTCTCTTGTGTCCCCAACACACCCAATACAATGGTAAATTGTATAGGTGCACTAGTTCGGCCAAGAGATGGTGATACAAGTGCAATATGGATGGTAGATATAGGTTTTTGTAATCTGAAAATATAAAAACAGCAAGGTAACTAATGACAAAAGTGAGCACAAACGGTATTGCAATGCTAGGAAACAAGGCCTAGGGTTCATACTTTCACTAGTGCAAGTTCTCTCAACAATAATAACATAATTGGATCATATAACTATCCCTCAACATGCAATAAAGAGTCACTCCAAAGTCACTAATAGCGGAGAACAAACGAAGAGATTATGGTAGGGTTCGAAACCACCTCAAAGTTATTCTTTCCAATCAATCTGTTGGGCTATTCCTATAAGTGTCACTGACAACCCTAGAGTTCGTACTAGAATAACACCTTAAGACACAAATCAACCAAAATCCTAATGTCACCTAGATACTCCAATGTCACCTCAAGTATCCGTGGGTATGATTATACGATATGCATCACACAATCTCAAATTCATCTATTCAACTAGCACATAGAACCTCAAAGAGTGCCCCAAAGTTTCCACCGGAGAATCAAGATGAAAACGTGTGCCAACCCCTATGCATAGGTTCATGGGCGGAACCCGCAAGTTGATCACCAAAACATACATCAAGTGAATCACGTGATATCCCATTGTCACCACAGATACGCACGGCAAGGCATACATCAAGTGTTCTCAAATCATTAAAGACTCAATCCGATAAGATAACTTCAAAGGGAAAATTCAATCCATTACAAGAGAGTAGAGGGGGAGAAACATCATAAGATCCAACTATAATAGCAAAGCTCGCGATACATCAAGATCGTGCCAAATCAAGAACACGAGAGAGAGAGAGATCAAACACATAGGTACTGGTACATACCCTCAGCCTCGAGGGTGAACTACTCCCTCCTCGTCATGGAGATCGCCGGGATGATGAAGATGGCCACCGGTGAGGGTTCCCCCCTCCAGCAGGGTGCCGGAACAGGGTCCCGATTGGTTTTTGGTGGCTACAGAGGCTTGCGGCGGCGGAACTCGCGATGTATTCTGTTTCCCGAAAGTTTTAGGGTATATGGGAATATATAGGTGAAAGAAGTACGTCAGGGGAGCCACGAGGGTGGAGGGCGCGCCTAGGGGGGTGGGCGCGCCCCCTACCTCGTGCCTTCCTCGTTGCTTTCCTGACGTGCACTCCAAGTCTCCCGGGTTGCTTTCTTTCCAAAAATAACTTCTCTAGAAGGTTTCATTCCGTTTCGACTCCATTTGATATTCCTTTTCTTCGAAACACTGAAACAAGGGAAAAAACAGGAACTGGCACTGGGCTCTGGGTTAATGGGTTAGTCCCAAAAATAATATAAAAGTGCATAATAAAGCCCATAAACATCCAAAACAGATAATATAATAGCATGGAACAATAAAAAATTATAGATACGTTGGAGACGTATCAAGCGCCGACTGCTAGGAGCCGGCCGTGGCGAGGCAGGCCGCGTGATGATTTTGAAATGTTGCGGCGGGAGCCCGATGACGCGCCAGCCAGGCGCCAGGCTTGCCGTCCACTGCCTGCGTTCCACGCGGCGCTAGCCAGCCGGGCCGGCCTGCCAGCCCACGCGTGCCATGAGACGTTGCCGCAGGCGGGGGCCCGCCACTACTGGGCCTCGGCGCGCGCGCAGATCCGGTGCGGCCGATGCGCACGGTTAAGATTCCATGGCGCAATTACTTCGTGTCGTTACCGCGTGGTAAATGCGGGGTCGTGGGGTCGCGGGCACAGTTAATCCCACGATCCCCACGCCCCGTCACCTTGGCTTCGCAGGCAGGGGCTATAAGTAGGGGAGGAGGGGAGCGGCGCTAGCACGCGGGCCCTCCTCCCCTTTCGCCATTTTCTTCCTCCTCTTCTCCTTCGCTGCCGCCACACTCCCGCACCGTGCGGAAGTGCTGCCACGGCTTGTGGTCACCGAGCCCATCCTCTCCGCCGCGCCGTTGCTTCGCCGCAGGCTTGCGCACTCATCGCGGCGCCACGCCTCCGTTGAAATCAAGCTCCCATTGCGCGCGAGGGGGCCGGTGACTGGGACGGCTCGAACGTCCTCGAAGACCACATCACTTTCCTCCGCAAACACGTGGCGGCTGCCCGGCGAGGGCTACGTTCGGGCACGCGTTCCGCCCGCGAAGGAGATTTCGCCGGCGCCGGAGGATGGTGAACGGGTCATCTTTCGGTCGCACTTCCTTCGCGGCTTCGACTTGCCGGCGAGCGGCTTCCTTCGTTCTTTCTTCAATTCTACCGAGTCCAGCCGCACCACCTCACACCAAACACGGTGGTGCTGCTGTCGGCCTTCGTCACACTCTGTGAAGGTTACCTCGGCATTCTCCCCACTCTCGAGCTCCGGGGAATTCTTCTACACCAAGCTCGACACCGCCGCCAAGAACGAGGCGGCTCAGTGCGGAGTCTTCATCGCGGTGTGGCGCCCGAGTGCTGGGAATTGCTTCCCGGCCGTCAGCTTGACGCAGTCGGTCAAGCTGTGGCAGAAATCATACTTCTACGTCAAGAACGTCAACCCGGCGATCGAATTCGTGAACCTGCCGGCTTATGAAGCCGGCCCGCCGGCTGAGCCCCGCACCAACTGGACCTTCAAGCCGAAGACGCTGTCGGCCGCCTCCGCTGCCTTCGTCGCCCATCTCATGGTGATGACAGAGTCAGAGGGCCTCAAAGCCTCGGCCTTGCTGACCGCCTTTGTGGAGCACCGGGTTCACCCTCTTCAAGGCCAGCCTCATCTAATCAGGCGGATGAGCGGGAATCGAGACCCGTGCCGGATGTCCACCAGGGAGATGCCGGCCGTGGAGGTGGCCCGCCTGGTGAACGAGATCTCAAACTGCAAACTCTCGGAGTCGGAGTGGCAGTTCGGCAAGCGACCGTATTCCCACGCACACCCGCCGCCTGTGGTAAGCTCTTAATTCTTTTTTCTCTTTTGTCTGTCGGGTTCTGCTTTGCCGCCTGATCAGTCGGTCACGATGCAGCTCCTCACGACCCAGTCGGCAGCCGACGCCCTGGAGCAGGGCCAGGAGTACCTGCCGGACCGATCTATGAGTGATGCGGACGACCCCGACTTGGGGGCGGCCGCCATGGAGGAAGAGTGCGGTGGCGATGGAGCAGGCGGCTCCGGAGGAGGAGGCGGCCTTGAGGGCTGGCCAGACGACAACGAGGAGGAGCACGCGCTGCGCCGCCCGCCGGTCGCCAGCAGGGCGGGGGCGAGCTCTTCAGCAGCGCCGACTGCACCAGGCGGCGCACCAAAGCGCCGAGCCGGCTCGCAGCTGCAAGGCAGCCGACCGAAAAAACCCAAGGGCCTGGCCGCATCGACCAGGCGGGAGGAGGCCGCCACGAAGGCGACCCAGTTCTAGAGGGCCCCGAAGTAGCCGCCGACGGTGTCCGCGTAAAAAGCTTGTCTTTTCTTGTGTTTTCCTTTGTCTTTTTTGCAAACTCCCTCTAAGTTCTTCTTGTCTTGCTTGAACAGAGCACCGCTCTCCCTTGAGCGGTCAGCCTCTGCTTCCATCATCGGGGGGACGGAGGGCTCTGCCAACACCCGCCGCATAGACCCGCTCGCCGACCTTCGGGAGGCGACAGAGAAGAACGTGCGGGAGGCGCGCGAGGAGCAGGAGGAGGCGGAACGGCAGAGGGAGGTGGCCAAGGCGGCGCAGGAGGAGGCGGACGCGGCGGCCAAGGCCCAAGCTGACGCCGCGGCCAAGGCCCAGGCGGACGTTGCAGCCAAGGCCTGAGCAGACGCGGCTGCCAAGGCGCAAGCGGAGGAAGCCGCACGTGACCGGACTCCGCAGCTTATCACCCCCCTGCGCTCCGTGCCGCCGGCACAAGAGATCCCGACGCTGACTGGAGGAGCCGGCAATGAGCAGCCGGTCATGGAGAGGGAAGGGGGCGATGCTGCCACCTTGAGGACGGAGGTGCCTCAGCAAGCGTTGACTGCCGAGGTCCAGGGCAGTCGGCCTGGTGTGCTGCCAACGCCTCAAGTCGGCAGCGAGCTGGTGGTGGGGGCGACCCCCGTTGTTCGCACTCTAGCACGCCGGCGTGTGGCGAAGGCGACTTCGGCCCTGCAGCCTCAGGAGATCGGGGCGTCGAGCTCGTTGGCCCCAGAGGCGGAGTCCACTAGTGCCGCCTCACGAGAGTGGAGGCCTGGGGGTGGGACGAGCGTCCTGAACAAGGCTGCGCATGAAGTTCAGTCTCTGCTTCAGGCCCAAAGCACCGCCCTCCAGAACAACACGAAGACGTTCCTGGCGTCGCGAGCCGCCGTCTGGGTATGTTCCTTGACCACTTGTTTCTGATTCTTATAATTTTCTTGAATTCTTCTGTGGGGGCGCGCTAGCGCACCAACTGGGTGTAGCCCCCGAGTTCCGGGCCGGCTGCTGAGCAGGCGACTCGGAACTTAAAGGTAAGTTCCGAGTGCTAACCCTTTCTTTTCTTCTGTTGTCTTTTTTGCAGGATTACCACAACATCCGTGCGGCCACCTTCAACTCCCAGGTCCAGGAGCTAGCCAAGCGGACCACTGATTTGGCCGATATCCAGAGTAAGCACTCCGCTCTTCGTTCTCGCAGGGGCGCGCTAGTGCACCCGCGGGGTGTAGCCCCCGAGATCCGGGCCGACTGCTGAGCAGTCGGGTCGGATCTTCCGGCAACTACTTCTTTCTTTGTTGATTTGCTGATCGTCTTTTCTTTCTTGTCTTCTGCAGGAGCCAACGCCACCTTACGGCAGCAACCGGGCGAGGCTCAAACCGCGCTGCACGCCGAGGAGGAGGAGCGCATCAAGATGGAGCAAGAGCGCGACTGCCTGGCCAAGCAACTGGCGGACCAGCAATAGGCGGAGTTGCAGAAGCTTAAGGACGCGGAGGAGGCCCTCCAGGCCGAGTTCGAGACTCAGTGCTCGAACTGGGTCGAGAGGGAGAAGGCCTTGTCGGATAGCTACGGCGAGATCGAGGACATGCTCGATGGTGAGTTGTCCTTCTCTTTCTTCTGCCTGCCGAGTTGTCATATGAGCCGGCTTCCGGCTTCATACTTCTTTTTTCTTCTTGTGCAGAGTATTTTCCTGGTTACGCCGTTGCCACCAGCAAAACCGTCGAGGTTCGCCATGATGAGCGGAGGCTGGCTGGTGTGAAAATCACGGCCAACGCCCCTCGAACCCTCGCCGAGCAGCTGCTCGCCGTCCAAACTCGTCTCCAGCCGGCGCATCGGGCTCTCCGCCGTCTGCAGCGTGCCGGAGCCCAGGTAGTCTCCGCCCTCTGGCCGGGTGCTCCAATTCTGCACACCCCCAGTCAGACCTCTGACTGGTTAGAGGTGGCCATCGGTCGCATCGAGGCGTGAAAAGGCTCCTCCGCCCGGGCAGGTGCGTGGCGAGCCTTGGAGTTCATCAAGGGGTGGTACCCTGGGGTGAACCTAGCCCAGTTGGCCACTCTCCATGCTGAAGCCGGCGAAGAGTTGGAGGCGGTGGCGCCCGAGCTCTATCATCGCGCCGTGGCGATCGCCGAGTACACGGACACCAGTGTCTTCCTCCCCGAGCTAGATGAGGCGGGCGCCGAGGTGCCGCCCAACTGGTTCAAGCTGAACCCAGAAGATGGCGAGGACTCGGTGGAGGAGATCGCCTCCAGCGATGAAGGCGAGGAGGAGGAGGAGGATGAGGACGGTGAAGACGATGTGCCGGATGATGGCGATGACAGCCGGCCTCAGCCTGACCAAGTCTCGACCAACGACCAGCGCACCGGCGAGCCAACTGCTGCCGATGCTGACCAGGCTGAGACCCACCGGGTGGCCGCTCCACCACCCGTAGCCTTGACCTCCGCTGACCCCTCTGATCCGGCTGCTGCTCCTCTGGCCTAGGCGGCCAAGTTATCTTTTCTTTTCCTGTTTTGTAATCTCTTGAACAAAATTGTTAAGTTTGCGCAGTTCCACCCGCTTGGGGTGTATTCAAACTCTGTTGAATGCTGGCCAAGGGCCTTTTGCCATGTAAATTAGCTTTGCCGATTTCCGACTTGTCTTGCTTTTCTGCTCCTTTGGCTTTTTCCTTTGCCGCCTTTCCTTAGCTACCGTCTTGCCACACGGACAGCCGCTCTGCGGTCTGTGGCTGGGTCTGCCAGTGTTCTGGGAATGGGGGTCCCCAGACTTGCCTGCCTGCGGCCCTCAGCGTGGCTAAGCAGCAGGCCGTACGGCCCATCTTCATCAACAAGGCATCCAAGACCCTCGCGAGGGTCCAAGCTTCGCGAGGCGGACGACGCAAGACCTCCTCTGGAGTAGCCTAACCAGGCAGGCTCGCGAGGAGCGGAGATATCAAGGCGGGGAAAAACCTCACGAGGCCCTCGTGACGTGAGCCATGACGAACGACACCAGGCGGGCGCCAGCGCGCGCAGCGTCCTTATTTCCTCTTTGGTGCTAAGGAGGCCAGCGCAGGCGAAGAGTACCGAGGCATCAGGCAAAGGTTGCTATATTGGTGTAACAAGACCAAGACCAGGAGGACGGCAAGATGGAGGTCATCATGGAGCCCAAGACGGCGTCACCACCAGAGCTTTTCGCAGGCGTCGACCCCGCACCCCAGGCGGCGCGAGCGCCGCCAAACTCTGCCGGGCGCGGACAGTGCGGCTAGACGTCATCCACTCTCACCCCGCGGCAAGTACGAGCCATGGCAAGAGCGGCGAGTCATGCCGCAGCAATGGCGCCGCACTCATGGCGGGAGCAAGCAAACATGCGGGCGGCACTCACGGTGGCAAGGGAGCTGCTGTGATGCAGACTGATGGAGAGCGGCCGGGATACGCTGTTGGAGCGTGTTGCCGAGCTGCTGGACGCGGCGGCATCGGGAGCACCACCCTTCTGCTATCGACTTCCTCCTTAGGCTGCTGTAGGGCCGCGCGGTGAACCTCACCACATCCGCGCGCCATCAACTACGCCCGTGGGCTTCATCAACATTAGCACGGCCAACGGCGTAGTGGGCACCGATCCCCCCATGCCGCCCGCGACAAGCGCGAGCGCAAGCGTCGCCCTTCATGGTCCCAGCCGGATACCATGCTACAATCCTCAGGACGCCACCATGGGCCGATCAACATGGAGCGTGGGGCACCACGGCGAGGTGTTCAGGGTGACGGCCCCGGAAGCCTACGTGCCCCGCATGATGGACCAAGGGTACGCACCGGAGGACGATCCTGGCTCGTTCATTGGAGAAGATTGGGGAGAGGGGGCGCTAGGAGTCGAAGCTTTCCAAGAACCAACAGAGAACCACGACGACCGCGCTGGCAACGGCAACTACAGGGTACCGCTACTTTCTCAGGAACAGGCTTACGCTAACCATGGGCTATAGATGAATCAGGTTGCAACATCGATCGATGACCCTGGCACGACATCACACCTTCCAGCAAGGGAAACACGCTGTGGGCCGCCAGGAGGGAGCCAGGAGCAAGGCCCCTCCCCGCGCCGCGCGACGCCAGGCGACACCCGGAGGTAGGCCCTCTGCCGGGGAGGACTCGCCAACCCTTCCCCCGGCAGAGGACCTGTGGTTGCCGAGGGAACCGCTGGCGTCCTCTTTCCCTCCTTTGTGTTGTCCTGGTGACCGGTCGGATCAGAGGAGGTCAAGGGTGGCGCAAGGCAGGGCCCTCGTCTGGCGATATGAAGCAAGGCCGGTACCTGTGAAGAAGGCCTAGTGCCTGTGAAGCTCGCCGCCCGTGACACTCTCACGTAATAATGAGTTGGGGCTGTACACGCCCCGGAGTCTCAGGGGTGCCGACCTCAGGCCCTGGGGCTCCTTCCCACGCCTAGTGGCAGCACTTAGCTCTGCGCTGGTGAGAAGACTTGAAGACCAGAAGGCTGGACTAGGTGCCGGACGCGGCCTTTTGCTTTGGATCTCTCTCTCTGTAGCCTTGCTTTCTGGATCTGGATTTGAGTTGAAGCTGAGTTTTTATTGATGCGCGCGAGGGGAGCCTTTTCTTGTTCGAGCAGTTTCTTGCCTTCTAGATCTCGTTTTGTTTGGAACTCATGTCCATCGCCTTCCCCTCACGAGCTCCTCGCGAGCGGGACAGCGCGAAGCACGCACGCCAAGTGCACGCAAGCACTACAACTGGTGCTCGACTCTAGTGGGGCCCCTTCTGACGGGGCGACGAGCTCCGCAGGATTCTCATGAACTCGACGCGTCGCGACCCAGCTCAAAGCTGGCACTGACTAAGGTAAACCATGACAGAGAACTCGCACCCGGGTTCATGAACTCGCGAAGACACAAACTCGCATTGCATAGGAAAGTAAAAACTGCAGTTTCGCTTACATGAGGGGCTCCCCCTCTCAAAATGCTCTTACAAGTTTTCTAAGGGCCACACCCGAGTTTGTGCGCAGGATGAAATGACAGGAGAACAAGGGGCCAGCCAGAAATGTCGCTCACCGCATCACCCGCGGATGCGTCACTCGCGTCGTCGTCGTCTTCATCGGCATCGTCGCCGCCATCGGCGACGCCCCCGTCGCCGTCGTCAACCACGCCGCCTTCATCTGCGATGACCACCACCGCGTCATCCTCCGAAGTGAAGGCCCTGACCAACGCGTCCACATTGTCCTCGACCCAACGCACTAGGTCGCCCCGGACAGCCGTGGGTACGGGGGCGATGGCGGCGTCGAAATCAAAGTTGGGATCGACATTCAGGAGGTGGCTAAAGACACGGGAGAAAGCGCGCTCGAGCAGGCCACGCCCCCTTTCCTCCACAAGCTGGCGAGCTCTGGCAGATCGAGCCTCTAGGTGCGTCACCACCTTGGTGAAGAAGGTCAGGTGGCTGGCGTAATCATTCGAGTGAGGGGTCGGCGCCTCCACGTCGCAAATATGGCCCAGGGTGATGTTGGCCCTGTTCCGGAGATCCTGAAGCATAGGGGCATGCTCGCGCTCCAGCGTTCGTCGCTAGAGCACCTCCTCAGTGTTTTGCCTCGCGACGGCCTCTGCGTCATCAACCCGCCTCCGGAGGGAACGCAGCTTGGCGCAGGCGGAGGCCAAGTCCGCCTGCACCGTAGCCAGGGCGGCAGCCATGGCTTCCGCATGCCTCTCAGCCTCGTCCAACCTGGGCCTGAGGGCAGCGGCCCTGCCCTCATCCTCCATGCCTGCGAGCTTCAGCTTCAGGTCGTACCTACCCTCCAGGTCTGCACGAACCTCAACCACCCGACGATTCACCTCCTCCTCAACTCCGGCCTCGCGAGCCCCAACGACATCTTCTGCTTGAGCGACTTGACGTTCCCTCGTTTCCAGTCGCTCGAGCTCAAGGCTGCGCTCCACAGCTTCCAGGGCCAGTGTCTCACTGCGCTTCCGGACCTCCTCGTTCTCCGGGGGCGTCCCCCTCAGTGATGCAAGAGCGGCCCTGTGCGCCTCCACCTGCTGCTCAAGGGATGCGCTCCAGGCCTGGAGCTCCCACGCGCGTTCCTCCGCCGCCTCGCGACGGCGGTCAGCCTCGCGAGCCTCTTCCAAGGCTCGCTTCACGGGCTTCACGGGCGATCTTGAGGGACGCCTCGGCCTTCGCATTCTCAAGGTCGCGCTGGTAGCGACCGAGGTTGATGGCCACCCTCAGCTTGCGCTGCTCCTCCACCAGCCGGAGACCTTCGGCCTCAAGGCGCGAGTCAACACCCCCGAGCTCTTCACCGAGTCGGCTCATCGCGCCCATCGCCTCCTGGAAGAGCTCATGGTGAACCACGCTCCGCCCGCGCTCGAGCTCGAGCGCTCGACCCTCCTCGTCCTCCACCTCGGGGGCTGCGGGCGGGGCACCAAGCGGCGCGCCACCCCCCGGCAGGGGGCTGGCGCCGCCCCCGGCGCCAGCCAGTCCTCGCGAGGAGCCCGAGCTGACCGGGGCTCGCTACTTGAAGAGGAGCCGAAGATCGAAGCCAACAAATTGCCGTCCAAGACCAGCGGAAAAGCCTTGGGCACGCCTGCCAAGCTCCACGCCAAACCAGGAGGGAGGAACGACAAGGTCGCAGGTTCAGCGCGCCAAGAAGGCAGGAGTGCCCCTTCAACCAACCCTGCTCCATGGGCAACAAGCGGACTCGGAGTGCTCGAGGCCGGCGGAAGAGTTGAGGAAGAAGGAGGCCGTTTCTCAGGAGGCGCAGCCGCCTCGACGGAAGGAGCCCTGAAGGACTGACGTTAAGAGATGGAAAACAACGCACAAGGAGCTACAACGATGTGATACTTACACGTCAACGGCGATGTACTTCCTCCGCTTCAGTGGTCCAAAGATGTTACTGCCGCTGGGGGATCCTTTCCTCTTGCGGAGCTCCTCGAAGTCCACACAAAGACGACCGAAACGCTGGACGTGACGGCCGACGCGCAGCGGGGCCGAAGAAGAGCTCGGAAGGACATCTTCAGGGGTGCCCGGTTGCGGCAAACAGCCGGGCACCGTTTCACCGCGACCTCCCGAGGCTCCTGGAGCCTTGGCCTCGGGAGTCGCATGCTGCGTCTCCTCAGCAACGGACGCCTCAGAAGGGGGGTGGCAGGCTCCTGAGGACGATGCCCCAGGATCCCCACTCGGCACCTGCTCCTCGGCACTCGAGCCACTGGCCTCCGCCGGAGCTCGCCCACCTGCACCGTCGCTTGGGGCGAGCTCAGCACAAGGGGCAAGGAAGGGAACCACAATGATGGGGTTCTCACGAGGTCCCTCCAGGCCGATCGGCCGCGGCCCCCACCCATCAAAAGGAGGCATGTTCTTCGCAAATTCATCGTTGTTCTTGCAGCGGTACAGTAAGCAATTCTTCCCAGGCAGTTTGGCTGGCAAAGGGACACCCGTCAGGACCTTGAGCACTGTTTGCCGCGTCCCGAGAAGGAGCCCAAACTCCTGAAACCTCATGTGGTCCTGGCTGTGGAGCAAGGTCCACATTGGGCGAGAGTGGCGCTGAAGCGGAGCAACCTGGCGCTTGACGAATTCCTTCACCACCATCAGCGCGGTCACGCCGCGATCCTTCAGAAACCTCAACCTGAGCCAGACGTGGGCAAGGCCGGGGCTCCTGAGCCGCTGATGGCCCCATCCGGAGTTAGGAACAGCGGGCCCCGACGGAGCCTGAAGCAGAGGACTGAGCACGCCGGCATCAACGAACACCCATCGTGTCCGGAATTCGCTCGTGGGTGGAGGAAGCTCGAAGTCGATCCCCTCGCCCGCCGTTGCAGCCACGGCGCGGAAGCTCACGCATCCCGAGCTTTGTTGGGGGTCGATCAGATGCAATGAGAAGAAATGGCGAAGGAGGGCCACAGAAGGGGCTATGCCAGCCATGGCTTCGCATACGAAGGCGAAGACGGCGAGAAGAGTCACAGACTGTGGGTCGAGATGCAGCATGTGGATCTGATACTGCTCAAGCACCGCATTGAAGAAGGCGGAGAAGGGAGGAATCAAGCCAGCCCAGAGGGCATCTATGAAGATTGGGACCTCGGTGGCCGCTTGAGCCGTGCGAGTGTGAGAGGCAGGCCAAGCCACCGTCTTCCCCCACTCATTGAAGCTGGAAGCAAGCATCGGGCGCACCTTGTCCATGGCCTCGTCATTGAGCACCCGAGACCGGCCGAGCGCCGGCGCCGAAGGACGGAGGCGCAGCTGGCAGAGACAGAGGCCCCTTCCCTTTCTCATCTTGTTTCGGCGCCATGGCGATGGAGCAGGTGGAGCGCAAGTCAGATTGGGGAAGAGAAACAGAGTCTCGAGGAAGCAGGGGAATTGGGGAAGCAAGGCACAGGCGACGGAGGAATAACTGTGTAGGCCGCGGGGGCCGCATAGCTAGGCGGATTCAAAGGCAGCGTGGGGAAGTGGAGACGCCCACATCCAATCAACCGCCATGCGTCAACCGAGGCCGCAGGCTTTTGGGGCCCGCGGTGCTCCGAACTTGACCCTTGGCTTCGCCGCGAAGCCAAGCCCGAGCGCACCTTGGCCCCGGGGGCTACTGTCGGCGTTCTGGGAACGGGGGTCCCCAGTCTTGCTTGTCTGCGGCCCCCAGCGTGGCTAAGCAGCAGGCCGTACGACCCATCTTCATCAACAAGGCATCCAAGACCCTCGCGAGGGTCCAAGCTTTGCGAGGCGGACGATGCAAGACCTCCTCTGGAGTAGCCTAACCAGGCAGGCTTGCGAGGAGCGGAGATATCAAGGCGGGGCAAAACCTCACGAGGCCCTCGTGACGTGAGCCATGATGAACGGCACCAGGCGGGTGCCAGCGCGCGCAGCGTCCTTATTTCCTCTTTGGTGCTAAGGAGGCCAGCGCAGGCGAAGAGTACCGAGGCATCAGGCAAAGTTGCTATATTGGTGCAACGAGACCAAGACCAGGAGGACGGCAAGACGAAGGTCATCGTGGAGCCCAAGATGGCATCACCACCAGAGCTTTTCGCAGGCGAAGACCGCTTTTGTCAGGATAGCTTGTACTGGCTGTCCCCCTTCAAATTTGCCCGCCGTTGTTGGCTCCCTTCCCGCTCGATATTTGGGAAGAGGACCAGGGCCTATATAAGTAGAGCTAGCCACCATAGTAGAGGAGATCGAATCCTCGCCCACTCAAGTTCGACAAGCACAAGAACACCTCAACCTCAGGAGGCTGTTCTTCCTTTGTACTGTTCTTCATCAGCCCAGGAGGCAATCCACCACCACCACACTGGAGTAGGGTATTACACCACAACGGTGGCCCGAACCAGTATAAATCTCGTGTCTCTCTGTGATTGCGAGTTCGTCGAGTTCGTCCGCGAGATCTTTGCGAGCTAGGGTGTAGATTGATAGGAGGGAAAGACTTCGCGCGCACCCCAATGTTTGAACCTTAAGGGTTTGCCGAAACCCCACATCCGACAGGGTCAAGTACTTGGCCATTTTGGGAAGGCCAGTACTTTAGCCATTGATAGAGCGTAGCAAGTTAAGTTAGAAACCGGCAGGCCGGCTGCTCAACAGCCGGTCGGTGAGGCGAGGAGCCGGCTTGGCCTATGCGAATGCTTTGGTCCTTAGCCATTTTTCGTGTGGGCACCGTTTCCTGCCTTTAGCTCTTGCCAGCCAGACAGTCGCTCTGCGAGCTGCGGCTTGTGGCAAGAGAGGGCTTTGGTTCAGGCACACTACTTGTCCGACTGCAGGTAGCAATGACATAGTACAAGGTGGCAAGCCCCCGGGCTAACTGGTCGAACCCGGTGCTAGGCAGAATAATGAAATGACACATTCATAGGCATAAAACTTATCATATAGATAAAAAGGGTAGCCCCCCGAGTGCTCCTCGAGGGACTCGATGTCTTAGTGCTTAACACAAAAGGTAGCGTGGTACATACTAAATCAACTGTAAAATCTTCGTAGGAGATTTGCATTCCATGGGCGCTCCGATTCCTTGCCCGAGTTGTCTCTCTTGCGTGCTCTGGGCTTCTGTGCATTAATCAGGTAGTAGGAGTCATTGCCCAATGCTTTGTTGATGATGGGCCGAGATCTTGTGCTGGCCGGCTATTCGCTGGATCAGCCGGAGCACAAGGTCTCCCTCTTGGAAGGATCTTGGCTTGACTTTCCGACTGTGGTAGCGGCGCAGACTCTGCTGGTAGATGGCGGACCGGCTGAGTGCCAACAGCCGGTCCTCTTCCAGTAGATCGACGCCGTCTTCTCATGCTTCCTTTGCATCCGCTTCTGTGTACATGGTGAGGCGAGGTGAGTCAAACTCAATGTCAGTTGGGATGACGTCCTCGGCACTGTACACGAGAAAGAATGGAGTAAAGCTGGTTGATTTGTTCGGAGTGGTGCGGAGGCTCCAGAGGACGGCCGACAGCTCGTCGATCCAGCAGTCGGCCGACCGCTCCAGTGGCTCGACCCGTCAGGGCTTGATGCCGGAGAGGATGAGGCCGTTTGCTCGCTCGGCTTGGCCGTTTGACTGCGGATGGGCAACAGACGCTAAGTCCAGTCGGATGCCCTGCATTGCGCAGAAACGGGCCAAGGCTCCCTTGGCAAAGTTCGTGCCATTGTCGGTGATGATGCTGTGTGGCACACCGTATCAGACGGTGATATCTGCGATGAAGGTCACAACAGTTAGACCGTTCAGTTTCTTGATTGGCTTTGCTTCAATCCACTTGGTGAATTTGTCCATGGCGACAAGCAGATGGGTCATGCCGCCGCGTGCTTTCTTGAATGGTCCCACCATGTCCAGCCCCCACACGGCAAAATGCCAGGTGAGGGGGATGGTCTTGAGTGCAGAAGCCGACGATGTTGCTTGGAGATGAATTTCTGGCACCCCTTGCAGTGTTTGACCAGATCCTTGGCGTCCTCCAGAGCAGTCGGCCAGAAGAAACCATGGCGGAAAGCTTTGGCGACAAGGGATCTGGAGGCCGCGTGGTGGCCGCACTCGCCTTGGTGAATATCTTTGAGGATTGCTTGGCCCTTCTCTGGTTCTACACATCGCTGGAAGACCCCAGTCACGCTGCGTCTGACAAGCTCTCTGTTTACTATGGTGTAGGCTCCTGCTCGGTGCTGCACTTGTCGGGCTGAGATCTCATCGGTCGGCAGCTCTCTGTTCACCAGAAACTTGAGGATGGGCTGTGCCCATGATGGTGCTTGAATTTCTTCTACTGCCACTGCAGCCACTTGTACTAGGGCGGTTGGGTTGGGAGGCGGCGGGTCGGAGTTGGTTGCCGCTTGCTGCATCGTTGAAGTCCCCAGGCCGACTGCTGCAGCCCCCGGGCTGGGTTGTGAAGTCCCCGGGCCGGGTGCGACTGCTGCAGTCCCTGTGCCACCTGCCGAAGTCCCCGGGCCGCCTGCTGCAGCCACCGAGTCGGATCCGACTGCTTCGGGAGGAGCCAGAACGAAGATGGACTCAGATTCTGGGGAAGCCTTGATTGACAGCTTGCGGAGGCACTGAAGGGAGATGTCAGCTGTTATTGCTTGACGTGTGGAGCCGATCCGTGCCAGAGCGTCAGCTGGCTCGTTTTCATTTCGTGGCACGTGAAGGAACTCACACCCCTCAAAATAGCTGCTGAGCTGCTGAACGAGGAAGCAGTAACTTGCCATGTTTGCATCCTTGGCGTCCCAGTCGCCAGACGACTGTTGGACCACCAAGTCGGAGTCGCTGTAGCACAGGATCCGGCGGATGCCGATCTCTTTGGCAAGCCAAAGGCCATGTACTAGCGCCTCATACTCGGCCACGTTGTTGGAGGCGGCGAAGTGGATTTGCAATGTGTATCTGAGCTTGTCGCCTTTGGGAGAGGTGAGGACGACGCCGGCTCCCAAGCTGGTACGCGTCTTCGAGCCATCAAAGTGCATCCGCCAATGAGTGGAGTCCAGAGCTGGCGGCATGTACTGGGTCTCGGCCCAGTCGACGAGGAAGTCGGCTAGCGCTTGGGACTTGATGGTGGTGCGTGGCTGGTAGAAGATGGTGTAGGGGGCCAACTCGATGGCCCATTTGGCCACCCGGCCAGAAGCATCTCTGTTGCAAATGATCTCAGCAAGCGGGGCAGTGCAGACAACCGTGATTGGGTGTTCTTGAAAGTATGGCTTCAGCTTCTTGGCGGCAAAGTGCACGCCGTAGCACATTTTCTGGTAGTGAGGGTAGTTCTGCTTCGAGGTTGACAACACCTCGCTCAAATAGTACATAGGCCTCTGGACCGGCTGTGCTCTGCCTTCTTCTGGGTGCTCTACTACCATGACTGTGCTGACCACCCAGCTGGTGGCGGCGATGTAGAGGAACATGGGCTCTTTAGCAGTTGGAGCCGCCAGGACAGGCGGCGTGGTCAACATCTTCTTCAACTGGAGAAACGCTTCGTCCGCCTTGTCATTCCACTCGAAATGAGTGGTCTTCTTCATGAGCTGGTACAGGGGAAGAGGCTTCACGCCCAGCCGACTGATGAAACAGCTGATGGATGCCAAACAGCCGGTGAATTTCTGGACGTCTCTCAGTCGGGTGGGTCTCTCCATCCTCTCGATGGCCTTGATCTTCACAGGATTGCACTCAATGCCGCGCTCTGAGACCAGGAAGCCAAGGAGCTGGCCGGCTGGTACTCCAAAGACGCATTTCTTTGGGTTGAGCTTGATCTGAAACCAACGCAGATTTTCAAAAGTTTCCTTGAGATCTTCCAAGAGGGTACCGCGCTTCTCTGTCTTCACCACAATATCGTCTACATAGACGTGGGCATTCCTGCCGAGTTGCTTGAGGAGGCACTTCTGCATGCAACGCTGAAAAGTGGCACCAACATTTCTCAAGCTGAATGTCATGGTCAGGTAGCAGAAGGCTCCTGTCAGGACCCCGATTCTAAGTCACACCGATCTAGCCTGTAACACCTCATATCACATTGCGGCCTCACGCACGGTACTCCCACGGGTGTCGCCTTACCATGGCCCGGGGCCGTTTGCGCCTTTTGGCTCACGTATATGACAATGTCGCTAGCATC
Organism: Aegilops tauschii subsp. strangulata; assembly: GCF_002575655.3. NCBI lineage: Eukaryota > Viridiplantae > Streptophyta > Magnoliopsida > Poales > Poaceae > Aegilops > Aegilops tauschii. The sequence continues at coordinate 354,160,107 of NC_053036.3, forward strand.
CATATGACAAAGAACCCGGGCCGACATGGCTAGTCGTGAACCCAAAGCGGCACTAACGTATGGGAACAGGCATACATGAATCAACATCGAACGTGTCGGTCAACAGCGTGTGAATCCGGGTTGTAGCACTGGGCTAACAGGACTCCGGGAACCCGGGCTGTAGCAGGCTAGGCAGGACTCCGGATGTCACCGCGTGACATTTCCCCGAAGGGACAGACACAAGAACGATATGAAACACATGCCGGCCAGTCAAGTGTCCAGAGCAGTAGTGCTGGGCTAGCAGGACTCCGGTGAACCGGGCTGTAGCGGACTACTATGGCTCAAGGAGGCACTAGACTACATTTCCCCATAAGAGAGGCTGCCAAGGATAAACAACTAGATTGTCGGATCCCACACATACCAAGCATTTCAATCATACACACAATATGCTCGATATGTGTAAATACAACATGGCATCACAACAAAACTCTACAACTCAAAGTACTTTATTTAAAGGGCTCCAGAGAGCCTTACATAACATGTTCATACAGATAGGGGTCACATGACCCGACACTCAAGTCATACAATCATACAAACACATGCGGAAGCAACTTGTCTGGGTACAGACACTAGAAAGAAAGAAGGCTTGACGAAGCCTGTCTATCTACGTAGGCCCTTCACAAGCCTAGATCACCACCTGGGTGGCAAGTCACTCGTCGTCGTCGAGTTCTACATAGAACCCATCGGAAGGGGCGGTGTTGTCGTCTGAAAACAGTAATTGAAGCAACATGAGTACAAAGGTACTCAGCAAGTCTTACAACAGATCCTACTATACATGCACATTCTCAAGAAGGTAGTGGAGTTATTGCAGCAAGCCAGCTTTGACTCTTGGCTAAGCTATCCTACGAGACACCACTTGTAAAATAGTTTTCGCACACGAGTCCACTAATCACCATCTCAATACTCCACCGTGGATCCTCCCTCGTCATCCCACGAGAGAGCCATCCGCGGTACTCACACTTATCTTGAGGCTTTTAGTAGTATCCATTTACTTGTCTATGAACTGCATAAGCGACCAAGTAGTCCTTTACCGCGGACGCGGCTATTCGAATAGTTTTATACCCTGCAGGGGTGTACTTCGTCACACACGCTCTCACCACTTACCGTCGCTACACGACATGTACTCGGCAACCTTCAAGCGGAAGCCCAACGTGGGTGTCGGCCACAGCCTACCTAAACACCCAAGTCTCTAGTCCAGGTTTATCGCCTATTCAGGTTCCATCCGCAGGGAGTCCGGCCGAGGTTTCCACATACGGCCCCAAACGATGTGTGCAGGGTTCCCGGACACCAAACGGGCGACTCGGTACACCGTGCCACGAGCCTACCGCATCACAGCCCACCCCTTGGTCAGCGCTGTCCACGGCCTCCAGCTTACTACAAACACCAGAAACTACGTGCAACTCCTGGACAGAGGACAAGGGTGATTAAGAAGCCGAGGGGGTCCATTGGTTTCGGGCCCAATGCGTGGTAGTAGCTGAATCTTAAATCACGCATACAGATCTCAGTTCTTAGGGACGGTCTCAATGAAACAACCCACCATGTACTCCTACATGGCCTCCCATCGATACCTTTACCAAATCGTATTCAACACCTCACTCTCATTACCGACACACGCTTTCACTCTAGTTCATCACCCTGATGAGCCAGACCTGACACGACTCTAAGCGTAGCAAGCATAGCATTGTAGGAACACAACATGGCTCAATCAACTCCTACACATGCTAGTGGGTTTCATCTAGTTACTGTGGCAATGACAGGTCATGCAAAGGAAAGTGGGTTCAACTACCGCAACACACAGCAGTTTGAATCGCGTTGTCTTAATGCAGTAAATGAGAGCAGAAGCGAGAAGATGGGTTTGTATCGAAATGATCAATGGATTGCTTGCCTGACGGAGTGGTGGTGGGATACTGCCCTTCAGTTGGATACTCGTGAATATCCTCGGAGGCAGGACCTACCACGATGAACACAACGAAGCACAATCAACACCAAGCAAAGTGCAACAATATGATGCATGCATGAGACATGGCAAAATGGATGTTTTGGGATAATGCAACTAAGACCAGATGGGTTTGGACTATTTTGGATCAAAGATTCAAATTCCAAGTTCATATGTGGCCCTTTTTAGTGCTTTATCTTGTTCTGCATTAAACAGTAGTTTAATTTGCTTAAACATGCATGAAACCAGTACAGATGGATAGAATGGATTTTTCTGATCATTTTTCATATATAAATCTTTTCATTCCGAGCTATAGATTATTTTCTATGATTTTTTGAAGTTTGTGATATTTTCTGGAATTTCCTGTATAGAAATAATTCTAGTAATTAAATTACTTATTATGTCAGCAGTGTGTCATGATGACATCAGCGGTCAACGGGGTCGTCCAGGTCAAACCTGACGTGTGGGTCCCCTGTGTCAGTGTCACTGTTAGATAATTAAACTAATTAGAACTAACTTAAATCTAACCCAGGTTAATTAGCAGGCGGGCCCCACTTGTCATTGACCCAGGGGAGGTCAAACCCCTGGTCAACTGGGCGGAAGCGCCGGCGTTTAGCCGCTGGCGAGGCCAGACGCGGCGGTGGGGTGCGGGATCCGTGCTCCGGCGACCAAATGGGCGGCGGAGAGCATCTACACGCAGCTGGGAACGAGCCGCATCGATTGGTGGTGGTGGTGAAGCTCGGGGTCGCCGGAATCGACGCCGGCGACGAGCTGTGCGGCTGCTGGGGTACGGGTGTAGTCGAACCCGTCGCTAGAGAGCACGGCGAGGGGCGTGTGATGGTGCTACGGGCTCCTGGCGATGCAGTGAAGCTAACGGCCATGGTGGTGCGACCGTTGGATGGCCGGAGCCTCGTCGGCGACGAGCTCGGCGGCGACGCGTGCGGGTGAGATACGTGCAGTTGCTACGGAGCTCGAGAGGGAGAATGGAGAGGATAGGGAGGTGGCCAGGCTCATGGTGGTTGCGACGGAGCGGACGGCGAGGTCGGGGCCGAACTGCTGCGGTGGTGACGGCGGAGAGGATCTCCGGCGGTGGGCGGTGAAGGCGAGGTCGGAGCAGTAGCTTTGGGGCAAGCGAGCGCTCGGGGCCCGACTTGCTCGAAGGAGAAGGCGACGGCGGAGCTGCTGGACACGGTGGGGCGGCGCGAGAACGACGGTGGGCGCGGCTACGTCGGCGGGACGACGGCGGCTGCTTCGGCCATGGCGAGAGAGAGCGAGGGAGAGGCGATGGGGGCGAATGGAGGTGTCCAGGGGCTCGGGGGCGCGACGTGGAGGTCGTCCAGCTCGTCCACGGGCGAGGCGGCAAGCAGGTGGCGCCGTGGCGAGCTCGCGCACGCCGGCGTCACCTCTATGCCTGCTCTGGCGGGAGCAAGCAGCTGACTGGCCATGGGCCAGCACAGTGCTGGGCCGCCAGGTGGGCTGCCAGGTAAGTTTCCCTCTCTGCTTTCTATTTTTCTTTTATTTGTTTCTGTTCTGTGTTTTGAAATAGTAGAAATACTATTCCATTTAGGAAAAACCTGAAAATATTCAGAGGCACATTTGAAAATATTCTCAACAACCTAAAAATACCCTCAAGATTATTTGGGCATTTTAAAATATTTATAGGATTTAAGTTGCCCAAATGCAAATACTTATGGCTTGGTGCAAAATCCAGAATAGCCTCCAAAAATATGAAACCATTTTTGGCAGAGGTTTTAGCCAGGACCAAAGATGGTGAACATTTATGGAGGGCATTTCAGGTTCATTGAAAAGGATTTTAGTAAACCCTAGTTGTGTTCAGGGGGGTGCTGGGGTTTCTGGCATCCCCATTTCAAGTTTCTGTGAAAAGTAAACATGATGCAACACTCTAATGCATGAACTAGCTAGGATGTGACAGCTCCGAATGGTGTGATGAAGGCGGTCTTCAGGCGGTCTGCCGGGTTCAACTTGATCTGGTGATAACCTCAGTAGGCATCCAAGAAACTCAACAGCTCGCATCCGGCTGTGGAGTCTATCACTTGGTCAATCCGGGGCAATGCAAATGGATCCTTGGGGCAGGCTTTGTTGAGACTGGTGTAATCAATGTACATGCGCCACTTGTTATTCTTCTTGAATACAAGGACTGGGTTGGCAAGCCATTCTGGGAAGAAAACTTCCATAATGAAGCCGGCTGCCAATAGGCGGGCGATCTCTTCCCCAACGATTCTTCTCTTCTCCTCCGACAGTCGGCGGAGGGGTTGTTTGACTGGTTTGGCATCTGCTCTGACATGTAGCTTGTGCTCGGCGAAATCCGTCGGAACACCTGGCATGTCTTTGGGAGACCATGCAAAGATGTCCCGATTCTCATGGAGGAAATCGACCAGCTTGCTTTCCTATTTGCTATCGAGGTTGGTACCTACTATGTGTGCCTCTTCGGGTGCTCAGGGTCCAAGGGAATGTTCTTTGTTTCTTTGGCCGGCTGGAAGGAGCCCTGGGTCTCTGACTCTTTGGGTTCTGGTGACAGGTCCGGCTGCTTGCCGGCCATGGCCACCACCCGGTCTAGGAGCTTCTTCTCAGCGGCAATCACAAGGGACTCGGCCAGCCGGCTGCTGGCTGCAGCACAGGCGGACGACTTCTCATGGTCTCCATTGATCGTGATAATGCCCTTGGTTCCTGGCATCTTCATCTTGAGGTAGGCATAATGTGGTACTGCCATGAACTTGGCTAGAGCTGGCCGGCCTAAGAGCACGTGGTAAGGGTTCTCCAGGTCCACCACCTCAAACCAAATTGCCTCACGGCGGAAGTGATTCTTGTCTCCGAAGAGGACATCTATCTTGACCTTGTCGATCGGTGAGCAGGAAAGGCCGGGCACAATGCCATGAAACACCATCCGACTGGGCTGGAGCTGCTTTTGTTTGATGCACAACATCTCCATGGTATCACGATAAAGGATGTTGATGTTGTTGCCGCCATCTATCAGAATTCAGGAGAAACGAGCAGCTCGCCTCTCTGTTGCAAGGGTGGCACCAACACCAAGGCATAGGAACCCGGAGAAGGCATCACTTCCGGGTGGTCAGCACGACTCCAACTGACAGGCTTCTTAGACCAGTGCATGAACTCTGGAGCAGTTGAGGCAACTGCATTCACTTCACGGTGCTGCTGACGTCGGCTGTGTCTGTCGTTTGCCACGCCGGTGAAGACAACGTAAGCACCATTTCTTCACGGAAATCATCTTGGACTGCGTCGACTGCTAGACAGGCTGCCGGCTGTTGGGGAGGCGGGGCCGGCTGGCCAGCAGGCGGAGGAGGCAGTCCTTCCCCCTTGGCAATGCGGACAAGCCAGTGGCATTTCCGGGTTGTATGGTTGGACGGCTTCGCACCACTATGGAACTTGCAGGGGGCATCGAGGGTCTGCTCAAAGGAAAAAGCAGGCAACCAAGCTAGCTTGCCGCCCTTCTGGCGCTTGGGGAGTGGTTGTCCTTCAGGCTGCTGGTCCTCAACTGTCGCCACCTGCCGGCTGGTGGAAGCTGGATGCGAGGCTTTGCGCTTGTTGTCGTTCGGCTACTGGCGCCGACTGTTGTCTCTAGCCGGCGTTCGAGGAGCTGGTGGGAGCACCATCCCGAAAGCATCCACTCGGAGCTCTGACTTCATGGAGGAGTCGGAAGTGGCGTACTTGTCTGCGATGATTAGCAGCTCATCGAGCGTAGCTGGCTCATCGCAGAGGAGTCGGTGCTTGAGTAAGGTGCCCTCTCGGCACCCGACAGTGAAGTACTCTATGGCCTACACCTCGTGCACCCCTTCGCAAGAGTTGCGCAGTTCAGCCCACCGCGTCAGGTAGTCACGGGTGGACTCGTCGGGGCCTTGAACGCACAGCGAGAGCTGGTGGGGCTTGGGCGGCCGCTTGTAGGTGCTGGTGAAGTTGCGGACGAAGACTTCAGTGAAATCTACCCAGCTGTTGATGCTGCGGGGCTTCAGGCTGTTCAGCCATGTCCGGGCCGTGCCCTGGAGCATGAGCGGAACGACTTCACGACAACGCGCTTGTTGCCGTTTGCTATGTTGACGGCCGTGGAGTAGTCGACCAGCCAATCTTCTGGCTTCACGGAGCCGTTATACTTGGGCGTGTCTCGTGGGAGTGAGAACCCTTTGGGGAAGGGCTCGTCGCGGATGCGGGGGCCGAAACACGGGGGGCCTATCGCGTCTTCCTCTTCTAGCGCCAGGGATTGATTGAGACGGTCGATCCGGTGGCGGGCGTCATTCTCTCCGACTCCTTCTTGGCGGCCCAGCCGGTCGTCGAGAGTTGGGTGCTCTACAGGCAGCGGGGAAGCGTGCCTCTCCCTGCGAGGGGGGGGGGAGGAGGTGGATAGTCGTCCCGTCATTCCACTACTCCTGGGCGGCCATCTTGGTCGCGCTCGATGGTGATGCGTGTGCGGGTGCGGCTAGCAGCCGGCTCTTTGTCTCGTTTGTCGCGGACGCTGTGTGTCGGCGTCCGGGAGGTCGCGCCTTGCTCTCGGCGAGGGGGCGGGTTCTCAACCCACTGGCCGGGTTCTTCTGCATGGCAGCTGGCCTCTTGTAGCGCGGCAGCCACGTCATGCAGCAACGCTCGTCGCCCTCGAGGTGGTCCAACTCATCTGCTGCCGCCTGGGCAGCTCGTATGTTCTCCATGGGCGTGGCATAGACAGGGCGGTCTGCCCCGAACATGCTGGCGACGGTAGCGCCGCACTGCCAGACCGTACCGATGCAGTTGGGCCCGCCAGCAGCCGGCGTGCCGCCAACAGCGCGGTCGATGTCGCGCTGGTAGGCCTCTGAGAGGCGTCTCATGGTGGCCAACTTCTTGGCGCTTTCGACGAGCGAGACACGGCAGGCTTCTGGCGTCTCGACGTCGGCGTCTTCTGCGATGGGCGCAGACAGATCCCGCAGCGCCGCCTACAGCGGGTCTTGGGCACCCCCAGCAGAGGCTCCGTCGTGGCTGATGACGAGCACCTCCGTGACGGTGCTGCCGCCACTGTCGGCGAGGAAGCGGGTCGTCGATGATCACCATGTTGGTGGGGAAGGCGTCCAGGGATGCCGTATCGGAGTCGACAAGCATTGGGTCGGTGGAGCCGATCGACTCCAGGTTGGAGGCCGGCTCGTTGGCGATGTCGAGCTTGCCAAGGGGGTCGAGGAGGCAGCTCTCGGAGCTGGCTACTCCCGCGTCAGGCGTGGGATCGTCAGAGAGGCAGATCTCGCTGATAAGGTCAGCGAGGCAACTCGCCGTGTAGGCGACCTCCGCGCCCTGCGGCGCGTTGGCGCAAACGCCATCAGGCGTGCCAGGCTGGCTGCGCTCGCTAGGGAGGAACAAGGTTCCCGTCCGGAACAGATCTCCGAACGGCGGTGCACCTAGTGTCGGTTCCGTATCCGACGTATCTCGTAGTAGGGGTCCTAAGCTAGGCGTCTTGGAGCGATGGTAACATGAACACGAGATTTTACCCAGCTTCGGGCTCTCTCGAAGAGATAATACCCTACATGCTGCTTTTGATTGTATTCATATGGGGTGTAGTACAGAGTAGATGTCTCTACCACGAGATTGTAGTAATGAATATCAGATTGTCTATTAACTAGCCTGGCCTCGGTTTATATATGCACTGTAGGCTTAGGGTTTAGAGGAGTCCTTGTCTTGGGCGCCAAGTCTTGTGGAATCCTCCTTGTATGCGGCATGGGCTGTCCGAGCTGGCCCAATAGTGAACCACCATGGGGGTCCTCGGCACAATCCAGCTGGTCGGGAGACGACGTGGTGAGTACCCCCTAGTCCAGGACACCGTCGGTAGCCCCCGAACCATTCTTCAAGTTGGGGACGCTCCTTGATTCTTCCGAACTGTTCTTCACCTTCGGTGGTCTTGAAAACTGGTTCAACAAATCTTCCTATCTTCGATCTTGAGGATCGCCGAAGTGAATCCGAAGAGTTTACACGTCGGGTATCCGAGGAGCCCCTTTAAGTACTCGGTCTTTATCAATGCCTTGTTATTTTTTACACCACACCTCGGGTTTGAAGTTGTTCCCGTGCGGCGGTGTCCTCTTGCATCCGAGCTCCAACGCCGGACTGCATTCGAGGTATCCTTTTCAGTCGAGCACCAACGCCGGACCGCTTCCGAGCTCCAATGCCGAAATGTATCCAAGCTCCAACGCAGAACTGTATCTGAAGAGTCTTGTTATAACCGAGCTCCAATGCTGGACTGCATCCGAGCTCCAGCGCCGGACTATGTCCAAGCTCCAACGCCGGACTGTATCCAAGGTGTCATAGATCACCTTGGTTCAAAAAAGTTGAAGGAGTTTAGCCGAGCTTAATGCCAAAAATGCCCTCTATGGAGCCAGCCACTTGCATCCGAGCTATATCCCGAAATGCTTTCGAGGTAGTTCAGCACCTCGGCCATGGGCTGATTGTTCCCGAGACACTGGTCGAGTGGCAACACCAGATTAGGGGATCGATGTGCCCCTTTGATATTAGCAAATGATAAGCCCAAAGCCCAGTAGCCCCCGAGCCTTAATGTGGGCACGGGTGGCCGAATTAAGGATCGATATCCGGAGTAAAATCACAAATTATGTGTAATGATTCTATGTATCCAAGTACTCTACATCATTAATGCTTGGATCCGCACTGTACAAAACTTTGTTGACCGACCATCGGCTTCAACATCCTCGGCCAGTAGCCGGGGAGTGTTTGTCCGACTTTATAAAGCCTTTATGAGGGCAAAAATTTACGACAAACAAGGCAATCCGGCCATACGGTTTTATAAACAAAGGTACTCGGAGAGATATGTTATATTACTATTATCGTAAGAAACATCTTCCAAAGAAAATAGTTCCGCCATTGATTCCTTTCTTTGGGTTGTCATACTGATCATGATGAAACCTCACCTCCGATCAATGTGGGAGGAAAATACTGAGGATTTAGTTCAGGGAAAGTTCCCGAACTCTAAGGTCTGAATGGACCAAAATTTTCACTTCTGTCATTGCCGACCAATTATATCCTTTAAGATTGCTAGCTTTCGGCTTCACCCAGTCTGAGGTACTAACCCGGATGACCCGGTAGTAACAATCACAGAGGTGCTCCCTTTACCGCCTAGCCGAACAATCGGGAATGTAGGGGTAAGCACAGGAGCGAGGCAACCCATCTTGGCCAAAATCTTAAGTCAAATTGATGCATATGTATGGCTTTATAACGATGATTACGGAAGGCAACCCTTGTATATTAAATACAAATGCCGATGATATGTTTATTTTGGCTCCATTGCGACCGTTTATCAGTTGAAAGTGGCCCATCGTCGGCTTCCACCCCCTTGTAGATGCTACGCAGGGTGTTTCCGCAATAACAAACAACCCTTAGCCGACGTCTCGGTGCCCGAAGGCGGTTGTGTTAGCAAAAACGAGGCAATCAGATATGCGGGATTTATAACTTTCACTTAGTCATGGGAGCATAAAGCTGGGAGGCCAAATATTAGCCCCCGGTTAATGTTCGACGACAGCCGAGGTCAAGCCATTAACACTTCGGTCAATATTATGAACGGCCCGTCGCTTAACACGGGGTGACCTCCATCAATCTTATAGTTTAACACAGTCATCGGATCGCTGACCAGTTTACGCTTATTGTGACAGTCAGTTTTCGGCTTTCTCCACTGAGGCGCTTAACCATGTGAGCTGGAAGCACAATCGCAGTGGTTCTCCCTTTGCACACCTAGCCGAACAAAGCGAAACATAGGAGGCAAGCATAGGAGGTGGGCAACCCAACTATTGCCCGAAGACACAATTCGAAACCAATGTATATATACCAATATCCGAGAATGTTTTTGCCGAATCTATAAAGGTGTCTGGCGTTGCACTGCGAGACTTATGCCGGAAACACGCAAATAGTTTAAAAGTGCCATAAGCTTGGAAAATCAAAAATCTGGAGTAAAAACTTGATGTCCGAACTAGATCAAGTGTTCGGTGCCAATCCGAAAATTGGTCTTAGAAAAAAAATGTGCTTCTATCGTGCTTTAATATGATACATCCTATCTCGAGACTTCAAGCGGGCCAGCCTACGACTTCAACCTCCTATCCCCAAGGCGGAGTACTTCTCGTTAGGCCAGTTTAGCAAACTAAACTCTAGCGGCTTTGAGAGAGAAATCAGGCTCCCCGGCTATTGACCACACACTCGTGTCGAAAAAAAGGAGTGATAGAAAAAAGACTTTGCAACGACTAAGAAGGAGAACACTTATTATAAAATAGCTCATACTAATTTAAGAGCCCCCAAGTGACCTGGGTAAAAGAATTTTATGTATAATGATTGTATGTACCAAAGTACTAATATCATATCTGTGTTCACCCGAACTTCAAACGCGTCTTAACCGACCGTCGGCTTCTCCCTCTTCGGTTAAGGGCCGAAAAGTGCTATGTACTCCACCTGTCGAGAATATCGACGGTGTTTCCAATAACCAGGCAATCAGGCCATAAGGCTGTAACAGACAAAGCGCGCTCAGGGAACTTATGCTATATTACTGACGAAGTGTAAGAAGCATCTTCGAAGAAAATAGTACCCCCACCGATACCTTTCTTCGGTTGCCCATTGTTACTATGAGACTTGTGCAATAGATTTTTTGTACTCATGAGTTCCGTTGTGTGCCGACCATGACTGAAAACAATAAGAGTGCTAGCTTTCGGCTTCACCCAGTCTGAGGTCCGAGCTCGGATGACCTGATTGTGTCAATCGCAGAGGTGCTCCCTTTACTCCCTAGCCAAACAATCGGAACGTAGGGGTAAACACAGGAGCAAGGCAACCCAGCTTGCGGAACACTTAAGTCAACATGGTGCATATTATGGCGTAATACACGAACAAGGAACGAAGCCATACAAGTATAATCATATGCAAGAGGAAAGGCTTCATAAAGGAAGCCCCCTAGTAAACGGGGTATTTGAATTTGTGTGGCACAAACAAAGTTTTGACAAGGAAGTTTTTCACAAACAACTTTTTCCCAAAAAAGTATAATGCTTGGTCGAACCGAACAAAATTTAAAACTGAAATTTTTTGAGCATGAAAGCGACTTAGCTGGTTAATGTACTCGGTGTTGATGACGCGGTCCGAGCTTGATGCGGGACAAGGTCCCCGCCCCCGAGCCGGTCCCGAGGTGGCGGAGCAAAGAGCTCGGCACTCTGAAGTGGCGACGTAGCACGACCAATGTGGCGAGGTGGAACCCCCAGTCCGACCGAGGCGATGGAGCAGGCCAGCAGTATGACGCCAAAGTCCCCGGTGTGGGTTAATGAAGTGATGACGAAGCCCCGGTCCAGCCGAGGTGACGTGGTACGTCGGTACGCCGAGGTGACCGCGCTGCCGGACCCGGATCATTTATCTGTGCACGGAAAAAAGTGCAAGCCAGAGATAATAGTAATAATAATAAATTAAAAAAATTAGTTGCATAATTTATAATTTATGAAAAGTGAGTAATAAAAGAAATATGGCCCTTGCGCCGAACACTCGATGAGGTAGAGCTCTCTCAGCGATGCCGAAGTTCCAGAGGCAACCGAACATGTCGGTATGGCAATTCAACCAACAAGGTGATCACGAGAGCCAGTTCATGCCGATTGGGACGACGACGCCGGCTTGCCGAAATGACCGCGTGACGCAGTCGATGTCGATAACCTGAGGATTTATGAGGCAACCAGCTAGCGATCAGACATCAGATCCAAATCGATACGGTGCAGGAGGTATAGCATCCCACGTGGGCGTTAGCAAGTACTAGCATAGTAGTACCCACGCGGGGATCAAATCAATCTGGAACTAAAAAAGGTGCATGGGAGACATATACGACAAGACAAAGTGTAGACGCCTCCACTTGATTAAAGAAAGTAAAGAAAAGGAAGGATTGGATCTCCCTGTTGGCTGCATGGCTGAATTCAAGTTGGACTTGGTGTACTGTTCCACGTGAAGTGCTACTGTGCGTGCGTCGTCCTCTTGGGCGGGACGCCGCTCGTCCGATCGCCACAAATTTTGTCATTATACTGACCTAGATCGCCACAAATTTTGCCGCTCGTCCGATCGCCACAAATTTTGTCATTATACTGACCTAGATCGAGGCCTAATTCCAGGCTATTGATTGCACGCCGGCGCTTCTCAGATCGGACATACTGTCCGGCGGGGGACAGGGTTGTCGCCGCTTAAAATTTTCTCAATCCCAATATGCCTGTAAACAAAGTAGCACGACGCGACAATAATTTTGCCAAAGAGATAATTTGCACGAAACAAATCTTTAATGAAGAAATATCACCAGATCATCCCATCGCTCTGTGACGATCACCCAGCAGGCTCTCAATGAAAGCACCAATTTCGGTTCCATATCCGGCGTATCTCGTAGTAGGGGTCCTAAGCTAGGCGTCTTGGGGCGATGGTAACATGAACACGGGATTTTACCCAGCTTTGGGCTCTCTCGAAGAGATAATACCCTACATGCTGCTTTTGATTATATTCATATGGGGTGTAGTACAGAGTACATGTCTCTACCATGAGATTGTAGTAATGAATATCAGATTGTCTATTAACTAGCCTGGCCTTGGTTTATATATGCACCGTAGGCCTAGGGTTTAGAGGAGTCCTTGTCTTGGGCGCCAAGTCTTGTGGAATCCTCCTTGTATGCGGCATGGGCTATCCGAACTGGCCCAATAGTGAACCGCCATGGGGGTCCTCGGCCCGATCCAGCTGGTCGGGAGATGACGTGGTGAGTACCCCCTAGTACAGGACATCGTCACCTAGCCCCACGGTGGGCGCCAAATGTCGGGGATGTCGTGCGACATATGCCAAAGGATGGCTTATCATGGAGGGGGCTAATAATACGTCGCCGGTGCCTGGAAACGGGATAAGCCGCAAACATGCCAGCCGGCGAATCTTACCCAGGTTCGGGGCTCTCCTTGGAGATAACACCCCTACTCCTGCTCTGCGGGGTCTCCGCATGATCACTCAAGCAACAATGGTGGCTACAAGCTTGCTCCTTGAGCTGTTTCTCTAGCTTCCTCTCTCTATGTGTGTGTGGGCGGACTAAGGTCTGAACCCTTTGCATGGGTGCCCTGGGGGGCTTATATAGGCCTACCCCCCAGGGGTACAAAGGTAATCTGGTCGGGTGTAGGACTCGACTGTCAGTGTCTGTGGTCGCCGGCTTCTCCACCGGCCACTGGGGCCCGCCGCCTGGTGTGTCCCGCCGGCTGTCTCGTACTTGGCCAACAGGCCGCGCCCGCCGCTGGCGGGTCCTGCCGACTGCTTAGTACTATGGCAATGCCACTGATGATGTGTGCTTTGTCGGGGGAGGCGTGGCTACAGTACCGCCGCCTGGCGAGCATTAACTGTAGCCACTCCCTGTCTCTTCTGATTAATGGTGCACAGATTTTGAGGGAGGGGGAGAGCCGCCTGCTAGGAATCGGCCTTCCCCACACCGACTGGTCGGGGCTCGCCGCCTTCTGGCTTCTCATGGAAAGGTAGGGCCCGCCGCCTGCAGGCCGTACCGACAGTCCATAGTGGGGGCATGGCCTCCCCCATTATGGGTGATGTAATGGGCTGCATGGCAACAGTGACGCGCCGGGCGGGGGATGTCCGCCCAGTACGCTGCACTGTGGCCACGCTCTGCCCTGGATTCGGTGGTGGCAGGTTGCACTGTAGCCACACCCTGTCTCGTCGTCATAATATGGTGCAAACTTCAAGGGTGCGGATGGGGGCCGCCTCCTGGGGGCCGGCCTCTCTGGAGGCCGCCTGGTAGGAGTCGTCCCACCTCAAGGCGGTCTTCTGGGAACTGCCGCCCTCGAGCAGCCGGCCGCTTGGACCAGCCGGCCCTGAGAAGGCGGCTCTTCGTCTTCGAGGCTTGAGGGGAGCAGCCAGCCCCGATGTCTTGAATCGTCATGGGGAGTGGATGAGGCTACCTGTCATTTACTCCGACACTCGCCATGAGTTTGGCAAGGGGGTCTGATAGTGATCCAGGAGTGGATCACTGGACATCAGTCAAAGTTACCCTTAGTTACCTAAGAGGACTAAGGAAATATTTCTCGATTATGGAGGTGATAAAGAGTTCGTCGTAAAGAGTTACGTCGATGCAAGCTTTTACACCGATCCGGATGACTCTGAGTCTCAATCTGGATACATATTGAAAGTGGGAGCAATTAGCTAGACTAGCTCCATGCAAAGCATTGTAGACATAGAAAAATTGCAAAATACATACGGATCTGAATATGGCAGACCCGTTGAGTAAACCTCTCTCACAAGCAAAACATGATCACACCTAAGTACTCTTTGGGTGTTAAATCACATGGTGATGTGAACTATTGGTGTTACTCACATGGCGATGTGAACTAGATTATCGACTCTAGTGCAAGTGAGAGACTGAAGGATATATGCCCTAGAGGCAATAACAAAGTTGTTATTTTATATTTCCTTATTCATGATAAATGTTTATTATTCATGCTAGAATTGTATTGATTGGAAACCTAAATACATGTGTGAATATATAGACAAACATTGTATCCCTAGTAAGCCTCTACTTGACTAGCTCGTTGATCAAAGATGGTTAAGGTTTCCTAATCATGGACATGAGTTGTCATTTGATAACAGGATCACATCATTAGGAGAATGATGTGATGGACATGACCCATCCGTTAGCTTAGCATATTGACCGTTCAGTTTTATTACTATTGCTTTCTTCATGTCAAATACATATTCCTTCGACTATGAGATTACGCAACTCCTGAATACTGGAGGAACACCTTGTGTGCTATCAAACGTCACAACAGAACTGGGTGATTATAAAGATGCTCTACAGGTGTCGCCGAAGGTGTTTGTTGGGTTGGCATAGATCGAGATTAGGATTTGTCACTCCGAGTATAGGAGAGGTATCTCTGGGCCCTCTCGGTAATGCACATCACAATAAGCCTTGCAAGCAATGTGACTAATGAGTTAGTTGTGGGATGATGCATTACGGAACGTGTAAAGAGACTTGCCGGCAACAAGATTGAACTAGGTATGAGGATACCGACGATCGAATCTCGGGCAAGTAACATACCGATGACAAAGGGAATGATGTATGTTGTCATTGCGGTTTGACCGATAAAGATCTTTGTAGAATATGTAGGAACCAATATGAGCATCCAGGTTCCGCTGTTGGTTATTAACCGGAGAGGTGTCTCTGTCATGTATACATAGTTCTCGAACCCGTAGGGTCCTCACGCTTAATGTTCGATGACGATTTGTATTATGAGTTATGTGTTTTGGTGACCGAAGATTGTTTGGAGTCCCAGATGAGATCATGGACATGACGAGGATTCTCGAAATGGTTGAGAGGTAAAGGTTGATATATTGGACGATAGTGTTCGGACACCGGAATGGTTTCGGAGCATTTCAGATATTTATCGGAGTACCGAGGGGTTACCGGAACCCCCCGGGGAAAGTAATGGGCCACTATGGGCCATAGGGGAGAGAGAGGGAAGCCCACGAGGGGTGGCGCCCCCCCCCATGGGCTGTCCGAGTTGGACAAGGGGAAGGGGGTGTCATGTCTACTACACAACCTTCTTCTTGTAGACGTTGTTGGGCCTCCAAGTGCAGAGGTTTGTAGGACAACAGCAAATTTCCCTGAAGTAGATGACCTAAGGTTTATCAATCCATGGGAGGTGTAGGTTGAAGATGTTCTCTCTCGAATAACCTTGCAACCAAATAACAAAGAGTCTCTTGTGTCCCCAACACACCCAATACAATGGTAAATTGTATAGGTGCACTAGCTCGGCGAAGAGATGGTGATACAAGTGCAATATGGATGGTAGATATAGGTATTTGTAATCTGAAAATATAAAAACAGCAAGGTAGCAAGTAGTAAAAGTGAGCGAAAACGGTATTGCAATGCTTGGAAACAAGGCCTAGGGTTCATACTTTCACTAGTGCAAGTTCTGTCAACAATGATAACATAATTAGATCATATAACAATCCCTCAACATGCAACAAAGAGTCACTCCAAAGTCACTAATAGCGGAGAACAAACAAAGAGATTATTGTAGGGTATGAAACCACCTCATAGTTATTCTTTCCGATCGATCTATTGGGCTATTCCTATAAGTGTCACAAACAGCCCTAGAGTTCGTACTAAAATAACACCTTAAGATACACATCAACCAAAACCCTAATGTCACCTAGATACTCCAATGTCACGACAAGTATCCGTGGGTTTGATTATACGACATGCATCACACAATCTCATATTCATCTATTCAAACCAACACAAAGAACTTCAAAGAGTGCCCCAAAGTTCCTACCAGAGAGTCAAGACGAAAACGTGTGCCAACACCTATGCATAAGTTCACAAGGTCACCGAACCCACAAGTTGATCACCAAAACATACATCAAGTGGATCACATGAATATCCCATTGTCACCATAGATAAGCACATGCAAGACATACATCAAGTGTTCTCAAATCCTTAAAGACTCAATCCGATAAGATAACTTCAAAGGGAAAACTCAATCCATTACAAGAGGGTAGAGGGGGAGAAACATCATAAGATCCAACTATAATAGCAAAGCTCGCGGTACATCAAGATCATGCCAAATCAAGAACACGAGAGAGAGAGAGAGATCAAACACATAGCTACTGGTACATACCCTCAGCCCCGAGGGTGAACTACTCCCTCCTCGTCATGGAGACCGTCGGGATGATAAAGATGGCCACCGGTGATGATTTCCCCCTCCGGCAGGGTGCCGGAATAGGGCCTCAATTGGTTTTTGGTGGCTACAGAGGCTTGCGGCAGCGGAACTCTCAATCTAGGTTTTGTTCTGGATGTTTGGGAATATATAAGAGGTATTGGCGTCGAGAACAAGTCAGGGGGACCCACGAGGCAGCCACAAGGTCAGGGGGCACGCCCTAGGGGGGCACCCCCTGCCCTTGTGGTGGCCTCAGGACTCCTCTGGTGTATCTCCAGTACTTCGTGGGCTTCTTTTGGTCCAAAAATAATCTCCGGAAAGTTTCAGCTCAATTGGACTCCGTCAGATATTCCTTTTCTGCGAAACCAAAAAACAAGGAAAAAACAAAAACTCGCACTGGGCTCTAGGTTAATAGGTTAGTCCCAAAAATCATATAAAATAGCATATAAAACATCTAAGATTGATAATATAATAGCATGGAACAATAAAAAATTATAGATACATTGGAGACGTATCAGGGCGTGGCCCCCTTTCCTTTCCCCCTTTCCACCTCCAAGAGAAGGAAGGGGGGGGACTTGGACTAGGAGTCCTAGTCGGTTCCCCCCCATGGCGCGCCCCTAGGGCCGGCGGCCTCCTCCCCTCCTCCTTTATATACGGGGTAGGGGGGCACCCCCTAACACATCGGTTATTCTCTTAGCCGTGTGCAGTGCCCCCCTCCACAGTTTACTCCTCCCGTCATAGCTTCGTAGTGCTTAGGCGAAGCCCTGCGCGGATCACATCACCATCACCGTCACCACGCCGTCGTGATGATGACACTCTCCCTCGACACTTTGCTGGATCAAGAGTTCGAGGGACGTCATCAAGCTGAACGTGTGCAGAACTCGGAGGTGCCATACGTACGGTGCTTGATTGGTTGGATCATGAAGATGTTCGACTACATCAACCGCGTTAAGCTAACGCTTCCGCTTTCGGTCTACGAGGGTACATGGACACACTCTCCCCCTCTCGTTGCTATGCATCTCCTAGATAGATCTTGCGTGATCGTAGGATTTTTTTTGAAATTGCATGCTATGTTCCCCAACAGTTGCATCCGAGCACTATGATGATAATCATATGAATAGGCATCGAAGTTGTTTCCAGATGCATGAGTATAGTAATTAGAAGATATGCGCATGTACTCCTTTTGACGCAGATGAGGGTGATAATCATTCGAAGATGACAATTGATTCAGTTGTGAATGGTAGCCATTTCCTCGTCCAGGGTTATCCTGCACATTCAGATTAGCAGTAACAAATAGATTTTCAGTGGTATCTTCCTTCACCAAAATTTGCTTCTTGAGTGAGCCTGCCCTTGCAGTTAGTTCCAACATATCGAGCGAAAACCTTACCATTATGTTGCTTCAAGAGTTTGTACTTTGAGTCATTTGACTCATCGGTTTCAACAAAAATGGTCGAAAGATAACCAGATAGAGTTTCAGGTTCAAGGGTTTTACTATTTGCTCGAATCCAAGTTGTACGAGGATACTGTTCGGGAGTCCAGTATGAACCAACCACATTGAGTTTCTTTTCGAAACCTAATCCTTCCTTCTGAGGATTTTTGTGAAGAATGGACTTCTTGAGCACATCAAACAAGGTTTGATGCCCTTTCAGGCTCCTTAGCATTCCAGTCTCAAGTAAGCATCTTAACCTGCAATTTTCTTCAGTAAGAGCAGCAAAATCCTCGGAAGAGGGGTTAGTGGTACCATTAGTAGTTGTGGTGTTCTCTTTCATAGTATTAGAAGTTTCAGCATGAGAATCTGCATTGCTACGTTCTAGGCAAGTTAAGCATGGGGGTACAAAACCATCGGGAAGTTGAACAGATTGCTCGGTGAAGAGAGAAGCTTTTTTTTAAAGCCAGTTCGTTATGAGACTCTCTCAGTGACACGAGTTCTTGATTCCTGCTAAGGAGTTCATTTGATAAACTCTCGTAGTCAACTGCAAGTGAATCATATCGAATGGTAAGATTATCAATAGTTGATGAAACAACATCTTGATCTTCAATCAACTTTTGATTCTTGTCCATCTGTTCGACCAGTAATCCTTGAGTTCTTCTGAGATTTCTTTCAAGCATTTCAAGGTCATCATGTTGACATTTAGCAATTTTGACCAGCTTGGCATAAGATATGTATTCAGGAGAGTATTCATTCATGGATCTTAGGTGTTTGGCGGATACCTGATCCTTTGAAGATTTTTCCGTGAGATAGAAGGCGATTGGTTCCTCATCGCTCAGATCATCATTACTTGAAGTATCATCGCAGTGTCTGAGTTGGAGACTTTCTTCGATGATTCAATAGCAACGTAGGCATTACTTCTCCCAATCTTTTTGTAGAACTCTTCATCATCGGAATCAGTATCCGTGGCTTCTTCTTCAAATTCTGCTGTCGAGTCTTCATATGCTCTGTTCAGCCGTGACATCCAAAAGTGTGTTATATTGACTAGAGGGTGGTGAATAGGCAATTTTTACAAATTCGTCACTAAGGAATTTCTAGGTGAGGAAATTCCTAAGCAACGAACTACTTAGCAGCGGAATAGATACTCAGATGCATGTATAACAGAACAGTAGCACAGTCATCATGATGAAATGAAACATACACAGAGTACAAGTAGTGTGTAAACAAGATAAGCAGGTTGAAGACAAAGTGACTGAGGAATTAGGAATGAGGAAATTGAGGAAGTCTTCAGTCAAAGTCTTCAAACAGTAACGATCAAGTTCATCAACACATGAATGAGGAAATGAAAGGGTTGAGGAAATAGAACCAGTAGCTTGGTGAAGACGATGATTTGGTAGATCAGTTCCAACTGCTGTGACAGTCGTACGTCTGGTTGGAGCGGCCAGGTATTTAAACCTGAGGACACACAGTCTCGGACACACAATCCTCACTGTATTCTCCTTGAGCTAAGATCACACAGACCTCACCCAATCACTCGTGGTAAGTCTTCAGGTGACTTCCAAACCTTCACAGACTCGGTCACTTGGCGATCCACAATTTCCTCTTGGGTGCTCTAGACCATGACGCCTAACCGTCTGGAGGATGCACAGTCCTCAAAGGTAACAAGCTGTCGCGGGATATCCACGACCACCTATGGGACCAGGAGGCCCCTTGCTGGTTCGGCAGGGGGACGTCACATTGCACAAAGAGCAGACCAACGCACGGCAGCACGACAAAGAGCACACAAGCAATTTACCCAGGTTCGGGCCGCTGCAAGGCGTAAGACCCTACTCCTGCTTTAGTGGATTGATGGTGGAATGGGGATGGTGAAGCGCAGTACACTTGCCCGGCAGGGATTGCCGTAGGGCAGCAGTGACTACGCGCATATGGGGGTGTGGGTTCATCAACCTTCCAACCCTTCCTACGGGTGCCATGGGCCTCCTTTTATAGATTAAGGGGTCACCACAATGGCAAAGTACTCATTATCCACTGATATGATAGCAAACAATGCTATCATACCTAACTCTGCGGGCTGACAGGGTGCATTAAATGCACCACTTAGTGTCACATCGCTGTTGCCCGGCAAGGCTTGCCGGGCTATCTTGCCAGCTCCGCACCTGTTCCCTTGACACATCGTAGGACGGGTGTCATCTGTGGGTTTCTTCTGTAGCCATGTGGCGAATGACTGCCACTCGATAACTTTGCGGCTTGACACCGCACTGATCGACGACGTGGGTCATGGCTGAGTGGGTGGTGAGGTGTTTTTGCCTCCGTGAGCCCCGGCAGGCTCTGCCGGGGAGCCTTGATTGCTTGCTTCCGGTGGTGGCCTCGCCCCTTGCCGGGCTCGCCTGCCCGGCAAGGGAGGCCCTTCTCTTGCCAAAATCTTGCTCCTCTGGCTTGATCTTGGTCCCTCTGAACTACATGTTGGTTCTTCAAATCTCTTGGTCCCTCAATCTCTGACTTAAGTTGGTGCTTCAATCTTGTTCTGTGCCTGTGCACAGTCCGGGCAACGGACCTAGGGTTTGTTGCACCGACAGAAGCCCCCGGGCCTGCCCCGAACGCACTGCTGAGCGTCGTTGGGGTAGGGCCTAATAAGTGCACAGGCAGGGTTGCTGAAGGGGTTGGCCCCTTGAGGTTTCCATTGCTGCTTCATTAGCCTTGATCTCGGGCCAGTTTACAGTTTCCTCACGCGTGGTGTAAAGTCAATAGTAGTGGGGCTGCTCTAGTGATGGCCAGTGAATGACTTTAACGCACGGGGTAGAAACTGCCAATTTATTCTTCCCACAGTGCGCCGTTATCCTTGGCCACGTATGCTGCATGCATCGTGCGTGGTAGGTAACGGAGGTGCATGGTGCAGGAGAGCATCTTGGAGAGGGTCCGCCCGCCTTGAATTGGCGGAGGAGGGCGGTGGTCACCCATTGATGGAGCAGCTGCCCTTCCCCGCCCGACCTATAAAAGGGAGGGGCGGAGGAGGGCGGAGTCACCCATCTTTGCATTCTCCTTCTTCTTCCCTTGTTCTCTGCTTCTGCCAGCGATGCCGAAGAGAAGAGCGTGGGGCCAGCCCCCAGGCTCTTGCTTGGGGCTATTGTTGCCCCGTGCTAGTGCTGACGCTCGGGGAGTGAGCCTGGTCCTTGCTACCTCTTGAGCACTGCGTTGGTTTTCCCTTGAAGAGGAAAGGGTGATGCAGCAAAGTAGCGTAAGTATTTCCCTCAGTTTTTGAGAATCAAGGTACCAATCCAGTAGGAGGCTACACACGAGTCCCTCACACCTACACACACAAATAAATCCTCGCAACCAACGCGATAAGGGGTTGTCAATCCCTTCACGGTCACTTACGAGAGTGAGATCTGATAGATATGATAAGATAATATTTTTGGTATTTTTGTGATAAAGATGCAAAGTAAAATAAAAGCAAAATAAAAGGCAACGGAAATAGCTAAGTGTTGGAAGATTAATATGATGGAAAATAGACCCGGGGGCCATAGGTTTCACTAGTGGCTTCTCTCGAGAGCATAAGTTTTTACGGTGGGTGAACAAATTACTGTTGAGCAATTGACAGAATTGAGCATAGTTATGAGAATATCTAGGTATGATCATGTATATAGGCATCACGTCCGAAACAAGTAGACCGACTCCTACCTGCATCTACTACTATTACTCCACACACCGACCGCTATCCAGCATGCATCTAGAGTATTAAGTTCATAAGAACAGAGTAATGCTTTAAGCAAGATGACATGATGTAGAGGGATAAACTCATGCATTATGATATAAACCCCATCTTGTTATCCTCGATGGCAACAATACAATACGTGCCTTACTGCCCCTACTGTCACTGCGAAAGGACACCGCAAGATTGAACCCAAAGCTAAGCACTTCTCCCATTGCAAGAAAGATCAATCTAGTAGGCCAAACCAAACTAATAATTCGAAGGGACTTGCAAAGATAACCAATCATACATAAAAGAATTCAGAAGATTCAAATATTGTTCATTGATAAACTTGATCATAAACCCACAATTCATCGGTCTCAACAAACACACCGCAAAAGAAGATTACATCGAATAGATCTCCATGAGAGAGGGGGAGAACATTGTATTGAGATCCAAAAAGAGAGAAGAAGCCATCTAGCTAATAACTATGGACCCGAAGGTCTGAGGTAAACTACTCACACTTCATCAGAGAGGCTATGGTGTTGATGTAGAAGCCCTCCGTGATTGATGCCCCCTCCGGCGGAGCTCCGAAACAGGCCCCAAGATGGGATCTCATGGGTACAGAAGGTTGCGGTGGTGGAATTAGGTTTTTGGCTCCGTATCTGGTAGTTTGGGGGTACGCAGGTATATATAGGAGGAAGAAGTACGTCGATGGAGCAACATGGGGCCCACGAGGGTGGAGGGCACGCCCAGGGGGGTAGGCACGCCCCCCTACCTTGTGGCTTCCTGGTAGCTTTCTTGACGTAGGGTTCAAGTCCTCTGGATCACGTTCATTCCGAAAATCACGTTCCCGAAGGTTTCATTCCGTTTGGACTCCGTTTGATATTCTTTTTCTGCGAAACTCTGAAATAGGCAAAAAAACAGCAATTCTGGGCTGGCCTCCGGTTAATAGGTTAGTCCCAAAAATAATATAAAAGTGTATAATAAAGCCCAATAATGTCCAAAACAGAAGATAATATAGCATGGAGCAATCAAAAATTATAGATACGTTGGAGACGTATCAAGCATCCCCAAGCTTAATTCCTGCTCGTCCTCGAGTAGGTAAATGATAAAAACAGAATTTTTATGTGGAATGCTACTTGGCATAATTTCAATGTAATTCTTCTTAATTGTGGTATGAATATTCAGGTCCGAAAGATTCAAGATAAAAGTTCAATATTGACATAAAAATAATAATACTTCAAGCATACTAACTAAGCAATTATGTCCTCTCAAAATAACATGGCCAAAGAAAGTTCATCCCTACAATATCATATAGTTTAGTCATGCTCCATTTTCGTCACACAAGAATGCTCTCATCATGCACAACCCCGATGACAAGCCAAGCAATTGTTTCATACTTTAGTAATCTCAAACTTTTTCAACCTTCACGCAATACATGAGCATGAGCCATGGATATAGCACTATGGGTGGAATAGAATATGATGATGGGGGTTATGTGGAGAAGACAAAAAGGAGAAAGTCTCACATCAACCAGGCTAATCAATGAGCTATGGAGATGCCCATCGATTGATGTTAATGCAAGGAGTAGGGATTGCCATGCAACGGAT
The DNA here is from genome assembly GCF_002575655.3 of Aegilops tauschii subsp. strangulata. Taxonomy (NCBI): domain Eukaryota; kingdom Viridiplantae; phylum Streptophyta; class Magnoliopsida; order Poales; family Poaceae; genus Aegilops; species Aegilops tauschii. The sequence continues at coordinate 354,183,493 of NC_053036.3, forward strand.
GCACTAGAGCTATAAATATATGAAAGCTCAACAAAAGAAACTAAGTGGGTGTGCATCCAACGTGCTTGCTCACGAAGACCTAGGGCACTTGAGGAGGCCCATTGTTGGAATATACAAGCCAAGTTCTATAATGAAAAATTCCCACTAGTATATGAAAGTGACAAAACAAGAGACTCTCTATTATGAAGATCATGGTGCTACTTTGAAGCACAAGTGTCGTAAAAGGATAGTAACATTGTCCCTTCTCTCTTTTTCTCTCATTTTTGGGGCCTTCTCTTTTTTTGGCCTTCCTCTCCCTTTTTTATTCCTCACTTGGGACAATACTCTAGAAAATGATGATCATCACACTTCTATTTATTTACAACTCAATGATTACAACTCGATACTAGAACAAAGTATGACTCTATATGAATGCCTCCGCCGGTGTACCGGGATATGCAATGAACCAAGAGTGACATGTATGAAAGAATTATGAACGGTGGCTTTGCCACAAATACTATGTCAACTACATGATCATGCAAAGCAATATGACAATGATGAACGTGTCATGATAAACGGAATGGTGGAAAGTTGCATGGCAATATATCTCGGAATGGCTGTGGAAATGCCATAATAGGTAGGTATGGTGGCTGTTTTGAGGAAGATATAAGGAGGTTTATGTGTGAAAGAGCGTATCATATCACGGGGTTTGGATGCACCGGCGAAGTTTGCACCAACTCTCAATGTGAGAAAGGGCAATGCACGGTACCGAAGAGGCTAGCAATGGTGGAAAGGTGAGAATGCGTATAATCCATGGACTCAACATTAGTCATAAAGAACTCACATACTTATTGCAAAAATCTACAAGTCATCAAAAACCAAGCACTACGCGCATGCTCCTAGGGGGATAGATTGGTAGGAAAAGACCATCGCTCGTCCCCGACCGCCACTCATAAGGAGGACAATCAAAGAACACCTCATGTTTCAAATTTGTTACATAACGTTTACCATACGTGCATGCTACGGGACTTGCAAACTTCAACACAAGTATTTCTCAAATTCACAACTACTCAACTAGCACAACTTTAATATCACTACCTCCATGTCTCAAAACAATCATCAAGCATCAAACTTTTCTTAGTATTCAACACACTCATAAGAAAGTTTTTACTAATCTTGAATACCTAGCAAATTAGGATTTTTTAAGAAAATTACCATGCTATTTAAGGCTCTCAAAATAATCTAAGTGAAGCATGAGAGATCAATAGTTTCTATAAAACAAATCCACCACCGTGCTCTAAAAGATATAAGTTAAGTACTAGAGCAAAAACTATATAACTCAAAAGATATAAGTGAAGCACATAGAGTATTCTAATAATTTCCGAATCATGTGTGTCTCTCTCAAAAGGTGTGTACAGAAAAGATGATTGTGGTAAACTAAAAAGCAAAGACTCAAATCATACAAGACGCTCCAAGCAAAACACATATCATGTGGTGAATAAAAATATTGCTCCAAGTAAAGTTACCGATGGAAGTAGACGAAAGAGGGGATGCCTTCCGGGGCATCCCCAAGCTTTGGATTTTAGGTGTCCTTAGATTATATTGGGGGTGCCATGGGCATCCCCAAGCTTAGGCTCTTGCCACTCCTTTTTCCATAATCCATCAAATCTTTCACCCAAAACTTGAAAACTTCACAACACAAAACTCAGCAGAAAATCTCGTGAGCTCCGTTAGCGAAAGAAAACAAAGGACCACTTCAAGGTACTGTAATGAACTCATTCTTTATTTATAGTGGTGTTAAACCTACCGTATTCCAACTTCTCTATGGTTTATAAACTATTTTAATAGCCATAGATTCATCAAAATAAGCAAACAACACACGAAAAACAGAATCTGTCAAAAACAGAACAGTCTGTAGTAATCTGTAACTAACGCAAACTTCTGGAACTCCAAAAAATCAGCCAAAATAGGACGACCTAGAAAATGTGTTTATTGGTCAGCAGCAATTGGAATCAATATTTTATCACGTTCTGGTGATTTTTAACAATTATTTTCGTGAACAGAAAGTTTCTGGAATTTTCTGCAAGATCAAATAACTATCATCCAAGAAGATCCTATAGGTTTAACTTGGCACAAACACTAATTAAAACATAGAAACACATCTAACCAGAGGCTACAACAAATATTTATTCCTAAACAGAAGCAAAAAGCAAAAAACTAAAAATAAAATTGGGTTGCCTCCCAACAAGCGCTATCGTTTAACGCCCCAAGCTAGGCATAATAGCAAGGATAGATCTAGGTAGTGCCATAGTAATAGGATAGATCATTAAAACTCATTTCATATTCTCTACGTTCAGCAGCAAGTTTCCTTGGAGGAAAGCAAAAGTAATCAAAAGGGCTAAATTTAATGGGACAAAATTCCCCAAGATCAATTTTAGGAGGTATAGGTTCCTCCTTCGGCCCTTCATATTGCACAACCAATTCGTCATTATAAGCATTCTTTTGACAGAACTTTGTGAGCCTATACTCGAGAGAATATCCTAGCTCATTATTTCGAATATCCAAATCATCATTAATTTCAGGAATTCTATCAACTAGAACATTGGTAGGAACCTTTTTTCTAAGGTTTTCATTGAAAGCAAGATAGTCTAGAGATTGAAAACGCATTATTTCTTCTTGATCAAAGAGGATAGCCTCTATGGGAGGACGGCCAGCGTCCACCCTATAATGTGCAAAGATTTCCTTGGCCTCTTTTATTATAAATCTGAACTCATGAGCCAAAAAGATAGTAGCGGCATGCTTAACAGAAGAATGCTCTATATTAGAAAATTCTAGGAAAATCCTTTGTATGCAAGGGTGCAAGTGCATAAATTGCCTTTCAAGTTCAACTATAAGCATGGCAATAGCGTCAGCAAGACTACTAGTACTATGAAGAATGGAACTGCCCATAGGCAAAGCACCGGCACAAGTAAAGAAATCTTGAATAACCCCTTTCCCAATAATATTACCACTACCAATTCGAAATTTTTTTGTATGCAAGGTAGGGGGTTCTTCAGCAGGAGCATCGGAATTTTCCATGATATTATTATTGTCCATATTGACAATAATTTCCCCAATTTCAGACATAACGGCAGAAAGAGCGAGGGGCAAAAGGGAAAGAAGAAGACGAATGGAAAAGAGAGGGCGAATAAAACGGCAAGGGTGAAGTGGGGGAGAGGAAAACGAGAGGCAAATGGCAAATAATGTAATGCGGGAGATAAGGGTTTGTGATGGGTACTTGGTATGTTGACTTTTGCGTAGACCTCCCCGGCAACGGTGCCAGTGTAACGCCCCGAGACCCGCGCTCCAGATGCCTTCCATGGATTCCGAGATTCGGCGTGTGATTTGTTTTGTTCGTTGCTTTCATCCTTGCATCTTTTGCATTGCATCATGTCATCATGCACCCCTTTTTAAAACCCAACTAAATAAACCGTATGGATCTTCGATCCATTTAAATCGAGGGAATTCACATGGTGATTTCTCTTTATAACATATCCTCCCAATATGTTAGGGGGCTATAATAAATATTCCATTAACCTGGAATCACTCATAACACATTTGCATTATTCTTCAACTCTTCTTTTATCCGACTCAACTTTCCTATCCTTCCTTTTTCAACCTCTTAGTAAAATTGAGTTGCAATTTTACTTCTCCATAAATGTTCCAAATCTGCCCATAAATCACATCTGGTGTGTAGGGTCAGCTCCTATAATCTCAACCCATTTGGAGCTTTTTTGAGTGGGTTTCGAAATTCAAACTTGTCTGAGTTAAATCCAACAGACATGGATTTACTTCCTCTAAAAACCTCAGGCCTCTAAAAACATGGATTTAATCACATTCCTTTCCTTGTTTCAAATGTTTTCTCATGCCGGTGCACCTCTTAATCATCCACCTCTTGCTATTCATGTTTATCTGGAGTGCTGAAGGTATCCCAGAGGATTCATGTTTCTATTCTTTATCCTTTCTAGCTATTTTGAGGTCTTACCTTATTCAAGCCATTTAATTGAATCGGCGCAATCTCTCTTTTAAATCGTTCAACGGTGTATCTTTTGAGTGGGCCCTAACCCACAGGTCTTTTCCAGGATCTTACCTGACTCTTCTAATTTTCCCGGAGCTATTCCCAAATTCATTTCAAGTTTGACGTAAGAATGAGTTATCATCAGTCAAATGTCTTTCTCCAAGATCTTCCAAATTCTTTTCATTGTTGGCTCAACCTTTCTAATTTTCATCCCGGAGTATCTCAACAATTCATGGTGGTGTTTCTCGTCATCATTCTCAACATCTCAAGATCAAGGTAGAGATTTCTCCTAAAATCTTGGTCCACTCTCTTGAAGATTCATGGTTCTAGCTTCATGCCACTCTCATAATTGTTTTCGATTGTGAGAATTCTTTTCACCCATCCGGAGCAATTCATGAATCTTTTCAGTTTGATTCTCCGAAGGCCATCATTTCAGAAGATTTATTCGTTCTCAACATTCAGCTCTCGTTCTCCAAATCTTACCGGTGCATCATTCAAGTATTCTCTAATCAATTCATGATCTCTTCGTTTCACTTGTATCTAAATTCGGTCAAGTATCTTTATTCGTTTTCTAATTCTTCCCGGTGTTTCTTTATCTTATCTTAGTTGATTTTCAGATTTTTACGGTGGTTTGTTCAAGATTCCTCTTCCTTTGTTCTCATATTAATTTATTCGTTGTTTCAATCCTACCGGTGGTTCGTTGAAGACCTTCTCAAGTTTACGCTATATCTCTCTTAATCCTTTCTACGAGAATAAGTAGTATGCCAAATCCGTTGCTTGTCAACAATTTAAATTGGTGAAGGATATGCATAACGCAATTCTTATTATGGTTTCATCCAAGTGATCTAGTTTCTTCTTTCCAGAGTTGTTCATCATGTCACATTTCTCGGTTCGAGATGCTTCATCTTTCGTTTCCCGGAGTTCCAAGTTTTCCGCTTTATCTCGTCGCGAAGCTCCACCTAAATCATTGCAAGGCTTCACCTTGTGTTTTCAACTTTTCTTTCTTTTTATCATCCTATTATTACCGGAGTTCTTCATAGAGGCTCTACATGGTGCTTCGTCAAGGATTCCTTTCATTATTCAATTGTTCTTCAAGATTTCTCTCGGAGTCAAGATCCGTCAAGCTATACTCTAAAATAAACATGGTGCTCAACACATGTTTGTCTTGAGGAGTTCAAGCATTCTTCATCTCGCATTACGAAGTGCAATTCTTTCTTCCTTATCTTTTGAGGTGGTGTTATGTCCTTCTTGACAATTCCCATCCATGTTCCATGTTTCACATGTTGTCAAGAATGAGGTATTTTAAATCCTTTAATCTCTTTGTTGGAGTTATCTTGTGTCATATTTCACCTAAAGCCTTCCCTAAGGAATGTTGCTATTATGGTGCTTATCAATGATCCAAGTTTTCTCATATCCTCTTGGTGAAAGAAGTTTTTCATCTCGTTGGTGTTATCAATTATATTAGTTGTTTCCGTAGTGGCAGAATTTCGCCTCTATCTTGAGAAGTTTTCCATAAGCCACTACAAGCTTATTCGTTTCGTTGTTGGTTTTTTCCAACAACTCCGTTCTAACCTTCTTGGAAGGGTGCTTTCCAAGATCATTGGTGGCAGAAGTTGGCATTTTCTTCTCCATTCCTTTATTGCAATGATCTATCTTCTATTTTTTCTTCCGGAGGCATGGTGATGTTGCTCTCTTCGCTCATCATCTCGAATTGTGAGGATCGTGTTCTTTTCTTACTAATCCATTTAACCGGAGTGTTGTGTCTATCATTCCTCTTTTAACCGGAGTCTCATCCAAGTGCTTTCATTTTGCCAAGTTCATATTCTATCCCTTCCATTTTCCAACCGGAGCGTTATCGTAATTGATCCTTATCGTTCCTTGTACATCTCGTTTCAACCGAAGTGCTTGCATGTACTTCTCGTCCATTGTTCTCGTCATTCATAGCTTTGCAAACTCCAAGGTTCACATGGTGTTCCTTGTTTCTCTTTTCTACCGGTGTGCTTTCATATTCCTTTTGATCCGTTAAGCTCTTGTTTCATATTCTTCAACCTACAAAGGTTCTCGCAATGTTCCTTGTTCCTCTTTGATAACGGAGTGTTTTCAATCTCGTTCATCTCCCTTGTATTCTCTCTTTTCGTTCGTTCAATCTCTCAAGGTTCGTGGTTTCACTCGTTTGTCAAAGAAGCAACTTAGTTTACCTCTCCTCTTCCTTTTCTGCTTCTCTCCGGTGCCATCCTAGATCTCGGGACGAGATCCTCTTGTAGTGGTGGAGTGTTGTAACGCCCCGAGACCGGCGCTCCAGATGCCTTCCATGGATTCCGAGATTCGGCGTGTGATTTATTTTGTTCGTTGCTTTCATCCTTGCATCTTTTGCATTGCATCATGTCATCATGCACCCCTTTTTAAAACCCAACTAAATAAACCGTATGGATCTTCGATCCATTTAAATCGAGGGAATTCACATGGTGATTTCTCTTTATAACATATCCTCCCAATATGTTAGGGGGCTATAATAAATATTCCATTAACCTGGAATCACTCATAACACATTTGCATTATTCTTCAACTCTTCTTTTATCCGACTCAACTTTCCTATCCTTCCTTTTTCAACCTCTTAGTAAAATTGAGTTGCAATTTTACTTCTCCATAAATGTTCCAAATCTGCCCATAAATCACATCTGGTGTGTAGGGTCAGCTCCTATAATCTCAACCCATTTGGAGCTTATTTGAGTGGGTTTCGAAATTCAAACTTGTCTGAGTTAAATCCAACATGCGTGGATTTAATTCCTCTAAAAACCTCAGGACATTTTTGTCAAATCCCTCCATATTTTGTGAGTCCAGGAAAATTGTCCTCGTGCTCAAATTCTTTTCCCTAACCGCCCTCTTCCTTTTCCTTCTCTCTAATGCTTTCTGTTAAAGAAAATTAAAGAGAGAGAGAGGAGAGAGCCCAGCCCAGCTGCACCTCCCAGCAGCGCAGCTGGCCGCTTGGACCTCCACACAGACCGGCCCAACCTCCCCTAGGCCAGCAGCCCCGCTGTTAACCCTAGCCTCGACCAATCTCGATCCCCATCTCTCCCGTTTCCCCCTCGCTTGCGCCGCCAGGGTGAGCCTTGGCTCGATCCCCTTTCCGCCCCACACGTATCCCTCCTCGCGCCAGGGAGAGGACCTTCTTCGTCCTCGCCGTCCTTCGGCTCTTCGTCGCTCCAGCCTCTCCTTCTTCACGCCGCACCACCAGCCTCGCCGTGCCTCCTTGCTCCTCCCGGAATCCATCTCTGCTCCGCCGCCACCACGCTCGACCCCGCTCTCCTCCTACCCCTCGATCCCCTCGACCAGTCCGGCCGTCCTCGCCGGATACCAGACCCGTGCCTCGCCGTCATTTCCCTGCCAAGCCTCCCTTCTGCTCGCACCCTCCTGGCCAGCCGTGCCCCTCCATGGCCTTCTGCCCGAGCCACCAACCCACCGCGCCTCCATGTGCCTGCGCCGGCGACCTCCGCCTCCAGGCGTTGCCGGCGAGCAAGCCGTTGCCGTCCGCCTCGTCGCGTTCCTCTTCGCCTCCGTCCACCATGATCCGTCTCTGTTAGGGCCTGCCTCCTGCCGCTGATGCGCTGCGGGACCTCGATGCCGAGTGCCTCGTCGTTGGCTTCCGCCACCACCGACCCCGGTTTGTGTACCTTTTGTTGTCGGATGCGCCAAGTCCACCCGGTCCAAGACCACCTCAAGTTTGACTACACGAAACTCCAAGTCTGAAGACTGCCGTGGCCGTGTATCTCGGCTACTGCCACTTTGGTTCGTCTACACGGCCTCTTCGTTGAATAACCGAGACGTCCCTACACATGAGCAATTTGGATTTGCAAGACCCGGACCGACAAGTACCACGACGTCCCTCGATCGCCAAGTACCCCTACGCGTGGATACGCCAAGTTCCTCTTCGACCCGTGTATCACTACCGTCGCCGAAGACCCGTGTAACGGAACCATCAAGTTCGACTACCTTCATGTGTACCACTACTTTCCTCGACGATTTTGAACCGCCCCGAAATACACGCTTCAAAGGTATAACCGCCGAGAACGACCGCCCGTGAACGAATGCATGTGTTGTATGAGTTGCTTGCGTTTGCACCGTGCCCGACTTGTTCGTCGCACGCTGTCACTCGTTTCCTTGCCACCGTCTTGTGGGACACCCGGTAACCGGGATCACCCCACCATCTTGCATGGCACGCTCACGCCACGCTTCCTTTTGCACCGGTATCTCCATGAGCTACCAGAACCGATATGTTGCCGTGGCATCATTTTCGGATTCGTTGCCGTGGCACCCCTTTCTTCCACCATGGTGACAAATGCCTCGTATCATGCTCATGTCAACATTTCCATAAAATTGCTTAAAACTTGCATATGTCATCCGCATCATGATAATAACATTTAAAACGTTTAAAATTGTTGTTTGCTTTAAATTGCTAAATGACATATGAGGATTTCCGGAATTGTTGTTTGTTGTTTCCGGCCTCATTTAAACTTGCCTAGATAGGTAGTTTTATTATGCTTCACATATTGCCATGTTTAACAACATTTAATATTGTTGGGTACATAAACGGGAGAGAACTAAATAATTGATGTGGTGTTTTGTCAATATTCAACTCGTTGCATATTGAGCTCCACTGAATTTGTAGAATTGTTTGTTGCATTTTGCCATGCCATGCTTCATTTAAACCGGACATGCATCATACTTGATTGTGCATCATGCCATGTTTATGATTGTGTGTTTACCGTGATGTTTGCTTCTTTCCGGTTGCGCTTCTCCTTGATAGTTCCGCTTACGGTGCGGTTGTGAGGATTCGTTCATCTACGTCCGTTTGTCTTCTTCATGGACTCGTTCTTCTTCCTAGCGGGATTTCAGGCAAGATGACCATTACCCTCGATATCACTTCTATCTTTGCTTTGCTAGTTGTTCGTTCTATCGCTATGATTGCGCTACCTACCACTTGTTTATCAAGCCTCCCAAATTGCCATGTCAGCCTCTAACCTTTTCACCCTTCCTAGCAAACCGTTGTTTGGCTATGTTACCGCTTTTGCTCAGCCCCTCTTATAGCGTTGCTAGATGCAGGTGAAGATGAAGTTTGTTCCATGTTGGAACATGGATATCATGAACTTTGTTGGGATATCACAATATATCTTATTTTAATTAATGCATCTATATACTTGGTAAAGGGTGGAAGGCTCGGCCTTATGCCTGGTGTTTTGTTCCACTCTTGCCGCCCTAGTTTCCGTCATACCGGTGTTATGTTCCTTGATTTTGCGTTCCTTATAGGGTTGGGTGATTTATGGGACCCCCTTGACAGTTCACTTTGAATAAAACTCTTCCAGCAAGGCCCGACCTTGGTTTTAACATTTGCCACCTAAGCCTTTTTCCCTTGGGTTCTGCAGACTCAAGGGTCATCTTTATTTTAATCCCCCGGGCCAGTGCTCCTTCGAGTGTTGGTCCGAACCGAGCAACCTGCGGGGCCACCTCGGGGCAACTTGAGGACTGGTTTTACTCGTAGCTTGACTTATCCGGTGTGCCCTTAGAACGAGCAGCTCCTATCGGGATTTGTCGGCACATCGGGCGGCTTTGCTGGTCTTGTTTTAGCATTGTCGAAATGTCTTGTAAACCGGGATTCCGAGACTGATCGGGTCTTCCCGGGAGAAGGAATATCCTTCGTTGACCGTGAGAGCTTGTGATGGGCTAAGTTGGGACACCCCTGCAGGGTATAAACTTTCGAGAGCCGTGCCCGCGGTTATGTGGCAGATGGGAATTTGTTAATATCCGGTTGTAGAGAACTTGACACTTGACTTAATTAAAATACATCAACCGCGTGTGTAGCCATGATGGTCTCTTTTCGGCGGAGTCCGGGAAGTGAACACGGTTCTTGTGTTATGGTTGTGCGTAAGTAGTTTCAGAATCACTTCTTGATCACTTCTAGCTTCACGACCGTTGCGTTGCTTCTCTTCTCGCTCTTATTTGCGTATGTTAGCCACCATATATGCTTAGTGCTTGCTGCAGCTCCACCTCACTACCTTCTCCTATCCATAAGCTTAAATAGTCTTGATCTCGTGGGTGTGACATTGCTGAGTCCTCGTGACTCACAGATTCTACCAAAATAGTTGCAGGTGCCGATGAGACCAGTGCAGGTGATGCCACCGAGCTCAAGTGGGAGTTCGATGAGGAACTTGGTCGTTACTATGTTTCGTTTCCTGATGATCAGTAGTGGAGCCCAGTTGGGACGATCGGGGACCTAGCATTTGGGGTTATCTTCTTTTTATCTGGATTTGACCGTAGTCGGTCTATGTGTGTATCTTGAATGATGTATGAATTTATTTATGTATTGTGTGAAGTGGTGATTGTAAGCCAACTCTTTATCCCATTCTTGTTCATTACATGGGATTGTGTGAAGATGACCCTTCTTGCGACAAAACCTACAATGCGGTTATGCCTCTAAGTCGTGCCTCGACACGTGAGAGATATAGCCGCATCGTGGGTGTTACAAGTTGGTAATCAGAGCCATCCCCGACTTAGGAGCCCCCTGCTTGATCGAATCGCTGACGTTGTTGAGTCTAGAACAAAAATGTTTTGAGTCTTAGGATTATATATATCGGAGAGTAGGATTCTTTTTACTCCTCAGTCCCTTCGTCGCTCTGGTGAGGTCTCCTGACGTAGATGTTTTGACTTTCCTCTCCTCAAATTTCACTAAATTGTTTTTTAGGATCACGCGGGTATCTTGGAATCGTTCCGATGGTTTTGTGACGAGAACATTGTTCTTGGTGCCTCCTGACATTTAGGGGTTGTGGTAGTGTCCCGGGGAGTTGAGCTCCGAGGTGTTGTCGTCACAATTTTATCGTTGCAGTTCTGGAATACCTGAGTTTTTTTTCGCCGACATCGAAAATCTCTTTTATGCAGTTGTTGGTGAGATCACCTCGACGCCACCCAGTACTGGGGTGGGAGTTCGGGAGTATTGCCAGAGCTCGTATAACGGATGCTTTTCGAAGGTTGAGGTACATGATTTCCGGAGTTTTCTTAGTTATGTGTTGACGGATGGATACAGCTGGATCTAGGGATTGCTAGTTTGGGTGAGATATATTGCGTCCCCTGTATCCCCAACACCAGATTGCATAACCAGAAAGTTTCGGGAATTTTATAGGTGGGAATTCAAGTAGCTCCTAGGATATCTTTTTGACGGATGTATGATTTGAGATTGGGGTCCAACGTCTAGTGGTTCGCTTTTCACGATCGATTTACAGTGGTCACGAGACGTCTTAAAGAATCCTTGGCTATGCCGATTCGGGGACGTCTTGTTTGTCATTCGTGACGTCCGCTGTACGTCGTGCCCGTGGGGCCTCATCACGAACACTTTGGGTGAAATCTCTATCATATGTTTGTTTCCGGCTTATTCTGCGAGCCAATCCTTTGTTTTGTTTTAAGTTGTGGCATTCGAGTTGCTTCATTGTCAGATGTTGATTCCCTACCTTTTTCTAAGTGGTGTTCTCATATTCCTATGTGGATACTAATCCTTCTTGATCATCGAGATTGCCATATTAATTCTATTTCCAACCGGTGTGTTTCTCTTCGAGATGATCCCATCATTCTCCCCATCCTCAAGATCAATTCTAAGTTTTCTCGACGGTGTTTATTCCATATGCCCCAAGTTGCCTTTTTCCCCCTCCCACCCTTTTCTTCAAGGACTCAGATTTCTCAATCATGTATCCTTTTATTGATGGGAAGCCTCTCCATCCTTTTCCATCAATGTTCTTATCCGGTGATTCTCAGGAAGATACTAACGGAGCTTCAAGTTCATCATTCTCTTTTCTTCTCCGGTGGATTCAATTCAAGTTTTTGGTGTTAATCACATTCCTTTCCTTGTTTCAAATGTTTTCTCATGCCGGTGCACCTCTTAATCATCCACCTCTTGCTATTCATGTTTATCTGGAGTGCTGAAGGTATCCCAGAGGATTCATGTTTCTATTCTTTATCCTTTCTAGCTATTTTGAGGTCTTACCTTATTCAAGCCATTTAATTGAACCGGCGCAATCTCTCTTTTAAATCGTTCAACGGTGTATCTTTTGAGTGGGCCCTAACCCACAGGTCTTTTCCAGGATCTTACCTGACTCTTCTAATTTTCCCGGAGCTATTCCCAAATTCATTTCAAGTTTGACGTAACAATGAGTTATCATCAGTCAAATGTCTTTCTCCAAGATCTTCCAAATTCTTTTCATTGTTGGCTCAACCTTTCTAATTTTCATCCCGGAGTATCTCAACAATTCAAGGTGGTGTTTCTCGTCATCATTCTCAACATCTCAAGATCAAGGTAGAGATTTCTCCTAAAATCTTGGTCCACTCTCTTGAAGATTCATGGTTCTAGCTTCATGCCACTCTCATAATTGTTTTCGATTGTGAGAATTCTTTTCACCCATCCGGAGCAATTCATGAATCTTTTCAGTTTGATTCTCCGAAGGCCATCATTTCAGAAGATTTATTCGTTCTCAACATTCAGCTCTCGTTCTCCAAATCTTACCGGTGCATCATTCAAGTATTCTCTAATCAATTCATGATCTCTTCGTTTCACTTGTATCTAAATTCGGTCAAGTATCTTTATTCGTTTTCTAATTCTTCCCGGTGTTTCTTTATCTTATCTTAGTTGATTTTCAGATTCTTACGGTGGTTTGTTCAAGATTCCTCTTCCTTTGTTCTCATATTAATTTATTCGTTGTTTCAATCCTACCGGTGGTTCGTTGAAGACCTTCTCAAGTTTACGCTATATCTCACTTAATCCTTTCTACGAGAATAAGTAGTATGCCAAATCCGTTGCTTGTCAACAATTTAAATTGGTGAAGGATATGCATAACGCAATTCTTATTATGGTTTCATCCAAGTGATCTAGTTTCTTCTTTCCAGAGTTGTTCATCATGTCACATTTCTCGGTTCGAGATGCTTCATCTTTCGTTTCCCGGAGTTCCAAGTTTTCCGCTTTATCTCGTCGCGAAGCTCCACCTAAATCATTGCAAGGCTTCACCTTGTGTTTTCAACTTTTCTTTCTTTCTATCATCCTATTATTACCGGAGTTCTTCATAGAGGCTCTACATGGTGCTTCGTCAAGGATTCCTTTCATTATTCAATTGTTCTTCAAGATTTCTCTCGGAGTCAAGATCCGTCAAGCTATACTCTAAAATAAACATGGTGCTCAACACATGTTTGTCTTGAGGAGTTCAAGCATTCTTCATCTCGCATTACGAAGTGCAATTCTTTCTTCCTTATCTTTTGAGGTGGTGTTATGTCCTTCTTGACAATTCCCATCCATGTTCCATGTTTCACATGTTGTCAAGAATGAGGTATTTTAAATCCTTTAATCTCTTTGTTGGAGTTATCTTGTGTCATATTTCACCTAAAGCCTTCCCTAAGGAATGTTGCTGTTATGGTGCTTATCAATGATCCAAGTTTTCTCATATCCTCTTGGTGAAAGAAGTTTTTCATCTCGTTGGTGTTATCAATTATATTAGTTGTTTCCGTAGTGGCAGAATTTCGCCTCTATCTTGAGAAGTTTTCCATAAGCCACTACAAGCTTATTCGTTTCGTTGTTGGTTTTTTCCAACAACTCCGTTCTAACCTTCTTGGAAGGGTGCTTTCCAAGATCATTGGTGGCAGAAGTTGGCATTTTCTTCTCCATTCCTTTATTGCAATGATCTATCTTCTATTTTTTCTTCCGGAGGCATGGTGATGTTGCTCTCTTCGCTCATCATCTCGAATTGTGAGGATCGTGTTCTTTTCTTACTAATCCATTTAACCGGAGTGTTGTGTCTATCATTCCTCTTTTAACCGGAGTCTCATCCAAGTGCTTTCATTTTGCCAAGTTCATATTCTATCCCTTCCATTTTCCAACCGGAGCGTTATCGTAATTGATCCTTATCGTTCCTTGTACATCTCGTTTCAACCGAAGTGCTTGCATGTACTTCTCGTCCATTGTTCTCGTCATTCATAGCTTTGCAAACTCCAAGGTTCACATGGTGTTCCTTGTTTCTCTTTTCTACCGGTGTGCTTTCATATTCCTTTTGATCCGTTAAGCTCTTGTTTCATATTCTTCAACCTACAAAGGTTCTCGCAATGTTCCTTGTTCCTCTTTGATAACGGAGTGTTTTCAATCTCGTTCATCTCCCTTGTATTCTCTCTTTTCGTTCGTTCAATCTCTCAAGGTTCGTGGTTTCACTCGTTTGTCAAAGAAGCAACTTAGTTTACCTCTCCTCTTCCTTTTCTGCTTCTCTCCGGTGCCATCCTAGATCTCGGGACGAGATCCTCTTGTAGTGGTGGAGTGTTGTAACGCCCCGAGACCGGCGCTCCAGATGCCTTCCATGGATTCCGAGATTCGGCGTGTGATTTATTTTGTTCGTTGCTTTCATCCTTGCATCTTTTGCATTGCATCATGTCATCATGCACCCCTTTTTAAAACCCAACTAAATAAACCGTATGGATCTTCGATCAATCGAGGGAATTCACATGGTGATTTCTCTTTATAACATATCCTCCCAATATGTTAGGGGGCTATAATAAATATTCCATTAACCTGGAATCACTCATAACACATTTGCATTATTCTTCAACTCTTCTTTTATCCGACTCAACTTTCCTATCCTTCCTTTTTCAACCTCTTAGTAAAATTGAGTTGCAATTTTACTTCTCCATAAATGTTCCAAATCTGCCCATAAATCACATCTGGTGTGTAGGGTCAGCTCCTATAATCTCAACCCATTTGGAGCTTTTTTGAGTGGGTTTCGAAATTCAAACTTGTCTGAGTTAAATCCAACAGACATGGATTTACTTCCTCTAAAAACCTCAGGCCATTTTTGTCAAATTCCTCTGTATTTTGTGAGTCCAGGAAAATTGTCCTCGTGCTCAAATTCTTTTCCCTAACCCCCCTCTTCCTTTTCCTTCTCTCTAATGCTTTCTGTTAAAGAAAATTAAAGAGAGAGAGGAGAGAGCCCAGCCCAGCTGCACCTCCCAGCAGCGCAGCTGGCCACTTGGACCTCCACCCAGACCAGCCCAACCTCCCCTAGGCCAGCAGCCCCGCTGTTAACCCTAGCCTCGACCAGTCCCGATCCCCATCTCTCCCGTTTCCCCCTCGCTTGCGCCGCCAGGGTGAGCCTCGGCTCGATCCCCTTTCCGCCCCACTCGTCTCCCTCCTCGCGCCAGGGAGAGGAGCTCCTTCGTCCTCGCCGTCCTTCGGCTCGTCGTCGCTCCGGCCTCTCCTTCTTCACGCCGCACCACCAGCCTCGTCGTGCCTCCTTGGTCCTCCCGGACTCCATCTCTGCTCCGCCGCCACCATGCTCGACCCCGCTCTCATCCTACCCCTCGATCCCCTCGACCTGTCCGGCCGTCCTCGCCGGATACCAGACCCGTGCCTTGTCGTCGTTTCCCTGCCAAGCCTCCCTTCTGCTCGCACCCTCCTGGCCAGCCGTGCCCCTCCATGGCCTTCTGCTCGAGCCACCAACCCTCCGCGCCTCCATGCGCCTGCGCCGGCGACCTCCGCCTCCAGCCGTTGCCGGCGAGCAAGCCGCTGCCGTCCGCCTCGTCGCGTTCCTCTTCGCCTCCGTCCGCTATGATCCGTCTCTGTTAGGGCCTGCCTCCTGCCGCTGATGCGCTGCGGGACCTCGATGCCGAGTGCCTCGTCGTTGGCTTCCGCCACCACCGACCCTGGTTTGTGTACCTTTTGTTGTCGGATGCGCCAAGTCCACCCGGTCCAAGACCACCTCAAGTTCGACTACACGAAACTCCAAGTCTGAAGACTGCCGTGGCCGTGTATCTCGGCTACTGCCACTTCGGTTCGTCTACACGGCCTCTTCGTTGAATGACCGAGACGTCCCCGCACATGAGCACTTTGGATTTGCAAGACCCGGACCGACAAGTACCACGATGTCCGTCGATCGCCAAGTACCCCTACGCGTGGATACACCAAGTACCTCTTCGACCCGTGTATCACTACCGTCGCCGAAGACCCATGTAATGGAACCGTCAAGTTCGACTACCTTCGTGTGTACCACTACTTCCCTCGACGGTTTTGAACCGCCCCAAAATACACGCTTCAAAGGTATAACCGCCGAGAATGACCGCCCGTGAAAGAATGCATGTGTTGTATGAGTTGCTTGCGTTTGCACCGTGCCCGACTTGTTCGTCGCACACTGTCACTCGTTTCCTTGCCACCGTCTTGTGGGATACCCGGTAACCGGGATCACCCCACCATCTTGCATGGCACGCTCACGCCACGCTTCCTTTTGCATCGGTATCTCCATGAGCTACCGGAACCGATATGTTGCCGTGGCATCATTTTCGGATTCATTGCCGTGGCACCCCTTTCTTCCACCATGGTGACAAATGCCTCGTATCATGCTCATGTCAACATTTCCATAAAATTGCTTAAAACTTGCATATGTCATCCGCATCATGATAATAACATTTAAAACATTTAAAATTGTTGTTTGCTTTAAATTGCTAAATGACATATGAGGATTTCCGGAATTGTTGTTTGTTGTTTCCGGCCTCATTTAAACTTGCCTAGATAGGTAGTTTTATTATGCTTCACATATTGCCATGTTTAACAACATTTAATATTGTTGGGTACATAAACGGGAGAGAACTAAATAATTGATGTGGTGTTTTGTCAATATGCAACTCGTTGCATATTGAGCTCCACTGAATTTGTAGTATTGTTTGTTGCATTTTGCCATGCCATGCTTCATTTAAACCGGACATGCATCATACTTGATTGTGCATCATGCCATGTTTATGATTGTGTGTTTACCGTGATGTTTGCTTCTTTCCGATTGCGCTTCTCCTTGATAGTTCCGCTTACGTTGCGGTTGTGAGGATTCGTTCGTCTACGTCCGTTTGTCTTCTTCATGGACTCGTTCTTCTTCCTAGCGGGATTTCAGGCAAGATGACCATTACCCTCGATATCACTTCTATCTTTGCTTTGCTAGTTGTTCGTTCTATCGCTATGCTTGCGCTACCTACCACTTGTTTATCAAGCCTCCCAAATTGCCATGTCAGCCTCTAACCTTTTCACCCTTCCTAGCAAACCGTTGTTTGGCTATGTTACCGCTTTTGCTCAGCCCCTCTTATAGCGTTGCTAGATGCAGGTGAAGATGAAGTTTGTTCCATGTTGGAACATGGATATCATGAACTTTGTTGGGATATCACAATATATCTTATTTTAATTAATGCATCTATATACTTGGTAAAGGGTGGAAGGCTCGGCCTTATGCCTGGTGTTTTGTTCCACTCTTGCCGCCCTAGTTTCTGTCATACCGGTGTTATGTTCCTTGATTTTGCGTTCCTTATAGGGTTGGGTGATTTATGGGACCCCCTTGACAGTTCACTTTGAATAAAACTCTTCCAGCAAGGCCCGACCTTAGTTTTAACATTTGCCACCTAAGCCTTTTTCCCTTGGGTTCTGCAGACTCAAGGGTCATCTTTATTTTAATCCCCCGGGCCAGTGCTCCTTCGAGTGTTGGTCCGAACCGAGCAACCTGCGGGGCCACCTCGGGGCAACTTGAGGACTGGTTTTACTCGTAGCTTGACTTATCCGGTGTGCCCTTAGAACGAGCAGCTCCTATCGGGATTTGTCGGCACATCGGGCGGCTTTGCTGGTCTTGTTTTAGCATTGTCGAAATGTCTTGTAAACCGGGATTCCGAGACTGATCGGGTCTTCCCGGGAGAAGGAATATCCTTCGTTGACCGTGAGAGCTTGTGATGGGCTAAGTTGGGACACCCCTGCAGGGTATAAACTTTCGAGGGCCGTGCCCGCGCTTATGTGGTAGTTGGGTATTTATTAATATCCGGTTGTAGAGAACTTGACACTTGACTTAATTAAAATACATCAACCACATGTGTAGCCGTGATGGTCTCTTTTCGGCGGAGTCCGGGAAGTGAACACGGTTCATGTGTTATGGTTGTGCGTAAGTAGTTTCAGGATCACTTCTTGATCACTTCTAGCTTCACGACTGTTGCGTTGCTTCTCTTCTCGCTCTTATTTGCGTATGTTAGCCACCATATATGCTTAGTGCTTGCTACAGCTCCACCTCACTACCTTCTCCTACCCATAAGCTTAAATAGTCTTGATCTCGCGGGTGTGAGATTGCTGAGTCCTCGTGACTCACAGATTCTAACAAAACAGTTGCATGTGCCGATGAGACCAGTGCATGTGATGCCACCGAGCTCAAGTGGGAGTTCGACGAGGAACTTGGTCGTTACTATGTTTCGTTTCCTGATGATTAGTAGTGGAGCCCAGTTGGGACGATCGAGGACCTAGCATTTGGGGTTATCTTCTTTTTATCTGGATTTGACAGTAGTCGGTCTATGTGTGTATCTTGAATGATGTATGAATTTATTTATGTATTGTGTGAAGTGGCGATTGTAAGCCAACTCTTTATCCCATTCTTGTTCATTACATGGGATTGTGTGAAGATGACCCTTCTTGCGACAAAACCTACAATGCGGTTATGCCTCTAAGTCGTGCCTCGACACGTGAGAGATATAGCCGCATCGTGGGTGTTACAGCCAGAAATCCTTCTTGCTACCTCTTGAGCACTGCATTGGTTTTCCCTTGAAGAGGAAAGGGTGATGCAGCAAAGTAGCGTAAGTATTTCCCTCAGTTTTTGAGAACCAAGGTATCAATCCAGTAGGAAGCTACACACGAGTCCCTCGCACCTACACAAACAAATAAATCCTCGCAACCAACGCGATAAGGGGTTGTCAATCCCTTCACGGTCACTTACGAGAGTGAGATCTGATTGATATGATAAGAATATTTTTGGTATTTTTGTGATAAAGATGCAAAGTAAAATAAAAGCAAAATAAAAGGCAACGGAAATAGCTAAGTGTTGGAAGATTAATATGATGGAAAATAGACCCGGGGGCCATAGGTTTCACTAGTGGCTTCTCTCGAGAGCATAAGTTTTTACGGTGGGTGAACAAATTACTGTTGAGCAATTGACAGAATTGAGCATAGTTATGAGAATATCTAGGTATGATCATGTATATAGGCATCACGTCCGAAACAAGTAGACCGACTCCTGCCTGCATCTACTACTATTACTCCACACATCGACCGCTATCCAGCATGCATCTAGAGTATTAAGTTCATAAGAACAGAGTAATGCTTTAAGCAAGATGACATGATGTAGAGGGATAAACTCATGCATTATGATATAAACCCCATCTTGTTATCCTCGATGGCAACAATACAATACGTGCCTTACTGCCCCTACTGCCACTGCGAAAGGACACCCCAAGATTGAACCCAAAGCTAAGCACTTCTCCCATTGCAAGAAAGATCAATCTAGTAGGCCAAACCAAACTGATAATTCGAAGAGACTTGCAAAGATAACCAATCATACATAAAAGAATTCAGAAGATTCAAATATTGTTCATAGATAAACTTGATCATAAACCCACAATTCATCGGTCTCAACAAACACACCGCAAAAGAAGATTACATCGAATAGATCTCCACGAGAGAGGGGGAGAACATTGTATTGAGATCCAAAAAGAGAGAAGAAGCCATCTAGCTAATAACTATGGACCCGAAGGTCTGAGGTAAACTACTCACACTTCATCGGAGAGGCTATGGTGTTGATGTAGAAGCCCTCCGTGATTGATGCCCCCTCCGGCGGAGCTCCGGAACAGGCCCCAAGATGGGATCTCACGGGTACAGAAGGTTGCGGCGGTGGAATTAGGTTTTTGGCTCCGTATCTGGTAGTTTGGGGGTACGTAGGTATATATAGGAGGAAGGAGTACGTCCGTGGAGCAACGTGGGGCCCACGAGGGTGGAGGGCGCGCCCAGGGGGGTAGGCGCACCCCCCTACCTCGTGGCTTCCTGGTAGCTTTCTTGACGTAGGGTCCAAGTCCTCTGGATCACGTTCGTTCCGAAAATCACGTTCCCGAAGGTTTCATTCCGTTTGGACTCCGTTTGATATTCTTTTTCTGCGAAACTCTGAAATAGGCAAAAAACAGCAATTCTGGGCTGGGCCTCCGGTTAATAGGTTAGTCCCAAAAATAATATAAAAGTGTATAATAAAGCCCAGTAATGTCCAAAACAGAAGATAATATAGCATGGAGCAATAAAAAATTATAGATACGTTGGAGACGTATCAGTCCTTGGCATGGCGAATCTCTTGGTGTCTTCGAGGTTTGGCCCGGAGGCGGGGCTGGAGATCATTGGTAATCCCAAGATTGCCCCTCCCAGAGGTCTTGGGGCTGCTGTCGACGAGAGGCATGTCTTCCTGCCTGCCAAGGTGGGGCGCGGCACGCCTCGAGCCTCCTGGCCATCCTGGCCACTCGCCGTCTTCCCGAGGGGGTGCCGGACTGGAGCCTCGGCCTTCCTTTGGGACGGTGCAGATGGAGATAAAGCCTGGGGAGAAGGAGAAGATGAGAGGCAGGCCATCCAGTAGGAGTAGGACCGCATCGACGCGTTCGTCTCGTACTGGCGACCTGCTGCCTGTTTGCCTGGCTCTTCCCCCCTTTTCCCGGCGCTGTCATCACCATTTCTTCCAGCTGCCGAGAAAAGGCTCGTTCCCCTGGTGCTTCCGCTTCCTTTTGGGGCCTTCTGGCTGGGCTCCGGCGCCTTCCTCTGCCGGTGCTTGTGCTTGAGCCCCCTTTCGGTCCTGGGGGCGGTGTCCAGGGGGGCCGTCGAGGTGCTCCGCACGTTTTCCTCCTTCGCAGCCTCGCCACTCCCGATAGTTCCAGGCCGGGGTTGCCAGCTCTTGACAAGGATCGGGGTGGCGTTGTGCTGGCGTGGCGCCCGTCCTCTTCTCTTCCCACCGCAATACCTGGGATAAGAGGGACAGGGAGAGGAGTTTACAGAGCACTTATCTTTTTTCAATCTTAAACCTGTAGGCAATCGCCAAATTTTAATTCAAATAATGTAATCTCTCGAGTCCATCTTTGTGTTCTGTAATGCTTGTACTTGTATCAGCATATGAATGAAAAGGATGAACCTTGCCGGGAACCCGTGCATGTGTATGTCCATGCAGAGGTGGAGTGCCTCTTTAATGAAAATAAATGAGTTTTCCCCGACAGGATATCCTGCCGGCACCCTCTTTGTCTGTCGGGGAACAGACAGAGGGGCCAGCCCCCTGCCAGCTCCTTTTTACCAAAGGCTACTGCGACCATCCTGACTGAAGCAACGTTCCAGTCATGGATGGGAGCACCTAAGTTTCTAAAGAGGGGCGAGGATTTCCCATGCAAAGTTATAGCTTTATAGAACACAAATGGACAAGAGGTAAAACTTATCCTTTTGTCTTGCCGGGGATCGCTGTGCCGTGCAATCTTCTCATCCGTTGTCGAAGCAAAGTTCACAGCAGGAACCTACAACTCCATGTAGATGAAAATGAATGCAGGATGCAATCCTATCTATATGCATATGCAAATGCTCATGAAATGCTTATGCAGTGATCTGGTATGCTCATGCATGCATGCAATCTTAGTTGGGCCCCCCCTACAGCGCTTCTTTATTTTCTCTAGCACGGGGTCATTGCCCCGGCTTTGTACAAGGGGTTACATGCAGCTGAGGCCAGGCCTGTACAAAAGGGTGGCTGCCGGGCAGTGCCCGACAGCCTCGCGCCTTACGGGTAGTACCTGCGGAGATGCTCAATATTCCATGAGTTTTGCAACTGAGTGCCATCTCCAGTCTCCAAACGGACTGCGCCGGGTCTGGTGACTCGTACCACCCGGTAAGGGCCTTCCCACTTCGGTGATAGCATGTTTGTACCCTTGGCAAACTGAACGCGCCTAAGGACAAGGTCACCTTTCTCAAAACACCGGGCAGGAACCCTGCGGCTGTGATAGCGGCACAGGGCTTGCTGGTAGCGTGCAGCACGCGTAGCAGCCCGGAGACGGTTCTCCTCGAGTAGCACAGCATCATCACGCCGGTGCTGATCTTGCGCTACTTCATCGTAGGCAAGCACTCGAGGGGACCCGTAAATGAGTTCCATGGGGATAACTACTTCTGCCCTGTAGACCAGGGAGAAGGGAGTCTGCCAGGTAGCTCGGTTAGGTGTCGTTCTGAGGGACCAGAGAACTACCGACAGCTCCTCGATCCACCGCCTGCCGTGCTTCTGCAGCGTATCGAAAGTTCTTGTCTTATGTCCACGTAGCACTTCAGCGTTCGCCCTCTCAGCTTGTCCATTGCTCCGGGGATGTGCCACAGAGGCGAATGCGATCTTGCATCTGAGGGTACAAACATATTGCATGAAGGCATGGCTCGTGAATTGGGTGCCGTTGTCAGTGATGATCCTTGCCGGAACTCCAAAACGACACACCAATTCTTTCAAGAACTTGATAGCTGACTGGGCAGTCACCTTTCTCATGGCAGTCACTCCGGCCACTTTGTAAACTTGTCGATGGCGACGAATAAGAATTCAATGCCCCCGATTGCTCAGGGGAAGGGGCTGAGGATATCGAGCCCCCTGACCGAAAATGGCCATGATAAAGGGATTGTCTGAAGGGCTTGGGCAGGCAGGTGTGTTCTCTTGGAATGGAACTGGTAGGCTTCACATGTCGTGATGAGCTTGGCAGCATCTTGGAGGGCCGTGGGCCAATAGAATCCTTGCCGGAATGCTTTCGCAACTAATGCCCTTGATCCAATGTGTGAGCCGCACATTCCTCTGTGAATCTCAGCCAGCAGTTCCTTTCCATCCTCCCGGCAGACACACTTCAATTTCACACTGTTGGGCCTCCTTCTGTACGGTGTGTCATCGACAAACTAATACATACTGGCCCTCTGGGCTACTTTCTTAGCTTCATCTTGGTCACCGGGAAGTTCTCCGGTTTGGAGGAAGCGGACGATGTGCCTTGCCCAAGTTGGAGCCTGGGGCTCGGCAACAAGGACTAGCGGCATCTCCTCTGCTGCGGGAGCACCAGCCTCATTCGCGGGGTCCATTAACCTGGCTGGAGGGGGTGGTCCGGCAGGCTGTGAGGAGTTGTTTTTGGCAGGGTCTCTGCTGGGAACGGACGGCTCGACCGGGAGAGGCTTACCGTAGTCCAACTTTCTCCTTTTCCGGGACACTATGGCTGGTGATACGGAGGGCTGAGAGAGATGGAGAACGAAAGTTCCTGGTTCCACAGGAAGCTTCTGCGTAGCACACTTTGACAGGTGATCAGCTATGCTGTTTTCCGCACGGGGTACGTGCTTTGTTTGCAACCCGTCAAAGTGCTCCTCCAATCTCCTCACTTCCTCTACGTATGCTTCCATCAATGGGCTTTGATAATCCTTGTTGACTTGTCTCACCACAAGCTGTGAATCTCCTTGCATGATCAGCTTCTTGATTCCCAATTCTGTTGCAATTCTGAGCCCGGCAAGGAGCCCTTCATACTCAGCTATATTGTTGGTGGCTTGTTCCCGAGCAAAGTGCATTTGGACGATGTACTTCAAGTGCTCCCCGGAGGGGGCAACAAGAAGCATGCCATCTCCTGCACCTTGTAGGGAAAAAGCACCATCGAAATACATAATCCATTCTTGGGGTGATTACTTGCCGGGGATAGCTGTCTCTGTCACTTCCTCCTCAGGGGTTGGCGTCCATTCTACAATAAACTCTGCCAGTGCCCTGCTCTGAATAGTTGATGTGCTCTCAAACTTCAAACCAAAGCTGGATAACTCCAAAGCCCACTCCACTATTCTGCCGATAGCCTCAGGGTTTCAGAGTATCCTTTGCAATGGAAAACAAGTGACAACCATGATCTCATGGGCTTGGAAGTAGTGGCGCAGTTTCCTTGAGGCCATAATGAGACCAAAAATCAACTTTTGCACGTCAGAGTACCTAGATCTAGCCCCTTGTAACAAGGAGCTAACGAAGTACACTGGCCGCTGCACAGTGTTATAGGCATAGTGGGATGCTGCCATGAATTTGGCCAGGGCCGGGTGTCCAAGAACCCCATTGTACGGCAGGGGGAGATCAACCACATCGAACACAATCTTCTCTGTCCGGCAGTTCAGTTCTCCTCCAAACGTCACCGGCAACGTAGTCTTCCCTTTAGGATGGCTCCTGCCGGGGTTAGCTCCTTGGAACGTGCCGGTAACCTCTAGATCTTCTTCTCCTATCTGAAGCTTGCTGATAACTGCTGGGGAAATCAGATTCGACCCGGCCCCGCCATCCACTAACATCTTCGTGACCTTGAGGTTGCGAATTGTCGAGGAGACCAACAATGGCAAGCATCCTACCGCGATGGTGCGACTAGGATGATCCTCCTCATCAAAGATGATTGGCGTGTGGGACCACTTGAGCGGTTTCCGGGCCTCTGGCACTGGCTCCACAACATTGATCTCTCGTTCCCATCGCTTGAGCTGGCGGTGGGAGGCGTGCAATGATGCACCCCCATCAATGCATAGGGCATCAATGGCCTTCTGAAATTCCTGCTCACTGGTTTCCTCTTTATTCCATTCATCACTCACATCATCATAGACTTCCTTCTCTTGACCCCTGGCGGGTTTTCCTTGGTTCCGAAAGGGTTTGCCCGGGCGATTTGCTTCACCGCCTCGGCCCTTTCCTCCAGCGGCATTCTGACCTCTGTCCTTGTCACGCTTGTCATATTTTGCCCTCTGTTTCTTGACAAGCTGCTCAACCTGGTAACACTCCTGAAGGTCATGGCCCTTGGTCCGGTGGATCTTGTAGTACGGGCCATCGCCTTTCCCAGCTTTCTCGGTGGCAGCGGCTTCCCGACAGGCTGTGCAAGCGGCAACTTCCTTGCTGGGGGCCTCAACCTTGGCCTTCTTGCCGGTACTAGGTGTGCCCGAACCTTCTATAGTCATCACTGCCTTATCTCTTGGCTTCTTACTGCGCTTCTTGCCCTTCCTCTGACTGGTTGATTCATCTTCATCCTCTGAATCAACATTGATGCAATCCTCCTCTCCGAGCAACTTCCTTCCTTCCTCCATCCGAGCACACTTACCCACTAGTGTGTATAGCTCCTTCCCAGTCTTGGGCAACCGCACATTCATCTTAGAACGAATGCGATGGTTGCGGACATTGGACTGGAAGGCTGCTATAGTGGCTGCCGGATGGATATTTGGAATATTCCTATGAACTTTACTGAATCTTTGTAAATACTTACGGAGAGTTTCTCCTTCCTTTTGCTGGAGAAGTTGCAGGTCGCTGGGCCTGCCGGGCTCTTGGTGGCCACCAGTGAAGGCACTGATGAACTCGTGGCACAGGTCTGCCCATGACAAAATGGAATTCTCCGGCAGCTGCATCAGCCAAGACCTCATGTTGGACTTGAGATCCAAAGGGAAGTAGTTGGCAAACACCTTCTCATTTCTTCCCCCGGCAGCTTGAACAATGATGGTGTAGATGCTCAGGAAATCTGCCGGGTTCAGCCTCCCGTCGTACTTCTCAGGTATCTCTGGCTTGAACGTGCAAACGGACAGCCAACGGACTTGCCGCAGGTCTCATGTAAAGGCAGGGCAGCCGACCCGAAAGGTAGGCACCCTCCAACACCGAGCGCAAGCTCATCGACGTTGAGGCCGTCACACCCGTCGGTCTGGCAGAGGTCGTCGTGGCGCCGATCTATGACGACGCGCGTGTTTCCCCGCCGCCTATCCTCCGGGGCTTGATGTTGGCCTGGACGTGCTCGAGGGTCAGAAGAGGCCATCGAGACATCGTCGGAGTCTTGATTCAGCTGCGCCCGCGTCAGATGCCATGGTGGGGATTGCACCGTGGGGACGGCTCCCTCCGTCCAGCTAGCAGTACGGGCGGTTGCTGTCGCTTGGGAAGGTCATGGCGGGCCAGCTCATCATGAGCCCCCAGCTTCGGCGAAACCGAGCAGGCTCTGGATGGTGGCACGCCATTATCTATCTGCTCGGCCGCATGCGGGAACCTCAGTAGCAACTGAGCTTGCGCCATAGCCTCTGTGGTTGTGCTTGGCATAGATGTTGATGACGTCGGCCGCACTGTCTCCTGGCTCCTGATGGTGCCATCGGCGAGGACAGCGGTAGTGCCGCACCCACGCGGCTGTGGGACGACCACCTGGGCAGTGGGATCGCGCGGCAATGGTGCTTGAGGGTAAGTGGCTCCGTCGAGCGCAGCGGTCTGGTCGATTCGTCCGGGAGGAGGCATATGGGCCGCGGTCGCTGTCGGTGTCAAAACCGGTGGATCTCGGGTAGGGGGTCCCGAACTGTGCGTCTAAGGTCGATGGTAACAGGAGACGGGGGACACAATGTTTACCCAGGTTCAGGCCCTCTCTATGGAGGTAATACCCTACTTCTTGCTTGATTGATCTTGATGAATATGAGTATTACAAGAGTTGATCTACCACGAGATTGTAATGGTAAAAACCCTAGAAGTCTAGCCTGTATGACTATATCCGTTTCCGGACTAAGCCCTCCGGTTTATATAGACACCGGAGGGGACTAGGGTTGTACAAAGTTGGTTACAGAGAAAGGAATCTTCATATTTGGTCGCCAAGCTTGCCTTCCACGCCAAGGAGAGTCCCATCCGGACACGGGAGAGAGTCTTCGGTCTTGTATCTTCACAGCCCATTAGTCCGGCCCATGTCCAACAGGCCGGATGCCCGAGGACCCCTTAGTCCAGGACTCCCTCAGTAGCCCCTGAACCAGGCTTCAATGACGAGGTGTCCGGCACGCAGATTGTCTTCGGCATTGCAAGGCGGGTTCCCCTTTCCGAATACTCCAAGATAGTCTTCGGACGAATGTGTCCGGATCTGCAACACAAGTACCACAACCGTAGGGAATATAATATTTCACGAGTCCAATCTGCTGACAACTTTTTGTAATGTGACATCACGCTTGCCCGGTCATTATTTCGAACCGTTTTCGTCTGTTGTTCCATGTTTCGAGGCGAGGTTTTCATTGGCACGTCTTGTCGAAGCAGAGATTGTGTCCCCTAATTGCGGGATTCTCATTAATACGAGCATGGGTAACCCAACCGTTCCATTGGAAAGATTCCTTAGGAATAGGCAGGTTTTCAGGCTTAGGAGGAGGCGTTCGATACCCGTTGCCTTTATAAAGGAGCCAAGGGCTGTCTTTATTGATGCCAAACCTCTCCTCAGCCTCCCCAACCTCGAGTTCTAGCACCCAAGGTTCGACTCCATTGCTTCAAGCTTCCCAGCTATGTCCAGACCCAGCCCGCAGGGCCGATGGGTGGCTTCCTCTGTTACAGAGGAGGACATCGCGAAGCTTCGGGCAGCCAGATACCTGACCGCGGAGATCCCCCACAGGCTTCCTGCTCAAGGACAGGTTATTCCGACTCCCAGATCCGACAAGAGGGTCGTATTCATCTCTCACTTCCTCCGAGGGTTAGGGTTCGCTCTTCACCCCTTCGTCCGGGGGCTCATGTTTTATTACGGACTAGATTTTCACGATCTAGCCCCGGATTCTTTCCTCCACGTTTCGGCGTTCATCATCACGTGTGAGGCCTTCCTCCGAATCCCCCCACACTTCGGCTTATGGCTCAAGAACTTTAGTGTGAGGCCGAAGGTGGTCGGCGGGAAACAGGCGGAGTGCGGCGGCGCTGTAGTGAGCAAGCTTACCAATGCTCTTCGGCCAAAAGGTTCTTTCACTGAAACTTCCAACCAATGGCAGCGGGAGTGGTTTTACGTCACAGAACCCCGCGGTACCAAGTGGGCAGCTATACCAGTGTTCTGTTCGGGCCCTCCGTTAAAACTTGCATCATGGATTAATAAGGGACTGGACTGGGGATCATTTGATGAAGTGCAGACTCTACAGAGCCGCATCCGAACCCTCCTTGAGAGGGACATCGATCTTGTCAACGTGATTCAAGTAATGCTAGTCCACCGAGCCCTGCCATGCTAGCGTAGGCCTCTTCGCATGTGGGAGTTTAATCCGGAAGGACTATGAACCCTCCAACACTTCTTCGGCACTACGCACAAAGGGACGTGGAAGTTATTTTTCGGGAAACGAAAACAGTGGCCGGACACCACCGAGGACATCGGCCTCGACTGCAACCATCCGGATACCTTGGTAAGCGCTCAACTCCCGAACACTTTCTAGTTAAGCATGCCGTAATACGTTACTGAGCAAACTATCTTCTTCCAGGGCTGGGTAAAGAAAGCGGAGCGAATTAGGTGTTTGGCCCCCCTCCCCGAAGACTGAGCGGATCCCGTACTAACAAGGATGTTGGCCCCGGCACCATACCAGATACCTGTGGAGGAGGACAAGGCGGGAAGCGAGAGGACCAAAGGCGGCCTCCATCCTGAAGGTATATCAAATATTGTGTCCGGGGGAATCAAAATTCCATCGTCCGAAGACAAAAGTGAAGGAGAAGTCAACGTCTCTTCGCCCCATGGTAAGAAAAGGGCTGCCTCCGAAGATTGGGAGGAAAGGGCTCCTAAGCGAGGCAAGGTGCCCCAGTCGGGTGGCTCTTGGAGGATGGCGTCCTCGCACAGTCCCACGATGAGGACAAGCCCCTAGTCGAATCGTGAGTGAACAAGGATGTTTTTTTTTAACATATCCCGTTCCTTTCCTGTTACCAGGGTAACATCTAGAATATATGTTTTTGGCAGCTTGGCAAATAGTCTTCTTTACCAATCCTCTTCCTCGGGAGATCTTCTTTTGGAGATGATGGAAAGCGAGACACCTCCACCGGTCTCCTCGCCCACTAAGGCGGACGACTTTGAGGTGTCGTCCCGGAGGGTCTCTCCTGATCAATAAGTGGTGCGAGGGGTGATGAAGACACTACCCGAAGGTGATACTTTTTTCGTAGCCCAGGATCCGGGGGCCAACAATAAAGGCCCCGGACTGTCCGGTTTACAGCCGGAGACGACTCTGAGGACAGATAAGCGGCTCCCTTCAAAGGGAGGCCGTACTCTTACAGCAGCTTCCGGAGGTCCAGAAGCGCCGAATATATTGACGAACATGCTGCGACAGGCGTTCGTCTCGGAGGAACATCGTACATTGATGGGTATGGTGGTTGAAAAGGTTATGTCCGCAAAAAGCGGACTAAATGAAGCCTGCGCGAGCCTGTTAAGAGGCTTCGAGGTTTGTATTGAAAAAAAATCTTTGAATGTGTCTTATTCATGAACTGCGCCTGTGTATAGGTAGTAGCCCCTGAGACTCTGATTGGCTTCCCAAGGGGGGCGATCAGAGGATGAAAAAGATATGCCCAAGAAATAATGATTAATTGGAACAAAGGCTGTTACCCCCCTGGCGACTGCCCGAACTACGGAGGTTGCAGAGCTGCAGCGGAAGCTTGATGTAGCGGATGATGACATTATGCTTATCAACTGGTGGCTTGACGAGGTGCAAGGTATGTCTCGGGGGTGGTCATTACATGCACGTGTCTGTATTTGATCATGACGCTAAGAATTGTATGCTGAAATATGCATGACTATAGATGGTGCCGCCGCGGTCGAGATCCTTCGGGCTGAGCTGGCCCGGGCCAAAGAGCAGGCCCAGATTAATAATGCGGCTGCCGAGAAGGCATCTGCCGAGTTAAAGGCCGAACAGGCTGCTCGGCGCCAATGCGAGGAGAGAATATCCGCGATGACGCGTGAGCTAAAGGATGCCGCTAGCCGCTGTGAAATCCTTGAGAAGGATAATAAAGCCAAAACGGCTGATCTTGACAAGGCCTTACGAGAGGTGAAAGAAGCGCGGTCCGAATCTACAGCGGCCTGGGAGGAGATCCGACAAGCTGGGGAGATCGCGGCTTGTAAGCCCTTTTTATTGCAAACTAAGTTCGGCGATCTGAATTATGCTCCACTTAATCAGGTGTGGAGTTCTCCAGACGCGTTATTGGACCTACCGAAGAGTGCTTCCGATGCGGCGCAGTTTTACCAAGCGCAAGAAGGGTATGCAACGGAGAAGCTTTTCTGGTCGCAGTTCGGTGCGTCAAAACGCCCACTGTTGCTAAACAAACAGATGGCCCAATGGGCCGAGCTCCATAGACTATCCTGTTCTGCCATGAAGGACGCCGTGATCGGGCTGTGGCCGAACGAGCCAATTCCGGATAGTTATTTTGGTTTGGTGCGGCGACTTGCTAATGCGGTGCCGCGTATCGACGTCGTTAAGCGGTCGGCGTGCATTGAAGGTGCACGGATGGCCTTTGCCCGTGTCAAGACATACTGGGCGAAGATGAAGGCCACTGATGTTGCCGCGAAGGGTCCACCCAAGGGCAAGGACCATCACGCACCAAAGCATTATTTCGAGGATGTCCTGGAGGGTGCCAGCTTGATAGAGGGTCAATGCTCGGAAAACATGATATTCGAGTGAAATGTATGGAAATTTGTAAAAGACAATATTATAATAAGGCTATTTTTTGTAGTTGCGCCTAAAACTTTTGTTCCTCATGTGCAGCCATTTTTGTATTATTCTGAAAGTTTTCCAGTCGTCGGCTTCATCCCCCTCGTATAAAGTACGGGGGTGTTCGGAAAAGCATTTGATCACTCTTAACCCAACGTCTTGGTCCATTAAGGAGGTGTCAATGCGGTGAACGAGGCAATCGGACTATAGGGTGTTAACACTTTCACTTAGCCATAGGAGTTTTATGGGGGACTATGATATAGCCCCTAGTATGTACACGGCTTATTCCAATATGGTGCGTTACATTTATGACCTGAAAAAAAGGTCCTTCGTATAATACGGAGGGAATCGTGAAAGATTCCGATAAGTCATCGAGTGGTTGACCAGCTCTCGCCGCATCATGACAGTCAATTTTCGGCTTTCTCTACTGAGGTGCTTGACCAGATGAACCGAAAGCACAATCATAGTAGTTCTCCCTTTACTACCCTAGCCGATAGAGCGGAACGTAAGGTAGCAAGCACAGGAGCCGGGCAACCCAACTATTGACCCAAGACATGATTCGGAGCTGATGCATATAAGGCCAAACTCGTGACGTCGAGGTACGCTATAAAGCTGTTCGGACTTGTCGGCAACTCATTCGTTCCCATACCGAGCCCCTCGCAAGTTATGCCGAGGTGTATGTGTGAAACAACCACAGGAGCCAAATTCAGTTTTTTTTGAAAAAAGCCAATGCTGGATGCGGATTATATTTACTGGGACCTGAGTGATATGCCAATATTTATTTTATAGATAACAAAGCCGCAACCTCGGCTATTTGACATGCTCGGGGTCGAAGGCGGAGGAAAAAGGCACATTACAGTCTCGAAATAAAGTGTGCGGTCTACAAAAAGTTATTTTGGACCTCCTGTCGCACGTCTGCGCCGCCTGTCCTCGGTGAGGGGATTCCTTGACGGAAATAGCCCTTAGGTGAGTGTACGAACCCGAACTCCGATAGAGTCCATGCAATGATTAGCCTTTGTGTCGCCCTATGGTAAAGGATAATGAAAGAGAAAGAGTAATTAGAAAAGAAACAAAGGTTATGGGAGTGCTTGCAGGCTCGTCCGTATTGTGCTTCTGCCGATGCCTAGAGTATCTTAAGTGCATAGTTATGTATGCGCGGTACAAATTTCGCAGGTATATGAGGTGGGCGGTGAGGGAGTCCTGGACTAAGGGGTCCTCGGGCGTCCGGCCTGTTAGCCATGGGCCGGACTGATGGGCTGTGAAGACATGAAGGCCGAAGACTATATCCGTGTCCGAACTGGACTCTACTTGGCATGGAAGGCAAGCTTGGCGACCGACTATGAAGATTCCCTTTGATGTAACCGACTCCATGTAACCCTAGATCTCTCCGGTGTCTATATAAACCGGAGAGAGTAGTCCGGATAGGGATACTCATTACCATATTCACATAGGCTAGACTTCTAGGGTTTAGCCATTACGATCTCGTGGTAGATCAACTCTTGTAATACTCATATTCATCAAGATCAATCAAGCAGGAAGTAGGGTATTACCTCCATAGAGAGGGCCTGAACCTGGGTAAACATCGTGTCCCCCGTCTCCTGTTACCATCGATCCTAGACGCACAGTTCGGTACCCCCTACCCGAGATCCGCCGGTTTTGACACCGACATTGGTGCTTTCATTGAGAGTTCCACTGTGCCGTCGGCAAAGGGCTCGATGGCCCCTTCGATCGTCAGTAATGACGTTGTCTAGGGAGAAACCTTCCTCCCCGGACAGATCTTCGTATTTGGCGGCTTCGTACTGCGGGCCAACTCGCTTGGCCATCTGGAGTAAATCGACAGCTACGCCCCTGGCCATCAGGTCAGATTCAGAAGCTTGAATTACGTTGCGGACGTCCGTGGAGACTTGATCTTCGACGGATTCGAGACCGCGGCAACCGCTCCCCGTCGCCCCGATGAACATGGCTTAAACTTGTCATCGGGCCGCATTCGGGAGATATCTCCTGTAGCAGCTCTGGCCTTAGATCCGGAGCAGATCAAGTCGTCCGAAGATGGGAAGTTCAACCCCATCACGGGGGCTACAGATTCTGCGGCGTTGGAGCCGCACGCAGATTCCACTTCATACGGTATCTGCATCAACGGAACCCTGGACCCGTCTCCGATGTCAAGTTCTGAACCCTGCGAGCCCGCGGATAGTGAACTCAATCGGTTATCGATCTTCAAGTTCAGCGCCGCAGATGTCTTCCAACACTCGCCCATGGGCGACCTACTAAACTCACTAAAAAACCTATCCCTGGCAGATGACTCGTCACCGAACTATGTTCGGTTCGAACTTACGGCAGATGATAGAGAATTTTGCTTCCCACCCGCCACCCACTTCATAGACACTGTTGAAGACCCAACCAACACGCCTGACCCCCGCTCCGAAGACATCGACGGTATGGACGACGATGCAGGGCAAGGCCAGAGCTTACTACCCGCTAGACACGGGATGACCACTTCCTGGTATGACGTGTGTATGATAGACACACCTTACGACGCTCTCGACGAGGAGGAGGAGGATCCAGTCTAGGATAAACCCCCTGGTACATAGTCCGAACACCGGCGCCCACGGCGCCGCTCAAAGTCACATCGCTCAAGAGAAAACACTGCTAGCACCAGGGAAGACAACACTCCGGACAATGAAGACCCTGTTGAGGTAGAATCCGAACAGGAGGAACAGGAAAGCGGGCAAGACAGCCATGATGAACAGGCCACATATGGAGACTCGGAGGATAGCAATTATCTCCCACTCTCCGAGGAAGAGGAGATCCTCGGCAACGAGGATTTTATCGTGCCTAAGGAACCTCTCGAGCAGGTGCGCTTTAAACGCCGGCTTAAGGAAGAAGCAGCTGCAGCTTCAAGCAAGCCAAGATTTGCTCAATGATAGATGGACCGAGGTCCTGGCCGCCGAAGAATACGGCCTTAGCGGCCAAGACGAAAGCTACCCCAAGAGTAGGTGGCTCCCTCAATACGATGGCAGGGCGTTGGAGCCCACACCACCATCGAATAATGCGGTGGGCCGACCATAGTTTGGTCCGGACAAAGCAGTAGCCCAAGCAGAGCACCATACCAACCCATCCGAAAGTCCAAGCAAGAATAAAGCAGCTCAGGGAAACACTCGCGACATCCAACAAGACCTGGAGGGTAGAACAGGAGACACAAAATCGGCACCCAGATCGCGGGGACATGCCCCGACCAGTGACGACGGCTATCTATTCGGACACAACAGACCCGACCATGCTCAGTCCGAAAACCATAAGCGGAGTCCGCCGGAGGTGCTTCACAGTGTGGCCCAACATAGAGGAGCCGCACACCCTCTCTGCTTAATGGAGCATGAATTCCCAGACGGGTTCAAACCCATTAACATCGAATCATACGATGGAACAACAGATCCCGCGGTATGGATTGAGGCTTACCTCCTCCATATTCATATGGCTCGCGGAGACGACCTTCATGCCATTAAATACCTACCTCTCAAGCTCAAAGGGCCAGCTCGGTACTGGCTAAAAAGTTTGCCAGAAAATTCTATTGGCAACTGGGAAGATTTGGAAGACGCCTTTCGGGACAACTTCCAAGGAACATATGTCCGGCCACCAGATGCCGATGACTTGAGTCACATTGTCCAGAAGCCCGGCGAGTCAGCCAGGCAGCACTGGACTAGGTTCTTAGTCAAAAAGAACCAAATTGTCGACTGTCCGGACACGGAAGCCCTTGTGGCCTTCAAACATAGCGTCCGGGATGAATGGCTAGCGCGTCACCTCAGCCAGGAAGGACCCAAATCCATGACAGCCCTTACCGCTCTAATGACTCACTTTTGCGCGGGTGAAGACAACTGGCTCCCTTGTAAAAGCAACAACGCCAGCGACCCGGGCACTTCCGAAATCCAAGACGGCAATGGCAAGCCACGACGAACCGAACACAACAGTCGCAACAATAATGAAACATTATGCGACACAGTGGTCAACGCCGGATTTCACAATCCGAAACCCGGTCAACGGAAGAAGCCATTAAAGGCAAACCAAGATGGACCATCCACCCTCGACAAGATATTGGACCGACCTTGTCAGATTCACGGTCACCCTGATAAGCCAGCTAATCATACCAACAGAAACTATTGGGTCTTCAAGAAGGCAGGCAAGCTTAACGCCGAGCACAAGGGGAGGAGGCCACCAGGCGACAAAGACGACGGAGCGGCTCGCCAGCCGAACACCAGGGGCCAGAAACAGTTTCCCTCCGAAGTTCGACCACTCCCGGAACGGAAATAGCAGTTCGGCTTCCGCCACCCACCCACTATACTAGCAAGATTTACACCACGCGTACATCACTACGCGCTCAAGATACCATGGGCATCGACGGAAGCACAATACGGACAATCCTGCAAGCATTCTCGTAACATTTTTTATCTGTTTTCCTTACTTTTCTTTATTATCTCTTAAAAACAGGTGACCATCAGGACAACATCTACATTGGAATCTATCGGAGTTCGTATCCGTACACTCACCTAAGGGACCACTTCCGTTAAGGATTCCCCCTCCCAGAGGACGGGCGGCGCAGACGTGCAACAGGAGGTCCAAAATAAGCTTTTGTAGACCGCACTCGTTATTTTGAGCCTGTACTATGCCTTTTTCCTCCGTTCCCAACCCCGAGCATGTCAAATAGATGGGTTGTGGTTTTTTACTTTATATATATATATATATATATATATATTTATCATTGACATATTGCTCCGCTCCCAGTAAACTTCATCCGAACTAATCTTCCATGCTCTTTCTACAATGAGTCCGGCTGTAACGACTGCCTTACAAGACGCACCTCGGCATAACTTGCCAGGGGCCCGGTATGGGAACAAATGAGTCATCAGTAAAAGTCCGAACAGCTCTATAGCATACTTCGGCATTGCAAGTTTTGCCTTATATGCATCAGCTCCGAATAATTGTCTTTGGTCAATAGTTGGGTTGCCCGGCTCCTGTGCTTGCTACCTTACGTTCCGCTCTATCGGCTAGGGTAGTAAAGGGAGAACTACTGCGATTGTGCCCTGGCCTAAACTGGATGAGCACCTCAGTAGAGAAAGCCAAAAACTGACTGTCATGATGCGACGAGAGCTGGTCAACCACTTGACGACTTATTCGAATCTTTAGCGATTCTCTGTGTCACACGAAGGATCTTTTTTAGATCAAAATATGTAAGGCACGATATTACAATACGCCGTATACATACCACAGGCTATGTCGTAGCCTCACGATAAAACTCCTATGGCTAAGTGAAAGTGTTAACGCCCTATAGTACGATTGCCTAGTTCGCCGCATTATCACCTCCTTTATGGACCAAGACGTTGGATAAAGGGTGATTAAATGCTTTTCCGAACACCCCCGTACTTCCTACGAGGGGGCTGAAGCCGACGACTGGAAAACTTTCAGATTATACTAAAACGGCCGCACAGGAGGAATTCAAGCTTTTGAGCAAAATGTAAAAATAGATTAACTATAAAGTTGTCTGTTACAACCCTTATACACATCACTCGAACATTATGTCTTTCGAGCACTGACCCTCTATCAAGCGGGCGGCCTCTAGGACGTCTTCAAAATAATGCTCCGGCTCACAACGGTCCTTGCCCTTGGGTGGACTCCTCGCTGCATCATCGATGGCCTTCATCTTTCCCCAAAACATTTTGACTTGGGCAAAGGCCATCCGTGCACCCTCAATGCACGCCGACCGCTTCACATCGTCGATATGTGGCACCGCTTCAACAAGCCGCCGCACCAGGCCGAAATAATTACTCGGAACAGGCTCAGTCGGCCACAATCGGACTATGACATTCTTCATGGCAGCGCCGGATATCCTATGCAGGTCAGCCCACTGGGACATCTGTTCATTCAGCAGCAGAGGGCGCTTTGACGCGCCGAACTGTGACCAGAAAAGCTTCTCCGTTGCACACCCCTCTTGTGCGTGGTTAAACCACGCCACATCGGAAGAACTCTTCGGCAAGTCTAAAATTTTGTCCGGAGAACTCCATACGTGGTTAAGCTGAGCATAGTTCGGATCGCCGAACTTAGTCTGCAGCAAAAAGGGCTTGCCAGTAGCAATATCCACAGCTTGCCGGATCTCCTCACGGGCCGCTCTGGATTCAGACCGCGCTTCTCTCGCCTCTTGTAAGGCCTTGTCAAGTTCAGCCATTTTGGCTTCATTTTCTTTCTCAAGAAGTTTACAGCGGCTAGCCGCATTCTCTAATTCGTGCGCCATGGTGGACATCTTCTCCTGGTCTTGGCGCCGCGCAGCTTGTTCGGCTTTCAACTCAGCCGATGCCTTTTCAGCAGCCGCATTACTAAACCGGGCCTGCTTCTTGGCCCAGGCTAGCTCCGTCTGAAGGGCCTCCACGGCGGCAACACCATCTGCATTCATGCACATGTCATATAAAACTCTTTTTAGAGTCAGGCTTAAAATACAAGCACATTGGTGTAAGGAATGCTCGACATATATACCTTGCGAGTCGTCAAGACGCCTGTTGATCAATGCAATGTCATCCTCCGCAATATCCAGCTTTCGCTGCAGTTCGGCCACTTCCGTATTTTGAGCAGCTGCAGGAGGGGAGGCAGCCTGTATTCATTGTTAAATCAAGGTTAGTACCTGAGCATATCTTTTCGATCCTCCAATCACTTCCTTTGGAAGGCAATCCGAGTCTCAGGGGCTACTACATATACAACAGGTGCATTCCGTCAATAAAATTCCATTTGCAAAATTACATCACAAACCTCAAAACCCCTCAGAAGGCTCGTGAGGGCCTCGTTCAATCCGCTCTTCGCGGATAAAACCTTGTCGACCACCATAGCCATCAAGGCACGGTACTGCTCCGAAACGGACACTTGTCGCAGCATGTCCGTCAGCGTTTCCGGCGCTCCGGGGTCTCCGGAAACCGCCACCGGAGTACGGCATTCCTTTGAAGGAATCCGCCCACTCGTCTCCAAAATCATCTCCGGCTGTAAACCGGATAGTTCGGGGACGTCATGCTTGATTCCCGAACCCTGAGTGACAGAGGCACCACCTTCGGGTAACGCCTTCTTCGTTTCCTGCACTGCTTGTCGATCGGGAGGAGCCCCCCGGGATGATACCTCAAAATCATCCGCCCTGTTGGGCGAGGAGGCTGGAGAAGGCGTGTCACTCTCCATCATCTCTGGAAGAAGGTCTCCCGATGAGGAAGACAATTGAGAAACACCAGGCGTTAACCTGCGAGGACGTACATATGTCGGAGGATTACTTCAGTAATAAGAAAGGAATGAGGTATGATTAAAGTACCCTCCCGCACTTACGGTTTGGCCAGAGGTTTGTCCTCATCATAAAGCTCTACATCAACACCGCTTTCTTTATCCAGTCCTGTGTAGGGACGGATTGTTCAATATCTTGTCAAGCGATACTCGAATAGAGGGTATGCGGAGATTGAATACTTACCGAAGCGTCCAGATGATTGCAGTCGAGGCCAACATCTTCGGTGGTGTCCGGCCATTGCTCTCGCTCCCCGAAATATAATTTCCACATTCCTTCGTGCGTGGTGCCGAAGAAGTGCTGAAGAGTCCGCCGCCCTTCTGGATTAAACTCCCACATACGGAGAGACCGCCGCTGACATGGCAGGGTTCGGCGGACTAGCATTACTGGGATGACGTTCACAAGATCGATGCCCTTCTCGGTAAGGCTTCGGATGCGACTTTGCAGAGTCTGCACTTCATTGACGGATCCCCAGTCCAATCCCTTATTGATCCATGAAGCAAGCTGAACTGGAGGGCCAGGTCGGAACGCAGGTATAGCTGCCCACCTGGAGCCACGCGGCTCGTTGATATAAAACCACCCCTGGCGCCATAGGTCAGAGGACTCAGCGAAAGACCCTTCAAACCAAACCGCGCTGGCAAGCTTGCCTATTACGACGCTGCCGCACTCTGCCTGCTCCTCCTCTGTCGCCTGTGGCCTCACGTCAAAGGTCTTGAGCCACAAACCAAAGTGCGAAGGAGTCCGGAGGAAGGCCTCACACATGACGATGAATGTCGAGATGAGAAGAACAGAGTTCGGGGCCAGATCGTGAAAATCTAGCCCATAGTAGAACATGAGCCCCTGGACGAAGGGGTTAAGCGCGAACCCTAACCCATGGAGGAAGTGGGACACAAATACTACCCCCTCGCCAGATTTGGGGGTGGGAATAACCTGCCCCTCGGCGGGAAGCTGATGAAGGATTTCTGGGGTCAGATACCTCGCCACGCGGAGCTTCGCAATATCCTCCTCCGTGACAGAAGAAGCTACCCACCGGCCTGAGCGGCTGGACCCGGACATGATAGGGGCTGGTGGTGATTGGAACCCGAGGGCTAGAACTCGAGGTGGCTGGGGTTGAGGAAGAAGCAAGCACAGAATAAAAAGACAAGTCTGGGTCCCTATATAAAGACCCAGAATATTGAGCGTCCCCTCCTGGGTCTCGAAAACTTACCTATCCTCAAAGAGTTGTACCCAGGGGACGGTTGGGTTTCCCACGCCTACATTATTGAAAATCCCGTGAATAAGGGACACGATCCCTGCTTTGACAAGACGTGCCGGTAAAACCGCGTCTCGAGACGTGGGGCGAGGGGCTAGCCAACGGTTGGAAATAATAACCGGGCAGGCGTAATGCAATGTCATAAACAGTTGTCAGCAGGTTGGACTAGTGGAATATTGTATTCTCTACAATTACATAGAAGGGTCCGGATATACTTACTACATCCGAAGACTATTCCAGAGTTCGGAAGGAGGGAACCCGCCTTGCAATGCCGAAGACAAATCAGCGCGCCGGACTCCTCGTCATTGAAGCCAGGTTCAGGGGCTACTGAGGGAGTCCTGGACTAAGGGGTCCTCGGGCGTCCGGCCTGTTAGCCATGGGCCGGACTGATGGGCTGTGAAGACATGAAGGCCGAAGACTATATCCGTGTCCGGATTGGACTCTACTTGGCGTGGAAGGCAAGCTTGGCGACCGACTATGAAGATTCCCTTTGATGTAACCGACTCCATGTAACCCTAGATCTCTCCAGTGTCTATATAAATCGGAGAGAGTAGTCCGGATAGGGATACTCATTACCATATTCACATAGGCTAGACTTCTAGGGTTTAGCCATTACGATCTCGTGGTAGATCAACTCTTGTAATACTCATATTCATCAAGATCAATCATGCAGGAAGTAGGGTATTACCTCCATAGAGAGGGCCCGAACCTGGGTAAACATTGTGTCCCCCGTCTCCTGTTACCATCGATCCTAGACGCACAGTTCAGGACCCCCTACCCGAGATCCACCGGTTTTGACACCGAGAGGGGGCGGAAGCCGAACTGCTAGCTCCACTCCGGAATTGGTCGATCCTGTTGAATGAAGACCGGTGGCTTAAGAGCCGACAAGGTATGAGGTTTAATAAGACCACTTTGTACCTCGGCTGAGGTTGCTGTAGTATGATCTTCAGTCCGGAGGGAGTGCTTCTCCTGCTCCCTTGTAGAGTTGTGTGTCACGTATACCATGTTCACTGTTTTTACTTCGGGGGGGATTTCTTCTGACCCCCGATATTTGGTTGGTGAGTATCTTCGTCGCCGCTATCACCGGGCGGCCTCCTCCCCTTGTGTTTGGCGTTGAGCTTGCCGGCCTGCTTGAAGACCCAACAACTTCTAGTGGTATGATTAGCTGGTTTGTCGGGGTGGCCGTGAATCTCGCAGGGCCGATCCAATATCCTGTCTAAATTGGATGGTTCGTCTCTGTTAGCCTTGAATGGCTTTTTCCGTTGACTGGGTTTGGGACCGCTGAATCCGGCGTTGACCGCTATGTCGTGCGTCCTTTCATTGTCATTGCGACGTTTGTGCTTGCTGCGTCGTGGCTTGCCATTGCCGTCTCGGACTTCGGAGGTGCCCGAATCGCTGGCGCTGTTGCTTCTACGAGCGAGCCAGCTGTCTTCTCCCGCGCAAAAGCGGGTCATCAGAGCGGTAAGGGCTGACATGGATTTTGGTTTTTCTTGACCGAGGTGGCGGGTGAGCCACTCGTCCCGGACGCTGTGTTTGAAGGCCGCTATGGCTTCCGCGTCCGGACAGTCGACGATTTGGTTCTTTTTAACTAAGAACCTAGTCCAGAGCTTCCTGGCTGACTCTTCGGGCTGCTGGACAATGTGACTTAAGTCGTTGGCATCTGGTGGCCAAACATATGTACCTTGGAAGTTGTCGCGGAAGGCGTCTTCCAAGTCCTCCCAGCTGCCAATAGAGTTTTCTGGCAGACTGTTAAACCAGTACTGAGCTGGTCCTTTGAGTTTTAACGGCAGGTATTTGATGGCATGAAGGTCATCTCCGCGGAAATCCTCGATCCATACCGCGGGATCAGTTGTTCCGTCGTATGATTCGATATTCATGGTCTTAAACCCATCTAGGAATTCGTGCTCCATTACTTCGTCTGTGAAGGAAAGAGGATGTGCGGCGCCTCTATATTGGGCCACACTGCGACGTAGCTCTGATGGAGTCCGTCTGCGGTTTTTGGCCCGGGCGTGACTAGGCTTGTCGCGTCCGAGTAGATAGTCGTCGCCGCACGTCGGGGCACGTCCTCGTGATCCGTACATCGATCTAGTATGTTTTGCTCTGCTGTCCAGGCCCTGCCGGAGGTCATATGTATAACCCTGAGTTGTTTTATCTCTGCCTTTATGGTGAGGTGGGGCGGGCTGGTGTTCGGCCTGAGTTGCCGCTCTGTCGTGACTGCGTTGTGGTCGATTAGCCGCATTGTGTGATGATGGTATGGGCTCCGACACCTCATCACCGAACTGAGGTAGCAATTTGCGCTTCGGGTAATTTTTGGCTGGGCCACTAAGGCCGTATTCCTCGGCGGCTAGGACTTCGGTCCATCTATCATTGAGCAGATCTTGGTCAGCTTGAAGCTGCTGCTGCTTCTTTTTCAGGCTCCTTGCAGTGGCTATTAGCCGGTGTTTAAAGCGCTCCTATTCGAGAGGTTCCTCAGGCACGATGAAATCCTCGTTGCCGAGGCTCTCCTCATCCTCGGAGAGCGGAAGATGGTTACTGTCCTTCGAGTCTTCGTGTATGGCCTGTTCGTCAGGGCTAACGTTCCCGTCCTCCCGTTCATCCTGTTCGGTCGTTTGCTCATCGGGATCTTCATTGTCTTCGGCATCGTCCGGAGTAATGTTTTTTCCAGTGCCGGTATTGCTGTCTTTTGCACAACGTGACTTAGAGCTGCGCCGCTGACGGCGGCGTCTTGGTTGTGTCTTAGGAGGTTCATCCTCAACTGGATTTTCCTTGTCCTTGCCGTTATTCTCTTTGGGTGTATCCACCATGTATACGTCGTATGAAGAAGTGGCCGTCCAGCGTCCGGTAAATGGCGAGTTTTGGCCATGCTCCTCATCTGCATCGTCGTCCCTACCGTCGATGTCTTCGGAGCCGTAATCGTCCTCGACAGTGGCTATATAGTGGCGGGTGGGAAGCGAGATTCCCCGTAATCTGCCTCTAGTTTGAACCGGACATAGTTCGACTGTGAGTCCCCCGCTAAGGATAGATTTTTTTAATGAGTTCAACGCGTGCCTAAAGGCGAATGCCGGAAGATGTCCGCGGTGCTGAATTCGGCAATCAACGACCGATCCGGCTCGACATAAGCGGACACACATGGTTTAGAACTTATCGCCCGAAACGAGTCCGAGGTTCCGGAGACACAGATATCACCCGAGGTTAGGTCTGTGTGCGGCTCCGACACTGCGGAGACTGCGGCTTCTGTGGCGGGGTTGAGCTTCCCGTCCTTGGATGGCGCGATCTGCTCCGGATCCAAGGCCAGAGCGGTTACAGGTGCAATTTCCTGAGTATGGTCTGATGACAGATTTAATTCATGTTCATCGTAGGGATAGGGAGTGGCTGCCGTGGTCTCAAATCCGTCAAAGATCAAGTCTCCTCGGATGTCCGCGACATAGTTCAAGCTCCGAAATCTGACCTGATGGGCATGGGCGTAGCTGTCGATCTGCTCCAGGTGGCCAAGCGAGTTGGCCCGTAGTGCGAAGCTGCCGAATACGAAGATCTGTCCGGGGAGGAAGACCTCTCCTTGGACAACATTATTGTAGATGATTGAAGGAACCATCAAAAAACCTTTTGAGGACGGCACAGTGGAACTCTCAATGAAAGCACCAATGTCGATGTCAAAACCGGTGGATCTCGGGTAGGGGGTCCCGAACTATGCGTCTAGGTCGATGGTAACAGGAGACGGGGGACACAATGTTTACCCAGGTTCGGGCCCTCTCTATGGAGGTAATACCCTACTTCCTGCTTGATTGATCTTGATGAATATGAGTATTACAAGAGTTGATCTACCACGAGATCATAATGGCTAAAAACCCTAGAAGTCTAGCCTGTATGACTATATTCGTTTCCGGACTAAGCCCTCCGGTTTATATAGACATCGGAGGGGACTAGGGTTGTACAAAGTCGGTTACAGAGAAAGGAATCTTCATATTTGGTCGCCAAGCTTGCCTTCCATGCCAAGGAGAGTCCCATCCGAACACGGGAGAGAGTCTTCGGTCTTGTATCTTCACAGCCCAGTAGTCCGACCCATGTCCAAAAGGCCGGACGCCCGAGGACCCCTTAGTCCAGGACTCCCTCAGTCGCTCCCGCGATGGGGGTGGCCGGAGGGCGATGGTTCACCCCGGACCGAGCGTCGTTGCTGCAGCTGTTCCCTTCAGTGGGAGGAGAGGGTGCAGACGGAGTGACCCCCTCGCCCGCACCTTGTGGAGTGTGACCGCCAAGCCGTTGTTGATGTTGTCCTCCTTCGACATCTCTAGCCCCCGTGTTGGCCGTGGGGTGAGTGGCGATGGCGCCACCTGCTCCAATCACGCCCCCAGGGGCGTTCACGTCCTCGCTCACCCCCGCATCCTCCGAGGCACTAGAGGCCGCGGGCGGCGGAGCATTCGAGGTGGACGGATGGGCCGAAGGGCTGGACTTCTTCTTCTTAGGCGCCATGGTCGATGGCGTTGTCGAAGATGAAGATGGAGATGAAGATGACGCACTGCGCAGGCTTTCAGGTTCACGCAAGCGAGCTCCCTACCTGGCGCGCCAAAGATGTCGCGGGATATCCACGACCACCTATGGGACCAGGAGGCCCCTCGCTGGTTCGGCAGGGGGACGTCGCATCGCACAAAGAGCAGACCAGCGCACGGCAGCACGACATAGAGCACACAAGCAATTTACCCAGGTTCGGGCTGCCGCGAGGCGTAAGACCCTACTCCTGCTTTAGTGGATTGATGGTGGAATGGGGATGGTGAAGCGCAGTACTTTTGCCCGTCGGGGATTGCCGTAGGGCAGCAGCGACTACGCGCGTATGGGGGTGTGGGTTCGTCAATCTTCCAACCCTTCCTACGGGTGTCATGGGCCTCCTTTCATAGATTAAGGGGTCACCACAATGGCAAACTACTAATTATCCACTTATATGATAGCAAACAGTGCTATCATACCTAACTCTGCAGTATAACAGGGTGCATTAAATGGACCGCTTAGTGTCACATCGCTGGTTGCCCGGCAAGGCTTGCCGGGTTGCCGGGCTATCTGGCCATCTCCGCGCCTGTTCCCTTGACA
Organism: Aegilops tauschii subsp. strangulata; assembly: GCF_002575655.3. Classification (NCBI taxonomy): domain Eukaryota; kingdom Viridiplantae; phylum Streptophyta; class Magnoliopsida; order Poales; family Poaceae; genus Aegilops; species Aegilops tauschii. Next base: position 354,227,438 of record NC_053036.3, read on the forward strand.
TGCCGTAGGATGGGTGTCATCTGTGGGTTTCTTCTGTAAGGAGAGGCAACCATGTGGCGAATGACTGCCACTCGGTAAATTTGAGGCTTGACACCGCACTGATCGACGACGTGGGTCGTGGCTGAGTGGTTGGTGAGGTGTTTTTGCCTCCGTGAGCCCCGGCAGGCTCTGCCGGGGAGCCTTGATTGCTTGCTTCCGGTGGTGGCCTCGCCCCTGGCTGGGCTCGCCTACCCAGCAAGGGAGGCCCTTCTCTTGCCGATATCTTGCTCCTCTGGCTTGATCTTGGTCCCTCTGAACTGCATGTTGGTTCTTCAAATCTCTTGGTCCCTCAATCTCCGACTTAAGTTGGTGCTTCAATCTTGTTCTTGTGCCTGTGCACAGTCCGGGCAACGGACCCAGGGTTTGTTGCACCGACACAAGCATTGGTTCCACACAGGAACAATCTCTTCCGTGATGCTCAATCACTTTGGGTTTGTAGGTGTTTGGTTTTGGGTTTTCCTCACTGATGATTTTCGCTCAAAGTCCTCGGAGGATGGGATGCTCTCAATGACAAGTATCAGTTTCTCTCGGAGCAGCCAACCAACTAGTGGTTGTAGGGGGCGGCTATTTATAGCCTAGCGAGCAGCCCGACATGATAAGACAAAAATGCCCTTCCATAAGATGACCGTTAGGTGGGTAGATATTTTGGGGCAGCTGGCGCATAGCACAGCAACGGTCGGAAATTTGAGTATCAAATTCCTTAGGGCTATCATGTTCCTCACTTGTAGGCAATCTGCATTGGCGAATTCCTAACTCCTCAGTCAGAACAAATTCCTCAGAGAACAGAAAATCTTCATCTCTGTCACTAAACAAATTGACTGAACTATATGAGATTTCTAATGGCTTCACTCAAAAGGATTGGGTAGGTGTAGGATTTTGAGATGAGCATCACTTGGAAACTTTTCCTTAGTTTTACCTCGACCCCCTTTAACAGTACGGTGTTTCCTATGACTCAAGAAAGAGAAAATGAAACTACGAAAACAAAAGTCTTCACGCTTCATAATCCTCGCATGAATATCAAGTCTTCAAGGTCACACCAATTTCCTCACTTTCAAAGTCTTCAGTTGAAGACAATCATTTTTAGGGGTCGACTTTCACTATAAATATCAAACTCCTCATAGACTTATAGGCCTGTGTACACTCACAAACACATTAGTCCCTTAACCTATAAGTCTTCAATACACCGAAATCACTAAGGGGCACTAGATGCACTAACAACATCCTCTTCATATTTGATTCGATGACTGCTCTGGCTTTAATGTTAGTGACTGGTCTCTTCAAAGAAGAGGAAGTAATAATTTTCTTCGAGAGCTTAGTATGACGATCCATTCAAGTAAAACCACTGCAGTGAAGATATTTCCATCTGCTGCTAGGCTTTCCTTCCCAACCAGGGCAATCAGCAATGCATGGCTGTATAGTTTGCTTTGAAGCACTTCATGTCTTTCAGAGGCAGACGTCTTCTTGATGATTCTGGTGCATGGAATTCTACATCTTTGACGAGATAAAGATTGTGTCTCTTTAGATCACTTAGTCGTTGTGTGAGCATTTCAAGTTCTTGAGTGATGGTGTGTTGATTTTCGACATCTTCTTCTTATTCAGAATTGCCATAGTGTGAGAGAATTTCTCCATCACTTTCCGAAGAAGATTCTTGATTTGCATTTTCCAGCTCCATCTTTTCTTCGTGGATTGATAGCAACGTCATGACCTCAACATAGCGAAGCTATTGATAGTCAGGTCTTTGTTTGATTTCAGATACAATGAGATCAAAGGATTCGTCAACAGCACTCAGAAGCTTGTTGAGTACATCTTTATCAGTGACATCAGTTACCCTAGTTGATGTAGTCTTTCAACAATGTTTGTCAATCGATCAGCGAGTTCCATAACACTTTCCTTGCGCAGGCTTCTAAATCCAGTGAACATGGCGTGAAGCATTTTGGTGTGAGGATCAGATCGGGCAACAAGATATACATGAGCACTATTAAGAGCATCCCACATTTGATTCGCAGTGTTGAGCCTATAAAACCGAAGGAAAATGTCCTTTGATAGACTGCCACATATGATATCTTTTGCTTGAGCATCCAACTGCAGATTTTCCTTATCATCGGCGGACAGATTGTTTTGTTGCTGAATGGTGTAGCCTTCTTCCACAATCTTCCACAGATCATAGTTGATGGCTTGAATTCTGATTCTTATTCGTTCCTTCCAGTACAGATAGTCATTTCCATCGAAGATGGGAAACCTTTCAGAGTGCAAGGATCTACCTGCAAGCTACATACTCAAAACTCCAAGGACTTTAGACCTTTAATAAATAGAGACATGGAGAACCTGCTTTGATGCCAATTGTTAGGACCAAGAGTATATCGACCAGACGGGGTTGAATGGGAGATTCAAATTTTCTTTCGAAAGCTTTGAAACTAATTCCAAACACTGCAGCGGGATAAATTATTGATACGAATGCACTGAATTAGAGTTCTTCGTCAGAAGCATATTCATTCAGAATAGCATTTACAACAGAGCGAGCTTGATGGATAATGGGTTTAACTATGATGAGAGTTATGCAACATGCAAACAGATGTAACAACAAGAGACAAGACGTAATGAATACTGAAGGACATGCAATAACAAAGTTACACAAAATAACAGGATACAGACTAATGATGAAGGAAAGAAGACGAGGATAAAGAAAGGGAATTATATTACAACACATGATGAAATACATAGAACAAAACAATGATCATGAATCTAATGGCACTGAACACGAAAGAAAACTACTAAAGGAATTGCAGTAGAGAAGATATAACTAGTGGTGCTCGATGGCGACAAGATATTTGGTAGACCAGTTCACCCTTCTGCAAAGGGCTATGTCTGGTTGGAGGGGTTGTGACTTAACACGGAAGATAAGCTCTCTTCACCCTATTCTCCTTCAACACAGAGCTGATGAGACTCAGGTTGATTTCACTCGTGGTAGATCCTTGTCGGCGATCTCCAAACCTTCGGTCAACCTTCGCAAACCACAATCACTCTTGGTTGCTGAAGATCAGGCTCGATGAAGACTACAACTCTTCAACACTTGAAGCCAAACCTATCCGTCTAGAGAGTGCGCAGCTCTCAAGAGTAACAGGTACAAGAACTCTCACTCAGAACTATTGTGATGCTAAACCACTGTCTAAGTTTGGGTGCTTGGTTTTCTCTCGGTGGATCTTAAACTCAAATCGCTCAGAGAGGGGTTGATCAAATCAGTCTTCTCAGAAATCTCAAGCGGAGCAGCCAACGGATAACGTTGGAGCGGGGTGGCTATTCATAGCCGCAGCCTTCCCAGATGGGAAATGACCAAATTGGACATCGGACTCAGCCAATGGCCGAACAACACGATTCCAACGGTTGGATTTGAGCACAATGGTAACATTTCTTACGGAGCAAGAAATGCTAACTCCTCGGTCTGAGGCAAATCTCTTGTAGCGAAGAAGATCACAGTCTCTTGTTGGCAAGTATTTACTCGGAACACAAAGATATTTCTCACGCATCTTTCATACGTTGTAGCTAAGCATCATAGCTACCCCTATTAATAGTACGGAGGTCCTATGACTCAAAAGATTGAAGCAAGAAAAACTCAATGAATACCACGTCTTCATTTTGTCTTTGACTTCAATTGCTATAGTCAATTTCTTTGGACGACAGTATTGAAACAGAAAGCTTCGCTATACCAGCAAATCTTTCGAGGGGTCAATTTCTTCGCGGTAATCTTCTCGACTCTATCACTTCATCAGGTGTAGCTCGTTCTTCTCTGCAGCGCATATATGCTTCGGTAAAGTTCCTCGAACTCAGCACCAGAGACAACATTTTCTTTGGTTGTGTATGGACTTTTCTCTCTGTGTGCATTAGCAAACACATTAGTCCATACCTGTTTCTGTCAACAATCTCCAAAACATATGGTAGGTAGATATTACACCAACAAACTTAATACTCTAGATGCATGCTGGATAGCGGTCGATGTGTGGAGCAATAGTAGTAGATGCAGGCAGGAGTCGGTCTACTTGACATGGACGTGATGCCTATATGCATAATCATTGCCTTGGATATCGTCATAACTTTGCACTTTTCTATCAATTGCTCGACAGTAATTTGTTCACCTACCATATTATTTTCCTGCAAGAGAGAAGCCTCTAGTGAAACCTATGGCCCCAAGCTCTATTTTCCATCATATATTTTCAGATCTATAAACCAAAAAACCCAAAAATACCTTGCTGCAATTTATTTGTTTTTACTTTGTTTTACATTTTAGTAATCTTCTATATCTATCTCTATCAGATCTCACCTTTGCAAGTGACCATGAAGGGATTGACAACCCCTTTATCGCGTTGGGTGCAAGTGTTTGATTGTTTGTGCAGGTGCATAGATTGGAGACATGCGTGTATCTCCTACTGGATTTGATACCTTGGTTCTTAACTGGCGGAAATACTTATCTCTACTTTGCTGCATCATCCTTTCCTCTTCAAGGGAAAAACCAACGCAAGCTCAAGAAGTAGCAGAGGCGTAGGATGAAGATGGTCTCTCTCAAACAACCCTGCAACCAAATAACAAAGAGTCTCTTGTGTCCCCAACACACCCAATACAATGGTAATTTGTATAGGTACACTAGTTCGGCGAAGAGATAGTGATACAAGTGTAATATGGATGGTAAATTTAGGTTTTTGTAATCTAAAAATATAAAAACAGCAAGGTAACTAATAACAAAAGTGAGCAAAAATGGTATATCAATGGAAAACAAGGCCTATGGTTCATACTTTCACTAGTGCAAATTCTCTCAATAATGATAACATAATTGAATCATATAACAATCCCTCAACGTGCAACAAAGAATCACTCCAAAGTTTCTATCGGAGAACGTGGGACGAAAATGTGCATCAACCCCTATTCATAGATTACCCCAATGTCACCTCGGGAATCCGCGAGTTGACTGCCAAAACATACATCAAGTGAATCAATAGAACATCCCATTGTCACCACAGATATCCCATCACAAGACATACATCCAGTGTTCTCAAATCCAATACTGAATCCAACATAACAAAACCTCAAAGAGCAAGACTGAATTCATCACAAGAAGGTAGAGGGGGAGAAACACCATATGATCCAACTATAATAACAAAGCTCGCGGTACATCAAGATCGTGCCAAATCAAGAACACGAGAGAGAGATCAAACACATAGCTACTGGTACATACCCTCAGCCCCGAGGGTGAACTACTCCCTCCTCGTCATGGAGACCGCCGGGATGATGAAGATCGCCACCGGTGATGGTTTCCACCTCCGGCAGGGTGCCGGAACGGGCTCCTGATTGGTTTTTTGTGGCTATAGAGGCTTGCAGCGGCGAAACTTCCGATCTAGGGTTCTTTTCAGAGGTTTCTATATTTATAGGAATTTTTGGCGTCGGAAACAAGTCAGGGGGTTGCCCAAGGGGCCCACAAGCTAGGGGCGCGCCCTAGGGGGGCCCTAGGCTTGTGGTCGCCTCGGGACTCTTCTGGCCCAACTCCGATGCTCCATGGGTCTCTTCTGGTCCATAAAAAATCACCGTAAATTTTCAGCTCGTTTGGACTCCGTTTGATATTCTTTTTCTGTAAAACTCAAAAACAAGGAAAAAAACAAAAACTGGCACTGGGCTCTAGGTTAATAGGTTAGTCCCAAAAATAATATAAAATAGCATATTAATGCATATAAAACATCCATAACATATAATATAATAGCATGGAACAATCAAAAATTATAGATATGTTGGAGACGTATAAAGCATCCCCAAGCTTAATTCCCGCTCGTCCTCGAGTAGGTAAATGATAAAAACAGAAATTTTGATGTGGAATGCTACCTAACATATTTATCCATGTAATCTTCTTTATGGTGGCAAGAATATTCAGATCCATAAGATTCAAAACAAAAGTTTAATATTGACATAAAAACAATAATACTTCAAGCATACTAATAAAGCAATCATGTATTCTCAAAATATCATGGCCAAAGAAAGTTATCCCTACAAAATCATATAGTCTGGCTATGCTCTATCTTCATCACACAAAATATCTCATCATGCACAACCCCAATGACAAGCCAAGCAATTGTTTCATACTTTTAATGTTCTCAAGCTTTTTCAACTTTCACGCAATACATGAGCGTGAGCATTGGATATAGCACTATCGGTGGAATAGAGTATATATGGCGGAGGTTGTGAGGAGAAGACTAAAAGGAGAAAGTCTCACATCAACTAGGTAAATTAATGGGCTATGGAGATGCCCATCAATTGATATCGATACAAGTGAGTAGGGATTGCCATGCAACGGATGCACTAGAGCTATAAGTGTATGAAAGCTCAAAATGAAAACTAAGTGGGTGTGCATCCAACTTGCTTGTTCACAAAGACCTGGGGCAGTTTGAGGAAGCCCATCATTGGAATATACAGGCCAAGTTCTATAATGAAAAAAATTCCCACTAGTATATGAAAGTGACAAAATAGGAGACTCTCTATCATGAAGAACATGGTGCTACTTTGAAGCACAAGTGTGGTAGAAGGATAGTAACATTTTCCATTCTCTCCTTTTCTCTCATTTTTTTCATTTTCTCTTTTTTTGTTTGGGCTCTTTGGCCTCTTTTTTTTATTTCGGGCTCTTTGGCCACCTTTTATTTTATTTTTTAAGTCCGGAGTCTCATCCCAACTTGTGAGGGAATCATAGCTTCCATCATCCTTTCCACACATGGGACAATGCTCTAATAATGATGATCATCACACTTTTATTTACTTACAACTCAATACTAGAACAAAGATATGACTCTATATGAATGCCTCCGGTGGTGTACCGGGATATGATCAAGAGTGACATGTATAAAAATATGAACGGTGCCCAAACCACAAATACTATGCCAACTACATGATCATGCAAAACAATATGACAATGGTGGTATGTGTCATAATAAACGGAACGGTGGAAGTTGCATGGCAATATATCTTGGAATGGCTATGAAAATGCCATAATAGGTAGGTATGGTGGCTGTTTTGAGGAAGGGTATATGGTGGGTTTAATGCACCGGCGAAAGTTGCGTAGTACTAGAGAGGCTAGCAATGGTGGAAGGGTGAGAGTGCGTATAATCGATGGACTCAACATTAGTCATAAAGAACTCACATACTTATTGCAAAAATTTATTAGCTATCGAAACAAAGTACTACAAGCATACTCCTAGGGGGATGGATTGGTAGGAAAAGACCATCGCTCGTCCCCGACCGCCACTCATAAGGAAGACAATCAAAAAATAAATCATGCTCCGACTTCGTCACATAACGGTTCACCATACGTGCATGCTTCGGGAATCACAAACTTTAACACAAGTATTTCTACCAATCCACAATTACTCACTAGCGTGACTCTAATATCACCATCTTTATGTCTCAAAACAGATGTAAGGAATCAAACTTCTCATAGTATTCAATGCTCTTTATATGAAAGTTTTTGTTATATCCCTCTTGGATGCCCATCATATTAGGACTAAATTCATAACCTAAGCAGATTACCATGTTGTTTCAATACTCTCAAAATAATATAAGTGAAGCATGAGAGTTCATCAATTTCTTCAAAATAAAACCACCGCCGTGCTCTAAAAAGATATAAGTGAAGCACTAGAGCAACTACCCAGCTAAAAAGATAAAAGTGAAGCACATATGGTATTGTAATAAATTCACGATTAATGTGTGTCCCTCTCAAAAGGTGTGTTCAGCAAGGATTATTGTGGCAAACTAAAAAGCAAAGACTCATATCATACAAGAGACTCCAAGCAAAACACATATCATGTGGTGAATAAAAATATAGCCTCAAGTAAATTTACCGATGTATTGAAGACGAAAGAGGGTATGCCATCTGGGGCATCCCCAAGCTTAGATTCTTGATGGTCCTTGGATATTACCTTGGGGTGCCTTGGGCATCCCCAAGCTTAGGCTCTTGCTACTCCTTATTACATAGTCCATCAAATCTTTACCCAAAACTTGAAAACTTCACAACACAAAACTCAACAGAAAACTCATGAGATCCGTTAGTATAATAAAATAAATCACCACTTAGGTACTTTTGTGAACTCATTCTAAATTTATATTGGTGTTATATCTACTGTATTCCAACTTCTCCATGGTTCATACCCTCCGATACTAACCATAGATTCATCAAAATAAGCAAACGACACAATGAAAACAGAATCTGTAAAAATAGAATAGTCTGTAGTGATGTGGAAACTTCATATACTTCTGTAACTCCAAAAATTCTGAAACACTAGGACAATCTAGGCAATTTGTATATCAATCGTGTGTAAAAAATTCAGATCAAAATCACGCTTCCATGAATTTCTAAAATTCTGGCAGCGCAAAAGTTTCTGTTTTTTCAGCAAGATCAAATCAACTATCACCATATAGATCATCCCAAAGGTATTACTTGGCACTTTATTGAAACAAAAGCTATAAAACATGATTACTACAGTAGAATAATCATGAGAACACACAAAAACAGCTGGGATAAATGTTGGGTTGTCTCCCAACAAGCGCTTTTCTTTAACACAGTTTTAGCCAGGCATGATGATGTCAATGATGCTCACATAAAAGATAAGAGTTCAAACATAATGGGAGCATCATGACGCATATGACTAGCACATTTAAGTCTAACCCACTTCCTATGCATAGGGATTTTGTGAGCAAACAATTTATGGTAGCAAGAATCAATTAGAATAGGAAGGAAAAACAAGCAAAACTTCAAAACTTTAAACACATAGAGAGGAAACTTGGTATTATTGCAATATGTAGAAGCATATGTTCCTCTGTCATAATAATTTTCAGTAGCATCATGAATGAATTCAACAATATAACTATCACATAAAGCATTCTTTTCATTTTCCACTAGCATATAAATTTTATTACTCTCCACATAAGCAAAATTCTTCTCATTCAGAATAGTGGGAGTATCATAAGAAACTCGAATACTATAAATTGTTTCCACATTAAAAGAGTAATATTCAAAAAAGGGTAATCATAATTATGAAAAGTTTTATAAATATAATCATCACTACTTTTTATAACATAAGTGTCATGGGATCTTACGGAACGTTATCAAAGCCATGGGCGATGGTAGGCGCTCCCACCCCCACCCTGGCGATCGCCACCACCTCCGGTGATCTCCTCCCCTAGCCACCAAATTTCATTTCCTTTCCAATAGATCTCTCTGGCGCACTGAGATCTACGTTTTCATACCCATCTCTATGGGTTCTGCTGATGGATCCACCCTTGGCTTGGACTTCTCCAAGGGTCAGGTTTTTGCGGAGAAGGTTTTTCAATCTATGGGTTTTCCGGTGCACCCCATGGATGACACGGGCTCCTTCACCATGGTAATTTCTTTTGGCCGGCATGATTTTCGTTTGACTGAGGATTCGGTGGCAGCGGCGCTTGAGGCGGCCATCGGGGGTTCTGCTATTGAGTTCATGGTTTTTATGATCACGGAGAGGGTTTTTGGTTTTCATGTTTCTTGCAAGGCTGTGGCTTTACTTATTCTCAGGCTCCGTTCTTTCTCCTGTGATCATTTTAAATGCTTCTTTCACCTTTGGGGTAATGGTGGTCCAAATTGGGGCCGTGAGTTCAAGCTTTGGAAATTGGAATGTGATGCTGAGTGGATCATTGTTAGTCCTTCTAAACGTCGAGCTACCCTTGGCATGCTGGCTATGCACACCAAGCCCCGTAAATCTTCGATAAAATCATCGCATGGCCCTGCCAAGAAGCTCTCATTTTCACAGTTCCATACTTATCCTGCTTGTCATGGTTATCGTTATCCAGCCACGCAGTCTTGCATTTAAACTGTTGAGGAGGCGGGGTACACGCTTTCTGCGCATGAACGGGTGGTCATCCACCCTTCGCCGCCGGCTGAGCTCCGGTGGACGACAACTACCCCCTCCATTTCCTTTGGAACGGTTAGAGATCTTCAACCAGCTGCGAATGGGTCGCCGCCTATCTCGGGCGGAAACTTTGGCTCTCCGAATGTGGATGTGCCTTCCCATGTTGGGCCGTCGTCCACGGTCCAGGTGGAGGCAGTGCTATCTTCTGGGCTTTCCATTCCGTCTTCTCAGCAAGCAGACGAAGATTTTGATAAATTGGTTACGGGCATGGTGGATGAAATTTTAACGTGTCAGATTTGCTTATCTAAGGGTCATTTTGCTGCGGCGTGCACGTCTAAATTGCGTTGTACCTCTTGTCTGCGGATGGGCCATGGTAAAAAGGATTGTAACAAGTTTGCTAGCATTTTGGGTTTGGTTTGGAAACCAAAACCCGGTAACGTTGCAACTTCCGAGGATCGCTCAGCTCCCACCGAGAATATCTCTCTGGCACAGCTTTTACCCAACTTGGACTCCTTTTGCACTTCTGCATTTACTGCTTTGCCTTGTTCCATCAGTTCCGGTCCCAAAACGCCTTCGACAGCGCCGCCTGAGACCCCTCCCCCACCGGACTTCTTGCCACCTGCTTCCAGCCTGGGCTGTTCCTCTCCGATGGCTAACTTCCCTCTCGACCCCATGCTGTATGTGCCGGCTGGCCATCACATTGTAGACGGCGGTGATGCTCGTCTGCCTCGGACCTATGTGACGCCACATACCCCACTTGTGCGCCGCCATGAGGAATTCATGCTTGCTGAGGTAATGCCCATCCCCCCTCCCGATCAGATTGGTGCTGCTAGGGAGGAAGTGGTCCAGTGGTTGCAAGCTCATGGGGTTTTGGTGAGGTCGGCTCAGCCATGGATTAGATCGGTGGGTCTTTTCGAGCTTCGGGATGCTGCAGTCAGGTTTTCTCTTCTTCAGATGCCGCCCCAACCTCTAGGCAACGATCGTTTTGTGCGTTTTATGAAGCACGATGAGGGTGATTCATTTCGAGGTGCTCAGGGTTCCGTCAGGGTCTGCTCATGTTCTTGGGGATTCCCCTCGATCTTCGCAATGATGGGAATATTCGGGCAGTGGTCAACACATTTGGGAAGTTTCAGCATTGGATTAGTGAGGATCCCTACCTTGTGCGCACTTTGGTTTTTGCGTCTTTTCCAGAAGATATTTTAGTACCACGAGATGTGGTGTTCATGGATTATGCTGCTTGGGGTGGTGCCCGGGTGTCTTGGACGGTGCCTCTGTATATCCTGGGGGCCAATTTTGCTGAACAGATGCCCCAGGATGAAGATTGGATGCCCATTAATGGCAATCCCCATCCCATGCCTGGTGTTCCCTTCCCGGAGATGCCACCTTTTATTTTGCCTCCATTCCCGGCCTTGGGGTGGAACGATGTGCCACCACCTCCGCCTGAACCTGCGCAGAATGAAGTGCATGAGGACAATTGGGGCAACTGGGCGGAACCTGCTGCGGAGCCTGCTGTGGAGGATCAAGAATCTGTGGTTTTGAATGCCTCGGCACAACCTAGTTCTGAAGATCAACCCTAGGTGCCCCCTGCTCCTATCGTTATTTTTGATGGGGCTTCTCCTGTTAATTCGAATGATCAAATGGCAGCACCGGATATGGAGGATGCTAATAATTGGGCCATTGTGGTGTATCAACCTCCCCCTTTTGATGTCCGTGCTCTGGAGCGGCCTGTGGTTCCGATTCCTTTTGGTCCCCCTCTGCCGCCGGAAATGATTTGGAGGCGTTCGTTTGAAAATTTGCTGACTGCTCCAATGGTGTTTGAGGTGCCTAAACCTATACTGCTGCAGCCCCTGTCGCCTGTCATTTTGAGCAAGAGAACCTGGGACTTTGCTTTTCAGCAGGATGCCCTTCCTTTGCTGACATGGAAGGAGTCGGTACCTGCTCGACCTGTGGCTAGAGCACTTTTTGTGGATGAAACTGACAGGGTTGTGACTGTTGTCTCTCCTCCTCCTGAGCGTGCACCTGCAAGGAGGCCACGCAAAGTTTTGGCGCCTACTCCACTCGTTGAAACTTCTGTTCGTAGGTGTACCAGAAGTTCGGCCCAGCGGGATGGGTTTAAGCCCACTTTCCATGAGCTGGTTCTGAAGCCCAAGAAGAAGAAGCCCAAGGCCATGCCTCTCTCTGCTGACAAGTCTGAAGACCCTGCATTTGGAGATGTTCCTCCGCCTAGTCCCATCAGTCACCTGCAAGCTATTGGCAAGGACCTGGAGATTGATGCAGCTCTGCTCACGGAGGATGCACTTATGGTGGGCCCCTCTGCTGCTACAACTCAAGACTCCAATGAATAGTACACTCCAATACTGTTGGGTTTGGCAAGCCCACAAATTTGCTTTATGTGTTTGGTTTTCTTTTGCTGGTCTGGGGCTATGTAATAATGCTGGTTTGAAACTCTTATGTGCTTTTGGGCATCTGGCACTGTGTGTCATGTGCATGGGTAACTTGTTTGTATTATTCCTTTATGAATAATCTCTGTAGAAACTGGAATGTACTGTGCTGGAATGTCAGGGGTTTAAATTCTGAAGTTAGGCAAAGAGCTGTTAGACAAAAGATTGATTAAAGCCACTGTGCTATTGCCTGCCTGCAAGAAACTAAATGTGCTTCATTCAATTCCCGCATGATTAAAAGTTTCTGCCCCAAGAGATTTGACAGCTTTGCTTTCTCTCCTTCCTTGGGGGCCTCTGGTGGAATTTTAGTTGTTTGGAATTCGTCTATATTTGGGGGGACTTTATTGCAAGTCCAACAATTTGCAGTGGTAATTGAGTTTGTTTCTAGGCACAACAATGAGCGCTGGACTCTTGTGGTGGTCTATGGACCTTGTCAGGGGGAAGCCAGGAATAATTTTGTAAACTGGTTATATCACCTGAACATTCCTGTGGATGAGAATTGGCTGTTATTGGGGGATTTTAACTTCTTACGGTCTATGGATAACAGGAATCTACCTGGTGGTGACCTGAATGACATGTTCATCTTTAATGAGATAATTGGACACCTCGGCCTCTTGGAGTTGCCCATCAAAGGCAGGTCCTACACTTGGTCCAATATGCAGGATGATCCACTTCTTGAGCAGCTTGACTGGTTTTTCACTTCTGTTGATTGGATCTCCGATTACCCCATGACTGAGGTCTTACCTCTTGCCAGGACTGCTTCTGACCATGTGCCCTGTATGGTTACAATTAAAACTTCTATTCCAAAGTCTAATATCTTTAGGTTTGAGAACTATTGGTTAGAGTTGGAGGGTTTTATGGATTGTGTGGATTCCTCATGGCAGAAGCAATCCAGAAAGGGCCATATTACTGCCAGGATAGCTGACAAATTTAAGTCCTTGAGAATGTGTCTTAAAAGGTGGCAGAAGAGCATTTCTAAACTGAAAACTCTAATCTGTAAATGCAATAGTGTTATCCTGCTCTTGGATGAGCTTGAGGAATATAGAACACTCTACAGACAGGAATCAAATTTCAGGATTGTGGTTAAATATCATGTTGAGAAATTGCTCCACCTTCAATGTCTTTATTGGAGGAAACGATGTACTATCAGGTACATCAAAGTGGGTGGTGAGAACACTAAGTTCTTTCATGCTATGGCCACGGAGAGATACCGAAGAAATTCTATTGCTAGCTTAAAACTGCATGATGGTACGGTGGTCACTGATCATTCCCAAATGGAGGGTATTATCTGGGATTGTTTCAAGAACAGAATGGGTTCTTCTAGGGGAATTAAAATGGGCTTTGATCTTTCTTCCCTTATTGAACCTGTTGTGGGACTGGATGTTCTCACTAAGCCTTTTGAGAAGGAGGAAATGGACTTGATTATCCAGCACATGCCAGTTGATAAAGCTCCAGGTCCAGATGGATTTAATGGTCTTTTCTTCAAAAGATGCTGGCACATTATTTCTCAGGATTTCTATGAACTGGCCCAGGCTTTCTTCCAGGGTACTGCCCATCTGGAGAATATCAATGACTCCTACATAACTTTGGTGCCCAAGAAGCCCTCCCCTGAGGAGGTGGGTGACTACAGACCCATATCTTTAACAGGAATGGGTCTTAAGTTTCTGTCTAAAATGGCAGCCAATAGGTTTCAAGAGGTGATTATGCAGTGTGTTCACAAGAACCAATATGGTTTCATAAAAAGTAGAACAATTCAGGATTGTATTGGGTGGACCTTTGAGTATTTGCACCAGTGTCATCAGTCCAAGAAACCTATTGTGATTCTAAAGTTGGATTTTGAAAAGGCTTTTGACTCCCTTGAGCATGAGGCCATTGTGCAAATTCTGAGACATAAGGGCTTTAATGAGAAGTGGATCCTTTGGATGAAGCAGCTTCTCTCCACAGGTACCTCCTCTGTTCTGCTTAATGGTGTCCCTGGTAGGAAGTTCAGGTGCAAAAAGGGTGTCAGACAGGGTGATCCAGTCTCTCCTCTCTTGTTTGTCCTAGCTGCTGATCTTCTGCAGACTATAATTAATGATATGTTCAGAAGGGGCCTTCTTCAGTTACCTATTCCTTGTCATGATCAGGATTATCCTGTAGTTCAGTATGCTGATGATACTCTTATTATCTTGCCTGCTGACAAGGATCAACTCTTAGCCCTAAAGGATATGCTCAGGATCTTCTCTGAGTCCACTGGTCTGGATGTGAACTATCATAAATCCTTTATTATTCCCATCAATGTGGACACTGCTGTCATGGCTGAATTAGCTTCTGCTTTTGGATGCCAGATTGGGAAAATGCCTTTTACCTACCTTGGGTTGCCAGTGGGAACTACAAGGCCTAAAATGCTGGATTTTATGCCACTGGTTGATTGCATGGAGAGGAGAATGACAGCTAGTTCATCTTTTCTGAATCAGGGGGAAAGGCTGCAGTTCCTTAATTCTGCTTTGTCATCTATGCCCATTTTCTACTTGTGCAGTTTGGCTGTCCCAGCTGGAATTCTTAAACAATTGGAAAGAATCCAGAGGCAATGTCTCTGGAGGAGGAATAGGGGTCAGCCTGCTCCCTCCCTAGCTGCTTGGGACCTTATTTGCAGGCCAAAAAACAGGGGAGGTCTTGGCATCCTCAACCTTGGTTCCCAGAATGTTGCACTTTTGATCAAACATGCCAATAATTTCCTTAATAAAAAGGATCTTCCTTGGGTTTCTTTAATTTGGGATACTTACTACCATAATAGGGTCCCTCAGGGAACTTCTGATTGTGGCTCATTCTGGTGGAAGGATATTTGCAAGGTCATGCATCATTTTAGAGAGTGTGCTTGGGTTCAGATTAATGCAGGGAACACTGCCCTCATGTGGTCAGATAACTTGCAGTTTGATGGTCAGGTGTCTAGCCTTCAGCACAGATTTCCCAGGCTCTACTCCTATGTTAAGGACCCCTGGGTTACTGCTATGGAATTCTTGGGCTCTCAGGACATTTTCCAGCAGTTCCACCTCCCCTTGTCCAGCCAGGCTTTTGATGAACTGACTATTCTCCAGTCTATGTTGGATGGCCTTATTAGAGCACCTGGGTCCAAGGATATTTGGTTTTGGAAGGGCACTGCCAAGGGATACTCACCAAAGCTGTTTTACTCACATACTTTTGTCTCTGCATCTTTCACCCCTTTGACAGCTTGGATCTGGAAGTCATCTTGTACAATGAAAATCAAAGTCTTTGCTTGGATGCTTATTATGGACAGGTTGAACACCAAGGACATGGTGGAGAGGAGACATTGGCACTTGGAGGGTGGAGTGAGCTGTGTCCTTTGCCCTTTGCAGACTAGGGAGACAAGAGATCATTTGTTCTTCAATTGCAACTTTAGTGTCATAGTTTGGAACTATCTGCAAATTGATTGGTCTTCTGGTGACTCCATGGCTCATTTGGTCCTTAATGCTAGCAGGAGTTTTAGGAAGCCCTTCTTCACTGAAGTGGTGTTCATTGCTTGCTGGAATATCTGGATCATCAGGAATGCTAAGGTCTTCAGGCATGAGAGGGCTGGATTTAATAAATGGAGGTCTGCTTTTATACATGACATCAGCTTAATGCAATATAGAGTGAAAGCTGCCTACAAAGATGATCTTTTACGTTGGATTTCATTCCTGCCACCTTGAGGTCTTTAATAGTATTTTCTACCCTGTTCTTTTTCTTCTTCCCCTAGATTCTTTGATTACCTCTTGTAATCCCCCCTTTTTTCTATACCTGTACTGTATATATTTTCTCAATAAAGTTTTGATATGCTGTGGGGGTTTCCCCTACAGTTCCCAGTCAAAAAAAAACATAAGTGTCATGACAATAATCATCATAAGTAGCAACTTTGTTCCCATCAAAATCAATTGAAACCTCTTCCAAGATAGTGGAATCATTACTAAATAAAGTCATGTCCTCTCCAAATCCACTTTTATCATTATAATAAGATTCAACACCCTCCAAAATAGTGGGATAATTATTATCTAAAGTTGACACTCTTCGAAACCCACTTCCATAAATATTGCAATCATCGTAAATAGGAGGCATGCTATCATCATAATAAATTTGCACATCAAAACTTGGGGGACTAAAAATATCATCTTCATCAAGCATAGCATCCCCAAGCTTGGGGTAAACATTAATTGCAGCAAATAAATTCTCAAATATGTCATTCTCATCAAACATAGCATCCCGAAGCTTGTGGCTTTGCATATCATAAGCATAATCACTCTCATCATTAATAGTATGAATAACACCAATAGTATAGCAATTACTATCATCACAATTTTCTAAGTTGGTGCAAAAAAGATTTTCAAGATTATAAGAAGTATCATTATTTTCCCAATCATAATCATCACAATGAGTAATAGGCATAACAAAATCATCCTCAATAGTTTCTTTGGACATTGTACCATAAGACAAAGAATCAATATCATCATCAAGTATATCATCTTCCACATTTTTTTGATTCATTCTCATGAGGCATAACAATAATAGGAGCAATATCATTTGGGAGGGATACCTTTTTACCTTTGCTTCTCCGTCTTTTCTTTTTCTTCTCCACATCATGTGTGGATTTAATCAACCTTTTGGAGCTCCTTATTGATGAGATTGGTTGCATAGGGAGCTCATTATCGTAACTTGTTTCACCACAAGATACAATAGGAGGGAAAGTGGAAATCTTTACCCTTTCATTAGTACTTTTATAGTCCATTGGTTTTCCCATCTTTTTATAGTTGGCGATATAAGCATTTTCCTTGAAATTTACCATGCAAAACATATATATTTCTTTAAGAGTAGTTTCAACATGGTCCATGAATATGAATGCTTCAAACCAACTATTTTTATGTGACAATTCTTCACACCCCAAAAATAAAAAAAGTTCATTATAAAGTTCAAGGGTGATCAAGTTATTGCTATTTTTAGCCATGATTCGATCATGAAAAAGTGTGCATTGGAAATTAAGATGACCAACTCTATTGCAAAGTTCACAAGTGAAGGGATGAAGAGAGCATAATTTTGTAGCAAATTTATCTATCACCTTAAGCCACTGACTGGGTTCATCATGTTTATGCTTCCTACAAAATCTATCATATCTATAAGGCATGTCTTCACAAACTCTATTCACTCCACAAAAATTGACATGCTTATAAGAAACATCTTTATCATGATTAGTGCAATCATCATTATTTTAAGCACACTAAAAACATTGCAATCATGTTTATCATTCAAAGATTTAGTGTCAAACATTTTATTGACTTCTTCTTCTAACACTTGAGCACAAGTTTCATTTCCATCATTTTCACGAAAGACATTAAAAAGATGAAGCATATGAGGCAACCTCAATTCCATTTTAGTAGTTTTCTTTTATAGACTAAACTAGTGATAAAACAAGAAATTAAAAGATTCAATTGCAAGATCTAAAGATATACCTTCAAGCACTAACCTCCCTGGCAACGGCGCCAGAAAAGAGCTTGATGTCTACTACGCAACCTTCTTCTTGTAGACTCTTGTTGGGCCTCCAAGCGTAGAGTTTTGTAGGACAGTAGCAATTTTCCCTCAAGTGGATGACCTAAGGTTTATCAATCCGTGGGAGGCGTAGGATGAAGATGGTCTATTTCAAACAACCCTGCAAGCAAATAACAAAGAAATTCTTGTGTCCCCAACACACCCAATACAATGGTAAATTTTATAGGCGCACTAGTTCAGCGAAGAGATAGTGATACAAGTGTAATATGGATGGTAGATATAGGTTTTTGTAACCTGAAAATGTAGAAACAGCAAGGTAACTAATAACAAAAGTGAGCAAAAATGGTATTGCAATGCTTGAAAACAAGGCCTAGGGTTCATACTTTCACTATTGCAAATTCTCTCAACAATGATAACATAATTGAATCATATAACAATCCCTCAACGTGAAACAAAGAATCACTCCAAAGTTTCTATCGGAGAACGTAGCACGAAAACGTGCATCAACCACTATGCATAGATTACCCCAATGTCACCTCGGTAATCCGCGAGTTGAGTGCCTAAACATACATCAAGTGAATCAATAGAACATCCCATTGTCACCACAGATATCCCATCGCAAGACATACATCAAGTGTTCTCAAATCCAATACTCAATCCAACATAATGAAACCTCAAAGAGCAAGACTCAATTCATCACAAGAAGGTAGAGGGGAGAAACACCATATGATCCAACTATAATAACAAAGCTCGCAGTACATCAAGATCGTGCTAAATCAAGAACACGAGAGAAAGAGAGAGAGATCAAACAGATAGCTACTAGTACATACCCTCAGCCCCGAGGGTGAACTACTCTCTCTTCATCATGGAGACCGTCGGGATGATGAAGATGGCCACCGGTGATGGTTTCCCCCTCCGGCGGGGTGACGGAAGAGGCTCCCGATTGGTTTTTCGTGGCTATAGAGGCTTAAGGCGGCGAAACTTCCGATCTAGGGTTCTTTTCGGAGGTTTCTATATTTACAGGAATTTTTGGCATTAGAAACAAGTCAGGGGGATGCCCAAGGGACCCACAAGCCTAGGGGGCGCCTCGGGACTCTTCTGGCCCAACTCTGATGCTCCGTGGGTCTCTTCTGGTCCATAAAAAAACACCGTAAATGTTTAGCTCGTTTGGACTCCGTTTGATATTCTTTTTCTGTAAAACTCAAAAACATGAAAAAAACAGAAACTGGCACTGGGCTCTAGGTTAATAGGTTAGTCCCAAAAATAATATAAAATAGCATATTAATGCATATAAAACATCCAAAACAGATAATATAATAGCATGGAATAATAAAAAATTATAGATACATTGGAGACGTATCAAACATCAACTAAAGTCATGACCTCTTGAAACCCACTTTCATCAAAAAATTAATAAGATTGAACACTCTCCAAATATGTGGGATTATTTTTACCTAAAGTTGACACTCTTCCAAACCCACTTTCAATATTGTTGCAAAAAATATTATCAATAAAATATTCATCATGAGGCTCAAATAAATTTTAAAGATCATAAGAAGAATCACCCCAACCATGATCATTACAATAAGTAGTGGACATAGAAAAATTAGCATCCCCAAGCTTGAGATTTTGCATATTATTAGCACAATTGACATTAATAGAATTTATAATGACACCATTGCAATCATGTTTTCCATTCAAGGAACTATCGTGAATCACTTCATAAATTTCTTCTTTTAGCACTTCATCACAATTTTCAGATTCACAAATTTCAAGCAAAACTTCATAAAGATATTGTAACGCCCTGAGACCGATGCTCCAGAAGCCTTCAATGTTCTTCGTTGTCGTTGTGTGTATTTATTTGTTTGTTGCATTTCATCTCATGTCATCATGCAACCCTTTTTAAAAACTCAGATAAATAAATTGTATGGATCTTCGGTCCATTTAATTTGAGGGAAATGCACATGGTGATTTCTCTTTAGAACATATAAGAGTCTCCAAATATTATTAGGGAGCTATATTAAAATATTCCATTAACTTTGGAATCACCATAACACACCTGCAGTTTAAGTTACATGCATTTTCTATCTCAATTCCTTGCCTCAAACTTTGTCAACAATTCTTATCTCTTTTATTGAGGCTCCTCAAGTCTCAATATTTTTGGCCACTCCTAAACCTTGTCCTAGTTCAAACCATTTGAATTTAATTCAAATGAGTTTGAATTTAGATCTTGCATTTGTGCCACTTCTATTTTTCCTGGATCAAGCGCATTTTTATAAGTCCAGGAAAATAATCCCCATGCGCAAAATCTTTCCCTAACCCTCTCTTTCTTTTCCTCTCTCTATTTCTTTTCTGCTAGAAAATTAGAGGGAGAGAGACGAGAGCCAGCCCAGCCGGCCTCTTAGGCCCGACCAACTAAGCCGGCCCATTAGCCCAGCCAGCCCACCTAAACCTATAACCCTAGCCTCACCCCGATCCATCTCCTCCTCCTCCTCATTCCCACGCGTGCCGCCATCCCTCTCTCGCTCACGCCCGATCCCCTCTCCCCATCGTCCTCCTCCTGCGCTGCGACACGCAGAGAGGAGCAGAGCCCCGCGCCGTCCTCTGCCCGATGGTGTGCCCGCGAGTTCCCCTCCACCGCAGCGCCATCTTGCCTCCTCCTCCTGCGCCCAGGCCGACCCTCCTTCGCCCGGACCCGGTCTGGATCGGCTGCCCGTGACCTCCTCCACCTTCAATCCGGATGCTCGGCACTGCCTCCTCCCTCCGCCAAGCGCCGCCGCCGCCAGATGCCTCACGACGTCGACTTGTTGCCAGCGCCCTGCGTCCTCTGCTTCATCCAGGACGAGGCGCCCTGCTCGCCCGCACCTCGCCTCCACGTCGTCCCCGTCGCCCTCCTTGCCTTGCTTCGGCCCCTCTTCTGCATGACCCGTTGGACCCCGCAAGCCGCGCCCTCCGGCGACCACGACCAGGACCGGCCTCGTCCCGCTCCTCTCCTTCCCTGTCTCTCTCCCTTACCTGATGGTCCCTCTCAGAGCTCTCTATCTCTCTCGCTGTAGTTTCTGCAGCAAGGAACCGCCGTTGCCAAGTTCTTGCCGGGCACGCCGCTGCCTGGATCCGCCGTCCCCGCGCCAAGTCCCTCGCCATCGCATCTGCTTCATCCGGTTCGAGCGAGCGAGCGAGCGTTGCCACCCGCGTCGCGCCATGGCCCTCTTCGCCCGGATCCCGTCGCCGTCAGCACCATCACCGCCCTGCTTCCCCTGCATCCCCTCTGCTTCAGGTCGAGCAGCGCTCGACCGCGCGTTGACCATGCCCTGCCTCGCTTCGATCTGCCTGCGAGGCCCAGCGCCGCGCCAAGTCCAGCTTCCCGCTGGCCTGCTGCTTCACCGACCTGGGCCTTGGCCCATGGTGAGCGCCCCTCCTTTGTTTTCCCTCCTGTTGGGCCAGCCTGCAGATTCGGCCTGCCATGTTTTTTTCCTGCTCTGGACAAATTTGTCTATTATCCCAGGTTTTACTGTTTTACAAAAAAAACCTCCATGGTCATGCATATAAATACTCCACAACCGTGCATCATATGTAAATACTTCATATATGAAAAATGCTTAGAATTCTGTCTAGTCTCATAATATGCCACTTTTATCCATGTTAAAAATGCCTAAAAATGTTGTTTGCATTTATTTGCATAAATGCCATGTTAAAATGATTTATTTCATAACTAATTAACCGTAGCTCCAAATTAAATGTTCTTTATATGTAAATGGGGTAGAAAAATGCCTAGTTTAACATGGTGCACTTTATTTTGCTGTTTAACAACATTATAATTGTGTTTAGGGCAGAACAGTACCAAATCAAAAATATGCACATGAGGACTTTCCGGAATTGTTGTTTGTTGTTCCGGCCTCATTTAAACTTGCCTAGATAGGTAGTTTTCTTATGCCTCACCTCTTGCCATGTTAATCAACATTTAGTATTCTTGGGTACATAACCGAGAGAGAACTAAATAATCGTATGTGGTGTTTCGTCAATATGCAACTCGTTGCATATTGAGCTCCACTTAATTTGTAGTGTTGTTTGTGCACTTTGCCATGCCATGCCTCTTTAAACCGGACATGCATCATACTTGGTTGCACATCATGCCATGTTTATGTGATGGTTGTTTACTATGTTGCTTGCTTCTTTCCGGTTTGCTTCTCTCGTTACCTTCGGTTTCGTTCCGGAGTTGTGAGGATTCGTTCGACTACGCCCGTTTGTCTTCTTCATGGACTCGTTCTTCTTCCTTGCGGGATCTCAGGCAAGATGACCATACCCTCGAAATCACTTCTATCTTTGCTTGCTAGTTGTTCGCTCTATCGCTATGCTTGCGCTACCTACCACTTGTTATATCATGTCTCCCATATTGCCATGTCAAGCCTCTAACCCACCTTTCCTAGCAAACCATTGTTTGGCTATGTTACCGCTTTTGCTCAGCCCCTCTTATAGCGTTGCTAGTTGCAGGTGAAGTTGAAGATTGCTCCATGTTGGAACATGGATATGTTGGGATATCACAATATCTCTTATCTTAATTAATGCATCTATATACTTGGTAAAGGGTGGAAGGCTCGGCCTTATGCCTGGTGTTTTGTTCCACTCTTGCCGCCCTAGTTTCCGTCATACCGGTGTTCCTTGATTTTGCGTTCCTTATGCGGTTGGGTGATTTATGGGACCCCCTTGACAGTTCGCTTTGAATAAAACTCCTCCAGCAAGGCCCAACCTTGGTTTTAACATTTGCCACCTAAGCCTTTTTCCCTTGGGTTTTGCAGACTCAAGGGTCATCTTTATTTTAACCCCCCTGGGCCAGTGCTCCTCGGAGTGTTGGTCCAAACTAGAGCCACTTGCAGCGCCACCTCAGGGAAACTTGAGGGCTGGTTTTAGTTGTACGTAGTGTTCATCCGGTGTGTCCTGAGAACGAGGTACGTGCGACTCCTATCGGGATTGTCGACACATCGGGCGGCTTTGCTGGTCTTGTTTTACCATTGTCGAAATGTCTTGTAAACCGGGATTCCGAGACTGATCGGGTCTTCCCGGGAGAAGGAATATCCTTCGTTGACCGTGAGAGCTTATAATGGGCTAAGTTGGGACACCCCTGCAGGGTATTATCTTTCGTAAGCCGTGCCCGCGGTTATGTGGCAGATGGGAATTTGTTAATATCCGATTGTAGAGAACTTGACACTTGACTTAATTAAAATACATCAACCACGTGTGTAGCCGTGATGGTCTCTTCTCGGCGGAGTCCGGGAAGTGAACACGGCTCTTGTGTTATGTTTGACGTAAGTAGGAGTTCAGGATCACTTCTTGATCATTACTAGTTGACGACCGTTCCGTTGCTCCTCTTCTCGCTCTTATTTGCGTATGTTAGCCACCATATATGCTTAGTGCTTGCTGCAGCTCCACCTCATTATCCATTTTCCTACCCATAAGCTTAAATAGTCTTGATCTCGTGGGTGTGAGATTGCTGAGTCCTCGTGACTCACAGATTCTACCAAAACAGTTGCAGGTGCCGATGAGACCAGTGCAGGCGATGCTACCGAACTCAAGTGGGAGTTCGACGAGGACCTTGGTCGTTACTATGTTTCGTTTCCTGTTGATCAGTAGTGGAGCCCAGTTGGGACGATCAAGGATCTAGCAGTTGGGTTATCTTCTTTTCTTTTGTTTTGGTTCCGTAGTCGGACCTATGTGTGTACTCTGATTGATGTATGATTTATTTATGTATTGTGTGAAGTGGCGTTTGTAAGCCAACTCTTTATCCCATTCTTGTTCATTACATGGGATTGTGTGAAGATGACCCTTCTTGCGACAAAACCTACAGTGCGGTTATGCCTCTAAGTCGTGCCTCGACACGTGGGAGATATAGCCGCATCGTGGGTGTTACGGATATTCTAGTGCACTCAACTTACTAGAGATTGGTTCATCATAATTGGATCTTTTAAAAATATTAGCAAGTGGATGAGGATCCATATCAATAGATTTTTAGCAAGGGAAGATGCAAGCAAATAGAAGGCACATGGTAACACAAGCAAAGATAGCAGACAAGCAAACAAGAGATCTAACGAGAAAAAGGCAAACAAAAAAGAAGGCGAATAAAAAGGCAAATTTTTCTGAAGTGGGGGAGATGAAAACGAGAGGCAAAGGGAAAATAATGTAAATTGCAAGGATGAGATTGTGATTAGGAACCTGATAGATGTTGATGATGTCTCCCGGGCAACGGCGCTAGAAATTCCTTTTGATGTCGCTTGAAACTGCGTTGGTATTTCCCCAAAGAGGAAGGGATGATGCAGTACAACTACGGTAGGTATTTCCCTCAGTTGTAAAACCAAGGTATCAATACATTAGGAGAACCAAGCAACACTATGTAAACGGTACCTGCACACAAAGAACAAATACTTGCAACCCGACGCGTAAGAGGGGTTGTCAATCCCTCTATGGTAAAAAGATAGATACATTTGTGCTAGATTGGTTAAATAGCTCTTGAATAAACGCGGAATAAAATAAGTAATAAAAAAGTGCAGCAAGGTCTTTTTGGGTTTTTGGAATAATAGATCTGAAAATAAAAGGGAATAAAAATAGATCTCAAAGCAAATATTGTAAAGAATAGACCCGGGGTCGTAGATTTCACTAGTGGCTTCACTCGAGAAATAGTATACAGTAGGTAAACAAATTATTGTTGGGCATTGATAGAAGATTGAATAATTATGATGGTATCCAAGGCAATGATCAATATATAGGCATCACGTCCAAGATTAGTAGAGCGACTCCTGCCTGCATCTACTAGTATTACCCCACACATTGACCGCTATCCATAATGCATCTAGTGTATTAAGTTCATGGAGAAACGGACTAATGCAATAAGAATGATGACATGATGTAGATGAGATCTATTCATGTAGGAATAGCCCCCATCTTGTTATCCTTAATAGCAACAATACATGCGTGTCTCGCTGCCCCTTCTATCACTGGGAAAGAACACCGCAAGATCGAACCCATCATAAAGCACCTCTTCCCATGGCAAGAAAAATCGATCTAGTTGGCCTAACTAAACCAAAGATTCGAACAAGAAATACAAGGCTTTAAATAATCATGCATATAAGAGATCAAAGAAGACTCAAATAATATTCATGGATATAGATCTGATCATAAACTCAATGTTCATCGGTTCCCAACAAACACACCGCAAAAAAGAGTTACATCAAATAGATATCCAAGAGACCATTGTATTGAGAATCAAAAGAGAGAGATGCAGCCATCTAGCTACTGCCTACAGACTTGTAGTTCTATGGTGGACTACTCACGCATCATCGGAGAGGCGCCAATGAGGATGATGAACCCCTCCGTGATGGTGTCTAGATTGGATCTCGTGGTTCTGGAACTTGCGACGGCTGGAATTATGTTTCGTCGACTCCCCAAGGGTTTCTGAAATATTTGGGAATTTATAGGGTGAAGTGGCGGTGCCGGGGGGCTCCGTGGGGGGCACAACCCCCTGGAAACGCCCTGGTGGGTTGTGCTCACCACGGGCCTCCCCTCTGGTACTTTCTTAGCCCACTGGGTGTCTTCTGGTCCAGAAAAAATCTCCAAAAAGT
The DNA here is from genome assembly GCF_002575655.3 of Aegilops tauschii subsp. strangulata. Lineage (NCBI taxonomy): Eukaryota > Viridiplantae > Streptophyta > Magnoliopsida > Poales > Poaceae > Aegilops > Aegilops tauschii. Next base: position 354,252,947 of record NC_053036.3, read on the forward strand.
TTTGCTGCATTTGGACTCCGTTTGGTACTGATATTCTGCGAAGTAAAAAAACTGGCACTGGGCACTATGTCAATAGGTTAGTCCCAAAAAATGATATAAAGTTGCTATAAATGAATATAAAACATCCAAGAATGATAATATAACAACCTGTAACAGGCAAAAATTATAGATACGTTGGAGACATATCAAACAACCAATGCATTATTTGATTGACAGGTACATATGTTCAAGAATTACATAAGCACCAAATAAAGAATGATTAACCACAGTTGTATACTTGTACTATTAAAGACGGTAAAGAAAGAGGCGAAAGACATTCTGGTTGCTGAACAAGGTGAAGCAGAATGCCCATATTGTGCCCTCCTCCATGCAGAGACGCACGACTCTAGTCCAATCCCTTGTGATGGACGACCACCCATCCTTCACTGTCTTCATTAACACATCTGGATAGTTATCGTGTTCTGGTAGAAATACTTTAAACTTGCATGCCCACCAATCATGTAGTTTGAGACGTAATGTTGAATAAACTATGTTGGGAACCACTACAGTGGAAAAAGATTCAGACGTTGTCATCAAACACAACTCATTATGGGCAGTAATAAGAAGGATGCTGAGTTCCTACTTACCATCTTGCAGTTCGCTGTTGTCTTGGATAAAGTGTAAACAAATAATTTAATTGCCATCTTTTGATGCATTTTACTAACAGTCTTTATCAGCTTCCTCACTTGATGCTGGTTCATCAATATCTCATTGCCCCATACGCAGAAAGGGTCGAAGCGTGGATCTTTACCAATCACATATGTACCTAAAAGCACCAAGTTAATATTAGAAGCTAAACAACAATTTCACAATGATGTAGTACAACACTCCCTCCGTCCCATTATATAATAACTTATAACATCCAATATACTCACATATTGGATGAATTAACATCTTATATTATGGGCCGGAGGGAGTTTATTGCATTTTTACAAATTATCGGCCGATGAACTGCAGTTAACTGTTGTTATGTTGTTGTTGTTGCTGCTCTTCTATGTATATCTATACATCATCAGAACATTAAGGTAACACTTGTTCTGGGTGAAAAATGGGCACAAATATGATAATCGGGCATATTCAGTTTTTACTTGCATAGTTAATTATAATGTATAGTAGTAATGTCGGTATATCTTTGATTGTTGTATGTTGGATATCTTTGTTTGCTGTGTTAGTTATGTCTACAACAGTCACCAAATAAAAAGTGAGCATGCCAAATATTGTGCTTGGCATTTCTTGTAAGCTGGTTGATACGTCTCCAACGTATCTATAATTTTTGATTGTTCCATGCTATTATATTATCTGTTTTGGATGTTTAATGGGCTTTACTAAGCACTTTTATATTATTTTTGGGACTAACCTATTAACCGAAGGCCCAGTGCAAATTGTTGTTTTTTTGCCTATCTCAGTGTTCCGCAGAAAAGGAATATCAAACAGAGTCCAAATGGAATGAAACCTTCGGAAGAGTTATTTTTGGAACAAACGTGATCCAGAGGACTTGGAGTGGACGTCAAGAAAAAAGCGAGGAGGCCACGAGGCAGGGAGGCGCACCTGCCCCCCTGGGCGCTCCCCCACCCTCGTGGGCCCCTCAAAGCTCCACCGACCTACTTCTTCCTCCTATATATACCCATATACCCCAAAAACATCCAGGAGCACCACGAAACCCTATTTCCACCGCCGCAACCTTCTGTACCCGTGAGATCCCATCTTGGGGCCTTTTCCGGAGCTCCACCGGAGGGGGAATCGATCACGGAGGGCTTCTACATCGACACCATAGCCTCTCCGATGATGTGTAAGTAGTTTACCACAGACCTTCGGGTCCATAGTTATTAGCTAGATGGCTTATTCTCTCTCTTTGGATCTCAATACAAAGTTCTCCTCGATCTTCTTGGAGATCTATTCGATGTAACTCTTTTTGCGGTGTGTTTGTCGAGATCCGATGAATTGTGGGTTTATGATCAAGATTATCTATGAACAATATTTGAATCTCCTCTGAATTCTTTTATGTATGATTTGTTATCTTTGCAAGTCTCTTCGAATTATCAGTTTGGTTTGGCCTACTAGATTGATCTTTCTTGCAATGGGAGAAGTGCTTAGCTTTGGGTTCAATCTTGCGGTGTCCTTTCCCAGTGACAGCAGGGGCAGCAAGGCACGTATTGTATTGTTGCCATCGAGGATAAAAAGATGGTGTTTATATCATATTGCTTGAGTTTATCCCTCTACGTCACGTCATCTTGCCTAATGCGTTACTCCGTTCTTATGAACTGAATACTCTAGATGCATGCTGGATAGCGGTCGATGTGTGGAGTTATAGTAGTAGATGCAGAATCATTTCGGTCTACTTGTCGCGGACGTGATGCCTATATACATGATCATGCCTAGATATTCTCATAATTATGCACTTTTCTATCAATTGCTCGATAGTAATTTGTTCACCCACCGTAATACTTATGCTATCTTGAGAGAAGCCACTAGTGAAACCTATGGCCCCCGGGTCTATTTTCCATCATATAAGTTTCCAATCTATTTTTACTTTGCATTATTTACTTTCAGTTTATAGTATAAAAATACCAAAAATATTTATCTTATTATCTCTATCAGATCTCACTTTTGCAAGTGGTCGTGAAGGGATTGACAAACCCGTTATCGCGTTGGTTGCAAGGTTCTTATTTGTTTGTGTAGGTACGAGGCGACTTGCGTGTAGTCTCCTACTGGATTGATACCTTGGTTCTCAAAAACTGAGGGAAATACTTATGCTACTTTGCTGCATCACCCTTTCCTCTTCAAGGGAAAAACCAACGCAAGCTCAAGAGGTAGCAAGAAGGATTCCTGGCGCCGTTGCCGGGGAGATCTACGTCAAGTCAAGACATACCAAGTACCCATCACAAACTCTTATCCCTCGCATTACATTATTTTCCATGTGCCTCTCGTTTTCCTCTCCCCCACTTCACCTTTGCCTTTTCTTTGCCTTCTTCCCGTATGTCTTTTTGTTTGTGTTTCCATGTGCCTTCTATTTGCTTGCATCTTTGCTTGCTAAAAATCTATTGATATGGATCCACTTAAAGTGTTCTACTTGGATCATCTTTGATCCTTATGCGCTCGTGCTGAAACCCCAACTAGCCTAGTTGATGGGAAATCTTTAGATGAGCATGCTCATTTTGTGCATCACCGTTTGTCTAAAAAAGGGAGACTCTTGTGGGATCAAATAAACAGATTGATGTGTTATGCTTGGAATCTTTGTGAAATTTATGATTTACTTGTTGCTCTAAGAACCCTAAAAAACACCTTCCCTACCTATGTGAGTTTAATGAAAATGAAATCTTATCTTCTTATGCAAAGGGTGTTTATAGTTACTATGATATCGAACAAATTGAAGAATTTGTTGCTTTTAAGGGTGCTTATGAAGTTGCTTCTTTGATTGAAAAGTATGATATTACTCTCTACGAATCTAAATTTTTTGACATACTTAAATATTGCTATGAAAACTATGCTCATAATGTCTATGTCAAAGAATTTATTGAGAGAATGACCGTTGCTTCTGAAGAAAATAATGATATGCATGAATCTATAGATAATGATGATTCCGATGATTTGATTGAAATATCCCTAGATGAACATGATGCTTTCTATTCTTGTGGCCATGATGCCAATATTTATGAAGATGAATTTGCTATAGTTCCTTATGTTAAACATGAGATCGTTGCTATTGCACCCATACTTGATAGTTCCTTTGATGAAAAGTATGATTGTAATGATGCTATTATAAATTCTCTTAATCTCAATTGTGTTAATGATATGCAAAACCCTAAGCTTGGGGATGCTAGTTTTGCTATGTCTACTATTTGTTGCAATGATCATGATTGGGGTGATTCTTTTTATGGTCTTGAAATTTTTAAGCCCCATGATGAATATGAGATTGATAATAATTTTTGCAATAATATTGAAAGTGGGTTTGGAAGAGTGTCAACTTTAGATCGCACATATTTGGAGAATGTTCAATCTTATGAAGTTTTTGATAAGAGTGGGTTTGGAGAGGTCATGACTTTAGTTAATGTTAATCCCACTATTTTGGAAGAGTGTCAACTTCGCATACATGTGGATCGTGTTGAAAATATGTTTTGTGATAGCTATATAGTTGAATTTGCTTATGATCCTACATGTAATTATTATGAGAGAGGAAAATATGGTTGTAGAAATTTTCATGTCACTAAATTACCTCTCGTCATGTTGAGATTGCTATCATCTCTTTTTTCTTCCTTGCATATGCTAATTTTTTCTTGCTATGATAATTTGTTTGCTTATAAAATGCCTATGCGTAGGAAGTATGTTAGACTTAGATGTGTTTATCACGTGTTTTATGATGCTCTCATTGTGCTTCAATTCTTGTCTTTCATGCGAGCATCATTAAAATTATCAATGCCTAGCTAGGGACGTTAAACGATAGCGCTTGTTGGGAGGCAACCCAATTTTATTTTTGTTTCTTACTTTTTGGTTCTGTTTAGTAATAAATAATTCATCTAGTTTTTGTTAAGATGTGTTTTTATGTTTTTAATTAGTGTTTGTGCCAAGTAGAACCTTTGGGAAGACTTGGGTGAAGTCTTTATGATCTTGCTGTAAAAAACAGAAACTTTAGCGCTCACGAGTTTAGATACAACGTTTTACTGGAGAGTGCTATTTAGTTGATTCTTTTTGCAGATGATTAATAGACAAATTCCACACGTCCAGAAATTTATTTCAGAATTTTTGGAGTTCCAGAAGTATACGTTTGATCCAGATTACTACAGACTGTTCTGTTTTTGACAGATTCTGTTTTTCGTGTGTTGTTTGCTTATTTTGATGAATCTATGGCTAGTATCGGAGGGTATGAACCATAGAGAAGTTGGAATACAGTAGGTTTAACAACAATATAAATAAATAATGAGTTCATTACAGTACATTATGGTGGTGATTTGTTTTCTTATACTAACGGAGCTCATAAGATTTTCTGTTGAGTTTTTGTGTTGTGAAGTTTTCAAGTTTTGGGTAAAGATTTGATGGATTATGGAATAAGGAGTGGCAAGAGCCTAAGCTTGGGGACGTCCAAGGGACCCCAAGGTAAAATTCAAGGACAACCAAAAGCCTAAGCTTGGGGATGCTCCGGAAGGCATCCTCTCTTTCGTCTTCGTCTATCGGTAACTTTACTTGAGGCTATATTTTTATTCACCACATGATATGTGTTTTGCTTGGAGCGTTTTGTATGATTTGAGTATTTGCTTTTTAGTTTACCACAATCATCCTTGCTGTACACACCTTTTGGGAGAGACACACATGAATCGGAATTTATTAGAATACTCTATGTGCTTCACTTATATCTTTTGAGCTAGATAATTTTGCTCTAGTGCTTCACTTATACCTTTTTAGAGCACGGTGGTGGTTTTGTTTTATAGAAATAATTGATCTCTCATGCTTCAGTTATATTATTTTGAGAGTCTTTTAGAACAGCATGGTAGTTTGCTTTGGCTATAAAATTAGTCCTAATATGATGAACATCCAAGATGGGTATAATAAAAACTATCATATAAAGTGCATTGAATACTATGAGAAGTTTGATACTTGATGATTGTTTTGAGATATGAAGATGGTGATATTAGAGTCATGCTAGTTGAGTAGTTGTGAATTTGAGAAATACTTGTTCTAAAGTTTGTGATTCCCGTAGCATGCACGTATGGTGAACCGTTATGTGATGAGGTCGGAGCATGATTTATTTATAGATTGTCTTCCTTATGAGTGGCGGTCGGGGACGAGCGATGGTCTTTTCCTACCAATCTATCCCCCTAGGAGCATGCACGTAGTACTTTGTTTCGATAACTAATAGATTTTTGGAATAAGTATGTGAGTTCTTTATGACTAATGTCGAGTCCATGGATTATATGCACTCTCACCCTTCCACCATTGCTAGCTGTCGGTGTCAAAACCGGTGGATCTCGGGTAGGGGGTCCCGAAATGTGCGTCTAGGATCGATGGTAACAGGAGACGGGGGACATGATGTTTACCCAGGTTTGGGCCCTCTCTATGGAGGTGATACCCTACTTCCTGCTTGATTGATCTTGATGAATATGAGTATTACAAGATTTGATCCACCACGAGATCGTAATGGCTAAACTCTAGAAGTCTAGTCTATGTGAATGTGGTAATGAGTATATGTATCCGGACTACGCTCTCCGGTTTATATAGACACCGGAGAGATCTAGGGTTACATAAGGAAAAATCTTCATAATTGGTCGCCAAGCTTGCCTTCCACGCCAAGTAGAGTTCAATCCGGACACGGGTACAATCTTCGGCCTTCATGTCTTCACAGCCCATCAGTCTGGCCCAACGAATAACAGGCCGGACGCACGAGGACCCCTTAGTCCAGGACTCCCTCAGTAGCCCGTGAACCTGACTTCAATGACGAGGAGTCCGACGCGCTGATTTGTCTTCAGCATTGCAAGGCGGGTTCCCTCCTTCCGAACTCTGGAATAGTCTTCAGATGTAGTAAGTATATCTGGACCCGTGTATGTAATTGCAGAGAACACAATATTCCACAGGTCCGACCTGCCGACAATTGTTTATGAAATTGCATTACGCCTGCCCGGTTATTATTTCCAATCGTTGGCTAGCCCCTCGCCCCATTTCTCGGGACGCGGTTTTATCGGCACGTCTTGTCAAAGCAGGGATCGTGTCCCTTATTCACAGGATTTTCAATAATGTAAGCATGGGTAACCCAACCCTCCCCTGGGTACAACTCTTTGAGGATAGGTAAGTTTCGAGACCCAGGAGGGGACGCTCAATATTCTGGGCCTTTATATAGGGACCCAGACTTGTCTTTTCTCTTTTGCGCTTGCTTCTTCCCCAACCCCAGCCACCTCGAGTTCCAGTCCTCGGGTTCCAATCACCACCAGCCCCAATCAGGTACGGGTCCAGCCGTTCAGGCCGTTGGGTGGCCTCTTCTGTCACGGAGGAGGATATTGCGAAGCTCCGCGTGGCGAGGTATCTGACCCCAGAAATCCTTCATCGGCTTCCCGCCGAGGGTCAGGTTATTCCCACCCCTAATCTTGCGAGAGGGTAGTATTTGTGTCCCACTTCCTCCATGGGTTAGGGTTCACGCTTAACGCTTCGTCCGGGGGCTCATGTTCTACTATGGGCTAGATTTTCACGATCTGGCCCTGGACTTTGTTCTTCTCATCTCGACATTCATCGTCACGTGTGAGGCCTTCCTCAGGACTCCTCCGCACTTTGGTTTGTGGATCAAGACTTTTGACGTGAGACCGCGGGTGGCAGAGGAGGAGCAGGCAGAGTGTGGCAGCGTCGTAATAGGCAAGCTTGTCGACGCGGTTTGGTCTGAAGGATCCTTCGCCGAGTCTTCCGGCATGTGGCAGCAGGGGTGGTTTTATATCAACGAGCTGCCGGGCTCCAAGTGGGCGGCTGCACCTGCGTTCCGGCCCGACCCTCTGATTCAGCTTGCTTCATGGATCAATAAGGGATTGGACTGGGGATCCGTCAATGAAGTGCAGACTCTGCAAAGTCGCATCCGGAGCCTTTCCGAAAAGGGCATCGATCTTGTGAACATCGTACAAGTAATGCAAGTCCGCTGGACCCTGCCATGTCAGCGGCGGCCTCTCCGTATGTGGGAGTTTAATCCAGAAGGGCGGCGGACTCTTCAGCACCTCTTCGGCACTACGCACGAAGGAATGTGGAAATTATATTTCGGGGAACGAGAGCAATGGCCGGACACCACCGAAGACGTTGGCCTTGACTGCAATCATCCAGACACTTCGGTAAGTATTCAATCTCCGAACACCTTCCAGTCAAGCATCTCTTGACAAGATACTGAACAATCCGTCCCTATACAGGACTGGATAAAGAAAGCGGTGTTAATCTGGTGTCCGGCGCCCCTTCCCAAAGACTCTGCGACCGCCCTGCTGACGAGGATGCTGACTCCGACACCGTACGAGGTGTCTGCAGAGGGGGGCGAGAGCGGGGAGCCCAGAGGTGATGCCCGCCCTGAGGATGAATTAGACGTTGTGTTCGGGGAAACTGAAACCCTTTTGCCCAGGGGCAAAGGTGCAGAGGGGGCCCCCCATGGCAAGAAGAGGGCCTCTTCCAGAGGTCAGGAGGGGAAACCTTCCAAGAAATGGAAAACGCCATCGTCGGGCGGCTTGAGCTGGGCAAGCAATGTCGATGTAGAGCTTTATGATGAGGACAAACCTCTGGCCAAACCGTAAGTGCAGCCGGGTATTTTAATCATACCTCATTCCTTTCTTATTACTGAAGTAATCCTCCGACATATGTACGTCCTCGCAGGTTAACGCCTGGTGTTTCTCAATCGTCCTCCTCCTCGGGACACCTTCTTCTAGAGATGATGGAGAGTGACACGCCTTGTCCATCCTCCTCGCCCAACAGGGCGGATAATTTTGAGGCATCATCCCGGGGGGCTCCTCCCGATAGACAAGTAGTGTAGGAAACAAAGAAGGTGTTACCCGAAGGTGGTGCCTCTGTCACTCGGGGGCCGGGAATCAAGTACGACGGCCCCGAACTATCCGATTTACAGCCAGAGACGATTCTGGAGGTGAGTTGGTGAATCCCTTCAAAGTAATGCTGTACTCCGGCGGCGGTTTCCGGAGACCCAGGAACGCCGGAAACGCTGACGGACATGCTGCGACAAGCGTCCGTTTCGGAGGAGCATCGTGCCTTGATGGCTACGGTGGTCGAAAAGGTTTTATCCATGAAGAGCGGGTTGAACGAGGCCTTTACGAGCCTTCTGAGGGGTTTTGAGGTTTGTGATGTAGTTTTGCCAATGGAATTTTATTGACAGAATGCACCTGTTGTATATGCAGTAGCCCCTGAGACTGGGATTGCATTCCAAAGGAAGCGATTGGAGGATCGAAAAGATATGCTCATGTACTAACCTTGATTTAACAATGAATAAAGGCTGCCTCCCCTCCCGCGGCTACCCGAAATACGAAGTGGCCGAACTGCAGCGGAAGCTGGATATTGCGGAGGATGACATTACATTGATCAACAGGCGTCTTATCAACTCGCAAGGTATATATTTCGAGCATTCCTTACACCAATGTGCTTGTATTTTAAGCCTGACTCTAAAAAGAGTTTCATATGACATGTGCATGAATGTAGATGGTGCTACCGCCGTGGAGGCCCTTCGGGCGGAGCTAGCCCGGGCCAAGAAGAAGGCCCGGTTTAGTAATGCGGCTGCCGAAAAGGCATCGGCTGAGTTGAAAGCTGAACAAGATGCACGGCGCCAAGACCAGGAGAAGATGTCCACCATGGCGCACGATTTAGAGAATGCGGCTAGCCGCTGTAAATTTCTTGAGAAAGAAAATGAAGCCAAAACGGCTGAACTTGACAAGGCCTTACGAGAGGCAAGAGAAGCACAGTCTGAATCCAGAGCGGCCCGTGAGGAGATCCGGCAAGCTGTGGATATTGCTGCTGGCAAGCCATTTTTGCTGCAGACTAAGTTTGGCGATCCGAACTATGTTCAGCTTAACCATGTATGGAGTTCTCTGGACAAATTTTTAGACTTGCCGAAGAGTTCTTCTGATGCGGCACGGTTTTACCACGCACAAGAGGGGTGTGCAACGGAGAAGCTTTTCTGGTCACAATTCGGCGCGTCAAAGCGCCCTCTGCTGCTGAATGAACAGATGTCCCAGTGGGCCGAGCTGCATAGGATATCCGGCGCTGCCATGAAGAATGTCATAGTCCGGTTGTGGCCGACTGAGCCTGTTCCAAGTAGTTATTTCGGCCTGGTGCAGCGGCTTGTTGACGCGGTGCCTCATATCGACGCTGTGAAGCTGTCAGCGTGCATTGAGGGTGCACGGATGGCCTTCGCCCGAGTCAAAATGTTCTGGGGAAAGATGAAGGCCATCGATGTTGCAGCGAGGAGTCCACCCAAGGGCAAGGACCATGAGCCGGAGCATTATTTTGAAGACGTCCTAGAGGTCGCCCGCTTGATAGAGGGTCAGTGCTTGAAAGACATAATGTTTGAGTGATGTGTATAAGGGTTGTAACAGACAAATTTATAGTTAGTCTATTTATATTTTGCTCAAAAGCTTGAATTCCTCCTGTGCGGCCGTTTTAGTATAATCTGAAAGTTTTCCAGTCGTCGGCTTCAGCCCCCTCGTAGGGAAGTGCGGGGGTGTTCGGAAAAGCATTTAATCACTCTTTATCCAACGTCTTGGTCCATAAAGGAGGTGATAATGCGGCGAACCAGACAATCGGACTATAGGGCGTTAACACTTTCACTTAGCCATAGGAGTTTTATCGTGGGGCTACGACATAGCGCCTGGTATGTATACGGCGTATTGTAATATCGCGCCTTACATATTTTGATCTAAAAAAGATCCTTCGTGTGACACGGAGAATCGCAAAAGATTCGAATAAGTCGTCAAGTGGTTGACTAGCTCTCGCCGCATCATGACAGTTAGTTTTCGGCTTTCTCTACTGAGGTGCTCATCCGGTCTAGGCCAGGGCACAATCGCAGTAGTTCTCCCTTTACTACCCTAGCCGATAGAGCGGAACGTAGGGTAGCTAGCATAGGAGCCGGGAAATCCAACTATTGACCAAAGACAATGATTCGGAGCTGATGCATATAAGGCCAAACTTGCGACGCCGAAGTACGCTATAGAGCTATTTGGACTTTTGCTGGCGACTCATTTGTTCCCATACCAGGCCCCTGGCGAATTATGCCGAGGTGCATCTTGTAAGGCAGCCGTTACGGCCGGACTCAATGCAGAAAGAGCATGGAAGATTAGTTCGGATGAAGTTTACTGGGAGCGGAGCAATATGCCAATGATAAATGTATATAAAAAGTGAAAAACCACAACCCGGCTATTTGACGTGCTCGGGGTTGGGAACGGAGGAAAAAGGCATAGTACAGGCTCAAATAACGAGTGTGGTCTACAAAAGCTTGTTTTGGACCTCCTGTCGCACGTTTGCGCCGCCCATCCTCGGGGAGGGGGAATCCTTAACGGAATTGGCCCCTTAGGTGAGTGTACGAATCCGAACTCCGATAGAGTCCGATGTAGATGTTGTCCCGATGGTCACCTGTTTTTAAGAGATAATAAAGAAAAGTAAGTAAAAAAACGTTACGGGAATGCTTGCAGGGTTGTCCGTATTGTGCTTCCGCCGATGCCCATGGTATCTTGAGCGCGTAGTGATGTACACGTGGTGTAAATCTTGCCAATATAGTGGGTGGGTGGCGGAAGCCGAACTGCTATTTCCGTTCCGGGAGTGGTCGAACTTCAGAGGGAAACTGTTTCTGGCCCCTGGTGTTCGGCTGGCGAGCCGCTCCGTCATTTTTATCGCCTGGTGGCCTCCTCCCCTTGTACTCGACGTTAAGCCTGCATGCCTGCTTAAAGACCCAACGGTTTCGGTTGGTGTGATTAGCTGGCTTATCAGGATGACCGTGAATCTGACAAGGTCAGTCCAATATCCTGTCGAGGGTGGATGGTCCATCCTGGTTTGCCTTAAATGGCTTCTTCCGTTGACCGGGTTTCAGATTGTGAAATCCGGCGTTGATCGTTTTGTCGCATAATCTTTCATTACTGTTGCGACTGTTGTGTTCGGTTCGTCTTGGCTTGCCGTTGCCGTCTCGGATTTCGGAAGTGCCCGGGTCACTGGCGTTGTTGCTTTTACAAGCGAGCCAGTTGTCTTCGCCCGCACAAAAGTGGGTCATTAGAGCGGTAAGGGCTGTCATGGATTTGGTTCCTTCCTGGCCGAGGTGACGCGCTAGCCATTCATCCCGGACGCTATGTTTGAAGGCCGCAAGGGCTTCCGCGTCCGGACAGTCAACAATTGGGTTCTTTTTGACTAAGAACCTAGTCCAGAGCTGCCTGGCTGACTCGCCGGGCTTCTGGACAATGTGACTCAAGTCATCAGCATCCGGTGGCCGGACATATGTTCCTTGGAAGTTGTCCCGAAAGGCGTCTTCCAAATCTTCCCAGTTGCCAATAGAATTTTCTGGCAAACTGTTTAGCTAGTACCGAGCCGGCCCTTTGAGCTTGAGAGGTAGGTATTTAATGGCATGAAGGTCGTCTCCGCGAGCCATGTGAATATGGAGGAGGTAATCCTCAATCCATACCACGGGATCTGTTGTTCCATCGTATGATTCGATGTTGATGGGTTTAAACCCGTTTGGGAATTCATGCTCCATTACCTCGTCAGTGAAGCAGAGAGGGTGTGCGGCTCCTCTATGTTGGGCCACACTCTGAAGCACCTCCGGCAGACTCCGCTTACGGTTTTCGGACCGAGCGTGGTCGGGTCTGTTGTGTCCGAATAGGTAATCGTCGTTACTGGTCGGGGCAAGTCCCTGCGATCTGGGTGCCGATTTTGTGTGTCCTGTTCTACCCTCCAGGTATTGTTGGATGTCGCGAGTGTTCCCCCGAGCTGCTTTATTCTTGCTTGGATGGCCGGATGGGTTGGTATGGTGCTCTCCTTGGGCTGCTGCTTTGTCCGGACCAAACTGTGGTCGGCCCACCGCGTTGTTTGATGGTGGTGTGGGCTGCAACGCCCTGCCATCGTATTGAGGGAGCCACCTGCTCTTGGGGTGGCTTTCGTCTGGGCTGCTAAGGCCGTATTCTTCGGCGGCCAGGACTTCGGTCCACCTATCATTGAGCAAATCTTGGCTTGGTTGAAGCTGCTGCTGCTTCTTCCTTAGGCTCCTTGCAGTGGCTATAAGTCGGCGTTTAAAGCGTTCCTGCTTGAGAGGTTCCTTAGGCACGATAAAATCCTCGTTGCCGAGGATCTCCTCTTCCTCGGAGAGTGGGAGATAATTGCTGTCCTCCGAGTCTCCATATGTGGCCTGTTCATCAGGGCTGTCTTGCCCGCTTTACTGTTCCTCCTGTTCGGATTCTACCTCAACTGGGTCTTCATTGTCCGGAGTGTTGTCTTTTCTGATGCTGGCAGTGTTTTCTCTTGGGCGATGTGACTTGGAGCGGCGCCGTGGGCGCCGGTGTTCGGACTTTGTGCCTGGAGGTTTATTCTCGACTGGATCCTCCTTGCCATCGTCGAGAGCGTCGTCAGGTGTGTCTATCATACACACGTCATACCAGGAAGTGGCCATCCCGTGTCTAGCGGGTAGAAAGCTCTGGCCCTGCCCCTCGTCGTCGTCCATACCGTCGATGTCTTCAGGGCGGGGGCAGGCGTGTTGGTTGGGTCTTCAACAGTGGCTATGAAGTGGGTGGCGGGTGGGAAGCAAAATTCTCCAGCATCCGTCGTAAGTTCGAACCGAACATAGTTCGGCGACGAGTCATCTGCCAGGGATAGGTTTTTTAATGAGTTTAGTAGGTCGCCCATGGGCGAGTGTTGGAAGACATCTGCGGCGCTGAACGTGAAGATCGATAACCGATCGAGTTTGGTATCTGCGGGCTCGCAGGGTTCGGAACTCGACACCGGAGAAGAGTCCGGGGTTCCATTGATGCAGATACCGTACGAAGTGGAATCTGCGGGCGCCTCCAACACCGCAGAATCGGTAGCCCCCGCGATGGGTTTGAGCTTCCCATATTCGGACGACTTGATCTGGTCCGGATCTAAGGCCAGAGTTGCTACAGGAGCTCTCTCCTGGATGCGGCCCGATGACAGGTTTAAGCCATGTTCATCGGGCCGACGGGGAGCGATTGCCGCGGTCTCGAATCCGTCGAAGATCAAGTCTCCACGTGCGTCCGCAACGTAGTTCAAGCTTCCAAATCTGACCTGATGGCCAGGGACGTAGTTGTCGATCTGCTCTAGATGGCCAAGCGAGTTGGCCTGCAGTACGAAGCCGCCGAATACGAAGATCTGTCCGGGGAGAAAGGTTTCTCCCTGGACAACATCATCACTGACGATCGAAGGGGCCATCGAGTCCTTTGCCGACGGCACAGTGGAACTCTCAATGAAAGCACCAATGTCGGTGTCAAAACCGGCGGATCTCGGGTAGGGGGTCCCGAACTGTGCGTCTAGGATCGATGGTAACAGGAGACGGGGGACACGATGTTTACCCAGGTTCGGGCCCTCTCTATGGAGGTAATACCCTACTTCCTGCTTGATTGATCTTGATGAATATGAGTATTACAAGAGTTGATCCACCACGAGATCGTAATGGCTAAACCCTAGAAGTCTAGCCTATGTGAATGTGGTAATGAGTATATGTATCCGGACTACGCTCTCTGGTTTATATAGACACCGGAGAGATCTAGGGTTACATGGAGTCGGTTACATAAGGAAAAATCTTCATAATTGGTCGCCAAGCTTGCCTTCCACGCCAAGTAGAGTTCAATCCGTACACGGGTACAATCTTCGGCCTTCATGTCTTCACATCCCATCAGTCCGGCCCAACGAATAACAGGCCGGACGCCCGAGGACCCCTTAGTCCAGGACTCCCTCACTAGCCTCTCTAATACTGCGTACCTTTCGCCGGTATCATACACCCACCATATACCTTCCTCAAAACAGCCACCATACCTACCTATTATGGCATTTCCATAGCCATTCCGAGATATATTGCCATGCAACTTACCACCGTTCCGTTTATTATGACACGCTTCATCATTGTCATATTGCTTTGCATGATCATGTAGTGGACATCGTATTTGTGGCAAAGCCACCATTCATAATTCTTTCATACATGTCACTCTTGATTCATTGCATATCCCGGTACATCGCCGGAGGCATTCACATAGAGTCATATTTTGTTCCAAGTATTGAGTTGTAATGTTTGAGTTGTAAGTAAATAAAAGTGTGATGATCATCATTATTAGAGCATTGTCCCAAGTGAGGAAAGGATGATGGAGACTATGATTCTCCCACAAGTCGGGATGAGACTCCGGACGAAAAAAAGAGGCCATAAAAAAGAGAAAAAGGCACAAATAAAAAAAAGATGAGAGAGAAAGAGAGAAGGGACAATGTTACTATCCTTTTACCACACTTGTGCTTCAAAGTAGCACCATGATCTTCATGATAGAGAGTCTCCTATATTGTCACTTTCATATACTAGTGGGAATTTTACATTATAGAACTTGGCTTGTATATTCCAATGACGGGCTTCCTCAAATGCCCTAGGTCTTCGTGAGCAAGCGAGTTGGATGCACACCCACTTAGTTTCTTTTGTTGAGCTTTCATACACTTATAGCTCTAGTGCATCCGTTGCATGGAAATCCCTACTCACTCACATTGATATATATTGACAGGCATCTCCATAGCCCGTTGATACGCCTAGTTGATGTGAGACTATCTTCTTCTTTTTGTCTTCTCCACAACCACCATTCTATTCCACATATAGTGCTATGTCCAAGGCTCGCGCTCATGTATTGCGTGAAGATTGAAAAAGTTTGAGAACATCAAAAGTATGAAACAATTTCTTGGCTTGTCATCGGGGTTGTGCATGATTAAATACTTTGTGTGATTGAGGGAGTCCTGGACTAAGGGGCCCTCGGGCGTCCGGCCTGTTAGCCATGGGCCAGACTGATGGGCTGTGAAGATACAAAGACCGAAGACTTTACCCGTGTCTGGATGGGACTCTCCTTGGCGTGGAGGGCAAGCTTGGCGATCAAGTGTGTAGACTCCTTTCTTTGTAACCGACCTTGTGTAAGCCTAGATCCTCCCGGTGTCTATATAAACCGGAGGACTTAGTCCGGAGGGGCGATATTCATTACCATAGTCATACAGGCTAGACTTTAGGGTTTAGCCATTACGATCTCATGGTAGATCAACTCTTGTAATACTCATATTCATCAAGATCAATCAAGCAGGAAGTAGGGTATTACCTCCATAGAGAGGGCCCGAACCTGGGTAAACATTGTGTCCCCTGTCTCCTATTACCATCGACCTTAGACGCACAGTTCGGGACCCCCTACCCGAGATCCGCCGGTTTTGACACCGACATTGGTGCTTTCATTGAGAGTTCCACTGTGCTGTCCCCAAAAGGTTTGATGGCCCCTCCAATCGTCAACAATGACGCTGTCCAAGGAGAAACTTTCCTCCCCGGACAGATCTTCATGTTCGGCGGCTTCGCACTGCGGGCCAACTCATTTGGCCATCTGGAGCAGATCGATAGCTACGCCCCTGGCCATCAGGTCAGATTTGGGAGCTTGAACTACGTCGCGGACACCCGTGGAGATTTGATCTTCATCGGATTCGAGACCGCGGCGACCGCTCCTGGTCACCTCGATGAACATGACCTAAATCTGTCATCGGACCCGCATCCAGGAGATAGCTCCTGTAATTGCTCTGGCCTTAGATCCGGAGCATACTGCGCCATCCAAGGACGGGAGGCTCAACCCCACCACAGAGGCCAACATAGACTTAACCTCACACGATACCTGTGTCACCGGCATTGGAGCCGAACGTAGACTTAACCTCACACGATACCTGTGTCACCGGAACTCCGGACTCGTCTCTGGTTATAAGTTCCGAACCATGTGAGTCCGCGGACGCCGAACTTGATCGCTTATCGATCTTTGAATTCAGCGCCGCAGACATCTTCCAGCACTCGCCCTTGGGCAATGTGCTAAACTCATTAAAGAACCTGTCCTTGGCGGGGGACTCACAGCCGAACTATGTCCGGTTCGAACTAGGGGCTGACGATGGAGAATTTTGCTTCCCACCCGCCGCCCACTTCATAGCCATGGTCGAGGACTTAACTGCTTCGAAGACATCGACGGTATGGACGACGATGCCGACGTGGAGCAGGGCCAAAACCCGCCATTCACTGGACGATGGACGGCCACTTCTTCGTACAACGTATACATGGTGGATACACCTAAAGAAACCAACGACAATGACAAAGAAGATCCTGTTGAGAATAAAACTCCCGAGACACAGCACAAACACCGGCGTCCTCGGCGCCGCTCTAAGTCATGTCGTTCGAAAGACAGCAATGCTGACACCGGAGAAAATAATACTCCGGAAGATGCCGAAAATGATGAAGACCCTGTTGAGGCAACTTCCGAACAGGGGGAACCAGGAAACAGGCAAGTTAGCCCTGATGAACAGGCCATACATGACAATTCGGAGGATGACAATTATCTCCCGCTCTCCGAAGATGAGGCAAGCCTCGGCGACGAGGAATTCGTCGTACCAGAGGAACCTTTCGAGCAGGAGCGCTTCAAGCGCCAGCTCATAGCCACAGCAAGAAGCCTGGAAAAGAAACGGCAGTAGCTTCAAGCTGACTAAGATCTGCTCAACAACAAATGGACTGATGTCCTAGCAGCCAAAGAATATGGCCTCAAACGCCCAGCCAAGAGTTACCCGAAGAGCAAACTGCTACCTCAGTTCGATGAGGATGCACCGAAGTCCGTACCTCCCGCGCGCAATATGACTAGGAGACCACCATGTGGTCGGGAGGAAGCGGCAATTCAAGCCGAACAACTGCCTATACCACCGGAGCATGAAAACAAATATAAAACAGCTCGGGATTATAAACATGGCCTTCGGTAGGACCTACACAACAAGGTAGGTCATACCAGATCGATCTACAGGCGCGAGGACGCACCTCAACACGCGACGACGGCTATCTATCCGGACGTGCCGAACCTAGTCACGCCCGGGCCGAAAATCAAAGACGAACCCCATCAGAGACACGTCGCGTCGTGGCCCGATATAGAGGTGCCGCACACCCCCTTTGCTTTACTGACAAAGTAATGGATCATGAATTCCTAGAAGGGTTTAAACCCGTAAATATAGAATCATACGATGGAACAACAGATCCCACGGTGTGGATCAAAGATTTCCTTCTCCACATCCATATGGCTCGCGGAGACGATCTTCACGCCATCAAATACCTCCCGTTAAAACTCAAAGGACCAGCTCGGCACTAGTTAAACAGCCTGCCTGAAAACTCGATTGGCAGCTGGGAAGATCTGGAAAACGCCTTCCGCGACAACTTCCAAGGTACATATGTCCGGCCACCGGATGCCGATGATTTAAGTCACATTGTGCAGCAGCCCGGGGTGTCTGCCAGGAAGCACTGGACTAGGCTCTTAGTTAAAAAGAACCAAATTGTAGACTGTTCGGACGCAGAAGCCCTAGCGGCCCTCAAGCACAGTGTCCGGGATGAGTGGCTTGCCAGCCACCTCGGTCAGGAAAACCAAAATCCATGCCAGCCCTTATGACTCTGATGACCCGCTTTTGCGCGGGAGAAGACAGCTGGCTCGCTCGTAGAAGCAATAGCGCCAGTGACCCAGGCACTTACGAAGTCCGGGACGGCAATGGGAAGCCACGACGCAATAAAAGCAAGCACCACAATAGCTATGAGGGAACACACAATGCGGTCAACACTGGATTCAGCGGCCCCAGACCCAGCCAACGAAAAAAGCCATTCATGGAAAATAGGGACGAACCATCCAATTTAGACAAGATATTGGATAGGCCCTGCCAGATTCATGGCCACCCCAATAAACCAGCTAATCACATCAACAGAAGTTGTTGGGTTTTCAAACAGGCTGGCAAGTTAAATGCCGAACACAAGGGGAAGATGCCACCCAGCGATAGTGACGGCGAAGAGACTCACCAACCGAACACCAGGGGACAGAAGCAGTTTCCTCCCGAAGTAAAAACAGTAAACATGATATATGTCGCTTACACCCCTAGAGGTGAATGCATGGAAAACTCCCCCCGTACAGAAGATCATACTACAGATACCTTAGCCGAACTACAAAGCGGCCTCACCTCACCGCATACCTCATCAGCCATTGCGACTCCGGTCTCCGTTCAACATGACCGGTCGATGCCCATACTGAACTAGCAATTCGGCTTCCGCCGCTCGCCTAATATGCCTGCGAAGTCGATACCGCGCATACATAATTATGCACTTAAAATACCCTGGGCATCGGCGGAAGCAAAATAAGGATGGCCCTACAAGTACTCCCATATACTTCCTTGCTTTTCTAACCATCTTCCTTTTTTACTATCCTCCCTACAGATGGCTCAAAGGCGGGTCACCCACGAATCCTATCAGAGTTCGGGTTAATACACTCATCCAAAAGTCATTCCCGTCAAGGAATACCCCAACCGAGGACATGCGACGCAGACATGCGACAGGAGGTCCAAAGTAACATTTTGTAGACCGCACTCAGTATTTCGAGCCTGTAAATTGCCTTTATCCTCAGCCTTCGACCCTTGGCATGTAAAATAGCCAGGGTGTGGCCTTATCATCTATATAAACAATTGGCACATCACTCAGATCCCAGTAAAAATAATCTGCTCTTTTCTATAGAACCGAGTTTCGCCCTTACGGTTGGTTTGAACTTACACCTCGGCATAACTTGCCAGGGGCTCGGTATGGGAACAAACGACTTGCCAACAAAGTCCAAACAGCTCTATAGCGTACTTCAGCATCACGAGTTTTGGCCTTATATGCATCAGCTCTGAATCATGTCTTGGGTCAAAAGTTGGGTTGCCTGGCTCCTGTACTTGCTACCTTACGCTCCGCTCTATCGGCTAGGGTAGTACAGGGAGAACTACTGCGATTGTGCTTCCGGTTAACCTGGTTAAGCACATCAGTAGAGAAAGCCGAAAACTGACTATCATGATGCGGCGAGAGCTGGTCAACCACTCGATGACTTATTGGAATCTTTCGCGATTCCCTCCGTGTCACATGAAGGACCTCCTTCCGGTCAAATATGTAAACGCATCATATTAGAATAAGCCGCGTACATACCGGGGTCTATATCATAGACCCACCATAAAACTCCTATGGCTAAGTGAAAGTGTTAACGCCCTATAGTCCGGTTGCCTGGTTCGCCGCATTGACACCTCCTTCACGGACCAAGACGTTGGGTCAAGAGTGATCAGATGCTTTGCCAAACACCCCCGTATTTCCTACGAGGAGGCTGAAGCCGACGACTGGAAAACTTTCAGATCATATACAAACGGCCGCACAGGAGGAACAAAAGCCTTTAGGCAAAACTAAAACATAGTTTGATTATAAAAATTGTCTTTTACAATTCGCATACACTTCACTCGAATATTATGCCTTTCGAACATTGACCCTCTATCAAGTGGGCAGCCTCTAAGACGTCCTCAAAATAATGCTTTGGTGCATGACGGTCCTTGCCCTGGGATGGACTCCTTGCCGCAACATCGATGGCCTTCATCTTTCCCCAGTATGTCTTGACACGAGCAAAGGCCATCCATGCACCTTCAATGCACGCCGACCGCTTAATGGCGTCGATACGTGGCGCCGCATCAATAAGCCGCTGCACCAAGCCAAAGTAGCTATTCGGAATAGGCTCAGTCGGCCACAGCCAGATTATGACGTTCTTCATGGCAGCGCCGGATATCCTGTGAAGCTCGGCCCATTGGGACATCTGTTCATTCAGCAACAAAGGGCGCTTTGATGCGCCAATTGTGACCAAAAAAGCTTCTCCATTGCATATCCCTCTTGCACTTGGTAACACTGTGCCGCATCGGAAGAACTCTTCGGCAAATCCAAAAACACGTCTAGAGAACTCCACACTTGGTTAAGCTGAGCATAGTTCGGATCGCCGAACTTAGTCTGTAGTAAAAAGGGCTTACCAGCTGCAATCTCCCCAGCTTGCCGGATCTCCTCACGGGCCGCTCTAGATTCGGACCGCGCTTCTCTCGCCTCTCGCAAGGCCTTGTCAAGATCAACCGTTTTGGCTTTATTCTCCTTCTCAAGGAATTCACAGCGGCTAGCAGCATTTTTTAGTTCGAGCGCCATCGCGGATATTTTCTCCTCGTCTTGGTGCCGAGCAGCTTGTTCGGCCTTCAATTCGGCCGATGCCTTCTCGGCGGCCGCATTACTAAACCGGGCCTGCTGCTTGGCCCAGGCTAGCTCCGCCCGAAGAATCTCAATGGCGGCGGCACCATCTGCAGCCATGTATATCCCAGTATACAATTTTCAGCATCACACTTATATTACAAACACGTATGTGTAACGACTGCTCCGAATACATATCTTGCGACTCGTCAAGACGCCTATTGATCAACGCAACGTCATCCCCTGCCACATCAAGCTTCCGCTGCAGCTCGGCAATATCCTAGTCCGGGCAGTCGCCAGGGGAGAAACAGCCTGTGTCCCAATTAACCAGGTTATTCCCTGAGCATTTCTTCTTGTTCTTCGGATCGCCTCCCATGGGAAGCCAACCTGAGTCTCAGGGGCTACTACCTATACACAGATGCATTTTGCAAATACAATTGAAAATATTACATCACAAACCTCGAAGCCTCTTAGCAGGCTCATGAAGGCTTCATTCAATACACTCTTCGCGGATAGAATCCTCTCAACCACCGTACCCATCAAGGTACGCTGTTCCTCTGAGACAGATGCTTTTCGCAGCATATCCCTCAACGTATCTGGCGCCGCCGGGTCTCCGGAAACCGCTGTAGGAGCACGACCATCCTTTAAAGGAACCTATTCACTCGTCTCCAGAATCATCACTCGTTGAAAACCGGATAGTCCAGGGCCTTCATTGTTGGCCCCCGAACCCCGCACGATCGGGGGTTCACCTTCAGGTAATGCCTCCTTCATCCCTCGCGCCGCTTGTTGATCAAGAAAAACCCTCCGAGACGACACTTCGGAGTCGTTCGCCTTATTGGGCGAGGAGGCCGGGCTTTCCATCATCTCTAGGAGAAGATCTCCTGAAGAAGAGGATCGCTCAGGAAAACTCTGCGCCGAACTGTAAAGATACACATGAACGTTACATGTCACTTCGGTAACAGGAAAGGAACAGGATGTGATTAAAGCACCACGGATTCACTTACGATTTGGTCGAAGGCTTGTCCTCACGACGGAGGTGTGCAACGACGTCGCCTACCAATCCCGAGCTGCCCGACGATGGCATCTTGCCCCTCTTGGGAGTCAGTTCCTCCCAACCTTTGGAGGTGGCCCTTTTCTTCCTATATGGAGAAGGGATGCTTGCTTCTCCTTCGCCTTTGTCCTCGAGCGAAAAAATGTCGATTTCTCCAGACCCGGTGTCTAATTTACCTCCAGAAGAAGGCCACCCCTGGTCTTCCGGCTCTCCACCTTGCCCTCCTCCACCGGCACCTGGTACGGTGCCGGTGCCAGCATCCTTGTTAGTACGGGGTCCGCTGAGTCTTCGGGAAGGGGGGCCGAACACCTAATCCATTCCGCTTTCTTTATCCAGCCCCGTAAAGAGATGGTTTGCTCAGTGTCTTACCACGGGATACCTGATTAGGAGGTGTTCAGTGGACGGGTACTTACCGTGGTATCCGGATGGTTACAGTCAAGGCCGATGTCTTCAGTAGTATCCAGCCACTATTTTCGTTTCCCGAAAAATAATTTCCACATCCCTTTGTGCGTAGTGCCGAAGAAGTGTTGAAGTGTCCGCGGCCCATCGGGATTAAACTCCCACATGCGGAGAGGTCGCCTTTGGCACGGCAAGGTCCGACGGACCAGCATTACTTGAATAACATTGATAAGATCAATGTCCCTCTCGAGGAGGCTCCGGATGCGGCTCTGTAGAGTCTGTACCCCTTTATAAAGGCCGTGAGTATCTAAACGCCTACTCCTGGGCCTTAAAACTTGCATGTTTCCAAGGAGTTGTACCCCAGAGATGGTTGGGCTACCCACGTCCGTGTTGATAAGAATCCCTTAATAAGGGGGACACGATCTCAGCTTGGATAAGACGTGCCAATAAAGCCGCGCCCCAAAACCCGGGGCTGCAGGCCAACAAACGGTTTAAAATAATGTCCCGCGGTGACGTGGCATCATGCTATGAATAGTTGTCGGTGGATTGGATTTATAAATTATTGTGCCCTCTGTGGAAGTATACAAAACTTATGTTATAGGTCCGGACACGACCATTACGTCTGAAGACCATCTTGGAGTTCGGAAGGACGAACCCGCCTTGCAATGCCGGAGACAAATCTACACGCTAGATACCTTGTCATTGAAGCCAGGTTCAGGGGCTACTGAGGGAGTCCTGGACTAAGGGGTCCTCGGGCGTCCGGCCTGTTAGCCATGGGTCAGGCTGATGGGCTGTGAAGATACAAAGACCGAAGACTTTACCCGTGTCCAGATGGGACTCTCCTTGGCGTGGAGGGCAAGCTTGGCGATCAAGTGTGTAGATTCCTTTCTTTGTAACTGACCTTGTGTAACCCTAGATCCTCCCGATGTCTATATAAACTGGAGGACTTAGTCCGGAGGGGGGATATTCATTACCATAGTCATACAGGCTAGACTTTAGGATTTAGCCATTACGACCTCATGGTAGATCAACTCTTGTAATACTCATATTCATCAAGATCAATCAAGCAGGAAGTATTACCTCCATAGGGAGGGCCCGAACCTGGGTAAACATTGTGTCCCCTGTCTCCTGTTACCATCGACCTTAGGCGCATAGTTCGGGACCCCCGACCCGAGATCCGCCGGTTTTGACACCGACAGTGATGAAGATAGAGCATAGCCAGACTATATGATTTTGTAGGGATAACTTTCTTTGGCCGTGTTATTTTGAGAAGACATGATTGCTTTGTTAGTCTGCTTGAAGTATTATTATTTTCATGTCAATACTAAACTTTTGTCTTGAATCTTTCAGATCTGAACATTCATGCCACAATAAAAGAAATTACATTGAGAAATATGCTAGGTAGCATTCCACATCAAAAATTCTTTTTTTATCATTTACCTACTCGAGGACGAGCAGGAATTAAGCTTGGGGATGCTTGATACGTCTCCAATGTATCTATAATTTTTTATTGTTCCATGCTATTATATTATCTGTTTTGGATGTTTAATGGGATTTACTAAGCACTTTTATATTATTTTTGGGACTAACCTATTAACCGAAGGCCCAGTGCAAATTGCTGTTTTTTTTGCATATTTTAGTATTTCGTAGAAAAGGAATATGAAACGGAGTCCAAACGGAATGAAACCTTCGGGAGAGTTATTTTTGGAACAAATGTGATCCAGAGGACTTGGAGTGGACGTCAAGAAAGAGGCGAAGAGGCCACGAGGCAGGGAGGCGCGCCCCCCACCCTTGTGGGCCCCTCGCAGCTCCACCGACCTACTTCTTCCTCCTCCTATATATACCCATATACCCCGAAAACATCGAGGAGCACCACGAAACCCTATTTCCACCGCCGCAACCTTTTGTACCCATGAGATCCCATCTTGGGGCCTTTTCCCGAGCTCCGTCGGAGGGGGAATCGATCATGGAGGGCTTCTACATCAACACCATAGCCTCTCCGACGATGTGTGAGTAGTTTACCACAAACCTTCAGGTCCATATTTATTAGCTAGATCGCTTCTTCTCTCTCCTTGGATCTCAATACAAAGTTCTCCTCGATCTTCTTGTAGATCTATTCGATGTAACTCTTTTTGCGGTGTGTTTGTCGTGATCCGATGAATTGTGGATTTATGATCAAGATTATCTATGAACAATATTTGACTCTCCTCTGAATTCTTTTATGTATGATTTGTTATCTTTGCAAGTCTCTTCGAATTATTAGTTTGGTTTGGCCTACTAGATTGATCTTTCTTGCAATGGGAGAAGTGCTTAGCTTTGGGTTCAATCTTGCGGTGTCCTTTCCCAGTGACAGCAGGGGCAGCAAGGCACGTATTGTATTGTTGCCATCGAGGATAAAAAGATGGGGTTTATATCATATTACTTGAGTTTATCCCTCTACATCACGTCATCTTGCCTAATGCGTTAGTCCGTTCTTATGAACTTAATACCCTAGATGCATGCTGGATAGCGGTCGATGTGTGGAGTAATAGTAGTAGATGCAGAATCGTTTCGGTCTACTTGTCGCGGACGTGATGCCTATATACATGATCATGCCTAGATATTCTCATAATTATGCACTTTTCTATCAATTGCTCGACAGTAATTTGTTCACCCACCGTAATACTTATGCTATCTTGAGAGAAGCCACTAGTGAAACCTATGGCCCCGGGTCTATTTTCCATCATATAAGTTTCCAATATATTTTTACTTTGCATTCTTTACTTTCAGTTTATATTATAAAAATACCAAAAATATTTATCTTATTATCTCTATCAGGTCTCACTTTTGCAAGTGGCCGTGAAGGGATTGACAACCCCTTTATCGCGTTGGTTGCAAGGTTCTTATTTGTTTGTGTAGGTACGAGGCGACTTGCGTGTAGTCTCCTACTGGATTGATACCTTGGTTCTAAAAAACTAAGGGAAATACTTACGCTACTTTGATGCATCACCCTTTCCTCTTCAAAGGAAAAACCAACACAAGCTCAAGAGGTAGCACTGGTCATGACTAAATATGTTACCATCTTTCATGAATTAGTTTATATAAACTTCATCAGAAGTTTCGGCCGCCACTCCTCTCCCCGGGCACCACCCCGCCTTGCCCAGCTCTGTCGAGTGAGTAGGAACAACTGGTCATCCTATACATGACATGTGTGAGCAGGGTGGCCTCGAGATCATGTCCTCCAAACGCATGAACATTGCCCTCCTGACACGCTGGATGTGGCGGATTGCGAACGGGGAGGGCAGTCTCTAGATGCACATCATTCGACACAAATACCTTCGCGGTTAGCCACGGGTATTCTGCTAGCGGTCTGGTGGCTCCCAGTTCTGGCGGTGAGTCATCCAGCCACTTCTGGTCCTTCGCAATGGGACCTCTATTGTTGGCTCTGGTGCGTCCACCTTGAGATACTTGATGGTTATGTTATGGACGGGAGATAGCTAGGGATATCCTTGCTTGTAATGATAGAGATGATGTTAAGAAATAACTGAGTAAGCTGGAAGAAAAGTCTATGATAGCAAGAATGAAATATGATCCTAAGTTTGCTACTTCTCCTATATTTGTTACCGATAAGGATTATGAATTCTCTATTGATCCTGAGTTAATTACTTTGGTTGAATCTGATCCTTTTCATGGTTATGAATCTGAAACTATTGTGGCACACCCTACTAAACTGATGGTATAGCCACTCTATTTACTCATGAGGAAAACATTCGCTACTACTATATTCTTAAGTTGTTTCCTTTCTCATTAAAGGGCGATGCTAATGATTTAATACCCTTGCTCCTAGTTGTGTGCATAGTCCCCAGGATATGATATATTACTTCTCTGGGGTTTTTTCTTGCTCATAAACAACAAGCTGCCTTATAGGAAATATTTAACTTTGTGCAAATTGAAGAAGAGAATCTCCCTCAGTCTTGGGGGAGGCTTCTCCAATTACTTAATGCTTTGCCTGATCATCCTCTTAAGAAAAACGAAATACTTGATATCTTTTATAGGAGACTAATCGATGCTTCTAGGGACTACCTAGATAGTTGCGAGATTCGTCCATTTTGCATCATGCTTTTATATTGATATTAATTGCATTATGGGCTGTTATTACACATTATATCAAAATACTTATGCCTTTTCTCTCTTATTTTATAAGGTTTACATTAAGAGGGAGAATGCCGGCAGCTGGAATTCTCGACTGGAAAAGGAGCAAATATTAGAGACCTATCCTACACAACTCCAAAAGTCCTGAAACTTCACGGAGAATTATTTTGGAAAATACAAAAAATATTGGGCGAAGAAAGCACCACAGTGGGGCCACCAGAAGGAAGCTTCCGGGACGAAGCGCCGCCGTCTCGAGGCGGAACTTGGGCAGAACCAATCTAGGGCTCTGGCGGAGCTGTTCTGCCGGGGAAACATCCCTCCGGGAGGGGGAAATCATCGTCATTGTCATCACCAACAATCCTCACATCGAGAGGGGGTCAATCTCCATCAACATCTTCACCAGCACCATCTCCTCTCAAACCCTAGTTCATCTCTTGTATCCGATCTTTGTCTCAAAACCTCAGATTGGTACCTGTGGGTTGCTAGTAGTGTTGATTACTCCTTGTAGTTGATGGTAGTTGGTTTATTCGGTGGAAGATCATATGTTCAGATCCTTAATGATAATTAATACTCCTATGATTATGAAAATGAATATGCTTTCTGAGTAGTTATGTTTGTTCCTGAGGACATGGGAGAAGTCTTGTTATAAGTAATCATGTGAATTTGGTATTCGTTCGATATTTTGATGAGATGTATGTTGTCTCTCCTCTAGTGGTGTTATGTGAATGTCGACTACATGACACTTCACCATGATTTGGGCCTAGGGGAAGGCATTGGGAATTAATAAGGAGATGATGGGTTGCTAGAGTGACAGAAGCTTAAACCCTAGTTTATGTGTTGCTTCGTAAGGGGCTGATTTGGATCCATATGTTTCATGCTATGGTTAGATGTATCTTAATTCTTCTTTCGTAGTTGCGGATGCTTGCGAGAGGGGTTAATAATAAGTGGGAGGCTTTTCCAAGGAACGGCAACACCCAAGCACCGGTCCACCCACATATAAATTATCAAAGTAATGAACGCGAATCATATGAGCATGATGAAAACTAGCTTGACAGTAATTCCCATGTGTCCTCGGGAGCGCTTTGCTTTATATAAGAGTTTGCCTAGGCTTGCCCTTTGCCACAAAAAGGATTGGGCCACCTTGCTGCACCTTAATTACTTTTGTTACTTGTTACTCATTATGAATTATCTTATCGCACAACTATCTGTTACCAATAATTTCAGTGCTTGCAGAGAATACCTTGCTGAAAACCGCTTGTCATTTCCTTCTACTCCTTGTTGGGTTCAACACTCTTACTTATCGAAAGGACTACGATAGATCCCCTATACTTGTGGGTCATCAAGACTCTTTTCTGGCGCCGTTGCCGGGGAGTGAAGTGCCTTTGGTAAGGAAACATTATATAGTGTGCTGAAATTTTCTGTCACTTGTCACGATGGAAAATAATCCTTTGATGGGCTTGTTCTGGGTATCTTCACCTCGACTGGAAGAGAAAATATTTGCTCCTCAACCTACTGCACCTACTGAAAATATTTATTATGAAATTCCTTCGGGTATGATAGGGAAACTGCTAGCTAATCCTTATGCAGGAGATGGAACATTACATCCTGATCTGCACCTAATCTATGTGGATGAAGTTTGTGGATTATTTAAGCTTGCAGGTTTGCCCGAGGATGTTGTCAAGAAGAAGGTATTCCCTTTATCTTTGAAGGTAAAGGCTTTTACATGGTATAGGCTATGTGATGATATTGTATCTTGGAACTACAACCGATTGAAATTAGAATTTCATCAGATGTTTTATCCTATGCATATGGTTCATTGTGATCGGAACTATATATATAATTTTTGGCCTCGTGAAGGAGAAAGTACTACTCAAGCTTGTGGGAGGCTTAAGTCAATGTTATATTCATGCCCCAATCATGAGCTCTCAACAGAAATTATTATTCAAAAAATTTATCATCGGCTTTCTCGTAATTATCAATCCATGCTCGATACTTCTTGTACTGGTTCTTTTATGAAGAAGGATATTGAATTCAAATGGGATTTATTGGAAATAATTAAACACAACTCTCAAGATTGGGAACTCGACAAAGGTAATGAGTCAGGTATAAACCTTAAGTTTGATTGTGTTAAATCTTTTATGGGTACCGATGCTTTTCGTGATTTTAGCACTAAATATGGACTTGGCTCTGAAATAGTAGCTTCTTTCTGTGAATCTTTTGCTACTCATGTTGATCTCCCTAAGGAGAAGTGGTTTAAATATCATCCTCCCATTAAAGTGAAAGTAGTAGAGCCTATTAAAGTTGAAGAAGAAACTATTATAATGTTGATCCTATTGTTCCTACTGCTTATATTGAGAAACCACCTTTTCCTGTTAGAATAAAGGATCATGTTAAAGCTTCAACTGTGGTTCATAAGAGTTATACGAGAACACCTACACCCTCTAGGAAAATTAAAGTTGAACCTAGTATTGCTATCGTTAAAGATCTCTTGGTTGATAATTTTGATGGGCATGTTATTTATCTGTGTGACGAAGCTGCTAGAATTGCTAAAACCGATATAAAAGATAAACATAGACCCGTTGTTGGCATGCCTGTTGTTTTTGTTAAAATAGGAGATCACTATTATCATGGCTTATGTGATGTGGGTGCTAGTGTGAGCGCAATTCCTCATACCTTATATCAAGAAATTATGAATGATATTGCACCTGCTGAGATACAAGATATTGATGTTACTATTAAGCTTGCCAATAGAGATACTATATCACCAATTGGGATTGTTAGAGATGTTGAAGTCTTGTGTGGGAAGATAAAATACCCTACTGATTTTCTTGTTCTTGGTTCCCTACAAGATGATTTTTGTCCCATTATATTTGGTAGACCTTTCTTGAATACTGTTAATGCTAAGATAGATTGTGAGAAAGAAATTGTTACTGTAAGTTTTGGCGATATGTCTCATGATTTTAATTTCTCTAAATTTCGTAGTCAACCTCATGATAAAGAACTGCCTAGTAAGGATGAAATTATTGGTCTTGCTTCTATTGCCATGCCTCCTACTGATCCTTTAGAACAATATTTGCTAGATCATGAAAATGATATGTTTATGAATGAAAGAAGGGAAATAGATGAAATATTCTTTAATCAACGGCCTATTCTGAAACACAATTTGCCTGTTGCGATCCTTGGGGATCCTCCTCCACCCAAGGGTGACACCATGTTTGAGCTTAAACAATTACCAGATACTCTGAAATATGCTTATCTTGATGAAAAGAAGATATATCCTATTATTATTAGTGCTAACCTTTCAGAGCATGAAGAAAATAAATTATTGAAAACTCTAAGGAAGCACCATGCAGCTATTGGATATACTCTTGATGATCTTAAGGGCATTAGTCCCACTCTATGTCAGCACAAAATTAATATGGAGCCTGATGCTAAACCAGTTGTTGATCACCAACGAAGGTTGAATCCTAAGATGAAGGAAGTGGTAAGAAATGAAATATTAAAGCTTCTGGAGGCAGGTATAATTTATCCTATTGCTGATAGTAGATGGGTAAGTCCGGTTCATTGTGTCCCTAAGAAGGGAGGTATTCCTGTTGTTCCTAATGATAAGAATGAATTGATTCCACAAAGAATTGTTACAGGTTATAGAATGGTAATTGATTTTTGCAAATTAAACAAAGCTACTATAAAAGATAATTACCCTCTACCTTTTATTGATCAAATTCTAGAAAGACTATCCAAACATACACATTTTTGCTTTCTAGATGGTTATTCCGGTTTCTCTTAAATACGTGTGTCAAAAGAGGACCAACAAAAGACCACTTTTACTTGCCCTTTCTGTACTTTTTCTTAGAGACGTATGCCTTTTGGTTTATGCAATGCACCTACTACCTTTCAAAGATGTATGACTGCTATATTCTCTGACTTTTGTGAAAAGATTGTTGAGGTTTTCATGGATGATTTCTCCGTTTACGGAACTTCTTTTGATGATTTCTTAAGCAACCTTGATCGAGTTTTGCAGGGATGTGAAGAAACTAATCTTGTTTTTAATTGGGAGAAGTGCCACTTTATGGTTAATGAAGGTATTGTCTTGGGGCATAAAATTTCTGAAAGAGGTATTGAAGTTGATAAAGCTAAAGTAGATGCTATTGAAAAGATGATGTGTCCTAAAGATATCAAAGGTATGAGAAGTTTCCTTGGTCATGTTGGTTTCTATAGGAGGTTTATTAAAGACTTCTCTAAAATTGCTAGGCCTCTCACTAATCTCTTGCAAAAAGATATTCCTTTTGTTTTTGATGATGATTGTGTAGAAGCATTTGAAATACTTAAGAAAGCCTTGATTTCTGCACCTATTATTCAACCACCTGATTGGAATTTACCCTTTGAAATTATGTGTGATGCTAGTGATTATGATGTTGGTGATGTTCTTGGGCAAAGAGTTGATCAGAAATTGAATGTTATTCATTATGCTAGTAAAACTCTAGACGGTGCCTAGAGAAATTATGCTACTACTGAAAAAGAATTTTTAGCAGTTGTATTTCCTTGTGATAAGTTCAGATGTTATATTGTTGATTCCAAAGTAAATGTTCACGCTGATCATGCTGCAATTAAATATCTTATGGAAAAGAAAGATGCTAAACCTAGACTTATTAGATGGGTTCTCTTGTTACAAGAATTTGATTTGCACATTATTGATAGAAAGGGAGCTGAGAACCCTGTTGCAGACAACTTGCCTAGGTTAGAAAATGTTATTGATGACCCGCTGCCTATTAATGATAGCTTTCCTGATGAACAATTAGCGGTCATAAATGCTTCTCATAATACTCCATGGTATGCTGATTATGCTAATTACATTGTTGATAAATTTATACCACCTAGTTTCACATACCAGCAAAAGAAAAAGTTTTTCTATGATTTAAGACATTACTTTTGGGATGACCCACACCTTTATAAAGAAGGAGTAGATGGTGTTATTAGACATTGTGTACCTGAGCATGAATAGGAAGAGATCCTACGCAAGTGCCACTCCGAGTCTTACGGAGGACACCACACTGGAGATAGAACTGCACATAAGGTATTGCAATCTAGTTTTTATTGGCCTACTCTCTTCAAGTATGCTCGTAAGTTTGTCTTGTCTTGTGATGAATGCCAGAGAATTGGCAATATTAGTAGACATCAGGAAATGCCTATGAATTATTCACTTGTTATTGAACCATTTGATGTTTGGGGCTTTGATTTTATGGGACCTTTTCCTTCCTCTAATGGGTATACTCATATTTTAGTTGTTGTTGATTACGTTACTAAGTGGGTAGAAGCTATTCCAACTAGTAGTGCTGGTCATAACACTTCTATTAAGATGCTTAAATAAGTTATTTTTCCTAGGTTTGGAGTCCCTAGATATTTAATGATTGATGGTGTTTCACATTTTATTCCTGGTGCTTTCCGTAAAATGCTTGCTAAATATGATGTTAACCATAGAATTGCATCTCCATATCATCCTCGGACTAGTGTTCAAGTAGAGTTAAGCAATAGAGAGATTAAATTGATTTTGCAAAAGACTGTTAATAGATCTAGAAAGAATTGGTCTAAGAAACTTGATGATGAATTATGGGCTTATAGAACTGCTTATAAGAACCCTATGGGTATGTCTCCATATAAAATGATTTATGGAAAGGCTTGTCACTTACCTCTTGAATTACAACATAAGGCATATTGGGCTATTAAAGAGCTCAATTATGATTTCAAACTTGCCGGTGAGAAGAGGTTATTTGACATAAGCTCGCTTGATGAATGGAGAAACCAAGCCTATGAGAATGCCAAGTTGTTTAAAGAAAAGGTTA
Source organism: Aegilops tauschii subsp. strangulata (assembly GCF_002575655.3). Taxonomy (NCBI): domain Eukaryota; kingdom Viridiplantae; phylum Streptophyta; class Magnoliopsida; order Poales; family Poaceae; genus Aegilops; species Aegilops tauschii. The sequence goes on from NC_053036.3 coordinate 354,285,132, forward strand.
AAAGATGGCATGACAAGAGGATACAAAAGCATGAGTTTAATGTAGGTGATCATGTTTTGCTATACAACTCTTGTTTAAGATTTTTTGCACGAAAGCTTCTCTCTAAATGTGCAACACCGAAGGTACAAATACGAAGGTGGTAAACGGTCAAAGAATCAAACATTATATCTTAGGTAATCCCATAAATGTTGAGTCCATTATAATTAATACCGTAACACCGGAGGAGTACAGAAGGGACACTTTGCAGAACATTTCAAACTCCGAAAAGGAATAGGTATGTGGTACGGTAAGTAACCGACTGCAAAACTGTTCTAATGGCATTTTTTCTCCGTTTTGGAATATTTAAAAAATTAGGAAAATTAATAGTAGTCCGAAAGATGCACGGAGAGACCACAAGGGTGGAGGGCGCGCCCCTGCCTTGTGGCCACCTCGTGTGCCCTCTGGACTCCGTTTTCTTGCACAATACTTCTTTTGGTCGGTAAAAATTCACTATATAATCTCCCGAAGGTTTTGACCACCGTACCACGACAAATCCTCTGTTCTTGTTCTTTGCTATTTTGCCTGGCAGATCTGAAAACATGTCATCCCAGGATTCGGAGTGTGAGAGCTATATAGCTGATTATATCACAAATCCAGAGGCCTACGGGGATGTGGAGCATTATGGTTGGACCATAGAGTAAGAATAAGACTATGATCCAAAGGGAAAGGAGGAGACAAGCTCAGATGAAGATGAAGTCCCACTACCCCAACCTGGGGACATGCACGTGGAGTTCAAAAAGTCAAGTCTCCCTAATAAAACAAAGAAACCTAAGATCGAGTTTATCCCTTTTCGTCTCTTGCAGGAAAATAAACAGGAATTATGTAAAAAGATACTAAGGCTTGAGCAGGGGATCGATGACTTAAGGGAGGAAAATTCTATCCTCAAGCGCAAGTTGAGGAAGAAGGACACTACATCAACAACTCCATCATCTCCACTGCCAAAGAAAGAGACATAAATACATGGGTATGGGCACTTCCCTTGGCAATTGCCAAGCTTGGGGGAGGTGCCCCGGTATCGTATCACCATCACATCTTTATCTTTATCGCTTTTTCTTAGTTCGATCCTTTTGGTTATATCTTGATCTAGTAGAATAAAGTTTTAGTATGATCTAGCTTTGAGTTTTGTTTCGAGATCTATCTATCACTACAAAAAAATACACTTCCGTGATGATACATGTTTGTCACAGTAGGTCACGTTTTCTGTCATGCATGTACATCCATGACGATTTTATGACAGAATCAAGATAGTCATACCTGTGCTGTCGTAGAAGTGTTCCATGACATTACCAAAATTATCATCACAAAAGTGTCCACTTCCATGATGATAAATCGCGCGTCATAGAAGTGCTTTCGTCAAGGGTAACCGACACGTGGCATCCACCATAACGGGTCGTTGTTAAGCTATCAGGTTCCGCTTTGGATCCGATAACCCGTTAACAGCCCAGACCAATGGGGATTTTCCACGTGTAAAATTCTCATTTGCCGGCAGATCCACGTGTCGGCCTGACATTCGGACAATTGTCATCCAACGAATGGACGGAACGCGCCTATGATACGTCGACACATGTCTCGGCCCAACAGTGGCCATTCAGGTTAAAAGGTCGGGCCTCTCAAAATAAGCGGGCCGACCCATTAGCGACCTACTTGAGTCAGGCCCATTCACAAGCACGACCCATACAAGTTACATAGAATCGGCCCATCAAAGGCCCATTATAGATTTGACAATTTCCAGCCCATCGTCAGTTTCAGCCCGTTAACAGCCCGCTACATCTTTGGGCCCAATTACGGTCCGAGCTTCTTTCGGCTTGTTAGCAACCCATCGTCAGTTCCAGCCCGTTAACGGACTGGAATGTCTTTCGGCCTTTTCTCGGCCCATTCTGCAGTTGGGCCAATTCTAGCCCGTTGTGACTTTAGGCCTGTCCTCGGCCCATTCGGTAAATGGGCCAATTCCTAGCCCATTTTGTCTTTTGGTGACATTGGGTCCATTAGGGGCCCACGTTCCGTAGGGCAAAATTTCAGCCCGACGTGACTTTCGGCCTGTTAAAAGCCTAGTCTGCAAATTGGGCCTCCTACGGCCCATAACACTTTCAGCCTCTTACTGGCCCGTAAAGTAAAAGGGCCGAGACAAAATTCACATTTATTTCGGCCTGCTAGAGGCCCGTAGACCATTTCCATTTATACGGCCCTATCGAGCTTTTGGCCTGTTAACGGCCTGCTAAGAGCCGTTGTTACGGTGGGCCACATCATTTGGGATCCACTAAATATTATTTTGACCAGCCTAATTAAGGCCCGCTTTGACTACACATGTTTGTTCGTTTGTATGGCATCCAGGAAATGTTTGGGTGTGTTGGCCCCCGTTTCAACAATATAGCATATTCAAAGAATTATCCTACTCTATACTATCGCCTCTAAAAAACATACACTATACAATAAAAAGACTAAGGCATAGAAACGTAGAATAATCCTACACTATACAATAAAGAAATTACAGCCGAATATACCCACTGGGCATTATAGTTCGGCACTAGTGATAATAAAGCGTACACAAACAGCAAATTACATACACTGGATAAATAAAGCTCATACATCATGGACACGCATCAACAGAACTTGCCATTTGAACTATAATCTCTTAAGAAAATAGGATTTGGCCTGATTCAGATAGCACAAATTTCAGTCTGCAAAATCTCCAATTCCTTCGTGGTTATCTCAGTGTCTCGTTTCATTTTTTTGACTCATGCATCTAATAACTGCAAGTCCAGTCTCAACTTGTTGATTGCACGTTGAGAATCATGTACACGCTGTCTTGCCACCACTAGTTGATGCTCCAGAACATCAGGACATTCCAATTCCAATCCATAATCATTTGGTAACGGCCATGCTGAACTGCTCGCTGATCTTTGTGTTGATGTCACTTCATCCTGAAATGTTTTTGTAAGTACACATGACTAGGGCAAAAATATAGTTACAACAGTGAAGCGAGCAAGACAGACTATTTTGTACATGGCAAAATAGGACTAACAATAATGTTACACGTCATGAAGCATAAGCAGGTGATATTTTAAAAATTATAAAAAATGGTAGTCTGTGCAGCCCGCATACAGAAATCTCTCTTAGCTCACTAGAGGAGCATGATGTTGGGGCCAAATCCAAAACACAGACATGTTACAAATTTAGACAGCATGTTGTGCATAAGTAAGCAAGCAGTTGGCCATTCTGTAGCCCAATTAAAGTCTTAGGGAGCATAATGAACAGCAGAGGGATTCATACAAACCTACTACAACAAGCAAAACTATGCAATCATTAGCCTAGTATAAACTAGATTGTGAGCCTCTTGCAGTAATAGTTGGTTAATAGACTTCAAAGCTCCAGGCACAGTTCGCCAGAGTAATTAAATGGTAAGGCTTTTAATTATGTCAACTAATAGTTATACAAGTACCCAACATCAGGCATCATTGTTTGGGCATCTCATTAACTGAGGACAAATAAAGCAATTGTAAAGAGAAATTTAACTATGCCTGAAACAAACGAGTAATTGAACTGTTGAGTTGGATACAATGACTTACCTTAACTGGTTGAACAGGATCAGCGCTGCTCCTCCTTCTCTTGCAAGGCTCCTTCCTAACATCTTGTACTTGGAAATCCTCAATCTTATCTTCATTGCACCCCCTCTGCAAGGTGACACAAACTACTTACTCGTCTCCTTGGAAGATAAGTATGCATACTTTCCAGTCTGTGAACAACACAAAAGGATGAGATTATAACAAAACAACACCACATAATGAAACATGCCACATCTCTTACACACAATGAAATGAGCATTTACTATGTGTGCACTATGTAAAAACTAGGCATACCTTCAAACTGGACCTCTAGGTACTCTTGGAGAGCCTACTTTAGTGTACAACCAAACCTTTATGTCACCTATGAGTTAGACAAGCCCCCACTACAGCAGCCCTTAGTGTTTAAATCGTTGACAAGCTCTGTTAGAGTATTAGGTCAAGAACAGCAAGTAATCAAAGCAAACAGTCCTAGTATGGCTGGATGATACAAACAAGCAATTGAACAGACGTGTGAGCAAATCTTACATATCAAGAAAAGAAGCAAAGAAGGAGACTTAAAGACTTTCACTTGACCGACCAGATTTAAGGGGCATTTAAACATCATGTGCAACGTATGAACTAACATAAACATTGCATATTCTAGATTCTACAATGGAATGCACATGTATTAGGTTATGCCATGTGTCGGTGTACAAAACTAGGGGTCTTTCTGTACCCCTTTACTTGTGCATGGGCAGTCGTAGCTGCACCCGCGGCCATGCTTGACAGAGCAGAGGAAGCAAAGATACAAGGCTGCCGAGGCAGCACTCAAGCCAGAAGCATAAAGAGCAAGGGGACATGATGGGCTTCCCCCGGCAAGAGCCTTGTCGGGGCAGCCTACATAGCCCCGGCAAGAGCCTTGCCGGGGCAATTTGCCCAAGCACTAGCAAGGCTACCACCCTTGAACCTGAGAGTTCCAACACCATCGACAACATCAGGACCAAGGCTCGGGAGTGCCTTACATAGTGGCATGAAGATCTTTGTGAAGACCAAAGGCCTGCAAATCTAAATAAGGACCAGAAAACGAAGACCCCCGGCAAGATCCATCCCGGGGACGAGCGAAGACCCCAGGCAAGATCCTTTCCGGGGACAGAGACGAGACCCCGGCAAGGCCCTTGCCGGGGACATCCGCGGGGCCACAACCAGGCCCGCGCCTACCAAGATCTCGCTGCCCCACGGCCGTTCCAACGCAGCAACCAGCCTGCCAACTAGGCGCACACCTACGTGGCAGCATGCAGCTTCTAGGCCAACTAGGCAAGCACCTGCGTGGTGGCATGCAGATCTTCGTGAAGACCCTGCCACCGCACCAGTGCAGCAGCCAGCCAGCCAGCGTGGCGCTGCATGCCTCATCAGCTTGGACGCATGTCGAAGCAACGCGAGGTGGCGACGGACGGGACGAGCTTCTTTGCCGTCCCCGATAAAGCAAGAGGACACGTAGGTGGCGCATTAAAAGCGTTTGTCCTACGATGTCAGGGATAGACTTGTACACTGTAGATGCTTTCCACCTCCTGTGTGCCACTGTCGCGACCCCTTTGACTTATAAAAGGAGGCCCGAGGCGTACCGAGGAAGGATTCAGACTTTTTGGACTGGGCATGCACCGCACCTAGTTCAAGAGCTCAAGAACACCAAATACACACAAAGCAGGACTAGCGTTTTACGCATCGTTCGTGGCCCGAACCTGGGTAAAAATCCCCTCGTGTTGATCTTCTAGACCCGCTCTTTGTGCAGCCCCACGCCCCGCCAACCGTAGTAGGGATTCCCTGTGATCCCATAGGTGTCATTCCTGAGCCCCGACATCCTTGGCGTGCCAGGTAGGGGAGCGCTGAGGCTGTGAAAATCTGGTTTGGAAGTCAACTCATCGACTACTTCGTCGTGATGGCTCCTGAGAAGAAGGCGATCACGATGATCAGCTCGTCTAGGGCAGAACCACCCGCCCCAGCGCGGGCGAGCGACAGAGCGGTCGCGGATGGTGGCAGGGGCGTGGCCCGCAAGGATCCATGACACTCTGGCAATTGGAGCCAGGCGAGCGGCGTTGCATGCCCGGGACGACGAGCCGCGCGCCGTTGGGCCCAGGGGCGGGGCCGTGCTGCCCACGGGCGGTGCGGCGACCTCCTGGACGCCGCAGCTGGCGCCCGCGCCATGACCTTCTCAGGCCGCGCGTGACGACCAACGCCGCGACGTTGGTGCCTTCGGGCACCGCCACGGGAAGAGCCCTTTGCGTCATTCCCAAGACGCACCGGGCCGGCATGCGCGCCCAGACGCTGGCGAAAATGGCACGCGATAGCGGGACCGTGATAGAGCTCCTTCTAACGTGGTTAGAAGTCAAAGCACGTCATGGTCCACGGAGCTCTCGCCGCCACCCACGCCAACGGAAGCATTGGCACGCGTGCAACTACTCCTCGACTTCCCTCCAGCAGCAGAGAAGCTCGACGAGTGGAGGGCCACCATTCAAAGCCTCATCAGCTTCGCCAACAAAGATGAGCCGCGCCCAGCGGGGCCCTCGTGCCGGTGTTCTCCCGAGCCGATGCATGCCGGCGGTGGGAGGACCGAAGACGCTGCGACCACGGTGCACTCTCCTCCCCCATGGCCACGACAGCAACCGCCGGCTCGCCGGGTCGATGCCCGCGACAACGTTTCTACGGCATCGTCTGACCCGCGAACGCGCTGCGACCAACGTCAAGTCCTCCGGGAGCGAGCTCAGGAAGACGCTCGGACCACTATCGAGCAGCGGCGGGACGCGTGATACGTCTCCAACGTATCTATAATTTTTGATTGTTCCATGCTATTATATATTCTGTTTTGGATGTTTAATGGGCTTTATTATACACTTTTATATTATTTTTGGGACTAACCTATTAATCGGAGGCCCAGCCCAAATTGTTGTTTTTTTGCCTATTTCAGTGTTTCACAGAAAAAGAAAAACGGATTCCAAACGGAATGAAACCTTCGGGAACGTGATTTTCGGAACAAATGTGGTCCAAAGGACATGGAGTGGACGTCAAGCAACCAACGAGGAAGCCACGAGGCAGGGGGCGCGCCCTCCACCATCATGGGCCCCTCGTGGCTCCACCGACCTACTTCTTCCTCCTATATATACCTACGTACCCCCAAACCATCGAGGAGCACCACGAAAACCTAATTCCACCGCCGCAACCTTCTGTACACGTGAGATCCCATCTTGGGGCCTTTTCTGGCGTCCTGCCGGAGGGGGCAGTGATCACGGAGGGCTTCTACATCAACACCATAGCCTCTCCGATGATGTGTGAGTAGTTTACCTCAGACCTTCGGGTCCATAGTTATTATCTAGATGGCTTCTTCTCTCTCTTTGGATCTCAATACAAAGTTATCCTTGATTCTCTTGGAGATCTATTTGATGTAACTCTTCTTTTAGGTGTGTTTGTCGAGATCCAATGAATTGTGGGTTTATGGTCAAGATTATCTATGAACAATATTTGAATCTCCTCTGAATTCTTTTATGTATGATTGGTTATCTTTGCAATTCTCTTCGAATTATCAGTTTGGTTTGGCCTACTAGATTGATCTTTCTTGCAATGGGAGAAGTGCTTAGCTTTGGGTTCAATCTTGCGGTGCTCGATCCCAGTGATAGTAGGGGAAACGACACGTATTGTATTGTTGCCATCGAGGATAAAAAGATGGGGTTTATATCATATTGCATGAGTTTATCCCTCTACATCATGTCATCTTGCTTAAAGCGTTACTCTGTTCTTATGAACTTAATACTCTAGATGCATGCTGGATAGCGGTCGATGTGTGGAGTAATAGTAGTAGATGCAGAATCGTTTCGGTCTACTTGTCATGGACGTGATGCCTATATACATGATCATACCTAGATATTCTCATAACTATGCTCAATTCTATCAATTGCTCGACAGTAATTCGTTTACCCACCGTAATACTTATGCTATCTTGAGAGAAGCCACTAGTGAAACCTATGGCCCCCGGGTCTATCTTCCATCATATTAATCTCCCGCCAACAAGCTATTTCTATTGCCGTTTATTTTGCTTTCTTTACTTTTAGTTTTTATCATAAAATACCAAAAATATTATCTTATCATCTCTATCAGATCTCACTCTCGTAAATGACCATGAAGGGATTGACAACCCCTTTATCGCGTTGGTTGCGAGGTTCTTATTTGTTTGTGTAGGTGCATGGGACTCGCACGTGGCCTCCTACTGGATTGATACCTTGGTTCTCAAAAACTGAGGGAAATACTTACGCTACTTTACTGCATCACCCTTTCCTCTTCAAGGGAAAACCAACGCAGTGCTCAAGAGGTAGCAACGCGCGCCATCAGTTAGATAGGCGCGTGGGCCCCGCTATGGACCACCCAGCGCCGGGGTGCCGGTGACCTACCTTACGAGGTGGGTTGTCCAGCCTTTACCCGTGAGCTGCGGCAGTTCCAGCGGCCCACCCACCGCATGTTCAAGCCTGAGGTCGGAGAAAAATACAACGGCAAGACTCACCCGTCGGAGTTCCTCAGCATCTACACCATCGCGATGCAAGCTGCCAGGGCTCGCGACGATAAGGTGCTTGCCAATTATTTCCCATTGGCACTTAAGCCCAACGTCATGTCATGGTTGATGCACCTGCCAGTGGATTCCATCTCTTCTTGGTCAGATCTGTGCCACGAGTTTGTTGGCTCCTTAACCGGAGGCCACCAAGCTTCTGGGCAGGCGAGTGATTTGCATGTCATCCCCCAGAAGGACGGCGAGTCCCCGCACAAGTACATACAGAGGTTCAGCCGTGTGCAGTACAACATCCCGAATGTTCATCCCGCTGCTGTCATCAGCGCATTCCATCAGAATGTGCACAACCGCAAGATGCGCGAGGAGCTGGCTGTGAACAATGTTAAGGATGTAGTCGAGCTGTATGTTCTGGCCGATAGGTGTGCTCGGGCTGAAGAAGGAAGGAAGTACCCCGGCGAAGATGCCGGCGCGGAAACCGACTCCACAGATGAAGATGCCGTCGCCTCGGCAAAGAAGGGCCGACGCCACAACAAGAAGCGTAAGGGCAAGACTGTGCTTGCCGTCGAGGGATCCTGCGACCCCGGCGCTGCCAAGAAGGCCAAGGTTGACGACCCCAGCAAGGAAGTTGCTGGGTGCACCGCCTGCCGGGCCTTGGCGGCTGCCGACAAGCCAGGAGGCTCCGACAAGCAGTACTGCAAGATCCATCGCACCAAGGGCCATGACCTCCAGAACTGCCGACAGGTTGAGCTACTTGTAGAGAAGCTGAAAGCTGAATATGAAAGGAGGGACAAGGAGAAAGGTCAGGAGGGCGCTGAGGGGTCCGGCAAGAAGCATGGCGGCCAAGGAGGTCGCCGCGGCAAGGATAATCAACATGAGAGGCCCGCTCGGGGCCGAGATAAGAAGGAGGGAGACGACGATCAAGATGAAGATGACGAGTCCAGTGAGCACGAGTTCCAGAAAGCTACGGAGGCCATGTGCGTCGATGGCGGCACCTCGTTGCATACCTCTCACCGCCAACTGAAGCAGTGGGCGCGTGAAGTCACTTCGACAGAGTCATCGTTCGACGCCCAGAGGCCACTGAAGTGGTCCAGCACGCCTATCATTTTTGACAACGAGGATCACCCCGATCGCACAACTGCGGTCGGGTGCTTGCCGTTGTTGGTTTCACCAACGATACGCAACCTCGAGGTGACAAAAGTGCTAGTTGACGGTGGGGCCAGTCTGAACTTGATCTCGCCTGCCGTGATCGCAAGGCTGCAAATCCCCGATGGAGATCTCGAGGAGACGGGCACGTTTCAAGGGGTCAACCCGAGGAGGAGTCAGCCAAAGGGTAAGATCACGTTGCCCGTTACATTTGGGGGCGAGCTGAACTATAGGACGGAGAAGATCGTTTTTTTATGTCGCCAAGATCCCCCTGCCCTATAATGGGATCCTTGGCCGCCTAGCGCTAGCCAAGTTCATGGCGGCGTCGCATTACGCCTACAACATGTAGATGCCCGGGCCAATGAGCCTCATCACCGTCCCCTCCGACAAGATAGACACGCTCATCTGCGCCGATCAACTCTACCGGGAGGCAGTTGCAGCAACTGCCGCCAAGGCACTTGCTCCTGCCGCTGAAGCCCTGGGGGGAAGAGGACTGGCAAGGCCCCTTCCGGTGAGGCCTCTTCCAACAAGACCTCCTACACCCGCTCCGGCAAGCGCGCCTCTTCAGAGTGCTGCACCCCCATCGAGGGCGTGCCATAGAGCTCCACTGGCAAGAGCAAGAAATCCAAGGCAGCACCGCCTGAGACCAAGAAGGTACCCGTCAAGGAGGATGGCACGGGTGGAGCTTTTACCATAAGCTCCACCCTCGACAGCAAATAGGAAAGCGCGCTCGTCGCCTTCATGCGGGCGAATGTCGATGTGTTTGCATGGCAAGCATCTGACATCCCCGGCGTTCCCAGGGAGGTGATTGAGCACCACCTTGCTGTCTGTCCCCATGTGCGGCCCGTCAAGCAGAAGGTCAGGAAGCAAGCTTTGGAGTGACAAGAGTTCATCATTGAAGAGATCAGGAAGTTGGAGGCGGCAGGCTTGGTCAGAGGAGTGCTCTAGCCCACGTGGTTGGCCAATCCAGTGGTAGTGCCTAAGGCAAATGGGAAGTGGAGGCTGTGTATTGACTACACAGATATCAATAAGGCATGTCCGAAGGATCCTTTCCCTTTGCCACGCATTGACCAGATAGTGGACTCCACTGCTGGATGTGACCTGCTGTCATTCCTTGACGCCTACTCAGGATACCACTAGATCTTCATGATGAAGGAAGACGAAGAGAAAACTGCGTTCATCACCCCATGTGGTACGTACTGTTTCATACGGATGCCTTTCGGGTTGAAGAGCGCTGGCTCGACATTTGCCCGAGCAGTCCAAATTGGTTTTGAGCCCCAGCTGCATAGAAATATGGAAGCCTATATGGATGACATAGTAGTCAAAACCAAGGACAAGGCCACGCTTGTGCAGGATCTGGAGGAAACATTTGCCAACCTGCGCAACATCAACCTCAAGCTCAACCAGGGAAATGTGTGTTCGGCGTCCCATCCGATAAACTTCTTGGGTTATTTGTGTCTCAATGTGGAATCGAAGCAAATCCCGACAAGATCAAAGCAATTGAGCAGATTGAGGCGCCAAGGCGAGTCAAACATGTCCGTAGGCTTGCCAGCTGTGTTGCTTCTCTAAGTAGGTTCATCTCCAAATCTACTGAGCGCGCCCTCCCCTTCTTCAAAGTTTGAAGAAGGAGGGTCCGATGGAATGGACTCCGGAGGTAGAGGCAGGGCTGCAAGATTTGAAGAAGTACCTCTCCTCCACGCCAATACTAGTCGCGCCTAAACCACAAGAGCCGTTGCTACTATACCTAGCTGCGACGAATCTAGTGGTTAGTGTTGCGCTAGTAGCACAGAGGGAACTTGAGGAACAAGCAGCAGTAGCAGCGGAGCCATTGTATGATGGGCTGGAGCTCTCCCGGGCGGGGCCTGATGCCGGCAAGGCGGAACCCCCGGCAAGACAGAGCCTACAGATGGGCGAAGTTGAACAGAAGAAGAAGGTGGTGCAGCACCTGGTTTATTTTGTCAGTTCCCTCTTGCAGGGGGCTAGGTCAAGATATTCCGGCATGCAGAAGCTACTTTTCGGCCTCCTCATGGCCTCGAGAAAGCTGCGTCACTACTTCCAAGCACAAGAGATCACCATCGTCACCCGCCTCCCTTTGCAACGAATCTTGCACAACCCAGATGCGACTGGGAGGATTGTGGAGTGGGCGTTGGAGCTATCGAGCTTTGGCCTCAAGTTTGAAAGTACTTCAACGATCAAGAGTCAAGCCTTGGCAGAGTTTATAGTGGAATGGACTACAACGCCCAATGAAGAGATTCAAGAAACCACCCTTCCCGACAAGGAGACGTGCCGCGATTGGATTATGTACTTTGATGGGGCTTTCTCACTACAAGGTGCTGGTGCCGGCGTGCTACTCGTCACACCCACAAGAGAGCGCCTCAAGTACGTGATCCAGATGCACTTTCCTCGGGAAAAATCAACGAATAACACGGCGGAGTATGAGGGATTGCTTGCCGGTCTCAGGATCGCGGCAGACCTCGGAATTAGGAAGCTCATCATCAGAGGTGATTCACAGCTCGTCGTCAAGCAAGTTAACAAGGATTACGAGAGACCGTTGATGGAGGCCTATGTGGATGAAGTGAGGAAGCTGGAAGAGCGTTTTGACGGTCTACAAGCAGAGCATGTTCCCCGAGCAGAGAATAGCATTGCCGACGACCTATCGAAATGCGCTGCCCTCAAGTTGCCCGTGGAACCAGGTACCTTTGTGCTTAAATTAACTCAGCCATTTGTTGGGCCATCAGCAGGACAGAACAAGCAAAGGAAGGCAGGCCCTGGCAAGTACTTTCCCGCTGAGCTCCCAGGAGCTGCCAACAAGGAGGTTTCCGGGTATCCGAAGCTTGCCGAGGAGCAGCAACCTCTGGCAGGGCCCCAGGCCCTGACCGTAGAGGCAGTTGCTCCTACGACCAAAAATGAGCCTTTGGTCCTTGCCGTCGAGCCCCAGGCTCCGGCATGGGCGCAACGCACCGTCCGTTTCCTCCAAACGGGGGAACTCCCTGAGGAACAGGAAAAAGCAGAGAAAGTAGCCTGTCGGTCTAGTCTGTACCAGTTTGTGGATGATACCCTATATAGAAGGAGACCAAACGGTGTAAAATTGAAGTGCATTCCTCATGAGGACGAACTGAAACTGTTGGCAGAGATACATGGAGGCATATGAGGCTCTCAGATAGGATCAAGGGCCCTTGCCGGCAAGGCGTTCCGGCAAGGTTTCTTCTGGCCCACCGCTCTCCAGGATGCAACTGCACTAGTAACCAAGTGTGAAGCGTGCCAGTTCCATTCAAAGAAGCTTCATCAACCAGCCCAAGCCCTTCAAATGATTCCTCTTTCCTAGCCCTTTTCGGTCTGGGGGCTTGACATACTGGGGCCCTTTCTGAAGGAAATATGCCCTAGAGGCAATAATAAAGTATTATTTATTTCCTTATATCATGATAAATGTTTATTATGCATGCTAGAATTGTATTAACCATAAACATAATACATGTGTGAATACATAGACAAACAGAGTGTCACTAGTATGCCTCTACTTGACTAGCTCGTTAATCGAAGATGGTTATGTTTCCTAGCCATAGACATGAGTTGTCATTTGATTAACGGGATCACCTCATTAGGAGAATGACGTGATTGACTTGACCCATTCCGTTAGCTTAGCACTCGATCGTTTAGTATGTTGCTATTGCTTTCTTCATGACTTATACATGTTCCTATGACTATGAGATTATGCAACTCCTGTTTACCGGAGGAACACTTTGTGTGCTACCAAACGTCACAACGTAACTGGGTGATTATAAAGGTGCTCTACAGGTGTCTCCAAAGGTACTTGTTGGGTTGGCGTATTTCGAGATTGGGATTTGTCACTCCGATTGTCGGAGAGGTATCTCTGGGCCCACTCGGTAATGCACATCACTATAAGCCTTGCAAGCATTGTGACTAATGAGTTAGTTGCGGGATGATGTATTACGGAACGAGTAAAGAGACTTGCCGGTAACGAGATTGAACTAGGTATCGAGATACCGACGATCGAATCTCGGGCAAGTAACATACCGATGACAAAGGGAACAACGTATGTTGTTATGCGGTCTGACCGATAAAGATCTTCGTAGAATATGTGGGAACCAATATGAGCATCCAGGTTCCACTATTGGTTATTGACCGGAGAGGTGTCTCGGTCATGTCTACATAGTTCTCGAACCCGTAGGGTCCGCACGCGTAAAGTTACGATGACAGTTATATTATGAGTTTATATGTTTTGATGTACCGAAGGTTGTTCAGAGTCCCGGATGTGATCACGGACATGACGAGCAGTCTCGAAATGGTCGAGACATAAAGATTGATATATTGGAAGCCTATGTTTGGACATCGGAAGTGTTCCGGGTGAAATCGGGATTTTTCCGGAGTACCGGGAGGTTACCGGAACCCCCCGGTAACTTAATGGGCCTTAGTGGGCCTAGGTGGAAGAGAGGAGAGGAGGCTAGGGCAGGGCCGCGCCCCCTTCCCCCCAGTCCAAATAGGACAAGGAGAGGGGGGCGGCGCCCCCTTCCTTCCTCCCCTCCACCTCTTCCCCTCTTCCACTCCTAGTCCAACAAGGAAAGGGGGGGAGTCCTACTCCCGGTAGGAGTAGGACTCCTCCTGGCGCGCCACACCTCCTAGGCCAGCGGCCTCCCCCTTGCTCCTTTATATACGGGGGCAGGGGGGCACCTCTAGACACACAATTGATATACGATATTTTAGCCGTGTGCGGTGCCCCCCTCCACCATATTACACCTTGATAATATCGTAGCGGAGCTTAGGCGAAGCCCTGCGTCGGTAGAACATCATCATCGTCACCACGCCGTCATGCTGACGAAACTCTCCCTCAACACTCGGCTGGATCGGAGTTCGAGGGACGTCATCGAGCTGAACGTGTGCTGAACTCGGAGGTGCCGTGTGTTCGGTACTTGATCGGTCGGATCGTGAAGACGTACGACTACATCAACCGCGTTGTGTTAACGCTTCCGCTTTCGGTCTACGAGGGTACGTGGACAACACTCTCCTTTCTCGTTGCTATGCATCACCATAATCTTGCGTGTGCGTAGAATTTTTTTTGAAATTACTACGTTACCCTACAGTGGTATCAGAGCCTGGTTTTATGTGTTGATGCTATGCACGAGTAGAACACAAGTGAATTGTGGGCGATATAAGTCATACTGCTTACCAGCATGTCATACTTTGGTTCAGCGGTATTGTGAGATGAAGCGGCCCGGACCGACATTACGCGTACGCTTACGCGAGACTGGTTTCACCGTTGCGAGCACTCGTTGCTTAAAGGTGACTGGCGGGTGTCTGTCTCTCTCACTTTAGTTGAACCGAGTGTGGCTACGCCCGGTCCTTGCGAAGGTTAAAACAACACCAACTTGACAAACTATCGTTGTGGTTTTGATGCATAGGTAAGAATGGTTCTTGCTAAGCCCATAGCAGCCACGTAAAACCCGCAACAACAAAGTAGAGGACGTCTAACTTGTTTTTGCAGGGCATGTTGTGATGTGATATGGTCAAGACATGATGCTATATTTTATTGTATGAGATGATCATGTTTTGTAACTGAGTTATCGGCAACTGGCAGGAGCCATATGGTTGTCGCTTTATTGTATGCAATGCAATCGCCATGTAATTGTTTTACTTTATCACTAAGCGGTAGCGATAGTCGTAAAAGCAATAAGTTGGCGAGACGACAACGATACTACGATGGAGATCAAGGTGTCGCGCCGGTGACGATGGTGATCATGACGGTGCTTCGGAGATGGAGATCACAAGCACAAGATGATGATGGCCATATCATATCACTTATATTGATTGCATGTGATGTTAATCTTTTATGCATCTTATCTTGCTTTGATTGACGGTAGCATTATAAGATGATCTCTCACTAAAATTTCAAGATAAAAGTGTTCTCCCTGAGTATGCACCATTGTGAAAGTTCTTCGTGCTGGGACACCACGTGATGATCGGGTGTGATAGGCTCTACGTTCAAATACAACGGGTGCAAAACAGTTGCACACGGGCAATACTCAGGTTAAACTTGACGAGCCTAGCATATGCAGATATGGCCTCGGAACACGGAGACCGAAAGGTCGAGCGTGAATCATATAGTAGATATGATCAACATAGTGATGTTCACCATTGAAACTACATCTCACGTGATGATCGGACATGGTTTAGTTGATTTGGATCACGTAATCACTTAGATGATTAGAGGGATGTCTATCTAAGTGGGAGTTCTTAAGTAATATGATTAATTGAACTTGAATTTATCATGAACTTAGTACCTGATAGTATCTTGCCTGTCTATGTTAATTGTAGATAAATGGCCCGTGCTGTTGTTCCGTTGAATTTTAATGCGTTCCTTGAGAAAGCAAAGTTGAAAGATGATGGTAGAAATTACACGGACTGGGTCCGTAACTTGAGGATTATCCTCATTGCTGCACAGAAGAATTACGTCCTAGAAGCACCGCTAGGTGCCAGGCCTCCTGCAAGAGCAACACCAGAAGTTATGAACGTCTGGCAGAGCAAAGCTGATGACTACTCGATAGTTCAGTGTGCCATGCTTTACGGCTTAGAGCCGGGTCTTCAACGACGTTTTGAACGTCATGGAGCATATGAGATGTTCCAGGAGTTGAAGTTAATATTTCAACCAAATGCCCGGATTGAGAGATATGAAGTCTCCAATAAGTTCTACAGCTGCAAGATGGAAGAGAATAGTTCTGTCAGTGAGCATATACTCAAAATGTCTGGGTATAATAATCACTTGATTCAACTGGGAGTTAATCTTCCGGATGATAGTCTCATTGACAGAATTCTTCAATCACTGCCACCAAGCTACAAGAGCTTCGTGATGAACTATAATATGCAAGGGATGAATAAGACAATTCCCGAGCTCTTCGCAATGCTAAATGCAGCGGAGGTAGAAATCAAAAAGGAGCATCAAGTGTTGATGGTCAGTAAGACCACTAGTTTCAAGAAAAAGGGCAAAGGGAAGAAGAAGGGGAACTTCAAGAAGAACAGCAAGCAAGTTGCTGTTCAGGAGAAGAAACCCAAGTCTGGACCTAAGCCTGAAACTGAGTGCTTCTACTGCAAGCAGACTGGTCACTTGAAGCGGAACTGCCCCAAGTATTTGGCGGATAAGAAGGATAGCAAGTTAACAAAGGTATATGTGATATACATGTTATTGATGTGTACCTTACTAATGCTCGCAGTAGCACCTGGGTATTTGATACTGGTTCTGTTGCTAATATTTGCAACTCGAAATAGGGGCTACGGATTAAGCGAAGATTGGCTAAGGACGAGGTGACGATGCGCGTGGGAAATGGTTCCAAAGTCGATGTGATCGCCGTCAGCACGCTACCTCTACATCTACCTTCGGGGTTAGTTTTAGACCTAAATAATTGTTATTTGGTGCCAGCGTTGAGCATGAACATTATATCTGGATCTTGTTTGATGCAAGACGGTTATTCATTTAAATCAGAGAATAATGGTTGTTCTATTTATATGAATAATATCTTTTATGGTCATGCACCCTTGAAGAGTGGTCTATTTTTAATGCATCTCGATAGTAGTGACACACATATTCATAATGTCGAAGCCAAAAGATGCAGAGTTGATAATGACAGTGCAACTTATTTGTGGCACTGCCATTTAGGTCATATCGGTGTAAAGCGCATGAAGAAACTCCATACTGATGGACTTTTGGAATCACTTGATTATGAATCACTTGGTAGTTGCGAACCGTGCCTCATGGGCAAGATGACTAAAACACCGTTCTCCAGAACTATGGAGAGAGCAACGGATTTATTGGAAATCATACATACAGATGTATGTGGTCCGATGAATATTGAGGCTCGTGGCGGATATCGTTATTTTCTCACCTTCACAGATGATTTGAGCAGATATGGGTATATCTACTTAATGAAACATAAGTCTGAAACATTTGAAAAGTTCAAAGAATTTCAGAGTGAAGTTGAAAATCATCGTAACAAGAAAATAAAATTTCTACAATCTGATCACGGAGGAGAATATTTGAGTTATGAGTTTGGTCTTCATTTGAAACAATGCGGAATAGTTTCGCAACTCATGCCACCCGGAACACCACAGCGTAATGGTGTGTCCGAATGTCGTAATCGTACTTTACTAGATATGGTGCGATCTATGATGTCTCTATTTACCGCTATCGTTTTGGGGTTATGCTTTAGAGACGGCTGCATTCACTCTAAATAGGGCACCATCAAAATCCGTTGAAACGACACCTTATGAACTATGGTTTGGCAAGAAACCAAAGTTGTCGTATCTTAAAGTTTGGGGTTGCGATGCTTATGTGAAGAAACTTCAACCTGATAAGCTCGAACCTAAATCGGAGAAATGTGTCTTCATAGGATACCCAAAGGAGACTGTTGGGTACACCTTCTATCACAGATCCGAAGGCAAGACATTCGTTGCTAAGAATGGATCCTTTCTAGAGAAGGAGTTTCTCTCGAAAGAAGTGAGTGGGAGGAAAGTAGAACTTGATGAGGTAACTGTACCTGCTCCCTTATTGGAAAGTAGATCATCACAGAAACCAGTTTCTGCGACACCTACGCCAATTAGTGGGGAAGTTAATGATAATGATCATGAAACTTCAGATCAAGTTATTACTGAACCTCATAGGTCAACCAAGTTAAGATCCGCACTAGAGTGGTACGGTAATCCTGTTCTGGAGGTTATGTTACTAGACCGTGACGAACCTACGAACTATGAAGAAGCGATGGTGAGCCCAGATTCCGCAAAATGGCTTGAGGCCATGAAATCCGAGATGGGATCCATGTATGAGAACAAAGTATGGACTTTGGTTGACTTGCCCGATGGTCGGCAAGCCATTGAAAATAAATGGATCTTCAAGAAGAAGACTGACGCTGATGCTAATGTTACTATCTATAAAGCTCGACTTGTTGCGAAAGGTTTTCGACAAGTTCAAGGGATTGACTACGATGAGACCTTCTCACCCGTAGCGATGCTTAAGTCTGTCCGAATCATGTTAGCAATTGCCGCATTTTATGATTATGAAATTTGGCAAATGGATGTAAAAACTGCATTCCTGAATGGATTTCTGGAAGAAGTGTTGTATATGATGCAACTGGAAAGTTTTATCGATCCAAAGGGAGCTAACAAAGTGTGCAAGCTCCAGCGATCCATTTATGGACTGGTGCAAGCCTCTCGGAGTTGGAATAAACGCTTTGATAGTGTGATCAAAGCACTTGGTTTTATACAGACTTTTGGAGAAGCCTGCATTTACAAGAAAGTGAGTGGGAGCTCAGTAGCATTTCTGATATTATATGTGGATGACATATTGCTGATTGGAAATGATATAGAATTTCTGGATAGCATAAAGGGATACTTGAATAAGAGTTTTTCAATGAAAGACCTCGGTGAAGCTGCATATATAATAGGCATTAAGATCTATAGAGATAGATCAAGACGCTTAATTGGACTTTCACAAAGCACATACCTTGACAAAGTTTTGAAGAAGTTCAAAATGGATCAAGCAAAGAAAGGGTTCTTGCCTGTACTACAAGGTGTGAGATTGAGTAAGACTCAATGCCCGACCACTGCAGAAGATAGAGAGAAGATGAAAGATGTTCCCTATGCTTCAGCCATAGGCTCTATCATGTATGCAATGTTGTGTACCAGACCTGATGTGTGCCTTGCTATAAGTTTAGCAGGGAGGTACCAAAGTAATCCAGGAGTGGATCACTGGACAGCGGTCAAGAACATCCTGAAATACCTGAAAAGGACTAAGGATATGTTTCTCGTTTATGGAGGTGACAAAGAGCTCATCGTAAATGGTTACGTTGATGCAAGCTTTGACACTGATCCGGACGATTCTAAATCGCAAACCGGATACGTATTTACATTGAACGGTGGAGCTGTCAGTTGGTGTAGTTCTAAGCAAAGTGTCGTGGCGGGATCTACGTGTGAAGCGGAGTACATAGCTGCTTCGGAAGAAACAAATGAAGGAGTCTGGATGAAGGAGTTCATATCCGATCTAGGTGTCATACCTAGTGCATCGGGACCAATGAAAAACTTTTGTGACAATACTGGTGCAATTGCCTTAGCAAAGGAATCCAGATTTCACAAGAAAACCAAGCACATCAAAAGACGCTTCAATTCCATCCGGGATTTAGTCCAGGTGGGAGACATAGAAATTTGCAAGATACATACGGATCTGAATGTTGCAGACCCGTTGACTAAGCCTCTTCCACGAGCAAAACATGATCAGCACCAAGACTCCATGGGTGTAAGGATCATTACTGAGTAATCTAGATTATTGACTCTAGTGCAAGTGGGAGACTGAAGGAAATATGCCCTAGAGGCAATAATAAAGTATTATTTATTTCCTTATATCATGATAAATGTTTATTATTCATGCTAGAATTGTATTAACCGGAAACATAATACATGTGTGAATACATAGACAAACAGAGTGTCACTAGTATGCCTCTACTTGACTAGCTCGTTAATCAAAGATGGTTATGTTTCCTAGCCATAGACATGAGTTGTCATTTGATTAACGGGATCATCTCATTAGGAGAATGACGTGATTGACTTGACCCATTCCGTTAGCTTAGCACTCGATCGTTTAGTATGTTGCTATTGCTTTCTTCATGACTTATACATGTTCCTATGACTATGAGATTATGCAACTCCCGGTTACCGGAGGAACACTTTGTGTGCTACCAAACGTCACAATGTAACTGGGTGATTATAAAGGTGCTCTACAGGTGTCTCCAAAGGTACTTGTTGGGTTGGCGTATTTCGAGATTGGGATTTGTCACTCCGATTGTCGGAGAGGTATCTCTGGGCCCACTCGGTAATGCACATCAGTGTAAGCCTTGCAAACATTGTGACTAATGAGTTAGTTGCGGGATGATGTATTACGGAATGAGTAAAGAGACTTGCCGGTAACGAGATTGAACTAGGTATCGAGATACCGACGATCGAATCTCGGGCAAGTAACATACCGATGACAAAGGGAACAACGTATGTTGTTATGCGGTCTGACCGATAAAGATCTTCATAGAATATGTGGGAACCAATATGAGCATCCAGGTTCCGCTATTGGTTATTGACCGGAGAGGTGTCTCGGTCATGTCTACATAGTTATCGAACCCGTAGGGTCCGCACGCTTAAAGTTACGATGACAGTTATATTATGAGTTTATATGTTTTGATGTACCGAAGGTTGTTCGGAGTCCCGGATGTGATCACGGACATGACGAGGAGTCTCGAAATGGTCGAGACATAAAGATTGATATATTGGAAGCCTATGTTTGGACATCGGAAGTGTTCCGGGTGAAATCGGGATTTTTCCGGAGTACCGGGAGGTTACCGGAACCCCCCGGTAACTTAATGGGCCTTAGTGGGCCTAGGTGGAAGAGAGGAGAGGAGGCTAGGGCAGGGCCGCGCCCCCTTCCCCCCCAGTCCGAATAGGACAAGGAGAAGGGGGACGGCGCCCCCCTTCCTTCCTCCCCTCCACCTCTTCCCCTCTTCCACTCCTAGTCCAACAAGGAAAGGGGGGAGTCCTACTCCCGGTAGGAGTAGGACTCCTCCTGGCGCGCCACACCTCCTAGGCCGGGGGCCTCCCCCTTGCTCCTTTATATACGGGGGCAGGGGGCACCTCTAGACACACAATTGATATACGATATTTTAGCCGTGTGCGGTGCCCCCCTCCACCATATTACACCTCGATAATATCGTAGCGGAGCTTAGGCGAAGCCCTGCGTCGGTAGAACATCATCATCGTCACCACGCCGTCGTGCTGATGAAACTCTCCCTCAACACTCGGCTGGATCGGAGTTCGAGGGACATCATCGAGCTGAACGTGTGCTGAACTCGGAGGTGCCGTGCGTTCGGTACTTGATCGGTCGGATCGTGAAGACGTACGACTACATCAACCGCGTTGTGTTAACGCTTCCGCTTTCGGTCTACGAGGGTACGTGGACAACACTCTCCCCTCTCGTTGCTATGCATCACCATGATCTTGCGTGTGCGTAGGAATTTTTTTGAAATTACTATGTTACCCTACACTTTCCCCGTGCTATTGGGGGCTTTGAGTACTTGTACATCGCGATCGACAAGTTCACAAAGTGGCCAGAAGTGGAACTGGTGAGAAAGGTGACAGCACAATCAGCCGTCAAGTTCTTCAAGGGACTAGTCTGCCGTTTTGGTGTGCCGGATAGAGTCATCACCGACAACGACACGCAGTTCACAAGCCGCACATTTATGCAGTATATCCAAGACCTCGGCGGCAAGGTTTGTCTTGCTTCTGTTGCTCATCCCAGAAGTAACGGCTAGGCTGAGAGGGCAAACACAGAAGTGTTGTGAGGCCTCAGGACCAGGACTTTTGACAGGCGACACAAGTGCGGAAGGCGCTGGATTGATGAGTTGCCAACGGTTCTTTGGTCGATCAGAACGATGCCAAATCGAGCCACTGGCCAGACACCCTTTGCCCTGGTATACGGGGCAGAAGCAGTTCTCCCCACGGAACTCATATACGGGTCACCTCGAGTGCTCGCTTACGATGAGCTTGAGCAAGAGCAGTTGCGCCAAGATGATGTGACGCTCCTTGAGGAAGATCATCTTCGAGCTGCTGTGCGAGCCGCTCACTACCAGCAAGCCTTGCGCTGCTACCATAGCCGCAAGGTCCATGCCCAAAGCCTTGAGGAAGGCGACCTTGTTCTTCGGCGAATCCAATCCGCCAAGAAATCCAACAAGTTGACGGCAAAGTGGGAGGGCCCTTACCGGGTAATATGAGTCACCAGGCCCGGCGCAGTCCGCCTGGAGACCGAAGATGGTATTCCAGTGAGCAACTCCTGGAACATCAAACATCTTCGCAAGTTTTACCCATAAGGGGCGGTTGCCGGGATCCCCGGCTGACCACTTTTTGTACAAGCCTTGCCGCCAAGGCATGTAACCCTTTGTACAAAGCCAGGCGTAGACCTTGAGCAACAGATAAATAAATGAAGCGCTGGCGCCCTAGAATTAGCATGCATGCTAGATTGAGTCTCCCTCTCTGGTAGGATTGATAGTGCTTGGCGGCAACCAACCCCTAGCGTAGAGGTCGAGTGCGTGTCTTTCTGTCTCTTCCAGTCCTTTTTGGTTCGCAGGCTGCACAAGCACTTCTGCAGAACCATTTGGATGAAAGAAGACGAATCGACACCCCCGACCCCGGCAAGCCGAGGTTGCCGGGGGCTGCAGATCCAGATAAGCTTTTTCTCCCCCGCTATGCGCTTCCATATGAAACTTGACGTACGAAACTTCGTTCATTCCTATGCCACCGTGCTCCCTCCTTCCTACGCCCGAAATCTCTTTCAGGCTGGAACTTGGTTGTAGTTGCGGTGGAAGGGAAACGAACGAAGGGCCCGATCCTACTTTACCCCTACTCCCGCCAAGGGCGTGGGTATAATCGTGGTATAAAGCGGGAGGACGGCATGGTTAGTTGTCGGGCGATGTTGTTTAATTAAAAACAAGGACTCGCTCCTTAGTGTGGGCCTCGCTCACGCACAAAAGAACCCGGCAAACACCCTTTTTCATTTAATACGTTGATTAAACAAGTACAATTCATACGGAACGTAAACATGAGCAAGGGGTTTACAAAGTCTAAATTCGACATGTGCCCGCAGGCTTAAGATCTAAAAAAAGATAAGATTCCCGTAATCCCTTTCTTGTCCCTCTCCTCGGGAAGCGGATTAGGATAGCAGGAGGGCAAAAGGAGTGCCTAGGCGAGGTACGAGCAGCAGAAGACACCAAGAGAACGTCCCGGTGGCCGCCCAGAAGAGGGCTGGTGATGACAGTGCCGGGGAAGAAGCCGGAAGATGAGGCAGCGGGCCGGCAATAAGAGATGAAGGCATCGATGCCATCGTACTCTGACTTGACAGCCCGCCACCCGCCTTCTTCGTCTTCTCCGGCCTTCCAGCGCCAGCCGCCAGAAGCGACGGCCCCGAGAAGTTCAAGGAACTAGCTCGAGGAGCCGCCGCCAACAACTCCCCCCCCCCCCGCGCAAATCACTCTGCCGGGGAGAAGGCCAGGTGCAGATGGTGCTGCTGCCGGCATCGCCTAGGGACAGGGCGTCCGACGTCTAGTCGGACCCGTCCCCGTCGTCCTCCCCACCGGCCCCCTCCTCATCGTCATCGCTCGAGGAGGAGCTCTCGTCATCAGTGGAGCTCTCCGCGCAGCACCCTAACCTGTGTCCTGAGCGCCCGAAGACCTTGACAGAGAGCAAGTCTCTCTCCACTAACTTGAAGAGGAGAACGTGCCCCTTCATCAAGCAGTGGGCGCGTGCGAAGGTTTTCCAACCCCAATGATTACATGAGGGACGGGGAACCTTGTGTTCACCCACATGTCGCCATTGCAACACCCCTTCATGTGAAGCCTCAGCCTTGGCGGCTAGTCGATCTCCAGTACCCTTGCGAACGCCTCGGGAAGGTGAAGGCGGCTACGTGGCGGCTCGCGCAACTACAAGATGAACTCAAGAGCCTTTCCGGGGCAATTTTCCCAAGCACCAGCAAGGCTACCACCCTTGAGCCTGAGATTCCGACACCATCGACATCAGGACCAAGGCTCGGGAGTGCCTTACGTAGTGGCATGCAGATCTTTGTGAAGACCAAAGGCCTGCAAATCTAAATAAGGACCAGAAGACGAAGACCCCTGGCAAGATCCTTGCCGGGGACAAGACAAAGACCCTCGACAAGATCCTTGCTGGGGGCGAGCGAAGACCCTCGGCAAGATCCTTGCCGGGGACAGAGATGAGACCCCAGCAAGGCCCTTGCCGGGGACATTCGCGGGGCCACAAGCAGGTCCGCGCCTACCAAGATCTCGCTGCCCCACGGCCATTCCAACGCAGCAGGCAGCCGGCCATGTAGGTGCGCACCTACGTGGCAGCATGCAGCTTCTAGGCCAACTAGGCAAGCACCTACGTGGTGGCATGCAGATCTTCGTGACGACCCTGCGAGCGCAGCAGCCAGCCAGCGTGGCGCTCCATGCCTCGTCAGCTTGGACGCGCGTCGAAGCAAGGCGAGGCGGCGATGGACGGGACGAGCTTCTTTGTCGTCCCCGATAAAGCAAGAGGACACGTAGGTGGCGCATTAAAAGCGTTTGTCCTATGATGTCAGGGATAGACTTGTACACTACAGATGCTTTCCACCTCCCGCGTGCCACTGTGGCGACCCCTTCGGCGTATAAAAGGAGGCCCGAGGCATACTGAGGAAGGATTCAGACTTTTTGGACTGGGCATGCACCGCAGCTAGTTCAAGAGCTCAGGAACACTAAATACACACAAAGCAGGACTAGGGTTTTACGCATCGTTCGCGGCCCAAACCTGGGTAAAAATCCCCTCGCGTTGATCTTCTAGACCCGCTCTTTGCGCAGCCCCACGCCCCACCAACCGTAGTAGGGATTCTTTGTGATCCCATAGGTGACATTCCTGAGCCCCGACACCATGTATGATGATGCCTAAATGTACACTATAGTAGGCATGAGTGATTCATCATTGCACGCACAATGGAATTGCAGGTTAAGGGCCTGTTCTATTCCGCCTTTTTAGAGCTTATTGTCAAATTAAGCCATAAAAGATGTAAAGAAGTCATTTTTGAGTTATGGGCTTGGCCTTAACTTATTTCGCTTTGGAGGGGGGTGTTTCGGGTAGAAGCTCACTAAAATTTGAAGGGAAGGGGTGTAGGAGATCGTTGCAGAAATTAAAATTTTCTACGCATCACCAAGAGCAATCTATGGAGTCTTCTAGAAACGAGAGGGAAAAGAGTGCATCTACATACCCTTGTAGATCGCGAGCGGAAGCGTTCAAGTGAACGGGGTTGATGGAGTCGTACTCGTCGTGATCCAAATCACCGAACGGACGGACGGCACCTCCGCGTTCAACACACGTACGGTTGGGAAGACGTCTCCTCCTTCTTGATCCAGCAAGGGGGAGGGAGAGGTTGATGGAGATCCAGCAGCACGACGGCGTGGTGGTGGAAGCAGCAGGGATCTCGGCAGGGCTTCGCCAAGCTCAGCGAGAACGAGAGGTGTCACGGGAGGGAGAGGGAGGCGCCAGGGGCTTGGGTGCGGCTGCCCTCCCTCCCCCCTCTTTATATAGGGCCCCTGGGGGCGCCGGCCCTAGGAGATCCAATCTCCAAGGGGGGGGGGCGGCGGCCAAGGGGGTGGCTTGTCCCCCAAGCCAAGTGGGGCGCCCCCCACCCCTAGGGTTTCCAACCCTAGGCGGAGGGGGAGGCCCAAGGGGGGCGCACCAGCCCACCAGGGGCTGGTTCCCCTCCCACTTCATCCCATGGGGCCCTCCGGGATAGGTGGCCCCACCCGGTGGACCCCCCGGGACCCTTCCGGTGGTCCCGGTACAATACTGGTGACCCCCGAAACTTTCTCGGTGGCCGAAACTAGACTTCCTATATACAATTCTTCACCTCCGGACCATTCCGGAACTCCTCGTGACGTCCGAGATCTCATCCGGGACTCCGAACGACTTTCGGATTTCTGCATACTAATATCTCTACAACCCTAGCGTCACCGAACCTTAAGTGTGTAGACCCTACGGGTTCGGGAGACATGCAGACATGACCGAGACGACTCTCCGGTCAATAACCAACAGCGGGTTCTGGATACCCATGTTGGCTCCCACATGTTCCACGATGATCTCATCGGATGAACCACGATGTCGAGTATTCAATCAATCCCGTATACAATTCCCTTTGTCAATCGGTACGTTACTTGCCCGAGATTAGATCGTCGGTATCCCAATACCTTGTTCAATCTCGTTACCGGCAAGTCACTTTACTCGTACCATAATGCATGATCCCGTGACCAAACACTTGGTCACATTGAGCTCATTATGATGATGCATTACCGAGTGGGCCCAGAGATACCTCTCCGTCATACGGAGTGACAAATCCCAGTCTCGATTCGTGCCAACCCAACAGACACTTTCGGAGATACCCGTAGTGCACCTTTATAGCCACCCAGTTACGTTGTGACGTTTGGCACACCCAAAGCACTCCTATGGTATCCGGGAGTTGCACAATCTCATGGTCTAAGGAAATGATACTTGACATTTGGAAAAGCTCTAGCAAACGAACTACACGATCTTGTGCTATGCTTAGGATTGGGTCTTGTCCATCACATCATTCTCCTAATGATGTGATCCCGTTATCAATGACATCCAATGTCCATAGTCAGGAAACCATGACTATCTGTTAATCAACGAGCTAGTCAACTAGAGGCTCACTAGGGACATGTCGTGGTCTATGTATTCACACATGTATTACGATTTCCGGATAACACAATTATAGCATGAACAATAGACAATTATCATGAACAAGGAAATATAATAATAACCATTTTATTATTGCCTCTAGGGCATATTTCCAACAGTCTCCCACTTGCACTAGAGTCAATAATCTAGTTACATTGTGATGAATCGAACACCCATAGAGTTTTGGTGTTGATCATGTTTTGCTCTAGGGAGAGGTTTAGTCAACGGATCTGCTACATTCAGGTCCGTATGTACTTTACAAATATCTATGTCTCCATTTTGAACATTTTCACGAATGGAGTTGAAGGGACGCTTGATATGCCTGGTCTTCCTGTGAAACCTGGGCTCCTTGGCAAGGGCAATAGCTCTAGTGTTGTCGCAGAAGAGAGTCATCGGGCCCGACGCATTGGGAATAACTCCTAGGTCGGTAATGAACTCCTTCTCCCAGATTGCTTCTTGTGCTGCCTCTGAGGCCGCCATGTATTCCGCTTCACATGTAGATCTCGCCACAACGCTTTGCTTGCAACTACACCAGCTTACTGCCCCACCATTCAAAATATAAACGTATCCGGTTTGTGACTTAGAGTCATCCAGATCTGTGTCGAAGCTAGCATCGACGTAACCCTTTACGACGAGCTCTTTGTCACCTCCATAAATGAGAAACATATCCTTAGTCCTCTTCAGGTACTTCAGGATATTCTTGACCGCTGTCCAGTGTTCCATGCCGGGATTACTTTGGTACCTTCCTACCAAACTTACGGCAAGGTTTACATCAGGTCTGGTACACAGCATGGCATACATAATAGACCCTATGGCCGAGGCATAGGGGACGACACTCATCTTTTCTCTATCTTCTGCCGTGGTCGGGCATTGAGCTGTGCTCAATTGCACACCTTGCAATACAGGCAAGAACCCCTTCTTTGACTGATCCATATTGAACTTCTTCAATATCTTGTCGAGGTACGTACTTTGTGAAAGACCAATGAGGCGTCTTGATCTATCTCTATAGATCTTGATGCCTAATATATAAGCAGCTTCTCCAAGGTCCTTCATTGAAAAACACTTGTTCAAGTAGGCTTTTATGCTTCCCAAGAATTCTATATCATTTCCCATCAACAGTATGTCATCCACATATAATATGAGAAATGCTACAGAGCTCCCACTCACTTTCTTGTAAACACAGGCTTCTCCATAAGTCTGTGTAAACCCAAACGCTTTGATCATCTCATCAAATCGAATGTTCCAACTCCGAGATGCTTGCACCAGCCCATAGATGGAGCGCTGGAGCTTGCATACCTTGTTAGCATTCTTAGGATCGACAAAACCTTCCGGCTGCATCATATACAATTCTTCCTTAAGAAAGCCATTAAGGAATGCCGTTTTGACGTCCATTTGCCATATCTCATAATCATAGAATGCGGCAATTGCTAACATGATTCGAACGGACTTCAGCTTCGCTACGGGTGAGAAAGTCTCATCGTAGTCAACCCCTTGAACTTGTCGATAACCCTTAGCGACAAGTCGAGCCTTATAGATGGTCACATTACCATCCGCGTCTGTCTTCTTCTTAAAGATCCATTTATTTTCTATGGCTCGCCGATCATCGGGCAAGTCAGTCAAAGTCCATACTTCGTTTGCATGCATGGATCCTATCTCGGATTTCATGGCTTCTAGCCATTTGTCAGAATCTGGGCCCGCCATTGCTTCTTCATAGTTCGAAGGTTCACCGTTGTCTAACAACATGATTTCCAGGACAGGGTTGCCATACCTCTCTGGTGTGGAACGTGTCCTCGTGGACCTACGAAGTTCAGTAGTAACTTGATCCGAAGTACCTTGATCATCATCATCATTAGCTTCCTATCTAGTCAGTGTAGGCACCACAGGAACATCTTCCTGAGCTCCGCTACTTTCCGGTTCAAGAGGTAGTACTTCATCAAGTTCCACTTTCCTCCCACTTACTTCTTTCGAGAGAAACTCTTTCTCTAGAAAGGACCCGTTCTTGGCAAGAAAGATCTTGCCTTCGGATCTGAGGTAGAAGGTATACCCAATGGTTTCCTTAGGGTATCCTATGAAGACGCATTTTTCCGACTTGGGTTCGAGCTTTTCAGGTTGAAGTTTCTTGACATAAGCATCGCATCCCCAAACTTTTAGAAACGACAGCTTAGTCCCAAACCATAATTCATACGGTGTCGTCTCAACGGATTTCGACGGAGCCCTATTTAAAGTGAATGCGGCAGTCTCTAAAGCATAGCCCCAAAATGAGAGCGGTAGATCGGTAAGAGACATCATAGATCGCACCATATCCAATAGAGTGTGATTACGACATTCGGACACACCATTTCACTGAGGTGTTCCAGGCGGCGTGAGTTGTGAAACTATTCCACATTTCCTTAAGTGCGTGCCAAATTCGTGACTCAAATATTCCCCTCCACGATCTGATCGTAGGAACTTTATTTTCCTGTCACGTTGATTCTCAACCTCACTCTGAAATTCCTTGAACTTTTCAAAGGTCTCAGACTTGTGTTTCATTAGGTAGACATACCCATATCTACTCAAGTCATCAGTGAGAGTGAGAACATAACGGTAGCCACCACGAGCCTCAACACTCATTGGACCGCACACATCAGTATGTATGATTTCCAATAAGTTGGTTGCTCGCTCCATTGTTCCAGAGAACGGAGTCTTGGTCATCTTACCCATGAGGCATGGTTCGCACGTATCAAATGATTCGTAATCAAGAGACTCCAAAAGTCCATCTGCATGGAGCTTCTTCATGCGTTTGACACCAATGTGACCAAGACGGCAGTGCCACAAGTATGTGGGACTGTCATTATCAACCTTACATCTTTTGGTATTCACACTATGAACATGTGTAACACTACGTTCGAGATTCATTAAGAATAAACCATTAACCAGCGGGGCATGACCATAAAACATATCTCTCATATAAATAGAACAACCATTATTCTCGGATTTAAATGAGTAGCCATCTCGTATTAAACGAGATCCTGATACAATGTTCATGCTCAAAGCTGGCACTAAATAACAATTATTGAGGTTTAAAACTAATCCCGTAGGTAAATGTAGAGGCAGCGTGCCGACGGCGATCACATCGACCTTGGAACCATTCCCGACGTGCATCGTCACCTCGTCCTTTGCCAGTCTCCGTTTATTCTGCAGCTCCTGCTTTGAGTTACAAATATGAGCAACCGCACCGGTATCAAATACCCAGGAGCTACTACGAGTGTTGGTAAGGTAAACATCAATAACATCTATATCACATATACCTTTGGTGTTGCCGGCCTTCTTGTCCGCTAAGTACTTGGGGCAGTTCCGCTTCCAGTGACCACTTCCCTTGCAATAAAAGCACTCAGTCTCAGGCTTGGGTCCATTCTTTGGCTTCTTCCCGGCAACTGGCTTACCGGGCGCGGCAACTCCCTTGTTGTCCTTCTTGAAGTTCTTCTTACCCTTGCCT
Organism: Aegilops tauschii subsp. strangulata; assembly: GCF_002575655.3. Lineage (NCBI taxonomy): Eukaryota > Viridiplantae > Streptophyta > Magnoliopsida > Poales > Poaceae > Aegilops > Aegilops tauschii. The sequence goes on from NC_053036.3 coordinate 354,315,193, forward strand.
TTCTTGAACTTAGTGGTTTTATTCACCATCAACACTTGATGTTCCTTTTTGATCTCCACCTCCGCTGATTTCAGCATTGAATATACCTCAGGAATGGTCTTTTCCATCCCCTGCATATTGAAGTTCATCACAAAGCTCTTGCAGCTCGGTGGAAGCGACTGAAGGATTCTGTCAATGACCGCGTCATCCGGGAGATTAACTCCTAGCTGAGTCAAGCAGTTGTGTAACCCAGACATTTTGAGTATGTGCTCACTGACAGAACTATTTTCCTCCATCTTACAACTGAAGAACTTGTCGGAGACTTCATATCTCTCGACCCGGGCATGAGCTTGGAAAACCATTTTCAGCTCTTCGAACATCTCATATGCTCAGTGTTGCTCAAAACGCTTTTGGAGCCCCGGTTCTAAGCTGTAAAGCATGCCGTACTGAACGAGGGAGTAATCATCAGCACGCTGCTTCCAAGCGTTCATAACGTCTTGGTTCTCTGGGATGGGTGCATCACCTAGCGGTGCTTCTAGGACATAATCTTTCTTGGCAGCTATGAGGATGATCCTCAGGTTCCGGACCCAGTCCGTATAGTTGCTGCCATCATCTTTCAACTTGGTTTTCTCTAGGAATGCGTTGAAGTTGAGGGCAACATTAGCGTGGGCCATTTGATCTACAAGACATATTGTAAAGATTTTAGACTAAGTTCATGATAATTAAGTTCATCTAATCAAATTATTCAATGAACTCCCACTCAGATAGACATCCCTCTAGTCATGTAAGTGAAACATGATCCGAGTCAACTAGGCCGTGTCCGATCATCACGTGAGACGGACTAGTCAACATCGGTGAACATCTTCATGTTGACCGTATCTTCTATACGACTCATGCTCGACCTTTCGGTCTTCCGTGTTCCGAGGCCATGTCTGTACATGCTAGGCTCGTCAAGTCAACCTAAGTGTATTGCGTGTGTAAATCTGGCTTACACCCGTTGTATTCGAACGTTAGAATCTATCACACCCGATCATCACGTGGTGCTTCGAAACAACGAACCTTCGCAACGGTGCACAGTTAGGGGGAACACTTTCTTGAAATTATTGCGAGGGATCATCTTATTTAAGCTACCGTCGGTTCTAAGCAAATAAGATGTAAAACATGATAAACATCACATGCAATCAAATAGTGACATGATATGGCCAATATCATTTTGCTCCTTTTGATCTCCATCTTCGGGGCGCCATGATCATCGTCGTCACCGGCATGACACCATGATCTCCATCATCGTGTCTTCATGAAGTTGTCTCATCATTTATTACTTCTACTACTATGGCTAACGGTTTAGCAATAAAGTAAAGTAATTTACATGACGTTATATGTTGACACGCAGGTCATAAATAAATTAAGACAACTCCTATGGCTCCTGCCGGTTGTCATGCTCATCGACATGCAAGTCGTGATTCCCATTACAAGAACATGATCAATCTCATACATCACATATATCATTCATCACATCCTTTTGGCCATATCACATCACACGGCATATGCTGCAAAAACAAGTTAGACATCCTCTAATTGTTGTTGCAAGTTTTTACGTGTCTGCTATAGGTTTCTTAGCAAGAACGTTTCTTACCTACGCCAAAACCACAACGTGATATGCCAATTTCTATTTACCCTTCATAAGGACCCTTTTCATCGAATCCGATCCGAGTAAAGTGGGAGAGACAGACACCCGCTAGCCACCTTGTGCAACTAGTGCATGTCAGTCGGTGGAACCTGTCTCACGTAAGCGTACGTGTAAGGTCGGTCCGGGCCGCTTCATCCCACGATGCCGCCGAAACAAGATAAGACTAGTAGTGGCAAGAAAATTGACAACATCTACGCCCACAACAAGTTTGTGTTCTACTCGTGCATAGAAACTACGCATAAACCTGGCTCATGATGCCACTGTAGGAGATCGTTGCAGAAATTAAAATTTTCTACGCATCACCAAGAGCAATCTATGGAGTCTTCTAGCAACGAGAGGGAAAAGAGTGCATCTACATACCCTTGTAGATCGCGAGCGGAAGCGTTCAAGTGCACGGGGTTGATGGAGTCGTACTCGTCGTGATCCAAATCACCGATGACCGAGCGCCGAACGGACGGCACCTCCGCGTTCAACACACGTATGGTTGGGAAGACGTCTCCTCCTTCTTGATCCAGCAAGGGGGAGGGAGAGGTTGATGGAGATCCAGCAGCACGACGGCGTGGTGGTGGAAGCAGCGGGGATCTCGGCAGGGCTTCGCCAAGCTCAGCGAGAAGGAGAGGTGTCACGGGAGGGAGAGGGAGGCGCCAGGGGCTTGGGTGCGGCTGCCCTCCCTCCCCCCTCTTTATATAGGGCCCCTGGGGGGGCGGCCCTAGGAGATCCAATCTCCAAGGGGGGGCGGCGGCCAAGGGGGTGGCTTGCCCCCCAAGCCAAGTGGGGTGCCCCCCACCCCTAGGGTTTCCAACCCTAGGCGCAAGGGGAGGCCCAAGGGGGGCGCACTAGCCCACCAGGGGCTGGTTCCCCTCCCACTTCATCCCATGGGGCCCTCCGGGATAGGTGGCCCCACCCGGTGGACCCCCCGGGACCCTTCCGGTGGTCCCGGTACAATACTGGTGACCCCCGAAACTTTCTCGGTGGCCGAAACTAGACTTCCTATATACAATTCTTCACCTCCGGACCATTCCGGAACTCCTCGTGACGTCCGAGATCTCATCCGGGACTCCGAACGACTTTCGGATTTCTGCATACTAATATCTCTACAACCCTAGCGTCACCGAACCTTAAGTGTGTAGACCCTACGGGTTCGGGAGACATGCAGACATGACCGAGACGACTCTCCGGTCAATAACCAACAGCGGGTTCTGGATACCCATGTTGGCTCCCACATGTTCCACGATGATCTCATCGGATGAACCACGATGTCGAGTATTCAATCAATCCCGTATACAATTCCCTTTGTCAATCGGTACGTTACTTGCCCGAGATTCGATCGTCGGTATCCCAATACCTTGTTCAATCTCGTTACCGGCAAGTCACTTTACTCGTACCATAATGCATGATCCCGTGACCAAACACTTGGTCACATTGAGCTCATTATGATGATGCATTACCGAGTGGGCCCAGAGATACCTCTCCGTCATACGGAGTGACAAATCCTAGTCTCGATTCGTGCCAACCCAACAGACACTTTCGGAGATACCCGTAGTGCACCTTTATAGCCACCCAGTTACGTTGTGACGTTTGGCACACCCAAAGCACTCCTATGGTATCCGGGAGTTGCACAATCTCATGGTCTAAGGAAATGATACTTGACATTTGGAAAAGCTCTAGCAAACGAACTACACGATCTTGTGCTATGCTTAGGATTGGGTCTTGTCCATCACATCATTCTCCTAATGATGTGATCCCGTTATCAATGACATCCAATGTCCATAGTCAGGAAACCATGACTATCTGTTGATCAACGAGCTAGTCAACTAGAGGCTCACTAGGGACATGTCGTGGTCTATGTATTCACACATGTATTACGATTTCCGGATAACACAATTATAGCATGAACAATAGAAAATTATCATGAACAAGGAAATATAATAATAACCATTTTATTATTGCCTCTATGGCATATTTCCAACAAGGGAAATAGTGAAATGACTCTGTTCTTTGCCTATATTACACTCAAAATGACACTGCTCACGCCCGCGTAACACCTGACCTTCAAGTAAAAACAAACACGCAAGGGTTCATTGCCCTGCCCGCTTGCATCTCCTCTCCCCTTTCCCTCTACCTCGATCCCGTGCCTGCAGCGCTAGGGTTCCTCCAGCGAGTCATCGCTACTGGTCCCATCTGGCCTGGTCCTCCACGATGCTCTATCCAGCTCGGCTACATGGCCGGCGGGTAGGGCCAAATCTCCCCCAGATGCTTCTCCCTCTGGCGCCGCCCCTCATTCTCATGGTCTCCAGCAGCTGCTCCACTGTGGTCCGTCGAACGCACTACTCCGGCGGGCGCCCCACAACTACGGCTGATGCCACACTGCGGCAAAAGGCACCTCATTCCCCCTCCCCTCCTCCCAGGCCATGGCCTTGAGGTGCTGTTGAAGGATGAGCTCATCCAACAAGGTGAGGATCTCCTTTGATTTTTTGCCAAATTTTCATTCTGATCTGCTATACGATGAATTGTTATGATCTGCTTCTGTTGGTGCTATATGATGCATTGCTTTGGGCTGCTCCTGCTGCTGCTATATGATGAATTGCTATGAGCTGCTGCTGCTATATGATGAATTGCTATGAGCTGCTGCTGCTATATGATGAGTTGCTATAAGCTGCTCCTGCTACTGCTATATGATGAATTGCTATGAGCTGCCCCTACTGCTGCTATATGATGAATTGCTATGAGCTTCTGCCGGTATATGATGAATTGCACACTACTACTGCTGTATGATGAGTTTCTATGAGCTGCTGCTATATGATGCTTTCAGGTGGTGCTGCTATATGACAATGACTAGCCACTTGGACCATCCAATTTCGATAAATAATTGTTCTTCATTTAAATTTGGGTCATGCGTTCTTTGTATAAATTAGGCAATGGGACCTCTATGGAAGACATTGACCAAAGTAGATTGTGCCAAGTAGATGGTATCTTTGTATTTGCATTTTGAACAAATATTGATGGTCTGTTTTCCTATCATATTAATTACTGCACTAGGTTCAATTTGTGATGTTTGCAAGTCAAATTAATTTTCATATGGGCAGCAAAATGACAAAATATAATGCAATCTAGACTTTTCACTGATCATACCAAAGATAAGCTGAAAAGGAACGCAATGAAAAGAACTAGTTGGCTTATTACCTGGAGCTTATATTTCACAGGTGCTTATTTTCTTAGGATAACTCTGAATAACTGTCCCTAAGAAACTTGGCCAATAGAACTAACATACAAATAACATGTCATGATGATTGCAATGGAGGCCCAGTTCTTTTGCCAGATTCTCCTAGAATCTGACCCCTACCCAGATTCTCCCAGAATCTTTGAGCCCCATTTGTTTTACAGTCCTATCTAGTTAGGGTCTAATTAGGTAGGATTGTAAAACAAAAGGGGGTCAAAGATTCTAGGAGAAGCTACAGAGGGGCAGATGTCGGATATGGGGTTCAGGCAAAACCCTTAAGGTTCGAACTCTGGGGTGCACGCGAAGTCTTTCCCTCCTACCGATCCACGCCCTAGCTCTCTAAGATCTTGCGGATGAACTCGACGAACTCACAACACAGAAAGACACGAGATTTATACTGGTTCGGGCCACCGTTGTGGTGTAATACCCTACTCCACTGTGGTGGTGGTGGATTGCCTCTTGGGCTGGTGATGAACAGTACAAGGGGAAGAACAGCCTCCTGAGGTTGAGGTGTTCTTGTGCTAGGGTAGGCTCTCGATCGGATCGGATCGAGTTAAGATGCCCCTACGGTGGTGGCTAGCTCTACTTATATAGGTCCTGGTCCTCTTCCCAAATATCGAGCGGGAAGGGAGCCAACAACGGCGGGCAAATATGAAGGGGAACAGCTAGTACAAGCTATCCCGACAAAAGCGGTCTCCGCCAGCGAAAGGCTCTGGTGGTGACTGAGGGAGTCCTGGATTAGGGGGTCCTCGGACTGCCGGACTCTATACTTTGGCCAGACTGTTGGACTATGAAGATACAAGATTGAAGACTTCGTCCCGTGTCCGGATGGGACTCTCCTTGGCGTGGAAGGCAAGCTTGGCAATTCGGATATGTAGATCTCCTCCCTTGTAACCAACCCTGTGTAACCCTAGCCCCCTCCGGTGTCTATATAAACCAGAGGGTTTAGTCCGTAGGACAACAACAATCATAATCATAGGCTAGCTTCTAGGTGTGACGCCCGGATAATTATGCTACAGTAAACCTACGCTAATGATGCCACGTCACCTCTGTTAGTGTTGATAATCTCGCGTTAGTTCAAAACCGGATCAAAATTCAAATTCAAAATATGGCAAACAACAAAAGTTTTCGAAAATTAAAACTAAAATGTTCGGGTTGTTTCAAATAAATCGTAAGCAATTATGGTGGAGAGACCAAGCTTTGATAAAATGTTTAAAGGCTCTAAAGTAATTAAAACAACAGCTATGACAATTAATTAAATGCCTTTTAAAAATAATAATAATGCAAACTATTTTAATCAGGTGTCAAACTTTTTGGGGCAGTAGAATAAATTATAACATTAATTTAGGAGTTGTATTTATATTTTATAAAACAGAAATTAAAAGAATAAAATAGAAAAGAAAATAGATAAAGAAAAGAAAACACAAAAGAAACAAAAAAAAGGAAAGACAAAGCCCCCCTCCCCCTGGGCCATTCGGCACAACTGGGCATCCAGGCCACCAGGAGGCCCACCCCATTCCCCCTTATCCCCCCGACCGACCGAACCCTAGCCCGATCCCCATTCCCCACTCCCCCTCGATCCCCCTCTCGCTCTCTCTTCCCCCCCACTCCCCCGATCCAATCGGGGCGACGCCGCCCCGACGACCTCGCCTCCCCGCCTCGCCCCGACGCCGCCCCAATGACCTCGCCTCCCCGCCTCGCCCCGCGCCTCGCCCTGCGCCCTGCCAACGACCCCCCCTCCCTCGCGCCCGTGCCACGGCCTCCTCCTCACCGGACACGACCGGATCGACCGTCGCCGCCGACCGGGACGACCACGCCGAACGCCATCGCCGCTCCTCCCCAGCGTCGCCGTCGATCCGCGCCACCGCGACCTCCCCGGAGCTCCACGAGCCTCGCCCCCGTCGTCCTCTTCTCCACTCCGTCGTCGATCGTCCCCGTCCTCCTCCCCACGGGTCGCCCCCGAGCCTCGACGCCCTTGTGCCCCTGCAAACGCCGGTGAGGCCCCCGGCCTCCCTTCCCCTCTGTTACTCGCGCCGTCCCGCTGTCGTTCACGCGCCGCCCGGTGCTCGTGCTCGCGGTGAGCACGCGCGCACCCCCGTGCTAGCCTCGCCTGTTGTCCGCACCGTCGTCCGCTCCGGCGCACTCCGCGCTCGGCTGCGCCGCGCCTCACGCCCGCGGCCACCTCCCGCGCGGCGACCGAGCCCGTCCGCGCGCTCGTGCGCGCCCACGGCCGCACGCGCGCCCGCTCGCCCGTGCGCCCGCGCCCACTATGGCCGAGCCCGGAGAAGTCTGGTGCCCAAAGGGCCCGGGCGGACATGTCCGCCCCTGGCCTATGACAAACGGGGCCCAGCCCCAGAACGAAATAAAAAAAAGGGAAATGAAAATAATAATAATAATAAAATATTAAAAATAATTAATTAATTAATTAACTTATTTAATCATGTTAATATTAATTAATTAAGATTAATTAAACTAATAACTAATTAACTACTGATAATTAACTAACAGTCACTGACAAGTGGGACCCACCTGTCAGGTTGACCAGGTCAACGGTCAATGTTGACTGCTGACGTCAGCATGACCTCATGCTGATGTCATAAATCCAAATTTCGAATTAAATTAAATAATTAATTAAATTCCAGAAATTAATAAATTCTTTTGAAAATCATATCTTTTAATCCGTAACCCGGATGGAAATACTTTGTACATGAAAGTTGCTCAGAACGACGAGAAGAATCCGGATACGCAGTCCATTCGTCCACCACACCTCCCTAACCTATCGAACTCGCAACTTTCCCCCTCCGGTCCGTCTGTCCGAAACGCGAAACAGCGGGAATACTTTCCCGGATGTTTCCCCCTTCGCCGATACCACCTACTGTCGCGTTAGGACACACCTAGCACCGCTCATTGCCATGTCACGCATCGTCATGCTTATGTTTGCATTATATTTACTGTTTCTTTCCCCCTCTTCTCTCCGGTAGACTACGAGACCGACACTGCTGCTGCCCAATTCGACTACGGAGTTGACGACCCCTCCTACTTGCCAGAGCAACCAGGCAAGCCCCCCCTTGATCACCAGATATCGCCTATTCTTCTCTATACTGCTTGCATTAGAGTAGTGTAGCATGTTACTGCTTTCCGATATCCTATCCTGATGCATAGCCTATCCTTGCTACTACTGTTGTTACCTTTACCTGCAATCCTACATGCTTAGTATAGGATGCTAATTTTCCATCAGTGGCCCTACATTCTTGTCCGTCTGCTGTGCTATACTATCGGGCCGTGATCACCTGGGCGGTGATCACGGGTATATACTTATATACTATATACATGACACATGTGATGACTAAAGTCGGGTCGGCTCGTAGGAGTACCCGCAAGTGGATTTTTGTGGCAGAGCGACAGGGCAGGTTGAGACCGCCTAGGTGAGAGGTGGGCCTGGCCCTGGTCGGCGTTCGCGGATACTTAACACGCTTAACAAGATCTTGGTATTTGATCTGAGTCTGGCCATTTGGTCTATACGCACTAACCATCTACGCGGGAGTAGTTATGGGTATCCCGGCGTCGTGGTATCAGCCGAAGCCTTCGTGACGTCAGCGACTGAGTGGCGCGCGCCGTGTTGGACCGCTTTGACGTAACCGCCGTGATCGTGTGGGTTGCTAGGTCTGCTCGCGGCCGCGTTCACAACGTGCAGGTGTGCATAGGGCGATGGGCCCAGACCCCTGCGCGCTTAGGATTAGACCGGCGTGCTGACCGCTCTGTTGTGCTTAGGTAGGGCTGCGACGTGTTGATCTTCCAAGGCCGGGCATGACCCAGAAAAGTGTGTCCAGCCAAATGGGATCGAGCGTGTTGGGTTATGTGGTGCACCCCTGCAGGGAAGTTTATCTATTCGAATAGCCGTGTCCCTCGGTAAAAGGACGACCCGGAGTTGTACCTTGACCTTATGACAACTAGAACTGGATACTTAATAAAACACACCCTTCCAAGTGCCAGATATAACCCGGTGGTCGCTCTCTAACAGGGCGACAAGGAGGGGATCGCCGGGTAGGATTATGCTATATGATGCTACTTGGAGGACTTCAATCTACTCTCTTCTACATGCTGCAAGATGGAGATGACCAGAAGCGTAGTCTTCGACAGGACTAGCTATCCCCCTTTTATTCTGGCATTCTGCAGTTCAGTCCACTGATATGCCCCTTTACACATATACCCATGCATATGTAGTGTAGCTCCTTGCTTGCGAGTACTTTGGATGAGTACTCACGGTTGCTTCTCTCCCTCTTTTCCCCTTTTCCTTTCTATCTGGTTGTCGCAACCAGATGCTGGAGCCCAGGAGCCAGACGCCATCGTCGACGACGACTCCTACGACACTGGAGGTGCCTACTACTATGTGCAGGCCCCTGACGACGACCAGGAGTAGTTACGAGGATCCCAGGCAGGAGGCCTGCGCCTCGTTCGATATGTATCCCAGTTTGTGCTAGCCTTCTTAAGGAAGACTTGTTTAACTTATGTCTGTACTCAGATATTGTTGCTTCCGCTGACTCGTCTGTGATCGAGCACTTGTATTCGAGCCCTCGAGGCCCCTGGCTTGTATTATGATGCTTGTATGACTTATTTATGTTTTAGAGTTGTGTTGTGATATCTTCCCGTGAGTCCCTGATCTTGGTCGTACACATTTGCGTGCATGATTAGTGTACGGTCAAAACGGGGGCGTCACACTAGGGTTTAGCCTCTACGATCTCGTGGTAGATCAACTCTTGTATTACTCATATCATCAAGATCAATCAAGCAGGAAGTAGGGTATTACCTCCATCGAGAGGGCCCGAACCTGGGTAAACATTGTGTCCCCCGCCTCCTGTTACCATTCGCCTTAGACGCACAGTTCGGGACCCCCTACCCGAGGTCCGCCGGTTTTGACACCGACATTGGTGCTTTCATTAAGAGTTCCACTGTGCCGTCACCATAAGGCTTGATGGCTCCTTCGATCATCGGCAACGATGCGATCCAGGGTGAGGTTTTTCTCCCTAGACAGATCTTCGTATTCGACGGCTTCGCACTGCGGGCCAACTCGCTTGGCCATCTGGAGCAGATCGAGAGCTACGCCCCTGGCCGTCAGGTCAGGTTTGGAAACATAAACTATACTGCTGACATCCGCGGAGACTTGGTCTTTGACGGATTCCAGCCCATGTCAGGTGCGCCACACGGTCACGACGAGCATGACTTAGCTCCGCCGTCGGACGGTGTTCGGGAGATCGCACATGTGGCTACTCCGGCCCTAAATCTGGAGCAGATTGCGCCGTCCGAGGACGGGTGGATGGACCCCGCCACGGAGGCCGCACACTCAGTGGCGATAGAGCCGAATACTGACTTCACCTACTACAAGACCTGTGTTGCTGGATCCTTGGATTCGTCCCCGGCCACGGGCTCCGAACCGCCTGCGTCCGTGCCTATCGAATCTGATTGGGCACCAATCATGGAGTTTTCCTCCGCGGATATCTTTCAGCACTCACCCTTGGGCGATGTGCTAAATTCATTAAGGTCTCTCTCCTTGTCAAGAGGCCCTTGGCCGAACTGTGTCCGGCTTGAGTGGGAAGCGGACGACGAAGAAATTTGTTCCCCACCCACCACCCACTTAATAGCCACTGTCGACGACTCATCCGACATGCTCGATTTCGGCTCCGAAGACATCGACGGTATGGACGACGATGCAGGAGAGGAACAGGAACCACCGCCCACAGGGCGCTGGACAACCACTTCATCACACGATATATATATGGTGGATACACCCAAAGAAAACTATGACGAGGAACGGAAGGATGCAGCAAAGGTAGTTCCCTCGAGAAGCAACCAAAGCGACGACGTAGGCGCCGCTCCAAATCCCGCCTCGGCAAAAACAGCGATAACAGCGCAGGCAAGAATAATACCCCGGTCGACTCGAAAGGAAACGACGACCACGTGGACCCAGCGACAGAGCAGGATGAACTAGCGGACGGCGAACATAGTACGGAGCCGCTGTCTGATCACGGCGAAGCCGAGGGTAAAGCTAATCAACCTGCCTCCGGAGAGGAGAATAGTCCGGACGATGATGCACACATCATCTCGGATAGGCACATGGAGCAAGAGAACCTCCATAGAAGGCTTATTGCCACCGCAAGGAGTCTAAAGAAGCAGAAGCAAAGGCTTAAGGCCGCGCAAAATACACTCAATAGTAGATGGAACAAAGTGCTCGACACTGAAGAAAAGTACGGTGGCACTCACCACACAAAGAGCTATCCAAAGCGCAAGCTGCTGCTTGAATTCGATGACGAGGCTTTAGAGCCTATACAGCCGAAAAATAAAACGACCAATCAGCCAGATCGACCACCCCGTGGCCGCGATAGGGCGGCTAACAATGTCACACATAAGTTAGCACACGATTCACGTGAGGACTTGCATCAAAAAGCCGGTATGACCAGGTCCATCTACGGATCTAGGAAGCGCGCTCCGGCACAGAATCAAAACCGAACACTACAACCGTCAGAACGCCATGATAGATCAAAATACAGGGGTGCCGCGCACCCCCTATGCTTCACCGATGAGGTGCTGGATCATGAATTCCCAGAGGGATTCAAACCTGTGAACATAGAGGCGTACGACGGAACGACAGACCCTGGGGTCTGGATTGAGGACTTTATCCTTCATATCCATATGGCTCGCGCAGATGATCTCCACGCCATCAAATACTTGCCCCTCAAGTTGAAAGGACCAGCTCGGCATTGGCTGAAGAGCCTCCCCGAAAACTCAATTGGAAGTTGGGAAGAGCTTGAGGATGCTTTTAGGGCTAATTTTCAAGGGACCTATGTCCGACCTCCGGATGCAGACGATTTAAGTCATATAATTCAACAGCCCGGAGAGTCAGCCCGAAAGCTTTGGAACAGATTCCTCACTTAGAAGAATCAAATCGTCGATTGCCCGGACGCCGAAGCCTTAGCAGCTTTCAAACACAGTGTCCGGGACGAATGGCTCGCCAGACACCTCAGCCAGGAAAAACCGAGGACAATGGCAGCCCTAACAAGCCTTATGACCCACTTTTGCGCGGGCGAAGATAGTTGGCTGGCCCGTAGCGGCACCAGCGACCCAAGCACATCCGAAGTTAGGGATGGCAATGGAAAATCACGACGCAACAAAAGCAAGCGTCGAAACAATGAAGACAACCCAGAGATGGACCGTCCAGCCTAAACAAGATTCTAGACAGATTATGTCAGATTCATGGCACCCCCGACAAACCGGCAAATCACACCAACAGAGAATGCTGGGTCTTCAAGCAGGCCGGCAAGCTAAACGCCGAACACGAGGGGAGGGAGACACCAAGTGAAGACGAGGATGAGCCTCGCCAGCAAAACACTAGGGGACAGAAAAAATTCCCACCAGAAGTCAAAACAGTGAACATGATTCACATAACGAAGAGGAGGAGCAAACGCGCACTCCGAGACGTATGCGCCGTGGAGCCCGTCACCCCCAAGTTCAACCCTTGGTCGGCCTGCCTGATCACTTTCAATCGCAGGGATTACCCGTCTAGTATCCGGCACGGAGGATCGGCTGCCTTGGTGCTAGACCCAATAATTGACGGATACCATCTCACCCGAGTCCTTATGGACAGCGGCAGTAGTCTTAATCTGATATATCAGGACACAGTCCGCAAAATGGGGATAGACCCGACAAGAATTAGCCAAAGCAATACTACCTTTAAAGGAGTAATACCAGGCACAGAGGCCCGCTGCACGGGCTCTCTAGTACTAGAAGTTGTATTCGGTTCTCCCGACAACTTCCGAAGTGAAAAGTTAACCTTCGACATCGCTCCATTCCGAAGCGGCTATCAAGCACTACTCGGAAGAACGGCCTTCGCTCGTTTTAACGCAGTACCGCATTACGCTTATCTTAAGCTTAAGATGCTCGGTCCACGTGGCATCATCATAGTTAGCGGAAACACAGAGTGTTCCTTACGTGCAGAAGAATGTGTGGCGGATTTAGCAGCCGAACACTGAACGACCTCTCCAACCAGAATTAATGATCGGTCGTCAGGACCGCGGACACGGCTAGACGAGTCCGGCGCACCACTAGCTGTAACAGCTCAGATAAACCGGAGACTGGATATATGGATATACCCCCATAGGTGGTGCTAGGGGCTTCCCGCATGTAAAAAGAACTACAGTTCGGCTTGACCTTATTGAATTTTAATGGTCTATTAAGAATAATCAATTTTTCGCACGAAGACTTTCACCTAAGTTTTTCTCTTTTACAGATGACAATCGTGCTACGCCCTTCCAGGATACGGCACAACGGAGACACAGGCACAGACGTGCAGCAGGGCCCCGCTCAAAGGTTTATTTTTGGATTAAGACCCTGTGTAAACCTTTCTTACTGCCTCTTCTTGCTTCACAGCCCCCGGATACTCAACACAACCGAGAGGGATGCTGGCGTTATTGGCATTTCACCACGTCAGACTAATGCACGTACCTGGAAATTCAGGGTTCATTATCAAGGGCGTTGCTCCGCCCGGTATATTTGGTAAAGTCCGAATACCTTAGGGAGTGTTCGGCGTCGCGAGTTTGGCCTTATATGCATCAGCTCTGAATCATGTCTTTGGTCAATAGTTGGGTTTGCCCGGCTCCCGTGTTTTGCTATCTTACGTTCCGCTCTATCGGCTAAGGTGGCACCGGGAGAACTACTGCGATTGTGCCCTGGTTCATCCGGATGAGCACCTCAGTAGAGAAAGCCGAAAACTGACTGTCATGATAAAGCGCGAGACTGGTCAACCACTCGATGACTCAGCGGAATCTTCGTGATTCCTCCGCATTAACGAAGGGCCGGTTTCCCGGTCATATATGTACGTGCCCCGTACTCGGATGAGCGCGGAAGTACCAGGGGCTATATAGTAGCCCCACCGTCAAACTCCTATGGCTAAGTGAAAGTGTTAAAGCAATATAGTCCGCTTGCCTTGTTCGCCACGCTATCACCTCCTTAACGGACCAAGACGTTGGATCAAGTGTGAACACGTGCTTTTCCGAACACCCCCGCATTATATGCGTAGGGGCTGAACCGACGACCGCAAACTTTCAGGTTATATACATACATAAACGGCCGCACAGGAGGCATCATAATACTTTCAGGCAAAAGTATGAACATAGCCTTTATAATCCAAATAGCATTGTTTTTACAATGGGGATACATGTCACTCGAACATGATACTCTTCGAGCACTGAGCCTCTATTAAACGAGCACCGTCTAGGACTTCTTCAAAATAGTGGTCGGCCGAAACCTGGCCTACGGCCGGATTCTGGGTTGCAATAGCGGTGGCCTCCATCTCTGCCCAGTATGTCTTGACACGGGCAAGAGCCATCCGCGCACCCTCTATGCACGCCGACCTCCTTACAGCGTCGATATGCGGCATAGCACCAAGAAATCGTTGCACTAAACCAAAATAACTATTCGGCCTTGGTCCTTCCGGCCAAAGATGATCCAGAACAGACCTCATGGCAAGCCTGGACAACCTATGGAGCTCAGCCCACTCGGCCATTTGCTCATTTAACAGCAGCGGACGCGTTGAAGCACTGAACTGCGACCAGAACAACTTTTCCACTTCGTGATCTTTTTGATATTTGAAAAACTCAGTCGCATCAGCAGCACTCATTGCCAAATCCAAGTACGCGTCTGCAGCACTCCATAATTGATCCAGAGGGGCATACTTCGGATCTCTGAACTTCGTCCGCAACAAAAAGGGCTTCCCTGCCGTGATATCTCCAACTTGACGAAGCTCCTCCTTCGCCGCTCTGATTTTAGAGCGGGTTTGCTTGGCTGCTACCATGGCCTTCTTCAAGTCCGCCGCTTTCGCTTGGCTTTCCTTTTCAAGAAGCTCATACCGGTCGGCGGCATCCTTTAGCTCAACAGCCATCTTGGCTATTTTATCTTTGCTTTGGCGATGAGCAGCCTGTTCGGCTCTTAACTCTTCGACCGCCTTTAGGGCGGCCGCATCACTTCTCCTGGCTTGTTCCTTGGCTCGGGCAAGCTCCGCCCGAAGGGTCTCCACGGCGGCAGCTCCATCTGCAGTCACAGAATATTATAGATACTGGCATCATGCTCCTCTTAATATCTGTTAACTACCGGAGAATACATACCATGTGCCTCGTCAAGCCGCTTGTTTACAAGCACGATGTCGGCATCTGCCACATCAAGTTGCCGCTTCAGTTCGGCAAACTCACCAGTCGGCCAGCCACCGGACCATCAGCCGCCTGCACATGAAAGCAGCGTGATTATCACCTGGGACTATGATTCTCTGTTTGCCGCCTTTGGACAGCAACCAGAGTCTCAGGGGCTACTATCTGTATAGGGCACACCTAGCGTGTGCGGTACCGTCAAAAATATATATTACTTTGCGTACCTCAAAGCCTCTTAGCAGGCTCATAAAAGCTTCATGCAACCCACTTTTGGCGGATGAAATCCTCTCAACCACCGTACCCATTAAAGTACAGTGCGCCTCTGAGACAGTCGCTTGCTCCAGAAAACTCATCAGTGCGTCCAGTCGTGCACCGAACAGTCCCGGACTCTTTCTGTTGCTCTCCTTAGGAGCCAAATACTCCGGACTTCGGGTGGCCGAAGGGTTACCTTCTGGACTTGGCGGATCAGGAGAAATCCTCCGTGACGACACCTCAGGGTCATCCGCCTCATGAGGCGCAGAGATAGGGGGAGGCGTTTTGCTCTCCATCATCTCCGGAAGAAGATCCCCCGAAGACGAACTCTGTTGAGAAGGGCTACGATCCGAACTACAAGACATATGTCTCGGTTATTGTCCTCAAAAATGAAGCAGGATATATTTACAAAAGTACTTTTGTTTACATACAGCTCGACGGAGGGTTGGTCCCCTTGCGGGCACTGTGCGGTAAGGATGCCCTCCGGGGCAGGGTCCCTGGCGAAGGTTTCTCCCCTCGTTTGGAAACCATCGTTTCCAAGTATTCAGAGGCGGTCCTCTTCCTTCCTTGGGGAGAGGGAATTTCAGATTCTTCTCCCCGGTTATCCTCCTTCGCGGAGACACTAATTCCCACGGTTTGGATGAGTAATGAGTGGGGCCTGCTTTCGGCTTCTTTATTCATCTATTTATCTTCCCCTGATGGCGGTTGATAGGGCGCGAGCTCAAGCATTCTGGCTAGTACAGGATCCGGTGAGCCTTCGGGAAGGGGGGCTGAACACCTGATCATCTTCACCTTTTTTATCCAGTCCTGGTCAAAGAGCGACTTTTCAGAATGATGTTGTGATAAATAAAGAGACAGCATGTTCGGCCGCAGAATTACTTACTTGGGTGTCTGGACGATTGCAGTTTAGACCCGCATCCTCGGTGGTGTCCGGACACTTTATTCGTGATCCGAAGAACAATCCATACATCTCTTCGAGCGTCACGCCGAAGAATTGCTGAATAGTTCGCGGTTCTTCCTGGTTGAACTCCCACATACGGAGAGGTCGACGCTGGCATGGCAGGACCCAACGAACTAGCATGACTTGCATTACCTTGACAAGGCTGACATCTCTCTTGAGGAGATCTCGGATGCGACTCTGCAATGTCGGCACGTCATTAAACGGCCCCCAGTCCAGCCCCTTGTTGACCCATGATGCCAGTTGTGGCGGGGGGCCCGAACGGAAGGCGGGGGCAGCTACCCACTTAGTACTTCGGGGAGCCGTGATGTAAAACCACTCCCGCTGCCATAAGTTGGACATCTCCGGGAAGGTTCCCTTTGGCCATGGAGCATCGGCGCCTTTGCTTATTATGGCACCTCTGCATTCTGCGTGTCACCCATCGATCATCTTCGGCTTCACATTGAAGGTCTTGTGCGATAAGCCGAAGTGTGGGGTGATGCAGAGGAAGGCCTCACACACGACGATGAACGACGAGATGTGAAGGATGGAATCCGGAGCCAGATCATGGAAATCGAGCCCGTAATAGAACATAAGCCCTCTAACAAAGGGATCAAGACTAAAGCCTAGCCCTCGGAGGAAGTGGGAGACAAATACGACACTCTCGTTGGGTTCGGGAGTGGGGATGACCTGCCCTCGAGCAGGCAGCCTGTGCGAGATTTCGGCGGTCAGATACCTGGCTTCTCTTAGCTTCTTGATGTCCTCCTCTGTGATAGAGGAGGCCATCCACCGGCCTTGAAGGTTGGATCCGGACATGATTGAAGGTCCGAAACGCTTAGCCTGAGCCTTGGGTGTTGGAATTCAAGGTGGGGGGAGAGAAGGATCGAGCGCGAGAAGAAAAGGACAGGCCTTGGCCTCTTTATAAAGAGGGTGAATATCAAGCGTCCTCCGCGTGGCCATTTGGAACTTGCCTAAAATCGAGGAGTCATACCAGCGGGCACGATTGGGTTACCCACACCCGTATTGATGAGAATCCCGTGATAAGGGGAAGACGATCTCTGCTTCGACAAGACGTGCCAATAAAACCGCCTCGCAACACGTGCAGTGGCAGGCTGGTTGAGAAAAACGGTTCGAATAATGACCGGGCCGCGGCGTGATGTCATGCTATGAAATTTGTCAGCAGATTAGATTTTTGGAAATATTATACTCTCTACGGTGGTATGTGGAATTTGTTTTGCAGAGCCGGACACAATCCTTGTGTTCAAAATCTTCTATGGAGTATTCGAAGGAACAACCCGCCTTGCAATGCCGAAGACAATCTACGCGCCGGACTCATCATCATTGAAGCCTGGTTCAGGGGCTACTGAGGGAGTCCTGGATTAGGGGGTCCTCGGAATGCCGGACTCTATACTTTGGCCGGACTGTTGGACTATGAAGATACAAGATTGAAGACTTCGTCCCGTGTCTGGATGGGACTCTCCTTAGCGTGGAAGGCAAGCTTGGCAATTCGGATATGTAGATCTCCTCCCTTGTAACCGACTCTGTGTAACCCTAGCCCCCTCCGGTGTCTATATAAACCAGAGGGTTTAGTCCGTAGGACAACAACAATCATAATCATAGGCTAGCTTCTAGGGTTTAGCCTCTACGATCTCGTGGTAGATCAACTCTTGTAATACTCATATCATCAAGATCAATCAAGCAGGAAGTAGGGTATTACCTCCATCGAGAGGGCCCGAACCTGGGTAAACATTGTGTCCCCCGCCTCCTGTTACCATCCGCCTTAGATGCACAGTTCGGGACCCCCTACCCAAGATCCGCCGGTTTTGACACCGACAGTGATGCCGTCTTGGGCTCCACGGTGACCTCCGTCCTGCCGTCCTTCTGGTCTTGGTCTCGTTGCACGGATACGGCAACCTTTGCCCGATGCCTCGGTACTCCTCGCCTGCGCTTTCCTCCTTAGCACCAAAGAGGAAACAAGGACGCTGCGCGTGCTGGCGCCTGCCTGGTGTCGATCGTCATGGCTCACGTCACGAAAGCCTCGTGAGGTTTGCCCCGCCTTGATATCTCCGCTCCTCGTGAGACTGCCTGGGGTGGCCGCTCCTGAGGAGGTCTTGCGTCATTCGCCTCGCGAGGCTTGGCCCCTCGCGATGGTCTTGGATGCTTTGCTGATGAAGATGGGCCGTACGGGCCTGCTAGCTTAGCCACGCCGTGGGCCGCAGGCAGGCAAGTCAGGGGACCCCCGTTCCCAGAACGCCGACAGTAGCCCCCGGGCCCAAGGTGCGCTCGGGCTTGGCTTCGCGGCGAAGCCAAGGGTCAAGTATGGAGCGCCGCGGGCCCCAAAAGCCCGCGGCCTCGGTTGACGCCTGGCGGTTGGTTGGACGTGGGCGTCTCCGCTTCCCTACAAAGCCTTTGAATCCGCCTGGCTATGTGGCCCCCGCAACTTACACAGTTTTACCTCTGTCGTCTGTGCCTCGCTTCCCCAATCTCCCTGCTTCCTCGAGACTCTGTTCCTCTTCTCCAATCTGACCTGCCCTCCGCCCGCTTCGTTGCCATGTCGCCGAAACAAGCAGATAAGGGAAAGAAGCCCTTGTCTCTAAGCGCTCCTCCGGCCGTCGAGCCGGCGCTAGGTCGATCCGGAGTGCTCAACGACGAGGCCATGGACAAGGTGCGTCCGATGCTTGCTTCCAGCTTCAACGAGTGTGGAGAGACGGTGGCTTGGCTTGCGTCTTGCACTCGCATGGCGCAGGCGGCCACTGAAATCCCAATCTTCATAGATGCCCTCTGGGCTGGCCTGATTACTCCCTTCTCCGCCTTCTTCAATGCGGTGCTCGAGCATTATCAGATCCACATGCTGCATCTTGACCCTCAATTAGTGACTCTTCTCGCCGTCTTCGCCTTCATGTGCGAAGCCATGGTGGGCGTCGCCCCTTCTGTGGCCCTCTTCCGCCATTTCTTCTCATTGCATCTGATCGACCCTAAGCAAAGCTCGGGGTGCGTGAGCTTCCAGGCCGTGGCCGCGACGGCGGGCGTGGGGATTGACTTCGAGCTTCCTTCATCCACAAGCGAGTTCCGTACACGATGGGTGTTTGTTGACGGCGGCGTGCTCAGCCCCCTGCTCCAAGCTCTGGCGGGGCCTGCTGTTCCAAACTCCGGCTGGGGCCATCAGAAGCTCACGAGCCCCCGACTCGCTCCCGTCTGGTTCAGGTTGGGGAAGCTAAAGGAGCAAGGCGTGACCACGCCTATGGTGGTGAAGGAATTCGTCAAACGCTGGGTTGCTCCGCTTCAGCGCCACTCCCACCCGATGTGGACCTTGCTCAAGAGTCAGGACCACATGAGGTTTCAGGAGTCTGGGCCCCCTCTCGGGACGCGGCAAACAGTGCTCAAGGTCCTGATGGGCGTCCCTTTGCCGGCCGAACTGCCTGGGAAGAATTGTCTCCTGTATTGCTGCAAGAACAAGAATGAATTTGTAGAGAGCATCCTCCCTTCGATGAGTGGGGGCTGCGACTGCTCGGCCTGGTAGGTCCCCGCGAGAATCCTGTCGTCGTGGCTCCCTTCCTCGCCGCCGGTGCCGAGCTCGCCTAGAGTGAGGGTGCGGGGGGGGGGGGGGGCGAGCTCCGACGGAGGCGGGTGGCCCAAGTGCCGAGGAGCACATGCCGCATGGTGATCCTGGGGCGTCGTCTTCGGGAGTTCGCAATTCCTCTCATGAGGCGTCGGTTGTTGAGGTGGCGCAGCATGCGGTTCCCAAGGCCAAGGCCCCGGGTGCCTCGCGAGGTTGTGGTGAGATGGCACCCGACTATTCGCCGCAGCCGGGCACCCCTGAAGCGGTTCCTCCGAGCTCTTCCTCAGCCTTGCCCCGCGCTGGCCGCCATGTCCAACGCTTTGGTTGGATTTGCGTGGACTTCGAGGAACTCCGCAAGAGGAAAGGATCCCCGAGCGGCAACAACATCTTTGGGCCACTGAAACGAAGGAAGTACATCGCCGTCGACGTGTAAGTACCGTATCGCTGTGGCTTCTTGTGTGCTGTTTCCATTTCCTGACGTCAGTTCTTCAGGGCTCCTTCCGTCGAGGCGGCTACGCCTTCTGAGAAGCGCCCTCCTCCTTCCTCTACTCCCCCATCGGCCTTGAGCACCCCGGGTCCACTTGCAGCCCCTGGAGGAGGGTTGTTTGAAGGAGCGCTCTTGCCTTCACGGCGCACTGAACCCGCGGCTTGGTCGTTCATCCCCCACGGTCTGGTGTGGAGCTTGGCGGGCGTGCCAAAATCCCCTCCTTTGGTCATGGACAGCAGCTGGTTGCCTCCGATCTTTGGTTCCTCTACAAGCAGTGAGCCCCAATTGGCTTGGGCTCCTCGCGAGGACTGGTTGACGTTAGGTGCAGCGCCAGCCCCCAGCCCCCTGCTGAGAGGTGGCGCGCCTAATACCCCGCCCGCAGCCCCCATGGTGGTGGACGAGGCGGGTCGTGCGTTCGAGTTCGAGCGCGGGCGGAGCGTAGTCCGCCATGAGCTCTTCCAGGAGGAAATGGGCGCAATGAGCCGACTTGGTGAAGAGCTCGCGGGTGTTGACTCGCGCCTTGAGGCTGAGGGTCTTCGGCTGGTGGAGGAGCGGCGCAAGCTGGGGGTGGCTATCAACCTCGGCCGCTATCAGCGTGACCTTGAGAATGCGAAGTCCGAGGCGTCCCTCAAGGTTTCCCGTGAAGCGCGCTCGCAAGCTTTGGAAGAGGCTTGCGAGGCTGACCGCCGTCGCGAGGCTGCGGAGAAGTGCGCATGGGAGCTCCAGGCTTGGAGTGCGTCCCTTGAGCAGCAGGTGGAGGCGTGCAGAGCCGCTCTTGCATCGCTGAGGGGGACGCCCGTGGAGGAAGAGGAGGTCCGGAAGCACGAGGAGGCGCTGGCCCTGGAAGCCGTGGAGCGCAGCCTCGAGCTCGAACAACTAGAGACGAGGGAGCGTCAAGTTGTTCAAGCGGAAGATGTCGTTGGGGCTCGCGAGGCCAGGGTCCAGGAGGAGGTCGACCGCCGGGTGGCCGAGGTTCGCGCAGACCTGGAGGGTAGGTACGACTTGAAGCTGAAGCTCGCGGGTGCAGAGGATGCGGGCAGGGCCGCTGCTCTCAGGCCCAGGTTGGATGAGGCTGAGAGGCGTGCGGAGGCCACGGCCACCGTCCTAGTTACGGCACGGGCAGACTTGACCTCCGCCCACGCCAAGCTGCCTTTTCTTCGGAAGCGGGTAGACGACGCTGAGGCCGTCGCACGACAAAATAGGGTGGAAGTGCTCCAACGACGAACATGGAACGCGAGCATGCCCCCATGCTTCAGGATCTCCGGAACAGGGCCAATACCGCCCTGGGCCATATTTGCGACGAGGATGCACCGGCCCCTCACTCGAATGACTATCCCAGCCACCTGGCCTTCTTCACCGAGGTGGTGACGCGCCTGGAGGCCCGATCTGACAGAGCTCACCAGCTTGTGGAGGAGGGGGGTCATGGCCTGCTTGAGCACGCTTTCTCCCGTGTCTTCGGCCACCTTCTGAATGCCAACCCCAACTTTGATTTCGACACTGCCATCGCCCCCGTACCCACGGCCGTCTAGGGCGACCTGGCGTGTTGGTTTGAGGACAATGTGGATGCGTTGGTCAGGGCCTTCATTTCGGAGGATGACGCGGTGGTGGTCGTCGCAGATGAAGGCGACGTGGTTGACGACGGCGATGGGGGCGTCGCCGAAGGTGGCGACGGTGTCGACGAAGATGATGACGACGCGAGTGACGCGTCCGAGGGTGATGTAGCGAGTGACATTTCTGGCTGATCCCATGTTCTCCTGTCGTTTTACCCTGTACGCAAAACTCGGGCGTGGCCCTTGGAGAACTTGTAAGAGCATTTTGAGAGGGGGAGCCCCTCATGTAAGCAAGTTGCAGCCTTTACTTTCCTATGCGGTATTGAATATGTGCCCTCGTGAAGTCGTGAATCCAGGGGCGAGTTTTCCATCGTGGTTTACCTTAGTCAGCGCCAGCTTCGAGCTGGGTCGCGAGGCGACGAGTTTCTAAGAATCCTGCGGAGCTTGTTGCCCCATCAGAAGGGGCCCCACAAGAGGTGAGCACCGGTTGCAGCGCTGGCGCGCGCTTGGCACGCATGCACTTCGTGTAGTCCCGCTCGGAAGGAGCTCGTGAGGGGAAGGCGATGAACATGAGTCCCAGACAAAACGAGATCCAGAAAGCAAGAAATTGCTCGAACGAGAAAAGGCACCCCCCGCGCGCATCGATAAAAATTCGACTTCAACTTAAATCCAAATCCAGAAAGCAAGGCTACAGAAAAAGAGATTCTAAACGAAAGGCCCCGTCCGGCGCCTAGTCTAGTCTTCTGGTCTTCAAGTCTTCTCACCAGCGCGGAGCTAAGTGCTGCCACTAGGCGTGGGAGGGATCCCCAGGGCCTGAGGCCGGCACCCCTGAGACTCCGGGCGTGTACAGCCCCAACTCATTATTACGTGAGAGTGTCACGGGCGGCGAGCTTCACAGGCACCGGGCCTTCTTCACAGGTACCGGCCTTGCTTCATATCGCCAGACGAGGGCCCCGCCTTGCGCCACCCTCGACCACCTTTGAGCCGACCGGCAACCTGGATGATGCAAAGGGGGGAAAGGGGACGCCAGCGGTGCCCTCGGCGACCACAGGTCCTCTGCCGGGGGATGGGTCGTCGAAGCCTCCCCGGCAGAGGGCCTACCTCCGGGTGTCCCCTGGCTTCGCGCGCCGTGGGGAGGGGGCCTGGCTCCTGAGCCCTCTCCTGCAGCCCCCAACGCGATCCCCCTGCTGGCAGGATGGCCGCCGAGCTGGGGCCGCCGGCCGTTGTGGTGATCTGTTCCTCCTGCGACTCATGGTTAGCGTAAGCTTGCTCCTAAGGGATTAGGGGTACCCTGTAGTGGTCGTTGCACACGCGGTCGTGGTGGTTCCCTGGCGGCTCCTGGAAGGCTTCGACTCCTAGCGCCCCTTCTTCCCAATCTTCTCCAATGAACGAGCCGGGATCGTCCTCCGGTGTGTACTCCTGGTCCATCATGCGGGGCACGTAGGCCTCCGGGGCTGTTACCCCGAACACCTCGCCGTAGTGCCCCACACTCCATGTTGCCCGGCCGAGCGTGGCATCCTGAGGATAGTAGAGCGGCATCTCGCCGGGACCATGGGGGGCGACGCTTGTGGCCGTGCTTGTCGCGGGCGGTATGGGGGCGGCGGAGCCCCCGGCGCCGCCGGCCGTGCTGGTGTTAACGAAGCCCCCATGTGCGCCCGACGGCGCGTGGTTGCGGTGAGGCCCACCATGAGGCCCTGTAACGGCCTGAGAAGCGAGGCGATAGCAGAAAGGCGGCACTCCCAAGGCCGCCGCGTCCAGAAGCTCGGCAACGCGTTCCAGTAGCGCGTCCCGGCCGCTCACCATCAGCCGGCACCGCAGCAGCTCCCTTGCCATGGTGAGTGCTGCCCGCATGTTTGCCTGCTCTCGCCGCGAGTGCGGCGCCGTTGCCGCGGCGTGGCTTGCTGCCCTTGCAGTGGCTCGTACCTGTCGTGGAGTGAGGGTGGACGACCCCTGGCCGCGCCGCCCGCGCCCCGCGGTGTTGGACGGCGCCCGCGCTGCCTGGGGCGCGGGGTCGAGGTCTTCATGAGCGGGCGTCGTCGCCCGAGCCGGCCAGGCTGCCCAGCGGTCGGAGTCAGCTCTTGGGTCGCTGGACATCTTGACCGTGGAGCGTCGGCAAGTCGATTGTCAAGGAAGAAGCTCCGGCGCACCCCTACCTAGCGTGCCAAATGTCGGATATGGGGTTCTGGCAAAACCCTTAAGGTTCGAACTCTGGGGTGCGCGCGAAGTCTTTCCCTCCTACTGATCCACGCCCTAGATCTCTAAGATCTTGCGGACGAACTCGACGAACTCACAACATAGAAAGACATGAAATTTATACTGGTTCAGGCCACCGTTGTGGTGTAATACCCTACTCCAGTGTGGTGGTGGTGGTGGATTGCCTCTTGGGCTGGTGATGAACAGTACAAGGGGAAGAACAGCCTCCTGAGGTTGAGGTGTTCTTGTGCTAGGGTAGGCTCTCGATCGGATCAGATCGAGTTAAGATGCCCCTACGATGGTGGCTAGCTCTACTTATATAGGCCCTGGCCCTCTTCCCAAATATCGAGCGGGAAGGGAGCCAACAACGGCGGGCAAATTTGAAAGGGAACAGCTAGTACAAGCTATCCTGACAAAAGCGGTCTCCGCCTGCAAAAGGCTCTGGTTGTGACGCCATCTTTGGCTCCACAGTGACCTCTGTCCTGCCGTCCTTCTGGTCTTGGTCTCGTTGCACGGATATGGCAACCTTTGCCCGATGCCTCGGTACTCCTCGCCTGCGCTTGCCTCCTTAGCACCAAAGAGGAAACAAGGACGCTGCGCGCGCTGGTGCCCGCCTGGTGTCGATCGTCATGGCTCACGTCACGAAAGCCTCGTGAGGTTTGCCCCGCCTTGATATCTCTGCTCCTCGTGAGCCTGTCTGGGGTGGCCGCTCCTGAGGAGGTCTTGCGTCGTCCGCCTCGCGAGGCTTGGCCCCTCGCGAGGGTCTTGGATGCTTTGCTGATGAAGATGGGCCGTACGGGCCTGCTAGCTTAGCCACGCCATGGGCCACAGGCAGGCAAGTCTAGGGACCCCCGTTCCTAGAACGCCGACAACAGGTTTTGGGAGAATCCTGCAAAAGAACTAGGCCAGAGTGACCTACCATAGCACACTATATAGGCTCACCATTGCCTCTCCTTTTTTTGCGATGTTCCATGAAATTTCCACATTCATCTTGTACTTTTTCATTGTGTAACCCTATCTGCAAGTTGACACGGCTAATTTCAGACATCTCTACATGATAATACATTGCATATCCCTTGCGCGTATTTAAACCTCCAATTAACGATTGTGTGTGTAGCATAAAACTAACCATGACTCTGTGTGCTGGACTAGCAGGAACTCTATGGGAGCCTAATGTAGTGCACTAGAATTTGTACATGCCACCTACGATTTTGTGTAATCTACTACCTCTGTTCCTAAATATATGTCTTTGTAGATATTCCAGTATGGACCACATACAGATGTATATAGATGCATTTTCGAGTGTAGATTTACTCATTTTGCTCTGTATGTAGCCTATAGTGGAATCTCTAGAAAGACTTATATTTAGGAACAGAGGTAGTATCATGTATGACATCTACATATCTAATTTAGCAGCCAGTAGTAGAAATCATTGTCTGCACAAAGGGATCACTGGTCGAAAATCCTAGCAAAGCACGCTGGCAGGCACACAACAATACAAGAGAGAGAGAGACACACTTACAAGATCATAGCAATGCCTCAGTCCAGGATCTTGGTTGGCCAAGCTGTTAGATCTAGAAGAACATCGTCCTTGTAGTTTTTGCTAGCTGCATAACATGTAACAATGACCTGTTAGTATATTTGAAGTACATCGGGCTGGTGATGCTGGACGGGTTTAAAGGTGACAAGTACCTAGGCTGTGGCGGGTGCTTGGCATCTTGCCAGATGGTGGGAATCAGGTTAGAAACGTCAAGGGTGATGATGTTGCACTAGCTGTCGGGGTCCGGTAAGGAGATCTAGAACCATTGAGTAGGGTGTTTGTGGAGCGGCTCCGGTAGGGTGGACAATGGTGTGAGCAAACTGGACCTGAGGCCGTGGACGAGAGCGTCGGTGAAGCTCCTCTGGTGGTTGGGTTCAGGATGGTCTCGACGATGCAAATCTGCGGCCGTGGACGGGGTGTCAAAAGCTGCTCCGGTAGGTTGGACGAGGGTGCGGCGAAGCGGATATGAGGCCGTGGACTTGTGAGTTGGCAAAGCGGCCCCGGTAGGGTTGAGAATGGTATAGGCGAAGCTACTCCGGTAGGGTTGACGATGGTGTCAGCGAAGCGGCTCCGGTAGGGTTGAGGAAGGTGTCGGCGAAGAGGACCAGAGGCCGTCAACGGGGGCGTCGGTGTGGCGGCTCCCGGGGGTGTGGATGAAGCGTCTCCGATGGGGAGTACGAAGGAGCCACTGCAGATGCGTTGCGGTTGACGAGAGTACCGGCAAAGCAGATCCGGCGCCGTGGACAAGGCCGGCACTGAATGGGCTGTGGTACAATGGTGGATGAGCAATCTACTTGTTTCTAGGGGAGGTGGGAGGGGTAGATGCGGCCGCAGAAGCAAATCGGACGAGGTGGACGCTGCTGGAAGTGAATGGACTCTCATACGCCGGTGGATGAGCAGTCTAGCGTTTCGAGAGGGGAGGAGTAGAAAGGCCGATGAAGTACGGACAGTGTGATGTAAGATCCTTTGGTGCTGTGGAGTTAGTCGTTTTTGCAGGAGGGGGAGAGGAAATGGGGTGCCCTCCGCCGTGTGGTGGGGGGAACTGGAACTTACCAAAGCAGCCCCGACCTATTATGTAAATGAGGGCGGTATTGTAACTGTTGTTCTCCGTGCACCAAGGACATAAGGGGAATTTCGCATGCTAAATACTAGGTTGCGGAAATTTTAGAAGGAGGCGGGAGATTTTGCCGCCCACGGGATCGTTCGTATCTAGTTTCAACTAATTTTGGACAGTGCTAGCGGGAAGGTCATGCGAGATTGTGTACAACGGGCACGTGTCAGCAGTTAATAACTGGTGTGAAGTCCACCCCAGAAAAAAAGACAATAACTCGGGATGATGCACCGATAACTTGGATGTTCACACGGGCGCGGCCAATCATACAGGTGTAGAGGCGCGTTCACAAAAAGGGATCAAACGCTCAGCCTATGTATTTCTCGTGTAAATAGATAATTTAGTGCCATTGGTTATTTACTTTAAACATAATGCATTGACGTGTTATTGTAGAGGCGCACAAAAATAAATGGATATTGTAGTCCCACAAAAGAAATGGATATTGTAGTCCGCTACTTAAAAGTGTTACCTCATATGATTACATAGCCTCCATTTCATAAATTGCGTACCCGTTGAATTCATATATGAATATTACATATATTACTTCATAATAGAACCTTAAATCATCCAAGACTAATGAATTTGAATGCAAGACTAACAATGGTGCATGTACATGATAGCTACATTGGTTGTTTGAAGAAACATCACTGTAACTTTGGCATGCACAATTGAAAAGGATTATTTAGAGAAAAAAATGTGATATGTGAGTGTCCAATCTTTATAGCGTTGAAACGATATTGTATCTTTGGCCATGATACGGAGTAGATATTGATTTATGTTCAAGCGATGCACGTCCACGATCGCTAGATAGTGATACGTGAATGAATTGTGCAATCTCTCTCACACGCATACATATCTCATTTCTCCATGGGCATCAGAATCACACACACGCACTTCATGTATTTCTCTCCCTCCGCCAAAGTTAGAATTCATCTTTCTACTCCGTCCTACAAGTCTCTCACATAGAAACACACATGCTCTCTCTGTCAAACACGCCCACCCCTTTAATTCCGCCCACCCACCGCCACTAATGTCTCAAAGTATAATTATGTCTCTCACACATATGCCTAAGGTTAACTCGAGTTCCGGAACCATATGAATACATACAATGGGATTCCAGCAGAGCACCTTTTGTTTTGAGATTTCGCTCTCTCTCTCACAGACACACACACACGAGCGTAGACATTGTTTCTCTCTTCATTTTTTTCCCAGCACTTGCATGCACACCGTTTGTTTATATCCGTGATGCTTTAAGTATGCCTCGCACACATGCTATCTACCTATCCCTTAATATAGATACGTGTCACACAAACTCCTTCTCCCTATATCTAAGTGTCACTGCCCCCCCCCACACCCACACCCACACACTTCTCGACACCGAAGGAGTAGGGTGGCACCTCGATCTTGATACTAATCTATCTACTGGCTTCTCTCTCAAACACACACACACACTACCCGACACCGAAGGAGTAGGGTGGCACCTCGATATTGATAGTAATCTATCTACTGGCTTCTCTCTCAAACACACACACTCGCTAGTTGTGCCTCTGTGCCTACCGCGCACACACTCTAGATACGTCTTTCTCTCCCGCCCCCTGAGGGAGTCCTGGACTAAGGGGTCCTCGGGCGTCCGGACTGTTAGCCATGGGCCGGACTGACGGGCTGTGAACATACAAAGACCAAAGACTGCACCCATGTCCGGATGGGACTCTCCTTGGCGTGGAAGGCAAGCTTGGTGGCCAAATATGTAGATTCCTTTCCTTTGTAACCGACCTTGTGTAACCCTAGATCCTCCCGGTGCTTATATAAACCGGAGGACTTAGTCCGGAAAGAGAGAGACTCATTACCATAGTCATACAGGCTAGACTTCTAGGGTTTAGCCATTACGATCTCGAGGTAGATCAACTCTTGTAACACTCATATCCATCAAGATCAATGAAGCAGGAAGTAGGGTATTACCTCCATAGAGAGGGCCCGAACCTGGGTAAACATTGTGTCCCCTGTCTCCTGTTACCATCGACCTTAGACACACAGTTCGGGACCCCCTACCCGAGATCCGCTGGTTTTGACACCAACATTGGTGCTTTCATTGAGAGTTCCACTGTGCCATCCCTTAAAGGTTTGATGGCCCCATCAATCATCAGCAACGATGCTGTCCAAGGTGAGACCTTCCTCCCTGGACAGATCTTCGTGTTCAGAGGCTTCGCACTGCGGGCCAACTTGTTTGGCCATCTGGAGCAGATCGATAGCTATACCCCTGGCCATCAGGTCAAATTCGGGAGCTTGAACTACGTTGCGGACATCCGTGGAGATTTGATCTTCACCGGATTCAAGACCGCGGCAAACACTCCTGGTCACCCTGATGAACATGACCTAAATCTGTCATTGGATCGCATCCAGGGGATAGCTCCTGTAACCACTCAGGCCTTAGATCCGGAGCAGACTGCGCCATCCAAGGACGGGAGGTTCAACCCCGCCACGGATGCCACAGATTCCCCAGCGTTGGAGCCGCACATGGACTTAACCTCACACAATACTCGTGTCACCGGAACGCTGGACTCTTCTCTGGGTATAAGTCCCAAACAATGTGAGTCCGCGGATGCTGAACTTGATCACTTATCGATCTTCGAGTTCAGCACCACAGACATCTTCCAGCACTCGCCCTTGGGCGATGTGCTGAACTCATTAAAGAACCTGTCCTTGGCGGAATACTCACAGCCGAATTATATCCGGTTTGAACTGGAGGCTGATGACGGAGAATCTCGTTTCCCACCCACCGCCCACTTCATAGCCACTGTCGAAGACCTAACCGACATGCTTGACTACGACTCTGAAGACATCGACGGTATGGACGACGATGCCGGAGAAGAGGAGGCCCAGAACCCACCATTCACAGGGTGATGGACAGCCACTTCCTCATACGACGTATACATGGTGGATACACCAACAGATAATAGCGGTGATGACAAGGAAAACCCAGAGAAGAGTGACCCTCCTAAGAAACAACCAAAGCGCCAGCGTCAGCGGAACCACTCTAAATCCCGCCGCAGCAGGGACAACAACACCGGCACAGGAGACGATAAAACCTGGATGGTGCCGAAGACACAGAAGAACCCGATGAACTAACTGCTGAACAGGACAATTGGGAATCAGGGCATGTCAGCCCTGACGAACAGGCCATAGAAGAAGACTCGGAGGACGGCAGTTACCGTCCGCCTTCCGAGGAGGAGGTGAGCCTCGGCAATGAAGACTTCGTCATGCCTGAGGAGCCCCTGGAGCAGGAGCGCTTTAAGCTTCAGCTATTAGCCACTGCGAGGAGCCTGAAAAAGAAGCAACAACAGCTTCAAGCTGACCAAGACCCGCTCAATGACAAATGGACCGATGTCCTGGCAGCCGAGGAATACGTCCTTAAATGCCCAGCCAAAAGTTACCCGAAGCGCCAATTATTACCTCAGTTCGACGATGAGGCGCCAGACCCTGCACCAGCATCACGCAATGCGGCTGATCGGCCACCGCGCAGTCGGGATAAAACAGCAACCCGAGCCGAAAACCAGACTGTCCCATCCCGCCGTAAAGGCAGGGATAAGACAGCTCGGGGCTATACATATGACCTCCGTCAAGACCTGGACAGAAGAGCAGAACATACAAGATCGATCTACGGATCATGTGGACACGCCTTGACGCTCGAGGACGGCTATCTATTTGAGCGTGACAAACCTAATCACGCCCGGGCCAAAAACCGCAGACGGACTCCATCAGAGCTACGTCGTGATGTGGCCCGATATAGAGGCGCCGCACACCCTCTCTGCTTCACTGATGAAGTAATGGACCACGAATTCCCAGAAGGGTTTAAACCCGTAAACATCAAATCATACGATGGAACAACCGATCCCGCGGTATGGATCGAGGATTTTATTCTCCACATCCACATGGCCCGCGAGGATGATCTTCACGCCATCAAATACCTCCCACTAAAACTTAAAGGACCAGCCCGACACTGGCTAAACAATCTGCCCGAGAATTCTATTGACAGCTGGGAGGACCTGGAAGAAGCTTTCCTCGACAACTTCCAAAGTGCATATGTCCGGCCACCAGACGCCGATGACTTAAGCCACATAGTCCAATAGCCTGGAGAGTCAGCCAGGAAATTCTGGACTAGATTCCTAACTAAAAAGAACCAGATCGTTGACTATCCAGACGTCGAAGCCCTAGCGGCCTTTAAACACAGCATCTGTGACGAATGGCTCGCCCGCCACCTCGGCCAAGAAAAGCCAAAATCCATGGCAGCCCTCACGGCACTCATAACCCGCTTTTGCGCGGGTGAGGATAGTTGGCTGGCTCGTAGCAAAAACACAGCCAGCGAAGCAGGCCCCTCAGAGGTTAAGAACAGTAACGACAAGCTCCGACATAACAGACACAAATGCCGAAGCAATGGTGATAATACCGATGACACTACAGTCAACACCGGATTCAGTGGCTCCAAGTCCGGCCAGCGGAAGAATCCATACAAGAGAAACAATCAGGGACCATCCAGCCTGGACCGCATACTCGATCGCCCGTGCCAGATACATGGCACCCCAGACAAACCAGCCAATCATACCAACAGAGATTGCTGGGTTTTTAAGCAAGCCGTCAAGTTAAACACCGAGAATAAGGAAAAGGGATCGCAGAGCGAGGACGATGACGAGGAGCCCCTGCAGCCAACCACAGGGGGACAGAAGAAGTTTCCCCCTCATGTCAAAACGGTGAACATGATATATGCTACACACATCCCCAAGAGGGAGCGCAAGCGCGCACTAAGGAACGTCTACACGATAGAGCCAGTCGCCCCAAAATTTAATCCATGGTCGTCATTTCCGATCACCTTTGATCGTCGGGACCACCCGACTAGTATCCGTCATGGCGGTTCAGCCGCACTAGTCCTCGACCCAATCATCGATGGATTTCACCTGACGCGCGTCCTTATGGACGGAGGTAGCAACCTCAACCTGCTTTATCAGGATACAGTGCGAAAAATGGGCATCAATCCATCACGGATCAAGCCCACAAAGACTACCTTCAAAGGAGTCATACCATGTGTCGAGGCCCGCTGTATGGGCGCAATCACGCTTGAAGTTGTCTTCGGGTCTCTGGACAATTTTCGGAGTGAGGAGTTAATCTTCGACATCGTTCCTTTTCGCAGCAGCTATCACGCACTGCTCGGACGAACCGCGTTCGCTCGATTCAACGCGGTGCCACACTATGCTTACCTTAAGCTCAAGATGCCCGGTCCACGCAGCATCATAATGGTCAACGGAAACATGGAACGCTCCCTCCGTACAGAGGATCACACCGCCGCCCTAGCAGCAGAAGTACAGAGCGGCCTTCTCAAGAAGAACTGTAATCCGGCTGCCGAGCCCCTGGACACTGTTAAGAAGGTCCGGACTACGCTGCAACAGGACAGCTCGGCTCATCAAGAGCTCGATTAGCAATTTGGCCTCCATCCCAGCACCGATCAGGCAGTGGCATTCGTACCACGCGTACATAATTACGCACTCAAAATTCCATGGGCAGCGATGGAGGCACAGCTAGCTTGTGATCCACAGTTCGGCTCGACCGATCCCGGACACATATATACTTTCACTATTTCCTTTTTACTTTTCCAGGTTTCTTTTACATAGGCCTTCTCGGACGGCCTGATTATCGATCCTGTAAAAGGATAAATACACCAGGATGGCAAGAAGCACAGACGTACAGGGGAAGTTCTAGAGGTCA
Organism: Aegilops tauschii subsp. strangulata; assembly: GCF_002575655.3. Lineage (NCBI taxonomy): Eukaryota > Viridiplantae > Streptophyta > Magnoliopsida > Poales > Poaceae > Aegilops > Aegilops tauschii. The sequence goes on from NC_053036.3 coordinate 354,347,658, forward strand.
AATTAACAATCACTCTACCTGTCTTCCAAGACCCACATGCAGCTCTCCCTTGGTTTTGGGCATGTTAAATAGCCTATCGCTCATTGCACTACTTGTATCAAATGCGCCTCGACGTATTAATCAAATTACAATGGAAACAGTTCGTGGCCCGAACTTCAGGGCCATAGCTTATTATTCTCGCACCCTGTCTGTTTCCCTTTGTTTTTTATTTCTTTCCCTCCCGTGGGTAACCTTATCAGATAGCACTCGTACACTTTGGTGCATTTCATGTTTGCTAGGGGCTGCTCAGCACCCCACACTACGGCAACAAAAGTCCGAACACTTTTTATAAGTATAGTTCGGCACCCCGAATTTAGCATTATATGCATTGGCTCCAAATCATGTCTCTGGTCAATAGTTGGGTTGCTCGGCTCCTGTGCTTGCTACCTTATGTTCCGCTATATCGGCTAAGGTAGTAAAGGGAGAACTACTGCGATTATGCCTTGGTTTATCCAAAGGAGCACCTTAGTAGAGAAAACCGAAAACTGACTGTCATGATGCGGCGAGAGCCGGTCAGCTATTCGGAGGTTGCAAATCGTTGGAGATTTCTTCCACATTACGCGAAGGATTGGTACTTACCGATCAGACGCTTATAGCACTCTAGTTCGGATACTAGGGGCTGCGCCCATGTTTTTATTGTCAAACTCCTATGGCTAAGTGAGGGCGTTACAGTCGCATAGTCTGGTTGCCTGGTTCGTTGTGCTAAACAACTCCTTCAAGGGCCATCTAATTGGATCAAGATTGTTTAGATTCCATCCCAAACACCCCGGTACTACCTACGTGGGGGCAGAAGCCGACGACTGGTTAACCCTCAGATTTCATAACAACACGTACGCATAGGAAGTAAAAATTTAAAAACATAACAAGCATTATATTGTACAATCACTTTGTTTTATCATCAAAGTAGGGGGAGCTCGAATACATTCATTCAAAGATAGTGTCTTTCGCACAATGATCCGCAACAATGCGGGACCCCTCCAATACATCACCGAAGTATCGCTCGGGTGTGCGGTGCTCCTTGCCCTCCGGCGGCCCCTCGGTCGCTAATTTGACAGCGTCCAGCTTCGCCCACCAGACCTTGTAGTAGGAGAAGGCCAGACGTGCGCCCTCGATGCAGACGGACCACTTGACGACATCCAGCCACGGACAGGCATCCACCAGTCGCTTCACGAGGCCGAAGTAACTGCCGGGTATAGCTTCGGCTGGCCACAACCGGATTATTAAATCCTTCATGGCCAGTTCGGCCACCCTATGCAGCTCGGCCAGCTGTTTTAGCTGGTCGCCGAAGGGCACCGGATGTTCTGGCGCAAGATACTGTGACCAGAACAACTTCTTCATGGAGCTTCATTCTTCGGCTCGAAAGAACTCTGCGGCGCCGTCCACACTGCATGGAGGATCAGCAAAAGCCCCTGGAGAACTCCGAATCCGGGTTAGTAAAAGATATTTTCTCTTCACATTTTTGCTTTGCATATTGAATGCGTTACCGGCCGTGATCTTTTTGGCCTCCTGGATCTCCTGAAGGGCGCCTTGGGCTTCAATCCGGGCCGTCCCCACATTCTGACGAGCCTTGGCGAGTTCATTCTCTTGAACCGACGCATCGCGCTCCAAGGACTCACACTTCTTCACCGCGTCTTGGAGCTCCTGTTGGACCTCGTTAACCTGGGGCTTGAGCTTCTTCCGAGCGGCCTGCTCCTTGACAGCCTTCCCTTCGGCTTCGGCCAGGGCCTTTTTCAGGGCCTCGACCTCGGTCGTCGCCTCTATAAACATCATGGCATTTCGGTCAATGCATATCATTTTACCTTTTTTCAAATACATAACAGATTATTACATACCTTGCTTTTCCTGGAGCTGCCTCTTCACCTGGCCAAGCTCCTCCTCGGCCTCCGCCAGTCTCCGCTTTAGTCCGGAGACTTCGGCAGCATGCGAGGCTGCAGCTAACAGCGACGCCTGTGCATACATTTCAAAGAATTTAGTTAGTTTCCTGCAACAGGATATTGATCCTCCGTCCAGCTTTTTCTTTCCGAACACCGGATACTGTCTCAGGGGCTACTGTCTATATTGGGATTTTCTCTTTTTTGCGTCGCCTACCTCAAAACCTGTCAGCAGGCTGCTGCAGGCTTCGGTTAGTCCGCTCTTGGCGGACTGAACCTTTTCAATTAGTGCCCATAAGGGCACAATGCTCATCCACAATGGAAGCGCCTCGCAGCGCTTCCAGCAGATTATCTGGTGCCCCTGGTCGGACAGGGGTCACCGGCGTAATAGGCATCCCCCCTTCTTTCGAAGGAGGTTGCGTGCCAGATTCTGGAGCCGCATCGGTCTCTGGACTCGAGTCCGGCTAAGGGCCGAACTTAATACGGCCCTCCCCACCAGTCCTCATGGGGATTGACTCCCCCTGGTATCCAGCGACGGCGGTTTCGCCTTCTGGCGCCTCCCGAGCCTCTCCCCGGCCTAGAACGGTCCTTCGGGACAGCACCTCTACGTCGTCCTTGGCCTTGGGGGAGTGAGCGGCCGGCGGTGACTCGCTGGCCATCGCCTTGGAATCTAGCGAACCTCCTGATGAGGATCGCGGGGAGCTATTGTGGGCTGGACTGGAATAGCATAATTAACTATGTCAATACACTAAAAAGGAGAGGCTGGACATATGGGTATGTGGGAGTCATAGCACTTACGATGCAGCTAGAGGCTTAGTGTAGGGGTGTCGCTCCAGACTGCTGTCGACGTCCCACGCGGAGTTATCCGCGAAGGAGCCCTTCCCTTTCTTGGACGTCCCCGCCTCCAGGTTCGTGGAGGCCGCCCTCTTCTTCCTTCCCTCATCAGGGGAAGGGTTCTCCTCCTCCTCCTCATCATCGTCATCCTCGGTGGCGGAGGAGCGGATCTTGTCTTCGGACATCGCGTCCGAAGCGCCCTTATGATGGGTGCCCCTCCGGACCCCCTTGGCCTTCCCCTTGGCCTCCTTCGCCGGCACAGTATAGGGCGCCGGTACCAGCATCTTTGCTAGACACGGAATGACTGGTTCTTCGGGCAGCGGAGCCAGGCATTGGATCTTCTTCGCCCTCTCCATCCATTCCTGAAGAGGCAATGACAGTAAAAAATCAGATATCCTCCTTGAAACAGACAAGTAGAGGACGCATTAAAAACTTACCTCGTTGGCGGGGTGGTTAACATCATGCCCACAGTCCGAATCCGTGGCTGGTGGTATCTCGTTGCCCTTGAAGAGCAACCTCCAGGCATCTTTGTGAGTAAGTCTCGAAGCGCCTCTTCAGGGTATGGTGCTTCTCCGGATTAAACTTCCATAGCGGGAGGCTTCGGCTTTGGCACGGAAGAATCCGGCGAACTAGCATCACCTGGATTACATCGACAAGTTTGACATTCTTATCCACCATGCTCTGGATGCGCGTCTGCAGCGCTATCAGCTCGTCTGGCGAACACCAGTTCGGGCTCTTCTCGACCCAGGAGGTGAGCCGCGTTGGAGGACCAGGGTTGAATTCGGCAGCTGCGGCCCAGTTGGTGCCGCGGGGTTCCGTAATGTAGAACCATTGTTTCTGCCATTCCTTGACAGTCTCCACAAAAGTGCCTTTCGGCCAGGAGACATTGGACAGCTTACTCACCATGGCTCCTCCGCACTCCACGTGCTGGCCATCCACCACCTTCGGCTTCATGTTGAAGACTTTGAGCCACAGCCCGAAGTGGGGTTGGATACGGAGGAAAGCCTCACACACGACGATGAACGCCGAGATGTTGAGGAAGGAGTTCGGGGATAGATCATGGAAATCTATCCCGTAATAGTACATCAGCCCGCGGGTGAAAGGGTGGAGTGGAAACCCTAGCCCGCGGAAGAAATGAGGGACGAATACCACCCTCTCGTTGGGCTTCGGCGTGGGGACGACTTGTCCCTGGGCCGGAAGGCGGTGGGTGATTTCCTTCGCCAAGTACCCGGCCGCCCGAAGCTCGGTAATGTCCTTCTCCTTGATGGAGGAGGCCCTCCACTTGCCTTGGCCTCCGGATCTGGACATGGTTGAGTGCTGGCTTGAGTGGGAAGAAGATGAGAACTTGGGCGCTGGAGCTCAAGAGTCGAAGGACGAAGGAAGAGAGAAGGCGTGGGAGGAAAAGGGGGGATTGTTATCCCCTTATAAAGGCAGTGAATATTGAACGCCTCCCCATTCGCCTCGAAACTCACCTATTCCCAAGGACTGTGTAAATGGTATGGTTGGGTTACCCACGCCCGTATTGATGAGAATCCCGCAATAAGGGGACACGATCTCTGCTTCGACAAGATGTGCCAATAACAACCGCGTCTCAAAACATGGAGTGGCAGACGAAAAACGGTTCGAAATTATGACCGGACTGATATGATGTCGTGTTACAAAAAGTTGTCAGCGGATTGAACTCGTGTCAAATTATATTCTCTCCATGGTTGTGTGTGGTGTGTGTGTTACAGTTCCGGACACGTCGATACGTCCGAAGACAATTTTGAAGTTCGGAAGGAGGAACCCGCCTTGCAATGCCGAAGACAGATCTACGCGCCGGATACTTTGTCATTGAAGCCAGGTTCAGGGGCTACTGAGGGAGTCCTGGATTAAGGGGTCCTTGGGTGTCCGGCCTATTAGCCATGGGCCGGACTAACGGGCTGTGAAGTGCTACCTCTTGAGCACTGCGTTGGTTTTCCCTTGAAGAGGAAAGGGTGATGCAGCAAAGTAGCGTAAGTATTTCCCTCAGTTTTTGAGAACCAAGGTATCAATCCAGTAGGAGGCTACGCGCGAGTCCCTCGTACCTACACAAAACAAATAACTCTTCACAACCAACGCGATAAGGAGTTGTCAATCCCTTCACAGTCACTTACGAGAGTGAAATCTGATAGATATGATAGGATAATATTTTTGGTATTTTTGTGATAGAGATGCAAAGTAAAATAAAAGCAAAGTAAAAAGCAAAGGAAATAACTAAGTGTTGGAAGATTAATATGATGAAGATAGACCCGGGGGCCATAGGTTTCACTAGTGGCTTCTCTCAAGAGCATAAGTATTTTACGGTGGGTGAACGAATTACTGTTGAGCAATTGACAAAATTGAGCATAGTTATGAGAATATCTAGGTATGATCATGTATATAGGCATCACGTCCGAGACAAGTAGAACGACTCCTACCTGCATCTACTACTATTACTCCACTCATTGACCGCTATCCAGCATGCATCTAGAGTATTTAGTTCATGAAAACAGAGTAACACCTTAAGCAAGATGACATGATGTAGAGGGATAAATTCATGCAATATGACAAAAAACCCATCTTGTTATCCTCGATGGCAACAATACAATACGTGCCTTGCTGCCCCTACTGTCACTGGGAAAGGACACCACAAGATTGAACCCAAAGCTAAGCACTTCTCCCATTGTAAGAAAGATCAATCTAGTAGGCCAAACCAAACTGATAATTCGAAGAGACTTGCAAAGATAACCAATCATAGATAAAAGAATTCAGAGAAGATTCAAATATTGTTCATAGATAATCTTGATCATAAACCCACAATTCATCGGTCTCAACAAACACACCGCAAAAAGAAGATTACATCGAATAGATCTCCACGAGAGAGGGGGAGAACATTGTATTGAGATCCAAAAAGAGAGAAGAAGCCATCAAGCTACTAACTATGGACCCGAAGGTCTGAGGTAAACTACTCACACTTCATCGGACAGGCTATGGTGATGATGTAGAAGCCCTCCATGATGGATGCCCCCTCCGGCGGAGCTCCGAAACAGGCCCCAAGATGGGATCTCATGGGTACAGAAGGTTGCGGCGGTGGAATTAGGTTTTTGGCTCCGTATCTGATCGTTTGGGGGTACGTAGGTATATATAGGAGGAAGGAGTACGTCGGTGGAGCAACAGGGGGCCCACGAGGGTGGAGGGCGCGCCCTGGGGGGTGGGCGCGCCCCCCTACCTCGTGGCCTCCTCCTTTGTTTCTTGACATAGGGTCCAAGTCTCCTAGATCGTAATCTTCCTAAAAATCACGTTCCCGAAGGTTTCATTCCGTTTGGACTCCGTTTGATATTCCTTTTCTGCGGAACTCTGAAATAGGCAAAAAACAGCAATTCTGGGCTGGGCCTCCGGTTAATAGGTTAGTCCCAAAAATAATATAGAAGTGAATAATAATGCTCAATAATGTCCAAAAGAGTAGATAATATAGCATGGAGCAATAAAAAATTATAGATACGTTGGAGACGTATCATGAAGATACGAAGACCGAAGACTGCACCCGTGTCCGGATGGGACTCTCCTTGGCGTGGAAGGCAAGCTTGGTGGCCAAATATGTAGATTCCTTTCCTTTGTAACCGTCCTTGTGTAACACTAGATCCTCCCGGTGCTTATATAAACTGGAGGACTTAGTCCGGAAAGAGAAAGACTCATTACCATAGTCATACAGGCTAGACTTCTAGGGTTTAGCCACTACGATCTCGAGGTAGATCAACTCTTGTAACACTCATATCCATCAAGATCAATCAAGCAGGAAGTAGGGTATTAGCTCCATAGAGAGGGCCTGAACCTGGGTAAACATCGTGTCCCCTATCTCCTGTTACCATCGAACTTAGACGCACAGTTCGGGATCCCCTACCCGAGATCCACTGGTTTTGACACCGACACCCCCTCCCCACCCCCACCCCAACAATGACAGCGGAAGGGTGAAAACTCGATCTTGATCTTAGTCTATCAATTGGTTTCTCTCTCAAACACACACACACACAGACACACACACACACACTAGTTGTGTCTCTGTGCCTCGCTCAGACACACTCGATACGTCTTTCTCTCCGTAGCCCCCTCGATATGTAGACTTCTCACGCGCGCACAGCTGTAGTGACGATGACGCTGAACCCAGTGTGCCTTGTTTTTACCGGCCTCATGTGATTGTTTTCACCATGTTTTCTGTTAATTAACAAGGCAACCTTTTCTTTGTTACTACTAGTGAATCTGAAATCATTCGGGGCAGACATAAAATATATCACTTCAACCCAATTATTGCAGTAACTATTTTAAAAGAAACTAGCTAGATGCCCGTGCGGGAACATCAAGATGCATTTGTATGAATAGTTTATCTTGTGAGAGAAAAGGATGAACAAAGGAAGGCCTTATTTGCAAATGTGGAGAGGGGTGTGGGTATGTTTTTGCAAAATTGCCATAGTTTCCTTCCTATCCGTTAGATATAAATCCGACGGCCTATATTGCAGGATGGCACGCACACCATCATCACCAACTCTGTTTTCTACTCCCTTTGTTCCTAAATATTTGTGCTTTTAGAGATTTCAACAAGTGACTACATACGGAGAAAAATGAGTGAATCTACACTCTAATATATGTCTACTTACACATTTGTATATGTGGTAGTCCATTTGAAATCTGAAAAAGACAATTATTTAGGAACGGAGGGAGTATAAGAGTAGACATAGAGATATATCTCCAGCATGGTCCACAACAAAAATGTGCGATGACCTGAGTTCAAATTGTGTCTTTATTTTTAGATTTTTATATTATATATTATTTAATATATACTTCTTTCAGTATTGTACTGCCAGTGGAATCCATAGAGTATTTAGAATACAAGATTAAAGATGGATTTGTTTCTTTTTAACTTTCTGTACGAAGCTGTAGCCACCCTGCAAGTCACGTGTACACTGTACATGCAATTAACTTTTTATAGAGGGAGAATCATACACGCAATTAACTCAAATGGACTGGATGTGACTCTATTATTTCCAGCATAAGAGCATCTCCAACGACAGCCGGCAAATTTCCTCCCGCTTCCTTCCGCGGAGGACGACATCAAACGCCAGCGGCATACATTTTCACAACTCTAACCAACCAGAGGAAATTCATGCAAACACGGACTGATTTCATATAAGCATGAAGTATTTCATATAAAAAGTCGGATCTTCATATAAACATGATGGATTTCATTTACATGAACTAAGCGGTGCTAATCTGGCTCTCGTGGTATAATTAATACTCCCTCCGTCCGGAAATACTTGTCCTAGAAATGGATGTATCTAGACTTATTTTAGTTATAGATACATCCAACTTATCCATTTTGAGAACAAATATTTCTGGACGGAGGGAGTACCTAATCTAAATGGCCGCCCGCGGATCCCTTTGTCTTCCTCATGTCCGGCAGATACTTGCGGTCGACGAAGGTCCTCGGAAGTGATGAAGCAGCAAAGAAATCACTTGAATACGCAGTCGTCGCCTCGGCGGTGGCCTTCATGGGAACCAAGTGGCGGCGGCCTTCCGTGTTCTACTTCTCCTCAATGATGGCAGCGGACACAGAGAAGCTGGCCACCGATTCATCGCTCTCCACGCACCCGACTTCTGTCTCTGCCTGCATGGCGCTGCCGCAGGCACGGGAGGCGCGGCAACCGCAGACACTGGTGGCGCGGTATGATGCGGCAGAGACGATGCTCGTGCCGCTGTGCTCGCTGCCGTGCCGGCGTGGAGCAACTCGCCACTCCTCATCGAGCTGAACTGGAGCGGCAAGTTGCTGAACCACGCGCCGACTTGGGGCGGCAACTGGCTCCGTCGGGCCAAGCGAGGTTGGTGAAGCACCGAGCTGCCTCGCCCGTATCCGGAGGGCTCGGTGGGCCACCCAGCCGGGTAGTATGCCGGAGAACTACTCCTCGGAAGCCATCGGAAGAGTGGAGAAATGGTGAAGGAGGAGATGGGGGCGGCGGAGGGGTACGATTCTTGCCCGCTGTCTGCCTTGCCTCGTTTAAATAGAGGGCGGACGGTAGGAGCTTGGACGGCGTCTGGCCTCGTTTAAACTGAGGGCGGACGGGAGGCGCTCGGCCGGCGTTGCGTTTAATTCCAGCCAGCTCATGAACGGACATGTGGCTGGAGTAGGTTTCTCGGTTTGCATGCGGGTTTAACAAAGGCGTTTGATGGAAGCGAGGAGGCGTGTTCAGCCGGGCCGGCGTGCAGCAGGCAGCGTAGTACTATTCGATTTGACAGCGGGCGGGCAGTTCCTGATACAACTTTAATGCAGACGAGGGAGAGGGTAGCGGTTCCCAAAATGTTGAACAACCAATGATGCATCCTCCTTTAGTTAGCATCGTGAATGCATGAGGGAAGTATTGGGAGGAGGACCGGGAAAAGAGGCAGCACGATGTGAATGCAACGCAGTTTGCACTCATATAAAGGCACCCCTCCATTCCAATGCATCTGCCACAGCGTACGCACCTAAGCACCTTCACTAAGCGCAAAAATGCTCACTCCAGACCCATGGCGGAGATGCGCGCGAGCGGCCAGCGGCTGTGCCAGATGGTCCACGACGTCGACCTGCGGCATGCCGCCAAGGATCGTCTCCAGACGGTGTTGGCGACCGGCTGGTGGATGGCCATCGTTGACGCCAGCTACAACTCTCAGTTGGACCAGATGATCGTTGCGACCATCAATAAGTTCACCATCATCAAGAAGCTCGCGGATGACATTGCCGTACTCCTCCAGCCCGCACACCCGGGCTCCTCATTGCGTGCCACCCTAATCGGCCTCCATGGCCGGAACCTCTTTCAAGCACTGGTGGCCCCGCGACTGCCCGCCGATGCAATGAAGAGTGTCCACCTGGAGGTCCCGCTCGCCGCGAGGCGCCTCACCCTGCAAGAATTCGCCGACCTACACATCCACGTGCACGAGCAAGTCATGTACATAGGTATCTATGAGGCCAGTGAGGACGCTACGACGTTGTCCTTCCTCAACTAGCTGGAAGCCTTGGATGCCTTTGCTGAGAAGCACCTTGAGCTCGCCACAAAAGCCACCGCTCCTTAGCCGTCGGTCGGTGGCCCGGCGCACTGAGTTGAGGAGGAGGAGGTCGTACGTTGATGGATGCATCTTTCTTCTTGCCTCCTGTAACCACCACTGTGGTCGCATCATCGTGGCCTTAATTCTAATTATGCTATTGCATTCTCGTTCCAGTCAATACAGACATGTGCGATCCCTTTGCTTAATTATATGCATCACTGTTACTAGTACTCCATCCATCAATTTATAAGTTGTGCTTACCTTTTCCATCAACTTCGTGCAACGCACGGGCATCTGGCTAGAAACACTAGAACATGTCGGACCGCATGTGACCAAACTGACGATGCGCCAGCCTAGTTACTACCCTGCTTATCTGGCAGAAAAAGCCCCACCCTAGCGTTTCCAATCATTATTTCTATCTATCGATCGTGCCAAGGAACAAAACCAAATGTTACAATTTATACATGTTTCTCTACTCCTACTCCTATAAAAGACTCAGTTGGTGATGGTGGTGTGTCTGCCATCCGTCGTTTCTGACCATTAGATCTGCATCTAATGGATGTGAGGTAAGTTGTGGCATTTTTGCAACAATAGCCCACTTCTCTGCTCCAATTTCCAGAAAACCCCTTATTATCTTGAAAGCAACCACATCCCTCCCTCACCTCATCAAAACAACCCGAGAAATATATTTTGGGTGAAAAGTAATATATTTTTAGTGGTATATACGTATATCAAAACAAGAGTGTTTTCTTTCAAGTTTGTGAACAAGTACTACTATTCTACTAGTACTTTGGATCCGTCGCAACGCATGGGCACATTGCTAGTAAAAGGAAAAGGCCTGCCACGTACGCGTCGCACACCCACACGCCCGGGAATCGGGAGTACTCCACGGCCCGTCCGGCATGCCACATAGCTAGGGAAGGCGTGTTGCCTAGCATTTTCACTTTCATGTGGGACCGCAGTTGAGTAAACCGACTATTGGCAAACCGCACCCCGCCCGCCGCGTTGGAAAACAGAAACAAGGAGGGGAAGATCTAGCTGTAGCACAGAAGCCAAGAAATTTGGTGTCAGATGGGGCTCGTTGATAGAGTAGGAGCACTCCGTACTACTACTCCTACTAGTACGAAGTTTGTACTACAACTAGTACTACCATTATACAACTACTCCTATGTACATGCACGCCACAACATCATAGGAACAAAAAACGAGAAGATCTTGTTTTGGGTGATTTATCTTTTTTCAGTCAACATAAAATGAATAGTATGATGTGGGGGGCACCCATGAAGCTTATGTGGCTTGGTTGCATGGCTAGGAAAGGCTGGAGAAAAATAAATAGATAATGTGTTTAGAGTGCACTCCACTAAATAGATATACTTTGGATCCATTGCAACGCACGGGCCGACACATTGGTAGTAGTAAGAAACAAGTTCCTGGTTTGGCACAAGTTCGTACCGCGGGAGCACCACAAGGCCTGCCGCGGGAGTTACATTTCCCTCTCGGGGCCCACGGGACCGAGCTTCAGTGGCTTAGTGCACGGGCCGATGAGTCAATGACATGTGGACCTTAAATGCGGTTGGCCCACATGTCATTCTCATGGTGGTGGTGTCGTTCGCGACTCACTAGTTCGAGATGAACCGGCCGGTGGTGGCGTGGCCGTGGTGAGGGTGCCACAGCTGGGCGTCGGGGCGTTACGAGGCGTAGATGGTCACACCGGCGGGTACTACCTGTAGTATAGAAGTACTCCAGCTGAGGATTAATGATCGGGACGAAATGTGTCACAGCCGCTGGATGAAAATTTGATGGTGCGGGAGTACGGATCGGAGCATAGGAGCGGAGCAGGCAAACCGCGTCCAATCGGGTGTGGCTGTGGTAGAAACTTGATGGTCGCCGCAGTTCAGCTGGCCCGCATGTCATGCACACAAAGGCAGAGGAGCGGTGGGGCCAAGAGGGATGAGGCGCACGTCGGGGGACGTGGTGCTGTGGGTTGGAGCGGCATCGTGGGAATCGCATGTGGCAATGGTAGAAACGTGATGGTCGCCGTGGTTCAACTTCCATGGACAAGTTGTCATGTCTGCTGACACATGCATTGCATACCGCTCACTGCAAGGAGCAATAGTAGAGAAAACTTGTTCCAAAGATACCATTTTTCTGATAAAATTCTCGAGATATCATTAGTTTCTACACATGGGATTACTCTTGCAAGGGTCAATCACAACAGGTGTTTTGTAAAAGATGCATCTTGATGTTCCCTGCAATGCACGGGCATCTTGCTAGTTATAGAAGAAGCCCATACGGGCATCTTGCCGCAGGGTGTGGCACCGACCCAAACTCAATTTTTTTCACATGCTTAGGTGCACCGGATGCCATGCCATGCTACAAAATGTAAAAAAAATAGCTCCAATTTTTTTAAAACCTGTTATCTTCAAACCAGCCACACCCGTCCCTTACCTCATCAAAACAGCCCGAGGAATATATTTTGAGTGAAGCATGATTTTTTTACTGATATATGTATATCAAAACTAGAGTGTTTATATTTCAAGCCCGTGGACAAGTATTATTCTACTACTTTGGATCCATTGCAACGCACGGGCCGGCACATTGGTAGTAGTAATCTCTATCTCTACTCTTATAAAAAACAGAGTTGTTGATGATGGTGTGCCTGCCATCCTGCAATATAGGTCGTCCGATTTATATCTGGCGGATAGGAAGGAAACTATGGCAATTTTGCAAAAAGATACCCACACCCCGCTCCACATTTGCAAATAATACCTTCCCTCGTTCATCCTTTTCTCCCAGAAGATAAACTACTCATACAAATGCATCTTGATGTTCCGTGCAACGCACGGGCATCTTGCTAGTCTACTACTCTTATAAAAAAACAGAGTTGGTGATGATGGTGTGCCTACCATCCTGCAATATAGGCCGTCCGATTTATATCTGACGGATAGGAAGAAAATTATGGCAATTTTGCAAAAAGATACCCACACCCCTCTCCACATTTGCAAATAAGGCCTTCCCTCATTCATCCTTTTCTCTCACAAGATAAACTACTCATACAAATGCATCTTGATGTTGCGTGCAACGCACGAGGATGTTTCCTTGGGGGTCTCTCCAGCGCGGCGTGGCCTTAGTTGCAAGTTGACGCCCCTTGAGATGCCGACGTTGAGGGGCACTCGATTTTGTCCGATGAGTAGGTAAGTTATGAGTTTGATCACGTAGTAAATGCATTCTAAAGACCACTTCCGTGTCCATTTCCTAATTCTTCCGCTGCCCACTGTTTCACAGGTTAGGCTTGGTGCCAGTGGAGATTGGCTTGCATATGTATGGGAGGGTACCAACATCAATTTGCACAACATTTACAACAGTGACACCATTCCCGTAGAACCTTTGTCCAACATTGGGATCAGCCATGCAATGGGCCACCGCCTGAATTGGTACGATGGATCCACGGTGAGATTGAAGAAGATAGCAATCCTTGAAGCCCCGATAAGGTCGCCCGCCAACCAAAATTACACTCTCATCGCGGTGTTCGACACCGGGATTGCTTTCACGAACCCTACACATGCCAATCAAAGGCGGACCATGATGTCTACGGCCGATTTGTTGTCGTACGAGTACGAAGACGCTGTGCTCCTTTCTTACCGCATCTTCGCGGTGACAAACCAGGGGAATTGTTTCGTATGGGACACATCCAACGGTATACTCCCTCTCTTGCAGTTTATTTGTTTTGAATTTTTTCTTTTTATAAGTTTCAAATCCAAATTTAGAGCTTTGCATCACATGTTGAGATTACAATGTCCATCAAATCGTTGCGTGCATGTACTAGTAAGAAACAAATCTTGTGTTTGGCACGAGTTTGTGCAGTGGTAGCACCACAAGGCCTGGCGCAGGAGTTACATTTCCCTCTCGGGGCCCTCGGGACTGAGCTTCAGCGCCTTACTACACTTGCCTTTGAGTCAATAACATGTGGACCCGATAGGTGGCTGGTCCACATGTAATGCTCCCGAAGGTAGAGGGGCAGTGGGGCCGAGAGGGGTGAGCCGCAGGTCAGGGGACGTGTGGTGTCATGGGTTCGAGCGGCATCGTGGGAATCGCGTGTGGCTATGGTAGAAACTTGATGCTTGTCGCATTTTAGGTGGCCCACATTGCATGCACACAAAGGCAGAGGGGCGGTGCAGCCGAGAGGGGTGAGGCGCACGTCGGGGGACATGGTGTCGTGGGTTGTAGCGGCATCGTGAGAATCGCGAGTGGCAGTGGATGAAACATGATGGTCGCCGTAGTTGAAATTCCATGGACAAGTTGTCATGTCTATGGACACATGCATTGCATACCGATCACTGGAAGGAGTAGTAGAGAAAGCTAGGCGGATAAATAGTTCCTTATAGTCAAGCAGACCTATGCTGCTACTTGTTCCAAAGACATGCACACCAACGAAATAGTTCATCTATATCAATATACACAGAGAGGAAATATATTTTTTACAAGAGAGGAAATAGTTCATCCATCCATAATGCCCTGCTGCTGGTGCAGCTTCTTCTTCTTCTTCTCATTTTCCGTGGGAGACGGCTTCGCAACATGCTCTTTGGACCTTGCAGCTATTTTGAAACTCACACGGGCATCGAGGGCAGCATATTTTATCCACTCGTACGTCAAGGGATAATTCTCCCATCCATATGACCTTAATGCCAGCATCTCGTCGCCCTTCTAAAGATTTGTACTGAGCAAAAAAATTGCTATATCGAATAGGGATGGTGTCTGTTTATCACAATCTTCTACATGAATTTTGATTCTGGTTTGTAGGTCAGCGATGCTTTTCAAATCAAGGTTGTATGGCGCCAGCTTCTCTTTGTCCCCTTCGATGGCTACCCCACAGAAGTATATATCCTCCTGAGACAAGAAATCGTGGAGCTCACCTGGTATGGAGGGTGCGTGTATGATGTGGTACACCAAAACATCATCTTCGAGGCACAACTGAAGGACGGCGGCGTGTTGGATCTTCCCAGTGGCACGCTCCATGTACTCTGCGTCAAGACCGATGACCTTCATCTCTACCTTTTGGAGGGAGTTGGATACATTGTTGATCCACTTTGGAACAACCCTTGGGTGGTCGGTGACGGTGGCAACTATGCTCAATGAGCCTTCGACGAGGACATGTTGGACGCTAAAAACCTGCATCTAGATCTCTTTCGCCATTTGGAACCGCTGGATCGGAAGGCTATGGTTTGGAGAATTAGGATTAGATGGCTAGTCTAACTAAAGAAGATGATTCTTTAAAGGGGCTTCGGAATTACTCCAGGAGTATGTGAGGAGGTTAAAACAATGTGAATGCAGTGGGGTTTAGATGCAAATGAAGATGAAGGAGAGGTGAAGAAGACGAGGAAAATCGGTTCCCGATGGAAAAGTAAATGGGAGAAGTGGCATGCAGGCAGTTGATTAGATGGCTAGGTAGACTAAAATAAAAGGCTATGCGGGTAGACTGAGGAGTGGTACATGTCCGTGTACGTGCCCATCCTTCTAGCGCTACATGTGCCACTAGCTAGTTGAGGTCACTCTTTCGAATCACCGTGGTGAGACATTTTATGATTCCTTTTTATTTCCGCACCCCTCCTGACAGGTGGGACCTATGCAAACAAAACAGATACAAAAAATGTGTCGTAGCTGGTTCGGATGGATATTGGCGCGTGCGTGGGAGACACAACATTCTCTGGTTAAGGAATATGCGATTATCCTCAAAAAAGAGAAAACCCTTCTTCGCGCTTCCGCATGCACGAGAATTTGGTTCTGCTCGCAATATGGATGATACCTGGAGGATGAAGTGAACCCAGAGGCATGCTAGCACAGGAGACCTATTTCCGCTATACCGTACTGCTCCATATGTTCCTACTAGTAGTAGTACAACTATGGTATAGTTGATGGTCAAAATACTATTCATCTGATCCTCACACTGAAGTGACAAGACCCTGGGCCCGAGGTGACACCAGTCCAGGCGGCGTGTTCGGGTTACCAAAGTCAGCCTCACCTTGTGCGCTGTGTTGTCACTGTCACCGCCGCTGTATAGCATGCCTCGCCTCGTCTCCCTCTCCCCTAGCACCACTCCATCTCCATCTTCGTCTCGCCGGAGATCCTGAGGTCACTCTTCATCATCTCACGGTGCCCCCGCGTACCCTCGCCTCGCTCACCTCCCCCAGTACCACTATTCCCTCGCTAGCCGCTCCAGCACCGAGAGCCTTCTCCCCCGTAAATCAAGCCCCCAAAACCCCACCTTCCAAACTCCACCATGGTCGAACGCGAACCGCGCAGCATCCATATGAGCCGTGATTGGAGCAATCTCCCCAGTGACATCCTTGACCTCTGTTATTCGTGTATGGATATGTTGAGCGCCCTGCGGCTGGCTGCATGCTCGAGGGACATGCACACGGCCATCGTCAAAGCGAGGCCTAAGTTTTTCAAGACACCCTGCTTGCTGCTATCTGGTCTTGCGAGATTTCCTCACTATGATACGGAGGCGTACATGATGCCCCTCAACTTCAATCCGACCTCCATTAGCCAAAACTTTTGCAGGTATGTAGTGGGTCGCCATACATCATTTCCCTCGACTTTGATCCGATCACCATTGCCCGAAACTTCTTGGCAGGTATGTACTGGGTCAGCATGAACTCCCACTGGATGGCTGCCATCAGACAAGACCGGAAAAGGTTGGTGCTCGTGAACTTCCACACCTCCCATGAGATTATCCTTCCTACGTTGGATTATATAGGGTTTTACCGTCGCGGTCCAAGTCATCTAGATTACGAAGTCAGTTGGACACACCTTGTTTTGCAGAAGATTGTAATCTACCAAGTGCCCACACGAGATGCGAATTACGCAGACTTCAAGCTAATTGCCTTGTTCGACGGCGGACTTGCCTATCTTTTCGCTGGTGCCTTCTTTAGCTGGAGACAGCTCACCTCGCAGTGGATCGGTAAAGCTGATACACACTTCTGTGATGCTATTGGACACAATGGCATCATCTACGCGATCGACAAAGCAGATGGCACCACATATTGCTGGGACGGCGCGTGTAAGTTGTTTTTGTCTGATGTTAATGATAACGCCATGACAGTGTTGAACTTTTTGTGATGATGGGCATATCCCTGTTTGA
This sequence comes from Aegilops tauschii subsp. strangulata, assembly GCF_002575655.3. NCBI lineage: Eukaryota > Viridiplantae > Streptophyta > Magnoliopsida > Poales > Poaceae > Aegilops > Aegilops tauschii. The sequence continues at coordinate 354,364,614 of NC_053036.3, forward strand.
GCAGAATTTGAGTAGAACTATGGCAATGTATTAGAGACGCCGTAAATTAGCTATATTTGGAATGGGTTAATTCATGCGATTGTGACCATGTCATTACAACCAATTTGTACCCCTAAATAATCAAACGGTTAGGAAGGTATGGATATTCTCCTTATTTTATAGTAATCTATATACTACTAAATATGAGTGTGTATCAATGGCCATGTTAGTTTCCTCATTTTCATGATGTAGAAACATGCATCACACTGCTGGTTTCATCTAACCATACATTAGGGAAGTAAAGGTGCATATGGAGAACTCTATATTTGGCAGTAGTGAAATCCTGTAATGCTTACCATGTGTACATACCTATATTCGCCCTTCAGCAATCAATGGCTAGAATAATATCCTCACAAAAAATTTTCCCACAGAACATGAGTATATAACAATGCATGGTCTGTTAGTTTCCTTGATGAATTTGTTTGTGAGGACAGAACAGGATTACATGACATGCATGACATAGTAGTTTCCTGTGAAGAATCGATTGCGAGATAACATGAGTATAACCATGCATGGCACTTCTATATTTTTGAACCCATTATACATTTCCCTGTATTTTCCTCCCAGTTCCAACAGGGACATATCAATGCTGTTTCTTGCATTATCCTACTCATACTCTGAACAATGCTGGTCTTACATTAACAATGCCTGTCCTTTTTGATATGATGCAGTGTCCCTACAGTTACTACCCTTTGTAATCACACCACCTTCTCCAAAAACAGGGAAGCACAACTGGTTCCTCGCTCGATCAGATGACGGCAAAAGACTGATGATCATTCGCACACATGAGCCAGAAAAGTTATATTGCAAAAACCTCACTGTGTACAAGCACCGTGAAATATGTGCGTATCTGGACAGTGGTTGTTACGTCTATGAGCAGGATACCAGCTTGTTGGGGCCTTCAAGATTTTTGAGTTGGAGGCGGGTAAACAGCCTTGGTTCACACTCTCTGTTTCTCAGGCTCAATTATCCGATTAACCAGGAGATCACCGTTGGCAAGGACCTTGATGGCAGAGAGGCTCTGTTTTCTATGGAAAGTTGTGTCTACACGGCGAGCCCTAGGACTTCGGGAGTAAACTCCCCTGATTGTCAACGATACAGCCTACAGCCAAAAGAAGGTGAGAATGACAAAGGCATCTAGATTAACTTTGATCCTTGGATGTCTCAAGTCCGACAGGCAGTGATGTGGTTCAAGCCTTCAGGTTGATAGGTAATTGGGCTGTTGCGTCAAAAGGTTGGGGTACTGGTGTCTCCGGATCACTGGTTGCTGAAGCGGGGCTGCAAATTATGATGGTGTTGGATTATCCCTCTTCGAATGAATTGTTGTCTTTGCTGCTTGTTCTGGATGGGTAGTTCTCTCTTTTGTTATGCATATTCCTTGTCATTTGGTCATCCTCATCTATGTCACTCTTACTATGTAATAGTTGCCTCTATTTAGAACGTCCTTCTCGTCTGGATCACGAGAGTTTGAGCGCTGCAGATGGGTGTGTTTTGGTGGTGTAGCAAGACTTCTTATGAACTATCATGTCTTGCTGGTTATGTCAGTAGTAGTCACTAGCCAGTGTTTGAATGTTGTATATATAGTTGTTTTGAACTATTTGTTGTTTTGAATTGCTGGTGGGATAAATGAGGGCATCACCATTCTCCAGTGTTCAGAGTATATCTCCTTTTTTCAAGTTATAATTTGAGCTCAGTGTCCTTTTGATGATGTACACTTGTTTGGGCCAGTGAGGTGTTGTTGAATATGGGTCGAGTAGTAACGCAATGCCAAATAGGTCAATTATGACTCTCAGGCCGGGCTCTCAAAAGATCCTCAAAAAAAAGGCCGGGCTCTCAAAAAAAAGAAAGAATAAGGACTCTTAGGCCAACATGCAGGCGCCAGTGGTGTTTTCGTGTGCTTGCGCACCGACAACATATTGGAGTGTGTTCGAAATTCATGCTACCTTTTCATCCCCAATCTCCCGCCCCTCCCCCACCTCTAGAATCTCGATTCCTACTCCAGTTCCCCCAAATCCCCCTCCTGTACTCCTTGTAATCAAGCGCACTATCATGTCGCCGGTCAACTCAGATCTCCGAGCCGGAGATCCTGAGGTCCGTCCTGCCTTCGGGCGCTGCGTGCTGTCGCTCAATGTAACATCCCAAATTTTCAATTTGGAATGTTATACATTAGATCATCATGCATATCATATTTTATTGCATTTTGATTTGCGATCCTAGAAATTTCACGCAACTCAAGGACCCACGGAGAGAGTTGGGGATTTCGTTATTTTCATATTTGGGTTTTCTCAAATTTTGAAAATAGGATCATTTGCTTTAATTATTTTTCTCTCCGAAAATATTTCATATCAAAATATATGAGAGGGGATAAAATGACTTCTCCACAAATAATGAAATATTGGAGGAAAATATTAAAAACAAATATTTGATTTTATTTGATTTTATTCGAATTAGGAAAATACGCGTTTTTCAAAATTGCATTTTAGGCCCAAATAAATGTTCATCTTGTCCGGCTTATTTTTAGAGGACGGGGAAAATTTATTTCCGGATTTTTGGAGTCCATTTAGTATTTCTTTTCTTACTTTTTCTGCACGTCCGAATTTTTTTTAAAGTCAATCGCCTTACGGGCCGTGTCCGACCCGGACACCTCAGCCCAGCCGGCCTTTAAAGCCGCGGCCCGAGCCCCGCCTCAGCCCAAGTCGTCGCCGCCCCGAAACCCTAGCCGCCGCCGCCGCCCCGCGTCGCCCTGCCGCCCGGCCCGCCACCCGCCGGAGCCCCGCCGCCGCCTCTCGCCCGACGCCGGCACCCGCCGGAGCCGCTCGCCGCCGCCGCCATCACGCGAACCGAGGTAGCCGCCGATTTTCTCGAAAAACCGTTCGGTTTTAGTTCGAAACTGAGATGTGTTTTTTTATATATTAGATCGGTTTATTTTTTCGGTTTAGTTAAATAGCGAACGCCCATTCGTTCGTTCGTTTTAACGAACGGTTTTCGTTTTTTTACAGACAGCGAACGTTCGATCGTTAGCCTATTCGTCAGTTTTTCTTTTTCTCCGAATTTTCGCGATTATTCCTGATCGCGATTTCCGATCTGTTTTTCGTTTTAGTATAACTTTTCGCTCGTTTATCGGAATCAGGCGATTCAAGCGCCTAGAGTTTCGTCTCGAAATTATCTTTCCGTTTAACCAACACAAACAAGTTTTTGCTACTTTAAAATTTGACGTAGATCCAGATTAGTAAATGAAGCTTGTTTCTTTCGCCGTTTGACCTTCGTTGCTTCGTTTGAATTGATTCTTTTTGCAAACCTGAGTTCTTAAGTTGAACTTTCTGGTTAGATCTCTTATTTTGAGTTTTATTTCGTGCACCCTTGCTTGATTGCTTATGTATGTATTGTTTGTTTGCGATAGAGTACCCGGAGTGCGAAGCGTGCTACTACGAGTCTCTAGGTTTCACGGATCATCAGCAAGGCAAGTAACACTTTGATCATACTTTTCATCACCCAGCTTTATTGCATTAGATCAATCCTCAAACAGTTGCATGATTAGGATCTGATTTATATGTGGGTTTTGGGAAGTAGATGAGGTAGTACCTATTGTCCTGTTTACTATCAAACCTTTGGGAGTTACTTCTACGTTTGCTTATATTGCTATGCTATGCTCGTAGACGTGGATTGGGTTTGAGTGAATTCTTCATGACAGATGTGAGATTATTAATTTATGGTTCAACTTAAGGTTGCTACTTTAATTTACATCTGGGTGGATTGAGGCACCTGGAGAAACCAGTGTTGCCTTTATTTTTGGATATCCTAGAGTACTCGTGTGATCATCCTATGGACCGCCACCCAGACTCAAAGGGATCATGAGATTATTCATGCTAGAAACTTCCGTGTGCAGCCACAAGCTATTATGGGCTCTAGCATAGTTGAGTAGGTTACATGACCTCTTGAAGAGGTGGGCTAGCAGATGTAGGGGAAAGTTGGTGTAACTGTCCACCCGGAGTAAAGAGTAGTGTTTATGAAAGACTGTGTCTCGGTCATCCGTTTCTCAAACACCATGTAGTGCGAGAAATCAAGCGGAGGCGATCGAGTCTTTGTGGGGAAAAGTGCACAAGCCTCTGCAGAGTGTACAAACTGATCATGATTAGCCGTGTCCCCGGTTATGGACATCTTGAGTATCTAGTTCTTGGATTATCATGTGAATCTCATCATCATGTTACTTAATTTAATTTGATTGGGTTAATCACGTTCTTAATTGGGATTGAGTTGGAGGTACCTTCTCAATGTTTAACAACCACCATGATAGTTAAATAAAATTTATTCCTTTGTGGTAGGAAATTGGCTTTTCGCAAAACTGTAACCATAGAGCTTTCCACCAGCCAAATATGCATGTAGTGATAGCATTATTCTGTTCATTACTCTCTATGTGTTACTTTGCCAGCATATTCCATGTGCTGACCCGTATTCGGGCTGCAACGTATCATGTTGCAGACTTTTTAGACGACGAGTAAGGAGCCTTAGGTCGTGGTCTTATACTCAGTGATGCCGTTGGAGTTGATGGACTCACTTTATCTTCCAAGCCTTCTGCTGTTATCGTATTTTAGATGGCCTTAAGCCATATTTATTGTATTGAGTTCTCTTGAACTATTCGATGTAATAAGTGTGTGATTGCTACTCTGTTATAAATCCTTCAAAGTACTGTGCGTGTCAGCATTACCGATCCAGGGATGACACTGATGCACAAAGACTAGACTGTTTGTGGTCTGGTCGCTACAGAGATGGTATCAGAGCACACACTGACTGTAGGACACGACCACTAAGCTAAAGCCCTAGATCACTACTCTCTTCTCATTTCTGACTCCTCTCCTTTCTTCCACTCTTTTAGGATGGCGGATGCAAGGAACAAGTTCGCGCAACCAGATGAGGATACACCTTTTGGACGACACTTGAAGGAAGTTACTAAGTACCTGAACATCGGAATACCAAACTTCACCAAAACCTACAACGCCACACTACCAGAAGAGGAGCGCTGGATGATTCAAGTTCAAGTTCCAGGAAGGACGTTCACGCCAATCACTGATCCCATAGAGTTTTCCTTTGATGCACCAACCTGGAGTCTAGGAAAGAGCATGGCAGCCCACATCACCATGGGACGCATTGGAGAAGTGTACCACAATGATCTCAAGGATACTATCTATCAGATTTGTGGGCGCCGAGACGAGCAATGGGAGATGATCAGTACCAGGAAGGATAGATCTATTGCAGCTTTCATCCAGGAGTTAAACCAGCACATTCGTTGCCAGGAGAACCAGATGTGCGCAGACATGATAGAACTGAAGAAGGCAAAGACTAGGATCATGGAACTGGAGGAAGAACTCAAGGCTACACGCGAGGATTATATGGAGGAAATCGTCGCACTAGTGGAGAAGAATGACGACCTGACAAAGAAGCTAGGAGTTTTCATGGGAGACCCAGCACCAGGAGGAGATGATGACGATTCTACTTGCCCAGAGAATTACATCATCATTGACGACACCGACTCGGACCCTAGTGAGGATGATTTGGAGGATGAAGCCGGAGCAGATATCATGGAGTCTTCGACTGAGCAATTTGTCTAGTAGACCACCAAATTAGTAGTAGTATTCCACCATGTATATATTATAGTCCAAGCACTTTGTAACGATAGTTAGATCGATTGTATGCCTTGTTTGAATTGATTGGAGTGATATGATTGTGTTTGTCTCATGTGCATATGGGTAGTGTTTTCCCTCTAGACCTCATTCTATTCTATTTTCTCATCTTCTCTAAACCATCAGATGCCTCCGAGACGCGACACCGGATTTGTTTTTCCACCGGAGATCACTCAATTGATTCAGCAGCAGAATGCCCTGATGCAAGTGCTAGTTCAAAACCAAGGCAACAACAACAACAACAACCCACCACCACCACCACCTGTTGATCACTTAGCCCGATTTCTTAGGTTGAATCCGCCGGTGTTTTCCAGTAGCACCGAGCCGATTGTGGCAGATGATTGGCTCCGCAAGGTTGGAAGGGAGCTGACCACTGCAGGATGCACAGATGCGGAGAGAGTGCGTTTTGCCGCACATCAGCTTGATGGACCCGCAGCATCATGGTGGGAGAATTACACAGCCACTCACCCCATTGACACTGTCACATGGGACCAGTTTCAGCAAGCTTTCCGTATTGCCCATGTTTCAGCAGGAGCTATGGCCATGAAGAAGCATGAGTTTCGCAACTTACGCCAAGGAGGACATACCGTTGGCCAGTACGTGGAGGATTTTAGTAAGTTAGCACGTTATGCCCCAGATGACGTTGCTACAGATGCAGCTAAGCAGGAGAAGTTTCTGGAAGGACTGAATAATGAGCTGAGCATGCAGTTGATGGTGGCAACTTTTAACAACTACCAGGAGTTGGTAGATAGAGCTCTCATGATTGAAGGGAAGCAGCAGCAGATTGAGAGTCGTAAGAGGAAGTATGGACAAGGAAAGTATAGTACAGGAGCTCACCAGAAGCCTCGTTTTACCCCGAACTCGGGAGGACACCTTCAGCATAACCATGGAGGTCACAATCACAATGGAGGAAGTTCGCACAATCATAGTGGCCCCAAGAATGGCAATGGGAACGGAGGAAGCAACGGACAGAACCGTACCAACCCATCAACCCCAGCCAAGAGGGATCTAAGCCACGTTACCTATTTCAAGTGCCAGAAGACTGGACATTATGCCACTGATTGTCCAGAAGCAAAGAATGGAAATGGCAATGGAAGCTCGGGGAAGAAGGCGAACCCTTTCAACAGGGGACAGGTGAACCACGTTAATGTGGAGGAGGTTGAAGCACAGCCTGATGCAGTAATAGGTAAGTTCTTGGTTAAGTCATTTACTGCAATCGTTCTTTTTTATACTGGTGCATCACATTCATACATATCAAGGGGATTTGTGGATAAGTTTAAGTTGCCCACCAAAGTTCTTAGAACACCTATGTTAGTAACCTCGCCAGGAGCAGAGTATATGGCAAGCCAAGGATGTTTTCAGTTGCCATTGGCCATAGGTAGGCATGTTTTCCCCTCAAACCTAATAGTTTTGGAGTCACAAGGTTTGGATGTGATTTTGGGAATGGATTGGCTATCGATGTATGGAGGAAACATCGATTGCGCCAGTAAGACGATTTTGCTTACTACCCCAGAAGGAAGAAGGATTAAGTATGTATCCCGACATGTGCCGAAGAGGACTCAAGTGAATTCCTTATCAGGAGTTGTACAGGAGGAAGTACCAGTGGTGAAGGAATTCCCTGACGTATTTCCAGAGGAGTTGCCAGGCATGCCACCGGATAGAGACATCGAGTTTTTTATTGAGCTTTTGCCAGGCACTGGGCCAATATCTAAGAGACCATACAGGATGCCCGCTAAGGATTTGGAAGAAATTAAGAAGCAGATTAAGGATTTACTGGATAAAGGATATATTCGCCCAAGTTCGTCACCTTGGGGATCACCCGTACTTCTAATGGAGAAGAAAGATGGATCGTTGAGGATGGTTGTTGATTATCGTGTATTGAATGAAGTAACAATCAAGAACAAGTACCCACTGCCGATGATCAATGATCTGTTTGACCGACTACAAGGAGCTAAAGTATTTTCTAAGATTGATTTGCGATCAGGATACCACCAGTTGAAGATTCAAGAGCAGGATATACCCAAGACAGCTTTTACCACAAGGTATGGGCTATATGAGTACACCGTTATGTCATTTGGCCTGACTAACGCACCTGCCTATTTCATGAACATGATGAACAAAGTGTTTATGGAGTTTTTGGATAAGTTCGTCGTAGTGTTCATTGATGATATTCTGGTCTATTCGAAGAATGAAGAAGAGCATAAGGAGCATTTGTGTTTGGTACTTGGAAAGCTCAGAGAACATCAGTTATATGCCAAGTTCAGCAAGTGCGAGTTTTGGTTAAAGGAAGTTGGATTCCTTGGACATGTTATATCCGGAGAAGGAATAGCAGTAGATCCCACCAAGGTTAACACTGTGACAAATTGGGAAGCACCCACGATAGTTGGAGAAATCCGGAGTTTTCTTGGACTCGCAGGATATTACCGGAGACTCATCGAGAATTCTCGAAGATTGCAAAGCCTATGACGGAGTTGTTGAAGAAGGACACCAAATTCATTTGGACTGAGGAATGTGAGCCTAGTTTCCAGGAATTGAAGAAACGTTTGGTTACAGCGCCAGTGTTGATTCTGCCAGATCAACGCAAGGATTATGAAGTATATTGCGACGCTTCTCGTCGAGGACTTGGAGCAGTGCTAATGCAGGAGGGAAGAGTTGTTTCATATGCCTCACGACAGCTTAAACCCCATGAGTTGAATTATGCTACACATCATTTGGAGTTAGCAGCCGTAGTGCATGCGTTGAAGACATGGAGACATTTTCTCATCGGAAACCATTGTGAGGTGTACACGGATCACAAGAGTTTGAAGTACATTTTCACGCAGAAGGAGTTGAATCTCAGACAAAGGAGATGGTTGGAGCTCATTAAGGATTATGATATGAGATTGCATTATCACCCAGGGAAGGCTAACGTAGTAGCCGATGCGTTGAGCCGCAAGAGCCATGTCAACACACTCATGACCGGAGATTTACCCAAGAAGTTAGCAGAGGATCTTCGTGAACTATGTTTGGAAATAGTTCCAAGAGGTTTTGTAGCAGCATTGGAGATTCAGTCTACTTTGATGGATAAGATCAGAGAAGCTCAGAAAACAGACAAGGAAATTGCTGAGATAAAGGAAAGGATGAGTAAAGGAAAAGCCAAGGGATTTCGTGAGGATGAACATGATACCTTATGGTTTGAGGACCGCATTTATGTGCCCAATGATTCGGAGATCAGGAAGTTGATTCTGCAAGAGGCCCATGATTCACCATATTCGATTCAGCCAGGAAATACCAAGATGTATTTGGATTTGAAGGATACTTTCTGGTGGATCGGAATGAAGAAGGATATTGCGAAGTATGTAGCAGTTTGTGATGTATGTCAGAGAGTAAAGGCAGAGCATCAGAAGCCAGCAGGATTGCTACAACCATTGCCGATACCCAAATGGAAGTGGGATAAGCTAGGCATGGATTTTATCACAGGATTGCCCAGGACTCGTTCAAGCTATGACTCGATATGGGTTGTAGTCGATTGTTTGATGAAGGTAGCTCATTTCATCCCAGTAAAGACCACTTATACAAGTGCTAAGTTGGCAAAGATATACATGACCAGGATCGTATGTCTGCATGGAGTTCCGAGGACCATTGTATCAGATAGGGGAACCCAGTTTACTTCAAGGTTTTGGAATCAGTTGCACGAGACTTTGGGTACCATGCTAGAGTTTAGTATAGCCTTTCATCCACAGACAGACGGACAGACCGAGAGAGGCAATCAGATTTTGGAGGACATGCTGAGAGCTTGTGCGCTAGATTATGGATCTAGTTGGGATGACAATTTGCCATATGTAGAGTTCTCTTACAACAACAGTTGTCAGTCCAGTTTGAAGATGGCCCCTTTCGAAGCTCTGTACGGAAGGAGGTGTAGGACACCGTTGTTGTGGGACGAAGTTGGAGACCGCCAGTTGTTTGGACCAGATTTGATTAAAGAGTCTGAACAGAAAGTGAAGTTGATTCGCGATAGGCTCAAGGTAGCCCAGTCCAGGCAGAAGAGTTATGCAGATTCTAAACGCAAGGAGACAGTTTACGAAGTCGGAGACAGAGTTTATCTTCGAGTATCACCACTTCGAGGAGTAAAGCGCTTTGGAGTTAAGGGAAAGTTAGCGCCACGTTTTGTAGGACCATGCAAAGTTTTGGAGCGTATGGGGAAGTTGCTTACAAGTTGGAATTGCCCGAAGGATTGTTGGGAGTTCACGATGTGTTCCATGTTTCTCAGCTGAAGAAGTGCCACGCAGAGATGGTTGAGATACCACTGAGAGATACAGTGCCATTGGAAGCGATTCAGCTGGATAGTGACTTGACCTATGAGGAGAAACCAGTTAAGATTCTTGAGTATGCCAGCCGAGTCACCCGCAGCAAGGTTATCAAGTTTTGCAAAGTTTAGTGGAGTCACCATACCGAGGATGAAGCCACCTGGGAGCGAGAGGAAGATCTACGGAAGGACCACTCTCACCTATTTTCTAGTCAACCCGAATCTCGAGGGCGAGATTCATCTTAAGAGGGGTAGGTTTGTAACATCCAAAATTTTCAATTTGGAATGTTATACATTAGATCATCATGCATATCATATTTTATTGCATTTTGATTTGCGATCCTAGAAATTTCACGCAACTCAAGGACCCACGGAGAGAGTTGGGGATTTCGTTATTTTCATATTTGGGTTTTCTCAAATTTTGAAAATAGGATCATTTGTTTTAATTATTTTTCTCTCTGAAAATATTTCATATCAAAATATATGAGAGGGGATAAAATGACTTCTTCACAAATAATGAAATATTGGAGGAAAAATATTAAAAACAAATATTTGATTTTATTTGGATTTTATTTGATTTTATTCGAATTAGGAAAAATACGCATTCTCCAAAATTGCATTTTAGGCCCAAATAAATGTTCATCTTGTCCGGCTTATTTTTAGAGGACGGGGAAAATTTATTTCAGGATTTTTGGAGTCCGTTTAGTATTTCTTTTCTTACTTTTTCTACATGTCTGAATTTTTTTTTAAGTCAACCGCCTTACGGACCGTGTCCGACCCGGACACCTCAGCCCGGCCGGCCTTTAAAGCCGCGGCCCGAGCCCCGCCTCAGCCCAAGTCGCCGCCGCCCCGTGCCGCCGCCGCCGCCCGACCCGCCACCCGCCGGAGCCCCGCCGCCGTCCGCCGCCGCCCGCCGGAGCCCCGCCGCCTCTCGCCCGACGCCGCCACCCGCCGGAGCCGCTCACCGCCGCCGCCGTCACGCGAACCGAGGTAGCCGCCTGTTTTTCTCGAAAAACCGTTCGGTTTTATTTCGAAACCAAGATGCTTTTTTTATATATTAGATCGGTTTATATTTTCCGGTTTAGTTAAATAGCGAACGCCCGTTCGTTCGTTCGTTTTAACGAACGGTTTTCATTTTTTTACAGATAGCAAACGTTCGATCGTTAGCCTGTTCGTCAGTTTTTCTTTTTCTCGGATTTTCCACAATTATTCCTGATCGCGATTTCCGATCTGTTTTTCGTTTTAGTATAACTTTTCGCTCGTTTATCGGAATCAGGCGATTCAAGCGCCTAGAGTTTCGTCTCGAAATTCTCTTTCTGTTTAACCAACACAAACAAGTTTTTGCTACTGTAAAGTTTGACTTAGATCCAGATTAGTAAACGAAGCTTGTTTCTTTCGCCGTTTGACCTTCGTTGCTTCGTTTGAATTGATTCTTTTTGCAAACCTGAGTTCTTAAGTTGAACTTTCTGGTTAGATCTCTTATTTTGAGTTTTCTTTCGTGCACCCTTGCTTGATTGCTTATGTATGTATTGTTTGTTTGCGATAGAGTACCCGGAGTGCGAAGCGTGCTACTATGAGTCTCTAGGTTTCACGGATCATCAGCAAGGCAAGTAACACTTTGATCATACTTTTCATCACCCAGTTTTATTACATTAGATCAATCCTCAAACAGTTGCATGATTAGGATCTGATTTATATGTGGGTTTTGGGAAGTAGATGAGGTAGTACCTATTGTCATGTTTACTATCAAACCTTTGGGAGTTATTTCTACGTTTGCTTATATTGCTATGCTATGCTCGTAGACGTGGATTGGGGAAAAGTGCACAAACCTCTACAGAGTGTACAAACTGATCATGATTAGCCGTGTCCCCGGTTATGGACATCTTGAGTATCTAGTTCTTGGATTATCATGTGAATCTCATCATCATGTTACTTAATTTAATTTGATTGGGTTAATCACGTTCTTAATTGGGATTGAGTTGGAGGTACCTTCTCAATGTTTAACAACCACCATGATAGTTAAATAAAATTTATTCCTTTGTGGTAGGGGAAAATTGGCTTTTCGCAAAACCGTAACCATAGAGCTTTCCACCAGCCAAATATGCATGTAGTGATAGCATTATTCTGTTCATTACTCTCTATGTGTTACTTTGCCAGCATATTCCATGTGCTGACCCGTATTCGGGCTGCAACGTATCATGTTGCAGACTTTTAGACGACGAGTAAGGAGCCTTAGGTCGTGGTCTTATACTCAGTGATGCCGTTGGAGTTGATGGACTCACTTTATCTTCCAAGCCTTCTGCTGTTATCGTATTTTAGATGGCCTTAAGCCATATTTATTGTATTGAGTTCTCTTGAACTATTCGATGTAATAAGTGTGTGATTGCTACTCTGTTATAAATCCTCCAAAGTACTGTGCGTGTCAGCATTACCGATCCAGGGATGACACTGATGCACAGAGACTAGACTGTTTGAGGTCTGGTCGCTACACTCAACAGTGGCATGGCGGCGCTTGACAACCAGTTTGCCGGCATAGTGCTGATGGTAACCATCAAAGGTGACCGGCCTCCCGTCTCGCCGGACGACCTTGTCAAAGCTCTTGGCATTGCGCACGGCATCCAAATAAGTGACTTGCTCGTCAAAGTCTGACCGCCACCGGCTGATTTCTTCGTCAGGTTCCGGACAACTTTCGACTGCAATCGTGTGTTTGAATCTTCCCGGCGTTTGTTCTGCGATGGCGCGCTGGTGAGCTTTGATCAGTGGCACCCAGGATGGGGCTCGGTGCCCTCTGAGCTTGAGTTTTTAACAAAGCTTACCTTCCACGGCATGCCTCGACGTGCTTGGAACAGCGAGTTCATGAATGAGCTTATCAACGACCTTGGAGGTGAGCTGGTAAGTATGTTTGTTCCTCCAGACAGATGGGCTGTGATGGTTATGGCATAGATGAAGAAGTCGTCCACCATAGCGAAGGTGATTGGTCTTGAGATACCGGCGCAGGAATCGGGGTTGTACTATTCGTCACCACCAAGGCCTCCGCGGACCATGTTAGGGATGTACCTGTATCGAGTGTTCGTGCATGTTGAAGAAGTGGTCAATCCATCAATCGAAGTCCTGCCGCCGCCGCTGGTGCAAGGGTCCGTCGACGACGTCCATTATAGGAGTCAACGTCAGACTTTCCCTGTGTTGCTCGGAACGATGGATGGCACAGGGCCTACTCCATCGCGCGGCGGAGGCCACTTCTTCTTTGGGAGAAGAGGCAGGGCTGGCTGCCTGGATGTGCTCTTATTTGAGGTAACAACTGAATCTTGTCAGATACTAGTTAAATCCGAGCTATGGGTGTGAAGCACTGATGTGCCAGTACATTTGATTGTGACCTGTTCTATTTTTGTACCTGAACTTTTTTTAGAAAGGGTATTACGTCAACTTAATGTGCTAGCAGAACTTATTGTGTTGTCTGTCTGTTTTCTTTGCACGGCATTCAAGATATTTCCCCGTCATTGATAAAGACGATGAACCATTATGTACAAGTTCGTTGGTTTCAACATAGCCCTACCCGTAGCGATCCACTGCTTCCACCTTGATTGTGCCGCCTGCATGAAATTTTTGCATGCAAGTTCGGTGTGCTATGATGTTCTATATGATTGTGTCAACTATATAATTTTTTACTGAGCATCAGCAATGCATACGGTTGAAAGATGTATTTACGAGCATCGATCGATGGGTCTCTCTCTCTCTCTCTTCTCACACACACACACACATGCACAAGTGGGTCCCGTTGAATTATTTCTTCGCTCGTGACAACTTTTCATTAGGTTCCACTGTACTCTAACGTTTTTCTTAAGTTATTAATTGAGCTCAGTGACTTCAATTTTTTTTACAGAAGCCTTGTTTGGGCCTTTCCGGCATCGCTGAATGTGGGCTGAGTAGCCATGTAAAGTTGTATTGTACTACACAGGCCTTTTTCTGGAACATCAGGAATGCAACTGGGCTGACAGTTGTACACAATGTCCGGGTCAACATGTTATTCTCCGCCCCGCTCGGCTGCAAATCTTTCCTAGGAGGGATGCATTAGGCTTAACAAGAAAATGGGCTTTAAGAAATTATAAATGGGATGTAATTATAAAAATTGGGCAGTAACTATAAAAAATGCACCAAACACGTAATTACTTTAAAAAAATATTATTTTTGGATTTTGAAAATTTTAACTTCATTACTTGTTGCGCGCGCAATATTTCGTTGGATTTTTTATGTAATAAAAATTTATTTTGAAATTATATTTAATCTGACTAGAAATTTCGAGATAAAATATTTCGGATCCCATCAAAATGTGGGAAATTTTATTGAATTCTGTTTTGGGCAGTTGGTTGAAATTATTAATAGTTGTCCTAGCTAGAAAATGGGATGTACTTTTAACAAACTGTAAATGGGTTGTAGTAAATTCCATTAGAATTCAAAAATGGGATGACGTTTTACAAATCGCAAATGGGCTATATGTTGTCTGCCACACACTTGTGGGCCTACTAAGTTGACGCGTACGCAAGGCTTTGTCAACTTATAGTCAACACACGGTTCTAGCAGCAGTGGTCGCTGGATGTCATCCAACGGATGTCGTGCTTCTTCTTCAATCTCGGATATTCTTTCTTCAGCTGCCCACAAAATGATTCCTCCCCCTGACATCTAGGGCGCACCGTTTCGGAGGCTGACCTGTGGGCCTACTAAGTTGGCGCGTACCAAGGGCTTTGTCAACTTAGTCAATATAAATGATTCTAGCTGCAGTGATCGTACGATGTCCATCCAACGGCCGTCGTGCTTCTTCAACCTCTGGTCTTCTTGCTCAGCCGCCCAAACAAGCGCCGGCCGTGCCGCCTGCTCCTGCCTCCCGTGCTCGACTGTGCTGCCACTGTTGGCCATGCCATCCCTCTATACTCGCCCACACCTCCTGTTATTCTTTGGCGACGGCAGCCTCACACCATAGTCGAAGTAGTCAACCCACATACTCCCCTCCGCGTGGGCATCCACTGCCGCGTCTTCCCTGGCTCTGCGTCGTTCCCTTCCTAGGCCTCGCCGTCATCCACCGCCTTGGTGCTCTTGGCGCGACGTGGTCAAATTGGTCAGCGAAGGACAGCCATCGGAAGAGTACTTTAGGCGGTGAGGCTGACAGCTGGACCCACCAGCTACATCTTCAAACACAAGGAAGTGCCTCCTTATTACTCACAAAATAAAAATGATTCCTCCCCCTGACAGCTGGGACCGACCAGCTATATCTTCGCACGCAAGCAAGTGCGTCCTTATCCTTCCTCACCGCTGGGACCCACCCGGTCAAAGCGTATGTAGCGTTGTTTGTCTGGTCGTGAATGTGTACGTACATGCTGGTCGATCGGTCTCTCTGCAAGTATGAACCGTGGTCGAGTAAGTAGCGGCACGTGTCGTTGTAGAGCACCCGACATAGCAGTTCACGCAGTCCCGTCTAAGTCATGTACACGTACGTACAACCACAAGGCAAAAAATACGGCCACGTACATACATACGGGCGGGGTCTCGAGCGCGTACTCGCGCATATATATGGACGGCCAGGGTTTGTGTACATGGAGAGGCAACGGACGGCAGCAACGGCGTCCTGTTCATCGAGCAGCTAACCGGCTTGGTCGGAACGGAGAAACAACGTCATGTTCATCGGGAGGCAACCGACTGGGTCGGAATGCGCCCTGTTCAACGGGAGCCAACCGGCTTGGACGGAACAGCTGAAACGGGGTCTGGTGAACCGCAGAACGGAGGAAACGACATTCTGTTCAACCGTCCACGGTCGAAACGGGATCCTATTCATCGGGAGGGGTCTAGCGTATCACAAAACGGAGGAAACGGACTTTTGTTTGAGTGCCTACGGTCGAAACAGGGTCCTGTTGATCGGGAGGGGTGTGGCGTACCGCAAAACGGAGGAAACGGGCTTGTGTTGGAGTGCCTACGGTCGAAACAGGGTCCTGTTCATCCACCTTCTACCACCTCACTCCAGCCTCCACGGGCTACTGTTCATCAACCGTCGACCTCCTCCAGCCTCCACGGGCTACTGTTCATCTAGCCTCCACCGGCTGCTGTTCATAGAGCCTCCACGGGGTCTTGTTGATCCATCCCCAACCGGCTGGGGTGCGGCGGCCTCCTCGGGGTCCTGTTAATCCAGCGGCAATGGCCTACTACCACGGGGTCCTGTTCATCCAACCCCCACCGGGAACTGTTCATCCACAGCCAACCAACGGACTCGACTTACCACGTCTCGACTCGTTCTACCTATCATGTGCACGGTAGCAACGGTCACTGTTCATCGAGAGGCAACCCAACACCAGCTCGATCGGCTTTAGTAAGCAGCAACAATGATCAATCGCTCGGGTTAAGTTAGCAGCAGTAGCGAAGGAATTGCTCGGGTTCAGTCAGCAGCGAATGAATCGCTCGGGTTCACTTAACAGCCAAGGGATAGATCACTCGGGTTCAGTAACGTGCGATCGCTCGGGTTAAGTTAGCCAACGTCTCGCACACACGCGAGTACATGAGAAAAATGCGCAAACCACAATGCATCGCTCGGCCCCGACCACCCACCGTAACCGGGAGCTCCGCGATATTTTCCTTGCCCTCGCTTCTACCACGATTTTTTCCGTCATGGACGACCCAAAGAATGTCATGCAGCTGCGTCTCCGACCCACCCAGGACGAAAAGCCCATTTTTCTTTCATGATTTTTGTCATAGAAGTTGGATCCCACCACATCTATGATGATACCGGGTTTTGTCACAATGATCGTCATAGAAGTGTCATAAGCATGACAGGAAAAAATATCGTTCGGCCCAAAATGTCACAGATGTGTCTTTTTTGTAGTATATGTAATCGAGTCCGTGAGTTATATATAATAAAGAGTAGTTTTGAGTTGAGGGCTTTACTTTCTTGCTATGATCTTGAGGGAATTAAGTAGAAGAAAGGGATAAAAAGAAATAAAAAGATCATATATTGATCTTATGGAGAGTAATGACTTCACATATAAAGAGTATGATGAATAAAAGTTGTTGAGAGTTGACAAACATAGTTTTGGTCATTGTTGCAATTAATAGGAAGTAATAAAGAAAGAGAGGCTTCACATATAAATATACTATCTTGGACATCTTTTGTAATTGTGAGCACTCATTAAAAAATGACATGCTAAAAGGTTGATGTTGGACAAAGAAGCCAACATAATGGGTTATGTTTTCTTATATTCAAATAGAAGTTATATTGTCATGGATCCTCCCACATATTGAGCTTGCCTTTCTCTCTTATGCTAGCCAAATCCTTTGCACCAAGTAGAGATACTACTTGTGCTTCCAAACATCCCTTAAACCAGTTTTGCCATGAGAGTCCACCATACCTACCCATGGATTGAGTAAGATCCTTCAAGTAAGTTGTCATCGGTGCAAGCAATAAAAATTGCTCCCTAAATATGTATGATCTATTAGTGTGAAGAAAATAATCTTTATGTGAACTTGTGATATGGAAGAAATAAAAGCGACAGACTGCATAATAAAGTTCTTTATCACAAGCGGCAATATAAAGTGACTTTCTTTTGCATTAAGATTTTGTGCATCCAACCATAAAAGCGCATGACAACCTCTGCTTCCCTCTGCGAAAGGCCTACCTTTTACATTTATCTTCTACCCTTACAAGAGTCATGGTGATCATCACCTTACCTTTTTATACTTTTTCTTTTGGCAAGCACTATGTGTTGGAGAGATCCGGATATATATATATATATATATATATCAACTCGATGTAGGTTATCATAAAGTATTATTGTTGACATTACCATTGAGGTAAAAGGTTGGGAGGCGAAACTATAAGCCCCTATCTTTCTCTGTGTCTAACTGAAGCTTTGAACCCATAAGTATCGCGTGAGTGTTAGCAATTGTGAAAGACTAAATGATAGTTGAGTATGTGGACTTGCTAAAAAGCTCTGATATTGGCTCTTTCCGATGTTATGATAAATTGTAATTGCTTCAATGACTAAGATCGTAGTTTGTTAGATTTCAATGAAGTTTCTGATTCATACTTTACCTTGTGAATGAATTGTTACTTTAGCATAAGAAACAATATGATATTATATGTTGTGGTTCTAAAAGATGATCATGATGCCCTCATGTCTGTATTTTATTTTATCGAGACCTCTATCTCCAAACATGTAGACATATTTTTCGATTTCGGCTTTTCCTTGAGGACAAGGAAGGTCTAAGCTTGGGGGAGTTGATACGTCCATTTTGCATCATGATTTTATATTGATATTTATTGCATTATGGGCTGTTATTACACATTATATCACAATACTTATGCCTTTTCTCTCTTATTTTATAAGGTTTACATGAAGAGGGAGAATGCCTACAGCTGGAATTCTGGACTGGAAAAGGAGCAAATATTAGAGACCTATTCTGCACAACTCCCAAAGTCCTGAAACTTCACGGAGAATTATTTTGGAATATACAAAAAATATTGGGCGAAGAAAGCACAAGAGGGGGGCCACCAGCCATCCACAAGGGTGGGGGCGCGTCCTACCCCCCATGGGCGCGCCCCCTTCCCTTGTGGGCCACCTGGCAGGCCCCTGATGCCCATCTTCTGCTATATGGTGTGTTTTGGCCTGGAAAAAACAGAAGGAAGCTTTCGGGACGAAGCGCGGCCGTCTCGAGGCGGTACTTGGGCAGAACCAATCTAGGGCTCCGGCGGAGCTGTTCTGCCAGGGAAACATCCCTCCCGGAGGGGGAAATCATCGTCATTGTCGTCACCAACGATCCTCTAATCGAGAGGGGGTCAATCTCCATCAACATCTTCACCAGCACCATCTCCTCTCAAACCCTAGTTCACCTCTTGTATCCGATCTTTGTCTCAAAACCTCAGATTGGTACTTGTGGGTTGCTAGTAGTGTTGATTACTCCTTGTAGTTGATGGTAGTTGGTTTATTCGGTGGTAGATCATATGTTCAGATCCGTAATGATAATTAATACTCTTCTGATTATGAACATGAATATGCTTTCTGAGTAGTTATGTTTGTTCCTGAGGACATGGGAGAAGTCTTGTTATAAGTAATCATGTGAATTTGGTATTCGTTCGATATTTTGATGAGATGTATGTTGTCTCTCCTCTAGTGGTGTTATGTGAACGTCGACTACATGACACTTCACCATGATTTGGGCCTAGGGGAAAGCATTGGGAAGTAATAAGTAGATGATGGGTTGCTAGAGTGACAGAAGCTTAAACCCTGGTTTATGTGTTGCTTCGTAAGGGGCTTATTTGGATCCATATGTTTCATGATATGGTTAGATTTATCTTAATTCTTCTTCCGTAGTTGCGAATGCTTGCGAGAGGGGTTAATCATAAGTGGGAGGCTTGTCCAAGGAAGGGAAGCACCCAAGCACCAGTCCACCCACATATCAAATTATCAAAGTAATGAACGCGAATCATATGAGCATGATGAAAACTAGCTTGACAGTAATTCCCATGTGTCCTCGGGAGCGCTTTGCTTTATATAAGAGTTCGTCCAGGCTTGTCCTTTGCTACAAAAAGGATTGGGCCACCTTGCTGCACCTAAGTTACTTTTGTTACTTGTTACTCGTTACGAATTATCTTATCACACAACTATCTGTTACCGATAATTTCAGTGCTTGCAGAGAATGCCTTGCTGAAAACCGCTTGTCATTTCCTTCTGCTCCTCGTTGGGTTCGACACTCTTACTTATCGAAAGGAGTACGATAGATCCCCTATACTTGTGGGTCATCATTGTGCTGGTTGTGTTTTCAGGGAACAAACTGTTGAGAAGGCAGAAGAACTGTTGAATAATATATTGAGAAAATCCAATGATTGGACACTTCCTGAACCACCTCCTAAAATGACTTCAAAGAAGAGAGGTATTTCGTTCATCGGTCCTGAAGATATGCAAGAGGCAAAGAAATCTATGAAAGAAAAGGGTATTAAAGCTGAAGATGTTAAGAATTTACCACCTATTGAAGAAATACATGGACTCGATGCCCTGACACAGATAGTAGAGGTAAATTCTCTTATTAGATTTGATGAAGGTGATATTCCTTATAATAAATCGTCTAGTCAATGCCTGGATGAATTTGATAATTACATTGTTAAGCAAGAACACTTCAATATGTATGTTAAGAATCAATTGAAATAGAATGTTATCATGATTGATCGCTTGAGTGACTTGATCTTTAGAATTGCTAATGATGTTAAAGGTCTAAGTAAACATGCATCCATGGTTCATACCCAGTTAGAACGAGTCGCTAAGTCACAGAATGATTTGCTTAATGAGATGAATAATAAAGTGAGTGATAATGTTGTTGGGGTAATGACTAGAGGAGGTAGAATGACTCAGGAGGCTCTGTATCCTGAAGGTCATCCATAAAGCATTGAGCAAGATTCTCAGAGAATTAATATTGACATGCCTAGTTCATATAAGAAGAAAAAAAAATGATAGAACTTTGCATGCTTCTAGTGAGCCTGAGATAGAAAAAACTTCTGAGAATAGTAATGATGTTTCTATTTCTGATGCTAAGACACAATCTGGTAATGAACATCCACCAAGTGATGATGTTAATAATAATGACATTCATGTTGATGTTAAAGAACCTGGTAATGATGTAGAAATAAAACCTATTGTTGATCTTGATAACCCACCTCCTAAAAATGAAAAATATGATAAAAGTGATTTCATTGCTAGAAAATATGGCAAGGAAAGAGAAACATGGGTTCAAAAAACCATGCCTTTTCCTACTAAACCACAAAAAAATAAGGACGAGGAGGATTTTGAGCGCTTTGTTGAAATGCTTAGACCTGTTTTTTTTTGCGCACTCGCTTCACTGATATTTTGAAAATGCCTCCACATGCTAAATACATGCAAGATATTGTCACTAATAAAAAAAGATAACTGAAGCTGAAATGTCCACCATGCTTGCAAATTATTCTTTTAAGGGTGGAGTAAGAAGCTAGGAGATCCAGGAATACTTACCATACCTTGCTCAATTAAAAGAAGTTATGTCAAAACTGCTTTATGTGACTTGGGAGCCGGTGTTAGTGTTATGTCTTTCTCTTTATATAGAAGACTTGATTTGAATAAACTCACACCTATTGAAATATCTTTGCAAATGCTGATAAATCAACTGCTATACCTATCGGTATTTGTGAGGATGTGCTTATTGTAGTTGCAAATGTTACTATCTTAACGGACTTTGTTATTCTTGATATGCCCGGGGACGACAACATATCGATTATCCTTGGTAGACCCTTTTTGAATAATGCAAGTGTTGTTATTGATTGCAACAAAAGAAAGGTCACTTTTCATGGTAGTGGTAATGAGCATACAATTATTTTCCAAAGAAACAAAGTTCGTTGAATGGTATCAATTGTATTGAAAAGGTTTCGATAATCCCTATTGGAGGTTTCAAATTCCCTCTTCCTACTGTCAAAAAGAAATATGAAACTCTTATTGTTGGGGAGATGCATATCCCTGTTGAGGTAACTTAGTGTTATACGAAAATTCTTTGGTTTCATGTTACCCAAAAATAGTTTGTTAATAAGACTTGATCAACCTTTTTGATCAAACCTTATTAATGGATTATTTTTTAGGGGCATGTGGTCGATGAATCTAGTAAGCACAACCTTCTGTAATAACCTTCTGTAATATTAGTTTGCTCTCTGTTATTTATATTCTAATAAAGCAAAATGACATGATTATCCTGTTTTCTGAATTATCCGTGTAATAAAAAAGGGACAAAAACAAAAGTGTTCAAAATGTCGTAAAATTTTAACATGGTTTTTTCTTAATATTTAAGATTTTTTGGCACTGAATACATCCACGGGGGGTGCCCCTGTTTCTCACAAGGCAACAAGGCACATCCACCCCCTGGCCACGCCAAGATGCCTTGTGGGGTCCACAGGACCCCACTCACTTATCCATTCAGCACACTTGATCTCTGACCTCGAAAAAAAACCTTTGTAGCTCTCTCCCTCGTGTTCTTGCTCCCAAACCTGAGATTTTCGATCTCTTTGCTCGGAGCTCCATTTCTGAAACTGTTTTGGGGGATTGCTCCTTGGTATGTGACTCCTCCATTACTCAAATTAGTTTTTGTTTTACTGGATTATATTTTGCATATTTTGCTGCTCTTGGTGCTATTGAAAATGAGCTTGCATGTTAAGTTCTTTGAGTTCTAAGTAGTTTGAATGCTTGATATAGCCTCTAGACATTCATACGAGTAGTTGCTATCAATCCTGTGAAGTTTTGTTAACATCTTTTTGTGGTCCAAAAATTTCAGAAATTTGTTCTTAGGAAAATGAACTTCTTCAGGAGGAGTTCTTCAAGGAGGAGGTCCTCGGAAGGATTGACGAGCGAAATCTCGGCACGGCAGGCGTATGTTGAACCAAGGGCAAGTTCGCGTGAGTTGCCGAAGCAAAATCATGTCGCTGGCCTTGCAATGAGTTCATGATAGGTGCAGGCATTACAGAAGAATTTGATCAATACATTCAGAACACTGAGCTCTCCGCCTTCAATGCAGATAAGTGCACTCAGCACTATACCCTCACCCAGTTATTCACTCAGAGTTTTTAGTATCCCATGACTCTAGAGTTTTTGTCGGTGTTCTGGGAACGGGGGTCCCTAGACTTGCCTGCCTGCAGCCCGCGGCGTGGCTCCACTCGCGGCCCAGTATAGCCCGTCTTCACCAGCAAGCGCTCAAGACCCTCGCGAGGCGGACGGCACAAGACCTCCTCGGGAGCGGCCTCACCAGGCTGGCTCGTGAGGGGCAGAGAGATCAATGCAAGGTGAACCTCACGAGGTTCCTACGACGTCAGCCATGACGACCAAGACCAGGCGGGCGCCAGCGCGCACAGTGTCCTTGTTTCCCCTTTGGTGCTAAGGTGGCAAGCACATGCGAGGAGTACCGAGGCGTCAGGCAAAGGTTTCCATATCGGTGCAATGAGACCAAGACTAGCAGGACGGCAGGACGAAGGTCACCGTGGAGCCCAAGACGGCGTCACCACCAGAGCCTTTGGCAGGCGAAGACCACCTTTAGTCAGGATAGCTTGTACTAGTTGTCCCCTTTCAAATTGGCCGTTGTTGGCTCCCTTCCCGCTCAATATTTGGGGAGAGGACCAGGGCCTCTATAAATAGGACTAGCCACCACAGTAGGAGGCAACGGATTCAGATCATCCTCACACACGCCAAGCACAAGAACACCTCGCCTCAGGAGGCTGTTCTTCCCCTTGTACTGTTCATCCTCAGCCCGAGAGGCAATCCACCACACCACACTGGAGTAGGGTATTACACCACAACGGTGGCCCGAACCAGTATAAATCTCGTGTCTCTTGTGTTGCGGGTTCGTCGAGCTAGGCTTTGAGATTGCGGCGAGGTCGAGGGCGTGATTATGTAGGGGGAAATCTTCGCGCGCACCCCAGTGTTCGAACCTCAAGGGTTTTGACAGAACCCGAATCCGACATTTGGCGCGCGAGGTAGTGGTGCACCGAAGCTTTCCTTCCGTCGATCCGCGTCCCGTTGCTTCGTGGCATCCATGGCGGACGCTCGCCGAGCTCGCGCTGAGCGTCGGGCCGCCCTCGTTGCCCGCGTTGCTCAGACGGCTCCCGTCGGCGGGCCTCCCCGTCGTTCTCCATCACCTGCCGCCAATGTTGCCACCGGCCCGACGGGGAACGAGCAGCGAGCATCCTCGCTGCACCCCTCGGTGCGGCGGGACGGCTGCACCACCACTCCGTGGCTGACCCCGGCCGGCTCGTCGTCTCACGCTCGTCGCGCTCCCACGGACGTGCATGCCGCATTGTGCATGGCACGCGAACTCCTTTGCTACCGCCCCGCCGATGACCTCTACGAGGACTGGCTAGACCGCATCGCCGAGCTCGTCAGTGCCACAGGGGGCTCCCCTGCACCCTGCCTTTCGCTGCCTCGCCCTCCGCCAGCTGTGGGCGACATGGCTCATGGAGCGCCACCTCCACCACCTCCGCACCAAGACGGTGTCCTGGCGCCAAGGCGTGCAGCCCCCCGGCGCGACTCGCCGTGTCGGGCGCCCGTGCACGAAGAAGGAAGCTGCCAAGAAGTTCCTCATCTGCAAGAAAACGCTCCCGCGCTCCCAGCACCACTGCGACAAGACCATGCGCCGCCTGCGATGGCGGTGCGTGGACATCAAGGGCAGGCTCCGCATCAGCAAAGGGTCCCGGTGGCGACCGCGGGCTGCCGCGCCTTCACTCCTAAGCTGCGTAGAGTCGCATGGCCGGGCAAGTTCAAGCCAGACCTGCCTCCACGCTATGACGGCACCCCCGACCCCACGGAGTCCTTGCAGCTCTATGAACTGAGCATCGAGGCAACCAACGGCGATGAGAAAGTCATGGCGAACTAGTTCCCCATGGCTCTCAAGGATGGTGCCCGCTCATGGCTCTTGAACCTGCCCCCAGGCTCCATCTCCTCCTGGAACGAGATGCGCGACCGCTTTGTCGCCAACTTCCAGGGCACTCGCGACTGCCCTCCGGCCGCGGGTGACCTGCGCCGTGTCAAGCAGTAGCCAGGAGAGACCCTCCAGAAGTACATACAGCGCTTCAACAACGTTCGCCTCAAGATTCCCAAGGTGACGGACGAGGCCATCATCTCCGCGTTTTCTGATGGCGTTCGCGACGTCAAGATGAAGGAGGAGCTCGCCATCCAGGAGGAGATGTGCACGTGCTTGGAGTTGTTCAACCTGGCGACCAAGTGCACAAGAGCTGAGGAAGGGCGCCTTTCCCTTCTCGAGCTCCCAGCTGCCGACCTGGAGGAGAAGAAAGCCAAGGCCAAGGACGTGAAGCGCAAGGGAGTGGCTGTACTCGCAGCGGAGCCGGACCCGAAGCGCGGCCGGGACCAGCCCGAGTCATCCAAGAGCAGCCGGACGTTCTGCGCCTTCCACAACGTTCATAGCCACAACACCAACGACTGTCAAGAGCTCAAGGCCATTCGAGATGGATGCCTCGGTCGATGCCCCGAGCGCAATGACCGGGGCTACGGCCGAGGAGGAGGACATGGCGGAGGAAGCTGGGGCGACCATGGCCCTCGCCAAGAGTGGCGTGACCGGCCTCGTGAGGACCGCTGGCAAGATCAGCCTCACGAGGGCGCCTGGAGGGATCAGCCTCGCGAGGACCGCCCCGAAGGCAACGCTGGTCTCCCTCTGCTGCCGCCACCACCAAGAAGGAATGACGACCACCATCAGGATGAGGGGGTTGGGGGCTTCTAGGAGCCGCGGGCTATCGCCTGCATCCTGGGCGGAGGTCAAGCCCCAGCCTCTCAGTGAATCTTCAAGCAGTTTGCTCGCGAGGTGAACGCGGTCCTCCCCAAGCTCGAGGCCACACGCCCGCTTAGGTGGTCCAAGTGCGCCATCACCAGATCAGCTCAACTGCGCGGCCACCGCTGGCGCCCTCCCAATGCTTTGCTCTCCCGTCATCAACAACGTACAAGTCACCAAGACCCTCATAGACGGCAGTGCAGGGCTTAACGTCTTGTCCGTTGAGATGTTCGACAGCCTTCAAGTGCCTTACGATCAGCTTCAGCCTACCAAGCCCTTCTCAGGAGTGACCGACGGTTCCACCACGCTAATAGGGCAGGTCCGCCTCCCTGTCACCTTCGGACAGCGCGACAACTACCGCATTGAGCTCATCAACTTTCACGTCGCCCACATCTGCTTGCCATACAACACCATCCTCGGGTACCCGGCCCTGGCCAAGTTCATGGCAGTGACACAACATGGCTACAACATTCTCAAGATGCCAGGAAGTGGCGGGATCATCACAGTCCCCTGCGAAGAAAGAGATGCGGTGTGCTCCCTCCAGTGCCTTCCAAGCAGCGTCAACCGAAGACCCCAACCGCAATGCAGCACAGTACCCTCCTGAGGTCATCCCCAAGAAGAAGAAGCAGCTACTCCGCTCAGGGCCTCAGGAGAGTGGCGCCGCAAGTGGAGCCACGTCAGGATCAGCGCCCGCGCCTGGGGCGCCTCCCTCCCTCGCATAGGAAGGCGCGCCCGGCGCCCTCCTCGTGCAGGGTCCGGGGGCTCTCTTCTGGAGGGCCTCCGACCTTGCCAACATCACGAGGGAGGCGCTCGGGCACGACGTGTCGGGTGGTAGGTGCGACATATGCCAACGGGTGGCTTATCATTGTGGGAGCCAGTAAGACATCGCCGGTGCTTGGAAACGGGATAAGGCGAAGACATGCATGCCGGCGGATCTTACCCAGGTTCGGGGCTCTCCATGGAGATAAGACCCCTAGTCCTGCTCTGCGGGGTCTCCGCATGATCACTAGATCAACACAAGTAGCTACAAGTGCTCCTTGAGCTGTTTGGCTAGAGGAGGAAGAAGGGCTAGGCTAGCTCTCCTCTTCCGTCTATGTGGTGTGTAAAACTATCTCAGAGATCAACCCTTTGCATGGGTGCCCTGGGGGGTTTATATAGGCCTACCCCCCAGGGGTACAATGGTAATCCGGCTGGGCGCGGGTCCCAGCCGTTAGTGTCTGTGTTCGCCGGCTTCTCCGCCGGCCGTTGGGGCCCGCCGACTGGTGGTCCCGCCGGCTGCCGGCCTCTTGGTCGACAGGCCGGCCCCACCGCCAGGGGGTCTTGTCGATGGCTGGTTACCGTTGCCTCGCTCCTGATGACGAGGGCTTTGTCGAGGTAAGCATGGCTAGAGTGCCACCGCCTGGCGGGCTCTCACTGTAGCCTTACCTCATCTTGTCTCCTTAATGATGCGCATACTTCGGGGGAGGGAGGCAGCCGGCTATTGGGAGCTGGCTACGCCCCAGGCCGACTAGGGGAGGCCTGGCCGCCTTCGAGCGTCTCTCCGGCTGAAGGGGCCCGCCGCCCGCGGCCGTATAGGCGCCTGTCGTGGGTGGCATCACGGTCAACATGGCAACAGTGCCGCGCCGGACGGGGGATGGCTGACCTGTACGGCGCACCGTGGCCATGCATGCTCCGGGATTCGGGGGTGGCAGGCTATACTGTGGCCACGCCCCGTCTCATCACCGTTATGTGGGTGCAGCCCTTGAGGGTGCAGTCTTGGCAGGCTTCCGGGAGTCGGTCTTCTTGCGGCCGGCTTCTGGGAGTCGGTCTCCTTATGGCCGGCTTCTGGGAGTCGGCCATCTTATGGTTATCTTCGGGAAGGTTTTTGAGGTCGGGTCGCCTTCCGGTAGTCGGCCTGTGAGATAGCCGACCAGGGGAAGGCGGCCCTGTGTTTTGGATGCTTGAAGGCCCGATCGGCCTGATAATTCTTCAAAGAGCCAAGGGGAGTCGGTTAGGCTACCCGTGGCCATTTACTCCGACTGTAGTCCCTGAAGCTGGTTGGGCTTCAAGGCTGAGAAGAGGACGAGAAGCTTGGTCAGCTTCCTATCTTGTAGAGCCAGCAGCTAGGAGCCGGCTTCGGTTGGGTGCGCCGTTTTGGCGAGATTTCGAAGTCTGAAGGCGGGAGTCGGCTGGTGCGCACGCCGGGTTGCGGGCCGGCCGCTCGCCGCCCGCGCGCCACGTGGCACCCTCCGACTGAAAAAAGCCTGCCAGCCCATGCGCGCGACGGGACGCCGCCGCAGGCCGGGGCCCACCACTCCCACGCCTAGGCCCAGGCGCGGATTCTCTGTGGCCCAAAGCGGGCCGCTCGCCTTCCGACGACAGTTTCTGCACGTCGTTAGGGCGCAATAATCGCGGGACGTGGGGGAGTGGGCGCAGTTAATCCCACGTTCCCCCCCACGCCTCGCCTCCTCGGCTTCGCCGCACGAGGCTATAAGTAGGGGGAGGAGGGAGAGCGGCAGGCGCTCGCACGCTCACCCTCGCTCCGCCATTTTCTTCCTTTCCTTCTCCGCCGCAGCAGCCCTTCGCCGCCGCACCGTCCCTCTACTCTTCGCACTACCCCGCAGCTTCGCCGCCGCGGGGCCGTGGTTTCGCCGTCGCCGCGCCCTTTCTCATCAGCTTCTGGCCGTCATGCAGCACCGCGGAGACTGGGAAGGCTCCAACGTCCACGCGGACCACATCGATTTCCTCCGCAAGACGCGGCGACTGCCCGGCGAGGACCAGGTGCGGGCCCGTCTTGCACCGAAGAAGGAGATCTCGCCGGCGCCGGAGGAAGGCGAGCGGGTAATCTTCCGCTCGCACTTCCTGCGCGGCCTCGGCCTGCCCGCGAGTGCCTTCTTCCGCTCCTTCCTCGAATTCTACCAGCTCCAGCCGCACCATCTCACTCCAAACACGGTGGTGCTGCTGGCCGCCTTCGTCACTCTGTGCGAGGGCTTCCTCGGCGTCCTTCCCACCCTCGAGCTCTGGGGGGAATTCTTCCAATCCAAGCTCGGCACCCGCATGCAGGGCGTGCCGGCTCAGAGCGGCGCCTTCATCACGGTGCGGAGGCCGGCAGCCGACAACCCCTTCCCTGCCATCACGCTGATCCAGTCGGTGAAGCTTTGGCAGAAATCGTACTTCTACGTGAAGAACGTCGCCCCGGAAGGCGACTATGTCAATTTGCCGGCCTACGTAGCCGGCCCGCCGGCTGGGAGGCGGCCCCAGTCGTCCTATCGGGCCAGGACGCTGTCGCCGGCTGGAGCGGCCACCGTCGCCCGACTCCGGGTAATGATCCAGTCGGAGGGCCTGACTAGGTCCGACCTGCTGGCCGCCTTCGTGGTGCGCCCGGTGCTCCCGCTTCATGGCCGCCCTCATTTGGTCTGTCAAATGAGCGACCAACTCGATCCGAGTCGGATGTGCACCAAGGAGATGCCTCATGACGAGGTGGCTCACATGGTGAACTATCTCGCGGAGTGCAAGCTCTCCGCAGAGTGGTAGTTTGGCAAGGAGCCGTACTCCCGTGCCGATCCCCCGCCTATGGTATGCTTTCTTTATCTTCTCTTCTTTAGTTTTGTCACCAAGTTTTTCTTGGCCGACTCTGACCAGTCGGCACGTCTTGGCAGAGCCCTCTCCTTCGACCTGCGGCCGGGTCAGCGGGGGCGGATCGCCAATTTCTCCTCGACCGGGCGGAGCATGACTTGGAGGACCCCGACTTGGGGGTGGCCGCTATGGACGATAACACCGAGGCAGGAGGGGGCGAAGCAGGCAGCAAAGCAGGCGGCTCCGGGCTTGGAGCCAGCTTCGACGACTGGCCGGATGATGACGAGGCGGAAATCGTTCCACGCCGCCAGCCGGCGTCCGACCATGACGCGGGTTCATCCGCCGCGCCGCCTGCTCGAGGCGGCGCGCAGAAGCGTCGGGCCACGTCGGGCTTGTTCGGTAGTCGGCCGAAGAAGCCCAAGAGCGGGGCGGCGGCGACCAGGCGGGATGAGGCGGCCGCGAAGGCGGCCCGCTTCCGCAAGGTGGTGAAGCAATCACAAAAGGTTTCGGCGTAAGTATCGATTCTCTTGCATATTCCTTCTTCTTTTCTTATCGATTTCTGAATCCTTGTCTTGACTTATCAAACAGGGCTCCGCTCTCTCTTGAGCGGATCGATGCCGCCTCCGTGGTTGGATCGGCGGGAGGATCAGCAAGCACCCGCTGCATGGACCCCCGTGCCGAGCTTCAAGCGGCAACGGAGCAGAACGCGCAGGAGGCGCGGGAGGCGGAGGAGCTGAGGGCGGCCGCCGCCAAGGCGGCGCAGGAGATGGCGGAGGAGTCGGCGAAGGCACAAGCCGACGCGGTGGCCAAGGCTTAGGCGGAAGCTGCAGCCGCAGCGGCAGTGGCGGGGGCCTTGCTTGTCACCCCCCTGTGTGCCGTGACGCCCGAGATCCTGGAGCCCCCGCCGGAGGAAGCCGGTGGCGGCCTGCTGGGGATGGAGAGGGAGGAGGACGACGTCGTCGTCCGGGAGAGGGAGGCGGCACCGCCATCGCCGACTGGGGCGGACCGAGGCAGCCGGCTTGACGCGCCGCCCGTGCGGCCGGCTGGAGGTGAGCCGGCTGCGAGGACGGACCTGGTGGTTCGGTCGCCATCACGCCAGCGTGCGGGGAAGGAGACTTCGGCGCCGGACCCACAGAAGGCCGCGGGATCTAGCTCGTCGACCCAGGATCTGGAGACAGCCAGCGCCAGCTCGGGGTG
Source organism: Aegilops tauschii subsp. strangulata (assembly GCF_002575655.3). Lineage (NCBI taxonomy): Eukaryota > Viridiplantae > Streptophyta > Magnoliopsida > Poales > Poaceae > Aegilops > Aegilops tauschii. Next base: position 354,394,683 of record NC_053036.3, read on the forward strand.
GACGCCGGGTGGTGGGACGGCCGTGGTGAACGTGGCGGCGCAAGAAGTCCGGAACCGGCTTCAGTCATAGGCCGCCGTGCTGAGGCAGTACAATGAAGACTTCCTCGCGACACGGGCGGCCATTCGGGTGAGTCTTCCCGCTTTTCTATTTCTTGATCTTGATTTCTTCCGTGGGGGCGCATCAGCGCACCCACTCGGTGCAGTCCCCGAGTTCCGAGTCGGCTGCTAAGCAGGCGGCTTGGAACTTCTTAGTAGACTTTGATTTCTTATCTTGCTCTTGTTCGCTTCTCTGTCCGACTTGCAGGACTACCATAACCTCCGCGCTCGCTCGTCGTGGTTCTCCTCTGGCCGGCTCGCCCTAGCCCGGCCGGCCGCGCCGCCGCCGCAGGTTATCGGCTCCCCCGCGCTCTCCCGGCGCTCCCCCTTTTGCCCCTTCATCTTTTTTTTCGGCTCCTCAAGACTGTGCTGTTCGACGTCCCCCCGTCGCCCTGCCTCGCCTCGCCCCCCCCCCCTCGCCGGCCGTCGGCCGCCTTACCCGCGCCGGCGGCGGCTGGGGATGCCCTAGCCGGGCGCGTGGTTCCCGTCCGTGGGCTGGGCCGCCCGATTCTGGGCCTGCGGCCTGGAGTGGGCCTACTCCCCTCCCCACACCGGCTATCTGGCCCGCCTGACCTGTCTGGGCCGGCTGGACCGCCCCAGCCCACTAGGGACCCAGCGCTGGCCTCGGCCCACCCCAGCCCCGCCTGGGGGAGGATTTGGCTCCCGCGAGGGTTTCCCCTCCAGCCGTCTCCTCCCCCCCGCGCCCGCTCCTCGTCTGCATCCTCCTGCTCCCTCCTCCCGCCCCCATCGCCCCTTCCGTCCCCACCTCCCGCCGTGGCCCCTCCGCCCATCCCCATGACGCAGGACTGGGGAGATGGCTCTGGGCGCCCCAAGCGCCCCTCGAGGAGTCCCGCACGACCACTCGCGCCTCGCCGGACGGCCACCACCGGGAGGCTAACCTCCGTCGCCAGCTGACCTACCAGGAGCCCCGGCGTTCCCCGGCGCGCGACGCCCGGCGCTCCCCTCTGCGCGATTCGCGCCATTCCCCGCCCCATTCTGACCGGCGCTCCCCGGCGCGCGGAGATGGCCGGCGCTCCCCGCAGTGGGATGTGGACCGGCGCTCTCCCGCGCGGGAGAGCCGCCGCGACCGCCCCCACTCCCCTTCGCCCGTGCGTCGCCATGGCCGCTCGCCGTCGCCCCCCCCCCCCCCCCCCGCAACCAACCAAGCTTGCCTCCCGGCCAGGGGGGCGCCGGGGCTCGGGGTCGCCAAGGTGCCAAGAAGAAGAAGCGGAAGGGCCCCGGTCGCCCGCCCAACCCCACGGCCCCGACTCCTGCATCCTCGGCCGCGGCCGTTTCCGCCCCCCCCCCCCCTGTGATCCCCCGCCGTGCTTCAACTGTGGTATTGCCGGCCACTACCAGATCGAGTGCCCCAACCCGCCGATGTGCTACCTCTGCAAGGGCTCGGGCCACCCCGCGGCCCTCTGCCCGGACCGCCCGGTGTCGGAGGAGCTCATGATGTACGGCCACGGCATTGAGGGTCTCGGCTTCTTCCACATCGAGGTCGAGGACGTCCCTCCCCATCCCCGTCACTCCTTGCGGTCGTGACCATTGTGGGGGCGGGGGTCGCCTCACCGGAGATGATCGAGGCCGAGCTTAACCACCTCTGCCGCCGTGTCTGGGACTGGCAAGTGACTCCGACCTCAGACAGCTCCTTCACCGTGCTCTTCCCTGACGCCCTTAGCGTGGGCCTCTGCACCCGTAGCGACGACATCACCCTCGCCCTCAACAAGCTCGTCGTCAACATCTCTGAGCCCTTGATGGACCCCAAGGCTGTGGCCGTGCTGGATATTGCTTGGATCCTCATCGCTGGCCTCCCCGACATTGCTCGCTCTGAGAAGGTGGTCCGCAGTATGCCCAAGCTCCTGGGCAAGGTGGTGGTGGTAGACGAGCTCTCTCTCCGCAAGGAGGAGGAGGTCCGTGTCAAGGTCAAGTGCCTGGACTCCTCCACCCTCCGTGCCACCGTCCGAGTCTTCTTCAACGACCAGGGTTTCGACCTCAAGATCTACCCCGAGCCTCCCAACCACATCCGCCGCCCCCGACGCTTCACTGAGGACCACTTTGCCGGGGGAAGCGCGGACCACCGCGACGACTCCCACTACCTCGTCCGCGCCCCTCCCGCCACGAGAACCCGGAGGACGACGATGAGCGCTCAGGCCGCAGCCGCTCCCCCTCGCCCGTCCCTTCGGACCCCCCTCCGGGGCGCAGGCATTCGGGAGCGGGACGGTCGCGGGGGTTGGCCTCCGTCGAGCCCCCCCCCCCCCCCCCGCGCTGCCCGACTCCTCCCCCTCCTCTTCGGCCGAGCTCAGCGACATCTCCAGCATCATTCTCCTCGTCCTCCCGGCATCTTCGCTGCGCTCGCCGTGCCTCTCCACCGAGGCCGTCCCGCCACCTCCGCCCCCGACGGTGGCCTCTCCGCTGCTATCGGGCTCGCCGGCGTTGGATCCCGCCCCCCTTGGGTCTGCCCTGGCTGACCCTCCTGGGAAGGATCCTCCGTCGCCTCCCGCCTCTCCACCGGCTTCCGCTCCCGCCCCGGTGGCCGACCTGCCTGCCCCGGACCCGCCCTCCCCCTTCTTGGCGGGGTCCGGGGCCCTGCTGGCGCCACCGGCTCCAGCGTCCCCGCCGCGCCTGCTCCTGGTGGCCTCCGCTGATGTGGCCACCCCTGTCGCCTCCCACCCGCCTCGGTCGGTTCCGTACGTCCGCCGGGCTCGGGCCTCGTCGACTCCGGTGACTGCCTCCCGCCGCAGTGCCCGACTCGGTGCGGACCGCCCGGCCGGCCTCCCGGTTCCGTCCATCTCAGAGCGGGCGGAGATCCGGGCTGCGGCCCGGAACCTCGAGACAGGTGCGTCTGACACCCCCTCCAGTTCTTCCGTCTGCTCATTTTCTACGCTCGAAGCGATCCCGCTGGGTCGCCTCGCCAAGGTGGCCCTAGACTCGGCTATAGTTTTCAGGGGGGAAGTGGGTCCCCCCTTAGAGCAGATTGCGGCTATCCAGGCTCGCGAGATCCTTGACGAGAAACTCGCCGAAACCCGGGCCCGCCTCCTCCGCACCCCGGCACCCCAGACCCCTTCTGGGCTGCCGGCCAAGGAAATCCGTGGTCGCACTCGATCCCGCACTGCCGCTCTTAGAGCCCACAGTGCTTCCACCGTCTTGGTGTCAAGCAGCCCCTCAATGGCGGTTTAGATGCGTGCCCTCTTCTGGAACATCCGCGGCTTCGGCCATGACGGCCGCCGCCACCAGCTAGTTGAGTACATCCGTGACGAGCACATCGACATCATTGCCATCCAAGAAACCATGCGCATGGATTTCTGTCTTCCCGAGCTTGACAGCCTTAGCTCCCACCTGTTCGCCTGGCATTGGCTCCCTTCTAGTGGGAACAATGGTCACTCGGGTGGCATCCTCTTACGTGTTAAGGATGCCACCTTTGAGGTGGGAGGTATGGATCGGGGCGAGTTCTTCGTCAGTATGGAGATCTTCGAGCGTGCGCTCAACTTTAAATGGGAGGTCATCATCGTCTAAGGACCGGCAGACCACAGCCGCTACCCGACCTTCCTTGCCGAGCTGCAGCAGAAGATCTCCGCTTCCCCCCTCCCTGTTGTGGTGGGAGGTGACTTTAACCTCATGCGCTCCCCAGATGAGAAGAACAATGACCGGGTTAATCGCCCCCGGATGCAGATTTTAACTACTGCATCGCGGAGCTGGGCCTCCGTGAGCTCGAGCGCACGGGGGCCCGGTTCACCTGGACTAACCGCCAGGCGAACCCGACGCAGTCTGTCCTTGACCGCGTCTTAGTTTCCCCGGAATGGGAGCTCAGATGCCCCTGGCCTTGGTTCAGGCTATTACCAGGATCGGCTCTGATCATGTTCCTCTTCTCCTCTCCTCTGCTGATGAACGCCCCCCATCCCCCCTCGGTTCCGGTTTGAGCTCTTCTGGCTCAACCAGGTCGTGTTCCGCGAGGCTGTTGCGGCTAAGTGGACCGCCGCACGCAATTCCCCTCACCGCGCCATGTCCGCGGTGGACTCCTGGCAGTTCTGCGCCAAGCTAGCCCGCCAATTTATGAAGGGATGGGGCGCGAACCTCGGTCGTGATATCCGTGACCGCAAGAAGGCCCTCCTGAGCGCCATCTAGGCCCTGGACGCCCGTGCTGACTCGTCCGGGATCTCCCCGGATGAGTGGATGTTGAGATATGATCTCGAGGACCAGCTCTCGGTCATCTATGCTGACGAGGAGGCCTACTGGCGGTTGCGCGGCACCCAACGGTGTGTGCTTCAGGGCGACGCCAACACGGCCTACTTCCAGGCGATTGCCAACGGCCGGCGTCGTCGCAACTCCATTCACTCCCTGTGGGAAGGTGATACTCAGCTTGTTCGACCCTCGGACATCCGTGCCCACGTAGACGGCTTCTATAAAGCCCTTTTCACCCCCACCCCTCGGGGTGGGGCTGTGCTGGCCCCCGATACCTGGTCGAGTGCCCAGCTTGTCTCCGCCGAGGCCAACGCCGCTTTGGTGGCGCCTTTCTCGGAGGAGGAGGACCTTGCGGCGATCAATGGAATGAACCCCTCCTTGGCTCCGGGCCCGGATGGATTGCCAGTCCTGTTTTTTTTTAACATTCTGGCAATCCATTAAACCGGAGGTCATGGCCCTCTTCGACGAGTTCTTCTCTGGGACCATGGACCTGGGGCGCCTGAACTATGGGATCATTACCCTCATCCCAAAGGTTCCGGGGGCCTCGGACATCCGCCAGTTCCGCCCGATCACCGTGATTAACGTGATCTTCAGGATCCTGGCCAAAGGATACGCCAATAGGGTGACCCTTCTTGCGGACTCTGTCACCCACCCCAACCAATCCGCCTTCATTCAAGGCCGATTATTTTGGATGGGGTGTTGGTCTTTCATGAAGTCCTCCACGAAATCCGATCCAAGCACCACCGCGCGGTGTTCCTTAAGCTCGACTTCCATAAGGCCTACGACACGGTCCACTGGCCCTTCCTTCGGGAAGTATTGCTTCGGAAGGGCTTCGACGACCGCTGGGTTACCCGCGTTATACAACTCGTCACCTGCGGTCGGACGGCGGTCAACATTAACGGCGAGACCGGTCCCTACTTCCCCACCCTATGTGGGGTGCGCCAGGGTGACCCGTTCTCCCCGTTCCTTTTTAACATGGTTGTCGATGCCCTTGCGGTCATCCTTGATAAGGCCAAAGCGTGCGGCCATATCCGGGGCGTTGTCCCCCACCTAGTGGACGGAGGAGGGGTTTCCCTCCTCCAATACGTGGACGACACCATAGTCATGGTGGAGGGCTCCGCGTCCGACATCGCCAACCTGAAGTTGCTCCTCCTATGCTTCCAACAGATGTCCGGCCTCACCATCAACTTCGACAAGAGCGAAGTGATGGTCCTCGGCTACCCCCCGGACGATGCTTTGTCCATAGCGGACCGGCTGAACTGCCGCCTGGGCTCCTTCCCCACGACTTACTTGGGGGTGCCCATTAGTGACTCCAGACTCACCGTCGCGGATCTCCGCCCGACGGTGACTAGGATGCAGCACAGGGTTGAACCCTGGAGGGGACGCTGGCTGTCCAAAGCTGCCAGGGTGATTCTAATCAACTCCTCGCTTGCCAGCCTTCTCTGGTTTCTCATGAGCTTCTATAGCCTTCATGAGACCCTCCATCAGGAGGTGGCCAAATACCAGTCGAGGTTCTTCTGGGCTGGTGAGGGCGACAAGCAGAAGTACCATATGGTGAGCTGGCCCGACATCTGCAAACCCAAAGACCAGGGTGGCCTTGGGATCCTGTCATCCCGACGCATGAACATTGCCCTCCTGACCCGATGGCTGTGGCGTATTGCCAATGGGGAGGGAGGCCTCTGGCTCACCATCATCCGTAATAAGTACCTCCGTGGCCAACCTCATGCCTTTTGCCAACGTACGGGTGGATCCCAGTTCTGGCAGTCCGTGATCCAGCTTCTGCCCGTACTACGCATCGGCACATCCATCTCGGTTGGCTCCGGGGCCTCGACCTTGTTCTGGTTCGACCGCTGGCTTGGGGACTCCCCCCTGGCTGCGCGATTCCCAGAACTATTTGCCATTGCGGCTGACCCTCGGGTCTCTGTCGAGACGGCCCTTATTGACTTAGGGCGTCTCGCCTTCCGGCGCCCCTTTGGCCCCCTCGAGGTGGCCGCCTGGGACTCCCTCCTCCAAGACATCGCACTTATGCCGATTAACGTTGAGGAGGACCGGGATGTTCTTTCCTGGCGCCTCGAGCCCTCTGGCCGTTTCTCCACGAAGTCCCTGTACGGCGCCATTGCTCCCTCGACGGCCCCGGAACCATTTAGCCTGATCTGGGACATCCGACTTCCGCTGAAAATCAGGATCTTTCTGTGGCAATGGATCCGTGGACGCCTCCCCTCTGTGCTTGAAGTCCTCAAGCGTAATGGCCCGGGTGATGGGATGTGCCCCATCTGTGGCACGATTGAGGATGCTAACCACATCTTTTTCTCGTGCCACTCGGCCCAGTTCCTTTGGGCCTGCTTCCGTGAAACGGTTGGCGAACAGTGGTGTAATACCAACTTCCCCGACCTGCTTGTCGAGCTCAACGCTTCCCCTACTCGCTACCGCCATATTAGATGGTTGTGCGTTGGGGTTCTCGCCTGGTCGCTTTGGAACATTCGTAATAAGTTTGTTATTCAGAAGGTGCCTCTCCGACGTGCGACTGACGCAATCTTCAAATTGTGTGGCTACCTGCAGCTTTGGCGGCCGCTTAGCCGCCCCAGGACCGGGACGTCATCACCACCCTCCTCTCCGATCTCCGCTCGATGGCGCTCCGCGTGGCTCCCCCGCTGCCGCCTCCTCCTCCTGAGCCTGACTAGACCGCCTGGCGGCTGTATGGCGTGTGTGTTTTGGGTTTAGGGCTTGTTGTGCTGTGCCCTCATCATTGACCCTTTCTTGTACCTTTTGTTCCTGTGGACTTTCGTGTGTGTGGTGCGGTTGGCTTTATAATATAAAGCGGGGCGAAAGCCTTTTTCGGTAATACCCCACTAGAGCAAACGTTGCACGCCCGTCATTCCAATCCTTCTCATAGGATGATGTGTTCCTAAATAGCAATGGCCCCATTGTCGAGGCTTTCTTTCTCCATGAAGGCTGTAGATAATGGGGACGGGGAAATGAGCGAGAGGACGAGACACTGCCACTACTGCTAAGGATGATGCCGATGCCGAGCTCTCTGACAGCGTGGGGCAACACCACGAAGTGCTTGGTCTGGGCTATCTGATTCGCCTTCCACCGAAACACAACAACAGGTCGCTCACGCATCTCCCTCATCTCTTGATGTGTTTCCTGCACACATCTGCCTGATTTTGATGCCATACACGAGCAGGTCACCACGCTGTGTCACAGCTACTAGGACGTCCGGTTGGCCTGCGCCTGCATGCAACATCTACTCCACACGTCAGTGTATGCTGATTCCGATCCAGGCCTGTTGCAGATCCAGTTGTTGTGTGGAGAAAAAGCCTACGACACTAAATTGCTGATTCCTTTGTACTGCTTTCAGCACAAAACGTCACAACTTTTTTTTTTGTAACCTGGATACTAGATATTCGTACATGGCACTATGTACGTTTAGTGAAGTTACGTGCACAAGAAAGATTAAAGCTAGGAATTCATTCAAGGTGCAAAAAAGCAATTTGTATTGAAATAGTATTTTTGCATATATCCCATATGTTGCTCTGATAGTCATGTTGTGGTCTTTCTTTCCCTTCTCTGATTAGTATGTATACATATTTAGACAAATTATTTGCTAATATTTTTGTGTTAGCAACACATCAGGTCGGATTGCTTTTTTTTTCCATTGAGATAAATTAAATAATTTTATCATTCAATAAGATGCTAAGATTTGAGCATGCTGAGAAACCTGATTTCAAAGTTACATTATACTACGCACCATCTTCTCCAAGTTTCCTTTTTTTTACTTCTTTTGTTTATAACGTGTCCTCCTTTGAACTCTTTGTCAGACTAGCATCATCATATAATGGAAAATATTTTCCATTTAATTATTCCATTTATATTCAATAAATATTATCACAACTATGCATAATCAAATATAATAAGTCATATGTATTTTTATGTAGGTTCTTATGCTATCAACCCAAAATTTCATCAACCAATTTCCGCAGCAACGCGCGGGGTATCCTCTAGTATTTCCAATAGACACGACGTCTAGAGGTCCTTGAATCGGGCAGCAGCGGTGTAGCCGTGCGGCGGGCGATGGCTGATCGGTGGCGGAAGTGCGGCGGGCAGCGGCTGGGCGATGAGTGGCTTGAATCGGGTGGCGGCACAGCAACAGCGGCGTGGCGAAAGAGCGGTCGATTGGGACGATTTAGAGGCGGGCAGTGGCGGAGATGTGACGGAACCGGCGAACGGGGCGGTGGAGAGGCCGGATCTGGCGACGGGGCGGTGCCGCGTTGTGTGGTCGGTGAGCGGTGCGACGGCAGCACGACATCGGGTGAGGCTTGAATCGGGCCGCGGTGGTGGCGGATGTGCAGCGGCCGTGACATGAAAGTCGTTTCCAACCTCGAAGCAACCATTGTGCAAAATAATGGCGTGTGAACTGTCCTTTAGCGGTTTCTTTTCGTAAGGCTCCTTTGTAGTTTGGGACTTTTGGTCCTATTCATGCATTGTGATATGTTATAATATAATATACACAAAGGATCCCTCTTTAGAGGGCTTAAGTTTTTAAAAAGAAAAAAAAACTGTGGCCGCCTTTGGTTTGGAGGGATTTTGTAAGAATCCTACAAGATGATTTCTATAGAAAATTTTCCTTTACAGGACTTTGGTTTGTAGGAATTGAATCCTAGTCCTATGGAGGAATTCTTCATAACCTCCACATTTCAAATGAAAATAAACATTAACATAGACTCAATGAAAAAATTCTTATGATGTGAATCAAATGATTGATTTTACTACCCTATGAACCAAAGGAGGTGTGAGATCATTTGGATTCATCACATTTGTATCTTTTGAGTTGAAAGATTGTATGTTCGTACGCCCAACTTCCCTCCACATCCTACATTAACTCAATCAAAACAAATCAAATTTTATCAAAATCTCAGTTAAATCAAAATTTCCTTAGATTTTCCTACCCACACCAAAATCAAATCAAATCTTGCCAAACCTTACCTAAATCAAAAAAATCTTGCCTTCCTTTACCCAAATCGAATCTTACCAAAACTTCAACTAAATCAAAAAAATTCTTACCATACCCTATCCTTACTCAAATCAAATTTAATCTTACTAAAACCTAGAATATGATATGTGCAAAGTTTATTTCAAACATGATTGGTGACCACTAAAATATAACCAATTGCAACGCCGAGGCATATATCGTGGTAGACAATTAACTTAAAAACATCATCAACTTTATTAATCTATACCTAATAATAAAGGGGCTATTGCTTCTGACAGTGCGTCATTAAAATTGCCCCCAAAGGTACAAAATATTACCAAGCAATGCCACCTATAAGTGACAAAAATCTTTTTGCACTGAATCACCCGCCTGGGCCGGCCCAAGCATAGGGACCTACTATACTGCGTTCTGCACGCTGGAGAATACACAACGCGCCCGTTTGGCCCGGCCCATGTGCGGTTTTTAGTTTTATTTTTCTGTTCTATTTTAGTTTTTCTACTTTAAATAATTTGGAACGTCAAAAAACTTTTGAAGTCTAAAAAAACTCAGAATTTTGAAATAAAATGTTCAAGAAAACGTAAAATGTTAGTGAATTAAAAAATGCCTGGGTTTTTTTTTCTAAAAATGTTCGCATATTCAAAACAAATGTTTGCAATTTTGAAACAAATGTTTGTAAAATAAAAAAAGTCCATGATTTGGAAAAACGTCCATGTTACTAAAAATTATTAATGAAATTTGACCAACTGTTTGCTAACTCAAAAAATGTTCATGCATTTTAAAAATGTCCTAACATTTTAAAAACAGTTCGTGAATTACAGAAGAGTTTATTGATTCATAAAATGTTTGCTGATTCAGAAAAATGTTCATGCATTTCAAAAATTGTTTGTGATTTTTTTTAAAAATCCACCAATTTATAAAAAAGATGTTTGTTTATTCTAGAATTGTTCGCCGATTCAAAAGAAAATGCTTAAAAACCATTCGCAATACAAAAAATGGTGATAATTTAAAAAAATTGTTTGTAAATAGTAAAAAATCTTCACAATTTTTAATAATGTTTCCAATTTTGTAAAATGTTCACGAATGATCGAAGGTATGTAGTTAAATAGTGATGCTTCTGACTCTTTGTGACTATATACTCGCAAGAATTTTGAAGAATTAACTGCCGGGGTGGATCAGAATTTTTTATTATGTTTTTTTAACCTTTCTTGAAATGCAGAATAATTCTTTGAATTACCAAGTTTTTACAACCACGATATTTTTTAGAAAAATGTGAATGCTTCAATTTGTGAATAAATTTTTAAAAAAGAAACATCTTCTTGCATTTGTGAACAAAATTTCAAAATCATGCGATGAGATGTGAACAAAGTATGGTCATCGTCATTGGAGATTATGATTTTTTTTCCTCACGTTGCAACGTATGGACCCTTTTGCTATTTAAAAATACTGATTACATTGTCTATAATCCATAGGCTCCTTGATCGAATCCCTCATGACGGTACATTTTGCTAGTGGTAGACAATTAGCTTTGTATTATATCCCCAAGGCAAAGCTAGTAAATATAATTCCCCTAGTTAGGGTTTTGAGCTCATCCGGAGGTGCCGACATCGAGAGTTTGCACTGCCACCGATCATAAACCTTGATCCCCTCCCCCAGCACCTCTCTCGCCGAGCCTCTCTGGCAAAAAGGGCGGTTGGGCAGAGTTTCTTCTTTCCCCTCGTCAAAGGGCTAGGGTTTGGGAACGACTCCCGTGATGGCATCACATGGGAGAGGCTGGTGGTTCGCGACAACGCTGCGAACCAGTTGAGGACCTTCTACGGCGGCTGGATCTGCAGGAGGATGAAGCTGACCAGTTCGTGTGCGAAGATGAATTCAAGGATGATCAGATCGCGGCCAAGTGGCTCGTAATTGCAAAAGGTACATACGGGTAAGGGATTTAGCCCCTCTGCCATGTATGCAGATATGTGATCGACTTGGAATACCGCAAAGGAACCACACATGAGAAGAGTTGAGGATAACCTATTTACAGTACAATTTCACTGCTTGGGGGATTGGAACACTGCCATGAACATGGGACCGTGGCTCTTCCGCAACCAAGGCCTTCTCATTGCTTAACATGATGTATTTACTAATCCATGTTCTGTGGTGCTGGATAAAATTGTTGTATGGGCGAGGATCCTTGATGTCTACTACGCAACTTTATTCTTGTAGACACGTGTTGGGCCTCCAAGCGCAGAGTTTTGTAGGACAGTAGCAATTTTCCCTCAAGTGGATGACCACAGGTTTATCAGTCCGTGGGAGGCGTAGGATGAAGATAGTCTCTCTCAAATAACCCTGCAACCAAATAATAAAAAGTCTCTTGTGTCCCCAACACACCAAATACAATGGTAATTTGTATAGGTGCACTAGTTCGGCGAAGAGATGGTGATACAAGCGTAATATGGATAGTAGATATTGATTTTTGTAATAGGAACAATAAAAAACAGCAAGGTAGCAATTGATGAAACAAAGCACAAAGGGTATTGCAATGCTTGAAAATGAGGCCTAGGGTCCGTACTTTCGCTAGTGCAATCTCTCAACAATGCTAATATAATTGGATCATATAACCATCCCTCAACGTGCAACGAAGAATCACTCCAAAGTTCCTATCTAGCGAAGAACATAAGAAGAAATTGTTTGTAGGGTACGAAACCACCTCGAACCTATTCTTTCCGATCGATCTATACAAGAGTTCGTACTAAAATAACATCAAATAACTTCAGATTCATAATACTCAATCCAACACAAAGAACCTCAAACAGTGCCCCAAGATTTCTACCGGAGAAACAAAGACACGAACGTGCATCAACCCCTATGCGTAGATTACCCCAATGCCACCTCAGGAATCCGCAAGTTGAGTGTCAAAACATATATCAAGTGAATCAATAAAATACCCCATTGTCACCATGGGTATACATATGGAAGACATATATCAAGTTCTCTCAAACCCATAAAAGTATTCAATCTGATAAAACAAAATCTCAAAGGGAAAACTCAATTCATCACAACAAGATAGAGAGGGAGAAACACCATATGATCCGACTATATTAACAAAGCCCGCGATAAATCAAGATCATGACATCTCAAGAACAAAAGAGAGCGAGATTAAACACATAGCTACTGGTACAAACCCTTAGACCCGAGGGTGGACTACTCCCTCCTCATCGTGGTGGCTGCCGTGATGATGGAGATGGCCACCGGTGATGATTCCCCCTCCGGCAGGGTGCCGGAACAGGGTCTAGATTGGTATCTCGTGGCTACATAGCCTTGCGGCGACGGAACTTCTGATCTAGGTTAACCCCGAGGGTTTTTGGAATATTTGGGAATGTATAGGGTAAAGAGGGGGTGCGGGAGGCCACCGAGGTGGGCACAACCCACCTGGGCGCGCCTGGGCCCCTAGGCGCGCCCTGGTGGGTTGTGCCCCACTCGGGGCACCCCCAGGTGCTGCTCTAGCCCAATGGATGTCTTCTGGTCCATAAAAAATCCACAAAAAGTTTCGCGGTGTTTGGATTTCGTTTGATATTGATTTCCTGCGATGTAAAAAACAAGCAAAAAATAGCAACTGGCACTGGGTCAATAGGTTAGTCCCAAAAAATGATATTAAGTTGCTATAAAATGGTGGTAAAACATCCAAGAATGATAATATAACAGCATGAATACTTCATAAATTATAGATACGTTGGAGACGTATCAGCATCCCCAAGCTTAATTCCTACTCGTCCTCGAGTAGGTAAATGATAAAAGAAATAATTTATGAAGTGTGAATGCTAGCAAAGTGCATAAGCTTGATCAATGACAATTTCAATCACTTTTCCTAGCATCATAACAACAATTCTTTCTTATAAAACTTCTCATGTTAAAGTAGCAACCAATTCACATGTTAAGGTTCAAAGAATGAATTCTTTGAAACTTAACAAGCTATGTTCTCACTCACCAAGCAATTGTAATTCAACTTATTCAATAGAGTTTAAGTAAGAGCTCCACATACTCAACCATCATATAGTCTTCTATGATTGCTAACACTCACCGCATACACATGAGCAAAACGTTTCAACCGGACACATAGAAAGATAGGGGCTTATTGTTTTGCCTCCCAACGTATTCACCTCAAGGGTGATGTCAACAATAATAACTCATGCTACCCATATCCAACTGGATACATGTGCCTAGATCTTTCCTCTCCACATGATGCTTGCCAAAAGAGAAAAATAAAAAGGAATAGAGAGAAAAACTTTGACTCTTGCATGAAAGTAAATACATAAAAGTAAAAGATAGGCCCTTTGCAGAGGGAAGCAGAGGTTGCCATGCGCTTTTTGTTTGTATGCTCAACCCCTTAGTGCAAAAAAATGTCACGTTATATTGCCCCTTATTATAGAAACCTTTATTATGCAGTCTGTCGCTTTTATTCTTTGCCATCACAAGTTCGTACAACGCTCAATTTTCTCTTACACTAAATGATCTAACACTTTTAGAAGCAATTTTTATTGCCTTATTGCACTGATGGACAACTTACTTGAAGGATCTTACTCAATCCTTAGGTAGGTATGGTGGACTCTTGAAAATAAGATTTGGATTTAAGGGTTTTTGGATGCACAAGTAGTATCTCTACTTGGTGCAGAATTTTTGGCTAGCAAATATGGGGGGCAAGCACCACATGTTGAAGGATTCTATGACAATATAGCTTCTATGTGAATATGAACAAACATAAACCATTACGTTGTCTTCCTTGTCCAACGTCAACAATTTTGGCATATAATATTTTGATGGGGGCTCACAATCACAAAAGATTTCCAAGATAGTGTATTTGCATGTGAAAGTTCTCTTCCTTATAGTAATCATTCAGGAATTGCTTGTATGACCAAAATTGTGATTGTCAAGCTTCAAAAGATTTCACTTTCTAAACCCAATGTGAAGCTACCACTAGGCATGATATAATTTAAACTTCATGATATTCAATTAATTCAACAATTTACTCACAGGATATAAGTGAAGCACAAGAGTAAATTACAAGCTACTCCAAAAAGATATAGGTGAAGATCATGTGAGTAGTTAAGTAAATGGGTAGCTAATTGAGGACTCTCTTATTTAAAAATTTCAGATCTAAGAATTTTATTAAAACAGCGAGCAAAACAAAATAAAATGACATTCCAACAATAGCACACATCATGTGAAGAAACAAAAATTTAGGATCAACCGATACTAACCGATAATTGTTGGTGAAGAAAGGTGGGATGCCTACCGGGGCATCCCCAAGCTTAGATGCTTGAGACTTCTTGAAATATTATCTTGGGATGCCTTGGGCATCCCCAAGCTTGAGCTTTTGTGTCTCGTTAATTCCTTTTATATCACGGTTTCCCTAAATCTTAAAAACTTCATCCACACAAAACTCAACAGGAACTCATGAGATAAGTTAGTATAAACCAATGCAAAAACCTTATCATTCTCTACTGTAGCAAATCACTAAAATTATTATTCAACATTGCATACTAAATGCCTCTGCATATTTAATACTCCTATCCTCAAATAGAATCATTAAACAAGAAAACATATGCAAACATAACAGCAATCTGCTAAAACAGTACAGTCTATAAAGAATGCAAGAGTATAAATACTTCTCAATCTCCAGAAATTATGAAAATTTACCACACTGTAGAAAATTTATCAGAGCTTATTTTTCAAAAAAATTCAACATTTTATCACATTCTGACTTTTCTAGGGAATTTTTGCAACAGCGATAAACTTTCTGTTTTGAAACAACAACATGTAGACTTGCAAAATAAGCATGGCAAAGGCTATACTTGATATTTTTATTGAAAAGAAAGATGCAAAATATTATTCTAAATAACAGCAAGCAAATCCTAACAAAAGAAAATGACGCTCCAAGTAAAACCCATATCATGTGACGAATGAAAACATAGCTCCAAGTGAAGTTACCGATAATGTTGAAGACGAAAGAGGGGATGCCTTTCGGGGCTCCCCAAGCTTAGAAGCTTGGATCTTCCTTGAATATTACCTTGGGGTGCCTTGGGCATCCCCAAGCTTAGGGTCTCGTCACTCCTTATTCTCCTCATATTGATATCTCACCCAAAACTTGAAAAACTTCAATCACACAAAACTCAACGGAACTTCGTGAGATAGGTTAGTATGATAAAGAGCAAACCACACTACTGCAGGATGCTGCTAACGCGACACTACGATCAGAGACCCTTCGACGAAACTGTGTGCGATGCCATAATCGCAAACGGTGGTGTAAAAAACCCGTCAAAGGTGCAAAACGTTTGCGATGGAGGATGCTTCAAACACGGTTCAGATTTTAGTTGCATGTGTGATTCAGGGCATACGGTTCAGTTCAATTAACCATTTTCGATGAGGAGGAACAAAAGAAACGGGCAGCCAGATGAAGGTGTGTGCGATGTACAGCATACGGTTCACTCAGATGAACTGTTTGTGATTAGGCAACACAAAAGAAACGGTCAGCTAGATAAAGGTGTGTGCAATATACGGCATGCGGTTCACTCGGACAAACTGTTTGCGTTGACACAAGAGAACAGAAACGGTTCAACTTAACAAGACGTGTGTGTTGTGCGATGGGATTGCATACAGAACAACAACATACACACACACACACACACACTTATAAGGACATGCTTGCATAACCAAATTAAACATCCACTTACATAGGTGGCTACTACAACCATGGCATTTGCACACACCAAAGTAAACTATTACATGCATAATTACATAGGTGGCTACTACACACATGACATTTCCACACACCAATAAAGTAAACTATATATTACATGCATGATTAACTAGCATAAACGATCATCTGATCATCATCTACTTCCTGTGATGCTTGCTCTGCTTGTGGCTCGATCCGGGCTCGTCGATTTGGGTAACGAGGCACTTCCTCATGTCAACGATCCGCCTATGCATCTCGTAGCATGTGTACACGCTCTTGGTCGCAAACCTGAGGTGAGGTTCATCCAGTTGCCGCATCCAGGCCCTGTGCCAGGATAGGGGGCTTGTTCTCTGGGCATCCTGCTTCATCTTCTCGTAGTAGGGGTCGATGATGGCCGAGGCGAGTTCGACCAGGGAGTCCTTCTTCGTGCTGCCCCAGACCCTGTAGTGGTCATGGATTTCGACAAGGTTCTTGTAGGCCAAGCCCATAATACTAAGCGCTTTTACATCGTCTTTCGTTTCCACCATGGCGAACTTGTAGTCGGTGCTGTTAACAAACCTGTTGAAACGGTCGCAAGGCTTTGTAGCCATGCAGTAGTGGTAGATGAGGAGATGATGGCGCACGCACAACTGGGCGATGACAACCTTCTGATCTATGCTGGGACAACCGGCGATGTACTGGAGGTCGATGCTGACCACCTTGTACTTGTCTCCAGCAAGCGACTACTCAACGCTGTTGATGTAGTCGTTCACCACGGCCGGGTCGATGGTGTACACCACCGAGAGATCCGTCTCCCTCGCGTGGGTCTCCACTCTATGCTCGCCGAACTCCATTGGAGCGCCGCTGGACATCCCCTCTCTATGTGTCGTCGTGGGTGTGCTTGTTGTGTTGTGGGGCGCGATCGAAAGGTTGAAGAGACTAAGGTTATAATGGCCGTGGGAATTAAAGGGGAAGCCGGACGGCCAGGAATATTGGCAGGCCCTGATGGCAGTTCTAATTTGCAGCGCGTAACTCCAGCATGTCGCACATAACTGCATCACGTGGCAACGCGCGCGGCGCAACCACATGCATACGGGGCCCCCGACGTGATCGTGCGCATGCCCAATCGTTGGCAGAGTGCACGCGGAGGGACGCGAGCAGAGCGCTCCGCGGTTGCCTCAACAGCGAGCAACCATATATATATGCATATAGCAGTTGAACACGCAAGGAAAAGCTGTCTACAAGCCGAGCGCGCCGACGGACGCGAGCAGAGCGCGCCAACGGACGCGAGCAGAGCGCACCGCGGCGCCTAACGGCGGGATAGACCTTCATTCAAGCTAATCAAAATAAGACTGGAACAGACATGTCTGTATTGAGCAAAGGGATCGCACATGTCTGTATTGACTGGAACGAGAATGCAATAGCAAAATAAGAATTAAGGCCATGATGATGCGATCGCAGTGGTGGTTATAGGAGGCAAGAAGAAAGATGCATTCATCAACGTACGACCTCCTCCTCCTCAACTCAGTGCGCCGGCCGGGCCACCAACCGGCGGCTAAGGAGCGGCGGCTTGTGTGGCGAGGTCAAGGTGCTTCTCAACTAAGGCATCCAAGGCTTCCAGCCAGCTGAAGAAGGCCAACTTCGTAGCGTCCTCACTGGCCTTGTAGATACCTATGTACACGATTTGCTCGTACACATGGATGTGTAGGTCGACGGTTTCTTGTAGGGCGAGGCGCCTCGCGGTGAGCGCGACCTCCAGGTGGACATTCTTCGTGGCGTCGGCGGGCAGTCGTAGGGCCACTAGTGCTTCAAAGAGGTTCCGACCATGGAGGCCAATTAGGGTGGCAGGCAATGAGGAGCTCGGGCGCGGGCTGGAAGAGTACGGCGATGTCGTCCGCAAGCTTCTTGACGACGGTGAACCTGTTGGTGGTGCGAACGATCATCTAGTCCAACTGAGAGTCGTAGCTGGCGTCGACGGCGTCCATCCACCAGCCGGTCGCCAACACCGTATGGAGACGATCCACGGTGCCATGCCGCAGGCCGGCGTCGTGGACCACTTGGCACAGCCGCTGGCTGCTCGCGCGCATTGCCACCATGGGTCTGGAGTGGGCACTTTTGCACTTATTAGTGTAGGTGCTTAGGCAAATGCTTAGGTGCGTACGATGTGGTAGATGCATTGGAATGGAGGGGTGCCTCTATATGAGTGCAAACTGCGTTGCATTCACATCATGCTGCCTCTTTTCCTGGTCCTCCCATTACTTCCCTCATGCATTCACACGATGCTAATTGAAGGAGGATGCATCATTGGCCGTTCAACACTTCGGGAACCGCTACCCTCTCCCTCGTCTGCATTAAAGCCGTATCAGGAACTGCGCCGCCCGCTGTCAAATCGAATAGTACTGCACCGCCCGCTAGTGATTTTTAGCTTCATATTTTGACAAATCGCAGTGTTACAAGGTTGGCAAATGGCAATGTTACTAGATCAACAAATGTCAATCTTTCTAGTTTGGCAAATGGCAACATACCCAATATGAAAGATGCAAATCACACCAAAATTTTGTAAGTGGTTCACATGGGTCATCCAAAAGAACCGTTTGTGTTCAAGAGATGCACAAATCCTGCTCTCACTTTGCATACGAGTGCTCTATCTGAAACCATCATGCTTGTTGTGAGAAGCTCTCGTTTGTGAGAAGCATATACCCAGACCTGCCCCAAATTGGACAAAAACTTTACCACGGCATGTTGATGCCCCTCCATGATAGCATGCCAAATTTCATGAATTTCAGACGAGTTTTGGATTTACTAGAATTTAAAAACCAGGTATCTCAATGTTTGCGGCCGAGTGACGGTGGCAGGGTGTTTGACATTCATTTCCATTTCTAGCATGGGACCTAAGCATGCACCCAAGGACAAATATTTGATTTTTCAACCAATTTATATGCATTGGAGCATGTGCATGTAGTTCAAATTTGAATTATGCACATAAATGCATTGAAAACTCACTTACTGTATAAAAATGTCCAAACGAACCCTGAAAAATCACAGAAATAACACAAAACTCCTGTTGTTCTATGTTGACACGAGAAAAAATTGAAAGCAATAAGAGGCAATGGATATCGTTTCGCCCCCAAAGTTGGGGCGTTCCCTACCGAAACCATCATGCTCGTTGTGAGAAGCTCTAGTTTGTGAGAAGCATATACCCAAACCTGCCCCAAATGGGACAAAAACATTACCACGCCATGTTGATGCCGCTCCATGATAGCATGCCAAGTTTCATGAATTTCAAACGAGTTTTGGATTTACTAGAATTTAAAAACCAGGTATCTCAATGTTCGCGGCCGAGTGACGGTGGCACGGTGCTTGACATTCATTCCCATTTCTTGCATGGGACCTAAGCATGCACCCAAGGACCAAAGATTGGATTTTTCAACAAATTTATATGCACCGGAGCATGTGCGTGTAGTTCAAATTTGAATAATGCACATAAATGCATTGAAAACTCACTTAATGCATAAAAATATCCAAACGAACCCCAAAAAATCACAAAAAATAGCACAACACTCCTGTTGTTCTATGTTGACACGAGAAAAAAATTGAAAACAATAAGAGGCAATGGATATCGTTTCGCCCCCAAAGTTGGGGCGTTCCCTACCGAAACCATCATGCTTGTTGTGAGAAGCTCTGGTTTGTGAGAAGCATATACCCAAACCTGCCCCAAATGGGACAAAAACTTTACGACGCCATGTTGATGCCCCTCCATGATAGCATGCCAAGTTTCATGAATTTCAGACGAGTTTTCAATTTACTAGAATTTAAAAACCAGGTATCTCAATGTTTGCGGTCGAGTGACGGTGGCACGGTGCTTGACATTCATTCCCATTTCTTGCAGGGGACCTAAGCATGCACCCAAGGACAAAAGATTTGAGTTTTCAACCAATTTATATGCACCGGAGCATGTGCATGTAGTTCAAATTTGAATTATGCACATAAATGCATTGAAAACTCACTTAATGCATAAAAATGTTCAAACGAACCCCGAAAAATCACAAAAAGTAACACAACCTCTTGTTGTTCTATGTTGACACGAGAAAAAAATTGAAAGCAATAAGAGGCAATGGATATCGTTTCGCCCCCAAAGTTGGGGCGTTCCCTACCGAAACCATCATGCTTGTTGTGAGAAGCATATACCCAAACCTGCCCCAAATGGGACAAAAACTTTACCACGCCATGTTGATGCCGCTCCATGATAGCATGCCAAATTTCATGAATTTCCGACGAGTTTTGGATTTACTACAATTTAAAAACAAGGTATCTCAATGTTTGCGGCCGAGTGACGGTGGCACGGTGCTTGACATTCATTCACATTTCTTGCATGGGACCTAAGCATACACCCAAGGACCAAAGATTTGATTTTTCAACCAATTTATATGCACCGGAGCATGTGCACGTAGTTCAAATTTGATATATGCACATAAATGCATTGAAAACTCACTTGATGCATAAAAATGTCCAAACAAACCCCAAAAAATCACAAAAAATAGAATAACACTCCTCTTGTTCTATGTTGACACGAGAAAAAAATTTAAAAGCAATAAGAGGCAATGGATATCGTTTCGCCCCCAAAGTTGGGGCGTTCCCTACCGAAACCATCAAGCTTGTTGTGAGAAGCTCTGATTTGTGAGAAGCATATACCCAAACCTGCCCCAAATGGGAACAAAACTTTACCACGCCATGTTGATGCCGCTCCATGATAGCATGCCAAGTTTCATGAATTTCATACGAGTTTTGGATTTACTAGAATTTAAAAACCAGGAATCTTAATGTTTGCGGCCGAGTGATGGTGGCACGGTGCTTGACATTCATTCCCATTTCTTGCATGGGACCTAAGCATGCATCCAAGGACAAAAGGTTTGATTTTGAACCAATTTATATGCACCGGAGCATGTGCATGTATTTCAAATTTGAATTATGCACATAAATGCATTGAAAACTCAGTTAATGCATCAAAATGTCCAAACGAACCCCGAAAAATCACAAAAAATAACACAACACTCCTGTTGTACTATGTTGACACGAGAAAAAAAATTGAAAGCAATAAGAGGCAATGGATATCGTTTCGCCCCCAAAGTTGGGGCGTTCCCTAGCGAAACCATCATGCTTGTTGTGAGAAGCTATGGTTTTTGAGAAGCATATCCCTAGACCTGCCCCAAATGGGACAAAAACTTTACCACGCCATGTTGATGCCGCTCCATGATAGCATGCCAAGTTCCATGAATTTCAGACGAGTTTTGGATTTACTAGAATTTAAAAACCAGGTATCTCAATGTTTGCGGCTGAGTGACGGTGGCATGGTGCTTTACATTCATTCCCATTTCTTGCATGGAACCTAAGCATGCACCCAAGGACAAAAGACTTGATTTTTCAACCAATTTATATGCACCGGAGCATGTGCATGTAGTTCAAATTTGAATTATGCACATAAATGCATTGAAAACTCACTTAATGCATAAAATTGTCCAAACGAACCCCGAAAAATCACAAAAAATAACACAACACTCCTGTTGTTCTAAGTCGACACGAGAAAAAAAAATTAAAAGCGATAAGAGGCAATGGATACCGTTTCGCCCCCAAAGTTGGGGCGTTCCCTACCGAAACCATCATGCTTGTTGTGAGAAGCTCTGGTTTGTGCGAAGCATATACCCAAACCTGCCCCAAATGGGACAAAAACTTTACCAAGCCATGTTGATGCCGCTCCATGATAGCATGCCAAGTTTCATGAATTCCAGACGAGTTTTGGATTTACTAGAATTTAAAAACCAGGTATCTCAATGTTTGCGGCAGAGTGACGGTGGCAGGGTGCTTGACATACATTCCCATTTCTTGCATGGGACCTAAGCATGCACCCAAGGACAAAAGATTTGATTTTTCAACCAATTTTTATGCACCGGAGCATGTGCATGTATTTCAAATTTGAATTATGCACATAAATGCATTGAAAACTCACTTAATGCATAAAAATGTACAAACGAACCCCGAAAAATCACAAAAAATAACAAAACACTCCTGTTGTTCTATGTTGACACGAGAAAAAATTGAAAGCGATTAGAGGCAATGGATATCGTTTCACCCCCAATGTTGGGGCGTTCCCTACCGAAACCATCATGCTTGTTGTGAGAAGCTATGGTTTGTGGGAAGCATATCCCCAAACCTGCCCCAAATGGGACAAAAACTTTACCACGGCATGTTGATGCCCCTCCATGATAGCATGCCAAGTTTCATGAATTTCAGACGAGTTTTGGATTTACTAGACTTTAAAAACCAGGTATCTCAATGTTTGCGGCCGAGTGATGGTGGCAGGGTGTTTGACACTCATTCCCATTTCTTGCATGGGACCTAAGCATGCACCCAAGGACAAATATTTGATTTTTCAACAAATTTATATGCATTGGAGCATGTGCATGTAGTTCAAATTTGAATTATGCACATAAATGCAATGAACCCTCACTTAATGTATAAAAATGTCTAAACGAACCCCGAAAAATCACAAAAATAACACAACACTCCTGTTGTTCTATGCTGACACGAGAAAAAAATTGAAAGCAATAAGAGGCAATGGATATCTTTTCGCCCCCAAAGTTGGGGCGTTCCCTACCGAAACCATCATGCTCGTTGTGAGAAGCTCTAGTTTGTGAGAAGCATATACCCAAACCTGCCCCAAATGGGACAAAAACTTTACCACGGCATGTTGATGCCGCTCCATGATAGCATGCCAAGTTTCATGAATTTCAAATGAGTTTTGGATTTACTAGAATTTAAAAACCAGGTATCTCAATGTTCGCGGCCGAGTGACGGTGGCACGGTGCTTGACATTCATTCCCATTTCTTGCATGGGACCTAAGCATGCACCCAAGGACCAAAGATTGGATTTTTCAACCAATTTATATGCACCGGAGCATGTGCATGTAGTTCAAATTTGAATTATGCACATAAATGCATTGAAAACTCACTTAATGCATAAAATATCCAAACGAACCCCAAAAAATCACAAAAAATAGCACAACACACCAGTTGTTCTATGTTGACACGAGAAAAAAATTGAAAACAATAAGAGGCAATGGATATCGTTTCGCCCCCAAAGTTGGGGCGTTCCCTACCGAAACCATCATGCTTGTTGTGAGAAGCTCTGGTTTGTGAGAAGCATATACCCAAACCTGCCCTAAATGGGACAAAAACTTTACCACGCCATGTTGATGCCCCTCCATGATAGCATGCCAAGTTTCATGAATTTCAGATGAGTTTTCAATTTTCTAGAATTTAAAAACCAGGTATCTCAATGTTTGCGGTCGAGTGACGGTGGCACGGTGCTTGACAGTCATTCCCATTTCTTGCAGGGGACCTAAGCATGCACCCAAGGACAAAAGATTTGAGTTTTCAACCAATTTATATGCACCGGAGCATGTGCATGTAGTTCAAATTTGAATTATGCACATAAATGCATTCAAAACTCAGTTAATGCATCAAAATGTCCAAACGAACCCCGAAAAATCACAGAAAATAACACAGCACTCCTGTTGTACAACGTTGACACGAGAAAAAAAATTGAAAGCAATAAGAGGCAATGGATATCGTTTTGCCCCCAGAGTTGGGGCGTTCCCTAGCGAAACCATCATGCTTGTTGTGAGAAGCTATGGTTTTTGAGAAGCATATCCCTAGACCTGCCCCAAATGGGACAAAAACTTTACCACGCCATGTTGATGCCGCTCCATGATAGCATGCAAGTTTCATGAATTTCAGACGA
The DNA here is from genome assembly GCF_002575655.3 of Aegilops tauschii subsp. strangulata. Lineage (NCBI taxonomy): Eukaryota > Viridiplantae > Streptophyta > Magnoliopsida > Poales > Poaceae > Aegilops > Aegilops tauschii. Next base: position 354,418,449 of record NC_053036.3, read on the forward strand.
GTTTTGGATTTACTAGAATTTAAAAACCAGGTATCTCAATGTTTGCGGCCGAGTGACGGTGGCACGGTGCTTTACATTCATTCCCATTTCTTGCATGGGACCTGAGCATGCACCCAAGGACAAAAGACTTGATTTTTCAACAAATTTATATGCACCGGAGCATGTGCATGTAGTTCAAATTTGAATTATGCACATAAATGCATTGAAAACTCACTGAATGCATAAAATTGTCCAAACGAACCCCGGAAAATCACAAAAAATAACACAACACTCCTGTTGTTCTAAGTCGACATGAGAAAAACTATTAAAAGCGATAAGAGGCAATGGATATCGTTTCGCCCCCAAAGTTGGGGCGTTCCCTACCGAAACCATCATGCTTGTTGTGAGAGGCTCTGGTCTGTGCGAAGCATATACCCAAACCTGCCCCAAATGGGACAAAATTTTTACCAAGCCATGTTGGTGCCACTCCATGATAGCACGCCAAGTTTCATGAATTCCAGACGAGTTTTGGATTTACTAGAATTTAAAACCAGGTATCTCAATGGTTGCGGCAGAGTGACGGTGGCAGGGTGCTCGACATTCCTTCCCATTTCTTGCATGGGACCTAAGCATGCACCAAAGGACAAAAGATTTGATTTTTCAACCAATTTTTATGCACCGGAGCATGTGCATGTATTTCAAATTTGAATTATGCACATAAATGCATTGAAAACTCACTTAATGCATAAAAATGTACAAACGAACCCCGAAAAATCACAAAAAATAACAAAACACTCCTGTTGTTTTATGTTGACACGAGAAAAAAATTGAAAGCGATTAGAGGCAATGGATATCGTTTCGCCCCCAATGTTGGGGCGTTCCCTACCGAAACCATCATGCTTGTTGTGAGAAGCTATGGTTTGTGGGAAGCATATCCCCAAACCTGCCCCAAATGGGACAAAAACTTTACCACGGCATGTTGATGCCCCTCCATGATAGCATGCCAAGTTTCATGAATTTCAGACGAGTTTTGGATTTACTAGAATTTAAAAACCAGGTATCTGAATGTTTGCGGCCGAGTGACGGTGGCACGGTGCTTGACATTAATTCCCATTTCTTGCATGGGACCTAAGCATGCATCCAAGGACAAAAGATTTGATTTTCAACCAATTTATATGCACTGGAGCATGTGCATGTATTTCAAATTTGAATTATGCATATAAATGCATTGAAAACTCAGTTAATGCATCAAAATGTCCAAACGAACCCCGAAAAATCACAAAAAATAACACAACACTCCTGTTGTAGTATGTTGACACGAGAAAAAAAATTGAAAGCAATAAGAGGCAATGGATATCGTTTCGCCCCCAAAGTTGGGGCGTTCCCTACCGAAACCATCATGCTCGTGGTGAGAAGCTCTAGTTTGTGAGAAGCATATACCCAAACCTGCCCCAAATGGGACAAAAACTTTACCACGCCATGTTGATGCCGCTCCATGATAGCATGCCAAGTTTCATGAATTTCAGACGAGTTTTGGATTTACTAGAATTTAAAAACCAGGTATCTCAATGTTTGCGGCTGAGTGACGGTGGCATGGTGCTTTACATTCATTCCCATTTCTTGCATGGAACCTAAGCATGCACCCAAGGACAAAAGACTTGATTTTTCAACCAATTTATATGCACCAGAGCATGTGCATGTAGTTCAAATTTGAATTATACACATAAATGCATTGAAAACTCACTTAATGCATAAAATTGTCCAAACGAACCCCGAAAAATCACAAAAAATAACACAACACTCCTGTTGTTCTAAGTCGACACGAGAAAAAAAAATTAAAAGCGATAAGAGGCAATGGATACCGTTTCGCCCCCAAAGTTGGGGCGTTCCCTACCGAAACCATCATGCTTGTTGTGAGAAGCTCTGGTTTGTGAGAAGCATATACCCAAACCTGCCCCAAATGGGACAAAAACTTTACCACGCCATGTTGATGCCCCTCCATGATAGCATTCCAAGTTTCATTAATTTCAGACGAGTTTTCAATTTACTAGAATTTAAAAGCCAGGTATCTCAATGTTTGCGGTTGAGTGACGGTGGGACGGTGCTTGACATTCATTCCCATTTCTTGCATGGGACCTAAGCATGCACCCAAGGACAAAAGATTTGAGTTTTCAACCAATTTATATGCACCGGAGCATGTGCATGTAGTTCAAATTTGAATTATGCACATAAATGCATTGAAAACTCACTTAATGCATAAAAATGTTCAAACGAACCCCGAAAAATCACAAAAAGTAACACAACCTCCTGTTGTTCTATGTTGACACGAGAAAAAAATGAAAGCAATAAGAGGCAATGGATACCGTTTCGCCCCCAAAGTTGGGGCGTTCCCTACCGAAACCATCATGCTTGTTGTGAGAAGCTATGGTTTGTGAGAAGCATATACCCAAACCTGCCCCAAATGGGACAAAAACTTTACCACGCCATGTTGATGTCGCTCCATGATAGCATGCCATGTTTCATGAATTTCAGACGAGTATTGGATTTACTAGAATTTAAAAACCAGGTATCTCAATGTTTGCGGCCGAGTGACGGTGGCACGGTGCTTGACATTCATTCACATTTCTTGCATGGGACCTAAGCATCCACCCAAGGAACAACGATTTGATTTTTCAACCAATTTATATGCACCAGAGCATGTGCACGTAGTTCAAATTTGATATATGCACATAAATGCATTGAAAACTCACTTGATGCATAAAAATGTCCGAACAAACCCCAAAAAATCACAAAAAATAGCATAACACTCCTGTTGTTCTATGTTGACACGAGAAAAAATTTGAAAGCAATAAGAGGCAATGGATATCTTTTCGCCCCCAAAGTTGGGGCGTTCCCTACCGAAACCATCATGCTCGTTGTGAGAAGCTCTGGTTTGTGAGAAGCATATACCCAAACCTGCCCCAAATGGGAAACAAACTTTACCACGCCATGTTGATGACGCTCCATGATAGCATGCCAAGTTTCATGAATTTCATACGAGTTTTGGATTTACTAGAATTTAAAAACCAGGTATCTGAATGTTTGCGGCCGAGTGACGGTGGCACGGTGCTTGACATTAATTCCCATTTCTTGCATGGGACCTAAGCATGCATCCAAGGACAAAAGATTTGATTTTCAACCAATTTATATGCACTGGAGCATGTGCATGTATTTCAAATTTGAATTATGCATATAAATGCATTGAAAACTCAGTTAATGCATCAAAATGTCCAAACGAACCCCGAAAAATCACAAAAAATAACACAACACTCCTGTTGTAGTATGTTGACACGAGAAAAAAAATTGAAAGCAATAAGAGGCAATGGATATCGTTTCGCCCCCAAAGTTGGGGCGTTCCTTAGCGAAACCATAATGCTTGTTGTGAGAAGCTATGGTTTTTGAGAAGCATATCCCTAGACCTGCCCCAAATGGGACAAAAACTTTACCACACCATGTTGATGCCGCTCCATGATAGCATGCCAAGTTTCATGAATTTCAGACGAGTTTTGGATTTACTACAATTTAAAAACCAGGTATCTCAATGTTTGCGGCCGAGTGACGGTGGCACGGTGCTTTACATTCATTCCCATTTCTTGCATGGGACCTAAGCATGCACCCAAGGACAAAAGATTTGATTTTTCAACCAATTTATATGCACCGGAGCATGTGCATGTAGTTCAAATTTGAATTATGCACATAAATGCATTGAAAACTCACTTAATGCATAAAATTGTCCAAACGAACCCCGAAAAATCACAAAAATAGCACAACACTCCTGTTGTTCTAAGTCGACACGAGAAAAAAAATAAAAGCGATAAGAGGCAATGGATATCGTTTCGCCCCCAAAGTTGGGGCGTTCCCTACCGAAACCATCATGCTTGTTGTGAGAAGCTCTGGTTTGTGAGAAGCGTATACCCAAACCTGCCCCAAATGGGACAAAAAATTTTACCACGCCATGTTGATGCCGCTCCATGATAGCATGCCAAGTTTCATGGATTTCAAACGAGTTTTGGATTTATTAGAATTTAAAAACCAGGTATCTCAATGTTTGCGGCCGAGTGACGGTGGCAGGGTGCTTGACATTCATTCCCATTTCTTGCATGTGACCTAGGCATGCACCCAAGGACAAAAGATTTGATTTTTCAACCAATATATATGCACCGGAGCATGTGCATGTATTTCAAATTTGAATTATGCACATAAATGCATTGAAAACTCACTTAATGCATAAAAATGTACAAACGAACCCCGAAAAATCACAAGAAATAACAAAACACTCCTGTTGTTCTATGTTGACACAAGAAAAAAATTGAAAGCGATTAGAGGCAATGGATATCGTTTCGCCCCCAATGTTGGGGCGTTCCCTACCGAAACCATCATGCTTGTTGTGAGAAGCTATGGTTTGTGAGAAGCATCTCCCCAAACCTGCCCCAAATGGGACAAAAACTTTACCACGCCATGTTGATGCCGCTCCATGATAGCATGCCAAGTTTCATGAATTTCAGACGAGTTTTTGATTTGCTAGAATTTAAAAACCAGGTATCTCAATGTTTGCGGCCGAGTGACGGTGGCACGGTGTTGACATTTATTCCCATTTCTTGCATGGGACCTAAGCATGCACCCATGGACAAAAGATTTGATTTTTCAACCAATTTATATGCACCGGAGCATGTGCATGTAGTTCAAATTTGAATTATGCACATAAATGCATTGAAAACTCACTTAATGCATAAAAAATGTCCAAACAAACCCCAAAAAATCACAAAAAATAGCACAACACTCGTGTTGTTCTATGTTGACACGAGAAATGTTTTAAAAGCAATTAGAGGCAATGGATATCGTTTCGCCCCCAAAGTTGGGGCGTTCCCTAACGAAACCATCATGCTTGTTGTGAGAAGCTATGGTTTTTGAGAAGCATATACCCAAACCTACCCCAAATGGGACAAAAACTTTACCACGCCATGTTGATGCCGCTCCATGATAGCATGCCAAGTTTCATGAATTTCAGACGAGTTTTGGATTTACTAGAATTTAAAAACCAGGTGTCTCAATGTTTGCGGCCGAGTGACGGTGGCAGGGTGCTTGACATTCATTCCCATTTCTTGCATGGGACCTAAGCATGCACCCTAGGACAAAAGATTTGATTTTTCAACCAATTTATATGAACCGGAGCATGTGCATGTATTTCAAATATGAATTATGCACATAAATGCATTGAAAACTCATTTAATGCATAAAAATGTCCAAACGAACCCCGAAAAATCACAAAAAATAACACAACACTCTTGTTGTTCTATGTTGACACGAGAAAAAATTTGAAAGCAATTAGAGGCAATGGATATTGTTTCGTCCCCAAAGTTGGGGCGTTCCCTACCGAAACCATCATGCTTATTGTGAGAAGCTCTGGTTTGTGAGAAGCATATACCCAAACCTGCCCCAAATGGGTCAAAACTTCACCATGCCATGTTGATGCCGTTTCATGATAGCATGCCAAGTTTCATGAATTTCAGACGAGTTTTGGATTTACTAGAATTAAAAACCAGGTATCTCAATGTTTGCGGCCGAGTGACGGTGGCAGGGTGTTTGACATTCATTCCCATTTCTTGCATGGGACCTAAGCATGCACCCAAGGACAAAGATTTGATTTTTCAACCAATTTATATGCACTGGAGCATGTGCATGTAGTTCAAATTTGAATTATGCACATAAATGCATTGAAAACCCACTTAATGCATAAAAATGTCCAAACGAACCCTGAATAATTCCAATTCTTTTATGATCACTGCAGATAAAAGGCTAGCAATTCAAACACCGTCCATCGCCGCTGTGATCCCGTTATGTAATTCAAATTAAGACAAAAAATCAAGTAGATCCCACACAGTTTATTATAACCAACCGTGTGAGATGCAGCACAAAATATCTTCGGACCGTGTCTAAATAAGGGACTGTGTCTGATGACACTTTGCGCGCTAGTTTTTTGGCTGAAGCGGTTCCAAATTTTCGTCTTTCGCGGAAATATCTACCTCCCCGCCCCCTCCCCCTGACCAAAAGCCACATTTCCCCCCTTTCCGCCTTCCTTTCCAAGTTGAAACCTTCACTCCTTGCTTGCAGCGCCGCCGCCTCCTCGCCGGCGTCCCTCCTTCACGCTGCTCGGCCTCGCCTATCCAGGAAGGTAATCCACACCCGACCCCCATCCTCCTCCTCCTTCCACATCCCACATGCCCCGACCGCCGGCACGAGCGCGACACCTTCCACCCAAATCACCGCCCCCTCCACCAAATAAGCGCCGGCCTAAGCCATGGTGCACGCAGTATAGCCAGGACCTCAAGGAGCATTTGGCAGCGGAGAAGCAAATCGCGGCCGCACGCGCAGATGAGGTCGCGATGGCTGCCATTCGTGCTGGCCCCCAGATCTTGGAGGAGCACCTCGCCGTCGAGGCCACCGTTGACGCCTCGCGCGCCGACGCCGCGACGCGGTTGGCTGCTTTAAACGACAGTTCATGGCATTTTCTCGAGGCCACCGTCGATGCCTTCGACGAAGACTACAAGGTGTTTTCTCTGCGTGCACGTGCTTACCTCATCTCGAGAGCCAGCAGGTTGGTGCCCGGAGTGGCTCAGGCAACTCACCACTACAACAAGGGAACCCACGATGCGGAGGCCTCGCCCTCTTCCATGTCCAAGGAGCCAATCGTCATCGATATCTCCGACAATGAGGAGTAGCTTGTCTTATTAGCTCACTATAAGGACCCACGTTTAGTTTGCTAGCTACTACCTTCCCTTAACAAATTCTAGTGAATTGTGCTATCTACTTTTACCATGCAATCTTCTGCTATAGTGTATATGTTCTATATGTCGTGCAATGTGGTGTTCAATTAGATGCTTGGTTCAATTCTGCAAATGTGATGTTCAATTCTTCAGGGTACAATATTTCCAAGTTGTTAAGCATGCTTGGTTTGGTTATCTGTCTAATCTTCTATTAGGAGTATGTTATATTGTTCAATTGGTGTTTAGTTAACTGCTTGGTTCATTTGTTGTGGCTTGGTTCACTTGTTGTGGTGTTTAGTTAACTGCTTGGTTCAATTCTGCAATGCGATGTTCAATTGTTGTGGCTGCATTCTGTTATTGTATACCATGTGAGGAATAAATCGAATTTGGGTGTACTAAATACATGAGAAAAATATATAATTGCTATATTTCCAAGTTGTTAAGCATACTTGGTTTGATTAACTATCTGATCTTCTATTAGGAGTATGTTATATTGTGCAATGTGGTGCTCAGTTAACGTTTGGTTCATTTGTTGTGGTGTTTAGTTAACTGCTTGGTTCAATTCTACAATGCGATGTTCAATTGTTGTGGCTGCATTCTCTTATTGTATACCATGTGAGGAATAAATCGAATTTGGCTGTACTAAATATATGAGAAACAAATACAATTGCTATATTTCCAAGTTGTTAAGCATGCTTGGTTTGGTTAAATGTCTGATCTTCTATTAGGAGTATGTTATATTGTGTAATGTGGTGCTCAGTTAACGTTTGGTTCATTTGTTGTGGTGTTTAGTTAACTGCTTGGTTCAATTCTGCAATGCAATGTTCAATTGTTGTGGCTGCATTCTCTTATTGTATACCATGTGAGGAAGTCGAATTTGGCTGCACTTAATACATGAGAAACATATACAAGTGCTATATTTCCTAGTTCTTAATCATGTTTGGTTTGGATAAATGGGTTTTCCATGTGGCTTGAATTAATCAGATGAATCTGCAATGTGCTTATTTTTCATCAACATATTTTATTGATAGCATGCGAACCCTTACTTAACCTGATGACTAACTACCTTATATGTGTTGCAGGGAAACAATGGGAAGCACTGAGGTTTACAAGATGGTACTAACTATTATACCTTGCCTTTTTATTCCTTTGCCCCGTTTCCAATATAGAGAAGATATTTATGCACATCCTTGTTTTCAGGGTTTAGTGATGATTACCTCTCAAACCACCTCTGTGGTCAGGAGGCAAGGAAAGTTTTCATACAACACCCACGGTTCAATATTGAAGTGTTCCTGAAGAGGTCGAAGGACGGACGGTCAATCATCCACAGGCACTGGCCTAAAGTTGCAAAGACCTTTAACATGAATGAAGGCTCAATATTCGCCTTCCGCTTCAGCAGTTTTCCACATGAGATGCATCTCTCTATGTACCGTCTATGATGCTAATTTCGAAAGGTTCTAGATGTTGCATGTGAAACTTGCTGCTGGTGCAGTTGTGTAATGGGGTAGCTGAGTGCTGAAGCTATATCATGTTGTACTCCGATGTATTTCAATTATGAAATCTTGCTTCCTTAATATGGAAATGGAATATATTATGTGCTTAATATGAATGTCAATTAGATTAGTAAATGGATTATTAATAATAGGCCAATTAGCCCGCTAATTGGCCAATTAGCTTGCTAATTGGGTTTTCCTATTGAAAACGGTTAATGAGAAAACACCGTGGGCGATGACCTAAGGCAATGCACATAGTTTCTAGGAATAAACCATGTTGGATCAATGAATAATCACACGCGACATTCTGTTCAAAACTGTTTGCGCTACGCCACCTTGCGCAAACGTTTTCCTTGAAGTGACTGTGTGGTATGTATATACGAACGGAAACGTTTAGTGGTGACTGACTGTGTGGGATGTACTTACGACCAGAAATGATTTCGCTTGTATAATTGTATTTTTTTAGCACTGGTGTACGTATTTCTGTATTTGAGCGCTCGCCGGTCGCACACGACCTCATTTTCCCGAGCGTGTGTGCCAGGAGGGCATATCACCAACGGTTTCTGGGTCGTGTGGGAAGGACCCCCCCTATCGCCTACACTCACTTGGCGATGATTCCAAATGTCGTCGCGGAAAGGGGTAAAAAACCGTTTGTTTAGGACCGACGCGTACCAGTGCCATTTCACTTTGGTACTGTCAAAGACAAGATTCATAATTGTTTCCACACAATGCCTACTGTAGCACATCATTTCCACAATTTATATTGAGCAATATAAGCCATAGAAACTAGAAAACAAGCAAACTATGCATTGAAAACAGAATCTGTCAAAAACAGAACAGTCTGTAGTAATCTGTACTCCAACCATATTTCTGCTACTCCAAGAATTCTGAAAAATTAGGACAACATAGAGAATTTGTATATATATATATATATCACCTATAAAAATTTCAGAATTTTTCCATGTTCCAGTAAAATATAAGAATTTCTTCACTGGACGCAAAAGTTTGTGTTTTTGCACAGATTCAAGTCAACTATCATCCACACTATCCCAAAAGCTTTACTTCGCACTTTATTGAAACAAAAGCAATAAAACATGATCACTACAGTAGCATAATCATGTGAACATACGAAAACTGTAGGTAAAAGTGTTGGGTTGTCTCCCAACAAGCGCTTTTCTTTAATACCTTTTAAGCCAGGCATGATGAGTTCAATGATGCTTGCATAAAAGATAAGGATTGAAACATAACAAGAGCATCATGAATCATAAGTTCCTCTCTCATAATAATTTTTAGTAGTATCATGAATAGATTCATCAATATAACCATCACATAAAGCATTCTTTTCATGATCCAAAAGCATAGAAAATTTATTCCTCTCCATATAAGCAATTTTATTCTCATTCATAATAGTTGGAGTATCATAGGAAACTCGAATACTACAAATTTTTCCCACGTTAAAAGAGTAATTTTGACTAAAAGGATATTCAAAATTATGACAATAATTATCACTACTTTTTATAACATAAGTATCATCATAATAATCATCATAAGTGGGAGGCATGCAATCATCATAGCAAATTTGATCATTCAAAGTAAGGAGACTCAAAAGATCATCTTCATTAAGCATAGCATCCCCAAGCTTGGGACAAACATTAATTGCAGCAAATAAATTCTCAAACATGTCATTATCATCAAACATAGCATCCCCAAGCTTGTGGCTTGGCATATCATAAGCATAATCACTCTCATCATTAATAGTATGAATAGCACCAACGGTATAACAATTGTTATCATCATAATTTCCCAAGTTGGTGCCAAAAAGATTTCCAATATTATAAGAAGTATCATTATCTTCCCAATCATAATCATCACAACAAGCAATTGGCATAACAAAATCATCATCAATAGTGCTCTCGGACATTGTGCCATAAGACATATAAGCAATATCATCATCAAGTGCATCATCCTCCACAATTATTTTTGATTCATTTTCATGAGGCACAACAATAATAGGAGCAACACTATTTGGGAGAGATGCCTTTCTAACTCTATTCTTTCTTCTTCTTTTCTTCTTCTTTACCACATCATGTGTCGGTTTAATTAATTTTTCAAGCTTCTTATTGATGAGATTGGTTGAATAGGGAGCTCCTCCTCATCACCTATTTCATCATGAGATACAATAGGAGGGAAGGTGGAAATCTTTACCCTTTCATTAGTATTCCTTTTATATTATATTCATTTTCCCATCTTTCTATAGTTGGCAATATAAGCATTCTCATTGCAATTTACCATGCAAAACATATGGATATTTTTTAGTTTAGTTTCAATGTCGTCTCTGAGAATGAATACTTCAAACCAACTAATTTTATATGTCAATTCTTCACTCCCCAAAAATAGATAAATCTCATTATAAAGTTCAAGGGTGATCAAATCATTACAATATTTGGCCATGATTCCATCATGAAAAAATTTGCATTGAAAATTAAGATGGACAACCTTATTGCAAAGTTCACAAGTAATAGGACAAAGAGAACATAATTTTGTATCAAATTCATATATCACTTTGAGCAAAGAATTGGTTCTATCATGTTTATGCTTATTGCAAAATCTATCTTCCCTATAAGACACGTCTTCACAAACTTTATGCACTCCACAAAAATTGACATGCTTATAAGAAACATTTTGGTCATGACTTGTGCAATCATCATTAGCATTTTGGATATTTAAAGAATTCATACTAACAACATTGTAATCATGCTCATCATTCAAATATTATGTGCCAAACATTTTATTGACTTCTTCTTCTAACAATTGAGCACAATTTTCCGAACCATCATTTTCAAGAAAGATATTATAAAGATGATCAATAATATGATGCAATCTCAATTCCATTTTTTGTAGTTTTCTTTTATAAACCAAACTAGTGATAAAACAGGAAACTAAAAAATTCAATATCAAGATCTAAAGATATACCTTCAAGCACTCACCTCCCCGGCAACGGCGCCAGAAAAGAGCTTGATGTATACTATGCAACTTTATTCTTGTAGACACGTGTTGGGCCTCAAAGCGCAGAGTTTTGTAGGACAGTAGAAATTTTCCCTCAAGTGGATGACCTAAGTTTTACCAATCCGTGGGAGGCGTAGGATGAAGATGGTCTCTCTCAAACAACCCTGGAACCAAATAATAAAAAGTCTCTTGTGTCCCCAACACACCAAATACAATGGTAATTTGTATAGGTGCATGATACGTCCATTTTGCATCATGTTTTCCTACTGTTATTTATGATGTTTTTATGCATAATAATGCTTTTTGGAATAATTCTAATGCCTTTTCTCTCATAATTTGCAAGGTACACACAAAGAGGGAGAATTCCGGCAGCTGGAAATCTGGACCTGGAAAAGCTACGTCAGGCTACCTCTTCTGCACAACTCCAAACAGATTGAAACTTCACGGAGAATTTTTATGGAATATATGATGAATATTGGAGCAAATAAGTACCAGAGGAGGCCCGCCAGGTGGGCACAACCCACCTGGGCGCGCCAGGGAGCCCAGGCGTGCCCTGGTGGGTTGTGCTCACCCAAGCCCACCTCCGGTGCCCATATTCTGGTATATAGGTCATTTTGACCTAGAAAAAAAATAAGGAGAGGACTTTCGGGATGGAGCGCTGCCGTCTTGAGGCGGAACTTGGGCAGGAGCACTTTTGCCCTCCGGCGGAGCGATTCCGCCGAGGGAACTTCCCTCCCGGAGGGGGAAATCATCGTCATCATCATTACCAACAACTCTCCCATCTTGCGGAGGGAAATCTCCATCAACAACTTCAACAACACCATCTCATCTCAAACCCTAGTTCATCTCTTGTGTTCAATCTTGTTACCGGAACTATAGATTGGTGCTTGTGGGTGACTAGTAGTGTTGATTACATCTTGTAGTTGATTACTATATGGTTTATTTGGTGGAAGATTGTATGTTCAGATCCAATATGCTATTTAATACCCCTCTAATCTTGAGCATGATTATCATTTGTGAGTAGTTACTTTTGTTCTTGAGGTTATGGGAGAAATCATGTTGCAAGTAATCATGTGAACTTGATATGTGCTCGATATTTTGATAGTATGTATGTTGTGATTCCCTTAGTGGTGTCATGTGAACGTCGACTACATGACACTTCACCATATTTGGGCCTTAGAGAATGCATTGTGGGGTAGCAATTAGATGATGAGTTGCGAGAGTGATAGAAGCTTAAACCCCAATTTATGAGCTATTCCGTAAGGGACCGATTGGATCCAAAAGTTTAATGCTATGGTTAGAATTTATTCTTAATACTTTTCTTGTAGTTGCGGATGCTTGCGGGAGGGTTAATCATAAGTAGGAGATTTGTTCAAGTAAGAACAACACCTAAGCACCGGTCCACCCACATATGAAATTATCAAAGTAGTGAACACGAATCGAACCAACATGGTGAAAGTGACTAGATGAAATTCCTGTGTACCCTCAAGAACGCTTTGCTTATCATAAGAGACCGTTTTGGCCTGTCCTTTGCCTCAAAAGGATTGGGCTACCTTGCTGCACTTTTGATACTATCATTGTTACTTGCTCGTTACAAATTATCTTGCTATCAAACTACACTGTTACTTACAATTTCAGCACTTGCAGACATTACCTTGCTGAAAACCACTTGTCATTTCCTTCTGCTCCTCGTTGGGTTCGACACTCTTACTTATCGAAAAGAACTAAAATTGATCCCATATACTTGTGGGTCGTCAAGGCTATTTTCTGGCGCCGTTGTCGGGGAGTGAAGCGCCTTTGGTAAGTGCAATTTGGTAAGGAAACATTTATATAGTGTGCTGAAATTTACTGTCACTTGTTACTATGGAAAACAATCCTTTGAGGGGTTTGTTCGGGGTACCTTCACCTCGACCGGAACCACAATTAGCTACCCCTCAACCTACTGCACCTACTGAAAAAATTGAATATGAAATTCATTCGGGTATGATAGAACAACTGCTAGGTAATCCTTATGCAGGAGATGGAACCGAACATCCTGTATGCACTTGATATCCATGCCTTTCCTTAACGGAAATTGGAATCTAATATTCCCTTCCTTCATATCAATGATTGCATCGATCGTTCTAAGGAAAGGTCTACAAGAATTATAGGAAATGAAGGATTGCAATCTATATCAAGAACAATAAAATCTACGGGCAAATAGTTCCTATTTGCAACAATAAGAACATCATTTATTCTTCCCATAGGTTTCTTAATAGTGGAATCCGCAAGGTGCAAGTTTAAAGAGCAATCATCAAATTCACGGAATCCTAGCAAATCACACAAAGTTTTTGGAATCATGGAAACACTAGCACCCAAATCACACAAAGCATAGCATTCATGATCTTTAATTTTAATTTTAATAGTAGGTTCCCACTCATCATAAAGTTTTCTAGGGATAGAAACTTCCAACTCAAGTTTTTCTTCATAAGATTGCATTAAAGCATCAACGATATGTTTAGTAAAAGCTTTATTTTGACTATAAGCATGAGGAGAATTTAGCACGGATTGCAACAAGGAAATACAATCTATCAAAGAGCAATTATCATAATTAAATTTCTTGAAATCCAAAATAGTGGGTTCATTAATATCTAAAGTTTTGATCTCTTCAATCCCACTTTTACCAAATTTCGTATCAAGTTCTAATAACTCCGAATTTTTGGAACGCCTTCTAGGTAAAGGTAACTCATCTCCAGTCCCATCATTATCAAGATTAACATTGCAAAACAAAGATTTAATAGGAGACACATCAATAACTTTTAAATCTTCATCTTTATTCTCACAAAAATTAGAAGAACACACTTCCACAAAGCAATCTTTCTTAGCACGCATCCTAGCGGTTCTTTCTTTGCACTCATCAATGGAAATTCTCATGGCTTTGAGAGACTCATTGATATCATGCTTAGGTGGAATAGATCTAAGTTTCAAAGAATCAACATCAAGAGAAATTCTATCAACGTTCCTAGCCAATTCATCAACCTTAAGCAATTTTTTCTTCAAGCAAAGCATTGAAATTCTTTTGTGAATTCATAAACTCCTTAACACTAGTCTCAAATTCAAAGGGCATCTTATTAAAATTTCCATAAGAATTGTTGTAGGAATTACCATAATTATTAGAGGAATTACTAGGAAATGGCCTAGGATTAAAGTTTCCTCTATACGCGTTGTTACCAAAATTATTCCTACCAACAAAATTCACATCCATAGGTTCATTATTATTCTCAATCAAAGTAGACAAAGGCATATCATTAGGATCAGAAGAAACACTTTTAGTAGCAAATAATTTCATAAGTTCGTCCATCTTTCCACTCAAAACATTAATTTCTTCTATCGCATGCACTTTTTTATTAGTAGATCTTTCGGTGTGCCATTGAGAATAATTAACCATAATATTATCTAGGAGTTTAGTAGCTTCTCCTAAAGTGATTTCCATAAAAGTGCCTCCCGCGGCCGAATCTAAAAGATTTCTAGAAGCAAAATTCAATTCGGCATAATTTTTTTGTATAATCATCCAAAGATTCAAACCATGTGTAGGGCAATTACGTATCATTAATTTCATCCTCTCCCAAGCTTGTGCGACATGTTCATGATCAAGATGCTTAAAATTCATGATATCGTTTCTAAGAGAGATGATTTTAGCGGGAGGAAAATACTTGGATATAAAAGCATCTTTGCACTTATTCCATGAATCAATACTATTCTTAGGCAAAGACGAAAACCAAGCTTTAGCACGATCTCTAAGCGAAAAAGGAAATAGCTTCAATTTAACAATATCGTTGTCCACATCTTTCTTCTTTTGCATATCACACAAATCAACGAAGCTATTTAGATGGGTAGCGGCATCTTCACTAGGAAGGCCGGCGAATTGATCTTTCATGACAAGATTCAACAAAGCAGCATTAATTTCACAAGATTCAGCATCGGTAAGAGGAGCAATCGGAGTGCTAAGAAAATCATTGTTGCTGGTATTGGTAAAGTCACACAATTTAGTATTATCTTGAGCCATCGTGACAAGCAAGCAATCCAACACACGAGCAAACAAGAAGCAAGCGAAAAAGAGGCGAATGGAAAAGAGAGGGCGAATAAAACGGCAAGGGTGAAGTGGGGGAGAGGAAAACGAGAGGCAAATGGCAAATAATGTAATGCGAGGGATAAGAGTTTGTGATGGGTACTTGGTATGTCTTGACTTGTGCGTAGACTCCCCGACAACAGCGCCAGAAATGGCTCGTTGACGGGAAATCAAATCTTGACTTGACTTGGTGTGAGCCTCCCCGGCAACGACGCCAGAAATCCTTCTTGCTACCTCTTGAGCACCGCGTTGGTTTTCCCTTGAAGAGGAAATGGTGATGCAGTAAAGTAGCATAAGTATTTCCCTCAATTTTTGAGAACCAAGGTATTAATCCAGTAGGAGACCACGCGCGAGTCCCACACACCTACACAAACAAATAAGAACCTCGCAACCAACGCGATAAAGGGGTTGTCAATCCCTTCACGGTCACTTACGAGAGTGAGATCTGATAGATATGATAAAATAATATTTTTGGTACTTTTATGATAAAGAGTAAAAGTAAAGATTGCAAAAATAAACGGTGCCAGAAATAACTAAGTGCTGGAAGATTAATATGATGGAAAATAGACCCGGGGCCATAGGTTTCACTAGTGGCTTCTCTCAATATAGCATAAGTATTACGATGGGTAAACGAATTACTGTCGAGCAATTGATAGAATTGAGCATAGTTATGAGAATCTAGGTATGATCATCTATATAGGCATCACGTCTGTGACAAGTAGACCGAAACGATTCTGCATCTACTACTATTACTCCACACATCGACCGCTATCCAGCATGCATCTAGAGTATTAAGTTCATAAGAACATAGTAATGCTTTAAGTAAGATGACATGATGTAGAGGGATAAACTCATGCAATATGATATAAACCCCATCTTTTTATCCTCAATGACAACAATACAATATGTGTCGTTTCCCTTTCTGTCACTGGGATCGAGCACCGCAAGATTGAACACAAAGCTAAGCACTTCTCCCATTGCAAGAAAGATCAATCTAGTAGGCCAAACCAAACTGATAATTCGGAGAGACTTGCAAAGATAACCAATCATACATAAAAGAATTCAGAGGAGATACAAATATTGTTCATAGATAAACTTGATCATAAACCCACAATTCATCGGATCTCGACAAACACACCGCAAAAGAAGATTACATCGAATAGATCTCCAAGAAGATCGAGGAGAACTTTGTATTGAGATCCAAAGAGAGAGAAGAAGCCATCTAGCTAATAACTATGGACCCGAAGGTCTGAGGTAAACTACTCACACATCATCGGAGAGGCTATGGTGTTGATGTAAAAGCCTCCGTGATCTCATGGGTACAGAAGGTTGCGGCGGTGGAAATATGGTTTTGGCTCCGTATCTGATGTTTCCAGGGTACATGGGTATATATAGGAGGAAGAAGTACGTCGGTGGAGCAACGTGGGCCCCACGAGGGTGGAGGGCGCGCCTGGGGGGGGGGGGGGCAGGCGCACCCCCCTGCCTCGTGCTCTCCTCTTTGATTACTTTACATAGACTCCAAGTCCTCTGGATCACGTTTGTTCCGAAAATCACGTTCCCGAAGGTTTCATTCCGTTTGGACTCCGTTTGATATCCTTTTCCTTCGAAACACTGAAATAGGCAAAAAAACAGCAATTTGGGCTGGGCCTCCGGTTAATAGGTTAATCCCAAAAATAATATAAAAGTGTATAATAAATCCCAATAAACATCTAAAACAGAATATAATATAGCATGGAACAATAAAAAATTATAGATACGTTGGAGACGTATCAAGACATGACCGAGACACCTCTCCGATCAATAACCAATAGCGGGACCTGGATGCCCATATTGTCTCCTACATATTCTATGAAGATCTTTATCGGTCGAACCGTTATGACAACATACGTAATTCCCTTTGTCCATCGGTATGTTACTTGCCCGAGATTTGATCGTTGGTATCACCATACCTAGTTCAATCTCGTTATCGGCAAGTCTCTTTACTCGTTTCGTAATACATCACCTCGTGAATAACTCCTTTGTCATTTGCTTGCAAGCTTATGATGTGTATTACCGAGAGGGCCCAGAGATACCTCTCCGAAACTCGGAGTGACAAATCCTAATCTTGATCTATGCCAACTCAACAAACACCTTCGGAGATACTTGTAGAGCATATTTATGATCACCCAGTTATGTTGTGACATTTGATAGCACACAAGGTATTCCTCCGGTATCCGGGAGTTGCATAATCTCATAGTCGAAGGAATATGTATTTGACATGAAGAAAGCAATAGCAATAAACTGAACGATCATTATGCTAAGCTAACGGGTGGGTCTTGTCCATCACATAATTCTCCTAATGATGTGATCCTATTGTCAAATGACAACACATGTCTATGGTTAGGAAACCTTAACCATCTTTGGTCAATGAGCTAGTCTAGTAGAGGCATACTTGGGACACGGTATTTGTTTATGTATTCACACATGTATTTAAGTTTCCGATCAATACGGTTCTAGCATGAATAGTAAACCTTTATCATGAACAAGGAAATATAAAATAACAACTTTATTATTGCCTCTAGGGCATATTTCCTTCAGGAGTAAACTACAGTTAGGACAATATTTCGCCTTCAAAATCCTTGCACAGGGAGACTCCTGGTCATCTATGAGTCGCCAAACCTGTTTTGAGAGCTTGGCCAGATTAAAGGAATAAAGGTCCCTGGACCCCATTCTCCCTCACATTTCGGGTAACATGGCTTCCACCATGTATACCAATGCATCTTCTTGTGGTCTTCATCACCCCCACCAAAATTGGGCAATTAAATCAGTGAAATCTTTGGATATCCCATTTGGTAAGCTAAACACCGACATAGCAAACACTGGAATGGCCTGGGCCACCGCTTTGATAAGAATTTCTTTACCCCCAGTAGAGAGTTGCTTTTCCTTCCATCCTTTCAATCTCTCCTTAATTCTTTCATAGAAGTGCTTGAAGCAATCGCTTCTATCTGCCCCAACCATAGCTGGCAGTCCTAAATACTTGTCTGACAATGCCTCTGTATCAATATGCAGCTCTTGGAAAATCTCAGTCCTAGAAGCAACAGGTGTGTTAGGACTAAAAAATACACTTGATTTCGCTAAACTCACCATTTTCCCAGAACTTTGGCAGTAGGTATCCAGAACATGCTGTAAGGAAGCTGCATTTAACACATCGGCTTTCATGAGGATAAGAGAATCGTCAGTGAATAAAAGGTGTGATACTGACGGTGCATTTCTGCACACTTGAATCCCCTCTATACCACCAGCTTCTTCTTCATACTGCAACAAACTGGAAAGACCTGCCGCACATATGAGAAACAGGTAGGGAGAGAGGGGATCCCCCTACCTGATTCCTCTTGTTGGATTAAAAGAGTCCATTTCTTGAGAATTAAACCTCACTTTATAACTCACAGAACTCATGCATGCCATCATCATCTGAACGCATCGAGTATCAAACCCGAGAGCAATCATCATATCATGTAAGAATGACCATTCCACCCTATCATATGCCTTGTGCATATCAAGCTTGACTGCACATAATCCCGTCTGGCCCACTCTTTTGTTTTTGATTTTATGAACAAATTCATATGCTATCAGGATATTGTAAGTAATTATCCTACCCGGTACAAAAGCACTTTGTGTGGGTGAGATTATCTCAGGCATGATGTTTTTCAGACGCTGGCCAACATCTTAGAGATTATTTTGTATAACACGTTACATAGACTAATGGGTCAAAATTGTGTTACCAATTCAGGGGCGTCTGTTTTTGGGATCATCACAACTGTGGTCTCATTCCACTTGGCTGGTATCTGCTTAGAATTAATTGCCTCCAACACCTTTGTTGTAATATCATTCCCAATTAAATGCCAGTATCGTTTGAAGAATACTGCATGAAGACCATCTGGTCCTAGAGCCTTCAGATCACCTATACTGAACACTGCTTTCTTCACATCATCAACCGTATATGGGGCTAAGAGGAAATTATTCATATGATCAGTAACCTTGCGTTGGACTTTCTGAAGTAAAGACTCTTCCTTGTGCTGTACTTTAGACGAAAATAGATGAGTGAAATAATTCAGGATGTGGCTATTTAGTTCTGGTATACCTTCTAGCCAATTGCCATCTCATCTTTTAGACGTTTCACAAAATTCTTCTTCCTCCTTGCGGAGGAAAAGGCCTGGAAGAATCCCGTGTTATGGTCTCCAAATTTTAACCAATTAGCTCTCGACCTATGCATCACCTGTATCTCTTCTAATTCCAGCAGGTATTCAATCAGTTCCAAAAGTTCTTTTCTTTTTGCCTCACTATTATCATCTAGTGGCCCTGCCATTACTTTTTCAAGATCCCTTTGCGCCTTCCTGAGCCTCTTTTTCGGTTTCTTGAGAACTCTCTGATCCTAGTCATGGAATTGATCATGCATTTTGTTTAATTTTTCATAGATATTGTTTGCCTCGGGATCTGCAGTAATATCATTCCATGCTTTTTCCACTTTATCATTAAAACTATCCTCCCGTAACCAACTTGCCTCAAACCTCTTCGGTTGGGTGTAATTACCTGACCTAGCAGCACGACTGTGGTAGTCCGAGTCTACCAGCAAGGGTCGATGGTCTGAATGATTGAATTCCAAGTTCTCTACGGCTGCATGAGGAAACAGGTTAGCCCATGCATCATTTATGAGACCACGATCAAGCCTTTCTTTTATTCTCCCTCTGAACCAGGTAAAACGGTCACCGATAAATCCTAGATCATGAAGTTCGTAGTCATCGATAGCATCTTGGAATTCACGCATATATCGTGGAGGTCTAGGATTACCTCCCTCTTTGTCGTGGAGGAACTATATCTCATTCAGATCTCCTATGAGCAACCAAGGGAGATCATGCGCCTGGTGGAGTTGCCGCATACGGATCCACGTTAGGTGTTTATTTTCCCATTTGAATTCGCCATACATCCCAGTCAAGCGCCAAATAGTACTATTTATTTCTTCAATTCTCACATCAATAAACATAACATCTAGGGCTAGCCTATGAACTTTAATGTTACTATTCCAGGATAGATCTAAGCCCCCTTTTCTACCATCACTAGGACACATAAGCTTGTGGACCATCTTCAGTCTCTTGCATAAACACTCTGCCGGAAAAATGTCGAGGTGAGTCTCCGACAAGAACATCACATCTGGGCGACAAAGTCGCTGGACATCCAGCAACGCTCGAACTTCCGAGGCATTCCCAAGCCCCCGGCAGTTCCAAGCTAATATTTTCATTGCATCCGGCCATCCCAGTCTCGGGAGGACGCCGATATCTCAGGTTTTGAAGTATCCTTCAAACTATTGACTGCATCATCACCTTCTCCCTTCCGTTTCTTCTTATTTGTGTTCTTCTGTGGCGTATTCATCTCTTCCACAGGTGTATCCAGATGGGTTTCCCCCTCTATCCAATCCACTAGCCTGGCCACAACTGAAGACATGGGTGGCGCAGTAGGGATAACAGTTAGAGCCGTAGAGGACACCGGCACCATGGATTTTGTAGTACGCTTGCCAAGGATATTCATGTTTCTAGCATCCTGGCTTTCCATACCATCATACCTATTCCCTGCCTCCGTCTCCATGTCCGTTGCAGCTTGATGGAACACTGCATTATGTCGCTAGCTTGTAGCCGTCTCCCATGTGTTACCACCTCCGGTGTTACCCGTATGGCCCCCACGGGCACCACGGCCACGTCCCCCTCGTCCACTAGTGCGTCCGGTCCCACCGCCTCTTCCTCGACCACGACCACCATCCGCTAGCATGAAGTCCCCCCATTCAAGCTTCGTCAGATCATACTCACCAGTTCCACATTCTTGATGCCAGTGGCCTAGCATGCCACAATTCCCATACAAGATCGATAGCTTTTCATACTGAACTTGATAGTAATTTGTCTCTTCATTCTTGGTTATACCCACAAATCGTATCAACTTTTTTGTCACATTCAGTTCGACCTTCACTCTGACAAATTTTCCTACAAAACCCGCCGGTAGGGTAGTTTGGACTTCTAGGATCTTGCCCATCTTCCTGCACATGCCCTTGATAGCAGCAGGGAAAAGATAATTGTCAGGGAGTTTAAGGATTGATACGTCTGCAATGTATCTATAATTTATGAAGTATTCATGCTATCATATTATCGTTCTTGGATGTTTTATAATCATTTTATAGCAACTTTATATCATTTTTTGGGACTAACCTATTGACCCAGTGCCCAGTGCCAGATGCTGTTTTTTGCTTGTTTTTTACATCACAAGAAATCAATATCAAACGAAGTCCAAACACCGCGAAACTTTTTGTGGATTTTTTATGGACCAGAAGACATCCATTGGGCCAGAGCAACACCTGGGGGGGTGCCCCAAGGGGGGCACAACCCACCAGGGCACGCCTGGGCCCCTAGGCGCGCCCTGGTGGGTTGTGCCCACCTCAGTGGTCTCCCGCACCCCCTCTTTACCCTACAAATTCCCAAATATTCCGAAAACCCTCGGGGTTAACCTAGATCAGAGGTTCCGCCGCCGCAAGGCTCTGTAGCCATGAGAAACCAATCTAGACCATGTTCCGACACCCTGCCAGAGGGGGGAATCATCACCGGTGGCCATCTCCATCATCCCGGCGGCCACCACGATGAGGAGGGAGTACTCCACCCTCGGGGCTGAGGGTTTGTACCAGTAGCTATGTGTTTAATCTCTCTCTCTCTCGTGTTCTTGAGATGTCATGATCTTGATGTATTGCGGGCTTTGTTAATATAGTCGGATCCTATGGTGTTTCTCCCTCTCTATCTTGTTGTGATGAACTGAGTTTTCCCTTTGAGATTTCGTTTTATCGGATTGAATACTTTTATGGGCTTGAGAGCACTTGATATATGTCTAGCATATGGATACCCGTGGTGACAATGGGGTATTTTATTGATTCACTTGATATATGTTTTGGCACTCAACTTGCGGATTCTCGAGGTGGCATTGGGTTAATCTATGCATAGGGGTTGATGCACGTTCTTGTCTTTGTTTCTCCGGTAGAAATCTTGGGGCACTCTTTGAGGTTCTTTATGTTGGATTGATTATTATGAATCTGAAATTATTTGGTCTTATTTTAGTATGAACTCTTGGATAGATAGATCGGAAAGAATAGCTTCGAGGTGGGTTCGTACCCTACAAACGATTTCTTCTTATGTTCTCCGCTAGATAGGAACTTTGGAGTGATTCTTCGTTGCACGTTGAGGGATGGTTATATGATCCAATTATATTAGCATTGTTAAGAGATTGCACTAGCGAAAGTATGGACCCTAGGCCTCATTTTCAAGCATTGCAATACTGTTTGTGCTCTGTTTTATCAATTGCTACCTTGCTGTTTTTTATTGTTCCTATTACAAAAATCAATATCTACTATCCATATTACATTTGTATCACCATCTCTTCGCCGAACCTGTGCACTGATGACCCACAAGTAGATGGGATCAATTGTAGCTCTTTTCGATAAGTAAAAGTGTCGAACCCAACGAGAAGTAGAAGGAAATGACAAGTGGTTTTCAGCAAGGTAATGTCTGCAAGTGCTGAAATTGTAAGTAACAGAGTAGTTTGATAGCAAGATAATTTCTAACGAGCAAGTAACGATGATAGTAGCAAAATTGCAACAAGGTAGCCCAATCCTTTTGAGGCAAAGGACAGGCCAAAACGGTCTCTTATGATAAGCAAAGTGTTCTTGAGGATACACGGGAATTTTATCTAGTCACTTTCACCATGTTGGTTCGATTCGTGTTCGCTACTTTGATAATTTGATATGTTGGTTGTTACATCCCAAATTTTCAATTTGGAATGTTATACATAGGTCATTCATGCATATCATATTTTATCGCATTTCGTGAATCCTTCAAATTCTAAGCAACTCAAGGACCCACGGAGAGAGTTGGGAATTTCGTTATTTTCATATTTGAGTTTTTCTCAAATTTTGAAAAAAGAGGATCATTTGGTTTTAATTATTTTCCTCTTCTAAAATATTTAGTATTAAAAATATATGAGAGGAGATAATATGACTTCTCTAAAATAAATGAAATATTCGAGGAAAAGATTAAAATCAAATAATTAATTTTATTAGAATTCTATTGCAATTTTATTTGAATTAGAAAAATTTGCATATTTTAAAATTGCATTTTAGGGCCAAGAAAATGTTCATCCTGTTCTAAATATTTTATTTAGACGGTGAAAAATTGTTTTGGCATTTTTAGATTTTTATTTTATTTTTTAGGATTTTTTTCTGGCGAATTCTGTTTAAAAAAAAGGTCAACGCCCGACTGGGCCAGCGGCCTAGCCGAGCCGGCCCGCTCTGCGCCGCCGTCTCCCTTGCGGAGACCGCGGCATCCACGCCGCCCCGCCGTGGCCGAGTCGGCCACGACGCCATCGCCCCTTTCCCACGTCACCGCCACCCCCCTCTTAAATACCCCGCCACCACACCCCTTGCCCCACACCGCCGCCCACGCCGAGCCCCGCCGTCAGCCGCTGCCCGAGCCGCGCTGCCGCCGCTGCTGCTGCCGCGCTGCACCCCGCCGCGCCGCACCACCACGCCGGACCCCGCCTCGCCTCGCCTCGCCTCGCCGGAGACCGCGCCGGATCTCGTCGGATCCATCGCCGGTTTTAGGTAAACCGCCGTTTTTTTAGTAAACCCTAGTTTCGTTTAGATCGGTTTGTTCGGTTTTTCGTCGGTTTATTGTTTAGCGGACGTTTGTCCATACGTTCGTTTTAACAAATGCTGTTCGTCAGTTAGCCACAGACAGCGAATGTTCGTTCGTTAGCCTGTTCGTCTTGTTTTATTTTCCAGGGTTTTTCCGCGATTATTTTCGATCGCGATTTCTGCCCTGATCTTCGTTTTAGTTTATCTTTTCACTCGTTTATCCAAATCGGGTGAAACAAGCGCCTAGATCTTCGTCTCGAAACTCTCTTTCTGTTTAACCAACTTGAACAAGATTTTGGTACTGTAAAATTTGACTTTAGCCCAGATTAGTAAATGGACCTTGTTTCTTTCGTAGTTTGAGTTTCGTTGCTCCGTTTGATTTGATTCTTTTTGCAAACCGGAGTTCTTCAGTTGAACTTTCTGGTTAGATCTTCTTATTTGAGTTTTACCCGTGCATCTTTGTTTGAGTTCTTATGTATGCTATTGTTGTTTGTGATAGAATTCCCGGAGTGCGAAGCGTGCTACTACGAGTCACTAGGTTTTGCGGATCGTCAGCAAGGCAAGCAGCACATTGATCATACCCCTTTATTACCCAGTTTTTATGCATTAGTTTCAACCCTCAAACATTGCATGAGTAGGATCTCTTAACATGTGGGTCTGGGAAGTAGTTGATGAGGTAGAACCTATTACCTGTTTTATTATCAAACCCTTATGAGTTACTTCTACGTTATGCTTGTATTGCCATGCTATGCTCGTAGATGTGGTTTGGGTGAGTGAATCCATGACCGATGTGAGATTGTTAATTAATGGTTAACTTAAGGTGGCAACTTTAATACACATCTGGGTGGATTGCTTGTGGGCACCTGGAGAATCCAGTGTTGTCCTAGGATATCCCGGAGTACCCGTGTGATCATCCTACGGTCCGCCACCCAGGCTCAAAGGGATCATAATATTATTCATGCTAGAAACTTCCGCGTGCAGCCACAAGCTATTATGGGCTCTAGCATAGTTGAGTATGTTGCATGACCTCTTCCAGTGGTAGGCTAGCAGATGTAGGGGATGTAGGTTGGTACTGTGTACCCAGGGTTAGAGTTAATGCTTCTGAAAGACTGTGTCTCGGTCATCCGTTTCTCAAACACCATGTAGTGCGAGAAATCCAACGGAGGAGATCGAGTCTTGTGGGGAAAAGTGCGCAAACCTCTGCAGAGTGTACAATCAAATCATGGTTAGCCGTGTCCCCGGTTATGGACATCTTGAGTATCTGGTACTGGAATCATTGATTTGATCTCATCACTCTAAATTAATTTGTTGGGATGATAATGATTACTTTAGTTGGGATTGAGTTGGAGGAACCTTCTCAATGATGTTTCAACCACCATGATAGTTAAATAAAATATATTCCTTTGTTGTAGGGAAAAATTGGCTTTTCGCAAAAACAATATAACCTTAGAGCCTCCACCAGCCATATATGCATGTAGTGATAGCATTTATCTGTTTATTGCTCTACCGTGTTATATTGCCAGCATATTCCATGTGTTGACCCGTTTTCGGGCTGCAACGTATCATGTTGCAGACTTTTCAGACGACGAGTAAGGTGCCATAGGTCGTTTGTCGTGCACTTAGCTATGCCGTTAGAGTTGACGGACTCACTTTATCTTCCAAGCCTTGCGCTGTTATTTATTTAGATGGCCTTAAGCCATATTTATTGTAGTAAGTTCTCTTTTGAGACTATCGATGTAATAAGTGTGTGATTGCTACTCTGTTATAAATCCATTTGAGTACTGTGTGTGTCAGCATTACCGATCCAGGGATGACACTGAAGCACAGAGACTTGACCGTCTGAGGTCGGGTTGCTACAAGATGGTATCAGAGCACACGCTGAATGTAGGACACGACCACTAAGATGAGCCATAGGACACTCTTCTCTACTCATTTCTGACTCCTCTCCATTTTCTACTCTTTAGGATGGCAGACTCAAGGAACAAGTTTGTACAACCGGATGAAGACACACCTTTTGGGAGACACCTGAAGGAAGTCACTAAGTACCTGAACATCGGAATACCAAGCTTCACCGGGACCTACACCGCCGCTTTACCAGAAGAAGAGCGTTGGTAAATTCGAGTTCAAGTTCCAGGAAGGACATTCACGCCAGTCACTGAGCCCATAGAGTTTTCCTTTGACGCACCAACCTAGAGTTTAGGCAAGAGCATGGCAGCCCACATTGCTACGGGACGTATTGGAGAAGTATACAAACATGAGCTGAAGGACACTATCTACCAGATATGTGGGCGCCGAGATGGGCAATGGGAGATGATCAGCACCAGGAAGGACAGGTCCATTGCAGCTTTCATCCAGGAGTTAAACCAGCACATTCGACGCCAGGAGAACGAGATGTGCGCTAGCATGATAGACTTGAAGAAGGCAGTGACCAAGAACATGGAGCTAGAAGAGGAACTCAAGTCTACACGCGACGGATACGAGGAGGAAATCGCAATACTAGTGGAGAAGAATGACGACCTGATAAGAAAGATAGGAGTATTCCTGGGAGACCCCGCGCCAGGAGGAGAAGACGACGAACCAAAGGAAATTCGTTCTAAAGACTATATCATCATCGACGACACCGACTCCGACCCCGATGAAGATGAAGCTGGAGCGGACATCATGGAGTCTTCCACCGATCAAAATTTCTAGATGACCACCATATGAATAATAGTTTTTCCCCATGTATATAGTAGTAGTCCGAGCACTCTTGTAACGATAGTTCTAGACCGATTGTATGCCCTTGCTTGATTGATTGAGTGATATGATATGTTTGTGTTTGTCTCATGTGCATATGGGTAGTGATTTTTCTCCTTAGACCTCTTGCTATTCTAATCTCTCCCCTCTAAACCCATGAGATGCCTCCGAGACGTGACCCCAGATTTGTCTTCCCACCGGAGCTCACTCAGTTGATCCAGCAACAGAATGCCTTGATGCAGTTGTTAGTTCAGAACCAAGGCAACAACAACAACAATAACAACAACAACCCACCGCCACCACCTCCAGTTGACAATTTAGCCCGTTTTCTGAGGTTGCAGCCGCCGGTGTTTTCCAGTAGCACCGAGCCGATAGTTGCTGATGACTGGCTACGCCGTATTGGAAGGGAGTTGACCACCGCAGGTTGCACAGATGCTGAGAAGGTGTGCTTTGCCGCACATCAATTGGATGGACCCGCAGCCTCATGGTGGGAGAATTACACGACCACTTTCCCTGTATCCAATGTCACTTGGGAGCAGTTTCAGCAAGCTTTCCGCACAACCCATGTCTCAACTGGAGCTATGAGCATGAAGAAGCATGAGTTTCGCAACCTATGTCAGGGAAATCATATTGTGGGGAGTACGTAGATGAGTTTAGCAAGTTATCTCGCTATGCCCCAGATGATGTGGCCACAGATGCCGCAAAGCAGGAGAAGTTTATGGAAGGGGTGAATGATGAGATGAGCATGCAGTTAATGGTGGAAACATTTAACAACTACCAGGAGTTGGTAGACAAGGCTCTTATGATTGAAGGGAAGCAGCAGCAGATTGAGAGCCGTAAGAGGAAGTATGGACAAGGGAAATATAATTCAGGAGCATCATAGAAGCCTCGTTTTACCCCGAACTCGGGAGGATACACCCATAACCATGGAGGCCATACCCACAATGGAGGAAGTTCTCATAACTAGTGGCCCCAAAAATGGGAACGGGAATGGAACAAACAACAATCAGAACCGCTCCAATCCAGCCACACCCGCCAAGAAGGACCTAAGTCACATTACTTGTTTCAAGTGCGGGAAGACTGGACACTATGCCACTGAGTGCCCTGAAGCGAAGAATGGAAATGGCAATGGAAGCTCTGGGAAGAAGCCCAACCCTTTCAACAGGGGACAAGTGAACCACGTGAACATGGAGGAAGTTGAAGAGCAGCCAGATGCAGTTATCGGTAAGTTTTGGTTAAGTCATTTACCGCTCTCGTTCTTTTCGATACTGGTGCATCGCATTCATACATTTCAAGGGGATTTGTGGACAAGTTTAAGTTACCCACCTTAGCCCTTAGGACACCCTTGTTAGTAAGTTCACTAGGAGCAGAGTATATGGCCAGCCGATGGTGCGACCGGTTACCCTTAACCATTGGCAGCCACGTTTTCCCCTCAGACCTAATAATTTTGGAATCCCAAGGATTGGATGTGATACTGGGAATGGATTGGCTATCGAAGTATGGAGGAAACATTGATTGCGCAAGCAAGTCAATTATGCTCACTACCCCGGAGGGAAAACGAATTAAGTATGTATCCAGGCATGCACCAAGGAGGATCCAAGTAAATTCCCTCTCCGGAGTTGTTCAAGAGGAAGTGCCTGTAGTGAGGGATTACCCGGATGTGAGTTTCTAATAGAACTGTTGCCAGGCACTGGACCGATATCGAAGAGACCATACCGGATGCCCGCAAATGATCTGGAAGAGATTAAGAAGCAGATGAAGGAGTTATTGGAGAAAGGTTACATTCGACGAAGTTCATCACCATGGGGAGCCCCAGTGCTCCTGGTTGAGAAGAAGGATGGATCATTGAGGATGGTTGTTGATTATCGTGCGTTGAATGAAGTAACGATCAAGAACAAATACCCACTGCCGATGATCAATGATTTGTTTGACCAGCTGCAAGGAGCTAAAGTGTTTTCGAAGATCGACCTGCGATCAGGATACCACCAGTTGAAGATTCGAGAAAAAGATATACCTAAGACAGCTTTCACCACAAGGTACGGGCTTTATGAGTATACAGTTATGTCATTTGGATTGACTAATGCCCCTGCCCACTTCATGAGCATGATGAATAAGGTGTTTATGGAGTTCTTGGATAAGTTTGTTGTGGTGTTCATTGATGATATCTTGGTATACTCGAAGAATGAAGAAGAACACAAGGAGCATTTGCGATTAGTTCTCCAGAAACTCAGGGAACATCAGTTGTATGACAAGTTCAGCAAATGTGAGTTTTGGTTGATGGAAGTTGGATTTCTCAGACATGTTATATCAGGAGAAGGTATAGCAGTGGATCCCACCAAGGTTCAGTCAGTCACCGATTGGTTATCACCCACCTCAGTTGGAGAGATCCACAGTTTTCTTGGACTTGCGGGATATTATCGGAGATTCATTGAGAATTTCTCAAAGATCGCAAAGCCTATGACGACATTGTTAAAGAAGGACACCAAGTTCCATTGGACTGAAGAATGTGAAGCAAGTTTCCAGGAGTTGAAGAAACGTTTGACTACAGCCCCAGTGCTGATTCTGCCGGATATACGCAATGATTTCCAAGTGTATTGCGACGCATCTTGCTTAGGACTTGGAGGTGTACTTATCCAAGACGGAAGAGTTCTTTCGTATGCCTCACGTCAGCTTCGACCGCATGAGTTGAATTATGCCACGCATGATTTGGACTTAGCAGCTGTAGTGCATGCACTCAAAACCTGGAGACATCTTCTTATTGGAAACCGTTGTGATGTGTACACGGATCATAAGAGTTTGAAGTACATTTTCACACAGAAGGAGCTGAATCTCAGGCAGAGGAGATGGTTGGAGCTTATAAAGGATTATGACATGAAGCTGCACTATCAGCCAGGAAAGGCCAATATCATAGCAGACGCTTTGAGCCGGAAGAGTTACGTCAATACTCTCTTAACAAGAGGATTGCCAAAGGAGTTAGCCGAAGATCTCAGGGAGCTTCGTGTGGAGATTGTTCCTAGATGTTTTGGTGCAGCAATGGAAGTTCAGTCTACCTTGTTGGGAAAGATTTGTGAAGCTCAGAAGGATGACAAGGAAATTGCTGAAATAAAGGAGAGAATGAACAAAGGAAAGGCCAAAGGTTTTCGTAAGGATGAGCACGACACCTTGTGGTTCGAGGACCGTATTTATGTGCCCGACAATGCAGAGATCAGGAAATTGATACTATAGGAAGCACATGACTCGCCATACTCGATACACCCCGGAAACACCAAGATGTATTCGGATTTGAAGGAATGTTTCTGGTGGACTGGAATGAAGAAGGATATTGCCGAGTATGTAGCCGTATGTGATGTATGTCAGAGAGTGAAGGCAGAACATCAGAAGCCAGCAGGATTACTGCAGCCTATGCCGATACCTGAATGGAAGTGGGATAAGCTTGGCACGGATTTCATCACTGGATTACCCAGGACCCAATCGGGATATGATTCTATTTGGGTAACGACCAAAGTGGCTCACTTTATCCCAGTGAAGACCACCTATACCAGTGCGAAGTTGGCCAAGATATATATGACCAGGATCGTATGTCTGCACGGAGTTCCGAGGACCATCGTATCAGATAGAGGGACACAGTTTACTTCAAAGTTTTGGCACCAGCTGCACCAAACTTTGGGTACCAGGCTAGAGTTTAGTACAACCTTTCATCCGCAGACAGATGGACAAACCGAAAGAGTCAATCAGATTCTGGAGGACATGTTGAGAGCTTGTGCGCTAGATTATGGATCTAGTTGGGATGACAATTTACCATACGCAGAGTTCTCATACAACAACAACTACCAGGCCAGTTTGAAGATGGCACCGTTCGAAGCCTTGTATGGAAGAAGGTGCAGAACACCGTTAATGTGGGATGAAGTTGGAGACCGTCAGTTGTTTGGGCCAGATTTGATCAAAGAGTCGGAAGAGAAGGTTAAGCTGATCAGAGATAGACTGAAGGTAGCTCAGTCCAGACAGAAGAGTTATGCAGACTCGAAACGCAAGGAGGTAGTCTATGAAATCGGAGACAGAGCATATCTCCGTGTGTCACCACTATGAGGAGTTAAATGTTTTGGAGTCAAGGGAAAGTTAGCCCCGAGATTCATAGGACCATACCGAGTTTTGGAACGCATGGGAGAAGTAGCCTACAAGTTGGAGTTACCCGAAGGACTGTCAGGAGTTCATGATGTGTTTCACGTTTCCCAGTTGAAGAAGTGCCATGCAGAGATGGCCGATATCCCTCTGAGAGATACGGTGCCCCTGGAAGCAATTCAGTTGGATAGTGATATGACTTATGAGGAGAAACTAGTCAGGATTCTCGAGTTTGCCAGCCGAGTTACACGCAGCAAGGTTATCAAGTTTTGCAAAGTTCAGTGGAGCCACCATAGCGAGGATGAAGCCACCTGGGAACGAGAGGATGATCTATGCAAAGACCACCCACACCTATTTTCTAGCCAACCAGAATCTCGAGGACGAGATTCATCTTAAGGGGGGTAGGTTTGTAACATCCCAATTTTTCAATTTGGAATGTTATACATAGGTCATTCATGCATATCATATTTTATCGCATTTCGTTTTGCGAATCCTTGAAATTCTAAGCAACTCAAGGACCCACGGAGAGAGTTGGGAATTTCGTTATTTTCATTTTTGAGTTTTTCTCAAATTTTGAAAAAAGAGGATCATTTAGTTTTAATTATTTTTCTCTTCTAAAATATTTCGTATTAAAAATATATGAGAGGAGATAATATGACTTCTCCAAAATAAATGAAATATTGGAGGAAAAAGATTAAAATCAAATAATTAATTTTATTTGCATTCTATTGCAATTTTATTTGAATTAGAAAAATTTGCATATTTTAAAATTGCATTTTAGGGCCAAGAAAATTTTCATCCCGTTCTAAATATTTTATTTAGACTGTGAAAATTTGTTTTGGCATTCTTAGATTTTTATTTTATTTTGTAGGATTTTTTCCAGTGAATTCTGTTTAAAAAAGGTCAATGCCCGATTAGGCCAGCGGCCCAACCGAGCCGACCCGCTCTGCGCCGCCGTCTCCCTCACGGAGACCGCGCCGTCCACGCCGCCCGCCATGGCCGAGTCGGCCACGACGTCGTCGCCCCTTCCCCACGTCACCGCCACCCCCCTCTTAAATACCCCGCCGCCACCCCCCTTGCCCCACACCGTCGCCCACGCCGAGCCCCCCGCCAGCCGCCGCCCGAGCCACCCCGCGGTGCTGCACGCCGCCGCTGCTGCGCTGCACCCCGCCGCCCCGCGTAAGCGCCGCCGCGCCGCACCACCGCGCCGGACCCCGCTTCGCCTCGCCTCGCCAGGGACCGCACCGGATCTCGTCGGATCCGACGCGGTTTTTTTTGGTTTTAGGTAAACCGCCGTTTTTTTAGTAAACCCTAGTTTCGTTTTTTTAGATCGGTTCGTTCGGTTTTTCATCGGTTTATTGTTTAGCAGACGTTCGTCCGTACGTTCATTTTAACGAACGCTATTCGTCAGTTAGCCGCAGACAGTGAACATTCGTTCATTAGCTTGTTCGTCTCATTTTATTTTCCAGGGTTTTTCCGCGATTATTTTTTATCGCGATTTCTGCCCTGATCTTCGTTTTAGTTTATCTTTTCGCTCGTTTATCCAAAACGGGTGAAACAAGCGCCTAGATCTTCGTCTCGAAACTCTCTTGCTGTTTAACCAACTTGAACAAGATTTTGGTACTGTAAAATTTGACTTTAGCCCAGATTAGTAAACGGACCTTGTTTCTTTCGTAGTTTGAGTTTCGTTGCTCCGTTTGATGTGATTCTTTTTGCAAACCGGAGTTCTTCAGTTGAAATTTCGGGTTAGATCTTCTTATTTGAGTTTTACCTGTGCATCTTTTGTCGGCGTTCTGGGAATGGGGGTCCCCAGACTTGCATGCCTGCGGCCCACGGCGTGGCTGTGATGCAGGCCTGTACGGCCCATCCTCATCAGCGAGGCATTGAAGACCCTCGCGAGGGGCCGAGCCTCACGGGGCGGATGACGCAAGACCTCCTCAGGAGCGGCCTCACCAGGCTGCCTCACGAGGAGCGGAGAAATCAAGGCAGGGCAAACCTCGCGAGGCTCTCGTGACGTGAGCCATGATGAACAAGATCAGGCGGCCGCCAGCACGCGCAGCGTCCTTGTTTCCTCTTTGGTGCTAAAGAGGCAAGCGCAGGCACGGAGTACCAAGGCATCAAGCAAAGGTTTCCATATCAGTGCAACGAGACCAAGACCAGAAGGACGACAGGACGGAGGTCACCGTGGAGCCCAAGACGGCGTCACTGCCAGAGCCTTTCGCAGGCGAAGACCGCTTTTGTCAGGATAAGTTGTACTAGATGTCCCCTTTCAAATTGGCCGTTGTTGGCTCCCTTCCCGCTTGATATTTGGGAAGAGGACCAGGGCCTATATAAGTAGAACTAGCCACCACAGTAGAGGCAACTCATCATGGATTGGATCCTCAGCCAATCCTGAGCCACACACTGAGCACAAGAACACCTCAACCTCAGGAGGTGTTGGGAATCGTAGCATAATTTTAAAATTTTCCTATGCTCACCAAGATGCATCTATGGAGTCTACTAGCAACGAGGGGAAAGGAGTGCATCTACATACCCTTGTAGATCGCGAGCGGAAGCGTTCCAATGAACGTGGATGACGGAGTTGTACTCGCCGTGATCCAAATCACCGATGACCGAGTGCCGAACGGACGGCACCTCCGCGTTCAACACACGTACGGTGCAGCGACGTCTCCTCCTTCTTGATCCAGCAAGGGGGAAGGAGAGGTTGATGGAGATCCAACAGCACGACGGCGTGGTGGTGGATGTAGCGGGTCTCCGGCAGGGCTTCGCCAAGCTTCTGCGAGAGAGAGAGAGGTGTTGCAGGGGAGGAGGGAGGCGCCCAAGGCTGTAGGTTGCTGCCCTCCCTCCCCCCCTTTATATAGGCCCCCTTGGGAGGGGGGCCGGCCAAAACCCATCTAGGGTTGGGGGGGCGGCGGCCAAGGGGTGGAAAGGGGTGCCTTGCCCCCCAAGGCAAGGGGGAAGTCCCCCCACCCTAGGGTTCCCAACCCTAGGCGCATGGGGGGAGGCCCAAGGGGGGCGCCCCAGCCCACTAAGGGCTGGTTCCCTTCCACTTTCATCCCACGGGGCCCTCCGGGACAGGTGGCCCCACCCGGTGGACCCCCGGGACCCTTCCGGTGGTCCCGGTACAATACCGGTAACCCCCGAAACTTTCCCGGTGGCCGAAACTTGACTTCCTATATATAATTCTTCACCTCCGGACCATTCCAGAACCTCTCGTGACGTCCGGGATCTCATCCGGGACTCCGAACAACTTTCGGGTTTCCGCATACATATATCTCTACAACCCTAGCGTCACCGGACCTTAAGTGTGTAGACCCTACGGGTTCGGGAGACATGCAGACATGACCGAGACGCCTCTCCGGTCAATAACCAACAGCGGGATCTGGATACCCATGTTGGCTCCCACATGTTCCACGATGATCTCATCGGATGAACCACGGTGTCGAGGATTCAATCAATCCGTATGCAATTCCCTTTGTCAATCGGTATGTTACTTGCCCGAGATTCGATCGTCGGTATCCCAATACCTTGTTCAATATCATTACCGGCAAGTCTCTTTACTCGTACCGCAATGCATGATCCCATGACTAACGCCTTAGTCACATTGAGCTCATTATGATGATGCATTACCGAGTGGGCCCAGAGATACCTCTCCGTCACACGGAGTGACAAATCCCAGTCTCGATCCGTGCCAACCCAACAAACACTTTCGGAGATACCCGTAGTGCACCTTTATGGTCACCCAGTTACGTTGTGATGTTTGGCACACCCAAAGCACTCCTACGGTATCCGGGAGTTGCACGATCTCATGGTCTAAGGAAAAGATACTTGACATTGGAAAAGCTCTAGCAAACGAAACTACACGATCTTTTATGCTATGCTTAGGATTGGGTCTTGTCCATCACATCATTCTCCTAATGATGTGATCCCGTTATCAATGACATCCAATGTCCATAGTCAGGAAACCATGACTATCTGTTGATCAACGAGCTAGTCAACTAGAGGCTTACTAGGGACAGGTTGTGGTCTATGTATTCACACATGTATTACGATTTCCGGACAATACAATTATAGCATGAATAATAGACAATTACCATGAACAAAGAAATATAATAATAACCATTTATTATTGCCTCTCGGGCATATTTCCAACAGTCTCCCACTTGCACTAGAGTCAATAATCTAGTTACATTGTGATGAATCGAACACCCATTGCGTCCTGGTGTTGATCATGTTTTGCCCTAGGGAGAGGTTTAGTCAACGGATCTGCTACATTCAGGTCCGTGTGTACTTTACAAATATCTATGTCTCCATTTTGAACACTTTCACGAATGGAGTTGAAGCGACGCTTGATATGTCTGGTCTTCCTGTGAAACCTGGGCTCCTTCGCAAGGGCAATAGCTCCAGTGTTGTCACAGAAGAGAGTCATTGGGCCCGACGCATTGGGAATCACCCGTAGGTCGGTAATGAACTCCTTCATCCAGACTGCTTCCTGTGCTGCCTCCGAGGCTGCCATGTACTCCGCTTCACATGTAGATCCCGCCACGATGCTTTGCTTGCAACTGCACCAGCTTACTGCTCCTCCATTCAAAATATACACGTATCCGGTCTGTGACTTCGAGTCATCCAGATCTGTGTCAAAGCTAGCGTCGACGTAACCCTTTACGACGAGTTCTTCGTCACCTCCATAAACGAGAAACATATCCTTAGTCCTCTTCAGGTACTTCATGATATTCTTGACCGCTGTCCAGTGTTCCTTGCCGGGATTACTTTGGTACCTTCCTACCAAACTTACGGCAAGGTTTACATCAGGTCTGGTACACAGCATGGCATACATAATAGACCCTATGGCCGAGGCATAGGGGATGACACTCATCTCTTCTATATCTTCTGCCGTGGTCGGGCATTGAGCCGTGCTCAATTGCACACCTTGCAATACAGGCAAGAACCCCTTCTTGGACTGATCCATACTGAACTTCTTCAATATCTTGTCAAGGTATGTACTCTGTGAAAGACCAATGAGGCGTCTTGATCTATCTCTATAGATCTTGATGCCTAATATATAAGCAGCTTCTCCAAGGTCCTTCATTGAAAAACACTTATTCAAATAGGCCTTTATACTTTCCAAGAATTCTATATCATTTCCCATCAATAGTATGTCATCCACATATAATATGAGAAATGCTACAGAGCTCCCACTCACTTTCTTTTAAACACAGGCTTCTCCATAAGTCTGTGTAAACCCAAACGCTTTGATCATCTCATCAAAGCGAATGTTCCAACTCCGAGATGCTTGCACCAGCCCATAGATTGAGCGCTGGAGCTTGCACACTTTGTTAGCATTCTTAGGATCGACAAAACCTTCCGGCTGTATCATATACAACTCTTCCTTAAGGAAGCCGTTAAGGAATGCCGTTTTGACGTCCATCTGCCATATCTCATAATCATAGTATGCGGCAATTGCTAACATGATTCGGACGGACTTCAGCTTCGCTACGGGTGAGAAAGTCTCATCGTAGTCAACCCCTTGAACTTGTCGATAACCCTGAGCGACAAGTCGAGCTTTGTAGATGGTCACATTGCCATCCGCGTCCGTCTTCTTCTTAAAGATCCATTTGTTTTCTATGGCTCGCCGCTCATCGGGCAAGTCAGTCAAAGTCCATACTTTGTTTTCATACATGGATTCTATCTCGGATTTCATGGCTTCTAGCCATTTGTTGGAATCCGGGCCCGCCATTGCTTCTTCATA
The DNA here is from genome assembly GCF_002575655.3 of Aegilops tauschii subsp. strangulata. Taxonomy (NCBI): domain Eukaryota; kingdom Viridiplantae; phylum Streptophyta; class Magnoliopsida; order Poales; family Poaceae; genus Aegilops; species Aegilops tauschii. The sequence goes on from NC_053036.3 coordinate 354,455,137, forward strand.
GTTCGAAGGTTCACCGTTGTCTAACAACATGATTTCCAGGACAGAGTTGCCGTACCACTCTGGTGCGGAACGTGTCCTTGTGGACCTACGAAGTTCAGTAACTTGATCCGAAGCTTCATGATCATCATCATTAACTTCCTCCCCAGTCGGTGTAGGCACCACAGGTACATTTTCCCGCGTTGCGCTACTTTCCGGTTCGGAAGGGGTGACTATGACCTCATCAAGTTCCACTTTCCTCCCATTCAATTCTTTCGAGAGAAACTCCTTCTCCAGAAAGGACCCGTTCTTGGCAATGAAGATCTTGCCTTCGGATCTGAGGTAGAAGGTATACCCAATAGTTTCCTTAGGGTATCCTATGAAGACGCATTTTTCCGATTTGGGTTCGAGCTTTTCAGGTTGAAGTTTCTTGACATAAGCATCGCATCCCCAAACTTTTAGAAACGACAGCTTAGGTTTCTTCCCAAACCATAATTCATATGGTGTCGTCTCAACGGATTTCGACGGAGCCCTATTTAAAGTGAATGCGGCAGTCTCTAAAGCGTAACCCCAAAATGAGAGCGGTAAATCGGTAAGAGACATCATAGATCGCACCATATCCAATAGAGTGCGATTACGACGTTCGGACACACCATTTCTCTGAGGTGTTCCAGGCGGCGTGAGTTGTGAAACTATTCCACATTTCCTTAAGTGTGCACCAAACTCGTGACTTAAATATTCTCCACCACGATCTGATCGTAGGAATTTTATTCTCCTGTCACGTTGATTCTCAACCTCACTCTGAAATTCCTTGAACTTTTCAAAGGTTTCAGACTTGTGTTTCATCAGGTAGACATACCCATATCTACTCAAATCATCAGTGAGAGTGAGAACATAACGATATCCTCCGCGAGCCTCAACACTCATTGGACCACACACATCGGTATGTATGATTTCCAATAAGTTGGTTGCTCGCTCCATTGTTCCGGAGAACAGAGTCTTGGTCATCTTACCCATGAGGCATGGTTCGCACGTGTCAAATGATTCATAATCAAGAGACTCCAAAAGTCCATCTGCATGGAGCTTCTTCATGCGCTTGACACCAATGTGACCAAGGCGGCAGTGCCACAAGTATGTGGGACTATCGTTATCAACTTTACATCTTTTGGTATTCACACTATGAACATGTGTAACATCACGTTCGAGATTCATCAAAAATAAACCATTGACCAGCGGGGCATGACCATAAAACATATCTCTCAAATAAATAGAACAACCATTATTCTCGGATTTAAATGAGTAGCCATCTCGAATTAAACGAGATCCAGACACAATGTTCATGCTCAAAGCTGGCACTAAATAACAATTATTGAGGTTAAAATTAATCCCATGGGTAGATGCAGAGGTAGCGTGCCGACGGCGATCACATCGACCTTGGAACCATTCCCGACGCGCATCGTCACCTCGTCCTTTGCCAGTCTCCGTTTATTCCGTAGTTCCTGCTTTGAGTTACAAATATGAGCAACCGCACTGGTATCAAATACCGAGGAGCTACTACGAGTACTGGTAAGGTACACATCAATTACTTGTATATCACATATACCTTGGGTGTTGCCGGCCTTCTTCTTGTCTGCTAAATATTTGGGGCAGTTCCGCTTCCAGTGACCACTTCCCTTGCAATAAAAGCACTCAGTCCCGGGTTTGGGTCCATTCTTTGACTTCTTCCCAGTAACTGGTTTACCGGGCGCGGCAACTCCCTTGCCGTCCTTCTTGAAGTTCTTCTTACCATTGCCCTTCTTGAACTTGGTGGTTTTATTCACCATCAACACTTGATGTTCTTTTCTGATCTCCCCTTCCGCTGATTTCAGCATTGAATATACCTCGGGAATGGTCTTTTCCATCCCCTGCATATTGTAGTTCATCACAAAGCTCTTGTAGCTTGGTGGAAGCGACTGGAGGATTCTGTCAATGACCGCGTCATCTGGGAGATTAACTCCCAGCTGAGACAAGCGGTTGTGCAACCCAGACATTCTGAGTATGTGCTCACTAACAGAACTGTTCTCCTCCATTTTACAGCTGAAGAACTTGTCGGAGACATCATATCTCTCGACTCGAGCATGAGGTTGAAAAACCAGTTTCAGCTCCTCGAACATCTCATATGCTCCATGTTTCTCAAAACGCTTTTGGAGACCCGGTTCTAAGCTGTAAAGCATGCCGCACTGAACGAGGGAGTAATCATCAGCACGTGATTGCCAAGCGTTCATAACGTCTTGGTTCTGTGGGATTGGTGCATCACCTAGCGGTGCTTCTAAGACATAATCTTTCTTGGCTACTATGAGGATGAGCCTCAGGTTCCGGACCCAGTCCGTATAGTTGCTGCCATCATCTTTCAGCTTGGTTTTCTCTAGGAACGCGTTGAAATTGAGGACAACGTTGGCCATTTGATCTACAATACATAGTGTAAAGATTTTAGACTAAGTTCATGATAATTGAGTTCATCTAATCAAATTATTTAATGAACTCCCACTCAGATAGACATCCCTCTAGTCATCTAAGTGAAACATGATCCGAGTTTAACTAGGCCGTGTCCGATCATCACGTGAGACGGACTAATCAAGATCGGTGAACATCTCCATGTTGATCGTATCTTCTATACGACTCATGCTCGACCTTTCGGTCCTCCATGTTCCGAGGCCATGTCTGTACATGCTAGGCTCGTCAAGTCAACCTAAGTGTATTGCGTGTGTTCCGAGGCCATGTCTGTACATGCTAGGCTCGTCAACACCCGTTGTATTCGAACGTTAGAATCTATCACACCCGATCATCACGTGGTGCTTCGAAACAACGAACCTTCGCAACGGTGCACAGTTAGGGTGAACACTTTCTTGAAATTATTATAAGGGATCATCCTACTTGCTACCGTCGTTCTAAGCAAATAAGATGCAAAAACATGATAAACATCACATGCAATCAAATAGTGACATGATATGGCCAATATCATTATGCTCCTTTGATCTCCATCTTCGGGGCACCATGATCATCTTTATCACCGGCATGACACCATGATCTCCATCATTGTGTCTTCATGAAGTCGTCACACCAACGATTACTTCTACTTCTATGGCTAACGCGTTTAGCAATAAAGTAAAGTAATTTACATGGCGTTATTCAATGACACGCAGGTCATACAAAATAATAAAGACAACTCCTATGGCTCCTGCCGGTTGTCATACTCATCGACATGCAAGTCGTGATTCCTATTACAAGAATATGATCAATCTCATACATCACATATATCATTCATCACATCTTCTGGCCATATCACATCACATAGCACTTGCTGCAAAAACAAGTTAGACGTCCTCTAATTGTTGTTGCAAGTTTTTACGTGGTTTGTAGGTTTCTAGCAAGAACGTTTTCTTACCTACGTACGACCACAACGTGATTTGCCAATTTCTATTTACCCTTCATAAGGACCCTTTTCATCGAATCCGTTCCGACTAAAGTAGGAGAGACAGACACCCGCTAGCCACCTTATGCATCTAGTGCATGTCAGTCGGTGGAACCTGTCTCACGTAAGTGTACGTGTAAGGTCGGTCCGGGCCACTTCATCCTACAATGCCGCCGAAACAAGAAAAGACTAGTAGCGGCAAGAAGAATTAGCAAACTCAACGCCCACAACTGCTTTGTGTTCTACTCGTGCATAGTAACTACGCATAGACCTGGCTCATGATGCCACTGTTGGGAATCGTAGCATAATTTTAAAATTTTCCTACGCTCACCAAGATGCATCTATGGAGTCTACTAGCAACGAGGGGAAAGGAGTGCATCTACATACCCTTGTAGATCGCGAGCGGAAGCGTTCCAATGAACATGGATGACGGAGTTGTACTCGCCGTGATCCAAATCACCGATGACCGAGTGCCGAACGGACGGCACCTCCGCGTTCAACACACGTACGGTGCAGCGACGTCTCCTCCTTCTTGATCCAGCAAGGGGGAAGGAGAGGTTGATGGAGATCCAACAGCACGACGGCGTGGTGGTGGATGTAGCGGGTCTCCGGCAGGGCTTCGCCAAGCTTCTGCGAGAGAGAGAGAGAGGTGTTGCAGGGGAGGAGGGAGGCGCCCAAGGTTGTAGGTTGCTGCCCTCCCTCCCCCCCCTTATATAGGCCCCCTTGAGGCCGACCTCACCTTCAGTTCAGAGGACCACCCCGTCACCACCGCCGGCTCGGGCATGCTTCCGATGCTCTGCACGCCCACCATCTGCAACGTGGCTGTCACCAAGACCCTCATCGATGGTGGTGCCGGCCTCAACTTGCTTTCCGTGGAGGCCTTCAGCCTTCTTCACGTGCCGCTCGAGCGGCTCAGCCTCAGCAAGCCTTTCTCAGTAGTAGGTGGCGGCGCCGCCCGCTCCCTGGGGCAGATCTGCCTCCCCGTCACCTTCGGCACGCGCGACAACTACCACACCGAGCTGGTCGACTTCGACGTCGCCCGCATCGGCCTCCCGTACAACGCCATTCTCGGGTACCTGGTGTCGGTGTCAAAACCGGCGGATCTCGGGTAGGGGGTCCCGAACTATGCGTCTAGGATCGATGGTAACAGGAGACGGGGGACACGATGTTTACCCATGTTCGGGCCCTCTCTATGGAGGTAATACCCTACTTCCTGCTTGATTGATCTTGATGAATATGAGTGTTACAAGAGTTGATCTACCACGAGATCGTAATGGCTAAACCCTAGAACTCTAGCCTATGAGTATATGGTAATGAATCTGTCCTATCCGCACTATGCTCTCCGGTTTATATAGACACCGGAGAGATCTAGGGTTACACGAGGTCGGTTACATAAGAAGGAATCTTCATAATTGGTCGCCAAGCTTGCTTTCCACGCCAAGGGGAGTCCAATCCGGACACGGGTATAGTCTTCGGTCTTCGTGTCTTCACAGCCCATCAGTCTGGCCCAATGAGTAACAGGCCGGACGCCCGAGGACCCCTTAGTCCAGGACTCCCTCAGTAGCCCCTGAACCTGGCTTCAATGACGAGGAGTCCGGCGCGCAGTTCGTCTTCGGAATTGCAAGGCGGGTTCCCCTTCTCCCGAAATATAGTCTTCGGATGTGATGATTGTATCCAGACCTATGTATATAATTGCAGAAAATACAATACTTCACAAGTCCAATCTGTCGACAACTGTTTATGACATTGCACCCCGCGTGCCTGGTTATTATTTTCAACCGTTGGCTAGCCTGTCGCCCCACATCTTGGGAAGCGGTTTTATTGGCACGTCTTGTCAAAGCAGAGATCGTGTCCCCTTATTCACGGGATTTTCAATAATGTTGGTATGGGTAACCCAACCGTCCCCTGGGTACAACTCTTTGAGGATAGGTAAGTTTCGAGACCCAGGAGGGGACGCTCGATATTCTGGGCCTTTATTGAGGGACCCGGACTTGTCTTTCTCTTCTGCATTTGCTTCTTCCTCAATCCCAGCCACCTCGAGTTCTAGCCCTCGAGTTCCAATCGCCACCAACCCCAATCATGTCCAGGTCCAGCCTTTCAGGCCGGTGGGTGGCTTCTTCCGTCATGGAGGAGGATATTGCGAAGCTCCGCATAGCGAGGTACCTGACCCCAGAAATCCTTCATCGGCTTCCTGCCGAGGGGCAGATTATCCCCACCCCCAAATCCGACGAGAGGGTAGTATTTGTGTCCCACTTCCTCCATGGGTTAGGGTTCGCGCTTAACCCCCTCGTCCGGGGGCTTATGTTCTACTATGGGCTAGATTTCCACGATCTGGCCCCGGACTCTATTATTCTCATCTCAGCATTCATTGTCACGTGTGAAGCCTTCCTCCGGACCCCTCCGCACTTTGCTTTGTGGCTCAAGACCTTTGATGTGAGGCCGCGGGTGATAGAGGGGGAGCAGGCAGAGTGCGGCAGCGTTGTAATAAACAAGCTTGCTAGCGCGGTTTGGTTTGAAGGATCCTTCGCCGAGTCTTCCGAACTATGGCAGCAGGGATGGTTTTATGTCAACGAGCCGCGGGGCTCCAAGTGGGCGGCTACGCCTGCGTTCCGACCCGGCCCTCCGACTCAGCTTGCTTCATGGATCAACAAGGGGTTGGACTGGGGATCCGCTAGTGAGGTGCAGATTCTGCAAGGTCGCATCCGAAGCCTTACCGAGAGGGGCATCGATCTTGTGAACGTCGTTCAGGTAATGCTGGTACGCCGGATCCTGCCGTGTCAACGGCGACCTCTCCGTATGTGGGCGTTCAATCCAGAAGGGCGGCGCACTCTTCAGCACTTCTTCGGCATTACACACGAAGGAATGTGGAAGTTATATTTCGGGGAGCGGGAGCAATGGCCGGACACCACCGAAGATGTCGGCCTCGACTGCAATCATCCGGACACCCCAGTAAGTATTTAATCCCCGCACACCTTTCATCCAAGCATCTTTTGACAAGACACTAAACAACCTGCCTTTATACAGGACTGGATAAAGAAAGTGGTGTTAATCTGGTGTCCTGCGCCCCTTCCCGAAGACCCTGCGTCCGCCCTACTGACGCGGATGTTGGTCCCGACACTGTACCTGGTGTCTAGAGAGGGGGCGAGAGCGGGGAGCCCAGAGGAGATGTCATCCCTACGGGTGATTTAAGAGCTGTGTTCGGGGAAACCGAAACCCTTTTGCCCAGGGGCAAAGGCGTGGAGGGGGCACTTTATGGCAAGAAGAGGGCCTGTGGAGGTCAGGAGGGGAAGCCTTCCAAAAAAGGAAAAATGCCATCGTCGGGCGGCTTGGGCCGGGCAAGTGATGTCGTCGTTGATCTTGATGATGAAGACGAACCTCCGGCCAGACCATAAGCGGGACAGGGCTCTTTAATCATACCTCATTCTTATTACCGAAATAACCCTCCGATATATGTGCGTCCCCGCAGGTTAACGCCTGGTGTTTCTCAATCGTCCTCCTCCTCGGGAGACCTTCTTCCGGAGATGATGGAGAGTGACACGCCTTCTCCGGCCACATCGCCCAACAGGGCGGATGATCTCGAGGTGTCGTCCCGGAGGGCTCCTCCCAACCGGCAAGTAGCACAGGAAACAAGGAAGGAGCTACCCGAAGGTGGTGCCTCTGTCACTCAAGGTTCGGGGATCAAGAATGACGGCCCCGAACTGTACGGTTTACAGCCGGAGATAATGCTGGAGGCGGGTAAGCGGATTCCTTCAAAGGAATGTCGTGCTCCGGCAACGGTGTCCGAAGACCCAGGAGTGCCGGAGACGCTGATGGACATGCTGCGATGAGCGTCCGTTTCAGAGAAGCACCGTGCCTTAATGGTTACGGTGCTCGAAAAAGTTATATCCGCGAAGACCGGGTTGAATGAGGCCTTTACGAGCCTTCTGAGAGGTTTTGAGGTTTGTGATGTAATGTTGCCAATTAAACAATATTGACAGAATGCACCTGTTGTGTATGTAGTTGCCCCTGAGACTCGGATCGCCATCCAAAGGAAGTGATCGGAGGATTGAAAAGATATTTTCAGGTACTAACCTTGGTTTAATTTGGAATGCAGGCTGTCTCCCCTCCTGCCGCTGCCCGAAATTTGGAGGTAGCCGAACTGCAGCGAAAGCTGGATATTGCAGAGGATGACATTGCCTTGATCAACAGGCGTCTTGACGACTCACAAGGTATATATTTCGAGCATTCCTTACACCAATGTGCTTATAATGTAAGCATGACTCTGAAGAGAGTTTGACATAAAATGTGCATCAATGCAGATGGTGCTGTCACCGTGGAAGCCCTTCAGGCGGAGCTAGCCTAGGCCAAGGAGCAGGCCCGGTTTAGTAATGCGGCTGCTGAAAAGGCATCGGCTGAATTGAAGGCCGGACAAGCCGCGCGATGCCAGGACAAGGAGGCCATGTCCACCATGGCACGCGAGTTAGAGAATGCGGCGGGCCGCTGTAAACTTCTGGAGAAGGAAAATGAAGCCAAAACGGCTGAACTTGACAAGGCCTAACGAGAGGCGAGAGAGGCGCGGTCTGAATCCAGAGCAGCCCGTGAGGAGATCCGGCAAGCTGGGGAGATTTTGGCTGGCAAGCCTTTTTTGCTACAGGCTAAGTTCGGCGATCCGAACTATGCTCAGCTTAACCAAGTATGGAGTTCTCCGGAAAAAAAAATTAGACTTGCCGAAGAGTTCTTCCGATGCGGCGTAGTTTTATCAAGCGCAAGAGGGGTATGCAATGGAGAAGCTTTTCTGGTCGCAATTCGGCCCGTCGAAGCGCCCTCTGTTGCTGAATGAACAAATGTCCCAGTGGGCCGAGCTGCATAGGATATCCGGCGCTGCCATGAAGAACGTCGTAGTCCATTTGTGGCCGACTGAACCTGTTCCGAGTAGTTACTTCAGCCTGGTGCAGCAGCTTGCTGACGCGGTGCCGCGTATCAACGCTGTGAAGCGGTCGGTGTGCATTGAAGGTGCACGGATGGCCTTCGCCCGAGTCAAGACATTCTGGGGGAAGATGAAGGCCATCGATATTGTGACGAAGAGTCCACCCGAAGGCAAGGACCGTCCGGAACCGGAGCATTATTTTGGAGACGTCCTAGAGGCCGCCCGCTTGATAGAGGGTCAGTGCTCAAAAGACATATATTCGAGTGATGTGTACAAGGGTTGTAACAGACAACTTTATAGTTAATCTATTTTTTTGCTCGAAAGCTTGTATTCCTCCTGTGCGGCCGTTTTAATGTAATTTTAAAGTTTTCCAGTCGTCGGCTTCAGCCCCCTCGTAGGAAATACGGGGGTGTTCGGAAAAGCATTGAATCACTCTTTATCCAACGTCTTGGTCCATAAAGGAGGTGATAATGTGGCGAACCAGGCAATCGGACTATAGGGCGTTAACACTTTCACTTAGCCATAGGACTTTTATGGTGGGGCTACGACATAGCCCCAGGAATGTATGCGGCGTATCGTAATATTGTGCCTTACATGTTTTGATCTGAAAAAGATCCTTCGTGTGACACGGAGAATCGCTAAAGATTCGAATAAGTCGTCAAGTGGTTAACCAGCTCTCACCGCATCATGACAGTCAGTTTTCGGCTTTCTCTACTGAGGTGCTCATCCGGTCAAAGCCAGGGCACAATTGCAGTAGTTCTCCCGTTACTACCCTAGCCGATAGAGCAGAACGTAGGGTAGCAAGCACAGGAGCCGGGCAACCCAACTATTGACCAAAGACAATGATTCGGAGCTGATGCATATAAGGCCAAACTTGCGACGCCGAAGTACGCTATAGAGTTGTTCGGGCTTTTATTGGCGACTCATTTGTTCCCGTACCGAGCCCCTGGCAGCTTATGCTGAGGTGCGTCTTGTAACACCGCCGTTACGGCCGTACTCATTGCAAAAAGAAGATTAGTTCTGGTGAAGTTTACTGGGAGTGGAGCAATAAGCCAATGATAAATTCATATATAAAAAAGAAGAGAAAAACCACAACCCGGTTATTTGACATGCTCGGGGTCGGGAACGGAGGAAAAAGGCATAGTACAGGCTCAAAATAAAGAGTGCGGTCTGCAAAAAGATGTTTTGGACCTCCTGTCGCACGTCTGCGCCGCCCGTCCTTTGGGAGGGGACTCCTTAACTGAAGTAACCCCTTAGGTGCGGACCCGAACTCCGACAGAGTCCGTTGTATATGCAGTCCTGTCAGTCACCTGGTTATAATAAAGGAAAATAAAGAAAATGGATAAAAAAGCGTTACGGGAATGCTTGCAGGGTTGTCCGTGTTGTGCTTCCGTCGATGCCCATGGTATCTTGAGCGCGTAGTGATGTACGCGTGGTGTAAAACCTGGCGTCATAGTGGGTGGGTGGCGGAAGCTGAATTGCTATTTCCGCTCTGGTAGTGGTCGAACGTCGGAAGGAAACTGCTTCTGGCCCCCGGTGTTCGGCTGGCGAGCCTTGCCATCATCTTTATCGCTTGGTGGCCTTCTCCCCTTGTATTCGGCATTAAGCTTGCCTGCCTGCTTGAAGACCCAACAGTTTCTGTTGGTATGATTAGCTGGCTTATCAGGGTGGCCGTGAATCTGACAAGGTCGGTCCAATATCCTGTCAAGGGCGGATGGTCCGTCCTGTTTGGCCTTAAATGGCTTCTTCCGTTGGCCGGGTTTCGGATTGTGAAATCCGGCGTTGACCGCTGTATCATGCAATCTTTCGTTGTTGCTGCGACTGTTATGCTCGTTTAGTCATGGCTTGCCGTTGCCGTCTCGGATTTTGGAAGTGCTCGGGTCACTGGCGTTGTTGCTTTTGCGAGCGAGCCAGTTGTCTTCTCCCGCACAAAAGCGAGTCATTAGAGCGGTAAGGGCTGTCATGGATTTAGGTCCTTCCTGGCCGAGGTGACATGCTAGCCATTCATCCCGGACGCTATGTTTGAAGGCCGCAAGGGCTTCCGCGTCCGGACAGTCAACGATTTGGTTCTTTTTGACTAGGAACCTAGTCCAGAGTTCCCTGGCTGACTCGCCGGGTTGTTGGACAATATGACTTAAGTCATCGGCATCTGGTGGCCGGACATATGTTCCTTGGAAGTTGTCACGAAAGGCATCTTCCAAGTCTTCCCAGTTGCCAATAGAATTTTCTAGCAGACTGTTTAGCCAGTACCGTGCTGGCCCCTTAAGCTTGAGAGGCAGGTATTTAATGGCATGAAGGTCGTCTCTGCGAGCCAGGTGGATATGGAGGAGGTAATCCTCAATCCATACTGCGGGATCTGTTGTTCCATCGTATGATTCGATGTTGATGGGTTTAAACTCGTCTGGAAATTCATGCTCCATTACCTCGTTGGTGAAGCAAAGAGGGTGTGCGGCTCCTCTTTGTTGGGCCACACTATGAAGCACCTCCGGCAGACTCCGCTTATGGTTTTTGGACCGAGCGTGCTCGGGTTTGTTGTGTCCGAATAGATAACCGTTATTGCTGGCCGGGGCATGTCTCCGCGATCTGTGTGTTGATTTTGTGTGTCCTGTTCTACCCTCCGGGTCTTGTTGGATGTCGCGAGTGTTCCCCCGAGCTTCTTTATTCTTGCTTGGACGACCGGATGGGTTGGTATGGTGCTCTGCTGGGGCTGCTGCTTTGCCCGGACCGAACTGTGGTAGGCCTACCGGCTTATTCGATGGTGGTGTGGGCTCCAAAGCTTTGCCATCGTGTTGAGGGAGCCACCTACTGTTGCGGTGGCTTTTGTCTGGGACGCTAAGGCCGTATTCTTTGGCGGCCAGGACCTCGGTCCGTCTATCGTTGAGCAAATCTTGGCTTACTTGAAGCTGCAACTGCTTCCTCCTTAGGCTCCTTGCAGTGGCTATGAGCCGGCGTTTAAAGCGCCCCTGTTCTAGAGGTTCCTCGGGCACGATGAATTCCTCGTTGTCGAGGTTCTGTTCTTCCTCGGAGAGTGGAAGATAATTACTATCCTCCGAGTCTCCGTATGTGGCCTGTTCATCCGGGCTATCCTGCCCGCTTTCCTGGTCCTCCTGTTCGGATCCTGTCTCAACAGGGTCTTCGTTGTCCGGAGTATTATCACCTCCGATGCTAGTATTGTTTTCTCTTGAGTGACGTGACTGAGAGTGGTGCCGGGGGCGCCGGTGTTCGAATTATGTACCAGGAGGCTTATCCTCGACTGGATCCTCCTTGTCATCGTCGAGATCGTCGTTGGGTGTGTCTACCATACACACGTCATACCAGGAAGTGGTCGCCCCGTGTCTAGTGAATAGTAAGCTCTGGCTTTGCCCCTCATCGTCGTCCAGACCGTCGATGTCTTTGGAGCAGGGGTCAGGCGTGTTGGTTGGGTCTTCGACGGTGGCTATGAAGTGGGTGGCGGGTGGGAAGCAAAATTCTCCATCGTCCTCCGTAAGGTCAAACCGAACATAGTTCGGCGATGAGCCGTTTGCCAGGGATAGGTTTTTTAGTGAGTTTAGTAGGTCGCCCATGGGCGAGTGTTGGAAGATATCCGCGGTGCTGAACTTGAAGATCGATAGCCGATCGAGTTCGGTATCCGCGGGCTCGCGAGGTTCGGAACTCGATACCGGAGACAAGTCTGGGGTTCTGTTGATGCAAGTACCGTACGAAGTGGAATCTGCATGCGGCTCCAACGCCGCCGAATTGGTAGCCCCCGTGATGGGGTTGAGTTTCCCATCTTCAGTCGACTTGATCTGCTCCGGATCTAAGGCCAGAGTTGTTACAGGAGCTATCTCCTGGACGCGGCCCGATGACAGGTTTAAGCCATGTTCATCGGGGCGAAGGGAAGCAGTTGCCGCGGTCTCGAATCCGTCGAAGATCAAGTCTCCACGGATGTCCGCGATGTAGTTCAGGCTTCCGAATCTGACCTGATGGCCAGGGGCGTAGCTATCGATCTGCTCTAGACGGCCAAGCGAGTTGGCCCGCATTACGAAGCCGCCGAACACAAAGATTTGTCTGGGGAGAAAGGTTTCTCCCTGGACGGCGTCATTACTAACGATCGAAGGGGCCATCGAATCCTTTCGTCGACGGCACAGTGGAACTCTCAATGAAAGCACCAATGTCGGTGTCAAAACCGGCGGATCTCGGGTAGGGGGTCCCGAACTGTGCGTCTAGGATCGATGGTAACAGGAGACGGGGGACACGATGTTAACCCAGGTTCGGGCCCTCTCTATGGAGGTAATACCCTACTTCCTGCTTGATTGATCTTGATGAATATGAGTGTTACAAGAGTTGATCTACCACGAGATTGTAATGGCTAAACCCTAGAAGTCTAGCCTATGAGTATATGGTAATGAATCTGTCCTATCCGGACTATGCACTCTGGTTTATATAGACACCGAAGAGATCTAGGGTTACACGAGGTCGGTTACATAAGAAGGAATCTTCATAATTGGTCGCCAAGCTTGCCTTCCACGCCAAGGGGAGTCCAATCCAGACACGGGTATAGTCTTCGTCTTCGTGTCTTCACAGCCCATCAGTCCGGCCCAATGAGTAACAGGCCGGATGCCCGAGGACCCCTTAGTGCAGGACTCCCTCACCCGGCTCTGGCCCAGTTCATGGCGGCGACTCATCCGGCCTACAACCTCATGAAGATGCCTGGAAGCAAGGGCGTCCTCACTGTCAAGGGGGATGCCAAGGAGGCCCTGGCGGCGCTCAAGCTCGCCCTCAAGACCGCTGCGGCGGCGCAGCCTGTCGACGCGGGTACCTCCGAGCCCATGGGAGCCGCGCCAACCAAGAAGAAGCAGTTGTTCACACAAGACAAGGCGGAAACCAAACAGGTGCCAGTCAACAAGGACGGGTCCTCAGGAGCCACCTTTACCATAGGTGCCGGCCTTGACCCAAGCCAAGAGGAAGCATTGGTGAAGTTCTTGCGCACAAACAAGGATATATTCGCATGGGAGCCCAACCAGCTGGTGGGAGTCCCGAGAGAGGTGATTCAGCATCATTTAAGGGTATGCCCCAATGTGCGCCCTGTGAAGCAGCGAGCGAGACGGCAGTCCACGGAGAAGCAGGCCTTCATCATTCAAGAGACCCGCAAGTTGGAAGCAGCGGGTGCCGTTCGCGAGGTTCGGTACCCCGAGTGGCTAGCGAACCCCGTCGTAGTGCCGAAGAAAGGCGGGAAGGAACGGATGTGCGTCGACTTCACCAAACTCAACAAGGCCTGCCCCCAAGATCTGTTCCCGCTCCCATGCATCGATCAGATGGTCGACTCCACCGCCGAGTGCGACCTGCTGTGCTTCCTGGATGCGTTCTCAGGGTATCACTAGATCAAGATGGCAGTAGAAGATGTAGAGAAGACAGCCTTCCTGACCCCGTGTGGGGTGTACTGCTACACCTGCATGCCCTTTGGGTTGCGCAACGCGGGTGCAACTTTTCAATGGCTGATGCACATCGCCTTGGGGCGGCAGCCCGGGAGAAACACGGAGGCCTACGTCGACGAGATTGTGGTAAAGTCTCGGGAGGCAAGGACCTTGATTCAAGACCTGGAGGAGACCTTCGCGAGCCTGCGCTAGGTGAACTTGCGGCTTAACCCGGAGAAGTGCGTGTTCGGTGTCCCCTCCGGCAAGCTGCTGGGCTTCCTCGTGTCCCACAGAGGGATCGAGGCGAACCCAGAGAAGATCAAGGCCATTGAGGACATGAGCCCACCGCAGACCCTTAAGGAAATGCAGAAGCTGGCTGGCCGGGTAACTGCGTTGGGATGTTTCATCTCCAAGCTAGGAGAGCGCGCCCTACCCTTCTTCAAGCTGATGAAGAAAAAGGGCCCATTCGAATGGACCCAGGAGGCCGACCGAGCCTTTCAAGACCTCAAGAAATACCTGACCAGCCCTCCGGTGATGGTGGCGCCACGACCTCTCGAGCCCCTAGTACTCTACCTTGCCGCTACCCCGTACTCCTCCAGCGCAGCGCTGGTGGCAGTTCGGGAGGAGCACCAAGCCAAGGGCGCGCTGCGCCAAGCTACAGCTGAAGTAACGCAAGATCAGGAAGGCGCCGCAAGAGCCTTAGCGGCGACAACAGAAGAGCAAGCTCGGCAGGACAATGTCACCAAGGTTCCGGCAAGCGATCAGGCGTCAGGGGTCCCACCACCTCAGGAGACGTCCCAACTTCTGCAAGACACGAGCCTCAACAGCGCGCCAACCCTCATCGAACACCCGGTGTACTTTGTCAGCACGATGTTGCGGGACGCAAGGGCACGATATCTCATGCCTCAGAAGCTCCTGCTCGCGCTCTTGGTGGCCTCGCGCAAGCTGCGGCATTACTTGCAGGGCCACCCCATCAAGGTCGTCTCGGCCTACCCATTGGAGAGGGTGCTCAGGAGCCCCAACTCAGCTGGAAGGGTCGCTCAGTGGAACATCGAGCTGGAAGCATTCCAGTTGGAGTTCAGCACTACCAGGGTCATCAAGGGAGCCGCGCTCGCTGATTTTGTGGCAGAATGGACGGACGCCCCGGCACTTGAAGTAGGCGAAGACCGGTCCACCTCACTAGGAAGCGAGGCACCATACGGTTGGGTCATGTATTTCGACGGCGCCTTCGCGCATCAGGGCGCGGGGGCTGGAGCAGTACTCATCTCGCCCACTCAGGACAAACTCTACTATGTTGTACAGCTCTGCTTTCAGCGGGGCGAGAAGGTCTCCAACAACATCACAGAATATGAAGGCCTCATAGCCGTCTTGAAGGCCGCCGCATCCCTGGGGGTGAAGCGCCTCACCGTTAGGGGCGAATCACAGCTCCTTGTCAATTTCTCCAACAAAGTGTACGAGCCAAAGGACGAGCACATGGAGGCATACCTCGCGGAAGTGCGTAAGATGGAAAAGCAGTTCCTGGGCCTGGAGTTGCAGCATGTGCCCCGTGGCATCAACAAGGAAGCAGACGATATCGCCAGGAGGGCGTCCAAGCGGCAGCCCTAAGAGCCCAGCGTCTTCGAGGAGCGGCTCTTCAAGCCATCAGCAAAGCCACCACTTTCAAGCGCAGCTCAGCCTCGGGAGGAGCTCCCACAGCCGCCTGCCACAGGAGCCCCAACCTATGGCCCGACCTCAGGAGCTCGCCTGCTCTTGCCGCTCGAGCCTCAGGAGGGATGCTGGACCAAGGAATTCAAGGAATATCTGATGCAGGGGGCACTGCCGGAGAAGGAGGAGGATGCAGAGCGCGTTGCCCGGCAAGCCACGGCGTATTGCATCCGGGACGGTGAGTTATACAGGAAGCGGCCAAATGATGTTTCAGTGCGTTGCATTTCCAGAGACCAGGGGAAGGAGTTGCTAATTGACATACACGGCGGGGACTGCGGGCACCACTCGTCATCACGGACCCTCGTCGGCAAGGTATTCCGCAGTGGGTTCTACTGGCCCACTGCACTCAACGACGCAGCTGAGCTGGTGAAGTCATGCGAAGCCTGCCAGTTCCACGCCAAGCAGATCCATCAGCCGGCTCAGGGCCTCCAGACCATCCCGCTCACATGGCCGTTCGCGGTCTGGGGGTTGGACATCTTGGGCCCATTCCCTCGAGCGCTTGGGGGCTACCGCTACCTCTGCGTCGCCATCGACAAGTTCACCAAGTGGGCGGAAGTGGAAGCCGTCCGCACCATCCCAGCTGGCTCTGCTGTCAAGTTCATTAAGGGCCTCGTGAGCCGCTTCGGGGTTCCCAACCGCATCATCACATATAACGACTCGCAATTCACTAGTAACCTCTTCAAAACCTACTGTGCTAACCTTGGAACGTAGATTTGCTACGCTTCAGTGGCACACCCCAGGAGCAATGGTCAGGCCGAGCGCGCCAACGCAGAGGTCTTGAGGGGCCTCAAGACTAGGACCTTCAAGAAGAAGCTCGAGGCCTGCAGCAGGGGCTGGCACGACGAGTTCCAGTCCGTGCTGTGGTCCATCCGCACCACCGCCACCAAGCCAACGCCTTGTCTACGGGGCCGAAGCGGTCCTTCCTCACGAGGTCAAGCATCGCTCCGCACGGGTCCTGGCGTTTGATGAAGTGCAGCAGGACGCCACGTGGGGGATGGACCTTGTGCTGGGGGAGGAACATCGTCGCGAAGCTGCACCGAGGGCGGCAAGGTACCAGCAGGCACTGCGGCGATATCATTGCCGCAACATCCGCTCCAGGACGCTCGAGGCGGGCAACCTCGTCCTGAGGTGGGTCCTCTCCAGGGAAGGGCTGCACAAGCTCTCATCTATGTGGGAGGGCCCGTTCAGGGTTGTCCATGTCTCCAGGCCTGGCGCCGCGCGCCTGGAGACGCAGGACGGGGTACCCATCCAGAACGCCTGGAACATCCAGCACCTCCAGAAGTTCTACCCATGAAGCAAGGCCCAGTGCCTGTGAAGAAGGCCCGGTGCCTGTGAAGAATCGCCGCCCATGACACTCTCACATAAAAATGAGTGGGGTTGTACACGCCCCGGAGTCTCCGGAGAGCCACCCTCGGGCCTCGGGGGCTCCCTCCCAAGCCTAGTGGCAGCACTTAGCTCCACGCTGGTGAGAAGACTGAAGACTAGATTAGGTGCGGGACGCGGCTTTTCATTTGCTTTCCGTAGTTGACTTGCTTTCTCTTAATCAAAGTTTGCTTTTGGTGCTTCTTGCCGATTTGGTTCCTTCGCCTTTTGTTGCCTCTGGTTCGCTTGTGTTCTCTCTCTCGCATACTTCGCGAGGGGGGCTAGGCAGGTGCCCTCGCGAGCGTTTTTCTTTCTCTCTGCCTTCTCGCAAGCCACCCTCGTTCGAGCCCGCAAGCTGGCGCACCTCTCCTAATCCGTGCCCCTCGGGTACCGCGATATGAAGCGCCGGGTCAAGGCTTGGGTGAACGGCAAAGGTCCTAGCGAGCTTCCTAACGAATTTTTTGCAGTTCCTGAGCAAACACATACCACTCGGTCAAGACGGGCGCAGGGAAACGAACGCCTCGTGAAGAGGAGGTTGCTCCGAACGCACCAAGCTAAGTTATCTCAGCATGGAAACAACAAGCGTAGCATAATGGTTGAGAAGTCATGCTTCGATACACGCCCCTCTAGGCCCATACTGGTTTCATTTTGGTGCAGGAAGGAAAAGAGGAACAAAACAAAAGCGGCGCTCGCCCCTGCAGCAACCCTCGGGGGCAGGCCCTTGGCGACGTCCCGAGCTTAGTCGAACCCCTCCTCGCGCTTCACGAACGCGCGGCAACGAGATGATCCGCTACCACCTTCGAAGTGGGCGCGGTGGCTGGTTGTAGCCGCCACTGCTGAAACTGTCGCCAAGAGAGGAGCCACCGTAGCCGGACGAGACGCGGCCAGCGGGTTCACCCTCCTCCTCGTCCCGACCATCACCAAGGCCGAGCACCTCCTCGCCGTCGTTTACCTAGGGGCATCATCCGGCGCGACGACCGTCTTCCCCGAACACCCTCACGTAGAGGGTCGCGTCTCCGTCGAACTTGAAGTGGAGGGTGCACCGCCTGCCCAGGGCACGCACACGGGCGAACGTCTGCCAACCGCGGGCCAGAGCTATGTTGCCCGCGACGGAGACCTCGACCGCGACCCAAGAAGCCCGGCTGCAGCAACCGTCTGCCCGCAGCCAGAGCCCGCCTGGACCGGAGGCCGGCAGCTCGTCGGCAAAGAAGCGAGGAAGTTGGAGCCAGCTGCCGGCCAGATCCTCCGACCAGACAACGAACTCCGGCAGCACCTCTGATGCATGGAACCGCGGCCGGGGAGGCCGCGCAACCACGGCGCGTCTCCTTTCGTCAACGGGGCTTCCACGACCAGAGCGACTCCTGCCACGCGCGGCGGCGCCACCCCGAGAGCTGGGGGCCACGGCGGGGGTCGAGGCATGCTTGCGGGGACGACCACGTCCACGCTTTGGCGCCGGGGAGCCGGGCCCCTCCCGAGGGGCCTTGCCCTTCTCCGCGGCGGAGAACTTCTTCGACGGCGCCATCGGAGCTGCTACTAGCAATGGAGCAGGGGAGGAAAGAAGCAAGCGATCAAGGAAGAGATGGGCGACGAGGGCTCCGCCACCCTCCCCATTTATAGCAGAAGAGGGCCAACCGGCGCCTCCCACGATCACAGGTAATGATGGTTTTCCCTGCATGTTGCAGGGACTTGTCAAGTCGAGGAGTCGCCGAGGCAGTGTGGGGAAGCGGAGACGCCCACGTCCAGTTAACCGCCACGCGTCGACCAAGACCGCAGGCTTTTGGGGCCCGCGGCGCTACGTGCTTGACCTTTGGCTTCGCCGCGAAGCCAAGCCCGAGCGCACCTTGGGCCTAGGGGCTACTGTCGGCGTTCTAGGAACGGGGGTCCCCAGACTTACCTGCCTGCGGCCCACGGCGTGGCTGCGATGTAGGCCTGTACGACCCATCTTCATCAACGAGGCATTGAAGACCCTTGCGAGGGGCCGAGCCTCGCGGGGCGGACGACGCAAGACCTCCTCAGGAGCGGCCTCACCAGGCTGCCTCGCGAGGAGCGGAGAAATCAAGGCGTGGCAAACCTCGCGAGGCTCTCGTGACGTGAGCCATGACGAACAAGATCAGGCGGGCGCCAGGCAGGCACCAGCACGCGCAGCATCCTTGTTTCCTCTTTGGTGCTAAAGAGGCAAGCGCAGGCGCGGAGTACCGAGGCATCAAGCAAAGGTTTCCATATCAGTGCAACGAGACCAAGACCAGCAGGATGGAGGTCACCATGGAGCCCAAGACGGCGTCACCGCCAGAGCCTTTCGCAGGCGAAGACCGCTTTTGTCAGGATAAGATGTACTAGCTACCCCCTTTCAAATTGGCCGTTGTTGGCTCCCTTCCCGCTCGATATTTGGGAAGAGGGCCAGGGCCTATATAAGTAGAACTAGCCACCAAAGTAGAGGCAACTCATCCTGGATTGGATCCTCAGCCAATCCTGAGCCACACAGACTGAGAACAAGAACAACTCAACCTCAGGAGGCTGTTCTTCCCTTTGTACTGTTCTTCATCCGCCCTAGAGGCAATCCATCCACCACCACACTGGAGTAGGGTATTACACCACAACGGTGGCCTGAACCAGTATAAATCTTGTGTCTTTGCGTTGCGAGTTCGTCGAGTTCATCCGCGAGATCTTAGCGAGCTAGGGCGTAGATCGGTAGGGAGGAAATCTTCGCGCGCACCCCAGTGTTTGAACCTTAAGGGTTTTGCCGGAACCCGTGATCCGACATCTTTGTTTGAGTGCTTATGTATGCTATTGTTGTTTGAGATAGAATTCCCGGAGTGCGAAGCGTGCTACTACGAGTCACTAGGTTTTGCGGATCGTCAGCAAGGCAAGTAACACATTGATCATACCCCTTAATTACCCAATTTTTATGCATTAGTTTCAACCCTCAAACATTGCATGAGTAGGATCTCTTAACATGTGGGTCTGGGAAGTAGTTGATGAGGTAGAATCTATTACCTGTTTTATTATCAAACCCTTGGGAGTTACTTCTACGTTATGCTTGTATTGCCATGCTATGCTCGTAGACGTGGTTTGGGTGAGTGAATCCATGACTGATGTGAGATTGTTAATTAATGGTTAACTTAAGGTGGAAACTTTAATACACATCTGGGTGGATTGCTTGTGGGCACCTGGAGAATCCAGTGTTGTCCTAGGATATCCCGGAGTACCCCTGTGATCATCCTACGGTCCGCCACCCAGGCTCAAAGGGATCATAAGATTATTCATGCTAGAAACTTCCGCCTGGGCTCCCTCGCGCGCCAAGGTGGGTTGTGCCCACCTGGTGGGCCTCCTCTGGTACTTATTTGCTCTAATATTCCTCATATATTCCATACAAATTCTCCATGAAGTTTCAGCCTGTTTGGAGTTGTGCAGAATAGGTAGCCTGACGTAGCTTTTCCAGGTCCAGATTTCCAGCTGCCGGAATTCTCCCTCTTTGTGTGTACCTTGCAAATTATGAGAGAAGGCATTAGAATTACTCCAAAAAGCATTATTATGCATAAAAACATCATAAATAACAGTAGGAAAAGATGTATCAACTCCCCCAAGCTTAGACCTTGCTTGTCCTCAAGTGAAAACCGAAATAAAAAAACATGTCCACATGCTTAGAGCACTACTGCAGGATGCTGCTAACGCGACACTACGATCAAAGACCCTTCGACGAAACTATGTGCGATGCAATAATCGCAAACGGTGGTGTAAAAAGGTGCAAAACGTTTGCGATGGAGGATGCATCAAACACGCTTCATATTTTAGTTGCGTGTTCGATGCAGGTCGTACGGTTCAGTTCAATTAACCGTTTGCCATGAGGAGGAACAAAAGAAACGGGCAGCCAGATGATGGTGTGTGCGATATACGACATACCGTTCACTCGGATGAACTATTTGTGATTAGGCAACACAAAAGAAACGGTCAGCCAGATCAAGGTGTGTGCGATATACGGCATGTGGTTCACTTGGATGAACTGTTTGTGTTGAGACAAGAGAACATAAACGATTCAATATAACAAGATGTGTGTGATACGCGACAAACAGGTCTGTAATCAGAAATGTGTGCGAAGACCGATAATAACATAGACTGTTGCTGCTAATAAGACGTATGTGACATGCTCTGTCTACACAACATCTATTGGCCATAAGGATGAGAAGAGCCATCCTATATCAGCAAGGACTAGCTGTTCCACCAATAGCTCATCTAAGAGAACTCTCAAGTTAACTGTGCTCAGGCTGGAGCAACCATTGATAACCCACAAGTATAGGGGATCGCAACAGTTTTCGAGGGTAGAGTATTCAACCCAAATTTACTCAATAGACACAAGGGGAGCCAAAGAATATTCTCAAGTATTAGCAGTTGAGTTGTCAATTCAACCACACCTAGAAAACTTATTTAGTAGCAAAGTAGTATGGAAGTAATGGTAACGGTGGCAAAAGTAACAGTAGCAGTTTTGTAGTAATTGTAACAGTGGCAACGGTAAAGTAAGTAAGCAAAGTTCAATATGTGAAAAGCTCATAGGCATTGGATCAGTGATGGATAATTATGTCGGATGCGATTCCTCATGCAACAGTTTTAACATAGGGTGACACAGAACTAGCTCCAGTTCATCAATGTAATGTAGGCATGTATTCCGAATATAGTCATACGTGCTAATGGAAAAGAACTTGCATGCCATCTTTTGTCCTACCCTCCCGTGGCAGCGGGGTCCTATTGGAAACTAAGGGATATTAAGGCCTCCTTTTAATAGAGTACCGGACCAAAGCATTAACACTTAGTAAATACATGAACTCCTCAGACTATGATTATCACCGGGAGTGGTCCCGATTATTGTCACTTCGGGGTTACCGGATCATAACACATAGTAGGTGAATATTGACTTGCAAGATAGGATCAAGAACTCACATATATTCATGAAAACATAATAGATTCAGATCTGAAATCATGGCACTCGGGCCCTAGTGACAAGCATTAAGCATAGCAAAGTCATAGCAACATCAATCTCAGAACATAGTGGATACTAGGGCTCAAACCCTAACAAAACTAACTCGATTACATGATAAATCTCATCCAACCCATCACCGTCCAGCAAGCCTATGATTGAATTACTCACTCACAGCGGTGAGCATCATGAAATTGGTGATGGAGGAAGGTTGATGATGATGACAGCGACGGATTCCCCTCTCCGGAGCCCCGAACAGGCTCCAGATAAGCCCTCCCGAGAGAGATTAGGGCTTGGCGGCGGCTCCGTATCGTAAAACGCGATGAATCCTTCTCTCATTTTTTTCTCCCCGAATGTGAATATATAGAGTTGGAGTTGAGGTCGGTGGAGCTTCAGGGGGCCCACGAGACAGGGGGGCGCGCCCCCCACCCTCGTGGACAGGGTGTGGGCCCCCTGGTCTTGATTCTTTCGCCAGTATTTTTTATATATTCCAAAAATATTCTCCGTGAAGTATCAGGGCAGTCCGAGAACTTTTATTTCTGCACAAAAATAACACCATGGCAATTCTGCTAAAAACTGCGTCAGTCCGGGTTAGTTCCATTCAAATCATGCAAGTTAGAGTCCAAAACAAGGGCAAAAGTGTTTGGAAAAGTAGATACGATGGAGACGTATCAACTCCCCCAAGCTTAAACCTTTGCTTGTCCTCAAGCAATCCAGTTGATAAACTGAAAGTGATAAAGAAAAACTTTTACAGACTCTGTTTGCTCTTGTTGTTGTAAATATGTAAAGCCAGCATTCAAGTTTTCAGCAAAGATTATGAACTAACCATATTCACAAAAACACTTAGGTCTCATGTTTACTCATATCAATGGCATAATCAACTAACGAGCAATAATAATAAATCTTGGATGACAACACTTTCTCAAAACAATCATAATATGATATAACAAGATGGTATCTCGCTAGCCCTTTCTGAGACCGCAAAACATAAATGTAGAGCACCTCTGAAGATAAAGGACTGACTAAACATTGTAATTCATGGTAAAAGAGATCCAGTCATAGTCATACTCAATGCAAACTAATAGTAATGCATGCAAATGACAGCAGTGCTCTCCAACTTGTGCTTTTTAATAAGAGGATGATGACTCAACATAAAAGTAAATAGATAGGCCCTTCGCAGAGGGAAGCAGGGATTTGTAGAGGTGCCAGAGCTCGATTTTGAAACAGAGATAAATAATATTTTGAGCGGCATACTTTCATTGTCAACATAACAACCGAGAGATCTCGATATCTTCCATGCTACACACATTATAGGCGGTTCCCAAACAGAATGGTAAAGTTTATACTCCCCCACCACCAACAAGCATCAATCCATGGCTTGCCCGAAACAACGGGTGCCTCCAACTAACAATAGTCCTGGGGGAGTTTTGTTTGCAATTATTTTGATTTAAGCATGGGACTGGGCATCCCGGTGACCAGCCATTTTCTCGTGAGTGAGGAGCGGAGTCCACTCCTCTTGAGAATAACCTGCCTAGCATGGAATATACAGACAACCCTAGTTGATACATGAGCTATTCGAGCATACAAAACAGAATTTCATTTGAAGGTTTAGAGTTTGGCACATACAAATTTACTTGGAACGGCAGGTAGATACCGCATATAGAAGGTATACTGGACTCATATGGAATAACTTTGGGGTTTATGGAAGTGGATGCATAAGCAGTATCCCCGCTTAGTACAAGTGAAGGCTAGAAAAATACTGGGACGCGACCAACTAGAGAGCGACAACAGTCATGAACATGCATTAAAATTAATCAACACTGAGTGCAAGCATGAGTAGGATATAATCCACCATGAACATAAATATCATGGAGGCTATGTTGATTTTGTTTCAACTACATGCGTGAACATGTGCCAAGTCAAGCCACTCGAATCGTTCAAAGGAGGATACCACCCTATCATACCACATCACAACCATTTTAATAGCATGTTGGCATGCAAGGTAAACCATTATAAACTCCTAGCTAATTAAGCATGGCATAAGCAACTATAATCTCTAATTGTCATTGCAAATATGTTTCATTCATAATAGGCTGAATCAGGAACGATGAACTAATCACATTTACAAAAACAAGAGAGGTCGAGTTCATACCAGCTTCTCTCATCTCAATCAGTCCATCATATATTGTCATTATTGCCTTTCACTCACACGACCGAACGGTGTGGATAATAATAATAGTGCATGTGCATTGGACTAAGCTGGAATCTGCAAGCATTTAATACAAGGGAGAAGACAAGGTAATTTGGGATCTTGGTTAAATCAACAATAATGCATATAAGAGCCACTTCAACATTTTCATTATGGTCTTCTCCTATCGACCCCCAAAGAAAAGAAATAAAACTATTTACACGGGAAAGCTCCCAACAAGCAAAAGAAGAACAAGAAATCTTTTTGGGTTTTATTTTTAATTACTACTACTACAGGCATGGAAAGTGAACTAGCTAAAAGCTACAACTAATTTTTTTTGGTTTTTCTTAAGGTTTTCAAACACACAAGAAGAAAACTTAGAAAATAAAATAAACTAGCATGGATAGTGCAATGAAAAAGTATGAGCACCAACAACTAGAATGAGTGTGTGAACATGAATGTAATGTCGGTGGGAAATACGTACTCCCCCAAGCTTAGGCTTTTGTCCTAAGTTGGTCTATGCCCATGGATGGCCTGGCGGATATGCGAAGTTGTAACTGGGGTCGTACTGAGATGCAGCTGCTACTGCCTCACGAGTTGCATCTTGGAGGTGAGCTGCTTCCGCCCTCCTCTCGTACTCGTTTGCCTCCTCCCTGGTTATAACATATCTCCCTTTTGCTTGAAAGTCAAAGAAAGCAGGAGCAGGGAGAGCAACATGGACAGTGCGACGCCTGTCAAAGATTAGTCGGTACTGGAGGGACTGTTCATTCCTCTCAACAAATTGATGGCGAACCATCGCATTAAAATCTAGATAAGCAGGAGGCAACTCCATATCATTTTCATGTATGGGTACCTCAAGATAATTAGCTAAACGAGTTGCATAAATTCCACCAAACAAATCTCCACTAATACTGTTATGATGCAACCTACGTGCAACAATGGCCCCCAAGTTGTATTGTTTATCTCCTAATACATCACTCTTGAGAACGCTAAGGTCGGGAACACACATGTGACATGCCTCATCCTTGCCGTTAATGCATCTACCTACAAAGAGAGCAAAATAATGTATGGCAGGAAAGTGAATGCTCCCTATGGTAGCTTGGGTTATTTCTCTAGATTCCCCCACAGTGATACTAGCAAGAAAATCTTTGAACTCAGATTTGCGAGGTTCACTAACATTACCCCACTCCGGGAGTTTGCAAGCAGCAGTAAAATCTTCTAGGTCCATGGTATAAGATTTATCATAAAGATCAAATAGGACAGTGTGAGAATTGCATGATGATGTAAATTTAAACCTTCTCACAAAGGAATCAGTTAGGTAGTAATATTGGGGGCACTTATCTGACACGAAGCCCTCAAGTTCACCATTACGCACATACGCGTCAAATTCCTCCTTAATGCCTGCTTGGACCATAAAATCTTCTGATGGCCATTCACAAGGCCGCACTTGAGCTTCTCTTGGTAGTTCATAGTCCGGCTCACGTATCGCAAGCATGGGTCCTTGCTTCTTTGAGGAACCACCTTGGTAAATTTTCCTAAACATATTTCTTCCTCTGAAAAATTTCTGAAATTTTTAGTGACTCAAAATAGAAGTGAACCAAACTCAACAAGATTGATAGCAACTACTCCCACAAGTGCCTAGAGACTATATCATGCATTAAAACTACTTGGACCATATAAATTTGACATGCAAGCTCAAGAACAGGGTCACCTAAGCAGCAAAAATTTGCGATAAATAAAGCACTAGAACAAAAACTAATTGGACCATTGGAGGAGTCACATACCGAAGAACAATCCCCCTAAGCAGTATTGTGAATGGAGCTTTGAGCAAGGAGATCGAAAATGGCAGCAAGATGAGCTAGAACTCGTGCTTGAGCTGGTAGGTGATTTTTTCTGGAGGAAGAAAGAGTGTGTGGGTGCTGGAATAAGTGGAGGGGGCCACGAGGGGCCCACGAGGCAGGGGGCGCGTCCAGGGGGTAGGGCGCGCCCTGGACCCTCGTGGACAGGTGGTGGCTGATGTCTACTACACAACCTTCTTCTTGTAGACGTTGTTGGGCCTCCAAGTGCAGAGGTTTGTAGGACAGTAGAAAATTTCCCTCAAGTGGATGACCTAAGGTTTATCAATCCGTGGGAGGCGTACGATGAAGATGGTCTCTCTGAAGCAACCCTGCAACCAAATAACAAAGAGTCTCTTGTGTCCCCAACACACCCAATACAATGGTAAATTGTATAGGTGCACGAGTTCGGCGAAGAGATGGTGATACAAGTGCAATATGGATGGTAGATATAGGTTTTTGTAATCTGAAAATATAAAAACAGCAAGGTAACTAATGATAATAGTGAGCGTAAACGGTATTGCAACGCTTCGAAACAAGGCCTAGGGTTCATACTTTCACTAGTGCAAGTTCTCTCAACAATAATAACATAATTGGATCATATAACTATCCCTCAACATGCAACAAAGAGTCACTCCAAAGTCACCAATAGCGGAGAACAAACGAAGAGATTATTGTAGGGTACCAAACCACCTCAAAGTTATTCTGTCGGATTGATCTATTCAAGAGTCCGTAGTAAAATAACACGAAGCTATTCTTTCCGTTCAATCTATCATAGAGTTCGTACTAGAATAACACCTTAAGAAACAAATCAACCAAAACCCTAATGTCACCTAGATACTCCAATGTCACCTCAAGTATCCGTGGGTATGATTATACGATATGCATCACACAATCTCAGATTCATCTATTCAAACCAACACAAAGTACTTCAAAGAGTGCCCCAAAGTTTCTACCGGAGAGTCAAGACGAAAACGTGTGCCAACCCCTATGCATAAGTTCACGGAACTCGCAAGTTGATCACCAAAACATACATCAAGTGGATCGCGTGATATCCCATTGTCACCACAGATAAGCACATGCAAGACATACATCAAGTGTTCTCAAACCCTTAAAGACTCAATCCGATAAGATAACTTCAAAGGGAAAACTCAATCCATTACAAGAGAGTAGAGGGGGAGAAACATCATAAGATCCAACTATAATAGCAAAGCTCACGATACATCAAGATCGTATCACCTCAAGAACACGAGAGAGAAAGATCAAGCACATAGCTACTGGTACATACCCTCAGCCCCGAGGGTGAACTACTCCCTCCTCGTCATGGAGAGCGCCGGGATGATGGAGATGGCCACCGGTGATGGATTCCCCCTCCGGTAGGGTGCCGGAACGGGCTCCCGAGAGGTTTTTGGTGGCTACAGAGGCTTGCGGCGGCGGAACTCCCGATCTATTCTGCTCCCCAATGTTTTTAGGGTATATGGATATATATAGGCGAAAGAAGTCGGTCAGGGGAGCCACGAGGGGCCCACGAGGGTGGGGGGTGCGCCCAGGGGGGTAGGGCGCGCCTCCCTGCCTCGTTGCTTCCCTGACGTATACTCCAAGTCTCCTGGATTGCTTCCGTTCCAAAAATAACTCTCCCGAAGGTTTCATTCCGTTTGGACTCAGTTTGATATTCCTTTTCTTCGAAACACTGAAATAGGCAAGAAAACAACAATTTGGGTTGGGCCTCCGGTTAATAGGTTACTCCCGAAAATAATATAAAAGTGCATAATAAAGCCCATAAACATCCAAAACAGATAATATAATAGCATGAATACTTCATAAATTATAGATACGTTGGAGACGTATCAGCATCCCCAAGCTTAATTCTTGCTCGTCCTCGAGTAGGTAAATGATAAAAGAAATAATTTATGAAGTGTGAATGCTAGCAGGTGCACAAGTTTGATCAATGATAATTTCAATCACCTTTTCTAGCATCATTATATATCATAGCAATAGCTCATCTCATAAAGCTTCTCATGATCATGTAACAAGCTATTCACATGTTAAAGTATAGATCATAAACTTTCTTGAAAACTAACAGACCATGTTATTAGTCATCAAACAATTACAATTCATCTTATTTTCAGGAAGAGTCTATGTCAGAGCTTTGATTTAGCAAACTCCACATAATCAACTATCATTTAGTCTTTCACAATTGCTAACACTCACGCGGTATTTATGGGTTCAAAGTTTTAATCAGACACAGAGAAAGATAGGGGCTTATAGATTCGCCTCCCAACCTTTTACCTCAAGGGTAATGTCAACAATAATAGCTCATGATGCCTTACATCCAATTGGATATATATATATTAGAATCTTTCCAACACAATATGCTTGCCAAAGGATAAAATGTAAAAAGGAAAGGTGAAGATCACCATGACTCTTGCATAAGGTAAAATACAAGAATAAAAGATAGGCCCTTCACAGAGGGAAGCAGAGGTTGCCATGCGCTTTTATAGTTGGATGCACCAAATCTTAATGCAAGGGAACGTCAGTTTATATTGCCACTTGTGATACAGACCTTTATTATGCAGTCCGTCACTTTTATTGCTTCCATATCACAAGATTGTATAAAGCTTATTTTCTCCACACTAAAAGGTCATACATATTTAGAGAGCAATTTTTATTGCATGCACCGATGACAACTTACTTGAAGGATCTTACTCAATCCATAGGTAGGTATGGTGGACTCTCATGGCAATACTGGTTTAAGGGATGTTTGGAAGCACAAGTAGTATCTCTACTTGGTGCAAAGAATTTGGCTAGCATGAGGGGGAAAGGCAAGCTCAACGTGTTGGGCGATCCATGACAATATACCTTATTTCGGATATAAGAAAACATAACCCATTATGTTGTCTTCCTTGTCCAACATCAACCTTTTAGCATGTCATATTTTAATGAGTGCTCACAATTACAAAAGATGCCCAAGATAGTATATTTATATGTGAAATCTCTCTTCCTTCAATATTCTTTCATGAATTGTTCAAGTGACCAATACAATGTTTGCTAACCTTCAATAAATTTACCATCTCTACTTCTTATATGTAAAGTCATTACTCCCCATGGGATAAGCATATGAAACATATATAATTTCAGATTTATGATATTCAATTCATTCAACCATTTACTCATAGGATATAAGTGAATCACACGAGTAAATGACAAACTACTCCAAAAAGATATAAGTGAAGATCAACGAGTAGTTAAATAATTATGTCGCTATGTGAAGACACTCTCTCATTTAAGAATTTCAGATCTTGGGATATTATTCAAACAGCAAGCAAAACAAAGTAAAATTACATCTAAGAATAGCAAACATCATGTGAAGAAGCAAAAACTTAGGATCAACCGATACTAACCGATAGTTGTCGAAGAAGAAAGGTAGGATGCCAACCGGGGCATCCCCAAGCTTAGACGCTTGATACTTCTTGAAATATTATCTTGGGATGCCTTGAGCATCCCCAATCTTGAGCTTTTGTGTCTCCTTAATTCCTCTCATATCACGGTCCCCCTAAATCTCAAAAGCTTCATCCACACAGAACTCAACAAGGACTCGTGAGATAAGTTAGTATAAACCAATGCAGAAACCTTATCATACTCTACTGTAGCAAATCACTAAAATTATTATTCAACATTGCATACTAAATGCCTCTTCATATTTAATAGTCCTATCCTCTAATAGAATCATTAAACAAGCAAACATATGCAAACAATGCAAACATAACAGCAATCTGCCTAAACAGGACAGTCTGTAAAGAATGCAGCAAGATCCATACTTCCCTAGCTCCAAAAATTATGAAAGAAAATTCCCACTGTAGAGCTTATTATGCAAAAGGTTTTAACATTTTATCATTTTCTGACTTTTCTAGGGAATTTTTGCAATAGCGGTAAACTTTCTGTTTTGTAACAGCAACATGTATACTTGCAAAATAAGCATGGTAAAGGCTATCCTTGACATTTTTATTGAAAATATAGATGCAAAACATTATTATAAATGACAGCAAGCAAATACTAACAAAATAAAATGACGCTCCAAGCAAAACACATATCATGTGGTGAATAAAAATATAGTTCCAAGTAAAGTTACCGATGAACGAAGACGAAAGAGGGGATGCCATCCGGGGCATCCCCAAGCTTAGGCTCTTGGTTATCCTTGAATATTACCTTGGGGTGCCTTGGGCATCCCCAAGATTAGGCTCTTGCCACTCCTTATTCCATAGTCCATCGAATCTTTACCCAAAACTTGAAAACTTCACAACACAAAACTCAACAGAAACTCGTAAGCTCCGTTAGTATAAGAAAACAAATCACCACTTAGGTACTGTTGTGAACTCATTATTTATTTATATAGGTGTTAAACCTACTGTATTCCAACTTCTATATGTTTTATAAACTCTTTTACTAGCCATAGATTCATCAAAATAAGCAAACAACACACGAAAAACAGAATCTGTCAAAAACAGAACAGTCTGTAGTAATTTGTATCAAACGTATACTTATGGAACTCCAAAAATTCTGAAATAAATTGGTGGACCTGAGTAATTTGTCTATTAATCTTCTTCAAAAACAATCAACTTAAAATCACTCTTCTGTAAAAAATTACAGCTAAACTCGTGAGCGCAAAGTTTCTGTTTTTTACAGCAAGATCACATTAACTTCCACCCAAGTCTTCCCAAAGGTTTTACTTGGCACTTTATTGAAACAAAAGCTACAAAACATGATTAATACAGTAGCTTAATCATGTGAACACACAAAAACAGTAGGGGTAAATATTGGGTTGTCTCCCAACAAGCGCTTTTCTTTAATGCCTTTCTAGCTAGGCATGATGATTTCAATGATGCTCGTATAAAACATAAGAATTGAAACATAAAGAGAGCATCATGAAGAATATGACTAGCACATTTAAGTCTAACCCAATTCCTATGCATAGGGATTTTTTGATCAAACAATTTATGGGAACAATAATCAACTAGCATAGGAAGGCAAAACAAGCATAACTTCAAAACTTTAAGCACATAGAGAGGAAACTTGATATTATTGCAATTCCTGCAAGTATATATTCCTCCCTCATAATAATTTTCAGTAGCATCATGAATGAATTCAACAATATAACCAGCACCTAAAGCATTCTTTTCATGATATACAAGCATAGAAAATTTACTACTCTCCACATAAGCAAAATTCTTCTCATTCGGAATAGTGGGAGTATCATAAGAAACCCGAATAGTATAAATTGTTTCCACATTAAAAGAGTAATGTTCAGAAAAAGGGTAATCATAATCATGACAAGTTTTATAAATATAATCATCACTAATTTTTATAGCATAAGTATCATCACAATAATCATCATAAGTAGCAACTTTGTTCTCATCATAATCGATTGAAACCTCTTCCAAGATAGTGGAATCATTACTAAATAAAGTCATGACCTCTCCAAATCCACTTTCATAATTATCACAATAAGATTCAACACCCTCCAAAATAGTGGGATCATTACTTCCTAAAGTTGACACTCTTCCAAACCCACTTTCATCAATATAACCATCATAAATAGGAGGCATGCTATCATCATAATAAATTTGCTCATCAAAACATGGGAGGCTAAGCATATCATCTTCATTAAACATAGCATCCCCAAGCTTGGGACAAACATTAATTGCAGCAAATATATTCTCAAACGTGTCATTCTCATCAAACATAGCATCCCCAAGCTTGGACCTTTTCGTATCATAAGCATAATCACTCTCATCATTAATAGTATGGATAGCACCAATAGTATAGCAATTATCATCATCACAAGGAGTAATAGGAGCAACATCATTTGGGAGAGATACCTTTTTACCTTTGCTTCTCCATCTTTTCTTTTTCTTCTTCACATTATGTGTGGGTTCAACCCTCTTTTTGGAGCTCCTTATTAATGAGATTGATTGAATAGAAGGCTCCTCCTCGTTACCTGATTCATCATAAGAAATAATAGGAGGATATTGGGAAATCTCTTCCCTTTCGTTAGTATTCCCTTCATCTTCTATTTGTTTTCTTTTCTTTATGTAATTGGCAATATAAGGGTTTTCAATGCAATTCACCGCACAATACATAAAAATTTGTTCTAGATCAATATCGAGGAGTTTCTCAAGGTTATATTCTGGAATATGCTTAGTTTTACGTTTCATTTATTCATACCCCAAAAGCAAACTAACTTCATTATGATGTGCAAGGGAAATCAAGTCATCACAATTTTTGGACACGATTCGATCATGAAACAATTTGCATTGGAGATTTAAATGACCATGTTCATTGCAAAGTTCACAAGCATGGTGAAGAAATTTTAAATTTTCAGCACAAGCATCTAGCCTTTCTTGCAACCATTTACTTTCCAAATACTTATGCCTCTTGCAAAATCTATTTTCCCTAATTGGTGTGTACTTGCAAGCTCTATGTATTCCAGAAAAGTTGACATGCTTATAAGAGACATTTTCATCATGACTAGTGCAATCGTCATTAGTACTATGGATATTCAAAGAGTTCATGCTAACAACATTGCAATCATGCTCATCATTCAAGGATTTAGTGCCAAACATTCTAATACATTCTTCTTCTAGCAATTGAGCACAATTATCCTTTCCATCATTATTACGAAAGATATTAAAAAGATGAAGCGTATCAGGCAAACTCAATTCCATTTTTTGTAGTTTCTTTTATAAACTAAACTAGTGATAAAATAAGAAACTAAAAGATTCGATTGCAAGATCTAAAGATATACCTTCAAGCACTCACCTCCCCGACAACGGCGCCAGCAAAGAGTCTTGATAACCCACAAGTATAGGGGATCGCAACAGTTTTCGAGGGTAGAGTATTCAACCCAAATTTATTGATTCGACACAAGGGGAGACAAAGAATATTCTCAAGTATTAGAAGTTGAGTTGTCAATTCAACCACACCTGGATAACTTAATATCTGCAGCAAAGTATTTAGTAGCAAAGTAGTATGATGGTAACGGTAACAGTAGCAAAAGTAACAGTGATAGTTTTATACTGATTGTAATAGTAGCAACGGAAAAGTAAATAAGCGAAGAAATATATGTGAAAAGCTCGTAGGCATTGGATCGGTGATGGAGAATTATGCCGGATGCGGTTCATCATGTAACAGTCATAACATAGGGTGACAAAGAACTAGCTCCAATTCATCAATGTAATGTAGGCATGTATTCCGAATATAGTCACACGTGCTTCTGGAAAAGAACTTGGATGACATCTTTTGTCCTACCATCCCGTGGCAGCGGGGTCCTATTGGAAACTAAGGCATATTAAGGCCTCCTTTTAATAGAGTACCAGACCAAAGCATTAACACATAGTGAATACATGAACTCCTCAAACTATGGTCATCACCGGGAGTGGTCCCGATTATTGTCACTTCGGGGTTGCCGGATTATAACACATAGTAGGTGACTATAGACTTGCAAGATAGGATCAAGAACTCACATATATTCATGAAAACATAATAGGTTCAGATCTGAAATCACGGCACTCGGGCCCTAGTGACAAACAGTAAGCATAGCAAAGTCATAGGAACATCAATCTCAGAACATAGTGGATACTAGGGATCAAACCCTAACAAAACTAACTCGATTACATGATAAATCTCATCCAATCCATCACCGTCCAACAAGCCTACGATGGAATTACTCACGCACGGCGGTGAGCATCATGAAATTGGTGATGAAGAATGGTTGATAATGACGATGGCGACGGATTCCCCTCTCCGGAGCCCCGAACGGACTCCAGATGAGCCCTCCCGAGAGAGATTAGGGCTTGGCGGCGGCTCCGTATCGTAAATCGCGATGAATCTTTCTCTCTGATTTTTTTCTCCCCGAACGTGAATATATAGAGTTGGAGTTGAGGTCGGTGGAGCTCCCGGGGGCCCACGAGGCAGGAGGGCGCGCCCAGGGGGGCAGGCGCGCCTCCCACCCTCGTGGACAGGGTGTGGGCCCCCTGGCCTTGATTCTTTCGCCAGTATTTTTCATTATTTCCAAAAAATAATCTCCGTGAAGTTTCAGGTCATTCCGAGAACTTCTGTTTCTGCACAAAAATAACACCATGGCAATTCTGCTGAAAACAGCGTCAGTCCGGGTTAGTTCCATTCAAATCATGCAAGTTAGAGTCCAAAACAAGGGCAAAAGTGTTTGGAAAAGTAGATACGACGGAGACGTATCAACTCCCCCAAGCTTAAACCTTTGCTTGTCCTCAAGCAATTCAGTTGATAAACTGAAAGTGATAAAGAAAAACTTTTACAGACTCTGTTTGCTCTTGTTATTGTAAATATGTAAAGCCAGCATTCAAGTTTTCAGCAAAGATTATGACTAACTATTTTCGCAATAACGCTTAGGTCTCATGTTTACTCATATCAATGGCATAATCAACTAGCGAGCAATAATAATGAATCTCGGATGACAACACTTTCTCAAAACAATCATGAAATGATATAACAAGATGGTATCTCGCTAGCCCTTTCTGAGACCGCAAAACATAAATGCAGAGCACCTTTAAAGATCAAGGACTGACTAGACATTGTAATTCATGGTAAAAGAGATCCAGTCATACCCAATATAAATTAATAGTAATGAATGCAAATGACAGCGGTGCTCTCCAGGTGGTGCTTTTTAATAAGAGGGTGATGACTCAACATAAAAGTAAATAGATAGGCCCTTCGCAGAGGGAAGCAGGGATTTGTAGAGGTGCCAGAGCTCGATTTTTGAAATAGAGATAAATAATATTTTGAGCGGTATACTTTCATTGTCAACATAACAACCGAGAGATGGCGATATCTTCCATGCTATACACATTATAGGCGGTTCCCAAACAGAATGGTAAAATTTATACTCCCCCACCACCAACAAGCACACTCCACGGCTGGTCCGAAACAACGGGTACCGTCCAACTAACAACAATACTGGGGGAGTTTTGTTTGCAATTATTTTGATTTGGTTTGCATAAAGCATGGGACTGGGTATCCCGGTGACCAGCCATTTTCTCGTGAGTGAGGAGCGGAGTCCACTCCTCTTGAGAATAACCCGCCTTGCATGGAAGATACAAATAGCCCTAGTTGATACATGAGCTATTCGAGCATACAAAACAGAATTTCATTTGAAGATTTGGAGTTTGGCACATACAAATTTACTTGAAACGGCAGGTAGATACCGCATATAGGAAGGTATGGTGGACTCAATAGGAATAACTTTCGGGTTTAAGGGATTGGATGCACAAGCAGTATTCCCGCTTAGTACAAGTGAAGGCTAGAAAAAGACTGGGAAGCGACCAACTAGAGAGCGACAACAGTCATGAACATGTATTAAAATTAATAAACATTGAGTGCAAGCATGAGTAGGATATAATCCACCATGAACATAAATATCGTGAAGGCTATGTTGATTTGTTTCAACTACATGTGTGAACATGTGCCAAGTCAAGTCACTTGAATCATTCAAAGGAGGATAACACCCTATTATACCACATCACAACCATTTTAATAGCATGTTGGCACGCAAGGTAAACCATTGTAAACTCCTAGCTAATTAAGCATGGCATAAGCAACTATAATCTCTAATTGTCATTGCAAACATGTTTATTCATAATAGGCTGAATCAGGAACGATGAACTAATCATATTTACAAAAACAAGAGAGGTCGAGTTCATACCAACTTTTCTCATCTCAATCAGTCCATCATATATCGTCATAATTGCCTTTCACTTGCACGACCGAACGATGTGTATAATAATAATAGTGCACGTGCATTGGACTAACCTGGAATCTGCAAGCATTCAATAAACAGGAGAAGACAAGGCAATATGGGCTCTTGGTTAAATCAACAATAATGCATGTAAGAGCCACTTCAACATCTTAATCATGGTCTTCTCCTTTCAACCC
This sequence comes from Aegilops tauschii subsp. strangulata, assembly GCF_002575655.3. Lineage (NCBI taxonomy): Eukaryota > Viridiplantae > Streptophyta > Magnoliopsida > Poales > Poaceae > Aegilops > Aegilops tauschii. The sequence goes on from NC_053036.3 coordinate 354,490,884, forward strand.
CCAAAGAAAAGAAAAGAAATAAAACTATTTACACGGGAAAGCTCCCAACAAACAAAAGAAGAATGAGAAATCTTTTTGGGTTTTCTTTTAATTATTACTACTAAAGCAAGAAAGTAAACTAGCTAAAAGCTACTACTAATTTTTTTGGTTTTTCTTAAGGTTTTTCAAACACACAAGAAGAAAGCATAAAAAGGAAAATAAACTAGCATGGATATTACAGTGAAAAAGTATGAGCACCGACAACTAGCAATGAGTGTGTGAACATGAATGTAATGTCGATGAGAAATACATACTCCCCCAAGCCTAGGCTTTTGGCCTAAGTTGATCTATTGCCATGGCTGGCCTGGCGGATATCCAAAGTTATAGTTGGGGTCGTACTAAGATGCAGCGGCTATTGCTTCGTGGGCTGCAGCTTGGAGGCGAGCTACCCTCGTCCTCCTCTCGTACTCATTTGCCTCCTCCCTGGTTATAACATGTCTCCCCTTTGCCTGAAAGTCAAAGAGAGTAGGAGCAGGGAGGACAACATTGACGGCATGACGTCTGTCAAAGATTAGTCGGTACTGGAGAGGCGGTTCATTCCTCTCAACAAACTGATGGTGAACCATGGCATTAAAATCCAGATAAGAAGGAGGCAATTCCATATCATAATCATGAATAGGTATTCCAAGAAAATTAGCTAGACGGGTTGCATAAATTCCGCCAAAGAAATCTCCATTAATTCTATTATTATGCAACCTACGTGCAACAATGACTCCCAAATTAGAATGTTTATCTCCTAACACAACACTCCTGAGAACACTGAGATCAGGGACACACATGTGACATGCTTCATCCTTACCATTGATGCACCTACCTATGAAGAGAGCAAAATAATGTATAGCAGGAAAATGAATGCTCCCTATGGTAGCTTGTGTTATATCTCTAGACTCCCCCACAGTGATACTAGCAAGAAAATCTCTAAACTCAGACTTGCGAGGCTCACTAGTGCTACCCCATTGTGGAAGTTTGCAAGCAGTATTAAAATCCTCTAAATCCATAGTATAAGAATTTTCATAAAGATCAAACAGGACAGTTTGAGAATTGTGTGAAGATGAAAATTCAAACCTTCTCATGAAGGAATCAGTGAGATAGTGGTACTGACGACACTTATCTGCCTCGAAGCTCACAAGATCAGCGTTACGCACATATGCGTTAAATTCTTCCTTGATTCCTGCTCGATCCATAAAGTCCTCTGAAGGCCATTCACAAGCCCGCACTTGAGCTTCCCTCGATGGTTCATCGTCCGCATCGCGTATTGCGGGCCTGGGCCCTTGCTTCCTTGAAGGACCACCTTGGTACATTTTCCTAAACATATTTCTTCCTCTAAAAAATTTCTGAAAATTTTAGTAACTCAAAATAAAAGAGAACCAAACTCAACAAAATTGATAGCAACTACTCCCACAAGTGCCTAGAGACTATATCATGCATTAGAACTACTTGGAACCATAAAAATTTAACATGCAAGCTCAAGAACATGGTCACTTAGGCAGCAAAAATTTGCAATGAATAAAGCACTAGAACAAAAACTAATTGGACCATTGGAGGAGTCACATACCAAGGGACAATCCCCCAAAGCAGTTTTGTGAGAGGTGCTTTGAGCAAGGAGATCGAAAATCACAGCAAAATGAGCAAGAACTCGTGCTTGAGCTGGTTGGTGATTTTTTGGGAGGAAGAAGGAGTGTGTGGTGGTTGGAATAAGTGGAGGGGAGCCACCATGGGCCTACAAGGCAGGGGGCGCGCCCCGGGGGGGTGGGCACGCCCTCGACCCTCGTGGCCAGGTGCTTGCTCCCCCTAATGTGTTCTCAGTGCCAAATATTCTTAAATATTCCAGAAAAAATCATATTTCAATTTCGGGGCATTTGGAGAACTTTTATTTTCGGGGTATTATTTTATTGCACGGTTAATTCAGAAAATTGACAGAAAATACTATTTTTACTTTATTCAATCTAAATAACAGAAAGTAAAAGGAGGGTACAGAAGGTTGCGCTTTCTAACTTCATCCATCTCATGCTCATCAAAAGGAATCTACTAACAAGGTTGATCAGGTTTTGTTAACAAACTCATTTCGAATAACATGGAACCAGAGAAATTTCGAATAACACTAGGTACCTCAACGGGGATATGCACATCCCCAATAATAAGAATATCATATTTCTTCTTGACAGTAGGAAGAGGAAATTCAAAACCTCCAAAAATAATCGATGGAATTTTTCCAATAGAGTTTATACTGTGGACTTGAGGTTGTTTCCTCGGAAAGTGTACCGTATGCTCATTACCATTAACATGAAAAGTGACATTGCCTTTGTTGCAATCAATAATAGCCCCTGCAGTATTCAAAAAGGGTCTTCCAAGAATAATAGACATACTATCGTCCTCGGGAATATCAAGAATAACAAAGTCCGTTAAAATAGTAACGTTTGCAACCACAACAGGCACATCCTCACAAATACCAACAGGTATAGCAGTTGATTTATCAGCCATTTGCAAAGATATTTCAGTAGGTGTCAACTTATTCAAATCAAGTCTACGATATAAAGAGAGAGGCATAACACTAAGACCGGCTCCAAGATCACATAAAGCAGTTTTAACATAGTTTCTTTTAATGGAGCATGGTATAGTGGGTACTCCTGGATCTCCAAGTTTCTTTGGTATTCCACCCTTAAAAGTATAATTAGCAAGCATGGTGGAAATCTCAGCTTCTGGTATCTTTCTTTTATTAGTAACAATTTCTTTCATATACTTGGCATAAGGATTCATTTTAAGCATATCAGTCAAACGCATACGCAAAAAGATAGGTCTAATCATTTCAGCAAAGCGCTCAAAATCCTCATCATCCTTTTTCTTGGATGGTTTGGGAGGAAAAGGCATGGGTTTCTGAACCCAAGGTTCTCTTTCTTTACCATGCTTCCTAGCAACAAAGTCTCTCTTATCATAACGTTGATTCTTTAATTGTGGGTTATCAAGATCAACAGCAGGTTCAATTTCTACATCATTGTCATTACTAGGTTGAGCATCAACATCAACATGAACATCATCATTAACATTATCTCTAGGTTCATGTTCATCACCAGATTGTGTTTCAGCATCAGAAATAGAAATATCAGTGGGATTCTCAGGTGTGTCAACAACAGGTTCACTAGAAGCATGCAAAGTCCTATCATTTTTCTTTTTCTTCCTTTTAGAAGGACTAGGTGCCTCAACAATAGTTCTCTGAGAATCTTGCTCAATTCTCTTAGGGTGGCCTTCAGGATACAAAGGTTCCTGAGTCACTTTACCCCCTCTAGTTGCAACTCTAACAGCAAAGTCATTATTCTTACTATTCAATTCATTGAGCAAATCATTCTGAGCCTCAAGTACTTGTTCTACTTGAGTGGTAACCATAGAAGCATGTTTACTAATGAGTTTAAGTTCACCTTTAACTCTAGACATATAATCACCCAAGTGTTCAATCATATAAGCATTGTGTTTTAATTGTCTACCAACATAAGCATTGAAGTTTTCTTGTTTGACAATAAAATTATGAAACTCATCTAGGCATTGGCGAGCAAACTTAGTAGGCGGGATTTCAGCTTTATCATATCTATAGAGAGAATTTACCTTTACTACCTATGTCAGGTTATCAAGACCGTGTGTTTCTTCAACAGGCGGTAAATTAAGACCATATATTTCTTCAACAGGAGGTAAATTCTTAACATCTTCAGCTTTTATACCTTTTTCTTTCATAGATTTCTTTGCCTCTTGCATATCTTCAGGACTGAGAAATAGAATACCCCTTTTCTTCGGAGTTGGCTTAGGAGTTGGTTCAGGAAGTGTCCAATTATTTTCATTAGTCAACATATTATTCAATAGAATTTCAGCTTGATCAATAGTTCTTTCCCTGAAAACACAACCAGCACAACTATCCACGTGGTCTCTGGAAGCATCGGTTAGTCCATTATAAAAGATATCAAGTATTTCATTTTTCTTAAGAGGATGATCAGGCAAAGCATTAAGTAATTGGAGAAGCCTCCCCCAAGCTTGTGGGAGACTCTCTTCTTCAATTTGCACAAAATTATATATATCCCTTAAAGCAGCTTGTTTCTTATGTGCACGGAAATATTTAGCAGAGAAGTAATAAATCATATCCTGGGGACTACGCACACAACCAGGATCAAGAGAATTAAACCATGTACTAGCATCACCCTTTAATGAGAACGGAAATATTTTAAAGATATAATAGTAGCGAGTTTTCTCATCATTAGTGAACAGGGTGGCTATATCATTTAATTTAGTAAGATGTGCCACAACAGTTTCAGATTCATAGCCATAAAAAGGATTAGATTCAACCAAATTAATTATATCAGGATCAACAGAGAATTCATAATCCTTATCAGTAACAAAGATAGGTGAAGTAGCATAAGCAGGATCATATTTCATTATAGCATTCAGAGATTTTTGTTTCAGCTTGGCTAATAATTTCTTAAGATCACTTCTATCATTGCAAGCAAGAAAGTCTCTAGCAGTTTCTTCATCCATAACATAACCCTCAGGCACAACAGGCAATTCATATCTAGGGGGAGAATCTTCATCATCACTTTCATCAATATTATCAGTTTCAATAATTTCATTCTCTCTAGCCCTAGCAAGTTGTTCATCAAGAAATTCACCAAGTGGCACAGTAGTATCAAGCATAGAAGTAGTTTCAGCATAAGTATCATGCATAGCAGAAGTGGCATCGTCAATAACATGTGACATATCAGAATTAATAGCAGAAGCGGGTTTAGGTGTCGCAAGCTTACCCAAAACAGAAGTTGAATCAAGTGCAGAGCTAGATGGCAGTTCCTTACCTCCCCTCGTAGTTGAGGGATAAATTTTGGTTTTCTTGTCTTTCAAGTTCCTCATAGTGACCAGCAGATATAAATCCCAAGTGACTCAAAGAATAGAGCTATGCTCCCCGGCAACGGCGCCAGAAAATAGCTTGATGTCTACTACACAACCTTCTTCTTGTAGACGTTGTTGGGCCTCCAAGTGCAGAGGTTTGTAGGACAGTAGCAAATTTCCCTCAAGTGGATGACCTAAGGTTTATCAATCCGTGGGAGGCGTAGGATGAAGATGGTCTCTCTCAAGCAACCCTGCAACCAAATAGCAAAGAGTCTCTTGTGTCCCCAACACACCCAATACAATGGTAAATTGTATAGGTGCACCAGTTCGGCGAAGAGATGGTGATACAAGTGCAATGGATGGTAGATATAGGTTTTTGTAATCTGAAAATATAAAAACAGCAAGGTAACTAATGATAATAGTGAGCGTAAACGGTATTGCAACGCTTCGAAACAAGGCCTAGGGTTCATACTTTCACTAGTGCAAGTTCTCTCAACAATAATAACATAATTGGATCATATAACTATCCCTCAACATGCAACAAAGAGTCACTCCAAAGTCACTAATAGCGGAGAACAAACGAAGAGATTATTGTAGGGTACGAAACCACCTCAAAGTTATTCTGTCAGATCGATCTATTCAAGAGTCCGTAGTAAAATAACATGAAGCTATTCTTTCCGTTCAATCTATCATAGAGTTTGTACTAGAATAACACCTTAAGACACAAATCAACCAAAACCCTAATGTCACCTAGATACTCCAATGTCACCTCAAGTATCCGTGGGTATGATTATACGATATGCATCACACAATCTCAGATTCATCTATTCAAACCAACACAAAGTACTTCAAAGAGTGCCCCAAAGTTTCTACCGGAGAGTCAAGACGAAAACGTGTGCCAACCCCTATGCATAAGTTCACGGAACTCGCAAGTTGATCACCAAAACATACATCAAGTGGATCACGTGATATCCCATTGTCACCACAGATAAGCACATGCAAGACATACATCAAGTGTTCTCAAATCCTTAAAGACTCAATCCGGTAAGATAACTTCAAAGGGAAAACTCAATCCATTACAAGAGAGTAGAGGGGGAGAAACATCAGAAGATCCAACTATAATAGCAAAGCTCGCGATACATCAAGATCGTATCACCTCAAGAACACGAGAGAGAAAGATCAAGCACATAACTACTGGTACATACCCTCAGCCCCGAGGGTGAACTACTCCCTCCTCGTCATGGAGAGCGCCGGGATGATGGAGATGGCCACCGGTGATGGATTCCCCCTCCGGCAGGGTGCTGGAACGGGCTCCTAAGTGGTTTTTGGTGGCTACAGAGGCTTGCGGCGGCGGAACTCCAGATCTATTCTGCTCCTCGATGTTTCTAGGGTATATGGATATATATAGGCGAAAGAAGTCGGTCAGGGGAGCCACGAGGGTGGGGGGCGCGCCCAGAGGGGTAGGGCGCGCCTCCCTGCCTCGTGGCTTCCTTGTTGCTTCCCTGACGTATACTCCAAGTCTCCTGGATTGCTTCCGTTCCAAAAATAACTCTCCCGAAGGTTTCATTCCGTTTGGACTCCGTTTGATATTCCTTTTCTTCGAAACACTGAAATAGGCAAGAAAACAACAATTTGGGCTGGGCCTCCGGTTAATAGGTTAGTCCCGAAAATAATATAAAAGTGCATAATAAAGCCCATAAACATCCAAAACAGATAATATAATAGCATGAATACTTCATAAATTATAGATATGTTGGAGACATATCAGTGGCTGCCCCTGATGTGTTCTTAGTGCCAAATATTCTTAAATATTCTAGAAAAAAATCATATTTCAATTTCGGGACATTTAGAGAACTTTTATTTTTGGGGTATTTTTTATTGCATAGATAATTCAGAAAACAGACAGAAAATACTGTTTTTGCTTTATTTAATCTAAATAACAGAAAGTAAAAGGAGGGTACAGAGAGTTGTGCTTTCTAACTTCATCCATCTCATGCTCATCAAAATGAATCCACTAACAAGGTTGATCAAGTCTTGTTAACAAACTCATTCCAAATCGCATGAAACCGGAGAATTTTCGAATAACACTAAGTTACCTCAACGGGGATATGCACATCCCCAATAATAAGAATATCATATTTCTTCTTGGCAGTAGGAAGAGGGAATTCAAAACCTCTAGTAATCATTGGAATTTTTCCAATGGAATTGATACTGTGGACTTGAGGTTGTTTCCTCGAAAAGTGTACCGTATGCTCATTACCATTAACATGAAAGGTGACATTGCCTTTGTTGCAATCAATAACAGCCCCTGTAGTATTCAAAAAGGGTCTACCAAGGATAATCAACATACTATCATCCTCGGAAATATCAAGGATAACAAAGTCCGTTAAAATAGTAACGTTTGCAACCACAACAAGCACATCCTCACAAATAGCGATAGGTTTTGCAGTTGATTTATCGACCATTTGCAAGGATATTTTAGTAGATGTCAACTTATTCAAATCAAGTCTACGATATAAAGAGAGAGGCATAACACTAACACCGACTCCAAGATCACATAAAGCAGTTTTAACATAGTTTCTTTTAATGGAGCATGGTATAGTTGGTACTCCTGGATCTCCAAGTTTCTTTGGTATTCCACCCTTAAAAGTATAATTAGCAAGCATGGTGGGAATCTCAGCTTCTGGTATCTTTCTTTTATTTGTAACAATATCTTTCATATACTTAGCATAAGGATTCATTTTAAGCATATCAGTCAAACGCATACGCAAAAAGATAGGTCTAATCATTTCAGCAAAGCGCTCAAAATCCTCATCATCCTTTTTCTTGGATGGTTTGGGAGGAAAAGGCATGGGTTTCTGAACCCAGGGTTCTCTTTCTTTACCGTGCTTCCTAGCAACGAAGTCTCTCTTACCATAACGTTGATTCTTTGATTGTGGGTTATCAAGATCAACAACAGGTTCAATCTCTACATCATTATTATTGCTAGGCTGAGCATCAACATGAACATCATCATTAACATTATCACTAGGTTCATGTTCATTACCAGATTGTGTTTCAGCATCAGAAATAGAAATATCATTGGGATTCTTAGGTGTGTCAACAACAGGTTCACTAGAAGCATGCAAAGTCCTATCATTTTTCTTTTTCTTCTTTTTAGAAGAACTAGGTGCATCAACATTAGTTCTCTGAGAATCTTGCTCAATTATCTTACGGTGGCCTTCAGGATACAAAGGTTCCCGAGTCATTTTACCCCCTCTAGTCATAACTCTGACGGCATTATCATTTTTCTTGTTATTCAATTCATTGAGCAAATCATTTTGAGCTTTAAGCACTTGCTCTACTTGAGTGGTAACCATAGAAGCATGTTTACTAATAAGTTTGAGTTCACCTTTAACTCTAGACATATAATCACTCAAGTGTTCAATCATATAAGCATTGCGTTACAATTGTCTACCAACATAAGCATTGAAGTTTTCTTGTTTAACAATAAAGTCATCAAACTCATCCAAGCATTGGCTAGCAAACTTAGTAGACGGGATTTCAGCTTTATCATATCTATAGAGAGAATTTACCTTTACTACCTGTGTCGGGTTATCAAGACCATGTATTTCTTCAATAGGTGGTAAATTCTTAACATCTTCAGCTTTAATACCCTTTTCTTTCATAGATTTCTTTGCCTCTTGCATATCTTCAGCACTAAGAAATAGAATACCCCTTTTCTTCGAACTTGGTTTGGGAGTTGGTTCAGGATGTGTCCAATCATTTTCATTACTCAACATATTATTCAATAGCAATTCAGCTTGATCAACAGTTCTTTCCCTGAAAACACAACCAACACAACTATCCAGGTGGTCTCTGGAAGCATCGGTTAGTCCATTATAAAAGATATCAAGTATTTCATTTTTCTTGAGAGGATGATCAGGCAAAGCATTAAGTAATCGGAGAAGCCTCCCCCAAGCTTGTGGGAGACTCTCTTCTTCAATTTGCACAAAATTATATATTTCCCTTAAGGCAGCTTGTTTCTTATGTGCGAGGAAATATTTAGCAGAGAAGTAATAAATCATATCCTGGGGACTATGCACACAACCAGGATCAAGAGAATTAAACCATGTTTTAGCATCACCCTTTAATGAGAAAGGAAATAATTTAAGGATATAGTAGTAACGAATTTTCTCTTCATGAGTGAATAGGGTGGCTATATCATTTAATTTAGTAAGATGTGCCACAACAGTTTCAGATTCATAGCCCTAAAAAGGATCAGATTCAACCAAAGTAATTATCTCAGGATCGATAGAGAAATCATAATCCTGATCAGCAATACAGATAGGTGAAGTAGCAAAAGCAGGGTCATATCTGATTCTAGCATTCAAAGACTTTTCTTTCAGCTTTGCTAATAATTTCTTAAGATCATATCTATCATTCCAAGCAAGAAAATCTCTAGCAGTTTCTTCATCCATAACATAACCCTCAGGCACAACAGGCAATTCATATCTAGGGGGAGAATCTTCATCATCACTTTCATCAATATTACCAGTTTCAATAATTTCATTCTCTCTAGCCCTAGCAAGTTGTTCATCAAGAAATTCACCTAATGGCACAGTAGTATCAAGCATAGAAGTAGTTTCATCATAAGTATCATGCATAGCAGAAGTGGCATCATCAATAACATGTGACCTATCAGAATCAATAGCATGTGTAGGTGTCACAAATTTACTGATAACAGAAGGTGAATCAAGTGCAGAGCTAGATGGCAGTTCCTTACCTCCCCTCGTAGTTGAGGGAAAAATCTTAGTTCTTTCATCTTTCAAGTTCCTCATAGTGATCAACAGATATAAATCCCAATTGACTCAAAGAATAGATATGCTCCACGGCAACGACGCCAGAAAATAGTCTTGATAACCCACAAGTATAGGGGATCGCAACAGTTTTCGAGGGTAGAGTATTCAACCCAAATTTATTGATTAGACACAAGGGGAGCCAAAGAATATTGTCAAATATTAGCAGTTGAGTTGTCAATTCAACCACACCTGGAAAACTTAATATCTGCAGCAAAGTATTTAGTAGCAAAGTAGTATCAAAGTAACGGTAACGGTGGCAAAAGTAACAATAGCAGTTTTGTAGTAACTGTAACAGTGGCAACGGTAAAGTAACTAAGCAAAGATCAATATGTGAAAAGCTCGTAGGCATTGGATCAGTGATGGATAATTATGTCGGATGCGATTCCTCATGCAACAGTTTTAACATAGGGTGACACAGAACTAGCTCCAGTTCATCAATGTAATGTAGGCATGTATTCCGAATATAGTCATACGTGCTTATGGAAAAGAACTTGCATGACATCTTTTGTCCTACCCTCCCGTGGCAGCGGGGTCCTATTGGAAACTAAGGCATATTAAGGCCTCCTTTTAATAGAGTACCGGACCAAAGCATTAACACTTAGTGAATACATGAACTCCACAGACTACGGTCATCACCGGGAGTGGTCCCGATTATTGTCACTTCGGGGTTACCGGATCATAACACATAGTAGGTGACTATTGACTTGCAAGATAGGATCAAGAACTCACATATATTCATGAAAACATAATAGGTTCAGATCTGAAATCATGGCACTCGGGCCCTAGTGACAAGCATTAAGCATAGCAAAGTCATAGCAACATCAATCTCAGAACATAGTGGATACTAGGGATCAGACCCTAACAAAACTAACTCAATTACATGATAAATCTCATCCAACCCATCACCGTCCAACAAGCCTACGATGGCATTACTCATGCACGGCGGTGAGCATCATGAAATTGGTGATGGAGGAAGGTTGATGATGATGACGGCGACGGATTCCCCTCTCCGGAGCCCCGAACGGACTCCAGATCAGCCCTCTCAAGAGAGATTAGGGCTTGGCGGCGGCTCCGTATCGTAAAACGCAATGAATCCTTCTCTCGGATTTTTTTCTCCCCGAACATGAATATATAGAGTTGGAGTTGAGGTCAGTGGAGCTTCAGGGGGCCCACGAGACAGGGGGCGCGCCCAGGGGGTAGGCGCGCCCCCACCCTCGTGGACAGGTGTGGGCCCCCTGCTCTTGATTCTTTCGCTAGTATTTTTTATATATTCCAAAAATATTCTCCGTGAAGTTTCAGGTTATTCCGAGAAGTTTTATTCCTGCACAAAAATAACACCATGGCAATTCTACTGAAAAAAGCGTCAGTCCGGGTTAGTTCCATTCAAATCATGCAAGTTAGAGTCCAAAACAAGGGCAAAAGTGTTTGGAAAAGTAGATACGATGGAGACGTATCAACCATCAGATGGGTGACTAGATGGGAAGTTGTCTTGATGTTAAATTAACTGATGGGATGGGTCATCCCGGTCAAATTAAATTACCTTTGACCTGGATGATCCATCCCATCAGTTAAATTAACCTCGAGGTCCTTGTTTTCTTAACACATGTTAAAGAAGGTCTACCGCATTACTTTTTGACAATGTGCGATACATGGCATATAGTTGACCATTCGACCTGTTTGTTATGGAATAAGCCGTGTGTGTTGTGGGCAAACACTTGCTAGTATTCAACCATTTACGATTGATGAATTCATCACCGAGGGTCTCCCTAGTGTGGTCCGTGTTCATCTGATCATCATCTACTTCTTGTGCTAGCTCGATGTTCCTTCTATGCTAAGTTTTCATTAATTGATGGCGTTTGATGAACACGCCACCGTTTCCCGCCATTTCCTCACCCGTTTCTCGCCACCAGCGATATTGCGCATAAACCTAGGCAGCGCGCAACGCACGGAGGCGACAAGCGCAGCCTGTAGCACATCCATCTTTTCCAAGCATGCCAAACCACCAAAGCGTCGCCTCTGCCATCAACCTCGTCAACGAGGAAAACGAGCAGGCGCCACGACCCGTCGAGGCCGAGGCGCTCCCCGGCAACAAGATGGACGACGCCGTGATGTGCATCATCGCCAGGGTTGAGCAGACCCTTGGCGCATGGCGCTTGAGTGCCACAGATCAAGATAGGCATGTCAGCGCTGATAGGCTGCAGCTTACCGCACAACATGATCGATGGCGCGCCGCAGAGCAAGCTAGGCGCGTCCGCGCCGATAGGCTGCGGCTCGCGGCATGGCGAGACCGCTGGAGCGCCCTAGAGCGAGAGGCGCAGCACGCTGCACAGCAAGAGCGGATCCATCAGCGCTTGCCTGCTCTCGACACAACGTCGCAGCTGGGTACATGTCCCGTCAGTACCCCCATTCCTTGCCAGGAGTGGGCAGAGGCCCTCTGCGCCATACTTGCACCAGAGGCCGACCGCGCCGTACTTGCACCGGACGCCTGCCGCGCCGTTCACATTGGTCGCGCCGTTCGCCTTGTCCGCGGCCCGTTCGATGCCAACGCACTGGTCGTAGGCTCGACCGCCTCCTTGGCCCAGGTGTCCACCTGGGCGCAGTAGAGGAACATGGTCGTCGCATCCTCGAGCTAGTGATCTCTGATGAAATAGCCAAGTTGGAGCTCAAGATCGTGCTCCAGATGTACCACGAGCGTGTCGACCTCTTGGACGAACGCCTGCACGGGTTCAGGCAGAGCCAAGAGCTACCATAGGCAAGGGCTACTGGTCATGGTCTCATGGACGCGTTTTATTTTGTTGAGTCGTTTCCACAGCAATCATAGTATTGCTCTGTGTCAATGTGCGTGCTCTGTTTTCCGTTGTTATATGTTTTGTTTCAATGTGTGTATATAGGCTTTTCATTCTATATATGTGGATGATAACAGCTAGATTCAAATTAGTTTACAAAAATAGATAAAAAATGGATTTCATAATATATATATACTAATTGTTCATTAGTTCATCACAGAATATATATATAGATAATATCATCACATATACGTGATGATACTTAACTACTAGGTACAATGCATAAAATTGTAAACGAACAATACTAAAACTAATAATCCCTCCTGGGGCCAGTATTCAGGCAGCCCCTCGCCAGCAGCTCCCTGGGACGCGGCATCTTCCCAGTGCGGAGGCAGTACTCCGCCTCCTCCGGCTCGCAACGCTTGACGGACCGATCTGCCTCTTGATGGCGGACGAGCGCGAACGATCTTGCCATTTCGTTGGGCGCCCACCGGAGCTCCTCATCGGTGGCACGCTGGAGCTTATCGGCCCACCTCCATGCAGCGACGAGGCGCCCAGCGCCTTTGACCTTCCTAGTGAATTACCCGTCTTCGTACACCTCCTCCGCACGATAATGCACCCGCCCGCAAAGCTTCACCGCCTCCTTTTTCCAGGCGGCATCACGGGCTTCACGAGACGCCTGGTACCTGGCTTCCTCCTCCGCCATCTCCTTCTCGAACACCACTTGCCTAGCTTTCTCAGCCAGCAGCAGCGACTTCCACAGACAAAGATTGTACTGGCCCCAAAACCAATCCAAAGTTGGGGGGTCCAGCGCAACCTCGTCCGACGGCGCGTAGGGGTCCTCGTCGCTGCTATTCGAGTGAGCGTCCTCGGTGGGCGATGACTCCTTGTCGGCACGTGGGTAGACCGGCGGCGCCATGGCAGATATTTGAGAGAGAGAGAGACGGCGAGCAATGGGAGGATGTAGATGAGAATGCAAGCGGGACGACGTGAGCAAGGTAGTATTTATTGGCGGCCAGAATCTAGATCGACGGGAATAGTACACGCGCCGGTCACCAGAATTTATGAGTACTGTAGTTTGAATTACACACGATTCCTGTAGTAAAATCCGTTTGTGAACATAATAGCTGACGGTTTCCAATACAGAACCGTGTCTGATTAATGATGCCCGCCACTCACCTACCAAACCTCGAGCCGCGAGATAGAGTGCCAATCTTGTGGGGCTCAGTTGTCTTGCCAGATCTTTACATTTTATTTTTTGAACACCAGATATTTATATCGTCTGATGATTTTTTAACTCGCACACACACAAAAATATGATTTTTCAAACCGTCATGGTTAGCCGTTGCATGTAGATGTAGTTCAAATTTGAATTACGGTCATTAAATGGCTAGACAATCACTTAAATGTCTTTAAAAGGTCAAATGACCCCTGAAATTTTCCAGATTTTCACATGACAGTTGTATTAGTGCACGTTAAATGTAGAAAAAAATTTGAAGGCTGTAAGAGGAAGCTATCTCCCATTCGTCATCAAACATGCATTATTCCCTCTTGGAACCACGAACCTTCTAGTGAGTTGCTCCGTTTTGTGAGGGGGTGTGTCCAAACTTTCGTCAAACAGGCCAATTTTTTTACCACATCATCTTGGTGCCATGAAATTACATCAAGCAAGGTTTCATGTTTTTCTGATCATTTTTTATTTTTTTGGAATTAAAATGCCATGGCACTCCATGCATGTGGCCATGCCGTGAGACCAATATGTTTGAAAATTCCTTCTATTTTACTGCACATAGAATAACTCGCACAGAGGTACACAAATATGATTTTTCAAACCGTTATGGTTAGCCGTTGCATCTAATTGTAGTTCAAATTTGAATTACGGTCATTAAATGGCTAGAAATTCACTTAAATGTCTTTAAAAGGTCAAATGACCGCTAGAATTTTCCAAATTTTCACAGTACAGTTGTAGTAGTGCACATTAAATGTAGAAAAAAATTGAAGGCCGTAAGAGGAAGCTATCTCCTATTCGTCATCAAACATGCATTGTTCCCTCTTGGAACCACGAGCCTTCTAGTGAGTTGCTCCGGTTTGTGAGGGGTGTGTGTCCAAACTTTTGTCAAACATGCCAATTTTTTTACCACGTCATCTTAGTGGCATGACATTACATCAAGCAAGGTTTCATGTTTTTCTGATCATTTTTTAATTTTTTGGAATTAAAATGCCATGGCACTCCATGCATACATATGCATGTGTCCATGTCGTGAGATCAATATGTTTGAAAATTCCTTATAATTTACTGCACATGGAATTAACTCGCACACAAGTACACAAATATGATTTTTCAAAGCGTTATGGTTAGGCGTTGCATGTAGATGTAGTTCAAATTTGAATTACGGTAATTAAATGTCTAGAAATCACTTCAATATCTTTAAAAGGTCAAATGACCGCTAGTATTTTCCAAATTTTCACATTACAGTTGTAGTAGTGCACGTTGAACGTAGAAAATATTTGAAGGCCGTAAGAGGAAGCTATGTCCCGTTCGTCATCAAAAATGCATTGTTCCCTCTCGGAACCACGAGCCTTCTAGCGAGTTGCTCCGGTTTGTGAGGGGTGTGTGTCCAAACTTTCGTCAAACATGCCAAATTTTTTACCACATCATCTTGGTGGCATGACATTACATCAAGCAAGGTTTCATGTGTTTCTGATATTTTTTTAATTTTTTGGAATTAAAATGCCATGTCACTCCATGCATACATATGCATGTGTCCATGTCGTGAGACAAATATGTTTGAAAATTCCTTCTAATTTACTGCACATGGAATTAACTCGCACACAAGTACACAAATATGATTTTGCAAACCGTTATGGTTAGGCATTGCATATAGATGTAGTTCAAATTTGAATGGGGTCATTAAATGGCTAGAAAATCACTTAAATGTCTTTCAAAGGTCAAATGACCACTAGAATTTCCAAATTTTCACATTACAGTTGTAGTAGTGCACGTTAAACATAGAAAAAATTTGAAGGCCATAACAGGAAGCTATCTCCCGTTCGTCATCAAACATGCATTGTTCCCTCTCGGAACCACGAGCCTTCTAGTGAGTTGCTCCAGTTTGTGAGGGGTGTGTGTCCAAACTTTCGTCAAACATGCCAATTTTTTACCACATTATCTTGGTGGCATGACATTACATCAACCAAGGTTTCATGTGTTACTGATATTTTTTTAATTTTTTGGAATTAAAATGCCATGGCACTCCATGCATACATATGCATGTGTCCATGTCGTGAGACAAATATGTTTGAAAATTCCTTCTAATTTACTGCACATGGAATTAACTCGCACACAAGTACACAAATATGATTTTTCAAACCCTTATGGTTAGCCGTTGCATGTAGATGTAGTTCAAATTTGAATTACAGTCATTAAATGGCTAGAAAATTACTTAAATGTCTTCAAAAGGTCAAATGACCCTTGAAATTTTCCAAATTTTCACATGACAGTTGTATTAGTGCATGTTACACGTAGAAAAAATTTGAAGGATGTAAGAGGAAGCTATCTTCCATTCATCATCAAACATGCATTGTTCCCTCTCGGAACCACAAGCCTTCTAGTGGGTTGCTCCGGTTTGTGAGGGGTGTGTGTCCAAACTTTCGTCACACATGCCAAATTTTTTACCACATCATCTTGGTGGCATGACATTACATCAACCAAGGTTTCATGTGTTTTTGATTTTTTTTTAATTTTTTGGAATTTAAATCCCATGGCACTCCATGCTTAATTGTTTCATAGCTGTTAGACCAATATGTTTGAAAATTCCTTCCAATTTACTGCACATGGAATTAAATCACACACAAGTACACAAAATATGAGTTTTCAAACCGTTATGGTTAGCTGTTTCATGTACATGTAGTTCAAATTTGAATTACGGTCATTAAATGGCTAGAAATCACTTAAATGTCTTAAAAGGTCAAATGACCCTTGAAATTTTCCAAAATTTGACATGACAGTTGTATTAGTACTACCAAATTTCTCGTACATTTAAAACACCATCCGTTGCCACTTTACTCCAAATTCGTCTTTCACAGCTAATAAAAAATATCTAGAACATCACACACAGTTGTTTTCTAGGAACCGTTTGCGATGAAAATATCTTGGTCTATTTAAGTCTCCCTCCGTAAGCTTCGCCGGCTCGTCTGCTCCAGTGCCGGCAACCCCCGAATCCACGAATCCCGATCCCCATTCCCACACCCCCTTCTTGCAAAGATGAGTCTGAGGAAACGCTTCGTGAAGGCCCGTACGATGGCCGTGCCCCCCCCCCCGAGCGCCGCCGCCTGCGCCGAGAGCATGACCGCCTACGCCGAGAGTGCCGCCGCATCCGCATTGGGTGTGGCCGCTTCCGCCGAGAGGGCGTCTGCGGCAGCCGACAGGGCAGCTGCAGCAGCCGAGATGGCTGCAGCTGCTGCTGCGACGACGGCTGCAAACGCCAAGAGCGCTCGAGCTACCGTCCGTGCCGCTGATGTCGCCCTGGCCCGGGTCTAGGCCATCCATGCCAAGATCGAGGATGCACACGCCAAGATATTCCAAGCCACCTCGGACTCCAGCATGCAACCCACGTCCGAAAAGGCGGCGGTGGCCATGGAGCACCTGCTTCCTCATGAAGTCGCCGAGCGGGAGCTGGAGATGCAGGAGGCGGCGGAGATCGAGGAGCGCCGGGAGGAGGAGTTGCTCATGTCCGAGGTCGAGGTAGAGAAGAGTCTGTCCGTCGAGGAATCGGCGATGGAGTACCAACGCGAGCTCTGGCGCAGCCACTACTACGAGTACTACAACCTTGAGGTCGGCGCCGAGGACGAGGACGAGGACGCGGTCGACTTCAGTAGGGGACACGGAGTCCATCAACAGCGGCATGTCGCCAGGACAAGTCATCGACGTCTCATCTCACACCAGCGATGCATAGGCTAGCGCGGCGGCGGATTTGTTAAAATTAAGCGTACTTAGGCTTTGTTTTTAATTGTCGGATTACGGGTTCTGGCAAACCCTTGAGGTTTGAACACTGGGGTGCGCACAAAGATCTCTCTCTCCCTAGCTCGCTTTTGCAACGATCTCAAGGCCTAGCTCGACGAACCCAAAGAACAAGAGACACGGGAGTTTATACTGGTTCAGGCCACCGTTGTGGTGTAATACCCTACTCCAGTGTGGTGTGGTGGATTGCCTCGTGGGCTGAGGATGAACTAGTACAGTGGATGAACAACCTCCTGAGGGGAGGTGTTCTTGAGCTCGATGAGCTGGTGAGATGGCCTTGGTGGAGTGGATTAATATGTCTCCAGCGTATCGATAATTTATGAAGTATTCATGCTATTATATTATCCTTCTAGGATGTTTGATATGCATTTATATGCTATTTTATATGATTTTTGGGACTAACCTATTAACCTAGAGCCCAGTGCCAGTGCCAGTTTCTGTTTTTTCCTTGTTTTTTGAGTTTTACAGAAAAGGAATACCAAACGGAGTCCAATTGACGTGCCAATTTTTGATGATTTTTTCTGGACCAAAAGAAGCCCCCGGAGTAAAAGAGTTGGGCCAGGAGAGTCCCGGGCTGCCCACGAGGGTGGGGGGCGCGCCCACCACCCCTGGGCACGGGCCCCTGCCTCGTGGACAACCCGGAGACCCCCTGACGTGAGACCTACGCCAAGAAATCCTATAAATACTGAAACCTCCAGAAAATAACCTAGATCAGGAGTTCCGCCGCCGCAAGCCTCTATAGCCACTAAAAACCAATCGGGACCCTGTTCCGGCACCCTGCCGGAGGGGGGAACCCTCACCGGTGGCCATCTTCATCATCCTGGCGCTCTCCATGAAGAGGAGGGAGTAGTTCACCCTCGGGGCTGAGGGTATGTACCAGTAGCTATGTGTTTGATCTCTCTCTCTCTCTCTCTCTCTCTCGTGTTCTTGAGGTGATACGATCCTGATGTATCGCGAGCTTTGCTATTATAGTTGGATCTTATGATGTTTCTCCCCCTCTACTCTCTTGTAATGGATTGATTTTTCCCTTTGAAGTTATCTTATCGGATTGAGTCTTTAAGGATTTGAGAACACTTGATGTATGCATTGCCGTGCTTATCTGTGGTGACAATGGGATATCATGTGATCCACTTGATGTATGTTTTGGTGATCAACTTGCGGGTTCCGCCCATGAACCTATGCATAGGGGTTGGCACACGTTTTCGTCTTGACTCTCCGGTAGAAACTTTGGGGCACTCTTTGAAGTTCTTTGTGTTGGTTGAATAGATGAATCTGAGATTGTGTGATGCATATCGTATAATCATACCCACGGATACTTGAGGTGACATTGGAGTATCTAGGTGACATTAGGGTTTTGGTTGATTTGTGTCTTAAGGTGTTATTCTAGTACGAACTTTAGGGTTGTTTGTGACACTTATAGGAATAGCCCAACGGATTGATTGGAAAGAATAACTTTGAGGTGGTTTCGTACCCTACCATAGTCTCTTCATTTGTTCTCCGCTATTAGTAACTTTGGAGTGACTCTTTGTTGCATGTTGAGGGATAGTTATATGATCCAATTATGTTATTATTGTTGAGAGAACTTGCACTAGTGAAAGTATGAACCCTAGGCCTTGTTTCAACGCATTGCAATACCGTTTGTGCTCATTTTTATCATTAGTTACCTTGCTGTTTTTATATTTTCAGATTACAAAAACCTATATCTACCATCCATATTGCACTTGTATCACCATCTCTTCGCCGAACTAGTGCACCTATACAATTTACCATTGTATTGGGTGTGTTGGGGACACAAGAGACTCTTTGTTATTTGGTTGCAGGGTTTCTTGAGAGAGACCGTCTTCATCCTACGCCTCCGACGGATTGATAAACCTTAGGTCATCCACTTGAGGGAAATTTGCTACTGTCCTACAAACCTCTGCACTTGGAGGCCCAACAACGTCTACAAGGAGAAGGTTGTGTAGTAGACATCGAGCTCTTTTCTGGCGCCGTTGCCGGGGAGGCTAGGTAAGCGGCACTCACACCCCGTCAACTAAGCTCTTTTCTGGCGTCGTTGCCGGGGAGGTGAGTGCTTGAAGGTATATCTTTAGATCTTGCAATCGAATCTTTTTTTTCTTGTTTTAGCACTAGTTTAGTTTATAAAAGAAAACTACCAAAAAAATGGAATTGAGTTTGTCTCATACGCTTCATCTTTTTAATATCTTTCGTGAGTATGATGGAAAGGAAAATTGTGCCAAAGTGTTAGAAGAAGAATGCATTAAAATGTTTGGCACTAAATTTTCGAATGATGAGCATGATTGCAATGTTGTTAGTATGAATTCCTTGAATATCCATGATGCTAATGATATGCAAAGCCACAAGCTTGGGGAAGCTATGTTTGATGAAGATGATATTTTTGGTCCCCCAAGCTTTGATGAGCAAATTTATTATGATGAAAGCATGCCTCCTATTTATGATGAATATTGTGATGACACGTATGCTCTAAAGAATAATGATAACCATGAAACTTGTCATCTTGATCTTAATTTTCAATCACGTGATAGTTATTTTGTTGAGTTTGCTCCCACTATTATTCATGAGAAGAAATTTGCTTATGTGGAGAGTAGTAAATTTTCTATGCAAGTAGATCATGAAAAGAATGCTTTAGGTGCTGGTTATATTGTTGAATTCATTCATGATGCTACTGAAAATTATTATGAGGGAGGAACATATGCTTGTAGGAATTGCAATAATATCAAGTTTCCTCTCTATGTGCTTAAAATCTTGAAGTTATGCTTGTTTTGCCTTCCTATGCTAGTTGATTATTGTTCCCATAAGTTGTTTGCTCACAAAATCCCTATGCATAGGAAGTGGGTTAGACTTAAATGTTCTAGTCATATTCTTCATGATGCTCTGTTTATGTTTCAATTCTTATCTTTTATGCGAGCATCACTGAAATCATCATGCCTAGCTAGGGGCGTTAAACGTTAGCGCTTGTTGGGAGGCAACCCAATTTTATTTTACTTTCTTGCTTTTTGTTCCTGTTTAGTAATAAATAAATCATCTAGCCTCTGGTTAGATGTGGTTTTATGTTTTAATTAGTATTTGTAAGACCTATAGGATCTTCTTGGATGATAGTTATTTGATCTTGCTGAAAATTCCAGAAACTTTCTGTTCACGAAAACAATTGTTTAAAATCACCAGAACGTGATAAAATACTGATTCCAATTGCAGCAGACCAATAATCAAATTATCTAGGTCTTCCTATTTTGGTAGAATTTTTTGAGTTCCAGAAGTTTGCGTTAGTTACAGATTACTACAGACTGTTCTGTTTTTGACAGATTCTGCTTTTCGTGTGTTGTTTGCTTATTTTGATGACTCTATGGCTAGTAAAATAGTTTATAAACCATAGAGAAGTAGGAATACAGTAGGTTTAACACCAATATAAATAAATAACGAGTTCATTACAGTACCTTGAAGTGGTGTTTTGTTTTCTTTCGCTAACGGAGCTTACGAGTTTCTGTTGAGTTTTGTGTTGTGAAGTTTTCAAGTTTTGGGCCAAGATTCGGTGGACTATGGAATAAGGAGTGGCAAGAGCCTAAGCTTGGGTATGCCCAAGGCACCCCAAGGTAATATTCAAGGACAACCAAGAGCCAAAGCTTGGGGATGCCCCGGATGGCATCCCCTCTTTCATCTTCGTTCATCGGTAACTTTACTTGGAGCTATATTTTTATTCACCACATGATATGTGTTTTGCTTGGAGCATCATTTTATTTTCTTTAGCTTTGCTTGCTATTTGAATAAAATACCAAGATCTTAAATTCTTAAATGAGAGAGAGTCTTCACATAGCTACATAATTATTTAACTACTCATTGATCTTCACTTATATCTTTTTGGAGTAGTTTGTCATTTACTCGTGTGCTTCACTTATATCCTATGAGTAAATGGTTGAATGATTTGAATGTCATAAATCTGAAATTATATATGTTTCATATGCTTATCCCATGGGGAGTAATGACTTCACATATAAGAAGTAGAGGTGGTAAATTTTTTGAAGGTTAGCAAACATTGTATTGGTCACTTGAACAATTCATGAAAGAATATTGAAGGAAGAGAGATTTCACATATAAATATACTATCTTGGAAATCTTCTATGATTGCGAGCCCCATTAATTATTTTCAAACCTGAGCAAATTAGTTGAAGTTGGACAAGGAAGACAACATAATGAGTTATGCTTGGGTATATTTGTATAGAAGTTATATTGTTATGGATCCTCTAACATGTGGTGCTTGCTATTTAGAATCTTTTGCTAGCCAAAATATCTGTACTAAGCGGGAATACTGCTTGTGCATCCAAATTCCTTGAACCAAGTTTCTTCCATGAGTGTCCACCATATCTACCTATATGCGGTATTTACCTGCCATTCCAAGTAAATTTGCATGTGCCAAACTCTAAACCTTCAAATAATAATCTGTTTTGTATGCCTGAATCGCTCATGTAGCGACTAGGGGCTGTCAGTATCTTCCATGCTAGGTGGGTTATTCCCACGATGAGTGGACTCCGCTCATCATTCACGAGAAAATGGCTGGTAACTGGGATGCCCAGTCCTATGATCAAAAGATCAAAAACAAATTCGCGAATAATTTAAACAAAACTCCCCCAAGAATGTTGATAGTTGGACGGCACCCGTTGTTTCGGACAAGCCGTGGAGTGTGAATGTTGGTGGAGGGGGAGTAAAAACTTTACCTTTCTGCGTGGGAACCACCTATAATGTATGTAGTATGGAAGATATTGGGAACTCTTGGTCGTTATGTTGACAATGAAAGCATACCTCTCAAAATTATTTTCATCTCTGTTTTAGCTTCGAGCTCTGGCACCTCTGCAAATCCCTGCTTCCCTCTGCGAAGGGCCTATCTTTTACTTTTATGCAAGATTCAGTAGTATTCCTTCTCATTCCAACCTACTCTTTAGTTGGCAAGCATCATGTGATGGAAAGATCTAAGCATATATGGCCATTCAAATATATTTGAGCATGAATTATTATTGTTGACATTACCCTTGAGGTAAAAGGTTGGGAGGCGAAACATTAAGCCCCTATCTTTCTCTGTGTTCAATGAATACTATTTGTTCTAAAAATATGCTTTGAGTGGTAGCAATCATGGAAGACTATATGATAGTTGAGTATGTGGGATTTGCTAAATCAAATCTCTTACATAGACCCTTCCTGAAAATAAGATGAATTGCAATTGTTTGATGACTAAGAACTGTTTGTTAGTTTTCAAGAAAGTTTATGATCTATACTTTAACATGTGAATAGCTTGTTACTTGATCATGAGAAGCTTTATGATATGAGCTACTGTTATGACATATAATGATGCTAGAAAAGGTGATTGAAATTATCATTGATCAAACTTGTGCACCTGCTAGCATTCACACTTCATAAATTATTTCTTTTATCATTTACCTACTCGAGGACGAGCAGGAATTAAGCTTGGGGATGCTGATATGTCTCCAACGTATCTATAATTTATGAAGTATTCATGCTATTATATTATCCTTATAGGATGTTTGATATGCATTTATATGCTATTTTATATGATTTTTGGGACTAACCTATTAACCTAGAGCCCAGTGCCAGTTTCTGTTTTTTCCTTGTTTTTTGAGTTTTACAGAAAAGGAATACCAAACGGAGTCCAATTGACGTGCCAATTTTTGATGATTTTTTCTGGACCAAAAGAAGCCCCCAGAGTAAAAGAGTTGGGCTAGGAGAGTCCCGGGCTGCCCACGAGGGTGGGGGGCGCGCCCACCCCCCTGGGCATGGGCCCCTGCCTCGTGGACAACCCGGAGACCCCCCCTGACATGAGACCTACGCCAAAAAATCCTATAAATACTGAAACCTCCAGAAAATAACCTAGATCGGGAGTTCCGCCGCCGGAAGCCTCTGTAGCCACCAAAAACCAATCGGGACCCTGTTCCGGCACCCTGCCGGAGGGGGGAACCCTCACCGGTGGCCATCTTCATCATCCCGGCGCTCTCCATGACGAGGAGGGAGTAGTTCACCCTCGGGGCTGAGGGTATGTACCAGTAGCTATGTGTTTGATCTCTGTCTCTCTCTCTCGTGTTCTTGAGGTGATACGATCTTGATGTATCGCGAGCTTTGCTATTATAGTTGGATCTTATGATGTTTCTCCCCCTCTACTCTCTTGTAATGGATTGAGTTTTCCCTTTGAAGTTATCTTATCGGATTGAGTCTTTAAGGATTTGAGAACACTTGATTTATGTCTTGCCGTGCTTATCTGTGGTGACAATGGGATATCACATGATCCACTTGATGTATGTTTTGACGATCAACTTGCGGGTTCCGCCCATGAACCTATGCATAGGGGTTGGCACACGTTTTCGTCTTGACTCTCCGGTAGAAACCTTGGGGCACTCTTTGAAGTTCTTTGTGTTGGTTGAATAGATGAATCTAAGATTGTGTGATGCATATCGTGTAATCATACCCACGGATACTTGAGGTGACATTGGAGTATCTAGGTGACATTAGAGTTTTGGTTGATTTGTGTCTTAAGGTGTTATTCTAGTACGAACTCTAGGGCTGTTTGTGACACTTATAGGAATAGCCCAACGGATTGATTGGAAAGAATAACTTTGAGGTGGTTTCGTACCCTACCACAATCTCTTCGTTTGTTCTCCACTATTAGTAACTTTGGAGTGACTCTTTGTTGCATGTTGAGGGATAGTTATATGATCCAATTATGTTATTATTGTTGAGAGAACTTGCACTAGTGAAAGTATGAACCCTAGGCCTTGTTTCAACGCATTGCAATACCGTTTGTGCTCACTTTTATCATTAGTTACCTTGCTGTTTTTTATATTTTCAGATTACAAAAACCTATATCTACCATCCATATTGCACTTGTATCACCATCTCTTTGCCGAACTAATGCACCTATACAATTTACCATTGTATTGGGTGTGTTGGGGACACAAGAGACTCTTTGTTATTTGGTTGCAGGGTTGCTTGAGAGAGACCATCTTCATCCTACGCCTCCCACGGATTGATAAACCTTAGGTCATCCACTTGAGGGAAATTTGCTACTGTCCTACAAACCTCTGCACTTGGAGGCCCAACAACGTCTACAAGGAGAAGGTTGCGTAGTAGACATCATGGATCCAATCCAAGATGAGCCGATCCTCGACTATGGTGGTGGCTAGTCCTATTTATAGAGGCCCTGGCCCTCTTCCCAAATGTTAGGCGGGAAGGGATCCCACAACGGCCAATTTTGAAGGGAGACAACTAGTACAAGCTATCCTGCCAAAAGGTGGTCTTCGCCTGCCAAAGGCTCTGGTGGTGATGCAGCCGTGGGCTCCGCGATGACCTCCGTCCTGCTGGTCTTGGTCTTGTTGCACCGATATGGAAACCTTTGCCTGATGCCTCGGGACTCCTCGCCTGCGCCTGCCTCTTTAGCACCAAAGAGGAAACTGGTACACTGCGCCCGTTGGCGCCCGCCTGGCTTCGGTCGTCATGGCTCACATCACATGAACCTCGCGAGGTGCCCCTTGCATAGATATCTCCGCTCCTCGGGAGCCAGCCTAGTGAGGCCGCCCCTGAGGAGGTCTTGGTGTCATCCGCCTCGCGAGGCTTGGCCCCTCGCGAGGGTCTTGAGTGGTTGCTACTGAAGATGGGCCGTACCAGGCCGTTGGTGGAGCCACGTCACGGGCCGCAGGCAGGCAAGTCTGGGGACCCCTGTTCCCAGGACGACGACAGTAGCCCCCGGGCCCAAGGCGTGCTCGGACTTGGCTTCGAGGCGAAGCCAAAGGGGCAAGTGTGGAGCGCCGCGGGCCCCAATAGCTTGCGGCCCTGATTGACACGTGGCGACTGACGGGACGTGGGCGTCTCTGCTTCCCCACGCTGCCTCGGCAACCGTTCGACTTGACGAGACCCTGCTGCATGCAGAAGAAAACCATCATTACCTGCGATCATGGAGGCCGGCGGTTGGCCTCCTTCTGGCTATAAATGAGGAGAGGGGCGGGGCCCCCGTTGCTCATCTCTTCCTCCATTTCGCCTGCTTCTTCTTCCTCCTTGCTCCACTGTCTTTCTGCACACCCATGGCGCCTATAAGGAGGTTCTCCGCCGCTGAGAAGGGAAAGACCCCTCGCGAGGAGCAGGGGCTACTTCCTCCGAAGAAGAGGCTGGCTCGCCCCCGCGACGGAGGTGATCAGGCCTTGGTATGAGCGGCCTCCCCCCGGCTATCTGCTGCCCTTGTACGCTCAAGCAGAGGGCTCCGGAGGAGGAGGTAGCGACCAGCGCCGATCGCGCCACGGCCGCGGTGGCCGCGCTGTGGCGGCCCGCACCGCTAGCCCACAAACTCACGCCGAGGGCTCCTCGCACGAATTCGTGGTCTGGGCGGCAATGCCCCCGCGGACGTGGATCGGGTTCCCGCAGTTCTTCGCTGAAGAGATGCCGCTGAGAGGGCCACTTGAGCTGTGGCTGCGGCACGCCGAGTGTGGCACCCCGGTGACAGGAGCGGAGGTCGAGGTCGTCTCCCCAGCAAGATCTTCATGACCCGCGGATGGGGTGAGGTCGTCCGCGCTTGCCACACGGAGGGGGCCCTAGCCATCCACTTTGAGTACGACAGCGCCTCCGCGATGTCCTTCAAGGTCTTCGATGAGGAGGGCCGCCGTCTGGAGTGCTGCCCCGGAGGGGGTCGCCAGGACGGAGCGGCGGCTGATGCTGGGCCCGCCCTTGGCCCTGCCGACAGCTCCTCCAATAGCAGCAACGACACTTGGGAGTCCAGCGACTCTCCCGAGCCCTACGAGACCCCGGAGACGAGCCACGACAGCTATGTGCCCCCGAGCTCTCGCCGTGCCCGGAGCGCGGCGGCGGCATCCGCCCGTCGTCGCCGTTGATCTGGATGGGTTTGGCGCTAGCCCCTGTGGCCCACTGTTGATGTTGGCGTCGGCGGCGGTGCCTATAGATATGACTCCTGGAAACCTTCTTCTTTTGTTCCCTGCGAGGAATTGAGGTAGACCCCGTGGGGGTGTGTAAAGGGTCTGTAATGCTTTTTCATCAAATGTTACTCCTATTGTGAAATTTGTGATTGCATGTCTTCTTCAGCATTGTTCCCCCTTTTCTTCCTCGCGGCAGCTTAGTGCCCTACGCCGACAGGTCCCAGTCCCCAGGCAGGCTTCAGCCGCCGCTGGTATGCCAGGTTGCGATGTTGTGGTCAAGGCCAGGAGGTGAGCGGCCCAGGGTCCGGTAAGAGCTCTTGAGGCGCGATGCTCAAGAGGTCCCCCTTGGCGTGCAAGCAGCTTTCTAAAGGTAGAAAAGGAAGGCGACATTGCTGGAGCAAGGCTGCAGGAGTCAGAAATCCTAAGTCTCGCGCCGGCCTGACTTGAATGCGCGACTTATCTTATGGGGCCTGAGGCGGCTTCCATGTGCAGCGTCCGATTCGTGCGTTAGCGGTTGTGGGACGACAGGGTTAGGCTCCCGCTGGCCTCCCTTCCTTTTCACGCTCTTCTAGGTGCTCTGCGTCCTCGGGTCCCGACCATCGAGCGAGCTTAGCCGCCGCTGGTATGCCAGGTCACGATGCCGTGGTCAAGGCCAGGGGTGAGGGCTGGAGAGTCAGTAAGAGCTCCTGAGGCACGATGCTCAGGAGCCCCCCCTTTAACCGCAAGCGAATTGCATGAAAAAGAAGGAGCCTGCGGCATCGCCCGTCGTCGGCGTCCGGAGCTTTCTGCAGGTAGCGCGAGGGAGGAGTACCGATTGCAACCATGCCCGCTGATCTGCCGCTGGTCATTCCGCAAGAAGATGAAGGCACCGAGGGCCTGGTGAGGTGATGTGCGCGGGGCGTGCCACGAGCCAGAGTTCGACCGCTCAGGTTTGTCAGCGTTGCAGGGATGGACCCGAGCACAAACGCCGTGCCAGCATGTGTAGCCCCCGTTGCGGGATGAGCAGGAGGCCGGTCAGCAACGCGGGTGGCCGCGAGGGGCAACAGGTAAGCATGTGATAATCATGGAATGACTCAAGCAATGAGGCAGGTTAGCTCAGATAGATGCAAGAACGATACATGCCACTGGGACGGACCCGAGCGACCTGGGGATAATGCAGCCCGAGAGGCGCTCCCAACAGAAATGCTAAAGATGCAAAAGGATACATGTCACAGGGACAGGCCCGCACGACTTGGGGATAATGCTGCCCGAGGGGCGCCCCCAACTGAATGAACTGGAAAGAGTCACCTGATATCATAGCTGGAGTGGGGTTGGAGTAGCTGAAGATGCGTGCTGGAGAAGCTGCTCCTCACGAGCCGCCAGGGTCCTGAGCCTCAGGAGGCTCCGTAGGCCCAGGTGGCTCTTGAAGAACTGTCACCATCTCCGCCAGGACAGCGTGATGGCTGGACTCCTGAGCCGCCAGAATGCTCCACAAGTGGCGCTGGAAAGTGACAGCCGCGTTCGGCAGGCCAAATGGCATGCGAACATAGCTGTAAGGTGGACCCTCGCACCGTCCAACGTGCAAAGGCCAGAAACTTCCCTGAGATGCAGCCCTGTTGAGCCCTGGAATGTCGACGCAGACGCGTAGCCCGCCGTCCTCGCCAGGATGGGGAGCTGCACCGGGTGGTGGGCGGCGGTCGCCGCGTATGGTTCTTGCCTCCTGAAGCTCCTGGGTCGCCTTGGTGATGAACTCCTGAGCACTAGGCGCTCCACGCCTTGTGCCCTCTTGAGGGAAACGTGCGGCGAGGCACGCCTCCACATGGTGCCCGAGCGCCTCCCCCGTGACATTGGCTAAGTCGGAGGCCCTCCAGAAGAGAGCCCCCGAGCCCAGCCTGAGGAGGGCGTCGGGCGCGCCTTCCTATGCGAGGGAGGGAGGCGCCCCGGCTGCGGGCGCAGATCCTGAGGTGGTGCCACTGTAAATGCCGCTCTCCTGAGGTCCTTGGCGGAGTAGCTACTTCTTCTTCTTGGGGATGACCTCAAAGGGTACAGGGTGCCTTCGTTGTCGGGGTCTTCGGCTGCTGCAGCTTGGTAAGCGTGCTCGAGGGAACACACCGCATCCCTTTTTTCACAAGGGACCATGATGATGCCGCCGCTCCCTGGCATCTTGAGGACGTTGTAGCCATGGTGGGTTACTGCCATAAACTTGGCCAAGGCTGGATACCCAAGGATGGCGTTGTACGGCAGACGGATGTGGGCGACGCCGAAGTCGATGAGCTCAGTTGTGTGGTTGTCATGCTGGCCGAATGTGACAGGGAGGCGGACCTGCCCTATCGGGGTGGTGGAGCCGTCGGTCACTCCTGAGAAAGGCTTGGTAGGCTGTAGCTGATTGTATGGCACTTGGAGGCTATCGAATGTCTTGACGGACAGGACGTTGAGCCCCACACCGCCGTGACTTGGACGTTGCTGCTGACGGGTGACGAGAGCATCGGGAGGGCGCCGGCGGTCGCCGCACACTTGAGCTGGTCTGACGAGCTGAGGGTGATGGCGCACTTGGACCACCTGAGCGGGCACGTGGCCTCGAGCCTGGGAAGGGCCGCATTCACCTCGCGAGCAAACTGCTTGAAGATATGCTGAGAGGCTGGGGCTTGAGCACCACCCAAGATACAGGCGATGGCGCGTGGGTCCTGGAAGCCCCCAGCCCCCTCGTCCTGATGATGGCCGTCGTTCCTTCTTGGTGGAGGTGGCAACGGAGGGAGGCCGGCGTTGCCCTAAGGGTGGTCCTCACGAGGTTGGTCAGGGAGTCCTGGACTAAGGGGTCCTCGAGCATCCGACCTGTTAGCCATGGGCCGGACTGATGGGCTGTGAAGACATGAAGACCGAAGACTGCACCCGTATCCGGATGGGACTCTCCTTGGCGTGGAAGGCAAGCTTGGCGATCAAATATGTAGATTATTTTCCTTTGTAACCGACCTTGTGTAACCCTAGATCCTCCCGGTGTCTATATAAACCGGACGACTTAGTCCGGAAGGTGACATGCTCATTACCATAGTCATACAGGCTAGACTTCTAGGGTTTAGCCATTACGATCTCATGGTAGATCAACTCTTGTAATACTCATATTCATCAAGATCAATCAAGCAGGAAGTAGGGTATTACCTCCATAGAGAGGGCCCGAACCTGGGTAAACATCATGTCCCCTGTCTCCTGTTACCATCGACCTTAGACGCACAGTTCGGGACCCCGTACCCGAGATCCGCCGGTTTTGACACCGACATTGGTGCTTTCATTGAGAGTTCCACTGTGCCGTCCCCAAAAAGGTTCGATGGCCCCTTCAATCGCCAATGATGACGCTGTCCAAGGAGAAACCCTCCTCCCCAGACAGATCTTCGTGTTCGGCGGCTTCGCACTGCGGGCCAACTCATTTGGCCACCTGGAGCAGATCGATAGCTACGCCCCTGGCCATCAAGTCAGATTTAGGAGCTTGAATTACGTTGCGGACATCCGTGGAGATTTGATCTTCACTGGATTCGAGACCGCGGCGACTGCTCCTGGTCACCTTGACGAACATGACCTAAATCTGTCGTCAGACCACATCCAGGAGATAGCTCCTGTGACCCCTCTGGCCTTAGATCCAGAGCACACTGCGGCATCCCAGGATCGGAGGCTCGACCCCACCACGGAGGCCAGAAACTCCTCGGCGCTGGAGCCGCACATGGACTTAACCTCACACAATGCTCGCGTCACCGGAGCTCCGGACTCTTCTCCGAGTATAAGTTCCGAACCGCGTGAGTCCCCGGATGCCGAACTTGATCGCTTATCGATTTTCGAGTTCAGCGCCGCAGACATCTTCCAGCACTCGCCCTTGGGTGATCTGCTGAAGTCGTTAAAAAACTTGTCCTTGGCGGGGGACTCACAGCCGAATTATGTCCGGTTCGAATAGGAGGCTGATGATGAAGGAGAACTTTTCTTCCCACCCACCACCCACTTTGTAGCCACTGTCGAAGATTTAACCGACGCGCTTGACTATGACTCCGAAGACATCGACGCAATGGACGACGATGCCGGAGACGAGGAGGCCCAAAACCCGTCGTTCACCGGACGATGGACGGCCACTTCCTCATACGACGCTACATGGTAGACACGCCGAAAAATAATAGTGGCGATGACAAGGAAAACACCACCAAGGAGGACCCTCCCAAGACACAACCAAAGCGCCGGCGTCAGCGGCGCCGCTCTAAATCCCGCCGCAGCCGGGACAACAACACCGGCACAGGAGACGATAACACTCCGGATGGTGCCAAAGGCACAGAAGAACCCGATGAACAAACTGCCGAACAAGACCATCGGGAAGATGGGCAAGTCAGCCCTGACGAACAGGCAATGGAAGAAAACTCGGAGGATGGTAGTTACCATCCGCCCTCCGAGGAGGAGGCAAGCCTCAGCAACGACGACTCCATCGTGCCAGAGGAGCCTCTGGAGCAGGAGCGCTTTAAGTGCCAGCTAATAGCCACCACAAGGAGCCTGAAAAAGAAACAACAGCAGCTTCAAGCTGACCAAGATCTGCTCGTCGACAGATGGACTCATGTCCTGGCAGCCGAAGAATACGGCCTCAGATGCCCAGCCAAGAGTTACCCAAAGCGAAGGTTGCTACCTCAGTTCGATGAAGAGGCACCGGAGCCCATACCTCCCTCGTGTAACGCGGCCAACCGAACGCTACGCGGTCAGGACAGTGCGGCGGATCGACCACCTCGTGGTCCGGATAGAGCGGCAATTCAAGCCGAACAGCCCGCCCCGCCGCCACGGAAAAATAGAGACAAAATAGTTCGGGGTCATACATATGACCTCCGGCAAACCCTGGGCAGTAGAGCAGGACATACAAGATCGATCTACGGATCGCGAGGACGTGCCTCGACACGCGACGACGGCTACCTATTTGGACGTGACAAACCTAGTCACGCTCGAGCTGATAACCATAGACAGACTCCATCGGAGCTACGTCGCGACGCGACCTTATATAGAGGTGCCGCACACCCTCTTTGCTTCACTGATGAAGTAATGGACCATGAATTCCCCGAAGGGTTCAAACCCGTCAATATTGAATCATACGACGGAACAACCGACCCCGCGGTATGGATCGAGGATTTTATTCTCCACATTCACATGGCTCGCGGAGACGACCTCCATGCTATCAAGTACCTCCCACTAAAACTCAAAGGGCCAGCTCGGCACTGGTTAAACAGCATGCCTG
This sequence comes from Aegilops tauschii subsp. strangulata, assembly GCF_002575655.3. NCBI lineage: Eukaryota > Viridiplantae > Streptophyta > Magnoliopsida > Poales > Poaceae > Aegilops > Aegilops tauschii. The sequence goes on from NC_053036.3 coordinate 354,522,593, forward strand.
AAAATTCCATCGGCAGTTGGGAGGACTTGGAAGAAGCCTTTCTTGACAACTTCCAAGGTACATACATCCGGCCGCCAGACGCTGATGACTTAAGTCACGTAGTTCAACAGCCCGGGGAGGCAGCCAGGAAATTCTGGACTAGGTTCCTAACTAAAAAGAACCAAACTGTCGATTGTCCCGATGCAGAAGCCCTAGCGGCCTTTAAACATAGCATCCACGACGAATGGCTCGCCCGCCACCTCGGCCAAGAAAAGCCGAAATCTATGGCCGCCCTCACGGCCCTCATGACCTGCTTTTGTGCGGGTGAGGACAGCTGGCTGGCTCGTAGCAAAAATACAGCCAGCGAGGCAGGCCCCTCCGAGGCCAAAAACAGCAACAGCAAGCCCCGACGCAGCAGGAACAAACGCCGAAGCAATGGCGATAGCACCGATGAAACTACTTTAAACGCCGGATTCAGCGGCTCCAAGTTCGGTCAGCAGAAAAAGCCGTATCAAAAAAAAACAATCAGGGACTGCTACCTCTTGAGCACTGCGTTGGTTTTCCCTTCAAGAGGAAAGGGTGATGCAGCAAAGTAGCATAAGTATTTCCCTCAGTTTTTGAGAACCAAGGTATCAATCCAGTAGGAGGCCACGCACAAGTCCCTCGCACCTACACAAACAAACAAATCCTCGCAACCAACGCAATAAAGGGGTTGTCAATCCTTCACGGTCACTTATGAGAGTGAGATCTGATAGATATGATAAGATAATATTTTTGGTATTTTTATGATAAAGATGCAAAGTAAAGAAAAAAAATAAAAACGGCAATAGAAATAGCTAAGTGTCGGGAGATTAATATGATGGAAAATAGACCCGGGGGCCATAGGTTTCACTAGTGGCTTCTCTTGAGAGCATAAGTATTACGGTGGGTGAACAAATTACTGTTGAGCAATTGACATAATTGAGCATAGTTATGAGAATATCTAGGTATGATCATGTATATAGGCATCACGTCCGAGACAAGTAGACCGCCTCCTGCCTGCATCAACTACTATTACTCCACACGTCGACCGCTATCCAACATGCATCTAGAGTATTAAGTTCAAAATAACAGAGTAACGCTTTAAGCAAGATGACATGATGTAGAGGGATAAACTCATGCAATATGATATAAACCCCATCTTGTTATCCTCGATGGCAACAATACAATACGTGCCTTGCTGCCCCTACTGTCACTAGGAAAGGACACCGCAAGATTGAACCCAAAGCTAAGCACTTCTTTGCAAGAAAGATCAATCTAGTAGGCCAAACCAAACTGATAATTCCAAGAGACTTGCAGAGATAACCAATCATACATAAAAGAATTCAGAGGAGGTTCAAATATTGTTCATAGATAAACTTGATCATAAACCCACAACTCATCGGTCTCAACAAACACATCGCAAAAGAAGATTACATCGAATAGATCTCCACAATGAGAGGGGGAGAACATTGTATTGAGATCCAAAAAGAGAGAAGAAGCCATCTAGCTAATAACTATGGACCCGAAGGTCTGAAGTAAACTACTCACACATCATCGGAGAGGCTATGGTGTTGATGTAGAAGCCCTACGTGATCGATGCCCCCTCCGGCGGAGCTCCAGAAAAGGCCCCAAGATGGGATCTCATGGGTACAGAAGGTTGCGGCGGTGGAATTAGGTTTTTGGCTCCGTATCTGGTAGTTTGGGGGTACGTAGGTATATATAGGAGGAAGAAGTACGTCGGTGGAGCAACATGGGGCCCACGAGGGTGGAGGGCGCGCCCAGGGGGGTAGGCGCGCCCCCTACCTCGTGTCCTCCTGGTTGATGTCTTGACATAGGGTCCAAGTCCTCTGGATCACGTCTGTTCCGAAAATCATGTTCCCGAAGGTTTCATTCCGTTTGGACTCCATTTGATATTCTTTTTCTGCGAAACTCTGAAATAGGCAAAAAAACAACAATTCTGGGCTGGGCCTCCGGTTAATAGGTTAGTCCCAAAAATGATATAAAAGTGTATAATAAAGCCCATTAATGTCCAAAACAGAATATAATATAGCATGGAACAATAAAAAATTATAGATACGTTGGAGACGTATCAAGCATCCCCAAGCTTAATTCCTGCTCGTCCTCGAGTAGGTAAATGATAAAAACAGAATTTTTGATGTGGAATGCTACTTGGCATAATTTCAATGTAATTCTCTTAATTGTGGTATGAATATTCAGATCCGAAAGATTCAAGACAAAAGTTTAATATTGACATAAAAATAATAATACTTCAAGCATACTAACTAAGAAATCATGTCTTCTCAAAAAACATGGCCAAAGAAAGTTATCCCTACAAAATCATATAGTCTGGCTATGCTCTATCTTCACCACACAAAATATTTAAATCATGCACAACCCCGATGATAAGCCAAGCAATTGTTTCATACTTTTAGTGTTCTCAAACTTTTTCAATCTTCACGCAATACATGAGCGTGAGCCATGGACATAGCACTATATGTGGAATAGAATAGTGGTTGTGGAGAAGACAAAAAGGGAGAAGATAGTCTCACATCAACTAGGCGTATCAACGTGCCATGGAGATGCCCATTAATAGATATCAATGTGAGTGAGTAGGGATTGCCATGTAACGGATGCACTTAGAGCTATAAGTATATGAAAGCTCAACAAAAGGAACTAAGTGGGTGTGCATCCAACTCGCTTGCTCAAGAAGACCTAGGGCATTTTGAGGAAGCCCATCATTGGAATATACAAGCCAAGTTCTATAATGAAAAATTCCCACTAGTATATGAAAGTGAGGAGACTCTCTATCATGAAGATCATGGTGCTACTTTGAAGCACAAGTGTGGTAAAAGGATAGTAACATTGTCCCTTCTCTCTTTTTCTCTCATTTTTTTATTTGGGCCTTTTCTTCTCTCTTTTTTATGGACTCTTTTATTTTCTTTTTCTTTTTTCCCGTCCGGAGTCTCATCCCGACTTGTGGGGGAATCATAGTCTCCATCATCCTTTCCTCACTTGGGACAATGCTCTAAAAAATGATGCTCATCACACTTTTGTTTACTTACAACTCAACAATTACAACTCAATACTTAGAACAAAATATGACTCTATGTGAATGCCTCCGGCGGTGTACCGGGATATGCAATGAATCAAGAGTGACATGTATGAAAGAATTATGAACGGTGGCTTTGCCACAAATACGATGTCCACTACATGATCATGCAAAGCAATATGACAATGATGCAGTGTGTCATAATAAACGGAATGGTGGTAAGTTGCATGGCAATATATCTCGGAATGGCTCTGGAAATGCCATGATAGGTAGGTATGGTGGCTGTTTTGGGGAAGGTATATGGTGGGTGTATGATACCGGCAAAACATGCGCGGTATTAGAGAGGCTAGCAATGGTGGAAGGAGGAAAAATGCGTATAATCCATGGACTCAACATTAGTCATAAATAACTCATATACTTATTGCAAAAATCTACAAGTTATCAAAGCAAAGTATTACGCGCATGATCCTAGGGGGATAGATTGGTAGGAAAAGACCATCGCTCGTCCCCGACCGCCACTCATAAGGAAGACAATCAATAATCATGCTCGGACTTCATCACATAACGGTTCACCATACGTGCATGCTACGGGAATCACAAACTTTAACACAAGTATTTCTCAAATTCACAACTACTCAACTAGCATGACTCTAATATCATCATATCCATATCTCAAAACAATTATCAAGCATCTAACTTCTCATAATATTCAACACACTCATAAGATTTTTTTTACTAATCTTGAATGCCTATCACTTTAGGATTAATTTCTCAACTTAAGCAAATTACCATGCTTTTTTGTAGGACTCTCAAAATAATCTAAGTGAAGCATGAGAGAACAATAGTTTCTATAAAACAAAATCACCACCGTGCTCTAAACGATATAAGTGAAGCACTAGAGCAAAAACTATATAACTCAAGAGATATAAGTGAAGCACATAGAGTATTCTAACAAATTCCGAATCAAGTGTGTCTCTCTCAAAAGGTGTGTACAGCAAAGATGATTTTGGTAAACTAAAAAGCAAATACTCAAATAATACAAGACGCTCCAAGCAAAACACATATCATGTGGTGAATAAAAATATAGCTCCAAGTAAAGTTACCGATGGAAGTAGACGAAAGAGGGGATGCCTTCCAGGGCATCCCCAAGCTTTGGCTTTTTGGTGTCCTTAGATTATTTTGGGGTGCCATGGGCATCCCCAAGCTTAGGCTCTTGCCACTCCTTGTTCCATAATCCATCAAATCTTTCACCCAAAACTTGAAAACTTCACAACACAAAACTTAACAGAAAATCTCGTGAGCTCCGTTAGCGAAAGAAAACAAAAAACCACTTCAAGGTACTGTAATGAACTCATTTTATTTATATTGGTGTTAAACCTACTGTATTCCAACTTCTCTATGGTTTATAAACTATTTTACTAGCCATAGATTCATCAAAATAAGCAAACAACACACGAAAAACAGAACAGACTGTAGTAATCTGTAACTAACGCAAACTTCTGGAACTCCAAAAATTCAGCCAAAATAGGAAGACCTAGAAAATTTGTTTATTGATCAGCAGCAATTGGAATCAATATTTTATCACGTTCTGGTGATTTTTAACAATTATTTTCGTGAACAGAAAGTTTCTGTAATTTTCAGCAAGATCAAATAACTATCATCCAAGAAGATCCTATAGGTTAAACTTGGCACAAACACTAATTAAAACATAAAAACACATCTAACCAGAGGCTAGATCAAATACTTATTCCTAAACAGAAGCAAAAAGCAAAAAAAAAAAATTGGGTTGCCTCCCAACAAGCGCTATCGTTTAACGCCCCTAGCTAGGCATAGATAATTTTAATGATGCTCGCATGAGAGACAAGAATTGAAGCACAAAGAGAGCATCATGAAACACGTGACAAACACATCTAAGTCTAACATACTTCCTAGGCATAGGCATCTTATAGGCAAACAAATTATCATGGAAGCAAAAACTAGCATATGCAAGGAAGCGGAAAGAAACAATAGCAATCTCAACATAACGAGAGGTAATCTATTATCATGAAAATTTCTACAACCATATTTTCCTCTCTCATAATAATTACATGTGGGATCATAAGAAAATTCAACAAAATAGCTATCACATCAAATATTTTCAACACGATCCACATGCATGCAAAGTTGACACTCTTCCGAAATAGTGGGATTAACATTAACTAAAGTCATGACCTCTCCAAACCCACTTTTATCAAAAATTTCATAAGATTGAATATTCTGCAAATATGTGGGATCTAAAGTTGACACTCTTCCAAACCCACTTTCAATATTATTGCAAATAATATTATCAATCTCATATTCATCATGGGGATTAAATAAATTTTCAAGATCATAAGAAGAATCACCCCAATCATGATCATTGCAACAAGTAGTAGACATAGCAAAACTAGCATCCCCAAGCTTAGGGTTTTGCATATTATTAGCACAATTGACATCAAGAGAATTTATAGTAAAATCATTGAAATCATGCTTTTCATCGAGGGAACTATCAAGCATGGGTGCAATAGCAACGATCTCATTTTTAACATAAGGAACTATAGCAAATTCGTCTTCATAAATATTGGCATCATGGCCACAAGAATAGCAAGTATCATGTTCATCTAGGGATATTTCAACCAAATCATCGGAATCATCATTATCTATAGATTCATGCATATCATTATTTTCTTCCAAAGCAACGGTCATTCTTTCAATAAATTCTTGGACATAGACATTATGAGCAAAGTTTTCATTGCAATATTTAAGTATGATGGAATTTTCAGATTTGTTGAGAGTAAAATCATACTTTTCAATCAAAGAAGCAACTTCATGAGCACCCTTAAAAACGACAAATTCTTCAATTTGTTCGATATCATAGTAACTATAAACACCCTTTGCATAAGAATATAAGATTTCATTATCGTTGAACTCACATAGGTAGGGAAGATGTTTTTTAGGGTTCTTAGAGCAACAAGTAAAATCACAAATTTCACAAAGATTCCAAGCATAGCATAGCAAACTATTTATATGATACCATAAGAGCTTCCCTTTTTCAGACAAACGATGACGCACAAAATGAGCATGCTCATCTAAAGATTTCCCATCAACTAGGCTAGTTGGGGTTTCCGCACGAGCGCATAAGGATCGAAGATGATCCAAGTAGAATACTTTAAGTGGATCCATATCAATAGATTTTTAGCAAGGGAAGATGCAAGCGTATTAAAGGCACATGGTAACACAAGCAAACAATATATCTGGCGAGAAAAAGGCAAACGAAAAAGAAGGCGAATAAAACGGCAAGGGTGAAGTGGGGGAGAGGAAAACGAGAGGCAAATGGCAAATAAAGTAATGCGGGAGATAAGGGTTTGTGATGGGTACTTGGTATGCAGACTTTTGTGTAGACTCCCCGGCAACGGTGCCAGAAATTCTTCTTGCTACCTCTTGAGCACTGCGTTGGTTTTCCCTAGAAGAGGAAAGGGTGATGCAGCAAAGTAGCGTAAGTATTTCCCTCAGTTTTTGAGAACCAAGGTATCAATCCAGTAGGAGGCCACGCACAAGTCGCTCGCACCTACACAAACAAATAAATCCCCGCAACCAACACAATAAAGGGGTTGTCAATCCCTTCACGGTCACTTACGAGAGTGAGATCTGATAGATATGATAAGATAATATTTTTGGTATTTTTATGATAAAGATGCAAAGTAAAGAAAGAAAAATAAAAACGGCAATAGAAATAGCTAAGTGTCGGGAGATTAATATGATGGAAAATAGACCCGGGGGCCATAGGTTTCACTAGTGGCTTCTTTTGAGAGCTTAAGTATTACGGTGGGCAAACAAATTACTGTTGAGCAATTGACAGAATTGAGCATAGTTATGAGAATATCTAGGTATGATCATGTATATAGGCATCACGTCCGAGACAAGTAGACCGACTCCTGCCTGCATCTACTACTATTACTCCACACATTGACCGCTATCCAGCATGCATCTAGAGTATTAAGTTCAAAAGAATAGAGTAACGCTTTAAGCAAGATGACATGATGTAGAGGGATAAACTCATGCAATATGATACAAACCCCATCTTGTTATCCTCGATGGCAACAATACAATACGTGCCTTGCTGCCCCTACTGTCACTGGGAAAGGACACCGCAAGATTGAACCCAAAGCTAAGCACTTCTCCCATTGCAAGAAAGATCAATCTAGTAGGCCAAACCAAACTGATAATTCGAAGAGACTTGCAAAGATAACCAATCATACATAAAAGAATTCAGAGGAGATTCAAATATTGTTCATAGATAAACTTGATCATAAACCCACAATTCATCGGTCTCAACAAACACACCGCAAAAAAGATTACATCGAATAGATCTCCACAATGAGAGGGGGAGAACATTGTATTGAGATCCAAAAAGAGAGAATAAGCCATCTAGCTAATAACTATGGACCCGAAGGTCTGAAGTAAACTACTCACACATCATCGGAGAAGCTATGGTGTTGATGTAGAAGCCCTCCGTGATCGATGCCCCCTCCGGCGGAGCTCCGGAAAAGGCCCCAAGATGGGATCTCACAGGTACAGAAGGTTGCGGCGGTGGAATTAGGTTTTTGGCTCCGTATCTGGTAGTTTGGGGGTACGTAGGTATATATAGGAGGAAGAAGTACGTCGGTGGAGCAACGTGGGGCCCACAAGGGTGGAGGGCGCGCCCAGGGGGGTAGGCGCGCCACCTACCTCGTGCCCTCCTGGTTGATGTCTTGACGTAGGGTCCAAGTCCTCTGGATCACGTCCGTTCTGAAAATCACGTTCCCGAAGGTTTCATTCCGTTTGGACTCCGTTTGATATTCTTTTTCTGCGAAACTCTGAAATAGGGAAAAAACAGCAATTCTGGGCTGGGCCTCCGGTTAATAGGTTAGTCCCAAAAATAATATAAAAGTGTATAATAAAGCCCATTAATGTACAAAACAGAATATAATATAGCATGGAACAATCAAAAATTATAGATACGTTGGAGACGTATCAGGGACCATCTAGCATGGACCGCATACTTGACCGTCCGTGCCAAATTCATGGCACCCCGCACAAACCAACCAATCACACCAATAGAGATTGCTGGGTTTTTAAACAGGCTGGCAAATTGAATGCCGAGAACAGGGAAAAGGGATGACAAAGTGAGGACGACGAGGAGGAGCCCCGGCAACCGAACACAGGGGGACAGAAGAAGTTTCCCCCTCAAGTGAAAACAGTAAACATGATATACGTCACACACATCCCCAAAAGGAAGCGCAAACGCGCACTAAGGGACGTCTATGCGATAGAGCCAATCGCTCCCAAGTTCAATCCATGGTCATCATGCCTGATCACTTTTGATCGTCGGGATCATCCGACCAGTATCCGGCATGGCGGATCAGCCGCACTAGTCCTGGACCCAATCATTGATGGATTCCATGTTGGGGAACGTAGCAGAAATTCAAAATTTTCTACGCATCACCAAGATCAATCTATGGAGTAATCTAGCAACGAGGGGAAGGGGAGTGCATCTACATACTCTTGCAGATCGCGATGCGGAAGCGTTGCAAGAACGCGGATGAAGGAGTCGTACTCGTAGCGATTCAGATCGCGGTTGATTCCGATCTAAGCGCCGAACCACGGCGCCTCCGCGTTCAACACACGTGCAGCCCGGTGACGTCTCCCACGCCTTGATCCAGCAAGGTGAGAGGTAGAGGTTGGGGAAGACTCCATCCAGCAGCAGCACGATGGCGTGGTGGTGATGGAGGAGCGTGGCAATCCCGCAGGGCTTCGCCAAGCACCGCGGGAGAGGAGGAGGAGGGAGAGGGGTAGGGCTGCGCCGAAAGAGAGACGTTCTCATATCTTGGGCAGCCCCAAACCTCAACTATATATAGGAGGGGAGGGGGCTGCGCCCCCTCTAGGGTTTCCACCCCAAGGGCTGCCGGCCAGCCCTAGATCCCATCTAGGGGGGCGGCCAAGGGGAGGAGAGGGGGGCGCCACTAGGGTGGGCCTTAAGGCCCATCTGGACCAAGGGTTTGCCCCCTCCCACTCTCCCATGCGCCTTGGGCCTTGGTGGGGGGCGCACCAGCCCACCTGGGGCTGGTCCCCTCCCACACTTGGCCCACGCTGCCTTCTGGGGCTGGTGGCTCCACTTGGTGGACCCCCGGAACCCTCCCGGTGGTCCCGGTACATTACCGATATCGCCCGAAACTTTTCCGGTGACCAAAACAGGACTTCCCATATATAAATCTTTACCTCCGGACCATTCCGGAACTCCTCGTGACGTCCGGGATCTCATCCGGGACTCCGAACAACATTCGGTAACCACGTACATACTTTCCCTATAACCCTAGCGTCATCGAACCTTAAGTGTGTAGACCCTACGGGTTCGGGAACCATGCAGACATGACCGAGACGTTCTCCGGTCAATAACCAACAGCGGGATCTGGATACCCATGTTGGCTCCCACATGTTCCACGATGATCTCATCGGATGAACCACGATGTCGGGGATTCAATCAATCCCGTATGCAATTCCCTTGTCTATCGATATGTTACTTGCCCGAGATTCGATCGTCGGTATCCCGATACCTTGTTCAATCTCGTTACCGGCAAGTCTCTTTACTCGTTCCGTAACTCACATCATCCCGTGATCAACTCCTTGGTCACATTGTGCACATTATGATGATGTCCTACCGAGTGGGCCCAGAGATACCTCTCCGTTTACACGGAGTGACAAATCCCAGTCTCGATTCGTGCCAACCCAACAGACACTTTCGGAGATACCTGTAGTGCACCTTTATAGCCACCCAGTTACGTTGTGATGTTTGGTACACCCAAAGTATTCCTACGGTATCCGGGAGTTGCACAATCTCATGGTCTAAGGAAATGATACTTGACATTAGAAAAGCTCTTAGCAAACGAACTACACGATCTTGTGCTAGGCTTAGGATTGGGTCTTGTCCATCACATCATTCTCCTAATGATGTGATCCCGTTATCAACGACATCCAATGTCCATGGTCAGGAAACCGTAACCATCCATTGATCAACGAGCTAGTCAACTAGAGGCTTACTAGGGACATGGTGTTGTCTATGTATCCACACATGTATATGAGTTTCCTATCAATACAATTCTAGCATGGATAATAAACGATTATCATGAACAAGGAAATATAATAATAACCTATTTATTATTGCCTCTAGGGCATATTTCCAACAGTCTCCCACTTGCACTAGAGTCAATAATCTAGTTCACATCACCATGTGATTAACACTCATAGGTCACATCACCATGTGACCAACATCCAAAGAGTTTACTAGAGTCAACAATCTAGTTCACATCACTATGTGATTAACACTCAATGAGTTCTGCTTTGATCATGTTATGCTTGTGAGAGAGGTTATTAGTCAACGGGTCTGAACCTTTCAGATCCGTGTGTGCTTTACGAATATCTATGTCATCTTGTGGATGCTACCACGCGCTACTTGGAGCCATTTCAAATAATTCCTCTACTATACGAATCCGGTTTACTACTCAGAGTCATCCGGATTAGTGTCAAAGTTCGCATCGATGTAACCCTTTACGACGAACTCCTTTTCACCTCCATAATCGAGAAAATTCCTTAGTCCACTAGATACTAAGGATAAGTTCGACCGCTGTCATGTGATCCATACCCGGATCACTATTGTACCCCTTGACCAACTCATGGCAAGGCACACTTGATGTGCGGTACACAGCATAGCATACTGTAGAGCCTACGTCTAAAACGTAGGGGACGACCTTCGTCCTTTCTCTCTCTTCAGCTGTGGTCAGGTCTTGAGTCTTACTCAATACTCACACCTTGTAACACAACCAAGAAATCCTTCTTTGCTGATCTATTTTGAACTCTTTCAAAATCATGTCAAGGTGTGCGTTCTTTGAAAGTATCATCAGGCGTCTTGATCTATCTCTATAGATCTTGATGCCCAATATGAAAGCAGCTTTATCCAGGTCTTCCTTTGAAAAACTCCTTTCAAACAACCCTTTATGCTTTCCAGAAATTTTACATCATTTCGGATCAACAATATGTCATTCACATATACTTATCAGAAATGTTGTAGCGCTCCCACTCACTTTATTGTAAATACAAGTTTCTAACAAACTTTGTATAAACCCAAAAACTTTGATCACTCCATCAAAGCGTATATTCTGACTCCGAGATGCTTGCTCTAATCCATGGAAGGATCGCTGGAGCTAGCATACCTTTTAGCATCCTTAGGACAAAACCTTTCTGATTGTATCACATACAACCTTTCCTTGCGAAAACTGGTAAGGAAACTTGTTTTGACATCCATCTGCCAGAATTCATAAATGCAGCTAATGCTAACATGATTCCGACGGACTTAAGCATCGCTATGGATGAGAAAATCTCATCGTAGTCAACTCCTTGAACTTGTGAAAATACTCTTTGCCACAAGTCGAGCTTCATAGCCGGTAACCTTACCGTCCACGTTCGTCTTCTTCTTAAAGATCCATTTATCTCGGATTTCATGGCTTCTAACCATTTGTCGGAATATGGGCCCACCATTGCTTCTCCATAGCTCATAGGTTCATCGTTGTCCAACAACATGACTTCCAAGACAGGATCACGTACTACTCTGAAGTATTACGCATCCTCGTCGTCCTACGAGGTTTGGTAGTGACTTGATCCGAAGTTTCATGATCACCATCATAAGCTTCCACTTCAATTGGTGTAGGTGCCACAGGAACAACTTCCTGTGCCCTGCTACACACTAGTTGAAGTGACGGTTCAATAACCTTATCAAGTCTCCACCATCCTCCCACTCAATTCTTTCGAGAGAAACTTTTCCTCGAGAAAGGACTCGTTTCTAGAAGCAATTACTTTTGCTTCCAGATCTGAAATAGGAGGTATACCCAACTGTTTTGGGTTTTCTATGAAGATGCATTTATCCGCTTTGGGTTCGAGCTTATCAGCCTGAAACTTTTCCACATAAGCATCGCAGCCCCAAACTTTTAAGAAACGACAACTTAGGTTTCTCTAAACGGTGTCGTCTCAACGGAATTGCATGGTGCCCTATTTAAAGTGAATGCGGTTGTCTCTAATGCCTAACCCATAAACGATAGTGGTAAAGAAACATCATGGTATGCACCATATCCAATAGGGTGTAGTTATGATGTTCGGACACACCATCACACTGTGGTGTTCCAGGCGGTATTAATTGTGAAACACTTTCCACAATGTCTTAATTGTGTGCCAAACTCGTAACTCAGATATCTCTATGATCATATCATAGACATTTTATCCTCTTGTCATGACGATCTTCAACTTCACTCTGAAATTACTTGAACCTTTCAATAATTCAGACTTGTGTTTCGTCAAGTAAATATTCTCAGCATCTACTCAAATCATCTGTGAAGTAAGAACATATCGATATCCACTGCGTGCCTCAGCACTCATTGGACTGCACACATCAAATGTATTACTTCCAACAAGTTGCTCTCTTGTTCCATCTTACGTAAAACGAGGCTTTTCAGTCATCTTGCCCATGTGGTATGATTTGCATGTCTCAAATGATTCAAAATCAAGTGAGTCCAAACGATCCATCTGCATGGAGTTTCTTCACGCATATATACCAATAGACATGGTTCGCATGTCTCAATCCTTTCAAAAACGAGTGAGTCCAAAGATCCATCTACATGGAGCTTCTTCATGCGTTGTATACCAATATGACTCAAATGGCAGTGCCACAAGTATGTGGTACTATCATTACTATTTTATATCTTTTGGCACGAACATGTGTATCACTGCGATCGAGATTCATTTTAGGTGCAAGACCATTGAAGGTATTATTCAAATAAACAGAGTAACCATTATTCTCCTTAAATGAATAACCGTATTGCGATAAACATAATCCAATCATGCTCAACGCAAACACCAAATCTCGACCTTTAGCTAGTCTCCGTTTATTCCGCAGCTTTTATTTCGAGTTACTAACACTTCGCAACCGAACCGGTATCTAATACCCTGGTGCCGCTAGGAGTACTAGTAAAGTACACATTCATATAATGTATATCCAATATACTTCTGTCGACCTTGCCTGCCTTCTCATCTACCAAGTATCTAGGGTAGTACTGCCTCAGTGACCGTTCCCCTCATTACAGAAGCACTTAGTCTCGGGTTTGGGTTCAACCTTGGGATTCTTCACTAGAGCAGCAAACGATTTGTTGTTTCATGAAGTATCCCTTTTGCCCTTGCCCTTCTAGAAACTAGTGGTTTTACTAACCATCAACAATTGATGCTCCTTTTTGATTTCTACTTTCGCGGTGTCAAACATCGCGAGTTGCTCAAGGATCATCATCTATCCTTGATATTTATAGTTCATCATGAAGCTCTAATAGCTTGGTGGCAGTGATTATGGAGAACCATCACTATCTCATCTGGAAGATTAACTCCCACTCGATTCAAGCGATTGTAGTACTCAGACAATCTGAGCACATGCTCAACGATTGAGCCTTTCTCCCTTAGTTTGCAGGCTTCAGAAACTTGTCAGAGGTGTCATACCTCTTGACATGGGCACTAGTCTGAAATCCCAATTTCAGTCTTCGGAACCTCTCACATGTTCTGCGACGTTTCAAAAATGTCTCTGGTGCCACAATTCTAAACCGTTAGCATTACGCACTGAACTATCACGTAGTCATCAAAACGTGTATGTCAGATGTTTCGTAACATCTACAGACGACGCTGAGGTTCAGCACACCGAGCGGTGCATTAAGGACATAAGCCTTCTGTGCAGCAATGAGGACAATCCTCAGTTTACGGACCCAGTCCGCATAATTGCTACTACCAACTTTCAACTAAATTTTCTCTAGGAACGTATCTTAAACAGTAGAACTAAAGCGCAAGCTATGACATAATTTGCAAAGACCTTTTTGACTATGTTCATGATAATGAAGTTCATCTGATTATGAACTCCCACTCAGATAGACATCCCTCTAGTCATCTAAGTGATACATCATCCGAGTCAAACTAGGCCGTGTCCGATCATCACGTGAGACGGACTAGTCATCATCGGTGAACATCTCCATGTTGATCGTATCTTCTATACGACTCATGCTCGACCTTTCGGTCTCTTGTGTTCCGAGGCCATGTCTGTACATGCTAGGCTCGTCAAGTCAACCTAAGTGTTTCGCATGTGTTCCGAGGCCATGTCTGTACATGCTAGGCTCGTCAACACCCGTTGTATTCGAACGTTAGAATCTATCACACCCGATCATCACGTCGTGCTTCGAAACAACGAACCTTCGCAATGGTGCACAGTTAGGGGGAACACGTCTCTTGAAATTTTAGTGAGGGATCATCTTATTTATGCTACCGTCGTTCTAAGAAAATAAGATGTAAACATGATAAACATCACATGCAAATCATAAAGTGACGTGATATGGCCAATATCATCTTGCGCCTTTTGATCTCCATCTTCGAGGCGCGACATGATCACCTTCGTCACCGGCATGACACCATGATCTCAATCATCATGATCTCCATCATCGTGTCTTCATGAAGTTGTCTCGCCAACTATTACTTCTACTACTATGGCTAACGGTTAGCAATAAAGTAAAGTAATTACATGGCGTTATTCATTGACACGCAGGTCATACAATAAATTAAGACAACTCCTATGGCTCCTGCCTGTTGTCATACTCATCGACATGCAAGTCGTGATTCCTATTACAAGAACATGATCAATCTCATACATAACATATATCATTCATCACATCCTTTTGGCCATATCACATCACATAGCATACCCTGCAAAAACAAGTTAGACGTCCTCTAATTGTTGTTGCTTGTTTTACGTGGCTGCTATGGGTTTCTAGCAAGAACGTTTCCTACCTACGCAAAAACCACAACGTGATATGCCAATTTCTATTTACCCTTCATAAGGACCCTTTTCATCGAATCCGATCCAACTAAAGTGGGAGAGACAGACACCCGCTAGCCACCTTATGCAACTAGTGCATGTCAGTCGGTGGAACCTGTCTCACGTAAGTGTACGTGTAAGGTCGGTCCGGGCCGCTTCATCCCACGATGCCGCCGAATCAAGATAAGACTAGTAACGGCAAGTAAATTGACAAAATCGACGCCCACAACTACTTTGTGTTCTACTCGTGCATAGAAACTACGCATAGACCTAGCTCATGATGCCACTGTTGGGGAACGTAGCAGAAATTCAAAATTTTCTACGCATCACCAAGATCAATCTATGGAGTAATCTAGCAATGAGGGGAAGGGGAGTGCATCTACATACTCTTGCAGATCGCGATGCGGAAGCGTTGCAAGAACGCGGATGAAGGAGTCGTACTCGTAGCGATTCAGATCGCGGTTGATTCCGATCTAAGCGCCGAACCACGGCGCCTCCGCGTTCAACACACGTGCAGCCCGGTGACGTCTCCCACGCCTTGATCCAGCAAGGTGAGAGCGAGAGGTTGGGGAAGACTCCATCCAGAAGCAGCACGACGGCGTGGTGGTGATGGAGGAGCGTGGCAATCCCGCAGGGCTTCGCCAAGCACCGCGGGAGAGGAGGAGGAGGGAGAGGGGTAGGGCTGCGCCGAAAGAGAGACGTTCTCATATCTTGGGCAGCCCCAAACCTCAACTATATATGGGGGGGGGAGGGGGCTGCGCCCCCTCTAGGGTTTCCACCCCAGGGGCTGCCAGCCAGCCCTAGATCCCATCTAGGGGGGCGCCAAGGGGAGGAGAGGGGGGGCGCCACTAGGGTGGGCCTTAAGGCCCATCTGGACCTAGGGTTTGCCCCCTCCCACTCTCCCATGCGCCTTGGGCCTTGGTGGGGGGGGCGCACCAGCCCACCTGGGGCTGGTCCCCTCCCACACTTGGCCCACGCTGCCTTCTGGGGCTGATGGCCCCACTTGGTGGACCCCCGGGACCCTCCCGGTGGTCCCGGTACATTACCGATATCGCCCGAAACTTTTCCGGTGACCAAAACAGGACTTCCCATATATAAATCTTTACCTCCGGACCATTCCGGAACTCCTCGTGACGTTCGGGATCTCATCCGGGACTCCGAACAACATTCGGTAACCACGTACATACTTTCCCTATAACCCTAGCGTCATCGAACCTTAAGTGTGTAGACCCTACGGGTTCGGGAACCATGCAAACATGACCGAGACGTTCTCCGGTCAATAACCAACAGCGGGATCTGGATACCCATGTTGGCTCCCACATGTTCCACGATGATCTCATCGGATGAACCACGATGTCGGGGATTCAATCAATCCTGTATGCAATTCCCTTTGTCTATCGATATGTTACTTGCCCGAGATTCGATCGTCGGTATCCCGATACCTTGTTCAATCTCGTTACTAGCAAGTCTCTTTACTCGTTCCGTAACTCACATCATCCCGTGATCAACTCCTTGGTCACATTGTGCACATTATGATGATGTCCTACCGAGTGGGCCCAGAGATACCTCTCCGTTTACACGGAGTGACAAATCCCAATCTCGATTCGTGCCAACCCAACAGACACTTTCGGAGATACCTGTAGTGCACCTTTATAGCCACCCAGTTACGTTGTGACGTTTGGTACACCCAAAGTATTCCTACGGTATCCGGGAGTTGCACAATCTCATGGTCTAAGGAAATGATACTTGACATTAGAAAAGCTCTGAGCAAACGAACTACACGATCTTGTGCTAGGCTTAGGATTGGGTCTTGTCCATCACATCATTCTCCTAATGATGTGATCCCGTTATCAACGACATCCAATGTCCATGGTCAGGAAACCGTAACCATCCATTGATCAACGAGCTAGTCAACTAGAGGCTTACTAGGGACATGGTGTTGTCTATGTATCCACACATGTATCTGAGTTTCCTATCAATACAATTCTAGCATGGATAATAAACGATTATCATGAACAAGGAAATATAATAATAACCTATTTATTATTGACTCTAGGCTCAATCACACTAGAGGTTGTCTTTCGATCCCCCGACAACTTCCGAAGCGAGGAGTTAATCTTCGACATCGTCCCATTCCGCAGTGGCTATCATGCACTGCTCGGACGGACGGCATTCGCTCGGTTCAACGCGGTGCCGCACTATGCTTATCTTAAGCTTAAAATGCCCGGTCCACGCGGCGTCATAACGGTCAACGGAAACACGGAACGCTCCCTTCGTACAGAGGAGCGCACCGCCGCCTTAGCAGCAGAAGTACAGAGTGGCCTTCTCAAGCAGAACCATAATCCGGCTGCCGAGCCCTTGGACATCGTAAAGAGGGTCCGAACTACGCTGCAGCAGGACAGAGCGGCTCATCAAGAGCTCGACTAGCAATTTGGCCTCCGTCCCAGCCCTGATCTGGTAGTGGCATTCGTACTGCGCGTACATAACTACGCACCCAAAATCCCATGGGTATCGACGGAGGCATGGCTAGCTCGCGATCCATAGTGCGGCTCGACCGACCCTCGGATTCGCACACCTTCAGCTTTCCGTTTCATCTCAGGTTTTTCTCTCTTCGAGGTTTCTTCTGACAAGCCGTTTGTCAGACACACCAAGGAGGCAAGGAGCTTTGGAGTACAAGGGAATCTCCGGGTGGTCTCTGCTAACGATTGCTATACCTGTTTTACATACCCGCACGCAGCTCGCTCTTGGTCATGGCATGTTAAAATAGCCTTATTTGCTTACCGCATTTCTTGTATAAGTACGCCTCAATGTATTAGTCACATTACAATGGTAAATAAATGGTAGCATCAGCTTATTACTTGATTTTCTCCTGGCCTTTGTATTTATTACTCATCGAACCCGTACACTCTGGTACGTATCACTTCACCAGGGGCTTCATCACGCCCCGCAGTACATCAATAAAGTCTGAACACTTTTTATAGTATGGTTCGGCACCCCGAACTTATAGCATTATATGCATCAGCTCCGAATCATGTCTTTGGTCACTAGTTGGGTTGCCAGGCTCCTGTGCTTACTACCTTACATTCCGCTATATCGGCTAGGGTAGTAAAGGGAGAACTACTGCGATTGTGTCCCGGTTCTACTGGACGAGCACCTCAGTAGAGAAAGCCAAAAATTGACTGTCATGATGCAGCGAGAGCTGGTCAGTGATACGTCTCCAACGTATCTATAATTTTTGATTGCTCCATGCTATATTATATTCTGTTTTGGACATTACTGGGTTTTATTATACACTTTTATATTATTTTTGGGACTAACCTATTAACCGGAGGCCCAACCCAGAATTTTTGTTTTTTGCCTATTTCAGAGTTCCGCGGAAAAAGAATATCAAACGGAGTCCAAACAGAATGAAACCTTCAGGAACATGATTTTCGGAACGAACGTGATCCAGAGGACTTGGACCCTACGTCAAGACATCAACCAGGAGGGCACGAGGTAGGGGGGCGCGCCTACCCCCCAGGCGCGCCCTCCACCCTTGTGGGCCCCCTGTTGCTCCACCGACGTACTCCTTCCTCCTATATATACCTACGTACCCCCAAACTACC